>NC_044035.1:324582543-325782543 GCF_901765095.1 Microcaecilia unicolor
GGTTGAAATTCTGGAGAACGTCACTTATTGGAGGAGCTTAGATCATTAATCTTCCACTATTTTCTGCAGTAATTCCACGTGATATGTTTAAAAGATATTAGTTACAAGTGGTTAAAGTACCAGAGACATCTATTCCTCCTATTGCTAAGATTTATTACCTCACTCAGGGGAAAGAAGTGCCTACATGTGGAGGATCATTCCACTGAGCAGCTTTTAGAATTAATTGATATACAGGAAAGATAGGGAGATGGTGCTGTTGTACCGGCCTCTTGGTTCAATTGGTCTTAGAATCAGACAAAAGAATGCTTTTGAAACTTTTCTTTAAAGTTAGAGAGGGCTGTCTCTCTGAGTTGTAAGTCTGGATGTTTCCAGATGTTTGTTCTGATACTCCGAGAAGAGGAAACAGTTATTATTAAGACATAAGCTCTTGCAAATGGGGACCATTTATACTTTGTATTATCCATTTAACCTTTACTATATTACTCATTTTAAAAGTACATGACATATCGAGATCGGGTGGCAGAGCCAGTGGTGGGAGGCAGGGCTGGTGGTTGGGAGGCAGGGATAGTGCTGGGCAGACTTATACGGTCTGTGCCAGAGCTGGTGGTGGGAGATGGGACTGGTGGTTGGGAGGAGGGGATAGTGCTGGGCAGACTTATACGGTCTGTGCCAGAGCCGGTGGTGGGAGGTGGGGCTGGTGGTTGGGAGGCGGGGATAGTGCTGGGCAGACTTATACAATCTGTGCCAGAGCTGGTGGTTGGAAGGCGGGGCTGGTGGTTGGGAGGCAGGGATAGTGCTGGGTAGACTTATATGGTCTGTGCCCTGAAGAGCACTGGTACAAATCAAAGTAGGGTATACACAAAAAGTAGCACATATGAGTTATCTTGTTGGGCAGACTGGATGGACTGTGCAGGTCTTTTTCTGCCATCATCTACTATGTTACTATGTTATCCATAAAACATCGATATCTAAAGAACAAAGATATCTAAGGGGCCTTTTTACCAAGCTGCGGTAAGCACTATGCCAGGTTTTCAAGGCAGAAACTAGGTTCGTGAGCCCTTGTGCCACTGCCGAGGAGCGGCAGTGGCAGGCAAAACCACCCCCCACCAGAGACAAGGCAGAACTCTGACAGAAACAGCTAGACTTCACTTGCACTTGACCGCCCTTCCCCAGGAGTTGAGCCCCTGGGTGCAGGTGGCCGGCAGGACTTACCGGACAGGGCAGGAACTGGATACCAACTAGGCTGAACAGAGACTGAGGGTCAGAGGGAAAAGGAATATACATGGGCAGCAAGACAGGAAACTGGGCTAGGACTCACAAACAGACAATACTACACAAAATAAGAAATGGACAAGCTAAAGGACAGGAACTGAAAGCTGACAAGCAGCCACTGAAATAGGGTACAAACACTGACAGAAAAGAGTCAGGACTGAAAGCTGCCATGCAGCCACTAAGAAAGAGACACAGACAAACAGAAACTAGACCAGGAATACAGACCAGAAACAAGACTAGGGAAATAAGCAGTAACCTAAGCTAAACTACACACAGACTAACTAGAACTGGACAAGAAACTCAAACAAGAAACCAGACTAGGCAGAAGTGCAACAAAGCACCAACAAACCAGGGACCTTAGACGATGCAAAGGCAAACACAGAAGTTTCCAGCAGGTTAATAAAGCCCATCAGCTGCTGAAGTTGAGCTGCAGGAATCACAAGGCAACTACGGGTGCTGTCCAGGCACAAACAAGAAAAGCAAGTCTGGCAATCCAGAAGATCTGGACCAGATTGGACTGAAATCTGGAACGTGTGACAGTCCATAGCAGCCACCGGTTCCAGCCACCAGAGGGCGAGGTGAGCACAGACAAGGAAACATACACCACTGTGACACACTAAGGTGTGCTTACCGCAGCCTAAAATGGCATATCGCAGGGCGCGCTGATGTGTCCCACAGTACTTTTGACATGTGCGCATGCTGCTGGCACACTAAAAAATAAAATAAATATTTTTCCCGAGGGGGGTGTGTCTAGGGAGCAAAGAATAGGCATGTCTGCACTAATCAGCACAGCTACATTACCGCATAGTGCAGGATTAGCATATGATCCCTTACTGCCTTCAAAATGGGTGACCATAAGGGCTCATTCACTAATTTTGTTGATAATGACCACTCATTAATGGAAATATTAGTGCATGGCCATTAAATTGGAACATGGAAAAACGGTCATTTTCCAGCCATGGTGAAAAGTGGCCTTTCCGCGTGGAAAAGACTTGCGTAAGAGCATGCTAAGGCTACTTTTTACTGCAGTTTACTATAAAGGACCTCCGAAAATCATACTGACTAAAGGGGTCTTTTATTAAGGCATGCTCGTGTTTTTAGCACATGCTGAAATTGGGAGCACGCTAAACATTAGAGACGCCCATAGCATCAGCGTCTCTAACATTTAGTGTGCTCCCAATTTTAGCACGCACTAAAAACATGAGCGTGCCTTAGTAACAGACCCCCTAGAACATCTATTTGATATATATAAATATATGCATTTAGGGAGGGAATACTATAAATGGCGCTTAAAAATTGGCACCGGAAAAAAAAATCTGCACTAAGCACTATTCTATAAAATGCAGTCAGAGATGAGCATGATTTAAAGAATAACACTTAGAGCTGATTCTCATGTATAATGTTGAATGCTGGTCCATAGTGATGTAGCCACAGGGAGCCTTGGGGGCCTGCCCCCCCCCCCCCCCGCACGTTCGACTCAGGCCCCCTCCACTACTGGAGTACCCTTTGACTGACTGGTGTGGATGCCCGATTCCCGCCAGCTGATGAGATCCACTGCCGGAACTGCCCCAGTGCTGCCTCAGTAGGGAAGAAGTTAGCTGCCTCCCTTCCTGCTGCTGACATGGTCACTCCTCACACATACTCAGCTCACGCATGAACTGAGCATGTGTGAAGAGTGCCGATGTCAGTGGCAGGAAAGGATGCA
Source organism: Microcaecilia unicolor (assembly GCF_901765095.1). Classification (NCBI taxonomy): domain Eukaryota; kingdom Metazoa; phylum Chordata; class Amphibia; order Gymnophiona; family Siphonopidae; genus Microcaecilia; species Microcaecilia unicolor. Next base: position 324,585,521 of record NC_044035.1, read on the forward strand.
GCTGACTTCTTCTACTGGGGCAATTCCGGCAGCAGATCTCATCAGCTGGCGGGCATTGATTATCCCTGCTAGCAAAGGTAAGGAATGCAGTGTGCCATCCCTGGGCCCCCCCTAAAAATCTAATCCTGGCTACACCCCTGACACTAGAAATTTATGCTAGCTGAAACCTGGCGCAAATGCCAGCACCCAAACTCATAGCATTTCAGCACATAAATGTTGCTATTCTACAACAGTACATACAACGTTTTGGAATGCCCCTCCCCTAGCCACGCCCCCATTTGATTGCACGCTAGAGGATTTAGGTGCGGGGTGTTATAGAATAGCACACAAGAAGATGCGCATGCAAGTTCCAATTAATGCCAATTAAATGAAATTATTGACTGTTAAGGTTCATTAATTCATACTTGTTAGACTATTTACCATTTTAGTTGCACGCACATCTTGACACTGCACCTAAATTTCAGTACTGATCATTTGGCACCATATATAGAATCCAAAGGATAGTGTGGGGGGGAGGGGGGGAACAAAAACAAAAAACAAACAAACCAGGTAGAGGTGAAATAAAAGCTGACATATCCAAGGGGTGTAATCCTGCAAGGTCACCTACCTGGTATAAAGCAAGCAGCTGCTCTTTCCTGCTCCTCCCCAAATCTCTTTGTTGTTTTAGTAATTGATTAGTCTGCCCTCTTCTGTGCTCTAGCTGAAGATGTAGCCTTGAGCCCCTCTCTGCCCCTACTCACCTTTGGCAGAAGTGGCTCTAGGGCAATATTCTCTTTTCTCTTCCCTACCCCAACCCATTCCCCAGCCTAGACCACTGTTGTATGCATAACTTTAAAAAGATAACTTTGTGACAGATTGCCTAACCTGTGTGACAGGAATGTACTCAAGTTTCACCAAGTTCCCAAAGGACAGCATGTGCATACCTTTGCTTTTAAAGCTACCTCATGAAAAGTGCATGTATACATTTATAGCTGCTCTTTGGCATACATAGATCTCCTGGCTTATTTTACATGCCAACGAAAAATCCTCCAAGCAATAAATTACAAAAAGAAAAAGGTAGGAGTGGACAATGTCCCTCCACACATTAAAGAAAATTTATTGTAAAAGCAATGGCTCAGACACATCAAGCAGTGTTCCCACGTACAAGAACACTGCTTGATGCTTCTGAGGGTGGCCATACTAAATGTGCTGAGACCTATTTTTTCTGTGCACCATTGCTTCAATTTGTAATTTCTAACATCATACAGATTGTGAGACCCCCTGAAGCAGGTGGCTCCCAAACACTGAAACACGGTCCCTTGTCGGGTCTCTCTATATATGGTGCCTTTACAGACACCACATTTTTAGAGACCCACACAGAAGGAAGCAGCAGTAATCAGGTTGTTTGCAGGGAGGCATAGAAGATACACTGCTAACATGGGAGGCATCTGCAAGGGACACTCTTTTCACACAACTGCTCACCCTCCACCACAAGAAGGTTTGATCAACAGGAGATGGCATGAGCCTATTTGGCCCATTTATCTGTACTGAAGCCAGTAGGTGGACCTTGTCATGCTATCAATTACATTGTTTGGGTGTACCAAAATGGTGGCAGCTGCATTGTGGAGAATTAAATCCTCCTTGGGTGGAGTGAACGGAGACCGACTTCAGCTTTGTGACATCGCACCGTCTTCTGTTCATCAAACCTCCTTGCTCCACCATTATCACCTTGCTTGTGTGCAGTCTCATGATTGTGAACCCAAGCTAAGAACTGTCTAATACAGCCTTAATTGTCAGAGCAACCATTGCATCCATCTTGCCAGTGCCAAGGCTGAATGAGAAGGAGAAACTGAGAGCAATAGGTAGCAGGCAGGAGGAGGGACTGGACCAATGAGAGAGGATTTTAAAATAGATTTTTTGGTATGAGCTTGGATAGATTTAGAGGTTCATTATCAAAGCACACAGACTTACAAATTTACATAGGTTACTATGGGGCTCATTTTTGAACGAAAAAAAGTCTAAAAAGTGGCATAAAGCAGCATTTGGATGTTTTTCTTTCCAAAATGTCCAAATTGGTATTTTCAAAACCCATTTTCCAGACATTTTTCTATACCATTCATCTGCAGTGCATTCAAATCTCAATGGTGTGTGTTAAGGGCAGGATTTGGGCGTTCCTAAGACCTGAACATTTTTCAGCCATAAGGAACATAACAAAAATGTCCAGGACTAAAACTAAGACATTTTGAGCTAGACCTGTTTTAATACCAACTAAGCCACAAAAAAGTGCACTAAATGACCATGCAATATGGCAAGACTAGTCAGCGGTATCAATATCAGTGCATTTTGTCTAGCAAAAAAGGTGCCGGTACTCAAATGCCAGGCCACCCTTCAGGGGTGGAGTGATCATTGAGGGACTCACCCCACAACAGCCAGGACCCCTGCAACCAGTCATAGAATCTTTGACAAGGCAGAATTTGTAAGTAGAACCTGAGCTCTTTCATTAAAATACGAGAACCATGGGTCAAGTTTAGCAGACAGTGGAAAAGGTGCCGGTACTCAGTACCCCCAAGTACCCCCTCAAAAAAAGCCCTGATCAATATAAACAGAGGCAGGCCCAATCTGGCCTGAACAAAATGCTAAGTCATGCAATTCTGAGAAACAGTGTCTATTCTTCATGCATGACACAGTGGAAAAACAGGCTGGCCATGGTCCTTTATGAATTATGGTCTGTTAGGCCTGGGATCTTGGCATTTTTTGCCCTGGAAGTTAGCAGGGCAGGTCAAGGCCCCTGGATGAGGCAGATTCCTGGGATGAGACTGCTGCCTCAATGATGACTTATACGGTCTGTGCCAGAGCCGGTGGTGGGAGGCAGGGATAGTGCTGGGCAGACTTATACGGTCTGTGCCAGAGCTGGTGGTGGGAGGCGGGGCTGGTGGTTGGGAGGCGGGGATAGTGCTGGGCAGACTTATACGGTCTGTGCCCTGAAGAACACAGGTACAAATCAAAGTAGGGTATACACAAAATTAGCACATATGAGTTATCTTGTTGGGCAGACTGGATGGACCGTGAAGGTCTTTTTCTGCCGTCATCTACTATGTTACTATGTTACTATGATGAGCCCGAAATCATTAGTGGTCTGCAGGGTGCGGTCCAGGCAGTAATGTCTGGTGAAGGTATGCATGGTGGATCAAGTTGCTGCTTTGCAAACGTCTTCCAGTGTAGTGCAGTGGAGGTTTGCCACCATTGTGTCCATAGCTCTCAGCTGATGTGCCGTGGCTTTATTGGTTAGGGCCAGGCCTTCCTCCCTGTAGCAGAAGGCAATGCAGTTTGAGATTTAGTCAAAGTGTGCACTTTCCCACTGGGGCTCCTGGCTTGTTGAGGTCGAAGGAGATGAAGATCTGGGACATCTTTCACCAGGGGTGTGTGCAGTGGATGTAGAGGTGCAGAGTGCGACTGCAGTCTAGGAAATGGAGGAGCTGTTCATTGTGGCTGGTCTGTGGTTCCGGGCAGGAGAAGAGAACGATTGCCTGATTAATATGGAAAGGGGAGACCACATTGGGGAGAAATCTTGGGTGGGTTCTCAGCACAGCATGGTTGTGGAGGAGCTATGTGTATGGTGAATAGGTTGTGAGGGCCTGTAGTTCACTGATGCATCTGGCTGATGTGATGGCATTGAGAAAGACTGTCTTCCAGGTGAGGAATTTGGTGTGTGCAGTCTCTAGAAGTTCAAGTGAGTGACCCATGAGGTAGTGGAGGACAATGTTGAGGTCCCAGGCTGGTGGGGAGCATCGAACTGCAAGGTGAAGCTTTGCAAGTCCCTTCATGAATCTGGTCACGAGAGGATGGGTTGAAAGGGGCCCAACTTTAATTCTGAAATGGAAGGCTATACAGCGCTCAAGTGGACTTTAATGGAGGTTGTCCTTAGGCTTACAGTCAATAGGCTGAGTTGGTATAAGAGGAATGGAGGAATGGGGCAGGAGAAATGGTTCAGTCATGCTGTGGTACACGAAATCTGGAACCTTTTCCACTTGAGGGCATATGCTTTCTGGTAGAAGGACGCTTGGCTGCTTGCAAGACATTTGGTAGTCTCCAGTGGCATGTAGAAGGGAGCCAGGGTCAGCCTTTCAACATCCAAGATAATAGGGCAAGAGTCTCCAGGTTGGGGTGGAGTATGTTTCTCTGGTCCTGAGTGATGAGGTCTGGATGGCACAGTAATTGCATTGGTGGTTGTGTTGCTAGGTGTTGCAGGAAGGGGAACCACACTTGTCTTGGCCAGTAAGGTGCTATGAGGATCATTGTTGCCTTGTCATGCATGATCTTTAGTAGTGTCTTATGGATGAGGGATGTGGGGGAAAATGCGTAGAACATGTTGTGTCCCCTGCTGGTGTTGTGATGGTCGCTTGGAGAACTGAGGGCACTTTGAGTTGGACTTGCTGGCGAAGAGGTCCATCACTGGAAAGCCCTACTTGTGGAACAGATCTTGCACAATCTTTGGGTGGAGGTACCATTTGTTAGCAGGAAGAGGGGTGATGAACGTGACGGCCAGACAGGCAGCAGGCAAGAGAGTGATCCAGGTATAGGCAGAGTCAGTAGGCAGGCAGCAGGTCAAGAGAGTAATCCAGGTAAAAGCAAGGTCAGGAGGCAGGCAGCAGACACAAGAATAATCCAGGTACAGGCAGAGTCAGTAGGCAGGCAGCAGACACAAGAGTAATCCAGGTACAGGCAGAGTCAGTAGGCAGGCAGCAGGTACGAGAGTAATCCAGGTACAGGCAAGGTCAGTAGGCAGGCAGCAGACAAGAGTAATCCAGGTACAGGCAGAGCCAGTAAGCAGGCAGCAAGCAGGCAGCAGACATGAGAGTAATCCAGGTATAGGCAAGGTCAGTAGGCAGGCAGCAGACACAAGAGTAATCCAGGTACAGGCAAGGTCAGTAGGCAGGCAGCAGACACAAGCCAGGTACAGTCAGAGTCAGCAACGAAGAACAAATTAGAGGAGAAGCACACTACTGAGCAAGTAATACCTACCAAAGTAGAAGCCGAAGCAAGGAGTCTAGGGAGAGCTCAGTTGATAAAGTGCTGGTGTCTGACATCAGCAGGGAGAAGGGGCACAGCCATAGGACAAGAGGGGGAGGAGGAACCGGAAGACCAATAGGAGAGAAGCAAGGGAAGCCAGGCAGAGGAAGAGCAGACCCAGGTGGGTGGAAGCAAAGCAATCAAGGAGCCTGCCAGGCAGAGAAAGAGAGCAGAGCCAGGTGCGTGGAAGCAAAGCAATCAAGGAGCCTGCAGCCAGAGAAGAACACACACATGGCTCAGGGCTGTGCCAGTCAAGTGTGCTTGTCGACAGGACCCTGCACAGCCTGAGGATGCCGCTTGCGTTGAGATAGGGGACATGACAGCCATTAACTAACCTGCAGATCACAGCAGTGTATAACTAAAAAAACAAAAGAGAAGGCAGAAAGGAACTACAATAATTAATAGGACAGATGCAACAAACTTAATCACAGAAGAAACAATCAAATATATAATGAAAGAAGGGGGAGGACAGGGAGAGAGAATATTGCAGGAACAAGGTGAAAGATAGCAAAAAGCCTTATGTGAGATTGAATGCTTGATGAAACAGTCATATTTTGAGGGCTACTTTTAATTCTTTGAATGATGATTCTGCACAAATTGAGAGAGATATAGAATTCCAAAGGAAAGGGGCAGCAAATAAGAAGGCCCAGTGCCAGGTGGATTCCAGTTGAGCAGAACAAGGACTAGGGAGACATAGTTGGTAGTCATCTAGGAGACGTGAAGAGGAATAATGAATAGTACGATTAGATAGATATAGGGGGTGACCTGATCAGTAGGCTTTGAAAGCAAATGTAAGAGTCTTGAAGATAAACTGGGAGCCAATGGGATTTAATAAAGAGAGGGGAGACATGATCATACTTCTGGGCATGGTGAAGCAATTTGATAGCAGTATTCTGGAGGATCTGAAGTTTCTTAAGAAGTGAGTGGGAACAACCAAGGTAAATAATCAAGTCTAGTGATAAGGAGAGAAAGAATCAGGGTATGAAAAGTGTCATAATCAAAGAACCTATGAACAGAATGAAGTTGACGAAGGATAAAGAGACCTGTTTTACATAACTCAGAAATATATTGAGAAAAATTAAGTTAGGAGACTAAAATTACACCAAGATAATGGAAAGAATTCACTGGGGAAAGAGTGCGACCAAAGAAGGTTAAAGGTAAAGAGGGAGATGACAGACTACCAGTTAACCAACACGTTACTTTCTTATCTTTGTTCAGAACCAATTTATGAGAATGTAACCAGTCTGAAACCAGGGTAGTCAGTACCGTAAGGGTTGAATAGACGGCAAAGACGAATTTGTAGAGTAAATGAAAAGAATATAATTTGCATAAAAATGAAAGGAACCCCCTGAAGATTGAATGAGAATTGCCAAAGGGCTAAGAAAAAGATTAAAGAGAGAGAGAACTGATCCTTGTGGAACCCCACAACCAAGAGAGTGAAAGGAGGAAAAGGATGAAGCCATTTGAACCTGAAAAGAGCGATCTGTTAGAAAAGAAGAAAACCATGCAGGAACAGTACCCAACACACCTAAAGCCGTAAGACAAGAAAGTAAAAGAGAGTGATCAACCAAATCAAAGGCTGCGGATAGATCAAGTGAAACAGCCAGAACTATATTGTGTTCATTGAGAATAGAATAGATTTTACTAAGTAGTGCAGCTAAAACCATTTCTGTACTAAAGTAAGACCTAAATCCAGACTGCTTAGGGTGAAGTACAAGCATTTTTTTAAGGAATTAGCGAGAGTACAACCCGTTCTATGGCTCTCATTTTGTAGGAGCGCCTGAATTTCTATGAGAATGAGGGAGGTCAGGGGCTCTGAAGATATGTTTTCTGGCAGGGCCTGAGGTGGCAGGAAGGAATGAAACCTGATATGGTATCCATGTCTTATTATTCTTAGCACCCATCTGTCTGATGTTAATTGCTCCCAAGATGTGACAAGAGGGATAGACAGCCCCCCCCCCCCCCCCCCCCACTGGGAAGAGCACTGGTGGCCAGGAGTCAAAAACTAGGGCTCAGTTTTGAAGAGGTGAAGGTGGCCACATTTTGGTGCTTTCACTCCCTCTGGCGCTGACTATGCTGGTAGGAGGCACTGTAGGGTTGTGCTTTTTGATGGTTGTACTGTCATACCATCTTGAGATGTGGTGATGCCTGCGGAACTGGGTAGTTTGTTGTCTTCTTGATAATGTAGACTTCACTAGGCCATTTGTGGAGAGAGTTTGCAGAGGGGTGCAATGGTCCTTTATTTTGTTTACTGTTTCTTTTACTTTGTCCCCCCCCCCCCCCCAAGCAAGGGGCATTAGCAAGGTGTTCATGTGTGTCCTCATGGAGACCCAAGGCTCTCAACCATTCCAAGTGTCTTGCAGCATTAGCTACTCCAGCTGTATGGGCAGAAGTCTCAAACATATCGAAGGCTGATCTGATCATGTGCGTTCCACACTCTTCCATGTCTCGGAGGCTTTCCATCTGGAGGGAGGGAGGCTAGAGTCTCTTCAGCTTTCCTTAGGAGTGAAAAATTGTAGAGGATGAGTTTGAAGAGATGGGCATCGATTCTGATGCTTAGCATGGACCTATGGTAGACCTTTTTTCCCATGGATTCCAGGGTCTTAAGCTCCTTGCCAGAAGGGTCATTGGCATGGGAATAGGAGCTTCTGGCCTTCTTGAAGGCTAACTCGATGATGGATTGGTGTGGGAGCTGTGGTTTGTCAAAGTCTGGTATGGTGAGAACCTGATACTTAAGATCCAATTCCTTTGAGATGGCAGATCCAGAGAGTGGTGTCTGCCAGACCTTGTCTCAATCACACAAGAAACAATCAAACACAGTCCAGGAGCAGCCTGTTCACCATCATCGTTATCAAGGATTTTGATGTGTCCGTGTACTTGAGAATGCCTGCTGTCTCATTGTGTGTGTCTGGGACCTCTACTGGAGACAGTGACAGTCTGGTAGAAACCTTTTGAAGGAATCTAGGGTACATTAAGTCCTTCAGACTGGTTTTGGTGTTGCTGGTGTAGGGTCTATGAGGATGCCTGACAAATCCAGAGGTGCTGGCGTGAGTGGGTCCTCTGCTTCTGAGGCATAGTAATCCAGGGGAGTGGGCTTTACTCTTCTGGTCTGAGATGTAGTCTGCTGCGGTGGGTGACTGTGAGGGCACTGACTCTACACGTGGTCCTGAGGATGTCGATGGAAGATTACTGTAGTCATAAGATCATAAGCGTTGCCATACTGGGACAGATAGAAGGACCATAAAAGCCCAGTATCCTGTTTCTAACAGTGGCCAATCCAGGTCACAAGTACCTGATGTGGAAAGTACATAACTTTTGAGAAAATAAAATTCATTGTACCACACAGGATCAGTAAAACTGGTCCTTTTTTTATTAGAGCTGCATAATATATTTTATTGCAATAAGGAGGGAAGACTGGGAGAGAAGTGTCTCTCCTTCCAAGTCTCCCTACTACTACTACTTAACATTTCTAGAGCGCTACTAGGGTTACGCAGCACTGTACAGTTTAACAAAGAAGGACAGTCCCTGCTCAAAGGAGCTTACAATCTAAGGGACGAAATGTCAAGTTGGGGCAGTCTAGATTTCCTGAATAGAGGTATAGTGGTTAGGTGCCGAAGGCGACATTGAAGAGGTGGGCTTTGAGTAAGGACTTGAAGATGGGCAGGGAGGGGGCCTGGCTTATGGGCTCAGGGAGTTTATTCCAAGCATGGGGTGAGGCGAGACAGAAAGGGCGGAGCCAGGAGTTGGCGGTGGTGGAGAAGGGTACTGAAAGGAGGGATTTGTCTTGAGAGCGGAGGTTATGGGTAGGAAAGTAAGGGGAGATGAGGGTAGAGAGGTAAGGAGGGGCTGCAGATCGAGTGCATTTGTAGGTTAGTAGGAGAAGCTTGAACTGTATGCGGTACCTGATCGGAAGCCAGTGAAGTGACTTGAGGAGAGGGGTGATATGAGTATATCAGTCCACACGGAAGATAAGACGTGCAGCAGAGTTCTGAACAGACTGAAGGGGGGATAGATGGCTAAGTGGGAGGCCAGTGAGGAGTAGGTTGCAGTAGTCAAGGCGAGAGGTAATGAGAGAGTGGATGAGAGTTCGGGTGGTGTGCTCAGAGAGGAAAGGGTGAATTTTGCTAATGTTATAGAGGAAAAAGCGGCAGGTCTTGACTATCTGCTGGATATGTGCAGAGAAGGAGAGGGAGGAGTCGAAGATGACTCCGAGGTTGCGGGCCGATGAGACAGGGCCGATGAGGGTGTTATGAACTGAGATAGAGAGTGGAGGGAGAGGAAAAGTGGGTTTGGGTGGGAAGACAATAAGCTCGGTCTTGGCCATGTTCAGTTTCAGGTGGCGGTTGGACATCCAGGCAGCAATGTCGGATAAGCAGGCTGATACTTTGGCCTGGGTTTCCGCAGTGATGTCTTGTGTGGAGAGATAAAGCTGGGTGTCGTCAGCATAAAGATGATATTGGAAACCATGAGATGAGATCAGGGAGCCCAGGGAAGAGGTGTAGACTGAAAAGAGAAGGGGTCCAAGGACAGATCCCCGAGGAACTCCAACAGAGAGCGGGATGGGGGTGGAGGAAGAACCATGAGAATGTACTCTGAAGGTACGGTGAGAGAGATAAGAGGAGAACCAGGAGAGGACAGAGCCCTAGAACACAAATGACAGTGTGGCAAGAAGTAAATTGTGATTGACAGTGTCAAAAGTGGCGGATAGGTCGAGGAGGATGAGGATGGAGTAGTGACCTTTGGATTTGGCAAGGAACAGGTCTGTCGAGTGTAGGGGGCAAAAGCCGGATTGAAGCGGATCGAGGATGGTATGAGAGGAGAGAATATTGAGGCAACGGCTGTGAACAGCGCGTTCAAGTAACTTGGAGAGGAAGGGTAGGAGGGAAATGGGGCGGTAGTTGGAGGGACAAGTAGGGTCAAGTGATGGTTTTTTGAGGAGTGGTGTGACAACAGCATGCTTGAAGGTGTCAGGGACAGTTGCAGTGGAGAGAGAGAGGTTGAGGATATGACAGATGGGGAGGTGACAGTAGGAGAGATGGTGTTAAGTAAGTTGGTGGGGATGGGGTCTCAGGAACAGGTGGTGCATTTCGAGGAGGAAAGAAGATGGGCGGTTTCCTCTTCGGTGATGTCAGGAAAAGAGGAGAAGGAGGCCTGGGTTGGTTGGTTGAGGGAGTGGCTTATAGGGTGAAGAGGAGGAGAAGGTTTGGTGGTGAATTCGAGGTTGATCTTCTGCACCTTGTCGCGGAAGTAGTCAGCCAGTGATTGAGGAGAGAGTGGGGGTGGGGTGGGAGCAGAAGGCACTTTGAGGAGGGAGTTGAGGGTGGCGAAGAGACGATGAGGGTTAGAGCTGAGGGAATTAGTCAATTGGGTGTAATAATCCTGTTTGGCGAGGAATAGGGAGGACTGGAAGGAGGATAGCATGAATTTGTAATGAATGAAATCAGTATGGGTGCGAGATTTCCTCCAGAGGCATTCAGCTGATCGGGCGCAGGAGCGAAGGTATCGGGTGGAAGGGGTCAGCCAGGGCTGGGGATTAGTATGCCTTGTAGGACGGGAGATAGATGGTGCAAGGGTGTCCAGAGCAGAGGAGAGCGTGGCATTGTAAGTGGAGACAGCCTTGTTGATAGACTCGGAGGACATGATGGAAGGGAGGAGATTAGAGATACTAGAGGATAAGGTAGGAGGGTCGACAGCCTGGAGATTCCTGGAAGTAGTGGTTAGTGTTGGGCGGGACTGAGGGGAGGGTGATAAGTGTGAAGGTGATCAGGTGATGGTCAGAGAGAGGAAGAGCTGAGGCGCAGAAATTGGAGGGTGAGCTGGTAGAGGAGAGGATGAGGTCATGACAGTGGCCAGATTGGTGAGTGGAGGTGGTGGAGCTCAGTTGGAGGTTGAAGGAGGAGGTTAGAGTGAGGAACTGAGAAGCGTATGAGTCGGATGGGTTATCAGTGTGTATGTTAAAGTCTGCAAGAATGAGGGATGGGGATGAGGGCTCAAGAAAAACGGAGAGCCAGGCATCGAAGTCGGTAAGGAAGGAAGAGAGGGACTTTTCAGGGGGGCGGTAAATGACTGCAACTCTGAGTGGCAGCGGGTAGATGAGAAGCAGTGTGACTGTGGTAAGAGGAGAGGTTGAAAACTGCAGGACAGTGAAAGTAGTAACCCGCCACCGCCGCGGCCAGCTGGGCGGGGAGAATGGGAGAAAAGATAACCACTGTGGCATAGGGCCGTGACTGAGGCAGAGTCATCAGGGGTGAGCCAGGTTTCAGTTAGGGTGAGCAGTTGAAGGGAACGGGAGATGAAGAGGTCATGGATGAAGGAAAGTTTGTTGCAGACCGAGCGGACATTCCACAGGGCACACGAGAAGGGGAGGGAGGAGGGGGGGAGGAGGGGAATAGAGATGAGATTGGAGACATCGCGGAAACGTTTGCATGGATGAGACGAAGACGAGGACAGGTGTGGGGGACCTGGGTTGGGATTGATGTCTCCCGCAGATAGCAGGAGAAGGAGCAAGAGAGTGTGGAGGAGGGTGGGGAGGTAGGGCGACGAAGGCGACGAAGACGGGATGCGCTTAGGAGGAATGGGGAAGGGTTCATGGCAGGAAGGAGGTGTTGAAAGTTGAGAGCTAGGAAGGGGGAGGAGGATAGTAGAGATGGTGAGGTGGTGGGTGTTGCAGTAGTGAGCAGGACGGGAGAGGACATGGATGGGCAGTGAGTTTGTGCGGTATACAGCGGTGGTGGTGGTGGGGGGGAAAGATTAGGGAGGGACAGGGCAAGGAAGAGAATGTGTATGGGGGCCATAAGTAGTGACTGAGGGTGAGCAGTCATTCAGGAGAGTGATGGGCTGGCAAATCAGCAGGCGGGGAGACAGGTAGTTGTGCAGGCTAGGAGGCAGGCAGGATGTTGATGGGCAGACAAGCAGGCAAGTTGAAGGGCTGACAAGCAGGCAGGTTGGTTGGTTGATTGGCTGGCAGGCAGGCAGGCAGGAACAGGTGAGTGCGGTAGAGAGCTCAACAGCAGGACTGGAACAGGCTGGAACAATTTAGAGGTTGGTTGATTGGCTAGCAGGCAGGCAGGAACAGGTGAGTGCGGTGGAGGCTGATGCGATGTGACTGGAGTGGAGAGCTCAGCAGCAGGACTGGAACAAGCTGGAAGTATGACAATCCAAATGCTTACATTTATACCCTTAACCACATGAGGTAATTAATCCATCTGCATAGAATTCCATAGCATCAACAAGACATGGTTTTGTAGAAGGTTGAACTTAATCTAAGCAAATATGAAGTATAAGGGGATAGTACAATGGAAAAACCTGTTACATAGCATTTCTCAACTACTTTTAATAATAGACTAACATTTATAACCTGTTCTTTTTAAACACATATGCTTTACTTTTCCAAAAGAAGACATCTATCCAGTGCTTTTTTTGTGCCGGTACGTGCCGGTATGGCATACTGGCACGTTTTTTTCTGAGGGCTGGCAGCTCCCCTACATTCCATTCTGCCCCCTGCAAAATATTCTATTTACCGAAGTCACAGCGGCGAACCGGCGGGCGGCGGCAGTAAAGGCAGCAAGCAGGCAGGCTCGCCTCTGTCCTTCGCTTCCCTGCCCTCTCAGCGTCCTGCCTTCCTCTGATGTCATTTCCTTTCTGTGAGGGCGGAACGCTGAGAGGGCAGGGAAGCGAAGGATGGAGGAGAGCCTGCCTGCTTGCTGCCTTTACTGCCACCACCCGCCGGTTCAACGCTGCGACTGGTAAATAGAGAGTGGAGTGGGAGTGAGCCTATCTAGTCCACTGTAAGTAAGGAAAGCATTTGATTAATCTCTGTTTCCACTCCCCTGCGCAGCCATCACCATTCACTCAAAACACAGCAAGCAAACCTGTGAGCTACTGCATCCACGTTGTCATTCTTTATTGTCAGTCCATCTGTAACAAGTCTAACATTGTTTTTGTTGGATAGGCAGTGCCTTATAAGGTGGAGAAGAAAAAACATAATTGAATATCACTAAAACAACTTCAAAAATGATTGTAGCTAGTAGAAACAGCAATTATAAATTCTATAGTTTGTGCTCATTTTCCATCACTGTGATTCTATACAATTCAGATGGCCAGATGTCAGTGAGAATATTCTGTTTCCTGATGGGTTCATTTTAACTGGTTGTATCTTCCTTGGGAAGCCTGGTATTTATAAAGATGATGGAATATATTAAAATTAAATGGAAGTAGAATTAAACTCTCCTTTCATTGGGGCACATGGAATCACATCTTCATGCTTTGTAGAAGTTTACTCTGGACATGGATTGATGGAGGGAAGGGCAGGAGAAATGCTGAACATGGATAGAGGAGAGGGAAGACAGGAAGGAGATGCACATGGATGGAGGGGATGGGAGAGAGGAGAAATGCTGGACATGGATGGAGGGGAGGGAAGACAGAGGAAGTGAGATGAACATGGATGGAGGGGAGAAGATAGGAGAAATGCTGGATATGGATGGGAGGGAAGAGAGAGGAAGGACAGGAGATGCATATGGATGGAGGCTAGGGAAGAATAGGAAGGAGAAGCATACTGACGGAGATGAGGGAAAGGGAAAAGAGGAGAAAAACTGCACATGGATGGAGAAAATAGGCAAAAACTGGATCCACTCTATACCTCCTCCAGTCAAGTCTGCGGAGGACCTAGCTTTTACCTATGGATGTACAGCAAGAAATTAAGAAGAAAGGAGGAAAGTAAAGAAATAAATGGAAAGGAATCCCTGGAAACTGAGTTAAGGGAACAGATAGAGTGCAGCAGAATCAGACTGGGACCGACATGATCAGAAAAACAAAGTCACCAGACAACAAAGGTAGAAAAATCATTTTATTTTCATTTTAGTGTTTGGAATATGTCCAATTTGAGAATTTACATCTGCTGTCTTATTTTGCACTGGGTATACTGGAGCTGTAACAGCTTACAGAAATTATTTATAATGAAAAAAATCACGTTATTTTTGTCTCCTATACTAGTATAATACTTTCAATGATGTCTGTTTATATGCGCCATGGCTGGTATAAGGGGTGTGGCTAATGTGGGTGTGGCTATCATAGGGGTGGAGCCATATGTGGTGATCCCGCCCATAATGAGTACCGGCACCTTTTTTTCTACAAAAAAAGCACTGCATCTATCACAAATACTGGTCAGTTTCAGACCTTCTGTAACCTCTCTTTTCTGAAGACCTTTTTTTGTCAATAAAGATAAAGAGGTCAGTTTGTACTTACTGGCCTTCTGAGGTCAGCTTAACCATAAGGTTAACTATCTTTCTTAGTTCCACACTGCCAAGATCCTATAACAGTAAAACAAATTTTATGCTGCTTATCCTAGAAAGAATCAGTGGATTTTCCCCAAGTCCATTTTAATAACGGATTATGGACTTTTCTTTTAGGAAATTATCCCAAAATGTGCTTTTACCACATTCTCTGGCAACAAATTCCAGAGTTTAATTACACGTTGAGTGAAGAAATATTTTTTCTTGTTTGTTTTAAATTTACTACTTCATAGCTTCATTGTGTGCTCCCTAGTTCTAGAATTTTTGGAAAGGGTAAACAAATGATTCATGTCTACTCGTTCCACTCCACTCAGTATTTTATAGACCTCTATCATATGTCCCCTCAGCCATTTCTTCTCCAAGCTGAAGATCCTTAGCCACTTTAGCCTTTCCTCACTGGGAAGCTGTACCATCCCCTTTATCATTTTCATTGCCCTTCTCTGTACCTTTTCTAATTCCGCTATATCATTTTTGAGATGCAATGACCAGAACTGCATACAGTATTCAAGGTGCAGTCACACCATGGAGCAATACAATGTCACTATATCTTTCTCATTTTTGTTTTCCATTCCTTTCCTAATAATTCCTAATATTCTATTTGCTTTCTTAACTGCCACTGCACACTGAGCAGAGGGTTTCTATGTATCATCAACAATGACACCTAGATCATTTTCCTGGGCAGTGACTTGTAATGTGGAAAACCCTTTCATCACATAGCCAACCTTGCTATAGTTTGGGTTCCTCTTTCCCACATGCATCACTTTGCACCTGCTTACATTAAACATCATTTGACATTTGGAAGCCCAGTCTCTACAAATAAAATTTGCATGTAATTAGCTTCTTGCATGCTGCAATAATACTCTCACGGTAGAAGCCACTTGCCCAGATATCCATGCAGCTCTGCCACCAACCTTTCTGCATTGAATCCATAGGGATTTCTGTTCTTGTGGCGTACTATAAAAAAAAATTAATGTAGCCCTGCATATACATGGATTTCTGACCGTTCAGCCCATTGCTGGAAAACTCTTGCATGGCCCAAGACTATATAGGGAAGAAGACAGGTGTGCTTGCTTGCACCTTTATTTTTCTCTCCCTTTCTCAGCGGCTCTGCCTCTAAGGGCCCTCTTTACTAACCAGCGTTATAGGCGCGTTAACATTTTTAACAAGCATTAACCATGTACTACTACTACTTCTTATCATTTCTATGTACGTGCCTACAATATCCCTATAGGTGCCTATATGGTTAGCGTGCACGCTAAGTGTAGGCGCACTAAAAACACTAACGCACCTTAGTAAACAGGGCCCTAAATG
This sequence comes from Microcaecilia unicolor, assembly GCF_901765095.1. Classification (NCBI taxonomy): domain Eukaryota; kingdom Metazoa; phylum Chordata; class Amphibia; order Gymnophiona; family Siphonopidae; genus Microcaecilia; species Microcaecilia unicolor. The sequence continues at coordinate 324,601,171 of NC_044035.1, forward strand.
GGATATTTCTGCCTATGTGTGGTCCATCTGTAAAAAGTCTAAAGCTGTTCCAGTTGGATAGGCAGTGCCTTAAAAGGTGGAGGATAAAAGATTTTGTAAAAAACATTGATTTGACAGCTTTTTAAAAACATTTATTTGAAAGGTTTCCATATCTAGATATATATCATAAAATAAAATCGAATATCAGTAAAACAGCTGAAAAATTATTGTATCTGGTAGAGAAACAGCAGTAATAAACTCTGTATTTTGTGCTCATTTTTCTACACTGTTCTATAGAACATCAGGAAACAGGATATCCTCACTGCAACTTGGCCATCTGTATTGTGTAGAAGAACAGTGTACAAAAACGAGCCCAAACTACCCTGTTTTAGTATATTCAATTATTTCTTTTCTCTTCCACCTTTTAAGGCATTGCCTATCCAACTAAAACAGCTTTATAGTCTTGTTACAGATGGACTAACAATAAACGACAACGTGGATGCAGCAGCTCCTAGGTGTGCTTGCTTTGCTTTGAGTGTATGGCAATGACGGCTGCGCGGAGGGGAGTGGAAACAGAGATTAACCAAATTGGCTTCCTCGCTTACAGTGGACCAGATAGGCTCACTTCCACTCCTGCCTATTAAAGTTCCTTGCCCTGGAAATTGCTCTTAGGGCTTCCTGGTTCGTCGCACCCCTAGGAGCGGCTCGCGGGGCGGGGTTTGTCGCGCGCCCTCCTTTCTTTACTATAAAGCGGACGGCTGTGAGCCTTCTCCTTTGCTTTGCTAGTGGAGACAGTGCTCTGCAGGCAGCCTCTCCCTTTCCAGCGCACACACCCACCCAATTTCTAACCCATTTGCAGTAGGGCCTCTATTTTTTTGCTTTTGCTCCGCACAAGCCATGGCAGCTTTATCTAATGACCCAGTCTTTCAGAAGCTGTGCCAGTGGTATAAGGCACACGCCGCCAGTCTCAATATGAGACAAATGTTTGAAAAGGAACCAGACAGATTTAAGACATTCAGGTAAGTGCAAGGAAGTCTTTGGATTGCATTGCTTGACAAGCAGTAAACCACCACTGCGAGTAGGAATGGCTTGTCCTTGGAGCGTGACCGTGGTGGTGTTGTGGCCTTAAAGTAAAGGAGTGTCTGGTTTTTGCAATGTAGCCTTCCCTTCTGGCTAAAAACTCTTTGATTGCGTGTTCCACGCTACAACTCAGTTAAGATGCTTCTGTAGGACGTGTAACTTATGTAGCGTGGACTTGAGATGGGCAGAGCCGTTCGCTATGGGTGGTTGTATGTATTCTTTCTTTACGGTTTCATAAAACTGGGTTGCAGCAAAATCGGGCAGGGAAACGATTGAACGCTGTACCCGAAGGGCCTATTTTGAGTTGACATGGGCTTGCCTACTCCGGTTTAAAGGAGCCTTGTTATAGGCGTTACCTTGATGTATGTGTTTAAGGTCTATTTTAAAGGGCTATTAAAGAAAAAAAAAAAAGCCTCTAATGAGGAATCCAAGTGTTACCCGAACCCGGTTTACTGTCCGTAGAAGATGTATGTTGGGTAGCTTGTCCTTGACGCCTCCTTGTTCCTTGGTACGTGCAGGAAAGCAGTCACAGCATGAGAGCTGCACTGCATATATTCTTCAAAATATTTCTGGCAGTGCTTAGTCATGGTTGCCTACTACTGGAGCCGGACCAACCATTAGGCAAGCTAGGCGGTCACCTAGGGCAGCAGTTTCTGGGGTCAGCAGAGGGCAGTTGCTGTCAAAGTAAAACGGTAGATTTTGACAGCACACAAACTCAAAGAATCATCAGCCCATATATTGCAGGAAAAATGGGCAGTTTTTTTTAAATAATCCACTTATCTTTTTAAATTGCTTGTGGAAATTGCCCCTTTTATGCATGTACTTGTTTAATATTTAAAATTTGTCCAAATATTCTCTTTATAGGCTTGATCATATGTTGGGATAGGGGAGTGGGTGCTAAGATCATAAAAGTTGAGGTGGTTCAAAGCTGATTCGGCTAGGGCACTTAATATGCTTGCACTGGCCCTGCCTCTCATTACAATAAATCACTTTTGATACTAAGATGGGAATGCTTTCATTCTTCTAGATTCCACTAACTCTGTTTTTTTTTTAACGTTTTGCTAGCTTTTCTGTAATATGCTGCAATCTGCAGTACTTCCTAGCTAAGCTGCAATATTGTTGCACATTGAAGGGGAAGTTGAAAATCTTGCATTGTCTGTTAACCTTGTTGCAATGTGCTAGCTATATTCTTCCTGGAGAGACTAGCATTCTTCACAGGTTATGAATTCTTGTAAGAACCTAATAAACAGACACCTCATAGGCCTCCTTTAGGCTTGTGGTCAAGTGTATGCAGTACAGTATATATTTTTTTGGTCTTCAAATATTCCATAATTGACTAGCTGCTACTCAATTAAATAAAATATATTTCCTGATTTGAAATGCACCTGCATGTTCTTAGTACACTCAGGAGCTTCTGAGCAGGCATCGCACCCTGCCCACTGCACTGTGGCCACTGCAGGAGAGAGAACGGACACTGCCCACACAGCCCTCAGGACAGCCCTGAGTACTTTTTCCTTAATTAGGCAGTGTTTAGATCCTTTACATTTGAAAACAATTTGTCCAGTAAAACTTTCTTAATACTTCCTACTAGGAACTTGGTGTAAGTGGTGGTTGAGTTGTGTAAGAGGTAGCTTTAATTGTGAATGTCACTGGTGTATCTTTGTTTCTTTCAAGGGTGACATAGCTTACTTTTTTTTTTAAGTAGAAATATATTAGGTTACTCAAAGGCAGCAGATTGTGGTGAACCAGTAGTACCATGGCTCCACCGATACTTTTCCCAACATGGCAATAGGGAGGCCTTAAGGATGGGGTGAGAGTTTGAAGTTAAGAAAGAAACTTTATTAACTAACTTCTATAGTGTAAAACCCTTTTCCCCATAGTTTTAAACTGAACCTTTCTGCCAGATTTAGAAACTTTCTGCCAGAGGTAGAAACTTAGCCTCTAGAAGGTACAGCAGGGTCTAGTTCAGTCTTTATTCCCGCCCACCCCTAGTGCATTTCTTCATTTCTAGTTTTATTTTATTCTTGGTTATTGTAATTAGGATAACAGGAGGGTAGTTTTCAAAGTTCAGAGTTTTAATTACATTCCATTACTTTCTAAGAAGTGAACACTAATATACCATATAATCTTAAGGTTCTTTTATATTAGTCTAATATCCCTAGAATCTTAATGATTAAACAGCTCAATAATACTAAGATGCAGACAGCAGTCCAGGAGTGAGAGGGGTACTATCCAGTCTTTTTTGCATTGAGTGTTAGATGTATGATTATCTCCAAATGACGAGAGGCTATACATGTGTATTTGATACAAAACTCCTAACTCTCAGAACAAGTCCGTTCTCTTGAAGCCAGAATAGCAAACTTGGGAGCTGAGGCAAACGGAGGTACGTAGAGGAAACCTACAGGTATGTTGTACAGAAGTCCCCTATCCAGTCTAGCTCCTGTGCTACCTTGGAGGAGGGAGGTCTCCTAAAAAGAGTATCACACTGGTGAAGTAGGAAGTAATTATGTAGCCAGGACCTGCCTACCAGGGGATATAATGTCCTATCACACCAAAGATGTCTCCAGGAGCTTTTGCCCAGGAGGGTATAACATTTGTCCCCCCGTCCCAGCCCTGTCCCCGTGGGTTCTGGTTCTATCCCCATCTGTTTTCATCTGCAGAAGCCTCAAACACTTATGATTTTATATTTAAATCCTTTTATTAAAGTAGGTAGAAAGTGACACAGGGACAAAGTTTGTCCCCGTCATCACGGGCTCTGTCCCCATCCCCGTATCATTCTCTATAACCAAGGTCCAGTTTCAGCACTGTGGAAGGAGCCATTCTGCATGGTTCCTGGCTGAACTTGGACTAGAATAAAATAAATTGGAGTACAAAGGGTGCAGCTTGGTGGGTAGCTCAGAATGATTGCTCATGGCAGATCCATCCCTAGTTCCAATGGAGCTCAAAGTTCAAAGGAGCAGGAAGAAATGGCCATTCCCTGCCCCACCCCCACCCCTAGACATCCTGATTTTTGCCTCTTACATTTTGAGTCTTATGACTTTATGCCAGTATTTGAAACATGGATCTTGATGGTTAAACTAGGGGGCCAATGTTCAAAGCCATTTTAGCTGGTTAAATCACTTGGTCGGTGCTAGCTGCTAACTTTCAGCAGCACTTAACTGGCTAACTGCCACTGAAATTTAGTTAAGCACTGAACTCAACTGGCTACGTTGGGGGTGTTCCAGGAGGCGGAGTCAGCACTTGGCTGCTTAAGTGCTAATATTCAGCCCTTAGACAGCTGGGCTTAGCGGATAAATGGTACCACAAGTCTGCCCTATTTTTATGCGCTAGCCCATAGCTGCTTAAGGGCCCTGTTTACCAAGCAGCATTATAGGCACGTTAACATGTTTAATGTGCATTAACCATATACGTGCCTACAAAATCCTTATAGGCGTCTACATGGTTAGCACGCATGCTAAAAACACTTAACACACCTTAGTAAATGGGAACCTAAAGCAGCAACGTGTTAATTGGCTCAATTAACCAGGTATTCAAAGCCAAAGCCCACACACGCCCATCATTGACTATCTGGGAACTAGCCGTTGAACCCGTGAAAACGGGCTATTTTTGGAATGGGGGGTTTCCGAGCCCCCCCCCCCCCCCGAGGTCAGCGCCGCCCTGCCTCCCCTGGAGTCGCCACCGCCGCCCCTCCACCCGGCCCGAGCAGCACTGTGAACTTACATCACCACGCAGCAGCAGGCACATCAGCAAAGCTGCCGTCAGGGCGGGCTTCCTTCTCTGCCTGTGTCCCGCCCTCGTGTGACGTAATGTCGGCGAGGGCGGGACAAAGGCAGAGAAGGAAGGCCGACAGCAGCTTTGCTGATGTGCCTGCTGCTGCGTGGTGATGTAAGTTCACAGTGCTCAGGCCAGGTGGAGGGGCGGCGGCGATTCCGGGGGAGAGGGGCAGGGGGAGCGGTTCCGACGTCTGCAGCATGCCAGTAGAGACTTCCCTCTCTGTCCTGCCCCCGTCATCATGTATTGATGCGGGGGCGGGGCAGAGAGGGAAGTCTCTACTGCGCATTTGCGGGTGAGTACGGTCACTCGCTGTTTATATGTTTGATAACTCGGTGAACCCTGTTGCCTGAATATCAGACCCTAGATTTTTAAAACATCTTGATTTGTGCTGCTGTCTTTTCTTGTAGATAGAAGCATTAGCCATTTGCAGTGTGCCTCTCATTCATGGTTCTGAATAGCAGCGATGTAACACTTGAATTTTACTACTTTCTTTATGAAATATTTTTACTTAAAATACAGCTGTAGCTCATGTGCTGTATCATGGGGCAACAGATTGTAAGTGGGCCGTACCATAGTCCACCAAGTCCACTGTTTTCTTGGATCTAAGAAATTGCTTAAACTTTTTTTCTCTCTTTCTTTGACAGCTTAACCCTGAATACAAGTGATGGTGACATTTTGGTTGATTATTCAAAGAACCTTATTACAGAGGATGTAATGAATCTATTGATACAACTGGTAATTTTGGTTAAAATATTGCAAGTCCATTTAAGTAAAATCTGAACAGGCCACTTCTCTGGAAGTGTGTGTTTGGGTGGGGGGGGGGGGGGGGGGGGGAGGAAGGGAACTGGATTTTCAGTGGTGCTGAGTGTTTGAGGAGTGCTCTTTCTAGTAGGTTATTCCATGGCGTACACTAACTCCCTGGTTTTTTTTATTCTTCTCAGGCAAAGTCAAGGGGTGTTGAACATGCCAGGGAGAAAATGTTCACTGGAGAAAAAATCAACTTCACAGAGGTAGTGATTTTTATTTGGCTTTTACCAGGCGTCACTAGAGGTATTTGGGGCGAGGCAGAGGCGAGGCAGAGTTCAAGTTCAGCAGAAGTAACTTGTTTCTCAATTCAAGCTGGTGTCAAAAATGTTTTCGGTCTGATGTTACTGTACACAAACAGCTGCTAGAAGAGCAGTGCAGCTTATTTAGGCTTGTCCTCCTAATTCTTTTTATTTTTTGAAATTCTCTTAAGTTGAGCTCTTTCCCCTTTTAGCTCTGTTGCTCCTTGTTGCCAAGTCAGCCTGAAGACTGACTATTCGGTGTCCTAGTATTGTGTGACCAACCTGCAAATTTAAAAACGTATGGATGTGGGATGGAGAGTACCTCTACCCTAAAAGGCGTTAATTACTGGTGTACCTTATAAGGACCAGCTTGTATGTGCTCAACCTGTTTCTAACAATCACATGAAGAGAATTGAAGGTTCTACTCCATAATAATGGAGCTAACCTTTTACATACCCCACAACTTCTAGAACAAGGGGCTGGCTATCCTAACCATGAAGGGGGAACTGGTCTGGTATATAGAGAACAGTCCCAATCCCTTGTCTTTGGCTGTTGCTTCCCTGGCCATCATACCACACAGTAAGGGGAAGAGGATCTCTGTTACTGCTCTACACTCTTCTCTCCAGATGTAGTGGCGATATCTGTAAAGTTACTGCACTGGTCATACTTTAGATCTAGTTCTTTCTAAACAGTCTGAGGGAGTCTCACATTTCTTTTGCCTCCCAGTGTCTTGTTAGACCAGTCTTTCTTCCTTACTCTTCTGTAGGTCCTGTTCAGTTTCCCCCTTACCCCACTCTTAGATCCTACGTTAGATTGATCCTACTGTTTTTATCCTTTTGTGAGCAGGAAACCTTTTGGTGGTCTATCCTAGACACTGTAGCTCCCTTTGAGTCTTCCCCCCCCCCCCCAATCCACACACCAGCCATGGTTACCCAGTGATCTGCATCTTAAACAGCAGGCAAGGTATGCCAAAAATTCTGGTGTAGAAAAATAAAACTTGAGATGACCTTTCTGTAGAAAGCAGCATCGTTTCTACTACTTGAAACTGAAGCAAGCTAAATCATAGTATGAATAAATAAATCAACAATTCTGCTAACCTATCCGTGAAGCTGTTCAATTTAGTGTATGGGCCAATAGCAGAAAGTTTAAAGAACCCTGTACCACAGATCTCAGCTGAAGACTTCACAGCTTTCTTTGTAAATAAGATCTCAACCTTATGACTTCTCTACATCTCCAGTGTCATCAGTGTTCTGATTGTGAGCCATTAGTGAAGTGTCTAGCTAATCTTGGCCCAAGTTCAATCTCATTACAATTCTCTCCTTTGCTATGTTTCTACAATAGACTATTCCATCTAGATCTATTGTTGCCTTGGTTTAAAGATCCCCCCCCCCCCCCCCCACACTCTCGTGTTATGTCAAATAAGTGTCTCGTGTGGTTCATGCTTCCTGGAGCAAGGCTCTCGTTCACTCTATTCTGAAAGAGCCTACTCTTAATCCCTCTGTTCTTCTAGTTAGACAAGTTTCTAACCTGACTTCTTTCTAAACTTGCTGAGAAATTGGTATTTTCCCGGCTCCATCAGCATGTTGAGCAGTCTCTCATACTACACCTTCAGATTTCAGACCCAGCCACATTGCAGAAACACTACTGGTAGCCCTAATAAGTGGCCTTCATATTGCACTCAACAGTGGGAAACCAGCCTTGGCAATTTTATTTTTTCTTAAGGATTCAATCTGGTCAATTAAATATTACACTTCAGGTTATCTAGCATGGAGTAGAGGATGATAATCAAATGCTTCACATGCTTGGTAGTTGTACTTTTAGCCTTTGTCATGTGGGCTACCCCAGCACTTAATCCTGACTCTCCTCTTCAACATCTGTCCCCTGGCTATTTTCATTTGACGTGATCTCTGCCTACTACTATGCAGATATTCTTTTGTTCTCATAGCTTGATTCAAGGTACCTTGATCTGATCTCTTCAGCCTTGTTTGGATTCAGTTGCAGACTAGTTTGATAAAACACTGCCTTGTCCTTAATCCCTCAAACATCTGCCACATGGCTTCCTGGTTGTCCCTCTTTTGCTACCACACTGCTTGGTATACCAGTAAGCTGGGCTGATTTGGACCAGGTAATGATTGGCTGTACGAAAATGCTGCAGGGTTATGAAACAATTTCAGTATGGTAGCTACCTGCAAGTCAAAAGAATAGTTGGAAATCTAAAAGCACATCAAGATTTAAAACGTTGTGTTCATGAACTGAGTATATTTTGGGGGGGGAGGGGGAGGGGGGTCAGGTTACTGTGTCAGCAGCTGAGTGCTGCTGCCACAGTGTTCTTATGACCCATGGGTTCCAGCAAAGGAGGTCTTCAGCTGGCAGGGCATGGGGAATCCCCCCATCAGCTACACGTGCGCTACTGTTGGGTGGGCCTGGGTCACCCTTGGCTGTAACTGGACAGCTCTAAAAGAGAAAGCTCATGTGGACCTTTAAACCTGTGCTCAGATCTCCCCCCCCCCCCTTCTGGTTTTGGGGGAGGGCTTTTAGCAGGTGCATAGGCTCACGTCCTGTACTAACTACAGCACTTTTTTTTCCCTTTTGCTTTATTGAATTTCAGACAAGAGCTTCTTTATCGGCCCCCACTTCCCTTCTCCCTCCATAACATGGTGCTCCTTGCCAGGCAGAGGAAGAGAATAGCCTCGTGTGGCTATAAAGATGTGGCTGCTGCCTTTCTGCAGTAGAAGCAACCACACGTCTTTCTTTCTCGCTTAGATACCTGTTGGAAGTGCTTCTGTAAACAATGACATGGCAAAAGTTGTTGCACAGAGATGTTTTTTTTTTCTTTTTTCATTCATTTAGTAGCAGCTTGTCGGGTTTAAGGCAATGCTATGTGCTTAAAGTATGTAAACCTCATCCAGGCATGCCTTCTCTCAGCAGTTTACATTTTATGAATTTGTAATGGAGGATGTGACACTCGTACACACTAAAACCTTCGTTAAAAATATTAAGAATCCCTCTCAATATAGCTGCATGAAACATGAGAATAGTTTTTTGTTTGGAGAGGCAAAGGGTGGGGTGGGGTATATGTGTGTATAATATGCAAATGAATATGCTAATATGAAGGAATGGAGAAAGAGCTGGATTTGTTTGGGAAAAATAACTATAATGAATATGTATGAGATCATATTCATTATGGTTATTTCCAAAAAAGCCAGGTCTTTCTCCCTTACCCATCCCCTTTCCCATACCATGCCAGTGTTGGCCTTAGAAATGCATAGGCTCTATATGTAGATCCTTCAAGATGTAGTGTCATGATTTAGGCTTTAAAACCCTTTCTGATGTTTAGGTGCCACCGCAGTAAGGCCAACATACAATCTTTCCACTGCATAATGCTATACTCAAACTTGTGCAAAAACTCATAACCTTACCAAACCATAACAGCACTAACTGCAAGGACAGAACGAGCTACAACCTTATGCGTGGAAAGGCAGCACTGTAATTACACCGGGCTCTAAAACACCAATACACTACCTTGTGAAAAAAAAACAAAACAAAAAGGGCTGCAAGTACTTCACGCTAGCAGAATACTGCACCTTGATCACACATGAAAAACACATGACACAACATATTTATTTGTTGCATTTGTATCCCATATTTTCCCACCTATTTGCAGGCTCAATGTGGCTTGCATTATGCTGTAATGGCAATCGCCATTTCTGGGATGAGAAATACAAAGTGGTATTGCATTAGGGTTCATAGCTAGTAAAGTATAGAATAAATTAGATGGTCAAATATCAGTTCATTTCGGCATGAGGAATAAAGTGGTAGTGCTTTAACGTTCATTAGTAACAATAAATGAGTCAAGTTTTAGTCACGTATTAGATTGTAAGCTCTTTGAGCAGGGACTATCTTTCTTCTATGTTTGTGCAGCGCTGCGTATGCCTTGTAGCGCTATAGAAATGCTAAATAGTAGTAAGTCCAAGACCGAGCTCATCGTCTTTCCATCAAAACCCACTTCTCCTCTTCCTCCACTTTCTATCTCAGTTAACACCCTCATCCTCCCCGTCTCATCTGCCCGCAACCTCGGAGTCATCTTTGACTCCTCTCTCTCCTTCTCTGCACATATCCAGCAGATAGCCAAGACCTGTCGCTTCTTCCTCTTCCAACATCAGCAAAATTCGCCCTTTCCTCTCTGAGCACACCACCCGAACTCTCGTCCACGCTTTCATTACCTCTCGCCTTGACTACTGCAACTTACTCCTCACCGGCCTCCCACTTAGCCATCTATCCCCCCTTCAATCTGTTCAGAACTCTGCTGCATGTTTTGTATTCCGCCAGAACCGATATACTCATATCGCCCCTCTCCTCAGGTCACTTCATTGGCTTCCAATCAGATACCGCATTCAGTTCAAGCTTCTCCTTCTTACCTAGAAATGCACTGTCTGCTGCCCCTCACTGCTTCTCTACCCTCATCTCCCCTTACGTTCCCGCCCGAAACCTCCGTTCACAGAACAAATCCCTTCTCCACCATCCCTCCTCTCAGTACCCTTCTCCACCACCACCAACTCCAGGCTGTGCTCATTCTGCCTCGCCTCACCCTATGCCTGGAACAACCTTACTGAGCCCTTACGCCAAGCCCCCTCCCTTCCCATCTTCAAGTCTTTGCTTAAAGCCCACCTCTTCAATGCTGCTTTTGGCACCTAACTCTCACCTTTCAGGAAATCCAGACTGCCCCAATTTGACTGCCCCTATCGGACTGACTGTTCACTTGTCCTTTAGATTGTAAGCTCTTTGAGCAGGGACTGTCCTTTATGTTAAATTGTACAGTGCTGCATAACCCTAGTAGCGCTTTAGAAATGTTTAGTAGTAAAGTGTAGAGTTCAGTTTTGGTGGAGTTTCATTGTTTCGTATTTAGGATGGATCATTGTGGTATGCCTTTTTGAACAGGTAGGTTTTCAGTAGTTTTCGGAAAATTTAGGTCGTGCATTGTTTTTATGACATTTGGTAGTGCGTTCCATAGCTGCGTGCTTATGTAGGAGAAGCTGGATGCATATGTTGATTTTATATATTTTTTGCAGCTGGGGTAGTGGAGATTCAGGAATGTTCGTGCTGACCTTTTTGTGTTCCTGGTTGGTAAGTCTATAAGGTCTGACATATAGGCCGGGGCCTCTCCGTGGATGATTTTGTGGACCAGGGTACACATTTTGAACACAATTTGTTCTTTTAATGGGAGCCAGTGTAGTTTTTCTCTTAAGTGTTTGGCGCTTTTGTATTTCGTTTTTCCAAATATGAGTCTGGCTGAAGTGTTTTGGGCAGTTTGGAGTTTCTTAATGATTTGTTCTTTGCATCCAGCATAGATGGCGTTCCAGTAGTCTACGTGGCTTAGCACCATTGTACCAGGCTGCAGAATATTTCCCTTGGGAAGAAAGGTTTTACTCTTGAGTTTCCACATTGAGTGGAACATTTTCTTTGTTTTTCGCATGGCTTTCTAGTGTGAGATTTCAGTAAATTGTAACTCCGAGAATTTTCAAGCTGTCCAAAACAGGAAGGGTGTAGCCTGGGGTGTTTATAGTGGTGGGTTTATTTGTATTGTGATGAGAGGATGAGAAATTGTGTTTTTTCTGCATTGAGCTTTAGTTGGCATGCATCTGCCCACGAATTCATTATTTGGAGGCTGTTTGATTTCATTTGTGATTTCTTTTAGATCATGTTTGAACGGGATGTAGATCGTGACATCGTCTGTGTAGATGTAAGGATTGAGGCCTTGGTTGGATAGTTATTTGGCTAGGGGTGTCATCAGGTTAAAAAGGGTTGGTGAGAGCGATGATCCTTGGGGTACTCTGCATTCAGGTTTCCATGGTGATGTATTTGAATTTGATATCACTTGGTATTGTCTTGCGGTTAGGAAGCTATTGATCCATTTAATTTCCTCCAATCCCGAAGTATTCTAGGATGTTCAATATTTTGTGGCTAACCATGTCAAACGTGCTGGACATGTCGAATTGTAGGAGAAGTACACTATTGCCAGTTGTAATGATTTGTTTGAATTTGGTTAGGAGAGTGATAGTACTGTTTTGGTGCTGTGGTTGGATCGAAATCCTGATTGTGATTCATGTAGTATTGAGAATTTAAGTATTCGGTGAGTTGCTTGGTTACCATACTTTCCATTAGTTTGACTGACAGAGGGGTGGATGCTACCGGGTGGTAGTTGTCGTTTGCTTTTTTTCTTTGAATCTTTAGGTATTGGGGTGAGTAGTATATTTCCTTTATCCTTAGGGAAGAGTCCGTGTTGTAACTTGTAGTTTAGGTGTGATGTGAGGTCTCTTATGAAGCGTTGAGGGGCGGATTTTATTAGGTTGTTGGGACATATTTCCAGTTTGCAGTGGGATTTGGCGAACCTGTTGATTGCTTGGGTGACGGTTACGTCGGTCAGTAGATCGAAGTTTGTCCAGATTCGGTCTGCTGGGTATTCATCAGGGATTGGGTCCAGATAGTCAATGAATTTTTCATGTGTCGGTGGTATTAAGTGGTAGCATGAGTCGTAGTTTTATGATTTTCTCCTTGAAGTAATTAGCAAGGTTGTCTGCTGATGGGGTGTCTGTGTTGGTTGTGGTAACTGGTGGTCTGTCTAGTAGTTCACGAGTTGGAAAAGTTTGTGTCTTTGTAGTCTGGCCCTATTTTGGTTTTGTAGTATGACCTTTTGGTTTGTCTTATTGTATATTTGTATTTTCTTTGTATTTGTTTCCATGCGTTGTGTGTGTTCATCTTTCATTTTTTTTCTATGCTCGCTCAAGTCTCCTAATTTTGTGTTAATTTTTTCAATTCTTCGTTAAACCATGGTATCGAGGTGTCTTCGTGAGGTTCTTGTTTGTAGTGGTGCAATTTTGTCTAATGTTCTCCTGCATCTGTTGTCCCAGTTTAGTAGGTAGTGTTTGGAGTCTGTCTTTGCTGTCCATTTGTTCTTGTAGATCTGTTGCCAGAATGTTACAGGGTCGATTTGGCCTCTCGTGTTGTAGGTTGTGCATTCTTGCTTGTGGTATGAACCTTTTTTTGCCATTGTAGGACTAGGTTTAGTTTATGGTGGTCTGTCCATTGTGTGTCAGTATTAGGTTTGCATCTGAGGACAGTTTGTGTGTGAGGTTGTGTCCTTTCACATGGGTTGCTTGCATGTTAAGGCAGTTGAGGTCCCATAGTTGGAGGAAATCCTTGCATTCACGTGTATTGGTTGCGTTAGGGTCATCTAGGTGTAGGTTTATGTCCCCTATTTTAAGTAGATTAGTTACACAGGTATTCGATATGAAATCCATGAAGTGTGGTTGGCATTCTTTCCAGTTACCTGGTGGTCTGTAAAATAAGATAACGTTTAGGTGGTCGAGCAAGGTAGTGCGTTGGATTCTGAGGCGATTTCAAGTTGTGGAGTTAGACTCGGCTGTTATGGTGAAGTGGGATCTATAGATAGAGTGCTATGCCTCCTCCTTTTTCCTTGTCCAGTGAGTGATTTTGTAGCCTGGGGGGCATAGATCTAAAATTATGGGGTCCTTTAGGATCGTGTATCCAGGTTTCGCTGATTAGTAGATCGAGGTTGTCTGTTGTGATCCAGTCTGTTGTTTTGTTGACTGCTGATCTTGCGTTTGCGTATACCACTAGAATTGTTTGGTAGGGGTCTGTTGGGTTCAAGGTTGTGTTCATTTTCGTTAATTCTGTCCTCCTTTAGGGTGGATTTATTGTCCTTTCTTTCCTTTGTATTGACTTTTGTCCGCTTATGGTAGTTCTTCTGTTGGTTATTATTCTGGTGAGGTGTATTATATCTGGGTACTCTGAGCTTGTAGATTGTGGGTATGTTGATGTTCGTGAGGGGGGTGGTTAGTGTGTGGTGAATTAGGGATATTGACTAAATTGTTAGGAGCAGTTTGGTAGTGGTCATTTTGGTATTTCGCTTTGCGCTGTTAGATCGGGTATGATGGTTGTAATGTTAGACCTTGTTCATAGGATGGTGTTTGTGCGGTTTAGTTGGTTTGTTCTGAAGTAGGGTGAGCGGCAGGGCCCTGTGGTACTGCGGCCACGAGGTGAGTAGGAGGCCGTGCTAAGCTTCTGTTCCAGATCTCCAGCACCAACCTTCTCACACAGAGGCTCCCGGGGTGTTTTATTAGTGATTGTAGGTATTAAGCTGTGGGGAGACACTGTGCTGCAGTAGTTGGAGTTAGGAGATTGAGGAGACAGCTGTGTTGTGTTGTAGAGGTATTTATCAGTCGGGCAGGTAGGAATCATTGCTGCAGTGGTTGGAGGGTAGTCATTGAGGAGAGAGAGTTGTGCTTGCAGAGGTAGAGATAGTTGCTGTAGTGGTTGGGGGTAGTAGGTGGGGGAGAGATGTGCTGCTGAGGTAGTATGGAGTCGAGTATGTAAAAGTCGATTGGGTTCCACATTGATCGTTTCAGCTGCTGGAGGAGGAATCGGGCAGGCAATGGCCTCGTCTGTCCCTGTTGTTGTGAACTGGGTCTTATCAGGCTCTATTTAGGACCCTCACACCACGACGCATTCTCTGCCTCGCCATCTCAGTGAGCCGGCTGCGTGATCTTGTAGGCCTGGTGGTCCCGTGTCTCCACGCCTCGCGCTCGTCTAGGTGGTCTCGTCTGGCTCATTGAGCGTGTGGGCGAGCACAGGTTCTGATCGCTACTCAGTAGGGATGGCTGGTGGTTGGCAGGCGCCGTGCATGCATCCAGTGGTTAGCGGGGGCTTCAGGCTCCTTGTTTCACATGACTGTTGGCACGTATGGTGTGGGCCAGCCTGGGGTGGTCTGGGTTGTTGGCTCCCATGGTGCTGCCCATAGCTGCACCTCTCGCCTTTTCTTTGAGCACGTACTTTGCGCACAGCGCCTTTCGACTTTTTTTTCCCCTGCCGTTCTGGGCCAGCATCCAGCTGGCCAGTACCCTGGAGGTGCGGGTGGAATCCGAGGTCAGGTGTGGTGGGCTGCGTTCGGTGCTCTGCTACCCACTCGGGGAGAGTCCTGGGAGATCGGGATGACCTAGTTCTTCAGCTGGGCTGCTTTGTATTCCTGGGTGGGGATGGGGCCGCGGTCAGTTTACGGCGGCCCATGGCAGTCCGCCAGAGGATGGTTGCTCGCTCCTCAAGGTGAGATCCTCGATCCGGTTCCACGATTCGGGTTAGTGTGGCCGTTCATCTGTCTGCTAACCTCCGATCCGCTTCGGGTTCACTTGGGGTTCGGTTGGCCCGTTTCCTGCCTATTATCAGCCAGGGTCGACTGAGCCAGTTGCCCCTGTGACCTAGCAGCCATCTTCCACAAGGAAGTAGAAAAAAAAATATGAAGGCAAAATACTGAACTGGAAACCTACCTCAAGAAGTCAGACTTGGCATGCAGCAATACTAGAGAAATTGAAACTTACATGCAAAATATCACAGGTGCACATTTCCAAAAGCTGACACTTGTTGTCTGAGCATTTAGTTTTTCTATTCGCTTTGTTCCTAGTGTCTTTTTTTTTTTTTTTTATGCAGTGTCTTCTTTCCATTTTTGATATTTTTTTTTCACTCACTATGTCCACCAGCCTCCTGTGTCCTTATGTGTCTTGTCTACCATCTGTAGCCCTGTTCTTTATCCTTCCTCCAGTTTCAGCATCTGCTCTGTGTTCCGATCCAGCCCTTAAATTCAGCAGTTTATCCTCCATTCATATCCAGCATTTCTCCTCACTCCCCTCCTCTCCATTCGTGTCCAGCATTTCTCCTCACTTCCCTCCCCTCCATCCATGTCCAGCATTTCTCTTCTCTTCCCTGCCCTCAGCTCCCAGACAGCCCTCCTCTCTGTTCCTGCCGCTCTGCGTTTAAACCTTTTATTTTAAATCGCAGCGACGGCACTGAAAACAGCACAGCATGGCAGCGGGCTCGCCTTCAGCCTTTCTCTTCCCTCTGTCCTGCCCTCATGGAAACAGGAAATACATCATGGGAGGAAGGAGGGACCGAGAGCTGCCTGCAGCTAGGTTGTGCCGGCCCTGTTTTTTGGGGGGCAATGCCCCACTCACCCCCCCCCCCCCCAACTACATCCATGGCATGAAATCAGTATGCTTCTAAATCAATTACCTGAAAGCTTGAATGAAAATTGGGCCCTTCTGAAGCTTCAAATCCATAGCAGCATATTCCAGAACTGCAGAACCACCCAGCAAAAATCTAGAAGTTCTAGAAGCCATGCATATTGAATACAAATCCCACCTAGGGCATAGAGGCAGTATGACCAAAAACCATGCTAGGCACAAGAAGCCAACAAATTTTAAATTAATTCTAAAGTTCATAGGTGAAGCAATCTGTCCAAATGAGGGAGTAATTTCTTTGACATTCACAAACAGTAATATTTCGAGCCAACCATAAGATGAATGTGCTCATATTGACGTTCATCCTTGAGTTTCTCTGGGGGTTGACGAAGGCTATAGGTCTTCCAGATCTTCTGGTTCTGTTGTGGTTTCACACCACTTTGCTAGTTTCTTACTTCTGCCATTTGGGTGCAATTTCTTGTGCATAGAAGTTGGTTTACCATATGCAAATGTACATTGAAAATGCAATTCTGGCTTTGGAGCAGGTAGATTCCCAAGTGCTTTAACTTAGAAATGAAGTGTAACAGTGATGGGTAAAACCACATTGAAATTCAGTGTTTATGCAAAACTGGGTTAGTAGGTCCAATCACTTGGGTTTTGCTTTGCATTTTTTTGTGGCCCTCATTCACAGTGACTTGGTATTGTATCCAGGTGACAGACATTTTCCAGTAAATAACTTAAGCTGTAACTCCCTTATACTTTTGATCTTGTAGGGTTCTGAAGTTTAGTTTATACCCTTGCTCTTTATTTGCAGCCTGTAGAAATAACTTTGGAAGTTGACTAGACTCGCCTTTTCAAATGACAGCTCTGTTTTCTGTTCAAAAACAGCCTAAAATAAGCAACTGTCTTTGGTTAGAATGAAGCTGCAGTCTTCTCTGAAATGTACAATGGTTGCTTCTGTTCCAGAATCGCGCTGTTCTGCACGTAGCTCTCCGCAACCGTTCAAACAAGCCAATTTTGCTGGATGGCAAAGATGTGATGCCTGAAGTGAATGCTGTGCTGGATAAAATGAAGCACTTCACCCAGGTACGTTTAGGGTGCAGTTGGGGAGAAGCCTGTTCCTAGTGCAGTGGCGTTCCTAGGGGGGGCTGACATCTGGGGCGGATCGCCGAGACACCCCTCCCCCCCGGCAAAAGAACCTCCCCCCCCCCCCGGGGTGCACACCGCTGGGGGGGGGGGGGGTGCCACGTGCCTGCCGGCTCTCGTTTTCATGCTCCCTCTGCCCCGGAACAGGAAGTAACCTGTTCCGGGGCAAAGGGAGCATGAAAACAAAGAGCCGACAGGCGCGCGGCACCCCCTCCAGCGGCGTGCACCCGGGGCAGACTGCCCCACCACACCCCCCCCCCCCCTTGGTATGCCAGATGGCCTCTCTTCACTTGTTTGCTGTCATGTTTTTACAGCCCTGTCGCATAGTTTAGATAACTTTAGCATTTTACTCTTCTGTACACAGCATGGTTTGCACTTTAATAATCAGCCTACACTTAAGTGTGGAAATTCCTTTTCAGTGTCATTCTAGGCTATTTTCAGACAGTTAACTTATTTGCCGAAGTGCAATTCAGCTTATCCTTTTGAAGTTAGTCACATGTTGCCCTTAAGTTGTGTGCTGCTGAAATGACACCTTGCTCCTTCCCTCTCTGAAGCTGTCGGCTCACTTTGATTTCATGTTAATTGTCTAGCTTGAAGTGCTGGTTGGGAACAGAAGTGGTAGACTTTCTTGAGAATTTTTCTGTTAAACTTTCCCTTGCCTAATGCTTAATGTTGGCTTATGTTCACTACAGAGAGTGCGCAGCGGTGAGTGGAAAGGATACACTGGCAAAACCATAACTGATGTTGTCAACATTGGGATTGGTGGCTCAGATTTGGTAAGCTGGATGCAGTACACTGCTAAACTTTTTTTTTTTCCTGCACCTTTTATAACTTATTTACAGCAGGGTTCACTCTTCTGACCATATCTCCCTGAGCATTTTTGTTACCCAATTTCTGATTCTGGGCCAGAACCTCTTCTGTTTAATTTTTTCATGTACTAGAAATTGAAGTGCCCTTTCTCATTTAAGGGTCCACTGATGGTGACTGAAGCCCTGAAACCCTACTCCAAAGGGGGACCTTGCGTTTGGTTTGTCTCAAACATTGATGGAACTCATATTGCCAAGACTCTGGCAGAACTTAACCCTGAGACCACACTCTTCATCATTGCATCAAAGGTATTTGTCCCATTTAGTGCATTGGTTTTTGCTTTTTTTTTATTCTTTCCAACCCAAAAGAAATTTGAGAGTTATACAAAAGGCGTTGAATGTCTGGCAAAACAACTCCCTGAAAAATGAATGGCATGGGAAGAACTTGTCATGGAAAAGAAAAACTGGTGAAGATGAGATCTCTCAAAATGGGCCAGTTCAGATTAAGTGTTCTAGGGCAATAAGTCCCCCGACAAAAAAAAAAAAAGGCCCAGTTCACTTCTATGAGAGAAGCAGTTCCAGTTGCAGTAGCATAGAAACTAAGCTAAAGTGAAACACAGAAATGAGGGAATTACTCCTTTCAAAACTTTCTGCCCCTTCCCTAACATAGAACATATGTGTAGCACACATACAGGGATTGCACATTCCTGACTCTTATGGTACACGCTTTTATTAATTCTATCTACATGTAATTTTAGTGTGAAAAATGGTGGTTTTCTTGTATTTCAGGCTCAGGCCCCCCCTCCAAAATGTGACAGGGTTGCTCTAACCCTGTCAACCAAAGATTCTCTGTTGGAACCCCTACTCATGCTGCCTACTTCCGTGCATGCTTAGTTCAGTGCACAGGTGGGGCTTGAGCATGATTCAGGAAGGGGAGAACAATGGAAATTCTGGGCCCCCCCCAAAAAAAAAAATTGAGGTCTGGCTATGCCGCTGAAGCACACACTTTAAGCTCACATGTTTAGGGAGTGCCTGTAAGACTTGGTCAGGTCTCAGGCGGTTAGGATGACAACTGTCTGGTGGCTTCAGGATTCAGCAGACTCTTGCATCTGTCCTCTAGAACATAATGCGTTCAAATGTGTGTGTTTTTTTTTGTTTAGACTGCAGCTAGGTTTTGATTTCCCCCCATGTTGGTGAGCAGGGCCATGCCAATGCGGTAAGCGAGGTAAGCGTGGCAGGGGGCGCCCCGCCATGCTTGCCTTGCCCTCCTGCTCCCATGCCCCAACTGCCCGCCCTCTTCTCCCCCAACAAAATCTCTTTTAAATTTACCTCCATCCGACTGGCAGGGCAGCGAAGGCGCAGCACCAGTGAAGGAGGTGGCGCTCCCGACGTCTCTACTAGTCTTCCCTTCGCTCAATGTCCTGCCTTCTTCTGACGTCATAGAAGGCGGGACATTGAGCGAAGGGAAGACTAGTAGAGATGTCGGGAGCGCCGCCTCCTTCACTGACGCTGCGCCTTCGCTGCCCTGCCAGCTGGACGGAGGTAAATTTAAGAGATTTTGTTGGGGGGAGAAGAGGGCGGGCAGGGGAGAGAGGACAGCGATCATCTTCACGGGGGGGGGGGGAAGAGGGGGCATGCGCGCTCCAACCGCTTGTCTGTGGGGGGGGGGGGGGGCGCCACCCGATCCCTTGCAGGGGAGCGCCACAGACCCTTGGCACGGCCCTGTTGGTGAGTCTACCTTGCCTGCTTCCAGTATAAGATTCAGGCCTTTTAGTGCTTTCTATTGGACTTATTCTCTCAGATTACAACTGGAACATGAACTGTTTCACTTCTTCACAGCAGGGAAATTATTGATAGACTCTTAATGGGAACAAACACACACACCACACACACCAATCATGGCTAGTGTTTTGAGCTTGATTTATTTGCTTAATGTCCAAATTGACAGCGATGAAAAATGGACGTAAACAACTCAGAAAATATGGGACACTTTATTTGCACGTTGGAGACCCAACCTATGGCAACAGATTGACTATTCATAATATATACAAGGCAATTGTGGGTTCTTTGCATTCAATCCCTTTCTGGAGAGGGGAAGGGAGGTGATACCAGTCTTCACAGCTTACTCTTGCATTGTTCATTTCTGCTTCAAACATTGTAATATAGTTGACGAATTGCATTATTACCTTTTTTGTTTATACATTTTAAAAAGTATAAACTGGGACATCCAGGTTAAGGTCTGCCAGATAGGAGATTGGGTAAGGACTTTGAGGCAGGCCAAGATGGAAAGCCAGGGCTCAAACCAATAAGGGGCAGACATTGTGTAGTAGTTTTCTGTGGATTTGACTAATTGGTGGTGCTTGAGTGATGAGTTGCAAGTTTAGCCAGGAAATGACAAAATTTTCTAATGGGGCTAAGAGGGAGAAGACTTGACTGAGTTGCTGCAATCAACAAAAGATGAATGAACCATAGTTGATTTGTGATTTAAAGGTTACTTCAGAGTCGAAGGTAATGCTTAGTGTATGTGCTGACCCCATAACAGTAGAGGGCAGCCCTATATGATGGGGGAGAAGGGCAAGACAGAGCATGGATTAGACAAATCAATGGACTCTCATTCAGTTCAGGAATAGGCAGTTGTCTTCAAGCAGTTGCTTCCTGGGTTAAAGATGAGTGTCAATAAGGGATGTGTTGGAGGAAGATTTGGGGGAGGTGGCAGAATGAATAGGATCTGGATATCATTGGCATAGTATTAATTATACTAATTACCAGCTACAAAAGGATAGATGTGAGGATACCAGGGAAGGAGGGGCCTACAGGAGATGCCAGGGAAGGGGGTGGATGAGAGGAAGGAGGGGCCTACAGGAATGATTTTTGGGGGGGAGGGGAGTCTGTGATGTCTGCTAGGCCTGTGCCAAAGAGTTGGGGGAGGGGATGAAGGAGAAAGGGTGTCCCAAGATTTGGAAAAACTTAAGTTTGAAAGGTCCTGAGAAGTGTTTGGCTTTTCAGACTGCAGAGTAGACCTATCTAATGATATAGCTTTGTGGCATTCTTAACACGGTTTTCTCATGTGCAGACATTCACCACCCAGGAAACCATCACCAATGCAGAGACAGCTAAAGAGTGGTTCCTGACTTCTGCTAAAGATGTAAGTGGAGCATGTTATGTTCTCTTCTCACATTGACCATTTTATTTCTGAATCTGTTTCCAGTCAAACAAGTGTTTAGCAACTGCACCAAGTGCCTTATATTCACTGTGTGAGTTACAAACCAGAGGCAAGACATTGTATATTAATACCCTACAAGAACAACACGTATGTTCTGGAACAGTTCTGCA
Source organism: Microcaecilia unicolor (assembly GCF_901765095.1). NCBI lineage: Eukaryota > Metazoa > Chordata > Amphibia > Gymnophiona > Siphonopidae > Microcaecilia > Microcaecilia unicolor. The sequence continues at coordinate 324,622,363 of NC_044035.1, forward strand.
GAACTGTCATGTGAATAGCTGCTGCTTATTCGGATATATTATGTATTGGAACATAATGGGCCCAATTTGCAAAGGGTTTGGCTCCTAAATTGACAATTGGGTCTCATAAGTTGGCCTCTTACTACTACTACTACTACTACTACTACTACTACTATTACTAATATTTAGCATTTCTATAGCGCTGCTATGGCTGAGTACATACATTTTTACGTAAGGTCACTGAACTCTTAAATTTAGGAGCACAGTGTGGCACTAGGGTTGGATTTAGGGAGGGGAAAAATTAAGAGCTTGGCACCTGATTTTCAGAACTATGGAAATATGGATGGCAGGCTTACATTTGAGCATTGATACTTATGCTCTTAATTTTTCAGCTGAAAATGGGGTATAAATCATTTTCTGAATATTGGGCCCATTATAAAATTCAAAATAGCATACAGGGTTTGAGTAACTGCAGTGAAATCCAAGAAATCTCTCTCAACCTTTAACCAGCTCAGTTCACAAACATATTAGAAGTTAATCTGTCGTGCACACATTTATACTTCATATATAGATGGGCATCAGCAAAATTTTCTCCTGCAGAGCAGTAACTTGAGAATGGGTTGGCTTGCAAGGAATTTCTCTTGGGCTTACAGAAGGCTCTTCCTTCTGTAGTTGGACTGAGCTTATACTAGACCTAGGGTTGAAGCCATATGTTAACATTTGAGCTGTGACAGGTTTAATTTGATACAAGTTATTAAGGTAATGAACTTTATGATCTAAATATTGACATTACCCTTATCTCTAGTTTTACATAACTTTGAAGGCTGCCTATCCTCATTCTGCTATTCTAGCTTACTGTTGTGGAAAACATAGTTTAACAATTCCATGGGCTGGAACCAGGGAAGCCAAGTATCCACGTCTTATTATGATTTTAGGAAAGTCACTTCACCTCCATTACTTCAGGTACAAACTTGGGGCTAGGTTTACTGAAAAGTGTTACCCCATTATCACATGCTAATTAATAATGCATGTAAATAGTGGCAGCACACTTTAGAAAATCTAGCCCTTAGATTGTGTAAGTTCTGAGGTAGGAAAATATGTATTACACTTTTGTTGAACACAGGTATTGAAAGGTCAAACTCGTACTCAAAATCAGATCCATCCAACATGCTGAACTTATAGTAACATAGTAAATGACGCCGGACAAGACTTGAATGGTCCATCCAGTCTGCCCAACAGTGACAATATCAATTCATGATATACTAGCCGTTAAGCCCGTTAAACGGGCGAGTATTGGTATGTTCTATTTGATGTCTAACTCCCTCCTTGCTAGCTCCAAGGCCCCCCTCCTTCTGAGACCTCCCATGTCCAGCATTTCTCCTGCTCTCCCCTCCTGCCCCCCTCCACCCGGGCCCTCTCCTCTCCATTAAATGTACAGCGCCTCACCTCCAAAACCGCAGCAGGCAGTCGCCTTCCTTCCCTGCCTGTGTCCCGCCCTCGTGTGACAGAACGTCAGCGAGGGCGGGACACAGGCAGGGAAGGAAGGCTGACGGGAGCTGATCTGCCTGCTGCGGTTTCAGCGCTGTAAGTTCATTGGAGAAGAGAGGGCCCGGGTGGAGGGGGGCCAGCGGCGACCTGGGGGAGGGGAGCGGTAGCAACCTCGGCGGTTCCCTCCCTCTCCCCCCTTCCGAGTGGTGCACTCCTCAGTGCAGTTTCCCCCTCTGTTCCATCATCATGTCTTGGGGCGGGACAGAGAGGGACGTCTCTACTGCGCATTTGCAGGTGAGTCGGTCACTTGTCATTTGTTTGATATTCGATCATGGTCTTTCTGTGGCATTTGTGGAATATAGACTGTAGAAATCTGCCCAGCACTGCTCTTGTATTCCAACTACTGGAGTTGCTGCCATCAAAGCCCACTCCAGCCTATCCAAATCAGCCTTGTCGTTTGCGGGACAGACCGTAAAGTCTGCCCGGCATTGTCATCACATTCCAGCTACTGCAGTTGCTGTTGAAGCCATTTCCAGCCCATCCTAACCAAAGGACACAGACTGTATAAGTTTGGTCAGCACAGGCCTTAGTTCTTCACAGCTGGAGTCACCATTTAAGCACCACTTGACACATTCACACATGCAACTGTTTTTAAGGGTTTTTTTTTTTAATACCATTCTTTTTCTACTTAGAATTGGGGTGTGTTAATCCCAGGCCTTTTTCAATTCTATCACCATTTTTCTCTTCCACCTTCCTCGGGAGGGCATTCCAGGTCTCTCTCTCTTTGTCTATCTCTTTCCTGACATGACTCCTAAGGCTACCACCCCACAACCTCAATTCATGTCCTCTAGTTTTACCATTTCCCCTTCCCCTTATCTAGATAAGATTTACTTCTATGTTAATACCTTTCAAGTGTTAATACCTTTAAACACCTGTATATCTCTCCTGTCACTCTCCTCTAAGGTATACATATTCAGGTCTTCAATCTCTCATGTCTTTCGGTGCAAGCCCCCATACCATTTTTGTCACCCTCCTCTTGACCACTTCAAGTCTTTCTACATCCTTAGCAAGATATGACCTTTAAAACTAAACACAATACGCCAAGTGGGGCCTCACCAATGACTTGTACATGGGATCAACACTTTTCTGCTGGTCATGCCTCTCTAGGCAGCCTAGCATCCTTGTGGCTATAGTCACTGCCTTGTCACACTGCTGCATCATGTTTGGGTCCTCAGACATGATCACCCCAAGGTCCCTCTCGCCTCCCAGGACATACAGCTCCCTTGGATTTCTACTCCCCAAATTCATCACTCTGTGCTGCTTTGCATAAACATTTTGTGTGTGGTTGGTGGTGGGTGGTTTTCTTAATCTGGCAAAGTGCTAAAATAGAGTTGGTACATGGAGCTGGCATTTTGCTGGCATGGAATTCTTCCTTTACTACTGATGTTTGAAGCTCTGAATACATTGCAGGGAATTGAAACTCTGGTTTCAGTTCCTATTGTTTGAATGTAATGTAGTTTGCAGTAGTCCACTTTTTAAGAAAAAAAAAAAAAAAAACCAAAGCCTACACTGAAGAAGAAGGTTCTGGTCTCTGAAAGTTTGCAGGGCTACAGCTGTAAGAGTAGCATGTCCCTGTTAGATCTCTTAGATCTTTTGGGGTAGGCTGCAGAAGTGATTTGGTATCATTGTGTAGTTTGACTGCCATATTGCATGGTCTTTCAGTAGATTTGGAGGGGAGGGTGTACAATGTACCTAGGTTTTATACTGTCGCTCTTATTTTTCTAGGCTGCTGCTGTGGCAAAGCATTTTGTCGCCTTGTCAACCAATGGCGTAAGTATAATACTTTGAGAAATCTTTTAAAATGAAGAGGAGCTGAAGAGGGAGTTTTTAGGTTAACTTTTCTGAGAAGTTGCACCACTCTTTGAGAAGCTAGGTTTTTTTTCTCCTTTCTCAACTGAACACCTCATACCAGTTGATTTCTGGTGTGTTCAGCTGCATGTAGAGGTTAAGGATATTTGCTAAAGTCCAGATTTGCATGCCCCTTGGTTTTGCTTACATTAAGGCTGCTGAGTAACTGTTTAAACCGCTTCCTGTTATCAGTATCACAATCTGTAGTAAGCATAATCAACCAGAGACATAGCCCAGGCTCACACAGTAGCAGCACCACCTATGATGTAGCTGGCAGGGATCCTGAACGCTTCTCCCTCCCGTGTACCTCATGAAAAAGCAGATACTCTCTGCTGGTGAAGATCTTCTCTTTTAAAAGGTGGTGGGGGGGGGGGGTATTGAAAAACCAGATTGTTGGGGGGGGGGGGGGGGGTTGAGACTGGATTGCCTGTGGGGGTAGGGTTCTTCTGCTCACCCAAAATTGGGTGTCTGGCTATCAGGGGCGTAGCCAGACACCCAATTTTGGGTGGGCCTGGATCCAAAATGGGTGGGCAGAAGAACTCTGCCTTGACCCACAAGTGATTTGGTCTCTCCTCTCTCACCTGTATGCTGTATGGTCTCTCAAACATCCCATCTCCACACACATACCTTCTAAGTAGTAGATTTTCACTGGCAGCGAGCAGCAACTAATACACACTGCTCGTGTTGACCTCGCATTCTTCCCTCTTTTGCATCTTCCTGTTTCTGCATAGGCGAGAATACATCAGAGGCAAGGCGGTGGGGCCTGTGTGAGCAGTATGTATCAGTCACTGTTTACTGCAGGCAAATATGTTATTTACAATGTATGCAGAAGGGACAGTTGTTGGGAGTTTTCAGCTGGTGGGGCTTAGGGATCCCTGCCAGCCACATCTTAGGTGTGCTGCTACTGGGTGGGCCTGAGCCCAAAGTGGGTAGGCATGGGCCCACCCTTGGCTACGCCACTGCTGGCTATACCTCTGTAATCACAACTAATGCATCCTGGTGGTTAAAATCTATGATCAACAATGTCGATGAGAAGTTCTACAAAGGTTTAGATGTTATGGCATCATAGGGCTATGAATATATCTTTCTATTCAAGAAGGTAAAAGCATCGCTGCTCCCTTGGTAACTATTCACATAGCTTTCTGACATTTATAATATGCAGCTGTTTCTAATTCTGGCGTTCATTCTTTTCTAGCCTAAAGTGAAAGACTTTGGCATTGACACAGCGAATATGTTTGAGTTCTGGGACGTAAGTAAAGACTCGGTATTTAAACAGTGTTTTAGCTTCGAGCCAGCAGCTTTTTAACACTTACAAGCAATAAACTGTTAGAGGCTTGCAGTAGGACAGATTTAAAACCAAGACAGCAGTCATGCCAAATGTTACAGCATAAGCTTGCAGAATCATAGATAGGGAATGGGAAAACCACCTGAAGTGCAGCTAAACATCCCGTCTTCTGTTTTAGACTGAACTCAAAACAGCTTTCTGAATGCTCCTCTGGGCAGCTGTTGGGTAATGGAGACCTCTCTGCCTCCGGCACTGGTCTCTTAACAGTTATAATAAGCTGTGACCTTTTACAGTCATTCAGGGGGTAAGGTATTTTTAAGTCACTGAAGGTCAAGTGTTGGGATGTATGTTAGTCTTTTATATAATGACAATAAACCATGTGAAATCAGAAATTCTGTCTTGGCTTATTCTGACAGATTGGGTGGGGGGAGTATGAAGAAGCTGCTAGACCTGATCCTTCTGTGCAGTGGGGTGTTCAGGTTGCAAACTGATACCGGTGACCTCCCAGACCCTCATAATTCCTTCTGACTGGAGACCCAGGTCTGGGTGTTGAGCATTGAACACAGATTCTGCTAAGGCCACAAAATGGCTAAAAAGCTGTAACTTTCCTAGAGCTGTTGGCTTTTGTTTAATGTTAAAAGTCCCTGTAAAATGTTAAAGGTGTGTGTGGTTTTTTTTTAATTAAAAAATTTTTTTTTTAGTGGGTTGGTGGACGCTACTCTCTGTGGTCTGCAATTGGTCTCTCCATTGCCCTCCATATAGGTATGTATTAGAAACATTCATTTCCATTTCTTCTTAATGGCTAGCTTTCCTTTCATGGGGTATATTGGTATCAGTGAAAGCAGACTACCAAATTGGTACAAAGTTGTGAATTAATCTGCAGGACAATAACTACTATATTCATTTTATTTTCAAAGTTTAGATATCATTTCAGTCCTTCGGAAACATTCCTATAGACAGCTAAAGTTCTCCGGGTTCTCTTCCCCCCCCCCCCCCCCCCCCCCCCCATTCTTGCTGAATGACTTGTGATGAGAAGTCCCTCTTGCAGGTTCATTGTGTAAGCAATGCTGTGCTGTGGACAATGGTGCCAGATTCAACTGAAGTTTCTGCAGGCTTTTTGCAGTGATTTGGGGGAAAGGGGAGGTCCTATGGGTGGCTCTTAAATAAATAATAAGAAAAATCGAACCCATTTTTCAGGCAGTTGCCTTGACTTCAGTTCTATTGAGCTTCCATTTGTATTTCATAGTTCTTTATGGAAGCTTCATTATCTGTATTCCCAATGAGTTCTGCTTGTCAGTACTGCTGCAAGTTTGTCTAGTAGTTTGGTCAGTTGTTTATAGAATTGCATTGTCTTCCTGTAGCAGCTAGGATACAATTTGAACTTTTACACCATTATTTTTTAAGTTATGAAGGACAAAGCTGTCTTACGTACGTGATTTGGATTACATTTCTTCATAGTGGCGTTGTCGTCAGGATTTGTAACCAGATGTTACTACCCTTTCCATCAGTAAGAGAGATTAAACTGCGGAAAATATTTGATTCTCCACTTCATTATCAAGCAGTTTTTAGTATGGAACACATTGCCCCTTCAGATTTCATTCACTTTACAAATTATTTGGTATTTAGAAAGGTTTTAAAAACTTTAACAAATATATATTCCTGAAAAAATAGTTCAACACGGGTACAGATATTATAATTCCTGGATTGTTGGTCTATCCAGTTTACAATATTCAAATCTGCATAGAGCTGTTTAGGTATTTGCAGAATAGAAGTCTTGTGTAACATACGGGTTGTAGGGCCACCTTACAAAGGCTCATCTCTGGAAGTTGCTTTTGGTTTGCAATTGTGAAATTGCTGGATGGGCCTGCTGTGGTAAGGCTTGGTTATTCATGGCTGAGTTTTATACCTACTGGATTTTTGTGGTGGTTGTAAACCATCTTGTAGCCTTTGGGGGACGGCAGTATAAATGTTTGATAGTAGACATTGTTAGTTGTAAGCAGTTAGCTTTTTGCCGCCTTTCATTTTCAAGCATGAACTTTAAAATGTTCAGCTATGTTGGAGTCTGTTGGTTTGAAAGTAGACAGAACAATCACAAGCTGATATGTTGGAGGATCACCCTGGAGTTGTCACTTGACTAGTTGTAGGCCAAACAGTCTCTGAACTTATGGGCCATGTTGAAGTGACCAACTCAATGGATGTCAATTTTTGCACCTGCAGTAGTACTTTCAGTCTGTTAAAGAAGCAAATAGTAATTATACTACATCTTAATGCAAATTAATGTATATCACTTTGTACCGTGTAGAGGTTCCCAGTTTAAGCTGAATTCAAGGTGAACTGATTCAGTGGGTGGCAAAACCTTTGCATACAACTGATGGGTAAGGATAGTTTTGGGGCAGTTTGCCTAGGTACCCTAGCTCTGCTCATTGTCCTGTCTTTACCACTATCTTACATGCTAAGGAGTAGGAATACCAGGGAAAAACTTCAGCACATATTCTGTTCCATAATGAAATGAAAATAGGAGATCCCTTAGGGGAATATACAGTTAGCCATGCAAACCTCATGACCTACAGGTGCTATCACTGTTTTAGTCTTAACCAGAAGATGTGGATTAGCTGTTCTGCCACACTTCCTCTCAATATATTTGCCAAATATAACTAAACTGTGCTTTTCAATACTACTAAACTTTACTGCCTCGTCTGAGAGCTTGATGGAGCCATATCACTCGTGCAAGTGGGTTTATGATCCAGACATGAATAGCAAAAAAGCACTGGGATAACCTGCGTAGAAACATTGGGTGTATTGGGACAACAGGATAAATAGCTTAAGTAGAGGTCTGGATTAGTAGAATCCATACCATCAGCTCTGTCTTCTAACAGAGGTGGAAGGATAACAGTTGCTAGACCAAATATTGAACTTTTTCATCCTCTTCAAAAGCTTGTACTTCAAAGCAATACTGATGATGAACCCACGATATAACCTTTTCATTCCAAAGGTTTTCTTTTTAGATCATATACCAGTGTCTATTCTCTATCGATTTTTTTTGCTGTACATTTACCAGATTGTTCTGATTCGGCTTGCAACATCTTTAAGCATTGTTATTTTAGTAAAAAAAAAAAAAATTCAGGTTTATGCACTGTTTTATCTGCTATATTCTGTAAAACCATATTGATCTTCTGGAAGGGGGTAAATTTAAATCCAAAATGCTTCAGGATAATCCATGTAAACTTCTTCTCTCTCAGGTTTTGAGAACTTTGAGAAACTCCTGGCAGGTGCTCACTGGATGGTAAGGATTTTGTTGGCGTATATAGTAGGGAACAACTTTCTAACAGGTCAAAACAGTCTTAAATACCCAGTGGTTGTGACAGGGGTGTAGCTAGATGGCCAATTTTGGGTGGGCCAGAGCCCAAGGTGGGCGGGCATGGAATTCAACGCCCCCTCCCCCCCGTCCCCCTCCGTTTTGCTCCTCTCCCTGCAGAAATCAAAGCACTCAAGAGCAGGTCTAACCATAGCCCTGTTCCCCAGATTTTTCGAGGGGGGAGGGTGGTCTTTAGGATTTGATAAAGTGCAACATCTGAAAACTGGACTAATCTAAATCACCACCTTTAAATATTTCCTTTATATGGGGCCAAGTAGTATGAATTATACAGCATTAGAAGTACCCTGATTTCAGCACCTATGACCCTGAACACATTAAACCAAAGACCAGCTTTTAGTTTGGAGCTGCTGATCTCTGGCTTCATGCAACCTTCTCTTTAACTGTCTGAACTAACTCAATCTTTTTTCAAATGGGGTACCTAAACAACAATGCACATTTCTACTTCTCAGGCAGCTTTTTGAATGTGTTCGGTTGAAACTGAATTCAAAGCAGTTGTCTTCCTATTTTCAAAATAAATGTAGCAAGTATGCCTTAAGGTCTTTTCTACAGTAAAGGAAGATCATATGCTCCTTGTTCTTTCCTGTTGTCAACCCGTAGAAACATGCTTTAAATTCATTAAAGCTACTGTGTGAATGATTTCAAATGTGCTCATAATTGTGATTGGACCATCTTCAAATGTTCTAATTGATTGGACCATCTTTCCTTGCAGGACAATCATTTTCACAACACGCCCCTTGAAAAGAATGTCCCAGTCATCCTAGCCATGCTGGGTATCTGGTATATCAACTTGTTTGGAAGCGAGACCCATGCACTCTTGCCATATGACCAATACATGCACCGTTTTGCTGCTTATTTCCAGCAGGTGAGATGTGGCGGCGTCTTTGAGTTTCCAATATACAACATTCCCTCACCCTTTCCCTGAATAGACCCAGTAATGTACACAGTTCGACTGCTGACGGGCAGATTTCTGTATGAATAATGGATGGCATTCTCTACGTAAACTGGATCTTTTTCTCTTTCTACTCCATTTTTGCTCTTTTCTGTTCTAACTGGTGTGCCTTTCCTTTCTCATTTTAATATAATGTATATTTTGTATACTTCCTGAGAAAAGGCAGTATACTTTAAAAAAAAAAAATTCAAAACTTCTCTGTTAAACCTAAAATTCTGTCATTCCAATTTTGTGCACAAAGGATGTTTTGAGTAGTTGGCTAGTAGTTGCCTGAAAGGTTAGGACAATATTTGTAAACATTGACTCTGAGCTTGTTTTGCTTTTTAGGGTGATATGGAATCCAATGGAAAATACATCACCAAAACAGGCGCTCGTGTGAATTATAACACTGGCCCTATTGTGTGGGGTGAACCTGGTACTAATGGCCAGCATGCCTTCTACCAGCTCATACATCAAGGTAGAGATGAGTACTGTGCAGCCACCTTGCTCGTTAGTAGCACCCAGATGGTGGTCTTTGATTCTGAAACCTCTTTTTCTTCAGGAACAACTAGTGTGCTATCATGCAGATTTGTAATTGTTAGTAATGTTATCCATTAAAGCTTGATGTATCCTTAAACTGCACTTAGACTAAGCTTTTTTAGGGTAAGAGGGTTGTAAGACACACTTGTCTAGGACAACCTTCATGTCTTGATATGTTAACATGCTGAATTTCTTTTTCAGGAACCCGCAGGATCCCATGTGACTTTCTAATCCCAGTCCACACACAACATCCAATCAGGAAAGGACTGCATCACAAGGTAAAGGAATCTGGTCAGGAGAGCTGATTCCCTTCTAGGCAGTAGAAGAGAATCATAGTAACATAGTAGATGATGGCAGAAAAAGACCTGCACGGTCCATTCAGTCTGCCCAACAAGATACTCGTATGTGCTACTTTTTGTGTATAGCTTACCTTGATTTGTATCTACCATTTTCAGGGCACAGACTGTAGAAGTCTTGCCCAGCACTAGCCCCACCTCCCCCCACTGGCTCTGACACCCAATCTTGGCTAAGCTTCTGAGGATCCATTATTTCCGAACAGCATTCCTTTGTTTATCCCACGCAAGTTTGAATTCGTTACCATTTTCATCTCCACCACCTCCCATGGGAGGGCATTCCCAAGTATCCACCACTCTCTATGTGAAAAAATACTTCCTGACATTTCTTGAGTCTGCCCCCCTTCAATCTCATTTCATGTCCTCTAGTTCTACCGCCTTCCCATCTACGGAAAAGGTTCGTTTGCGGATTAATACCTTTTCAAATATTTGAACGTCTATATCATATCACCCCTGTTTCTCCTTTCCTCCAGGGTATACATGTTCAGGTCAAGTCTCTCCTCATACGTCTTGTAACGCAAATCCCTTACCATTCTCGTAGCTTTTGTTTGCACCGCTTCAATTCTTTTGAGAATCCAGTTGCCTTTTTTATTCATTTTAGATCTTTATATCCCACTTATCTTCAAAGCCAAGCAGATTTCTAAACACTAAAACCTAAACTAAACTCAATCCTAGGTGCTAAAATGTAAGCGTATAACACGTTGACATGTAAGCAGTCCTAAACAAATGCTGTAAATTCCTTTCAGAAGACAGGGAAATTCTTCCCTCACCCTAAGGCAGATGGTAACTGATGCCACATTCTGGGACTGGTAATAAAAAGAAAGCCCACTCAATTTTTTTTTCTAGTTTCCTCTAGTGATGGAATACTTAAGGTAGACTTTAGTCAATAAGTTTATCTGCTTGTAGACATCCTACTCTATTCTATATCCTGTGAATCCCATAAAGCAAGACACAAGTGCAAACAACTGAATTCATGACAGTACGATTTCGATAATCTGACCATCCGGCATATCCGACAGACCCCGGGTGATATCGCTTATGTCTATTAAAATTGTTTTAGAACCAGCACGTACAGTAATTATGTTTTAGCACTCCGGTCATGCTGCAGAATGTGCTATAGTGTTCATAAACAATTTTTGAAAATTGGGAACTTGTATGCCTTCGTTTTCCATATTAGCTGACTTTTCACGTATCTGATAATGCGTCGGTCCTGTGTACGTTGCATAATAGACTGCTGTACTTGTAACCAGTTTAGTTCTGCAGATACCAAGGAAATATGATCCACTTATATCCTGCAAAATGTCCTTCTGTTTTCTACACTAAAGGAAGGGGCCTTAATGAAGAATCGACCAATCCTGTATAAATCAAATTACAATGCTCCAGGGGAGGTAAAACATCAGTATGACAGTCCTTTGGTTATAACAATGTTCACAACTCGTGTATTGTAGTTAATAAAATACAATTTTTATGAACGGCTAAGAATTTTGAGGCTTTAATTTAGTTTCCAGTCCTCCCTAAATATTGATCTGCCAGGAGGTAAAAATGATTTTTCCAGGATAATCAAATTCAGTGGAACCCTTCTCATTCATAGAAACCACCACCACTTTGTTTCCATTTGCCAAATATTCTCTATGCACTGATTTATAATTGGTTACTGATTTTGGTGTGTATACCTTCCTGCACTGAAAAGAGAAAATAGCGCACACTCAAAAGTAAATATCCAGTGCTTAGTGCTGCTTAGATAACTGTTTTCAGCCCTCTTAAAATGTACAGGGGTTTAAATTTTGTATAAAAGGAGTGCAAACCCTGAAGCAGAGCAGTTGAGGCTCGAAAGGTGCATTTACAGTATGTAATGTGTCCTACAGTAACTGCAAGGCAGAATAAAATGTAGCTTTTTCCACTAATTATATATTTTGTTACATTGTCTTAACTCAGGACATATGATATACTTTCAAAGGCATTATGGAAAGTTTGTGAAGTACCTGAGCTAGCCTCCTGCCTTCTATATGATCTAGATTAAAATAGCTTGATTTTCTCCCATAGAAAATCTTTTTGAAGTTGTTGTAAGAACTCTAATGCTTATTGGAAGTGTTTTGAAGAGTGTTGGCTTAGATAATGGAGCCATATACAAATAAGCTAGAAAGCTGGAAGACAGACCACAAGAGTTCATGGTCAAACTTCAGGATAGGCTGAGAGAAACTGGCTCTTGGTATAACCAACCTGAATACTTCCAGCCTAGATTTACAGTAGCGCTCTGACAATTTTCCAGGCATCAAAGATTTCCCAAAGCATAAGGGTTCCCCTCCCCCCCCCCTTTCCGAGCAGGGTGCTGAAAAATAGTATCCAATCAGTTGCCACTGGGACAGTTCTCAATCACCAATTCCCCCCTAGGACTATTCCCACCTGTCCGATTCCCATTCAAGGGGGGACAGTTTCCACCTAGGACTTCATCTCCCACCCTCTAACCTGTGTTGCATTGGGTCTGCCCCCCCCCCCCCCCCCGAGCTCCTGGTGGTACATTGCTCTTTCAGGTACTGACAGGCAGGATTGTTTGGAAGCTGGAAGGTTAAGTGTAAAATTTGGGCAAGAAATGAAGGTGGTTTTCGTGAATCAGGATGGTGAATGTAATTTCTCGGCTTTGGAGGTGGGGAACAGCCTAGAACAGAAATTAATAATGCAATGTGAATACTGGAACTGATCATGTTGCAACACCAGGTTATTGGGAAATACTATAAGTTTCTGTATTTACTTAATTTTTATTGGCAAGTAGTAACATGTTTTGTTTTATAGTGCTGTTTTGGTTTTTTTTTTTTTTTTCCGTTGTGTGGAAGGTTGTCTGGGAGGGGAAGTGACATGAATGTAGTTTGGGAGGATTGGTGACACCCCCCACCCTAAAAAAAAGCTGCATGTCTGGAAAGGAAAGTGAGAGAACAAGGTCTAGCATCTTTTCTAATTGTAAAGGGTGGGAATTGTGCAGGTGGGAACTGACCTAGAACCCTGAAAAATTACCAGGACTTTTCATTTGAAAACAAGTCCTACAACTTTTAAATAAGTAATATCAAATGGTGTAAGATCAGAATTGTCAGAAGTATGCATGTTACACATCAGAAATGTGAAGTAGCCTTTAAATGACTTGAGGAAAGGTAAAAGTAGACAAAGGTGGAACTTGTAAAAAGCAGAACTTTCAGGATGCTTTCAAAGTAGCCTGCCTTTACTAGAAGGTCTTGAGTTTTGTTTTGTTTTTGTTTTTTTGGGAGGGGGTTGAACTGGTTTCATTTTTTTTTTCCTTCCAACATTGGAAAAAAAACAGTGATGATGACCCTGGTATGGAGAGAGGTTATAAACTAATATCTGACATAATATAATAAAACTGGGATTTGGAGAATTCTTTAGCAATAACTTAAACCTTTTTGTGTGGTTCAGCTGTCATAAAGGACAGATATCTCGAGCCATGATGAAATAGACTAGAACCTACTAAAATATTGGGGGTTGGGAGAATAGTCACCAGAAAATCCACCTACAGACAAGGAAGCATTCAAACTATTTTTGGTCGTTCTCAAAATGACAGGAGTACAGAAGTGGATAAATTTGCTAAACAGGTTCTAGAGAAATCTTGGTATTCAGTCACTGCCCCTTTTTTTTTCAGATCCTCTTGGCCAATTTCCTTGCTCAGACAGAGGCATTGATGAAAGGAAAATCTACAGATGAGGCCCGGAAGGAGCTCCAGTCTGCTGGAATGAGTGGGGATGCCCTTGAGAAGCTGCTACCACACAAGGTGAAATTCCATCTGCCCCCCTCCCTTCAAATTGGTTGGTGTAAACTGAGGAAGAACGGATCTTGTGGGATCTAGTCAATGTCCCAGTTTTTTAGTTAAGTTAATCGATCCAAGACATAGAAATAAATTTCCATACTTAAACATTAAGCACACACAAAAAAAATTAAATCAAAAAGAACAGCTTAATTCCGAGCGGCTAACTCTAAATCTGCTATACAGTGTTGCACATGTGACTAAACTTGTACATCAACCTCTTCTCTGCTTAATAAAGTCTTCCAATTGTTTTGGGTCAAAAAATTGAAATTGCTTAGACTGAAAAATTTTATTCTACACACACATGGAAATCTTAAAAGAAAATCTGCACCTATAGCAATTACTCGTCAATGTCCCAGTTTAAATCGGTGGTGGGGCAAAACTTTCTGAACTGCTCTCTGCTTTCCCAAAACAACTGAATCCAATATATTTCACACAATTTTTTGTTTGTGCACTAAATTTAAAGGTTTTGAAACTAGTTAAGGAGTGGTTGATCTGTTTTGGAATGAAAGCTGCTTGGGTTGACATTGGCACCAGAACCTTAGATTGTCCAAAGCTTGAGGAAGGTGCATTCTTAAGGTGCAGACTAGGCAGTAGGTCTGCATCTTAGGACAGCTTGTTCTTGTATTCCGCAAATACCTAGAAGTTCAATGCAGATTGCAATCTAAAAATGGACAATCAAACCTAGAAGTGCAATAAAGGATTTAAAAATTACATGTAGCCTAATTTTAACACTATACAATAGACTAGAAATGAATCAATGTTATAGAAAATTAACCTAACTGCTCAATACAGATTTCTGGAACAGAAACAATATCTTCAGTTCTATTCTAAATCAGGTATAATTTGAAATCGAACATATCTATCATTATGAAATAGCATACAATAAAATTTAAACAGGATCTGGGCTTCTGCTAGAAGCTAGTGTAGTTTGATTTTTAAAAAGGTGATCTCTTTCAGATTTGGAGAGAAAAATCAGTTGTATGGCAGCGTTCTGAATAGTTTGTCGTACAGTTTAAAAAAAAAAAAAAAATTTAAGCAGAGACCATAACAAACATAGTCAACAGCCTAAAACTGGATTCTGTAAAACATTTCCAGATCTGTCTTAGGGCCTCTTTTACAAAGCCGCACTACCAATTCTGTGTGACAAATGAGAGGAAGCCCATTCTATTTCTATGGGCTTCCTCTCGTTTGCCGCGTGGGAATCGCTAGCGCAGCTTTGTAAAAAGCCCTTAATTTTCTCAGCTGATAGATTTTGACCAAATTAAACACCAGTTCTAGTGTTTTGATCGGACACAAAGTATTCCAATTTGAATAAATAGTTCATATTCAATGTTTCCTATTACATTTTTTTTCTAGGTGCTTTTCCTTTTTTTCCTATGAGTAGAAGTTTAGGCCCTCTTATCAAGCCACACTAACAGTTCCTGGTGCGGCAATGCCGACAAAGCTCATTCTCTTTGAATGGGCTCCATCGGCATTGCTGTGTGGGAACTGCTAGTGCGACTTGATAAGCGGCCCTTAGTTTTTTCTTTATTTAGCTTTAAGTGATGTTGCATCCAATTCTCCAATACAACATAAACATTGTTGCACCTTATCTAAAGATAAGTAAAACAGACAATTGGAATAACTCTGCATAAATGTTTTGAAACCTATTTTGTCTAATGCATAGCCCAGAGAACGAAGAAACCTGTTGAGTAACTGGGAACAGTGGTGAACCTTGGAGTACCCCACTGTGCAAACTCCCAAGTATCTGAAAAAAAAATCAGCCCCTGGGGAAACATTTTCCCCAGGATTCCAATATTGTCCTAAATTAATTGAAAGATGGTTCACAACATCAAAAGCAGAAGATCAAATTGTAGTGCCAGCACTTTTCCTCTTATTTACAATGCATCTAAGAGGGTATCTATCAGTCTTCATACTATAATTAGGGTGAAAGCCTAACTGATGATCCTGTAAAATATCAAATTTCTCAAGATGTCAATTGCATGGTTACTAGTCCCTCCATTTTCACAAAAAATGTAATAGAAGCAACAGGTAGACAAGATGGGGAGAAACTTTGGAGCTTTCATAATTGGTGTAAGAATAATATCTTTTGTGTTGGAAAGTTGCCTGTTAAATGATGTATGCACCCAGTCCAAAATCATTAACTTAAATTCAGTTGGTGCTGCTGCTTTCATAAGATAGGAAGGTCAATTAAGACTTAACATATTTAAGTGTCTTAAGTTCAGACCGGTTAGGAGGAGAACTCCATATCATATCCACTTGAAATATCATTCCTGGCCAGAAGAATTCTGTTTTTCAGAGTAATTGAGAATTGGGGGCTCTAGTCACCAATTTTCTTCTGAAAATATGCTAATTGGCATTAGGGAGAGCATCTGCAATTTTTAAATTGATCAGACTGAGGATTAGATACAAAGTAAATTCACTTTTCCAAGCATAACTCTATTCAATCTTTTTATTGAAAGGTCTTTGAGGGAAATCGTCCTACTAATTCCATTGTGTTCTCAAAAGTTTCACCATTCATACTGGGAACCTTAATTGGTAAGTTTTATCTGCAGGTTCAATTATATGTATCCCCATGATTTATTTCATCTCACCATTTTACACTGTTCTTCCTTGCAGCTATGTATGAACAGAAAATCTTTGTCCAGGGAGTTGTTTGGGACATCAACAGCTATGACCAGTGGGGGTAAGTAAGCAGCGTTCTGGACCTTTCCGTCCTATCGTTAAAACCAGAGAGAGCACTAGTGGAAACATCTGTGTGACTTGGAATCTATCGTGAGGTGGGAAGTTCTTCAGAACAACTCACGCCTAGCTTTTGCAAACATCGCTTTTGAGGAACGTCTATGGTAGATTGCTGTGCTCTGACATGCA
This sequence comes from Microcaecilia unicolor, assembly GCF_901765095.1. Lineage (NCBI taxonomy): Eukaryota > Metazoa > Chordata > Amphibia > Gymnophiona > Siphonopidae > Microcaecilia > Microcaecilia unicolor. The sequence goes on from NC_044035.1 coordinate 324,638,902, forward strand.
AGAAGTAATTTAGGGGGAAATTCTGCAAAACAGTTGCGCTGCCCATTTGAGAGAGAAGTTACTTTTCCTCTAGACTCCATGATCATTAAAGTACATGCATTTCATTTTTTATCTTCCCTGATATCTAGTGTTGAACTTGGAAAGCAGTTGGCTAAGAAAATTGAACCAGAGCTTGAATCGGATGCTCCTGTTACATCTCATGATTCTTCAACTAATGGGTTGATCAACTTCATCAAGCACCATAAGGCCTAACTAAACCTATGAACAAAGCAGCCAAATGAATCTGCTGTAAACTAGCACTTTACACATCTGTAGGCTCCTCCCTAGTGACTAATTGTTGCGTGAAATGTTTTGTAAATGGAAATAGTTTGTACATGTCTGATGTACATTTTTTTGCTTTTCTGTCTTTGGCCACTGGAATTGTAAAGCATCCCCTGAAACGGTTCAGCTGTTCAGTTACAGAATAAATATATCAGATGCATTTTGTTCTCGTGGTAGACAATGGACAGTCTCTCTCTAAATGGGCGTTCAATGCATTGTCACTAGAGAGGCAGGTGTGAACCAAGAAAGTCACGCTTGCTGTGCACACCCTAGCATGGCTCTTAATTAGTTGCTTTGATTTATGATCATTTTAGGAATGAGAAATGCCATCTGGGACTTAGTTTGCCAAAATAAGTATTATGGAAGTCTCTAGGGCAATGGTTCTCAAACCTGTCCTGGGGGGAGCACCAGCTAATCAGGTTTTCAGGATATCACTAATGAATATGCATGAGTCAAACGTCTATGCTTTTCACCTCATGCATATTAGGAATATCCTGAAAGTGTCTGATCTCCCAGGCCAAGTTTGAAAACCAGTGCTCTAGGATAGGTTTTTCCTCTTCATGTCCACCAAAGAGGAAGCTCTGATTCACACAGTAGTCTTTGAGCCTATGGACCTGTAACATTTATTTATTTATTGTGAACATTTATATCCCACTAGGGCAGGCTCTGTGGCTTACAACATTTGGTGAAAAGAACATAATTGTAGTACAAATCAGAGAATAAGGTAGAGGAGGGGAAGGGAGGGAACCAGCAGGAGGAGGAATGCGGGATTGCAGGTAATCAAGCAGCAGAGGAGTAAGATCGATCACATAAGTCTTTTTTTTTTATATATATATAATTTCAAAGTTTTACATTACAAGATAGTCTTGTTTCAGAAAAAGACAAGAAAATATTTTGTAGAATTACATCTTCCACTTAAATACAGTAATACAAGATTACAATAATTTTTTTATATCACAAAAAACTTTAAAGAGGGGGTATGCATGAAGATAATGGGGTTAAATCTTTAAAAAAAAGGAAAAATTATAACAATATAGATAGGCTTAGCACGGTCTTTCCATCCATCAATTCTTTAACTCAATCAGGGAATAACCATAGGCGATTTATATCTTCCTAGAATCAAGAAAAACTCTTAACTGCTCTGGCTGAAAGAAAAATGTATTTTAAACCTTCTTTAGGTGAGTTGAAAGGCAAAATCAACTTGACAAAAGGCATATAGCGTATAGCCAGGGCTGAAGCACAGGTAGAGAGGATCTGGGCTGACTAATTCAGTCTAACTGAAGGGAAAAAAAACAAACAAATCCCCTAACAGTTGCAGATTGTTAGCCGAAGATGTTCCATGGTTAGGGGCTTCTCTGTAAAATCATTGACAAGGGCTCATGTTTTGGGGGTGAGTACTCCTGCTAGTAAAATCTGGCCCACTGCATAGAAATGAGGTGGCTTCCCTACTGTTAGTCAGGTGTGCATGACCTCTGCTCTGATGAGCAAGGCATTACACTACTCTAGCATGTGTGCGTAAATGTTGTGCTGTTAGGTTTTGCTGACAATATCCTATTTAGGAGGGCAAAGGCCATGCTGCTGCAGAAACTTCTGGCTTACTATGAGAATGGTATAGCCTGAAAACCCTGACTGGCTGGGTATGTTCTGCACACTGGATTGAAAAACTTGTTTTAATGTGTAGAGAGACTGATGACCCCCCTCCCCCCCTCAAAAAAAAAAAGTTAGTAACCTGTTCTATATTGGTTGGCTTATTTAGATTTGCCAGGGGCTAGCACTTTAAATACAAGCATGCTCAGGTTAGTATATATTTCAAATCTCTCTCTATAAAAAGCAACACCAACGTTCTATGAAGCCTCCAGCCGGAAGTGTGAAGGGGGTGAGATATCCGGTTTCCCTATGAGTGTCTGCCCGCCCTCTCTAACACAGTCAGTGAAGGAAAACAGCAGAGCACGAAATCAAATCGCTGGCTCTGTAACAGTGAAGGACTCAGAGGGGGGCGGGGAGAGAGGGCAGAGGGCAGGGACACACACACTCCCACATGCACACAGAAGAAAACATTGCTAGCCCCCGTTTCATTTGCATCAGAAACGGGGCTTTTTACTAGTATATTAATAAGTTGTGGGATATGAAAGTGTTTAGGTTGGTTTTTGATATGACCATAGTCCTTTGGTAGGCTCACATGCCTTTATTTTTTGTCTTAAATATGGGTTTTCAACGCAGTCCTTAACCTGACTAAATAGGTGTTGCATTTTCATGTCATGGGTAAAGATGCGTAAGTAAAATTTGTGTAGATTAGAAGTAATTCAATTTTTTAAATATTGTGTATACTTATTGGGTATATCTTGAAAACCTGACTGACTAGGTATGCACTGGTGTGAAACCCATTGTCTTAGCTACATCAGAAATACTTTTGGGCCTAGGCTCCTTCAGTCTAGTTTTTTTTCCCTCTGTTTCTATAAGCTGCTTGCTTCCTATCTGCCTGTTGTAAGTCATCCTGGTGCTACCTGCCTGTGGGAACCCAAATCGCCTCTTATACCTCTGTTAAAGCATCAAATTCCCCCCCCCAACCAAATTAAGTCTGCAGTCAACCGACAGCGTTCTATATCTACTCTAGTGATGCTCCTCTAAACTCCCCCCCCCTTACCCACCTGTTCAAAATACCAGAACCATAGAAAAGACCTGCCTCTTGCCCATAATGAATAAAATGCAATTAGAGTTTGGCTACTTTATACCAGTGGGTCCCAAACCTGTCCTGGCCCAACCCTAACCAATTAGGCTTTCTGGATATCCACACTGAATATGCAAGAGTGAAATTTTGTATGAGGTGCAGCACATCAGTCTTGCAAAGATTCATTGTGAATATCCAGAAAACCTGACTGGCTGGGGTTTCCCTAGGACAAAGTTTGGGAGCTATAGCTTAGTGAATGGACAATCTAGCACCTCCTCCTGTGCCTTCAGGTTGTAGTTGGTGCCATTTACTCTGCTGTGGGTGTTTTTTCAGAGATGCTGCCTCCTTTGTCCAGAATGCAGAGACCAAAGCTTTTCTACTGTGCTACACTGCAGCTAAAGTATTGTATGCTGTAGACATTTGTTTTAGCTTAGTAAATTATCCAAATCAGCAAGCTGCTCTTCCAAATCTGTATGGATTCCATCTGCTAGAAAGAAGGAAATAACAGTGACCCCTGAGCTTTTACTGTCCATAATTAAAAGTTTATCCAAATATTATATATACACACAATACTCCCAAAGGGAGTCTAGGAACACTTCCCTAGTCTTACACATGCTATGGCAAGGATAGGACACAGCATGAATGGCATAATGATATTAGGAGTCCCTATGCTTTTAACTGAGACAGCGAGCATAAAATACATACTTTGTGTTACTTGTCATGAAGCATTTATGGGTATGGTTCCTTTTGATCACTTTGGGTTGACTTTGCTATTTTGACCCCAGCCACTATAAGCAGTCTGTCAGTTCTGAAGTAGGATAATCAAAATGGCAAATATTGAAATTGTCATGGAGATACATCTGCTGGAATGTGAAACTGTCATGATGAAACTAATGATTGGGTGGTGTGACAAATATGCATTGCCTGCTTGGGTGGCAATAAAGTGTTTAATGAGCATGGGTAAGACCTAATATGGCGGGGAGTAAACAGGGGAGGCATTTACAGTTAGCAGAGCACCACCTAGAAAGAGAAGAAAAATATATCAGATTTTAATAAACTGTGACCACTGGAGTCAAAACTGGTAGAGTTAAGCCAATAGGGTCAAAATTGCCTGCTTTAGCATTTAACAAAAATTATGACCAAATCAGGCACCCAGCTGTAGAAGCTCAGGATGTAGTGAGACAAACTCCTTCCTTTTCTTGTGGGTAGACATCAGTACATCACAAAACCTACAAACTTTCATGCTAAAAATCAAAACTTCTCTTTTTATGAAAGAAATCTCAAGAAAAAAAATACGTTTGGGAAGCTTGCCAGGTGCCCTTGGCCTGGATTGGCTGCTGTTGTGGACAGGATGCTGGGCTTGATGGACCCTTGGAGGCATATTTTCAAACCACTTAGCCTTCCAAAGTTCCATAGGTTAAGTGCTTTGAAAATATGCCTCTTGGTCTTTTCCCAGTGTGGCATTACTTATGTACAGAATAGAAAACAACGTAGTCAATGAGTGTTGCAGGACTGGCTTGGCTTACCCAGAGGTCACCAGTAGCCCAGTAAGATAAAGAAGGTCCATGGATTCTTGAGAGTCTGGCAAACGTCCATCCCCCTCTTCCCCCTTGAAAGAGGGAAGATAGAAAACCTCTGTAAGCAATAGAACACCATTTTCAGGATCTTAAGGACCTCCAATACATACTTCCTAAACATAGCTTAAGTAATTTTAGAAAAGCTTTTCACATTTATACACATTTGGTCTCACTACACAGCTGTGGGCACAAGCTAGCTTCTCAGGTCCGTACCCTGAGCAGGGTCCCTAAAAATGTTTTATTTCTGAGTTAAGCGCAGGCTGGGGCCGGGCTTGATCCCAGTAGGCTGTTTTACTTTACTTTTATTTGCCAGGGTGGGAGCAAATAAACACCACTCTCTACTCCAGGATTTGTATTTTGTGCAGAACAGAACTTTACTGAAATGCTGCAAGAGGCAGCTAGCCAAACTTCAAATTTTCTTGTAACAAAACAGTTCACTTGATACCAAACAGTTCAACTGCTGAAAGAGGGTTTTTAATTTTTTTTGCCAGTCCAAGACTATTGGTAAAAAGACTATTCACTAAATTAGCAGTCTGTTATAATCCTAGGGTATTTACGTATTTACAGCTCCACCAGTCCAATACTCATCCTTTTGGGCAGAATAATTCAAGGCTGTGCTGGCAGCCTTCTAGCTCTGCTGGACCCATTCAGGCTCAGATCTCCCTGTCTGTCCTTCCTCCAGAGGAGCACTTCTCCGAGCTGCTGCCTCTAGTACTACTACTACTACTACTTATCATTTCTAAAGCGCTACTAGACGTACGCAGTGCTGTACACTTGAACATGAAGAGACAGTCCCTGCTCGACACAGCTTACAATCTAATCAGGACAGACAAACAGAACAAATAAGGGATAAGGACAAAGAGTAGCAAGATTCCAGAATCCCAAACACTACTACTACTACTTCTTATCATTTCTATAGCGCTACTAGACGTATGCAGCACTGTACACTTGAACATGAAGAGACAGTCCCTGCTTGACAGAGCTTACAATCTAGTAGTACCAAACAGGCTCACTCATTTTTTGCTCTTGGGCTGCGTTAACCCTTTCTACCCACTCGAACCACTCCTCTCATTCCAGTTAATGCTTTAGTTGGCAAAAACCTCTTAATTCAGCCTTAGGTTATTGGGCCTATCCAGCATACCTCTTCTTTTCACAGGTCCTGGTGGGGGTAGAGGCAGCCTGTATGACAACAGCTTTTATTCATTCTTAATGGCACCCCTATATGATGACGTCTTCATCTAACTCCACAAACATTTCCCTCAGCAACTTTTCCACAAACATTCCCCTTTGGGCTGGACTTCTCATTCTCCCTTTCCATCTTGCTTCCTCCCCACCAGTATCTGGATGTCAATTCTAGTAATCCCCAACATGTGTATAAAAGGCAGGTTTTAAAATTACCCCATTTGTAAGAGTACATGTTCTTATAATAAAGCAGGTTCAATGCAGGAGTTTGGGTTGAGCTGTAAAATGCGTCCCCAGATGATAAAATACGCAATTACTCCAGCTCCTGAGCAGCTGTAAAAGTATACGGCTGCGTTTTTGCCACAATCTGTGGTACTCATTTTCAAAGCAGAGGGCTGTCTCAAAATTTCCTTAAAAAAATGCTCAACTGTTAACGTCAAAATGCTGATTTTGGAAAGTCGGAATTTGAACTTCTCACGCTGCAGTTTGCCCAACTATAAGGGGGTGTGTTGTGGGTGGGAATAGGAGGTCCAACATCAATTACCAAATGGGAAGAAATGTCTAAGCCTAAATAGAAAGACGTCCTAAGTTAGACCTGTTTCAGTCACATCCAGCGTACAAAAAGGTGCTCTGAGTAGCTGACCACTGCATGAAATAAGACTGGCCCCCTTCTTAATTCCACAGTTGTTGCTGTTCCCCTCCCTCTCCCCTCAAAGTGAAACTAGAAAGGAAAATCAAAACCAGGCTCTGTCAGCTGTAGGTATTATGGCCATTCTGAACAAAACAAGCAGGTCCGAGGAGTAGCCCAGTGGTTATGGCAGTGGACTGTAAACCAAGGGACACAGGCTCAAATTCTACTGTAACCGTTTTTTTCTGGAGCTCCCTCCAGGAATAGAAAAATATACATTTAGGTCAGTAAGTAAGACACCTGCAAGCCTGAAAGCCATCAAAGTGGCGTACATTTAGGTACAGTAGGTATTTTTCTGTTCCTGGAGGAATCACATTTAAAAAAGAAAAGTGAGATTTTAAACCTGTGTCCCTTGGCTTACACTCCATTGTACTAACCACTAGGCTACTCCTCTGTTTTTCAAGGACATCTGTGTGACCATTTTCATAAGAATGCTTCCAGACGGCCGTCCTTGTGCCTTGTTTCTCCGTTTATAATTTAAACATTTCAGTTTGTAAAATGGTTGTACAGGATGGACATCTCCTGCATAAGGATGTTCTCACATATTTTCGAACAGGAAATCGGAACATCTTTCCTGTTTGATAATAGCTGTGAGATGGCTGGGGTTTTCTTTTTGGATGTTATGGGCAGGACCTAGTGAGGGGGGATGGAAGACAGATGTCATTATTGTGGTAACCAGTCTGTGATGTCTCTAGCTGTCATGCCAGGCATTTATTGAGTACTAGTAAATGAGGCCCATTTCAGAGCAAATGAAACGGGCGCTAGCAAGGTTTTCGTCGCCATCACCCCCCCCCCCCCTCCGTGGCCAACCCCTTTGTTGTTCTGCCATTGCTCCGCCCCCAACGTCATGACGTTTGACATGAGGGCGGGGCCCGGAGCGATTTCCCCCCCCACGCTTCCCTGCCTGCCAACCCCTTTGTTGTTCTGCCATTGCTCCGCCCTCGAGGGCGGGGCCCAGAGCGATTTTGATGGCTTCACCACCACGAACCTTCGAACCTTTTTGAAGGAAGTCAGGGCTTGGCTTCACTGACGTCAGTGTCCTCAGAACGTTGAGGGTGAGTTTTATTATAGTAGATGAGTAGGGCACGTCCTATTGCTACAGAGACAAGATTATCTAAATAATGGAATTCTAAGTAGCCATGCATTGGTGACATTGTTTTAAAGCAAAAAGCTTTGTGCATAGTCATTTTTAAGATATCTTGATATTTTACTTCTGGCTGACGTTGGCCAATTGAAATTCTCATTGGCCCTGTAAAAAAAAAAAATAAAACAAAACTAGGCAGTTTGGGGTTTTATTGAAAGCCTTGGTGGTCCCTAAAGGCAGAGCTGCCAATCTCCATCCCCTCAGCTGTTCCATGCTGGTGCAAAATTAGACAAAATTATTTCTGCTGGCATGTGACACCATCCTTTCCAGCCTAGTACAATGAATGAAATCTGAACAACGACTTCTCTGCCTGTCTCACAGACAGGTCTTGTTATGCCTCCAGATTTAACCACCAAATACCAACAAAAATCCTGACTTATGTGCCCCACTGTAATTCCAATAATTAGACCTTGCATCTGTTTATTCAGAGCTTGCACAGAAATCAAATATTTCTTAGCTCATTGTCCCTTTTCAAATGCTTCAAAGAGTTTTCAAATTAGCAAACATAAAAAAGAGAACAAAAGACAAAAAGATAAGAAGCTTTTTTTTTTTTAATATTGTGAAGTTTGGATCAAAAGAAGCGGCTGACAAGTAATACATAGGTGGTGCAGTTCAATGATGGTCCTGCTGTAGGGTGAGCTTTGTATTAATGGAAGGTCAGCTTTATATCTTTGTCTCTAGAGTTTGGTAGCTTTAATCTTCTTTTAATCCTTAAAGATAAAACTACATTCATAATCTAGCTTTTCACATATTTTCTTGTTTATAATGCATTAATTTGAATGCAGTAGCTGCATTGACCTCTTCTGGGTTGCTAAGTTTCTAGACGGAAATATTACATTTGACTCTTCTACTACTACTACTTAACACTTCAATAGCGCTACAAGGCATACGCAGTGCTGTATACCATACATGAAAAGACAGTCCCTGCTCAAAGAGCTTACAATCTAAATAGGACAGACAGACAAACAGACAGAACAATTAAGAGGTAAGGGAATTAAAGAGGTGGGGATAAAAGGTACAGGCAGTGAGCAGTGATTAGGAGTCAAAAGCAACATTAAAGAGGTGGGCTTTTAGCCTGGATTTGAAAACGGGCAAAGATGGGGCCAGATGCACAGGTTCGGGAAGTCTATTCCAGGCGTGAGGTGCAGCGAGGTAAAAGGAACGGAGTCTGGAATTAGCAGTAGTGGAGAAGAGGACAGATGAGAGATTTATCAACAGAATGGAGTACCCGAGGGCGGGGGGCATAGGGAGAGACAAAATTGGAGAGGTACTGGGGAGCGGTAGAGTGAATGCATTTATAGGTCAGTAAGAGAAGTTTGAATTGAATGTGGAAATGGATAGGGAGCCAGTGAAGTGACTTGAGGAGAGGGCTAATGTGAGCATAGCGACTCTGGCGAAAAATGAGCCGCGCAGCAGAGTTTTGGACTGATTGAAGAGGAGAGAGATGGCTAAGTGGGAGGCCGGTGAGAAGCAGGTTGCAATAAGCTAGGCGAGAGGTGATAAGAGTGTGGATAAGGGATCTGGTGGCGTGCTCAGAGTGGAAGGGACATATTTTGCTGATGTTATAGAGAAAGAAACGACAGGTTTTGGCAATCTGCTGAATGTGAGCAGAGAAGGAGAGAGAGGAGTTGAAGATGACCCCATGGCTGTTTACTCACATTTTTTTCCCCTAGAGTCTTTGTATATGTATTCATCTGCTGCTAATGCTAGTTACCTTTTCAGTAGTGATTTATTTCATGACTGCAGTGTGGGAGAAATGGAGACATTAGCCCAGTGGTTAGAGCAGCAGGCTGAAAGCTAGTGAAGTCAGAGCTCAAATCTTTTCCTCACTGATGCTTCTTGTGACCCCGAGCAAGTCATTTCACTTTCCATTATCTCAGGCACAATGTAGATTGTAAGATCCCTTAACCAGGGCCTTACCAAATGTACCTGAATCTTTATTTAAATTTGGAAAGGTGAGTAGCTCTAGGGAGCAGGGCTGTCTGTCTAATGCAGTGTTCTTCAATGCAAGGCCCGGGGGGGGGGGGGGGGGGGGGGGGGGGGGGGGGGGGGGAGCAGAGGCAGTCCCCATTGTCTTTCTGGGGGTTTTTTTCCCTCTGCTTCTCTATCCAGGCTCAAGACAGAAAGGGGAAAGTGGATGGGGGGAAGAGCCACATGTTTGAAAGACAAGGCATTTTTCAATAGACAAAAGCGAATTCATTTGGAAATACTGACAACCTTCAGGATACCTCCCCCCCCCCCCCCCCCCAATTAAGTCTAGAGGTGGGCTGGTGGGGATAGATGTCCCTGACACACATTGGTCAGCAGTGTTCTGGCCCCATGTGGGAAGATATGTGGTGGCTCTCCAGCTCATTAGAATCCAAAGTGGCCCCCACCTTAAAAATTAATGAAGACCCCTGCTCTAATGTGTCTGTCCAGTGCTGCAAAAGCATCATTCTGCTTTTGAAATAAGCAGTAGAAGCAGTAATGCAGTCATTAAATCTAAACTCTATTCTTTAAATGTTACGGAGATTTTGGCACTGGAAAAAAATCGGCACGGAGTGATATTCTATAAACAGCACTCCGGGTTGAACGCCATTTATAGAATAGCGCTTAGATCCCATTTCCACATCAAAAGTTGGGCATTGGTATTTACACCAGCTAAAAACTACCAGCACCCAACTCCAGGCATTTTGGCATGGAAATAGGGCTGTTCTATACCACCACGTGCAACTTTTAAGAACACCCCTGCCACTCCCCTGTTGAGTAGTACACTAGGCAATTTAGACATGCAGGGTTATAGAATAGTGATGTGTGTGCAAATTTCAATTATTGCCAATTAATTGCAAGAATTGATTGTTGACATCAGTTAATTGGCTTGTAAGCTAATTATGATCCACTTGCAAATTTCAGCACCAAATCTCAGTGCCATATGTAGAATCCAGGGGTTAATGGTTAGGGCAGTAGGGGTCAGTACTGGCGCTCTCTGTGACCCTCATCATGTCACTTGATCTTCAATTTCTTCAGTTATCTAATGTAGCTTTATGGAGTTTGTTCTTCTGAAGAGTTTTTAGGGACCCTTAGTATACTTGAATACTCACCATCATATGATGCTTCATGTTACAGTAATTATATTGGTTTTTAATTTTAGCAGGAGAAATAATGTTATCCAAATCAGAGATGCACTTCCAATTGCTTTTTGCTTTCTTTTTTATTGAGGCGCTTCCACCAGTTCTGGTTTCCTCAGTAAGACCAGCTTCATAAAACGTAACAAGGGGCTTCTGGGAAACCAGAATACACCCCTTCCCCTTCCCCTACACACACATACACACATCTACTTTCGCAGGTCACGATTCTAGAAGGTCCTTTTACTAAGGTGCATTCTGCTGTAACTCTGAAATGTGCACACGCTAACTGTGCACTAAAAATATTTTTTTCCTGGAGGGGGCATGTCAGGGGACGGAGAGTGGGTATTCCTGCACTAATCAGTTAGAGGTCCTTTTACAAAGGCACACTAGCGTTTTTAGCACGTGCATTAAATATGTGTGTGCTAAATGCTAGATATGGGCGGCTCTAGCATTTAGTGCATGCTAAAAACGCTAGCGCACCTTTGTAAAAGGACCCCTTAGTGCAGCTACATTACTATGCACTAGCTGGTTAGCACAGGATTACCAAATGAGTCCATACTGCCTACAAAATAGTTGTTGGTAAATTCTCACGTGGTAATTATTTTTAATGGCCATTAGCCAATGGTAACATTAGCACACGTACAATCTACAATACTGAATTCCCATCTGCTATAACAGTGTAACGCACAGCGTTAAAAGAACTTTCATAAATCCTTTCAAAAAGATGTTCTTCACATCATATAAATTTATATGTAGGGATGTTGCTCATATGTTTTCAAGGGACTAACACAGATTCACTGGTCTTCAAAGTTGTCCAGACATATAATCATAGCATGATTCCACTGTTTAAAATAGTGCCCCCAAGTGGAGGAGTGGCCTAGTGGTTAGGGTGGTGGACTTTGGTCCTGGGGAACTGAGGAAATGAGTTCAATTTCCACTTCAGGCACAGGCAGCTCCTTGTGACTCTGGGCAAGTCACTTAACCCTCCATTGCCCCATGTAAGCCGCATTGAGCCTGCCATGAGTGGGAAAGCGCGGGGTACAAATGTAATAAAAATAAATAACATTTTTTATATATAACAATTCTATAAACTTCTCACTTAACTTGATAGATAAAATAAATAAAACAGGTCCCGACATGGTCCATGTTTCACCAGAGCTGTTTCAAGACACCCGCTGTCTAATCTTAAATTCTTTGGCCATTAATCCAAAAAAAAATGGAAAATCTGCCATTTTACTGCTGTGGTAAAAATGGCCTTAGCAAGTGGGAAAAACGCGTGCAAGAGTTTTTGCTGCAGCTTCTAGCTCACAAATTAACCCTTATTTTACTCATGGACATGGGGATCCAGATTCTCATTTACAATGTACCACGCTACAGTGTTGCTGAAAATTTACAGACAACTTGGCATGATCTAGAGGGTGCTGGAGCAGAGTCAGGACAGAGCATTGAACATTCTACCGTAGCATACGGATGGAGGGGCATAATCAAAAGGGGTGCCCAGGTTTTCCTGAAGGCGTCCTCGCAGGACGTCCTCGGGAAGGGGCGGGGAAACCCATATTATCGAAACAAGATGGGCGTCCATCTTTCGTTTCGATAATACGGTCGGGGACTCCCAAATCTTAACATTTAGGTCGACCTTAGAGATGGTCGTCCCCGGTTTTCAGCGATAATGGAAACCGAGGACACCCATCTCAGAAATTACCAAATCCAAGCCATTTGGTTGTGGGAGGAGCCAGCATTCGTAGTGCACTGGTCCTCCTGACATGCCAGGACACCAACCGGACACCCTAAGGGGCACTGCAGTGGACTTCACAAATTGCTCCCAGGTGCATAGCTCCCTTACCTTGTGTGCTGAGCCCCCACCAAAAAAACCCAAACCCACTACCCACAACTGTACAATACTACCATAGCCCTAAGGGGTGAAGGGGGGCACCTAGATGTGGGTACAGTGACTTTCTGGTGGATTTTGAAGGGCTCACATTTACCACCACAAGTGTAACAGGTAGGGGGAGGATGGGCCTGGGTCCGCCTGCCTGAAGTGCACTGCACCCACTAAAGCTGCTCCAGGCACTGAGGCTGGCATAGTGTTTTAAATATCTAGTCTTTTTACCACCTCCCCAAATTAGTACTTAACCAATCACCCATAATTTAGGGAGATAAAAGACTAGGAAGGCCGCATTTTATGAGGGAAGCAATTCTTTATTTTCTTACCAAGAGAAAGTTACAATTACAAATGCTAGTTTCTCATGGGGAGTGCAGGGGACCCAAACATGTAGTCTACCTCTGCCTCTCCAACGTAATGCTCTGGTACAGCTGTTTATATACCTTTTGTGTTAAGCAATATATTTTCTCTTAAGTTGCTAAATCACATCCTTCTGTCCATCCATAATTGCACCTTTCCCATGCCAGCTTGCATGTAGGAATGTCTTATCAGATCAGGGGTCTCTGGTCCACATACTTCTCAGCCTTTTTGCCCTGTTTCAAAGTGCCCTTTCATTCTGCTTCAGAGTGCCCAATTGTGCTAATTATTTACAATAGAGGCCTGGAAAAAATATTTTTAACGTTTATTTTGGAGTGGGAGGGGGTTAGTGACCACTGGGGGAGTAAGGGGAGGTCATCCCCGATTCCCTCCGGTGGTCATCTTGTCAGTTCAGGCAACTTTTTGAGGCTTGGTCGCAAGAAAAAATGGACCAAGTAAAGTCAGCCAAGTGCTCGTCAGGGACGCCCTTCTTTTTTCCATTATCGGCCGAGGACGCCCATGTGTTAAGCACGCCCCAGTCCCGCCTTCGCTATGCTTCCGACATGGCCCCGTGAACTTTGGTCATCCCCGCGACGGAAAGCAGTCGAGTACGCCCAAAATCGGCTTTCATTTATGCCAATTTGGGCGACCCTGGGAGGACGCCCATCTCCCAATTTGTGTCGAAAGATTGGCGCCCTTCTCTTTCAAAAATAAGCCTGATAGTCATCGATATTCACCTGCTGTCCAAATAGCTGTACAAATAAATTTAGAACAGCAAAAAAATCTATCCTAATTTAGATGTAGAGCTATGCAGTTAGTTGCTGAATATTGCCGGCTGTCCTTATAGCTGTGACACTCATTGTTGTATAGGTATATCTGCCAGCGTTAACTGCTGTCAAGGACAAACTCATTCTTTGTTATATATAGCATAGCTATATCTGTAATCTCTTACTTTAAACAACAACAATGTGCTTTGGGCCAGTAGTATGGGGAAGAGGAAACTATAGCACAACCCCATGAGGAAAAACACCTAACTATAACCATATGACTCCCTGCCTACCATCATCTAGTTACCCTTACAACTAACAGGCCGCTACTTGGAGTCTTGAACCTAGTAAACGCTATGATCCATGATGTCATCAGTGAATACCACCTGGACATCATGGGAATAATTGAGATCTGGATGGATGAAAGTAGAAGAGTCCCATAAACCGACCTATGCCCCACAGGATTCACTGTCCAGCATCAACCAAGTCCAGGGAAGTGAGGTGGAGGGGTAGCAGTCCTTATCCAAGAAACATTTAAACTGTCAGAGTCATATCAAGGACGTAAACTTGAAAGAAAATAGTTTTTTTTTTTAATTTACTGAATTAGCCAATGGGGGGGGGGGGGGGGGTTGGGGGAAGGTGGTATTCAGTATTCATCAGAAGGCAGTGATGAAATTTGGAGGCATTGGTTAAATGCCGGAATGATCTTGTCTGCTGCCAAACTGTGCTGACACTGAATAGCATTGAAAGACTCTGAATACATGTCACATAGCCAGCTAATTTCTCAATGTTTTGTTAGCCCGGCAGGAAATGTTGTGTAAGTCTGTAGCAAGATTTGGCAGTTATGACATCTGGAAACCTTTGGCATCAAGTTGACATTAAGAACCGGTGATTGAGATTTCCTTTTAATAGTTGAGTAGAGAGGTGTGGTAGCCGTGTTAGTCCACTTTTAAAGGTAATCAATAGAAATAAAACAAAATAAAACATGGAAAAGAAAATAAAATGATACCTTTTTTATTGGACATAATTTTTTTTTCATATTTTTATTAAGGTTTTCCAAGCATAAAACAAAAAGGAAAAAACAATAATAACAACACTAATCTAAGGCAAATAAAGAAACAAAATGAAAAGACAGAACAACATCAACAGCATACCATGACAATACCCATAGAAAATCAGCAATTATACAGCAATCAGTTAGTGCTATTAGGAGTCCGACAAAATGAATCTAAACGAGCCCAAGTCTTCAAGACAGATTGAACACACCGGTATTTATGGGCTAGAATAGTTTCATATTTTCTAATCACACACGTAACTCCACCATTCATTATAATTTAGATTTACATTATTTTTCCAGTTTGAAACAATTAAGTGTAAAGCAACAGCTAACAAGATATTAAACAATTTCTTATCAGATTCTAGGATAGAGAGGTTAAGAGAAGAGGCCCTTAAAAGCACAACTTCATAAGACAGCACTGTTGACGCTCTTACGTTCTTACAGTAAAAAACCATGTGGGCAAGGGATCCATCTGATTCTTGGCAGGACCAGCATTTGTAGTCAAGACTCTTGGTAATCCTGGCTACTCTAGCAGGTGTCCAATAGGCTCTGTGGAAAAGAAAATAAGAGGATTGGGATATCGCTGCTGATCTAGTAGGACGCAGCGAATGGACCCAAAAGGTGTACCAGTCAAAGTCAGATGCATCAAGACTTAGAGCCCTTTCCCAAGACAGCCGTAACGGAGCAACAGCGTCAACACACGAATCCTGAAGTTTTTTTTATAAAGGACAGATGCTTTCTCCTTACCAGTTGCAATATTGAGACAGAGGGCAACAAAGTCTGAAGGAGTAGTGAGAAGGGAATTAGAGACCTGAAAGGTTGAGATAAAGGTAGAGATATCCTTCCACACGGGAGAGGGCAGTAAGGAAACATCATATAATGCAGCTAAAGCATCCGGTGACAGCAATGTACCTGCAATATAAAGATGAGATAACAGCCATATACCTTTTCGTGACCATGCCGCTTTTTGGGACTGCAGGAGAATAGACTGCAAACCAGAGTTATACCAGAGGGAGATATCCTCCAGGGAGGTAGCGCTAACTCCAAGACCAGCCCTAAACGTACGGATAGTAGAGTCAGAGGCCTTCAACATCCGCAAATGTTTGGTATATGGATACAAATCTGCAGAGGGCAAAAGATATAAAGGGCAAGGGTGCACCAAGCCGGCCTCAAAAATCAGCCACCTAGGTGTTAGATGAGAGAATTCCCTTTGGAACCACATTAAAGACTGTGATAGGCGAAAGGCCATGTGATAATTTTTAAAATCAGGGACATTAAGACCTCCCAAATGAGTCGGCAACTTGAGTTTTTTGAGTGCAATGTGAGGAGGTTTTTGTCTCTAAAGAAACTTAAGTAATAAGGAGTCTATCTTGGCATAGAATGAATTTGGAAAAGAGAAGGGAGTCATACTGAATATATAATTCAACTTTGGAGCCAGAACCATCTTGATAGCCCCAATCCGCCCCCACCACGTCAAATAAAGCGGAGACCATAAACCCAGACAGTATATATAAGTGAAACATCAAAGCAAATCAGTGACAGTCTAAGAGGATGAGGGTGGATAGGTGAGAGACAGGAAGAGTCTTACCAGCGATTTCATGGTAAGAATCCTGAAAGGGAACTTTAAAACAATACAGGAACGTAAGACCTTTGAAGTCAGAATGATTAAATATTTTGACACCCACCAGACAGGACTTAACAAAGATCTGGGTTTTCTAGCCCATTATAAACCATAAAATTGTACTGCTTTGTCACCCTCCTATCTCCATGCATAGCTCCCTGTCCCTCATCCACCCGACTCTTCCTGTCTCTCACCTATCCACCCTCATCCTGTTAGACTGTCACTGAAATGCTTTAATGTTTCACTTATATATACTGTCATCTACCAACATTTGCTTATTTCCGATCTGACGAAGAAGGGCAACCTTCGAAAGCTAATCAAGAAATGTATTAAGTTATGTCCAATAAAAAAGGTATCATCTTATTTTCTTTTCCATGTTTTATTTTGTTGTATTTTTATTGATTACCTTTTAATAGTTGAAATGGAAAAGCTGAGATATTAGATGACCATACTGGAAATAGGAGAGAAATTATTGCAGGGTAAAGGAGAATAGGACTCGACACAGCTGTGTTTCGGCCGGTGAGGCCCGCGTCAGGAGTCTTCTCACCATGTAGAGTCTCTTACTTAAGTTTATATGCCAGATGATTCTGGTCGATGTATGAAACAACTTGTAGATAGGGTGTATCAAGAGCGTTTGTATTACTGAGTCTCCAATTACCTATAGAGCTTGTAAAACTCACATATCCTTGCAGCAATATGGAGTGAAGCTGCGCGAACTTGGCGTCTCGCATCTATATAATCAGCATACAACAGAGGCAGTGCATACAAATCTATTTCATGAAAATTCATTGTTGATATTTCAAAAACCTGACTGGCTGGAAGTTGTTCTGATTTCTATCGGCACTATTCATTTTACAAGTTTGAGCCTCAATATTCTAATATGACTGAGAGCAGAGTGGGAGAATGGGCACTGAGCAGCTCAAACTGCTACTACTTATCATTTCTATAGTGCTACTAGACTTAAGCAGTGCTGTGCACATAAGAACATAAGAGTACCCATACTGGGGCAGGCTGATAGTCCATCTAGCCCAACATCCTGCTTCCAACAGTTGCCAATCCAGGTCATACAGTAAGTACCTGACAGAATCCCAAAGAGTAGCAAGATTCCATGCTACCAATCCCAGAGACAGCAAAGGCTTTTCCCATGTCGATCTCACAAGCAGACTATGGACTTTTCATCCAGGAACTTGTCTAAACCTTTTTTAAACCCAGATAAGCTAACCGCTGTTACCACATCATCCGGCAACGAGTTCCAGAGTTTATTCGTTGAGTGAAACAAATATTTTAAATGTTTTAAAAGTATTTCCATGTAATTTCATTGAGTGTCCCCTAGTCTTTGTACTTTTGGAATGAGTAAAAAAAATCGATTCATGTTTACCTATTTTACACCACTCAGGATTTTGTAGACCTCTATCATATCTCCTCTCAGCCGTCTCTCGTTTCCAATTTGAAGAGCCCTAACCGCTATAGCCTATCCTGATATGAAAGGACTTCCATCCCCTTAACTTCTTTCATGTGTAATTGCAAAGGGAGGGGGCATAGGGGGGTCAGGGGTGTTCCCAGGATTTAGGCGCAATGTTTTAGAATAATGTCATTTCTGTGCCTAAGTTGGGCGCCAGCATTACACCAGGTTTTAGCAGGTATAAATCTAGTGCCCAAAGTTATTTATTTATTTGTAACATTTGTATCCCACATTTTCCCATCCATTAGCAGGCTCAATGTGGCTTACATAATACCGTAAAGGCGATCGCCAGGTCCGGTAGATGTTAAACAAATACAGTATAAAATAAGGGTCAGGTAAGGTTATACAAGTACACTAAGGGTCAAGGAAATAAGGAATATATAATGTCCAATATGATGTAAGGTTTTGATGTATTGCAGAGTTGAGGCATTTAAGTTGGGTCAGTAGGGTAGACCTTGCAAAACAGGTCTTTAATGATCACCTGAAGTTTAGATGGTCATGGATCGTTTTCACACACTTTGGTAGTGCATTCCACATTTGTGTACCTAAGTAGGAGAAATTGGATGCATAGCTTGATTTGTATCTGAGTCCAATGCAGCTTGGATAGTGGAGTTTCAAATAGGTACGTGATGCTCTGGTTCTGTTTCTGGTCGGAAGATCTATCAAGTCAACCATGTATCCTGGGGTTTCACCGTAGATAATCTTGTGGACTAATGTGCAACTTTAAAGGTAATGCGTTCCTTGATTGGGAGCCAGTGCAGTTTTAATCGGAGAGGAGTTAGGTGTGAGATCGGTGCTAAGTTAATATTCTGCAAAGGACACTCTGCGCAGCATACTAGTTTAGCACGCATCTTCCCTGTGCCTAACTTTGGGCTCCATGTACTGAATTCCCCTCACAGTGCACACTGGGCCCCTTTTACTAAGCGGTGGTAAGCCCAATGCAGGCTTACTTCTCACTAAACAGGAAGTATCGCCAGGCTACTGTAGCAACCTGGCAGTACTTCCCACCCCTAGTGCACCGTCATATATTTTAGCGCTGGAGTGTACCTGGTGGTAATCGGGCAGTGCTGCACGCTGTCTGGTTAACGCCAGGTTAGCGCAGGAGTCCTTACTGCCACCTCAATGGGTAACAGTAAGCAGTGGCGATCCTAACTGGCATGACACCCGGGGCGGAGCGCCGATGCACCCCCCCCCCCCCCGGTGAAATGACCCCCCCCTGGGTGCATGCCGCTGGGGGGGGTGCCGCGGCGCGCGCCTGTCAGCTGAGTTCGCTGAGTTCGCTGACTTTGCTGACTTCGCTAACTTCGCTGCAGCTCCCTCTGCCCCAGCCGGAACAGGAAGTAACCTGTTCCGGGGCAGAGGGAGCTGCAGCGAAGTTAGCGAAGTCAGCGAACTCAGCTGATAGGCGCGCGCCGCGGCACTCCCCCAGCGGCGTGCACCCGGGGCGGACCGCCCCCCCCCCTTGGTACGCCACTGACAGTAAGGGCTTCCCCCGAAATGGCCATGAGGCAAGTGCTTTACTTGCTGCACGGCCATTTCCTGCAGGAAAGAGAGACTTCCCTTTTACCCGCTGTGGTAAAAGGGGGCCTTGGCGCACGTGAAAAACACATGCTGATGCCAGCACAGGCCCATTTTTGCCAGAATTTGGTAAAAAGAGCCCACTATTATCAGAAACTGACAAAATGGCCAAATGAAAATGAATAAAATGAAAATTCCAGTAAATGATACAGGAAATGACACAAAATGAAAACTTTCTGATTGCCCATCCCTAGCTTCGACACTGCCCCCTAGGCCGTGATTTTTCAGTTCTTGAGCTGTTTTCCGTGACATCTTTGTTGTTCGCCAATGCAGTAGTTTCCAAAGCTGTCCTGGGGGACCCCCCAAGTCAGTCAGGTTTTTGGAAAATCAACGATGAATATTCACGAGATAGATTTGTATGCACTGCCTCTGTTGTATGCAAATTTAACTCATGAATATTCATCGCAGGTATCCTGAAAACCTGATTGACTGGAGCTCTCCAAGGGCATGTTTTGGAACCACTGCTCTAGAGGTTCTTTCCAGAAGAAGAATTGTTTTTAAGTTGCTGTCCTTCACTCTCTTTTTTTTTTTTTGCTACTAAACCATTTGGTTGTTGCTGTAAAGTGCTTCATCCACTGTTATTATTCACTCAGGTGTTAGCTAATCAGTGTTTGTATCTACTGTTCTTGTTGCTGCAAGTATTTGCACATGTCGCTACCTTGTTAGAGACTGTTTGCACATATTACTATCTTACTCAGGGCCATTACAGCTTCCTCTCTGCAATAAAATCCTTTATGCACACCTCTGCACTGTCCCTTTTTCTACACCTACTTTTTTACAGTACTTCTTGGTCTCTGTTCCTCCTACCATATATACAGCATTGACTCTAACTCTGCAGCTGTTTCAGTATTTTAAGGTAGATGTGATATTGCAGGTTTTCCACTTTCCTGATCAGTGACTCCTAGTGTGGAACCTTGCATTACATAGCTATAGTTTGGGTTCCTCTTTCCCACATGCGTCACTTTGCACTTGCTTACATTAAACGTCATCTCCCATTTGGAAGCTCAGTCTCGTAAGGTCCTCTTGTAATTTTTCACAATCCTCTTGTGATATAACAATTTTGAATAACTTTGTGTTTCATTCTCTGAGAGCTAGGAACTCTTTGAATCGAGCACTCACATATAACCTCTCACCAACTGGGAGATAATCATACATGTGACATTTAATGTAAAAGACTGGATAGCACTCCTCTCGCTGCTGGACCTCTGTCTGCATTTTAGTATTATAGAGTTGCATAATTAAAACTTCTTAAGATACTAGGGATATCAGATGAATATAAAGAGCCTTAAGATTATATGGTGTAATATGTAATTTATTTGGTGTTTGCTTCTCAGAACCAATTAAACGTAATTATAACTCTAAAGAAAACTATCTTCTTGTTGTCCTAATTAGAATAATTGACTATAAATAGAGTTGAGCTGGGGGTAGCTGGGGAGGGTGGGTGGGAATGAGAAGTGAAGTAGGCTCTACTGTGCCTTCTAGAGTCTGTCTGTTAATGCTGTGTGGCAGAAAATTCAAATTTTAAAACTATGGAGAAAAGTGTATGGAGACTAGCTAATAAAGTTTGCTTATTATTATTTTTTTAAATTCTAACTGTGTTTATCAATATTCTGCAATTCCTCTGTTAAACCCAATCTTTAAATTACCAAGCACAGAGCAAAATAATGTCACTTACCCAGAGAAATGTCCTCTTCTCTCAGAACTTCTCAGAAAGAAAGTTAAGTGGGAAATTTCCTCTCTATATAGTTTGGATTCTAAGGAGACTGTTTCAAACAAACCCTTTGAAGCTAACCCAGTAATCAGATTGCCCATAGTAACCTTTGCAAATATTCTACTTTCTCACACCTTAACACCTAATTCAGGTCAGTAGCAGTGCTACCTCTTCAGCAAGCAAAGAACAGAAAATAACTTTCAGGACAGTTTGAGCCTTGCTACTGTCCTTTTTAATGCTCTTGGCTGTTAAGTTTCTACCTGTAGAAAAAGTTTCAGTTTAAAACTAAGGGAAAAGGGTTGTACACTATGGAAACTAGTTAATAATGCTTGCTTCTCTTTTTTTGTATTTTTATTTTTTTCTAAGACTGAACTAGGCCCTTCTGTGCCTTCTAGAGTCTATCTGTTAATGCTGTGTTGATCTATGTCGGACTGCTTTTAAATGAGAAACATGATGCTGTTTGCATGTTACTTGTTTATTTATGATCTGATTTTATATATGCTTTTCATTAAAGAATAAACATGAATGATATCTGGTCAGATGTTTATATTTATTTATTGATATATATGCATTGTTTGTATTATTCACATGATCATTGCAGTGACACCTAATGGGTGCATCTAGAGTCCACAATTTCAGGGTGCTGAAAGGCCTTGGTTGAGTATAGTTCCTCCAGTGACTGGATTAAACATCTTAGATTTAGTTCACGTCTTGTCATTGATAGCTCAAGTACGTTTGGAGTGACCATAAAATAGAGGAAACCTCCCTGGCAGTTATAAATGACAGCTTGTGGTGCCAGATCCCTGCTGGAAGCCCAAAAGGAGCAGTGAATGGACAACCTTCCGGAAGTTACTGAAGACATACCTGTTCAAAGAGACTTACAAAAACAATCCGTCTTAATGACTTGTTTCCTAATCTATACCAGAACCAACCAATATTGATCCCTTCTGATTTGATTATTTTATCATATTATCATTATTGAACATTAAATGTTTTCCTACTCTCACTTGTATGTTATGTATTATAATTTTATTTACCCTACCAACCTGTTATTCTTGTACATTAATTGTAACAATATGCTGAACCTTTTACTTTGTTAATGGTGATGCCATTGCTATATGAACACATGGGCTTTAAGTAGGTTCTCAATGGCCTAGTAAGACATATTGTTACAATTAATGTACAAACACATGAAGCCCACGCATTCTGTTAATACTACATCAATACATACTCATTTATACTCTTATCCCCCAAAATTCTAATACACTCAAACCTTAATCTACAGGTAATAATGTAACAACCAAACGTTCTCTAGCTATTGTTCTGTAATCCTATCAGTATCCATTGTTCTTCCACTATTCCATTGTTCTGTTCCATTGTCCTATTCCCCTTGCGATACAAAGACTTTGTTTTCACTTTACTCCTCACAATGTAACCATAATCGAGTTGTAACAAACTGTACTTCCATCAATACAATGTATTGTAAGCCACACTGAACCCGCAAATAGGTGGGAAAATGTGGGATACAAATGCAGCAAATAAATAAATAAATACATTTGTATAATATTTACCAGATCTTAATGAACAGTTTCTTACGCCTTGCAGCTTACATTCTACTTTTCTACTTGGTATTAGAGTAGTGAGGCTATTACATAGTGACATTATGCTCCTCTTAAAATTTGACTGACTTATTATTGAATAATATTGCCAATAAATTGAGCATCAATGTGATTTTCATGACTATTTGTTCTGACTTTTTGTAACCAATGAAAAGACTATCCTCCTCTTGCCTAAGCACTTGCTTGGGATCCTGCTTAATTTGGTCATTAGATTTCTGCACTCCAGTGAAAAACATGGATCCCACAGTTCACCTCTGTTTGTAAACATTACCCTACCTTTATTGCTGGCCTGGCTTTTGTCATAGTCCTTCTGTTTAAGGTCTTACTAGGCCATTGAGAACCTACTTCAAGCCCAGATGTTGCCTTACGTTCTGAGCAGCTTAAAAACTCTACGAAGGAAGCAGTGAGGAATGTAGGACTGTGGGTTTTGTCCACTGGATGGAGCTCTAATTACAGGAAGCTTCCTCTGGCTTGATCTGCTTTTGGCTTGGATTCCTCTATACCTCTGACTTTTCTATCTTTTGCCTGCTTCTATTTCCCAGACAGACCCTTTCTCATAGTTCTCATGGTGGAGGAAAATTCCGAAACCCTTGACTTTTCTGTGAGATCCTCTGAGGATACCAGTACATTTGAGCTATTGCCTGTGTTTAGTCACTTTCTTGTTGGTTTCATTGCTGAAAGAAAACACAACGAGATTGCATCAGTTTCTGAACGGACATGGCTGTGATACGCCAGCAGAGAATGAACTGCTGTGCTCAATGTGACATTCTTTATTTTCATCAAACATGCTCCTGAGAGTCCCCCGCTGACTCATCCCTACC
Organism: Microcaecilia unicolor; assembly: GCF_901765095.1. Lineage (NCBI taxonomy): Eukaryota > Metazoa > Chordata > Amphibia > Gymnophiona > Siphonopidae > Microcaecilia > Microcaecilia unicolor. The sequence goes on from NC_044035.1 coordinate 324,662,464, forward strand.
TTCCTGTCTGTATTCTTTTCACAGACAGAAAAGACACCTGCTTCCTGCTGCTGGCTAAAACTAAGGGCCTTGTCTCTAATTTTCAGCAAACAGTTCCCATTGCTTGGTATTTTCTTACAGTGCTTTTCCAGATAACCTTTAATTGGTAGCATTACGGTACAGGTGTACATAGCATCAAAGAGTTCAGGATGCACTAACCTTCTTAATGAAGGTTTAGCACAGGCATTCTGAACCAGTGGTGGCTTGGGGTGCAGGAAGAGGTCAAATGGGGTGTGGACAAGGTTCTTGAAATCTGAGGCAATTTATTGAAACTTTCTAGACAGAGTGAAGGCAGTTATTGGGATAGTTATTGGTAGTATAACTGTGTACTACTGTAAATTAAGCAACACATTAGCAGTAGGCGGCTAACAGTTAGTGATAGCTGCAGTTAGTGATGTATGTAGCTGTCAGTAGTTTAGGAAGGGGGTGTGAGGGTTTCATTGATTAGTTAAAATGATGTGGGAACCAAAATAGGATAAGAAGCCCTGGTTTAGCATGTGAGTTTAAGTTAGTTAAGCTAATCAAGAATAAATTGTAGCTTATGGTAGGAATAAAGAGGTCCTTTTACTAAGGTGCGCTGAAAAATGGCCTGTGGTAGTGTAGACGCGTGTTTTGGGCGCAAGCAGAATTATTTTTTAGAGCACCCACAAAAAAATGCCTTTTTTTTTTTTCCGAAAATGGATGTGCAGCAGAATGAAAATTGCTGTGCATCCATTTTGGGTCTGAGACCTTACCGCAAGCCATTGACCTAGCGGTAAGGTCTCACGTGGTAACCGGGTGCTAATGATCTACGTGCATCAAATGCCACGCTTCAGAAAATAAAAGACATAGTTTTCAGATGCGCATAGCGGACGCACACCAAAATTCAAATTACTGCAAGGGCCACACGGTAACTAGGCGGTAACTCCAATTTGGCACGCATTGGGCACACATGGAAGGGCATTTTCGAAAGGGACGTCCAAGTTTTGATGAGGACGTTCTCGCAAAACGTCCCATCCAGGGGCAGGGAAAACCATATTTTCAAAACAAGATGGACGTCCATATTTCATTTCGATAATACGGTCAGGGATGCCCAAATCCTGAAATCTGGTCGTCCTTAGAGATGGTCGTCCCTAGACTTGGTCGTTTCTGATTTTCGGTGATAATGGAAACCAAGGACGTCCATTTGGTTATGGGAAGAGCCAGCATTTGTAGTGCACTGGTCCCCCTGATATGCCAGGACACCAACTGGGCACCCTAGGGGGCACTGCAGTGGACGTCATAAATTGCTCCCAGGTACATAGCTCCCTTACCTTGTGTGCTGAGACCCCCAAACTCCCCCTAAAACCCACTACCCCCAACTGTACACCACTACCATAGCCCTTACGGGTGAAGGGGGGCACCTAGATGTGGGTACAGTGGGTTTGTGGTGAGTTTTGGAGAGCTTGCTGTTTCCTCCATGAACGTAACAGGTAGGGGGGGGGTTGGGCCTGGGTCCGCCTGCCTGAAGTGCACTGCACCCACTAAAACTGCTCCTGGGACCTGCATACTGCTGTGATGGAGCTGAGTATGATATCTGAGGCTGGCAATCAATATTTTTAAAGATGTTTTTTGAGGATGGGAGGGGGTTAGTGACTACTGGGGGAGTAAGGGGAGGTCATCCCCAATTCTCTCCAGTGGTCATCTGGTCATTTTGGGCACCTTTTTGTGCTTGGTCGTAAGAAAAGCACGACCAGGTAAAGCCGTCCAAGTGTTCGTCAGGGACGTCCTTGTTTCTTTCGATTATGGGTCAAGGACGTCCTAGTGTTAGGCACGCCCAAGTCCCACCTTCGCTACGCCTCCGATATGCCCCCTTGAACTTTGGCCGTCCCTGCGACGGAAAGCAGTTGGGGACATCCAAAATTGGCTTTCGATTATACCAATTTGGATGACCCTGAGAGAAGGACATCCATCTTCCGATTTATGTCATGGGCGTCCTTCTCTTTCGAAAATGAGCCCAATAGGCACCTACGCGGCTTAGTAATAGGGCCCCCAATGTAATCCAGGCATGGATACCTAAATTAAGGGACTCTAAACCTGTCCTGTTGACCTGTTGGAAGTGGTGAGAAAGAGAAATCAAGGGGATGAAAAAAGGAAGCATGGCATACCGTGTTTCCCCGAATATAAGACACTGTCTTATATTAATTTATCCTCCCCAAAACGCGCTAGGTCTTATTTTGGGGGGGATGTCTTATTTTTCTGGGATCGTGGTCACCCCCCCACCCGAGGTTGCCCCCCCACCCGAGGTCGCCAGGCTCCCCCTCCACCCGCCCTCCGTCACTCCGGAACTAACCTTAAACTCCTTTCACCTTCGCAATGCAAGTTCCCAACAGCAAGCAGCAGCAGGGCAGACCTCTCCTTCCTTCCATGCCCCGCCCTCGCCTGACGTACCAGGGGGGCGGTCTTGTCCGGCTCTCGGCGGCCCTGATGCAAAAAAAAAAGTTTGCTAGGTCTTATTTTTGGGGGGAGGCCTTATATTTACAAATGTAGCAAAATCGCTACTAGGTCTTATTTTCGGAGGATGCCTTTTTTGGGGGGAAACACGGTATGACATCATGTGCTAGGGGGTAACTAGGTTAGAACCAGCAAGTGAAGGAGCAACTTAAAAGTTAGAGCAGTGGGTTGAGAACCAGGAGAGCTTGGTTCAAATCCCAGTGCAGCTCCTCGTGATCTTGGAAAGTCGCTTAACCCTGCCTTGCCTTAGGTACAAACTTAGGGGGTGGTTTACTAAAGCCTAGCCCATAGGACAGAAAAATATTTACTGTACCTGAATATAATTTATCTTGAACTACAACTGAAGAAGGCATGAGATAAATCCAAATATTACCCCTCCCCCCCCCCCCCCCCCCCCCGAAACCAGGCAGGACAATAGTAACTGAATACCATCTAGTATGGCCACAGGGACTCAGGCAACTGGAGGTTTGGGAAACACCCTGTTAGTTTTATTAACTGCTTAGAGTACTGCATAGTTTGGTAGTAGAACATGGGATTGGGAGTAGGGGCTGTTTGTCATAGGATTACCATACGCCGTCTTTTAGAGGACACGACCTCTTTTTGGACTTCTTCAAATATGTCCTCTAGGTTTTTTAATATTTAGGAAACTATCTTCTTTTTCTTTCATATGCCTATGATCAACACATTTTCCCACAGAAAGAGAGAAACCATCTCTGGCTTATTAGTCAGTCTGGAGACATGGGGGTGCTAAAGAGAGAGAAAGGCATTGCTGATCTCCTCTCTGTTTACCTGCTGGTTGAATCTGTGAAAGGAATTTTGTTTGTGCAATACCAGGAGGTTTGATTGAGAACAGGAGACGGCATGATGTCAAAAAGTTGAAGCCACTTAGATGTTTCCCCTTCCCCGTGCAGTCCTTGTTCTGCATACACTCAAAACAAAGCAAACAAACCTATGAGCTGCTGCATCCATGCTGTCGTTCTTTATTGTTGGTAGCATTTTTATTTAAGCTCACTTACGTTTTCAAACATGCCAGCTTGTGCAGCATATGGATGTACACAGAAGTATAATAATGGAATATTTGATAAGGTTTGAAAAGTATGTTATTACTTTTTCTTGCTTTATTGTCTATATGAAGAGTTATTAATCTCTTATAAATGTAATTATTGCTATATTTCAAAACAAGTGTATTCTTGTTAAAAGTGAAAACTAATAAACAAATTGAAACATAATAATGGAATAACTTTTCATACGTAGAGTAGTAATTTGTTTATAAATAATAATCAGTGTGGGGGATGGGGTAGGGAAAGGGAGGGGGGAACAAAAATGTTGATGATAGAAGTTCAGATGTATTAGTACAGGTTTGAAATGTTTACTACTGGAGTTCTAAGGATTGGTATGATATTGTATCATTTATGCATTCATCAATAAAAACACTATTACATAAAAAAAAATAATAATAATCAGTGTGTGATTTGGAGGGACTGGTTAAAGCAACACCCTAGCAGATTTTTTTCTCCTGGTAAAGGTCCACTAAAACAGACATAATGTTATGAGAATCAGGTGCTCAACATTCAGAGTTTCTATTTATTTACTTTATTTATGGCAGTTATATCCCATATTAAACATGAATTAGGTTGAAACCTGAGAACATTTTAAATCTTTTTTTTTTTACCTGTGCCTAGATCAAAAGAGAAAGATGGTTTGTGGGAACTTGCTCCTTTTGTTTTGTGGAATGGTATATTATAAAAATACACTTACTATTGTTTATTACTACTATTTAAAAGAAAGATATTAAATAACGGGGGCAGAGCTACCTTCATGCAGAAGTCCAGGGCCAGTCTAAATATGACATTTTCCAGTTCTGTGAAATATATATTGATTTCTTCTTCAAGTCAGTTTTCAACAGCATTTTCTCAGTTATTACCCAAATGCGAACAAAATTATAATGCTAATACGTTTTGGATGTTACTGAATTCTATTATTCTGGCTCACTGTTGTTCCAGTTTTGGCACAGTATAAGTCATCACAAGGACAAAATATAAGAAAACCAATGGACTGCATTAGGGGCTTGTAGCCCATTTAGTTATGTTTAAACAAATGAGAGATCTGCAGGAAAGATATCCTCACTGAAATTTGGCCATGTATTACTGAATTGTATAGAACAGTGTAGAAAAATGAGCAGAAAATACAACTTTTATTAGTGCTGTTTCCACCAACTACAATAATTTTTGAAGCTGTTTTAAGATGCTCAGCCTCCTATGAAAATGGTAACGGAATTCAAAAATGCGTGGGATAAACATAAAGGAATCCTGTTCGGAAGGAATGGATCCTCAGAAGCTTAGCTGAGATTGGGTGGCAGAGCCAGTGGGGGAAGGCGGGGCTGGTGGATGGGGGGTGGGCCTTGTTCTGGGCAGACTTCTACGGTCTGTGCCCTGAAAATGTCAGAAACAAATCAAGGTCAGGTATACACATAAAGTAGCACATATTCAGTTTTGATTTGATGATATTTATATCTACATATGGGACGCTTTCAAATAAATTAAAAAGCCATCAAATAAGTTAAAAAAAATCTTTTGACCTCCACCTTTTAAGGCACTGCCTATCCAACTGGAACAGCTTGACTTTTTACAGATGGACCACACATAGGCAGTCCATTATTTCGAATAATCTTTTACTATTGCTTTCAATAGTGTTTGCTATTGTTTTGGGTGTACTTGTCACTCCGCCTACTGCTAGCAACCTACGCCCACTGGCTTCAACCCATATAATGGGCTAGATAGCCTCATACCGTCTCCTGTTCTCAATCTAACCTCCTTGTTATGCAATACAACTTTAAGCATATATGTCATGCAAAGACGTTCACACATATCTCAGAAGCCAGCCAAAGTTGTTGAAGGAGATCCACTCTTCTGATAAGTACGATTGGGCTCAGACTCGATCAAACTCAAATCTGGAAGCTTTTGAAAAGTAGATTGTCTGCTGTTGTGCTGTAAGTCAGTCACTGTTTGATGTGTGTTCATTAACTAAAAGCCGTTTACACATTTGCTACGATTAACTATTTCCTTAGAATAGGTAGCAAACATTTTTATTTTTTGTGTGTCCTTATTTTTGTCTTCACAAATATGGCAACCCTAGTTTGTCTTATTTAAGACATCATAGTCTAATGGTTAGAGCAGCAGGCTGAAAACTAGGGGATCCCAGTTCAAATCCCATTGCAGCATCTTGTGATCTTGGGCAAGTCATTTAACCACCTGTCGCCTCAGGTACAAATTTAGGTCCCCTTTACAAATCCACATGACAACGCCGACAAAGTGAATGGGCTGTGTCAGCATTACTGCACCGACAGCTGCTACTGTGGCTTCGTAAAAGGTGGGGCTAGATTGCGAGCCTTCCAAATACCTACTGTACCTGAATGTACACTGCAAAGAAAAGCTACGAGAATGGTATGGGATTTGCGTTACAAGACGTATGAGGAGAGACTTGTTGACCTGAACATGTATACTCTGGAGGAAAGGAGAAACAGGGGTGATATGATACAGACGTTCAAATATTTGAAAGGTATTAATCCGCAAACGAACCTTTTCTGGAGATGGGAAGGCAGTAGAACGAGAGGACATGAAATGAGATTGAAGGGGGCAGACTCAAGAAAAATGTCAGGAAGTATTTTTTCACGGAGAGAGTGGTGGATGCTTGGAATGCCCTCCCGCAGGAGGTGGTGGAGATGAAAACGGTAATAGAATTCAAACATGCATGGGATAAACATAAAGGAATCTTGCTCAGAAGGAAGGGATCCCCAGAAGCTTAGCCAGTGGTGGGAGGCAGGACTGGTGGTTGGGAGGCGGGGATAGTGCTGAGCAGACTTATACGGTCTGTGCCAGAGCCGGTGGTGGGAGGCGGGGCTGGTGGTTGGGAGGCGGGGCTAGTGCTGGGCAGACTTATACGGTCTGTGCCCTGACAATGGCAGATACAAATCAAAGTAAGGTATACACAAAAAATAGCACATGTGAAATTATCTTGTTGAGCAGACTGGATGGACCGTGCAGGTCTTTTTCTGCCGTCATCTACTATGTTACTATGTATATAAGAAATTAAAAAAAAATAAGTTTGAATATCTGTATGCTCATCTGCACAAAACGGTTGAAAACCAATGAGGAAAACAAGTAACCAAGCTTTTAGGGATGCCAATGGAGATATATACTTGGCTGTGTAGATTTTTATAACTGGGTAGACTGTACCAACAGCTCATTGATCTGCCATCTACTATGTCCTATTAAAGCACCTTGCAGTAATGCATTTCAACATGGCTCTTAACATTCTTCTGAATGCTGAATAATCAGGGATTTGGACTAGTAAATTCAGAGCAGGATTAATTGTTTGGTAGGCTCTACGGAACAAAGCACTTTGTACCCTCTTTTGATATATAAATTCATTTTAAATCTCCCACAAGGCTCCTCCTTCCCCCTGTGGTTCTGATTGCAGAGAAAAACCAGCAGAGGAGGAAGCAGCAACTAGGACTCCTCCTGCTCACTGACTCCTCCTGCTGACTGGAGGACCATGCATAGAGGTCAGGGAGGATTGACAGACCTCTGAGGACAGTACTGGCTCCTGGCTCCTGACTCCCCCTCCAACTCTTCTTTCTGTCGGTAGTTAATTTACCAGGGTAAGAATCTACCTTGGGAGCCATTGAATTGGTACATCAGACAGGGCCCTTTCTAAACATTTGGGTTCTAGACACCTGTCTAAATCCTGCCCTGATTAAATTAGTTTATAATTGAAACCAACTTTATTTTATCAACCTTTGCTGTACTACATTATTAAATCCTGACATTTTCTCCCCTAGAATATTTGCATGATTGAGTACAATAGCTGAGTAATAATTAAGACTAGTGATGCTAAGAATTCTATTGTGTTGTAAAATAAAATGTATTTGTACAAGAAAACAAGTACAGATGTGTCTGAGGATACGGCCTCTTAAAAGCTCTCAAGAAAGTAGTTTAGGAAAAAGATGATGAGACGAGATTTCCCTTTCCACTGACATGTCTTAGAGCAGTGTTCTTCAATGCAAGGCCCTGGGGTCAATGGCAGCCCCCAGAGACCTCTGGGGCAGCCCCCCCCCCCCCCCCCACAATTTCTTTGTTTTTTTTTCTGCTGCTCTGCCTCTCTACTCAGACTCAGGATAGAAAGGGGGAAAGTGAATGGGGAAGAGCCACATGCTGGAAGGACAAAGCATTTCTCAATTTTCAAAACAGGATTCATCTGGAAATGATCACAACCTTAAGGATAGCCTCCCGATGAAGTTTGAAGGTGAGCTGTGGGGATGATGTCATTGACATAGACTGGTCTGCGGTGTCGTGGCCCTGCATGGGAAGATATTTAGCGGCTCTCCTTCAGCTCATTAGAACCCAAAGTGGCCCCAGCTTAAAAATTAATGAAGACCAGTGTCTTAGAGAAAGGGCATTGTAAGGTGGCAGAGTATTTGAAATACTATTTGGCCAAAAGAGGGATTTGTTTCTCTCATGTTTGTAGAAGATTGGGGAATAGATGGGAGAAATCAGAACTTATGCTGGTGGGTAGATGTATAGATTGGGAAGTGCGAAAGGACATTGGGGTTCTGGGTTTATGGCTTCTGGTGAAGAAATGGGTGAAGAGTTTGGGAGCTGAGTTGAACCCAGGATTATCTATGCAAGAACAGAGAGGACAGCTGATATATTTGAATTTTTATCAGCTCCATCTGTTGAGCAGATTGAAATCAATGCTGGCAGGTTATGACTTTAGGATTGCAGTTCAGAGTTTAGAGCTCAGTAAATTGGATTATTGCAGTGCATTGTATTTGGGGGGGTTTCGCTGCAGCATGTTTGATCACTGGAATCTCTAGGTACACACATATAACTCCAATAAAGAAGCAGCTTCATTGGTTATCAGTGCCTAGCAGGATTTCATTCAAAATGTTGACTCTCATAATCTAATCGGAAGGCCATTCATGAAACAGCTCCCTGGTATTTTTCACAGATTTTGAAAGTGTATTAACCGGTGCATACGTTGCGTTCAGTGTATGCAAAATATTCGGGAATTGTAAATCTGGGGAAAGTGCATTCTGCAGAGTCAAGGGTAGCTGCGTTTTCTATTGCAGGACCACGTTTGCGGAACAGTTATGCCAGGCTACTTATGTCTGTCCACAAATGAGACCCAATTTAAGAGGCTGTTGACCTATTTGCTTCTGTTAGCGTATCCTCTGGCGTAATGGGAGTACAAGTATAGTGTGGGACAGCTTTTTTTTAATGTTGAATTTCACTGCTGTATGTGTGTAAAGTTTTTATGGATGTTTTATTGTATTTAGGTAGAAAATAAAATAAATAAATAAGGAAACAGAAGATTTAACTCCTTCCCCCCCCCCCCACCCCAGCCCACAGTAGTTAGTGTTTTTATAAAATGTTGGCTGCTGCAAAATTTGCATGTCTGGATATGCAGTGCCAATTCTGGATATCGGGCAGTGCTAAGTATCTGGGTATAACTTGGCCACTCAGGTACTGGTAATATTTGGATAAGTAACCTGATAAAGTTCGGCCAACCTTTTTGTTGTCCTAATTTTATCTGAGCAGTTATCCAGCTGATGGACTGAGTATCACTGTGAACTGAGTAAATGCCAGCTGTGCCCAGGTTCTGCCCCTGAACTGCCTTGGCACTACCTAGACAGAGTCGAGGTGATCTGTCCAAATCAGGGTAGCAGCCATTTCTACCTGGATATCTTTTGTTGAATATCAACCCTTCTATTTTGTACTTGCTACTCTGTTTTGGCTCCAGTATATACAAGAGAAAGGAAGTGTGTGTACAGTTAGTTTTTAACAATCTGAAATTAATGATCTGAGATATTTATGACAGAGATCAGTGATCAGTGACGTTATGTTACTCAGTAGCCATAACCAGCTCCCTTATTTTTTAACAGCCCAATTTTTTTATCCTTGTTGATGCACATTCCTCAAGTTGTTACCCAGGCTACGTCCTATAAACATCAGAGCAATTTCTGTCTTTTCAAACACAAAGGACAATTGTGCTTCATGCCCAGGGGAAGCCATAACTCTGACTATTGACCCTCCACACAAGCATGTTGATTTCTGTGAGGCTGTGGTTAATCTCCTGCAGGCCTGCAGCTTGGTGTGCAGGCCTGAAGGAGGCATTCAGGGGCATAATCGAAAGAGAAGGGCGCCCATCTTTTGACACAAACCGGGAGATGGGCGTCCTTCTCTCAGGGTCGCCCAAATCGGCATAATCGAAAGCCGATTTTGGGCGTCCTCAACTGCTTTCCATCGCGGGGACGACCAAAGTTTGCGGGGGCATGTCAGCAGTGTAGCGAAGGCGGGATGGGGGCGTGGTTAAGAGATGGGCATCCTTGGCTGATAATGGAAAAAAGAAGGGCGTCCCTAACGAGCATTTGGCCAACTTTACTTGGTCCCTTTTTTTTCATGAACAAACCTCGAAAAGGTGTCTGAACTGACCAAATGACCACCGGAGGGAATCGGGGATGTCCTTCCCTTACTCCCCCAGTGATCGCTAACCCTCTCCCACCCAAAAAAAATAAATTAAAATATATTTTTGCCAGCCTCTAGTGTCATACCCAGCTCCATCACAGCAGTATGCAAGTCCCTGGAGCAGTTTTTAGTGGGTGCAGTGCACTTCAAGCAGGCGGACCCAGGCCCACCCCACCCCCCACCTGTTACACTTGTGGTGGTAAATGTGAGCCCTCCGAAACCCACTGTACCCACATGTAGGTGCCCCCCTTCATCCCTAAGGGCTATGGTAGTGGTGTACAGTTGTGGGGAGTGGGTGTTGGGGGCTCAGCACCCAAGGTAAGGGAGCAATGCACCTGGGAGCAATTTGTGAAGTCCACTGCAGTGCCCCCTAGGGTGTCAGGTTGGTGTCCTGGCATGTGAGGGGGACCAGTGCACTATGAATGCTGGCTCCTCCCATGACCAAATGCCTTGGATTTGGTCATTTTTGAGATGGGCGTCCTTTGTTTCCATTATTGGCGAAAACTGAGGTTGCCCATCTCTAAGGTCAACCATCTCAACATTTAGGTCGACCATCTCTAAGGTCGACCTAAATGTTGAGATTTGGGCGTCCCTGACCGTATTATCGAAACGAAAGATGGACGCCTATCTTGTTTCGATAATACGGGATGCCCCGCCCTTTTACGGGGACGTCCTGAGAGATGGGCGTCCTTAGAGATGGTCGTTCCCGTTCAATTATGCCCCTCCATGTTACACAGTATAGGGCATTAAAAGGACCTTTTACTAAAGTGTACTAATAGATTTATTCAATGGTGTACCTAGCTTGCTTGCTACTCAAGGTGGGTCGCCGCTGTGCCCCCTGAGGCGCATCACACCCTCCAACCCCCGAAGTGCATCACCCCCACCCCCGAAGCGCATCACACCTACCACCCTTCTTCTTAGCAAGGGGGTGCATGGAACAGGAAGTAATGTCAGAATTAGTGTGCATTAAATGCCATACAGCACTGTATTTAGCATTTGCTAATCATTAGCACATGCAGTGGCGTACCAAAGGTGAGGCAGAGGGGGCAGTCAGCCCCAGGTATAGGCAGCAAGGGGGTGCATGGAGCAGTCGCCTGGCTGTTGGCTCCGCCGGTCCCCTGCCCTGAAACAAGAAGTAATATCAGAGGGGGCGGGGGAAAGGCGTAGCTGACAGCCGCGCGACTACTCTGTGCACCCCCTTGCTGCCTGGGCTGTATGTCATTTAACACACACTAATTCACTAGCGCATGCTAAATCTGTTAGCGCGCCTTAGTAAAAGAACCCCTAAAATGAAGTGGCAATGCATCGTTTAGGGAAAACAAATCTCAGTTTCTTTTGATAATCTGTTTCACTTCCATTACTTCCAAGTTTGTTTGCAGAGAGTTGTCAGAAATGTACCAGAGAGTCAAAGAACAAAATAGATTTCCCAGTGAATAGATCCAACTGATAGATCCACTGTCTTTGAAAATGACTCATTGCAAACTTTGAGGACCTTTTACTAAGCTGTGCCCATTTCCATGCCCCCTTTTTTGGAATGCACATAAAATTTAGGCATGTATCACGATTCTAAATTTATGCACGTAAATGCCATTTAAATCTAATTAGAGCTAAAAATTGCTTGTTAAAAAGTAAATTATTAGTGTAGATTGGCTCGTTGTTCAATTAAATTGTATGTGCCAATTGGGAGCATGCCCAAATTTGCATGCACAATTTTTGGTGACTTTTATAGAATCAGGGGGCTAGTGGGTATTAATGTTAGCATGCTCGCTGAATAGAGCTTCCACATTCATGCTCCATCCCGAAGTAAAATAAAAATAAATATGCGCAGTTAGTGTGCGCAAATAACAAAACTAATGCAAAATGCTTTACTGCTTTGTGCATTAGGCCATTTTCCCCACGTTAAGCACGCGTTAGCTTTTAATGTAGTTTAGTAAATAGGCCCCTTCATGCATATTCTCTAACTGGGTTTTTCAATCCAGTCTTGAGACACATCCATCCAATTAGGTTTTCAAGATATCCACAATGAATATAAATGAGAGAGATTTGCATACAATGAAGGTAGTGCATGCAAATCTATTTCATACATATGCATGAAAACCTGACTGGCTGGGGTACCTCCAGGACCAGGTTTGGGAGCTACTGTTCTAAGGACTGGGTTGAAAACTCCTATCTTAGGTTAATTACTCCTAATATACTTTTATTAGATCATAATAACTTTCAAGTGTGCTTTGGAAAAAGGTTCATTGGTTTGTCAAACTTGTTTAATCAGTGCTGCTGTCTTTATGTGATTAGTGAATGTAATAGTAACCCCAGGTTTTCCCGTGTTCTCTGTCACAGTTGAATTGTATAGTGCTGTAGCATCCGTGTGTCCAGAGAGAGTGAACCCCCTCTATTTTGAGTCCAGATGATGTGATCTTATCTAGATGGAGTGTGTTCTTTTTCTCAGTTTCAGCTGGAGTTTGTTCTGAGAAGTGGCAGAAGATGGTTCTGAAAGAGAGAATTCACAGGAGGAACGATTGAAGAGAGAATATCAGTCTCCCAGTGAAACCCTGAGCTCCTGAGAGGAGTATTTTTTTAATCCCACTTTTGAAATGTTTACAGTAAGTGAGTGAGAGGGGATCCTCCTAGCAAGAACATAAGACCCTAGTCAAGTGGTAGTTTCGAAAAAGACAGGATTCACTGTGTAGAACGTCTAAGAAAGGGAAGGGTTTTGTACTGAAAGAGAAGACTGTCAGTCTGGGGACCCTCACAGCTGCTATTTTCCAGCTGTGTGGCACAGCTTCAGGAAACCCTTGGGGGGGGGGGGGTCTGATATCGGGTCTATGCAGACGATGTACAATTTTTCTTTCCGGTGCAATCTTGGGGTGTATGGTTGATGAATCATGTGCAGGAATGTATGATTGAAATAGGGGCATGGATGGATGCGAATGGGCTGTTGCTGAATGCGGATAAAACGGAGATTATGGTGGTGGGTAATGATATGGAGGAATCGTGGCCTATTTGTGTGAAGGAAGTAATATTGCCGGTAAGGATGGAGATGAAGTTGTTAGGTGTTGTGTTGGATGCCCACACATTGTGAAAGTCATTCAGTCGGCTTTCCAGCAGTTACGTTTATTATATAGACTAAAGCCAGTTTTGGCTAGGTGTGATTATTCTAGTGTAATGCAGTGCTTAGTTTTATTTAAAAATCGAATACTGTAATGTGTTTTTGGGGCTTCCAAAGATGTGCATAAAAGCATTACAAGTTATTCAGAATTCTGCAGCTTTTTTTGATTGCTGGAGTAGAGGTTTGAGCACATGACACCTATTTTAAAACATCTCCACCGGTTACAGCATAAGGTCTTGACAATTATTCGTCAGGTGCTGTATGGAAAAGTACCAGAATATATTTCGGGAGTTTTGAATGTTTACTGATCTGGCAGAGCACTGCATTCTGAGGATGCAATGCATCTAGCTGAAGATATGATGCCTATAGTATGTTTTGCCTGTACAAAGGCTACGTCATTCTCTGTGGCTGGTCCACAGTTGTGGAATAAGTTACCAGGTTCATTGCGTCTACGGGCAGAGAAGAAGCACATTAAAAAAAATTATTGAAGCCTCTTTTTTTTTGTGCGGGCCTTTTTCTAAGAAGTGGGTTCTTTTATAATGTGGGTTTTTTTTTTTTTTTTGCGGAGGTTATAGAGTAAATTATCAGACTGAAGGGGCTGTGCCCTAAGGGGTCCTTTTACCAAGCTGCAATAAAAGGGGCCTGCGTTGGTGTCAGCATGTGTTTTTGCTGTGCGCTGAGGCCCCCTTTTATTGCAGTGGGTAAAAGGCTGGGTTTTTTGGGGGCAAGTGAACCACTTGCTACACGGCCATTTCGGGGGAGAGCACCCGTTGAGGTGGTGGTAAGGGCTCTAGCACTAACCCGGTGGTAACCAGGCAGCGCACAGCAGGTAAACACTGGCACTACAAAAAGAAAAACATCTTCGTTGCGCCGGAAGTGCCTCCACTTACCGCCACTTCGTAAAAGATCCCCTCACTCTTTAATAGTATGGTGGGAAGTGGAAGGTGGTTCAGCAGTATTTTAATGTTGTATGTGATTGTTGTATGTATGTATTTCTTGTAAACCGCTTAGATGTAAGCGGGATAAAAATGCTTAAATAAATAAAGGGAAATGGGACTTGATATACTGCCTTTCTGTGGTTTTGCAACTACATTCAAAGCAGTTTACATAGTATATATAAGTACTTATTTGTACCTGGGGCAATGGAGGGTTAAGTGACTTGCCCAGAGTCATAAGGAGCTGCAGTGGGAATTGAACTCAGTTCCCCAGGATCAAAGTCCACTGCACTAACCACTAGGCTACTCCTCTACTAGCAACATTCCATGTAGAAGCCTGCCCTTGCAGATCAGCAACGCGGCTGCGCAGGCTTCTGTTTCTCACAGAAACAGAAGCCTGCGCAGCCGCGTTGCTGATCTGCAAGGGCAGGTTTCTACATGGAATCTTGCTAGTGGAATGGCAACATTCCATGTAGAATCTCAAATAGTAGAAGGCAAAAGTAGCTCTGATAGTTTGTATCCAGCATATTCTGTTTGGTGCTACGTGATCAGTGAGTTGACAACACATATACAAGTAGGACTCTTCGTTTTGCATTCATTACTTGGTGTATTTATTGACCCCTGATGCAGATGCTTTTTAGCGTCGAAACACGGCCTGTGTCGGGTCGTTATCTTTGATATAATAAAGACTGTTGGACTCACGTCTCCAGTGGTGAATCGTCTATTAGTCTCTACTTTTGCCTTCTGTGACTCGTCATCGTAGAGAACTTTTCCTGTTCTATATTTTGAATCTCAAATAGTAGCAACAGAATCTCCAATAGTAGCAACATTCCATGTAGAATCTCAAATAGGGAAAGGGAAATGGGACTTGATAAACCACCTTTCTGAGGTTTTTGCAACTACATTCAAAGCGGTTTACATATATTCAGGTGCTTATTTTGTATCAGGGGCAATGAAGGGTTAAGTGACTTGCCCAGAATCACAAGGAGCTGCAGTGGGAATTGAACTCAGTTCCCCAGGATCAAAGTCCACTGCACTAACCACTAGGCTACTCCTGGCTTTTGCAGGTTTAACACTCTGAGAATTGTGGGTTCCAGGTCAGAGTTAGTAAAAACTGGGAGACTCTTGGCACTCCACACCTTCCCCTTCCCTATTAAATCAGTCCAGGTGGCTTGCAGAACTGAGTACTTCTAAATTGGAAATGAAAGAGGTACAAACTGACAAAGTTATTAAGAATTTCTTGGATAAGCAGATTTGTATTATCAAGGACAATATTATGATACATAACAAAATTGGAAATTTTGAGAATGCTCTGAGGTAAACTTTGAGGTTTATAAATTTCCCCAAAATGCCATCAGCAGCCTCTCTGCTGACTTTTAAGTGTTATCCTCTGAATTCTATAAGAAGCACTAAAAATTGTGCACATAAATTTGGGCACTCACCCAATTTGCACGCACAATTTCAAGCGTGCTGACTTTAGTAAAATGGGGGAATACCTGAGGAAGGAGATGATGGGCTGGGAGGACGAACATGAAGTGGAAGGGCAGTGGTCCAGGCTGAAAGAAGTAATAAATAGGGCCACAGACCTTTATGTAAGGAGAGTAAATAAAGCAAGAGAAAAAGGAAACCGATATGGTTCTCCAAGCAAGTGGCTGAGAAAATAAAGGCTAAAGAGTTAGCGTTCCAGAAATATAGAAAATCTCAAGAAGAGGAACACGGGGAGGAATACCGGATGAAACTGAAAGAAGCCAAGAGAGAGATACGTCTGGCGAAGGCGCAAGCGGAAGAACAAATGGCTAGAAATGTAAGGAGGGGCGACAAAAATTTCTTCAGGTATATTAGTGAAAGAAGAATAACTAAAAAGGGAATTGTGAGACTAAAAGATACAGCGAACCGCTATGTAGATAATGATGAAGAAAAAGCCAATTTGCTAAATAGATACTTTTGTTCTGTTTTCACTGAAGAAAATCCTGGAGAAGGACCGCGAGGGACTGGCAAAAGTACACCTGAGAATGGAATGGATATAGCACCGTTCACGGAAGAGAGTGTGTATCAACAACTTGGAAAGCTAAAGGTGGACAAAGCCATGGGACCGGACGGGATCCACCCCAGAATATTGAGGGAGCTCAGAGAGGCTCTGGTGGGTCCTCTTAAAGATTTGTTTAATAAATCCTTGGAGACGGGAGAGGTTCCAAGGGACTGGAGAATGGCGGAGGTGGTACCTCTTCACAAAAGTGGTGATAGGGAAGAAGCTGGAAACTACAGGCCGGTAAGCCTCACTTTGGTTATTGGAAAAGTAATGGAAGCCATGCTGAAGGAAAGGATAGTGAATTTCCTAGAAGCCAACAAGTTGCAAGATCCGAGACAACATGGTTTTACCAGAGGGAAATCGTGCCAAACGAATCTCATTGAATTCTTTGATTGGGTAACTGGAGAATTGAATCATCGACGTGCTATAGACGTAATCTACTTAGAGTTTAGCAAAGCTTTTGACATGGTTCCCCACAGGAGGCTCTTAAATAAACTAGATGGGCTGAAGATAGGTCCCAAAGTGGTGAACTGGATTAGGAGCTGGTTGATGGACAGACGACAGAGGGTGGTGGTAAATGGAGTTCGCTCGGAGGAGGGAAAGGTAAGTAGTGGAGTGCCTCAGGGATCGGTGCTGGTGCCAATTCTGTTCAATATATTTGTGAGTGACATTGCCGAAAGGGTTAGAAGGTAAAGTTTGCCTATTTGCGGATGATACTAAGATTTGCAACAGAGTGGACACCTGGGAGGGAGTGGAAAGCATGAAAAGGGATCTGAGGAAGCTAGAAGAATGGTCTAAGGTTTGGCAATTAAAATTCAATGCGAAGAAATGCATTTAGGGAGTAGAAACCCACGAGAGACTTATGTGTTAGGCAGTGAGAGTCTGATAGGTACTGAGGGGGAGAGGGATCTTGGGGTGATAGTATCCGAGGATCTGAAGGCGATGAAACAGTGTGACAAGGCGGTGGCCGTAGCGAGAAGGTTGCTAGGCTGTATAGAGAGAGGTGTGATCAGCAGAAGAAAAGAAGTGTTGATGCCCCTGTACGAGTCGTTGGTGAGGCCCCACCTGGAGTATTGTGTTCAGTTTTGGAGGCCGTACCTTGCGAAGGATGTTAAAAAAATGGAAGCGGTGCAAAGAAAAGCTACGAGAATGGTATGGGATTTGCGTTCCAAGACATATGAGCAAAGACTTGCTGACCTGAACATGTATACCCTGGAGGAAAGGAGGAACAGGGGTGATATGATACAGACGTTCAAATACTTGAAAGGTATTAATCCTAAAAAAAATCTTTTCCGGAGATGGGAAAGCGGTAGAACGAGAGGACATGAAACGAGATTGAAGGGGGGCAGACTCAAAAAAGATGTCAGGAAGTATTTTTTCACGGAGAGGGTGGTGGATGCTTGGAATGCCCTCCCACGGGAGGTGGTGGAGATGAAAACGGTAACGGAATTCAAACATGCGTGGGATATGCATAAAGGAATCCTGTGCAGTAGGAATGGATCCTCAGAAGCTTAGCCGAAATTGGGTGGCGGAGCAGGTGGGGGAAGAGAGGTTGGTGGTTGGGAGGCGAGGATAGTGGAGGGCAGACTTATACAGTCTGTGCTGGAGCCAGTGATGGGAGGCGGGACTGGTGGTTGGGAGGCGGGAAATACTGCTGGGCAGACTTGTACGGTCTGTGCCCTGAAAAAGGCAGGTACAAATCAAGGTAAGGTATACACATATGAGTTTATCTTGTTGGGCAGACTGGATGGACCATGCAGGTCTTTTTCTGCCGTCATCTACTATGTTACTATGTTACTATGTAATTGAATAATGAGCCATAATTGAGATCTTAACAAGCAGTTATTGATACTAATTGGAATCAATGAAAATTTATGCATATAAATTTAGGTGTGGGATCCATGCGTAAATTTTACAAGTGGGTCCAAAAAGGGGGTGCAGCCATAGGCAGATCATGGGCATATTGGGGCATTCCTTTAATTTACGTGCATTGTTATAGTTTAAAGGGGATACACACCTATTTAAGTGGGGTGATTTACACCAAGGTTTTATTGGTGTAAATGGTCATGCCTAAATATAGTTGTGGTTGCCAGTGCTAAGTATTATTTATTTATTTATTTATTGCATTTGTATCCCACATTATCCCACCTCTTTGCAGGCTCAATGTGGCTTACAATTCATCATGGATACTGGAAGTAGAAGAGAATATACATTTGGTTTACAGAGGGTTATGTGTTACATGGTGGTGAAATACATGATAGTGTTAAAGCAGCAGACATTATAAGACAATTCTGGAAGTTTTAAAGATTATACAGTTACACATGTTGATCTTTGTGATATATCTTGTCGAAGAGATAGGTCTTCAGTAGTTTTCGGAAATTGGTCAGTTCATAAACCGTTTTCAGGTTACCTGGCAACGCATTCCAGAGCTGCATGCTTGTATAGGAAAAGGTAGATGCGTGCATCAATTTGTATTTCAGACCTTTACACTTGGGAGGATGAAGATTAAGGAATGTGCGAGAAGAGTTTTTTGCGTTCCTGGGTGGTAATTCTATTAGGTCTGACATATATATAAACGGTGCCTAACTTTAAGCACTGTTTATAGAGTAGCATTTAGCGCTATTTTTTTCAGTGACAATTTTTTAGGCTCTTTTCTAGAATTCAGTCCTATGTGACTGAAGTCCTGAATATTCCACCTGTAGCAAAGATATATTATGCTCCCTTTTTAAAAAAGAAGAATTCACAGCAACCAATAGCTGCTGATCCTGATATTTCCTTTGACCAGTTGAATGTGACTGTGGAAGATAAAACTTACGGTGTTAAGCCAGCTACTCTTAAAGTCAATTTGCTGCTAGATCCAGACTGTGATTGGTTACTGAAGATGTTTTTCCGCTATCGTGAATTGTAAAGCGGGAGTGCTGCCTGATGTGGCTAGGTCAACGCAGAAGAGACGCCAGCAATTCCTGAAACTAAGACCTTGAGTTCAACAGTTAGGGGCACTTTTTTGGCTCAGTTTTCCTTGTAAATGTGTAGTTAAGTTAAGCTCAGTGAAATTCTTTGGGCCTGGCCAGTTGGTGACTTTCTTGGATGCAAAAAGTGTTGTTTCTCCTTTTGTTTTGCCTTCTAGGCCAGTGACATCTATTCTGTAGCTTATTCTGCCTTGCTCGACATATCTTCCTTCCGTTCCTTTATTGATATTATATGGCATTTTTTTTACAACAGTGCCTTATCTCCTGTTATAATTGTAGACTTCTAAATTCTTACTTAATATTGCCTATGATTGTCTTAGCATTCTACTACTACTACTACTACTACTATTTAGCATTTCTATAGTGCTACAAGGCATACGCAGCGCTGCACAAACATAGAAGAAAGACATTCCCTGTTCAAAGAGCTTACAATCTAATAGACAAAAAATAAATAAAGTAAGCAAATCAAATCAATTAATGTGAACGGGAAGGAAGAGAGGAGGGTAGGTGGAGGCGAGTGGTTACAAGTGGTTACGAGTCAAAAGCAATGTTAAAGAGGTGGGCTTTCAGTCTAGATTTAAAGGTGGCCAAGGATGGGGCAAGACGTAGGGGCTCAGGAAGTTTATTCCAGGCGTAGGGTGCAGCGAGACAGAAGGCGCGAAGTCTGGAGTTGGCAGTAGTGGAGAAGGGAACAGATAAGAAGGATTTATCCATGGAGCGGAGTGCACGGGAAGGGGTGTAGGGAAGGACGAGTGTGGAGAGATACTGGGGAGCAGCAGAGTGAATACATTTATAGGTTAGTAGAAGAAGCATTCGTTTAGATGTCTATGAGTAATTATGTCTACCTTTTCTTTTTCCATATCAACAGTGTTCTTGGAAATTGTCAAATAATTCTTATAAATATCTTTTTTTTTAATTGCATTTTTCATATTTGTACAACTCCAAAATAGAGAAGATTGAAAAAAGAAAAAAAAAATCACATTATTACAGTAATTTTAAATTATGTCATATACAGACATTAAATGAAGTAAGTTAACAACACTTTCGTCCATAGTATCCAAGATATAAGAAATTATTATCATCAAATACATATTTGAGGTAACAAGAAAATAATAGTTTACTGCTTCCCGGCACTTCCTTTCAAGCCTATCTTAACAGTGCACGTCAGTTACAGTACTGTTACCACTATTTCTTCTCTACTTAACTGTTTGGACTCAAAAAACTGAAATTGTTTAGACTGATACAAAATACGACAGATACAAGGAAATTTCAAAATAAAACTCGCTCCAAGAGCCAGAGTCCTGGCTTGAAAGGCCAGGAAAGCCCTGCACCTTTTCTGAGTTTCTCTAGATAAATCAGGGTAAATTCTAACTTTTGAGCCCAAAAATTGAGAGTCCAAATGTCTAAAGGAAAGTTTCAAAAAAAAAAAAAATAATTCTTATAAATATCTTTTTGAGTCAGTATTTGAGACTTGAAGGTGAGCGGACTGGGCTATGTAGTGTGATGTTCAGAATGGACTTTGCATTGATGTTCGCTGAATTGTTGCATTAGCTTTTTGTTGATTCGAACATGAATCGAACATCAGCTTACATGTTTATTTGCACCATGAGCCAGCACAAGTTGGAACACTCTGGCAGCTTCTCCGATAGTTTATTGAGAACGTTTGATGTTATAATCACCATTCATCATTCATTAATGATGACTCGGCTTCTAAGGATTGATTTTTCCTGTTATGTTGAAGCTAAGCTGGGTTTTCTATCATAAGGGATACTCTGTGTTGGCAGATAAATATAATGTATTTCAGGAATATGTTTGTAGTATGAATAATAAAATGTATACCTATTTCCGAGTGGAGGAGTGGCCTAGTGGTTAGAGCACTGGTCTTGAAATCCAGAGGTGGCTGGTTTAAATCCCACTGCTGCTCCTTGTGATCCTGGGCAAGTTACTTAACCCTCCATTACCTCAGGTACAAACTTAGATTGTGAGCCCTCCTGGGACAGAGAAATATCCAGAGTACCTGAATGTAACTCACCTAGAGCTACTACTGAAAAAGGTGTGAGCGAAATCCAAATAAATGATAGTCAAAGTTTTCAGGCCCATGAATAGCTTGGAAGAAGCAAAAGTGATATTGTGCAATATTGCTAGCAGATCAAAGGAAAACCATACTGTTCTGAGATCTTATTGTTCCTGGATTATATATTATAGAACCATTAATCCACAGAAGTAGATATGCAGGGAATTTGAGACCAGAGTAACATTGGTTTTCAAGTTGTTATTCAAAAGGGGACCTGGACAAGGTTTCCGCTTACACATGTGACAATGACAGAATGATATGTCTCTATGATGTAGAACTCTCGATACTTTAATCATTAAAGAAGGAACATTGAAATAATGACAGTAGAGGGAAAAATAATTCAAATCTATGTTGTTTGCAAGGCATACATTCCTCAGGAAAATGCATAACCTAAATCACCCTTCTTCCTCAAAGGAGTGCCTCGTCATTTGGCACTGTTCTACTTCTGTGAAGACGTTTCTCCTGTTTTGATTGAGTGTTTAATGGCTATAGCAGAACCTCGAGCAGTAGAATTCCTCAAAAACTGGGTTTATATTTCTCTAGATGTGCATAACAGAACGAAAGGTTGCCAAGCATGCTTTAGGGAAGAATTCAGAGCAGCTGAATATATATACTATAAATGGTGCTCAAAACTAGGTGCCGGAAAAAATTGGCGCTAAGCGCGTTTCTGTAAAGGACGCACACCCTTTATAGAATAGCGCTTTAGCGTGGATCTCAGGCCCAATATTGGGTGCCAGACTTACGCTTGCTGAAACCCGGTAATGCTGGTGCCCAATATTTATAAGTACGTAAATTTTTGGAATGTCCCTGACACCCCCATGCTCCTCCCATAGCCACACCCCCTTTCAAGGTACATGCTATAGGAGGTAGGTGCACTGCATTATAAAATAGCGCAAAGCCAGATGAGTGCGCAAATATTGAGTGCCAATTAATATCGATAATTTGTTGTTACACCCAATTTTTGATGTCATTGAGCTCACTAAATAATTCATTTTTGAGCATATTTTGGGTGCGCATACTAATTTGGGTACGCAAATCTGGGTGCCATATATAGAATCCGGGGGGGTATAAGAGCAAGTCTACAACTGAGCACCTGCGTTTATGCACCACCGGCGCACCAGCACTTTCGTGGGTAAGTGTACACTTAGAAGACGAAGTGATTGAACTTTAGAGTCC
Source organism: Microcaecilia unicolor (assembly GCF_901765095.1). NCBI lineage: Eukaryota > Metazoa > Chordata > Amphibia > Gymnophiona > Siphonopidae > Microcaecilia > Microcaecilia unicolor. The sequence continues at coordinate 324,684,790 of NC_044035.1, forward strand.
CACGATGAGAACAACAAAGTGGGAAGTGGAAGAAGGATCAACAAACAAAGGAGCTTGGAATGCAACAGTACTTTAATGGTTAAAATACTCTTCCTACAAACGCTGCATACAGGACTCGACACAACACCGTGTTTCGGCACAGAGTGTGGCTGCCTGAGGAGTCTTGTTTGAAGGAACCCTAAAACAAATGCTGTACTGCTACAAGTGAAAACATCTCGGGGTCTTGAAAGAGATCAACAGAAAAGTCCAAAATGCATCATGACAATCTTGGTATACACAAATAGAATAACAGCGTACCCCAGCAGTCTGTGCATTTGTTTTAGGATTCCTTCAAACGAGACTCCTGAGGCAGCCACTCTGTGCCGAAACACGGTGCCATGTCGAGTGCTGTATGCAGCTTTTGTAAGAAGAGTATTTTGATCATTAAAGTATTGTTGCATGTCGCTCCTTTGTTTGCTGATCCTTCTTCCACTTACCACTTCGTTGTTCTCATTGTGGGACTCTAAAGTTCAATCACTACGTCTTCTAAGTGTACGTCTTATTGTTGCATTTTAAGCTCCATTGTTTGTTGAGACTTCTTCCACTTCCCACTTCGTTTTTCTGCTTAAGTGTACTCTTACCCACTTCAATGGTAGCACGGCTACTCAGTACTACAGTAAGTGCACACGTATGCAGGGCCGCTGAGAGAAATAGCCAGGCCCGGGGCAGAATTGGGCCATCGCAAGCCGCCCTCCCCAACTTGCTCTGCCCCCCCACAACTTGCACCGCCACTCCCGTCTGCCCCTTTATTCTTCTGTGTTCGCCTCCAAGTGGGGGGACCTGGGTCCAGTGCCAGCATGCCGCTTCCTGCTCCCACGGTTTGTCCTCTCCTGCTCCTGTTCATGTCGGCAGTCAGGACCTGGATGATTGCATTAATGCGATATCGCGCTAATGCAGTCATCCGGGTCCTGGGCAGCATGCAGGAGCAACGGAGGATAGGCCTGGAAGCAGGCAGCAAGAAGAAACTTGCCAGAGCTGGTCTTGGGGCCGGGCACCCCCTTGGAGGCCAGGCCCAGGGAATTTTGCTCCCTCTGCTCCCCCCCTCTCGGTGGCCTTGCACATATGCAAGGGGGCAATCATATGGGTGGAACATGGAAGGGGTATGAGCAGTGCTGCCAGCTACACATGCAATTTATACAACACTGTAAGTAACGCATGCGCTTGCCACATTTAGGGCATCTGCAGGTACATCAGGTGGAACTATGGGCACGTGGAGGGGCATAATCGAATGAAAACGTCTATCTCCATGGGCGTCTATCTCCGAGAACGGGTCCGTGAAGGGGCGGACCGAACCGTATTTTCGAAAAAAATAGACGTCCATGTTTTATTCGACAATTTGTGAGCTGGGCATTTTTGTTTTTCAGCGATAATGGAAAATGAAAGCACCCAGCTCAAAAATGAATAAATTCAAGGCATTTGTTCGTGGGAGGGGCCAGGATTCGTAGTGCACTGGTCCCCCTCACATGCCAGGGCACCAACCGGGCACCCTAGGGGGCACTTTTACAAAAACAAAAAAAAAGGTAAAAAAGCTCCCAGGTGCATAGCACCCTTCCCTTGTGTGTTGAGCCCCCTAAATCCCCCTCAAAACCCACTGCCCACAAGTCTACACCATTACTATAGCCCTAAGGGGTGAAGGGGGGCACCTACATGTGGGTACAGTGGGTTTGGGGAGGTTGGGCGACTAGGCATTAAGCAGTACAATTGTAACAGGTAGGGGGGGATGGGCCTGGGTCCACCTGCCTGAAGTCCACTGCACCCCCTAACAACTGCTCCAGGGACCTGCATACTGCTGCCAGGGAGGTGGGTATGACATTTGAGGGTGAAAATAAAAAGTTGTGAAACATCATTTTTTGTGGTGGGAGGGGGTTAGTGACCACTGGGGGAGTCAGGGGAAGTCATCCCCGATTCCCTCTGGTGGTAATCTGGTCATTTAGGGCACTTTTTGGGGCCTTATTCGTGAAAAAACAGGGTCAAGGAAAAGTGCCCTAAATTCTAGCTACAAACGCATACTTTTTTTCCATTATCAGCGAAAGGCACCCATCTCTGTTCGGGTGATAACCATGGCCCAGTCCTGCCTTCACCACGCCTCCGACACGCCCCCGTCAACTTTGTACGCTTCTGCAATGGAGTGCAGTTGAAAACGTCCAAGTTCGGCTTTCGATTATACCGCGTTATTCGTTTTTGTGAGATAAACATCCATCTCCCGATTTAGGTCGGAACTTGGGCGTTTTTCTCGTTCGATTTTAAGCAGGATAGTAACATAGTAGATGACGGCAGAAAAAGACCTGCACGGTCCATCCAGTCTGCCCAACAAGATAAACTCATATGTGCTACTTCTTGTGTATACCTTACCTTGATTTGTATCTGCCATTTTCAGGGCACAGACCATAGAAGTCTTGCCCAGCACTAGCCCCGCCTCCCAACCACCAGCCCCGCCTCCCCCCACCGGCTCTGCTCACCAATGTCGGGCACCGCTAGTATTCTATAATGGAATCTGGATGCCCAGCTGTCATTATAGAAGAGGCTTTCACCTAAAAGGAGGCGCCCCTGGTTTCTAGTGAATGCACTAGAAACCAGTGGCATACCCAGGAACTTTAAAATCCTCTCTGCTGCAACCTTTGCCCGGGCAACAGCAGCAGCACCCATAGGGTTACCTGTGGCCGGCACCAGGACTTCCTCCCTGAAACGTCTGGCCCTTCACAAAACAAGAAGCTGTGTCAGAAGGGGTGGGGTGGTTTAGGGATGAAGTTCCAGTGCAGGCCACAAGCAGCCTATGAGTGCTGCAGCAGCAGCTGCCCGGGCAAAGACTGCAGCAGAACAGATTTTTTAAAAATCATTTATTTATAATTTTTCATTTTACAAGGGTCACTTGCAAACAGTAATACAGAGATGACTGCACATTAATACAAGATAAGAAGAAAACAATCCCAACTAGATATATGGATTATATACAATCTTTCTCTTTCTTAGACTACAAAGTGAAGAAAAATAGGGAGAGTGAAATAAGACAAGGAGATCAATTAAACAGTAAACAGAAAAAAGAAAACATGGTATTAATATCCCCAGATATTACTCATCTAATACATTATTCCACATTGATCATCTGGTTGGCTTCCTGAAGACCAAATACGGCGTATAGTCAATTCATTTCATTAAGAACATACTTATTGTCCAAATTTTTAAAAACCAGAAGGTCTCGGCGAGATTCAAAATGGCCACCGAGACTTCAATTCTCGGCGGCCATTTTGAATCTCGCCAAGACCGTCAGGCGGCATATAGGAGGACGGAGAGCAGCGCGCTGGGCAGGAAAGAGGGGGCTCTTTCCTGCCCCGACGTCACTAGACCACCAGGGAACATCGCGTGACGTGAGTAGGGAGAAATGGTGACAGGGCCGGGGGGGGGGGGGGGGGGGGGCCATCCCGAACTCGGACAAGATGCACCGGAGCACCTAGGTTTTAGAGGAGGGAAAAAGGAAAAAAAAAATTTTCCTATTTCCCTCCTCTAAAACCTAGGTGCGTCTTTTGGTCCGGTGCGTCTTATAGTCCGAAAAATACAGTATTTATCTAGAAGGTCAGGAAGGCCCAGATCTAGTTCATGTTCAGTATAAATGTCTCCTGACAGTGTCATCATCCTATCTGGGGTGTCAGGAGTTATTGAGCTGAAGACCACCCAGAACTGATTGCTCCTTGGGGTCAGTATGATTATACTGGTCAACGTCAGCAACATTTTTTAAAAAAACTTAAATAGCCATGGGAAGCAGACTTAAGATTTGTTTTCACTTCTACAAAGTATATAGCCACTATGAGAAATAAGTGCTTGAGATGATTTAAAGTCTGCTGCTGTTAAAAAGCATAACTCTCGCTGAGTGGGTGTCGCAGACTGTAAGGAATGCAGCTATTGATTTGCATGGCTCAGAAAATGGCTTTTACCATTTTGGGTATGCTGTGTCATCTACTTTTGATAAACGCTGAGGCTATCAGCGATTTTGAAAGGGCAAGCTGTCTGGGTCTGAAGCAATCTGAACCTTTAGACGTCATCCTGAAAATCTCCCTTCCCACACACAAAAGATTACACAGGTAAATGTTTTCAGTAACAGCATATGTGTCTGCAACTGCCTGAATTCCAGCAAAGTGCTATTCTGTAAATACATGCATAACTTACATACTGTAGCACATATTTGGAAAGAGGGTATATACATGGGGGAAGCTTGGGCAGGACTCACACTATTAGAATACTATGGGGCTCATAATCAGAAGGGAAAAAAAGAAATCCAAAAAATGGCATTAAGTGGCAGAAAGATGTGTTTCTCGGATGAAATCGTTTAAAATATATAAACAAACAAAAAAAAGTTTAAGTCCGATATTCCCGGAAAACAAAGCGTCTTCAGAAGGGACGTTTCATGGGGGGGGGGGGGGGGGGCATGGGCGTGAGATGGGTGGTGTTACGTGATGCATGTTTTGTTTGCGATAACGGATAGCAAAATGACTTCTGAGGGCCGGAAAGAAAAATGTGGTGAATTAGGCCTTCGTTAAAAGTGTCTAGGTCTAGGCCAAATCTGTCTTTGGACCCATTTGTGAGAAATAGTGGACAGTTGCCTTGTCATCTTTGTTTGTTTGCCTCAGTCTGATTTTTTTTGAGCCTCATATTTCCTGTCTTGCCTCCTCTGTGTCTCATCTCCTCAGGTCCTTGCTCATACCTGCTAGTCCCCCTGCCATGCCTGTCCCTTGCTCTGTATCTGGCCCCTTCCTCCCACCAAGATCTCACTGTCCCAAAACCACTACACCTCCTATTCCACCTCCCTATCTGGGCTTCTCTTCGCTGCTCTTTTTCCAGTTCTAGTTGGTCACTGTGCTGTGTGCTGTTGCTGAGTGTGTGAGGACTGTTTGCTGGTGCTGGTGCTGGTGCTGGGTCTCACTCGGTGCAGTAGGTGGAGGTGTGCACAGTGGTGTTACTGAGGTCAGTGGGTTGCAGCTGTGGTGGTGGGACACCTGCATGTCAGTCATGGATGCGCTGAATGCAATCGTGGCTGACGAATTGCTAGATGTGGATGAGAGTTTGGAGGGGAGGCTCAGTAGGAGATACCCCTATTGGAGAGTATTTAGGCCCAGGTCCCACTTCTTGTACCTCATTGACCAGGAATGCTTTTATATGGCTGCCATACAGCACCTCTGTGACCAGCTACAACTCCTCCTCCAGGCCAGGACATGCAGGAATAATCCATGGCAGTCCACCTTTACGTCATTGCCTTCCTCGCCTTTCTTGCTACCGGCACTTTTCAGTCAATGATAGCAGTCAATGCCCGCCATCTCTAACATCTTGCCCCGTTCCTTAATGCCTTCCTCACCGACACCTCATACCATATTACCTTCCCCACTACCGCCCAGGTCCTCCAGAACAACATAGCTCAGCTCTATGCCATAGACTGCTTCCCCTCGGTGATAGGCATCATCGACTGCACACATGTCACACTCAAACTCCCCTAGAACATGGGGATACTTATAGGAAGAGAAAATCATTTCACTTCATGAACATGCAGGTCGTGTGTGATGCCCAGGGGAAGATTGTTGACGTGTGCATGCTAACCAGGGTCCACCCAAGTTGCATTCAGGAATCTACTGCAGGTTTGACCGAGGGGAGATCATTGGCGGCTGGCTCTTAGGTAAGCAGCACAGGGGTTCCCAACCCCCATACCCACACCCCTGCTAACTTTCACCACACTCCCTCCCTCAATGTGTCCGCAGAATCCACACCCCTGCCCTGAACTCCACGAAGTTCCCATACCAGCCAACGCACACCCATGTCTGTGATTTCTGTTCCCCCCACAGGTGACAGAGGCTACCCCCAGCGAACTTGGCTCATGACTCCCATTGTCGTCCCCCCACCCAAATGAGGTGGAGGAAGAATACAATAAGAGCCATAAGAACACCTGCACTATCATCAAACAGACCTTTGGCCAGCTCAAAAATATATTCAGATGTCTCGAACGTTCCAGAGCTCCTCCACAGCCCAGAAAAGGTTGCCAAGATCTTCATGGCCTGCTGCATGCTGCACAACTTGGCACAGCAAAGAAGACAGCCCCTGCCAGAGGACACACAGCAGCAGCCAGACCAAAAGGACGATGACCCCTCCCCCCGCCCACAGAGTTGACCAAGAATCACACCAGCTGGGAGTTTGCACCAGACAAAGACTCATAAAGAGAAATTTTCAGTAAAGTTAAATGCAGCATTTATTTGTGCTCACCATATCTTTTAATATCCTCCACCACCACGACCACCCCTCCCCTGGCACCCCCACCCTACACCCTCCTCAGCACACACCTCCACAGCATGGTAAATAGGTCTCTTACAGCTCTACCTCATCCTCTCCCTCCTCTCCCCATCCCCTTCGGGGCCACCTCTCCCACCCTTCCCTCTAGCTTCTGGGGATGGTCTGGGTCTTACAGGAGTGAAGATAGTGTCAGAGTCCTACTCTTTGGGGCTGCCACTGCCCTCAGAGCTGTCTCTGCTGCTCCTTGAAAATCTGGCCATCTGGCTGGCTTGGTGACTGAGCTGCTGCTGGGCCCAGCAACCAACACGGCAGTGTGTGGTGTCCCTGAGGGACCTGGCCTCAAGGTTGACTCACTGACCTGGGGTCCTGTGAGTCCCATCCCTGCCCGCTTGGATGGTGGTTGCTTCTCCGCAGCTGAGGAGGTTGCTGTGAAGCTGGGCTGGGTGCTGTGGCACTGGTGTCACTTGCAGCTGGTGTAGAGGACGGTTCCATAGGAATGGTGGCCTCCCCAATTCCACCAGGGCCCCCAAGAAGGGGGGGAGCAGGGGGGGGGGGCAAAATTCCCCAGGGCTTGGCCTCCAAGGAGAATCCGGAGTCCACCCAGCGCTAGCATGGCTGTCTTGCTCCTGTGTGCTGCAGATCAGAGTTATCACGTTAACTCTGCTCTGCTGGCCACAGGTTCTTCTTCCTGCTGCCTCCTCTGTAAACTACTTCCTGTTTGGACGCGGCAGGAAGAAGGACCTGTGCAACAGAGCATAGCTAGTAGGAGAGAAGACAAGCAAGTAAGCAGGCCCGGGGGGTGGGGCACGGGCCTCGAATGAGGGCAGCATGCGGGCATGGAAGGGGGGGCAGCATATCGGCCCGGGGGTGGGGCTTTGTCTCTTGGCGACCCTGAATTCCATTAGGAGGGTCAGGCACCTGCTATGCGGGCAGTGTGCTGGACAAGTCCTGAGTGTATTCCTGGAGATCTTGCCGGATTCCCAGAAGCTGCTACCAGATATTATGACCAGCATCCCAGCTCGCCTTCTGCATGGTACAGAGCACCTGCAGGCAGTTCTCTTGGGTATGGAGCAGCTGCCGCTGAACGTCTACACCCTCACAGTAGCTGTAGCTTCTGGCACTGGTAGTCGGCCAGCTGCACATTTTGCCCCAGCAGTGTGGTGGCCAAACACACCGCCTGCTGCCTGTTCTACAGTCTCCCTTTCCCAGGGCTTGCCTAGTAGTCTTTAAACCACAGCCGTTGTCAGCCTTGCTTATCAAGGAATCAACACATATTTTAGTGAGTGGAGGCGGAGACCTTTGCATGCAAATAACTGTAAACACTGTATTTGTCACAAAAATAAAACTGCAAACTATGTACACATGTTTTGGTCCGTATTTGTGGCTGCCACCACTCCTCATGGAGCATCCTCAGCTCTGTGATGATTTGCCCCTGAATGTTGCATAGGGCTCCCAGCTCCTGCTGCACATCTCTGTGCAGGCCTGTGCCTTGCAGCAGGAGCCGGGCTAGGGTGGTTGTCAGGGGAGGACTCACCAACAGATGTTGCAGCTGTTTAGGCCCGGGGGGGGGGGGGGGGGGACTCAGCTGCAGTCACCTGCTGCCTTGCTGCCTGGGGGGATTATTTCTCCACTCGTCTTCCACCTCCAGTGGGGGCATGTTCCTTCAGGTGTCCTCCTCCTTCTGAGCATCCACTTGCTGGGTGTGGCCCTGTTGTGGCATAAGGGGCACCTCCCAGGGGCCAGGGGTCAGAACAACCTCCTCCCAGGACCTCTCTGCAGCAGGCTGGTATGGGGCAGGCTGGTCCACTGCAGGCTGTTCTGGGGCAGACTGGTCCAGGGCAGGCTGTGCAGCAGCTGGAGGGTAGCCTGTGTGTTTAAAAGGTTATCAGTTGAGATCAACACATCCTACATGGCTTGCATAGTGGTGGAGCTGGCTCTCGGCAGGTAGGGACAGGGACAGCTGGGGGCTGCTGGCTGTTACCCGGGGGGGGGGGGGGGGGATATCTCACTCCCGTTAGCGAGAGGCCCCAAGTGCCACAAACTCTTTTTCTTGCCACTCGGGTTTATTGTAGACAAAGCGGTAAACCATGTATTCTTTTAAAATGATGTCTAAGTCTTTCAGACTGTGCTCAGTAAGTTTGTAGTGGCTACAGCAGCAGCACATGTAGCAAAAGTAGACGGATATAGAAAAGTGTAGTGAGATGGCATTCAGATGGAACGCTCTGACATGAACCGGTTTGGGTGCATTGTACTCTTCGGAATTAACCCTCTTCCACTGTGTTGTTTGCCTTCATTGTTTTTGTTGGCAGTCCTTCTAGTTGTTGACTGATGCCAAATATTTTCAGTTGGCATTGACATTGGAATTCTTTCCTTCTGTGGTCCCATAAAAGGGGAAAACACAAACGTCCATATCTGAAATCCATAGTCCTGTTGTCCAATTCCTACCCAGAGGCAAGTATACACAGAAGTTGTGTATTTTGGATGTCCTTTTCACAGAGTACCCTGAAGCCAATAAATCTGCCCTTGTAGATACCAAAGAGAACCTGCAAAATAGAAATGACACAAGGGTTACTCAACCTCTAGTAGGAGAGGTACATGTGACTTTCTAGGGGCTTTGGTGCTCTTTCATGCCACTGAATGTTCAAAAATGCATAGAGCAGAATGAGACTATTACTTAGAGAATTAAAAGAAAACATGCAATGTTGACTTTCCAACTCCTTTCTGTCAGAGCCCCAAACAGATCTGCTTTCCAAAAGGTGTGCAATGAATACTTATCTTTTATATTTAAGAGAAAATTGAATTAGCCTTTTTTTTGTGATGCTAAAACCTGATCTGTTTGTGATCCAGATTTGCCTACCTTTCCTTTAGTGATAACTTGCTTACTAATGCTGCTCATGCTGGAATGTTAGATATGATCGAAGTTATACTTTGCAAATTACTCCAATCCGGCTCACTTCCTCTTGATATGTGTAAGATCATTTTAACACCTATTCCTAAAGGTTCAGGCCCTGATATGTCTTTAAATTACATCTACAGCATGGTAATTATATACTCTAGAAACCCCACACATATGATATGTCTTTGCCAGTATTCCTGTTTTCACTAAGATAATAGAATGTTTTGTTAGTTTGCAACTCTCACAATACTTAGAAAATTTTTCTTCTTTACACTATTCTCAGTTTGGATTCAGAGACTCTGTTGTTGGTAATGACATCTCATGTTAAAGAATACCTGTGCAAGGGGAAAGAAATAATTTTATTGCAGTTCGATATATCTGCTGCATTTGATGCGGTGGATCATGTCTTACTTTTAAAATGTCTAAATGGAATAGGAATCTCTTGAACCATATTAAATTGGTTCCAGGAATCTGCGACTCAAAACAATCAATTCTCGATACATGGTCCCCAAGTTTTAATGAAAGAGCTCAGGCTCTACACACCAATTTTACCTTGTCACAGATTCTGTGACTGGTTGCTGGGGGCCTGGATATTGTGGGTGGGTCCATCACTGATCACCCCACCCCTGATGGGTGACATGGCATTTGAGTACTGGCACTTTTATCACTAGAAAAAAACACATTGAGTAAACCAAACATATTAAACAGATGTTATCTGTTTGGTCTTTGATTATTCAAAACTAGCAATTGTCTGGGTGCCTGAATATCCATTTAGGCTAACTGATAATACATCAGGTAGTACCCTGATGGTGGCAGTAGTTGAGGGAGGCGAGCAGGGGAGGCACAGAGGGTTACTGACTCCATTGTTTTTCAGGACAGACAGATTCATCCTGCTTTTACCCTGGTGCATGCATGGTCTATAGAGAGGGGCAGCTGCTTAGCTTAGACAGTCAGTGTCAAAATTTCAGTGCTAGTTGATGTGGGGGATAAGTGCATCTAGGTTGAAAACAGATATTAAGGTCCATGTGTTTAAAACAACATTGGTATTTTATAAACAACTCACCAAATACGGAGCCTCTTATAAAATGCATATACCTCCTCATTCTATAACTTGGTGCCTAAATGTATCTGCTCAAATAGTAGCACTTATGTGAGTAAATACTAGCTGAGCACTCAACGCTATTCTGTAAATGATGTGCAGAACTTGCTTAGTGCGTAAATACAAAGGGGTGTTCACAGGGAACATTATGTGGAATTAGAAAAGGTGCAGAGAAGGGCAACGAAAATGATAAAGGGGATGGGACAACTTCCCTATGAGGAAAGGCTAAAGCAGCTAAGGCTCTTCAGCTTGGAGAAAAAGTGGCTGAGGGGAGATATGATAGAGGTCTATAAAATAATGAGTGGAGTTGAACGGGTAGATGTGAAGCGTCTGTTTACGCTTTCCAAAAATACTAGGACTAGGAGGCATGCGATGAAGCTACAATGTAGTAAATTTAAAACGAATCAGAGAAAATTTTACTTCACTCAACGTGTAATTAAACTCTGGAATTCGTTGCCAGAGAATGTGGTAAAGGCGGTTAGCTTAGCGGAGTTTAAAAAAGCTTTGGATGGTTTCCTAAAGGAAAAGTCCATAGACCGTTATTAAATGGACTTGGGGAAAATCCACTATTTCTGGGATAAGCAGTATAAAATGTTTTGTACATTTTTGGGATTTTGCCGGGTATTTGTGACCTGGATTGGCCACTGTTGGAAACAGGATGCTGGGCTCGATTGACCTTTGGTCTTTCCCAGTATGGCAATACTTATGTACAATGGGGGTCTTTTACTAAAGTGTGCTAGATTTTGCACTTAACATGCTTCAATGCAGTACATTAATGTGTGCCAAATGCAAAACTATCACAGTACCTAGTGGGGGGGAGGGGGGTTCCCCAGCATGTAACCTGCAGTTAGCTGTCCGATTCAGCTAAAAACAAATTTGATTCGGTACTATTCGATTCTTTACTACTACTACTACTTATCATTTCTATAGCGCTACTAGATGTACGCAGCGCTGTACACTTGAACATAAAGAGACAGTCCCTGCTCAACAGAGCTTACAATCTAATTAGGACAGACAAACAGGACAAACAAGAGATAAGGGAATATTAAAGTGAGGATGATAAAATAAGGGTTCTGAACAAGTGAATAAGGGTTAGGAGTTAAAAGCAGCATCAAAAAGGTGGGCTTTTAAAAAGCTTAGATTTGAAGACGGCCAGAGATGGAGCTTGACGTACCGGCTCAGGAAGTCTATTCCAGGCATATGGTGCAGCAAGATAAAAGGAATGGAGTCTGGAGTTAGCAGTGGAGGAGAAGGGTGCAGATAAGAGAGATTTACCCAGTGAATGGAGTTCCCGGGAAGGAATGTAGGGAGAGATGAGAGTGGAGAGGTACTGAGGAGCTGCAGAGTGAATGCACTTATAGGTCAATAAGAGGAGTTTGAACTGTATGCGGAAACGGATAGGAAGCCAATGAAGTGACTTGAGGAGAGGGCTAATATGAGCATAACGACCCTGGTGGAATATTAGTCGTGCAGCAGAATTTTGAACAGATTGAAGAGGAGAGAGATGGCTAAGTGGGAGACCTATGAGAAGCAAGTTGCAATAGTCTAAGCGAGAGGTGATAAGAGCGTGGATGAGGATTCTGGTAGTGTGTTCAGAAAGGAAAGGGCGAATTTTGGTGATATTATAGAGAAAGAAACGACAGGTTTTAGCAGTCTGTTGAATATGTGCAGAGAAGGAGCGGGAGGAGTCGAAGATGACTCCAAGGTTACGAGCTGATGAGGCAGGAAGGATGAGAGTGTTATCCACAGAAATAGAGAATGGGGGGGGGGGGGGGGAGGAGAGGTTGGTTTAGGGGGAAAGATAAGAAGCTCAGTCTTGGTCATGTTTACTTTCAGATGGCGCTGAGACATCCAGGCAGCAATGTCTTTCAAAAAAAATTTGTTTTTTTGATTTGATTTAACTAGATTGAAACCTCAACATGTATACGCTGGAAGAGAGGAGGGAGAGAGGAGACATGATAGAAACGTTTAAATATCTCAAGGGCATTTATGTACAGGAAGAGAGCCTTTTCCAAATGAAGGAGAACTCTGGAATGAGGGGGCGTATGACAAAGTTAAGAGGGAATAGGCTTAGGAGTAACCTAAGGAAGTATTATTTCACAGAAAGGGTGGTGGAGGCGTGGAATGGCCTCCCGGTGGAGGTGGTAGAGTCGAGGACTGTTCCAGAATTTAAAAAGGCATGGGATAAGCATGTGGAATCGCTTAGGAACAGGAAGAATTAGGGGTTACAGAGGATGGGCAGACTGGATGGGTCATATGGCCTTTATCTGCCGTCATGTTTCTATAAGTGGTCGTAAGCTAACTGCACGTGAGTGTGTGGTAAGTGCAGCATGTTCAGTGTCACTCTTTCCACACCCAGTCTTCACCCATGCCTTGCCCAGTTCCACCCCCCCCCCCCTTCCAAAAATTGGCCTTAATGCACAACTTACTGCATTGGCTATTAAGCATTTGCGTGTTAGCTGTTAAAGAATACTAACTGCCCATTAACAGCCTAATGTGCTTAAGTAAAAGGCCTCCGATGAGTTACCTGCTAAAGTGCTGCATTTAGGAGTGTCCCCTTCATGCAGGGGCAGACTACTCTGGATCCCCCCCCCCACCATGCTACTTCTGCCCCCCACCATGCTGCTGCTGCCGCTGCCACCAGTGCCCCTGCCCCTGCCGTGCTGTCCACCCCCCCCCCCCACCTCGAAGGGCCCTGGTGGTCTAGTGGTTGTGGCTTCTTCGGGGGCAGGAAATAAATCCCCTCTTTCCTGCCCACCCGCTGCCTCTGCTCTGCCCGGTGCAGCGCCGTGTTTACAAAATGGCTGCCGAGACCTCCCATGGTACTCTCGCCTCTCGCGAGACTACCACAGAAGTCTCAGCAGCCATTTTGTAAACACAGTGGTGCAACCAGGGAAAATAGCGGCGGCATCCACTAGACCACCAGGGCCCCGTGGGGGCTGTAGTGTGTGGCAGCGGGCAACTGGGCAGAGCCTCTGAGCCCCCTAGAGCTTCTGGGCACCTCGGGCACTGCCCGGTTGCCCGAATGGTGAGTCTGTCCCTGTAGTCTAGAACATAATCTTGGAACCCAGGTGCCATTACACCATCTGGGCACCTAAATTGTGACACCCAGTTACAGATTTTTCTCCATAATGCTGCCAAAGAAGCACGTACATTTGGCATCACACAAGGAAGCAACATTAGAAAATATTAAAAGGAATGACATCACTAGGGGTTTTTAAATGTAAGTAGTGCACCTACTTTTACATGATCTGTGAGTAGGTGTTACTGGAGGCACAGTTTGGGTGGAGCGGAGACGGTGTTGTACATGTGATGTACATGTGTAATGCCCCTTTACTGGCCGCTCCTGGATTAGGGGTCCAACCCGGTTGGAGCCTCCTGAAGGCAGTCCCCGTTGGTCCCCTACTCTCTTGGCGCTCAATGCCTCCACCCAGGGAAAGAAGCATTAGCAGGTTATCCTGTTCTCCTCCAGGAACCCAAAAACACAAGTCCAAATGCTGTGGGAAACAAGACTGGCTGTTAGATTAGGCAGTCTTGGGAGACATTTATATTCTCTCAAGTTCAAAGAACACTCTGGGGTCAGCAGTTCACGCAAACTCAAACTGTTTATTCTTCAACTCTGAGGCATCAGGAATGTCAACTAATATCAACTCTCCAACACTGAAGGCAAATCTTTTAAAACCACAATCCTTCTGGTATTCCCCAAGGGAACTCCTGTATTCTCCTTCCTTGTATTTATGTACAGAGGCTTTTCAGCAGGACTGTTTACACTTTTTACAGATTCCTATCCATGCCTATCCCAGAGAATAATATCCCAAAGGCTGTGCTCCTCTTGCTTCACAGGTTCAGACCCCCCAGTGAACTGACCTCCCTCCAAGGTGACATTTGCCTTTGCTCACCCTGTCCTTGGGATGGGCACTCCCTGGCTCCGGTCCCACGCTCCCGGGCTTGGTCTCTCCTCTGCTGAGTGGTATTTATTTCTCCTATTTGGGATTCCCCTTACCCTTCCAGGTCAGTGGTAGGGGACCAACGGGCAACCAAAGACCCCTCTAAAGGGCAAACACGTCTCCTTATCTCCTTCAAATCTCCTCCCCCTCTGTCACTCTTTAGTACCAGGGCACTATTTCTCTTCATTTTATTTCAAACTACACCCCTTAGGCTGGGCTTCCTCTCACTCAGGGACCTCCCAGTCACTCCCCCCACTGACTCTCCACAGGGACTTCCTCTCTCATAGGGATTACACATATGTATTTTATAAAATATGTATACACATGCTTACACTAAGGCTGCCAACAGGATCCAGTCCTGATTTTACTCCAGGGGCATGCTGGAACTTGTAATCTTGATTTTCTTAGGGAATACAATGGGAAAATCAGAGCTACATGTCCCTGCATGCAGTGGGATAAACCCAAATCTAGATCCAGTTGCAGCCTTAGCATAGACACACAAAAAAAAACAGACTGGCAAACAGCCTGCAATTTCCAAAAGGAATTTATTATTTATTTAGTGTTGAAGTAGACACTGTGATAAGAAACACAGAAGACTTTATTGATAAATAAATGTAAAAAGTGCACCTAACACGTCTGTGTTTCATTGCTGTCAAAAGAAATAAAACCATTATACGAGTATAGTAAAAATATAGGGGCCCTTTTACTAAGCCACGTAGGTGCCTATGCGTGGCCAATGCGCGTCGGTTTTGAATTGCCACCTGGCTACCGCGTGGCCCATGCGGTAATTTCATTTTTGATGCGCGTCTGCTATGCGCGGCGGAAAATAATTTTTATTTTCTGGTACACGGCAGAAAAACAGGTGGTAATCGTCATTCTACACGCGTAAACGATTAGCAGATGGTTAATGCGTGAGACCTTACCGCTAAGTCAATGGCTGGCAGTAAGGTCTCAGACCCAAAATGGACCCGCACCAATTTTTATTTTGCCGCACGTCCATTTTCGGCAAAAATTTTAAAAAGGCCTTTTTTTACAGGTGCGCTGAAAAATGGATCTGCGTGCACCCAAAACAAATGCCTACACTAGCGCAGCCCATTTTTTGGCGCACTTTAGTAAAAGGGTCCCCTAATTAGAAAAGCATGAACATATGCCATAAGATAGACTGAGAACACTAATAGAACCCCCATAGGCATTACTTCAGTGATGTTGCTTTTAGATGGTATTTTTAATGAGTTATTTGATTAAGTATCTATTCTATTATTTATCCGTATTTATTATTTATTATGTAGCTTTTATATATGTGGGCTTTTAATGCTTTATTAATTTTGTGGTGAATAAACACCTGGTGATGGACATTCTTCATTGCTTTGCTGTTTCTTGGCGATGGATATCTTCGATTGATCTGCTTTCTTTTGTGGGCCTTCTTAAAATCTCTGCCTGCTCCCACTGTGCCTAATATGCCTACGTGGAGCAGTGTCTAAAAGTGGGGCAGCACTGGGTTCTCCGGAACATTCATTTTGGTCTTGCCGTTGGATAGGTGAAGAAATTTCTGAAGCAAATGCTGGACCAAGCGGTCAAGTTAGATCCTTTGGCAATTCTTATGGATGCCCCAGAGGTCTTGTGAGTCAAGGGGAAGAAAGCACGGTAGATGAGAAGACCTGATCCCTCCTCTTTTAGGCAATGAAGGAATGTGCTTCATGACTTAATACAGATGGAAATTATGGCTTGAGGGGTCTCTGTGAGACCTAGAGTATTCCTAGAAATCAAGGGACTATATCTGAACTCATGATCCCATAGACCATGCAATGATGTTTTGCATTTTTTTTCTAATTAATGGGTCTTTAAACCCCATTTGAACCTTCAGTCTGGTCTCTAGTGTGGGCAGTATATTTATTTATTTATTTAGATTTAGATTTGCTCACACCTTTTTCAGTAGTAGCTCAAGGTGAGTTACATTCAGGTACACTGGATATTTCTCTGTCCCAGGAGGGCTCACAATCTAAGTTTGTACCTGAGGCAATGGAGGGTTAAGTGACTTGCCCAAGATCACAAGGAACAGCAGCGGGATTTGAACCCGCCACCTCTATATGTACTCTGCACTTTCATAGAGGGTATGGGGAGGAGGGTAGGGAGATTTTCAGGGTCTTCTGGGGTTATAGCTCTATAAAATAGGAGGCATTTCTAAAAATCTATTCAGTTAATTGAACTGTCTTGAAGGAGGGATAGTGGGGGCAAAATGTAAAAATTTGCTATTTCAGTATTAAAGACTGTTTCTAGCTCAATATTACTACTACTACTCATCATTTCTATAGCGCTACTAGATGTACGCAGCGCTGTACACTTGAACATGAAGAGACAGTCCCTGCTCGACAGAGCTTACAATCTAATTAAAGGCTGTTTCTAGGTTGGTATGTAATTAAGAAACAGTTGTTTATTATTCTAATACTGAAGAGATTTGAGCACTAAGGGGGGACTGGATTTAGTAGAATATAATGTTTTAATTAAATAAATAGATAATGTGGGCTACCGTGAAGACCAGGTTTGTGGAGTCAGAGATGGAAGCAATTTTAGGTGGAGTTGGTGAAAATGTATCAACTCCAGCTTCAAGATTAAAAAAACAAAAACAAAACATTATAATAGAATATATGATAAATTTATCATTTTATACTTATATATACATATCTTTTTCCTGGATCTAAAGTTATGTTTACCAGTACTTTAGATCCAGAAAAAAAACTTAAAGCCTAATATCAGCAAGAGTTGGAGTCAGATTCCAAGGTTTAGTATGCTGACTCCTCAGCCCCGGTTAAGACATGTAATTTTTCCGTTAACCCCAGTTATTAGTGACTAGATCTCATTGCATAAAATTGGTCCTGTGCTAAAATAGCACCGAGTCAGTGGTATAATAACATGTTTCAACGGTAGCCCACAATGATAACTATGCCCTTAAATCTCAGCATGCTGTCACATATACATATCAGCAATGCCTTTTCAAAAAATCCCTGCTTATACATATAACCCCATTTACAGAGGTAAAGGCATCTGAGCCCTTCTAAAATGACCTCCTAAGTCTCTCCTCTGATCCAAATACTCCCCCAGAAGTAATCTAAGAAAATATTTCTTCACAGATAACGTGGTGGATGCAGGGGACTGTATCTCAATTCAGGAAATCATGAGACAAGTGAGAGGGAGGAAGGGATTATGGAGCTCAGTAATTGGTGTAAATAGGCAGATTGGATAGCAGTGGCTTAGCTATGTGGGGCCATGGGGGCCTGGGGCCCCGTAGATTTGGCCCTGGACCCCCCTGCCGATGACCCTCTCGACCTCCCCGCTGCCGCCGCCGGCTACCTTTGCTGTTGGGGACCCCAACCCCCACCAGCCGAGGTCCTCTTCTTCCGGCGCAAGTCTTCGTTCTGTTTTTGTGAGTCTGATGTCCTGCACGTACAACGTCAGACTCAGAGAAACAGAACAAAGCCTTGCGCCGGAAGAAGAGGACCTCGGCTGGCGGGGGTTGGGGTTGGGGTCCCCCGCCAGCAAAGGTAGCTGACAGCTGAGGCGGGGGAGGGTTGGTGGTGGGGGGGTCGAGAGGGTCATCAGCAGGGGGGGTCAAAGTTGTTGTTGGCGGCGGCAGCGGTGGGGGGGGGGGCAAAAATGGCAGCGGGGGGGGGGGGGCCAAAATGTGCCCCTCACCTCGGGCTCTGGACCCCCCTCCCGCCGAAGTCTGGCTACGCCCCTGTTGGATAGACCATATGGTCTTTTTCTGCCATTTTCAAGAATGTGTCATATTAATCACCACTGCTCTTTCTCTTTTCCTCTACCTCGCTTTTGCCCTTTCTCCATTATACTTCTAGGACATTAATTGTTTGATCCCTGACTTGTTGTGTGTTTATGTAGATTGTTGTAAGCCACATTGGGCCTACCTATGGGTGGGAAATTGTGGGATATAAATGCAGTAAATAAATAAATGTCCAAAACTTGGGAGGCTAATTATAAGCGCCCCCCCCCCCCCCGGGTGCAGCACGACCACTCCCTGGCAAAAGGACACCTCCCCCCAGTGATAGAACACCCCCCCCCGGTGCATTTTTACCTGCTGGGGGGGGGGGGGGGCTGCGCGCCTCTTGGCTTCGCTCGTTCCATGCTCCCTCTGCCCCGGAACAGGAAGTAACCTGTTCCGGGGCAGAGGAAGCACGGAACGAGCAGAGCCGACAGGCGCGCGGCACCCCCCCCCCCCCCCAGCGGCGTGCACCCGGGGCGGACCACCCCCACCGCCCCCCCTTAGTAAGCCACTGATCTAGTGATCTATTTAGGTAGCTAGATTGTTGGAAAATCTAACCCTTAATGTTTATTCCTAGCTACCATCTTATACTTTTGCTTCTGTAGAAGATCTTTGCCAACATTGGTTTGAACAGTGATTTTTTTTTTTACCCTAATGATAGTGTCCAAAAGCACATACAGAGAGGGTACAAAGAAGAAGACAAAGTCCAAAAAGGCAGAAAAAAGCACTTAAGGGCTTTCAAAATAGGGACACAAAACTTTTTAATAATGTAGCTAAAACTTCAATCTTGTATCAATGACCCGACATGGGCAGTGTTTCGGCACACTGCGTCAGGGGCCAGTGAGATATTCTTGAACAACTAGTAAAAAATGCCCGTTTCTGACACAAATGAAACGGGAGCTAGCAAGGTTTTCCTCGGAGTGTGTATGTTTGAGAGAGTGTATGTGAGAGTGACTGTGTGAGAGAGAGAGAGAGAGAGAGTGAATGTGCGAGTGTGTGTGTATGTGTGAGAGAGAGAGTGAGTCTGGGTGCGAGTGTGTCTGTGAGAGAGAGAGTGTGTGTGTGAGAATGAGAGTGTGTGCAAGTGCGTATGTGAGACACAGTGTGTGAGAGAGAGAGAGTGTATTTCACACAGATACAAGTGTGTGCGAAAGAGAGAGTGTGTGTGTGAGACACAGACTCTCTGTGAGACTGAGTGTATGAGACCAAGAGAGTGTGTGAGTGACTGTGTGACACATAGAGAGTGAATGTGATACAGTGTGAGACATAAAGTGAGTGAGAGAGAGAAAGACATTGACTGTGAGAGAGAGAGTGTGTGAGAGAGAGAAAATGTGTGTGTGTGTGTGACAGAGATACCTCCCCCCCCCCCTCTCTGGTGTCAGGCCCCCCCCCCCCTCCTCTCTCTGGTGTCTGAGCATTACTGTGCAGGACGCTGAGCTCTGGCTGTGCTTCAAGGAACTGACCAATCCTATTTAATAGAATGCACCTCCAACATTCTGAAGCCGAGAAACCTCGTGTGGTTGGTCACTTCTGCTTGTGACGAACCCGGAAGTACGTGATGTCAATTCAGGAGATGGATACAGAGAGCAGGAATGCCTCAGCCATGCAGTCAGCTTCAGAATGTTGGAGGTGCATTTTATTATATAGGATTCTGATGTACAAGATGGAGATACCTCCCCGCACAATGCACACTGAATTTATCTTCCTCTACTTCTCACAGTCGAATTGTTTAAGGATATCTCCCTGGCCCCTGACACAGGCGCAGTGCGCTGAAACACGGCCCGTTTCAAATAAGGCATGGCAGTTCATTCCAGGACATCGGACCCCTGCCATTTAAAGTTCTTTACCTAGTGGTCAATTTTTTGCCAAACTTGTTTTGTTGAGATGCACAATCTAACTTCCTGAGCAGAATGTAGCACCTGTTCCACCTGACTCATGATTTTATAAACCTTTATCATATTTTCTTTCAGCTTGAAGAAGAGTCCTATTCTATTCAGCCTTTTTTTGTTTCATAAGGGAGTCAGTCTATCCCATTCATCATTTTTTTTGCCTTTTCCCAGTTCCTCTTTATTCTTTTTCAGAAAGGGCAATTGGAACCCCGTGCAAAACTCAAGGATGATAGATTTATCCAGAGGAATTATGATTCTCTCTTCTTTCGTCATTGACTTGTCTCATTTAGGGGCCCTTTTACAAAGCCACAATAGGGCTACTGCAGCAACGGCGCATGGCAAATCCGCCCTATCACCAGGCCACAGCAGGAGCCTGGCGGTAGCTTCAGTATATGCCGTGTACAATTTCTGGTACTTGGAAATTATTTTAATTTTTGCGGCAGGGACTTACTCAGCGGTAATTGGGCAGCATCTCGTACTACCTGGTTACTACCGAGTTAGTGCGGGAACCCTTAGCGCCTCCCCCAGGAAAGGGCTCCTCCAGGAAATGGCTGCACAGCAAGTGCTTAACTTACCGCTCAGCTATTTCCTTTTTTTTTCCCGCTACAGTAAAAGGGGGCCTCAGTATGTGGCAAATCCACACACAGACACCACTGCAGGGACCCTTTTTACCACAGCTTGTTAAAAGGACTCCTTGTTTTTTTTTTAACTAGGGCTTTATCCTCCCTGAGTGCCCCTCCGTCATCTTTCTACACTGGTTTCCAGAGACTTTAACAATATTACCACTATAGCACTGGTTCCCAAACTTTCTCGGTTCAAGGTGCCCTTTGCATGTCAGTAATTTGTTCACAGCACCCCTAAGTAAAAAAAAACAAAAACCTAACATTTTGCTTATTAAATAGGATCAAATTCTATAGACTCTGTTCTATATTGGCATTTAGGTACCTGCAGTTACGGAAGACTAGTGTAACCCTGTATTGGGGTGCCTAAAATCAAGCACCCACAGTTACACCCCATGTAACTGCAGGTACCTAAATGCAGCGAGGATAAGTTTGCTGCTTACGCTCGCCCTTAAAGAAAAGCACTGACCTGTTTTGCTGCCACTTCCGCATACTCTTACCTGCACGTGTGCAGGTATTATATACATTCACGTGCACACCCAGTCACAGAATTAGCGCCTTTATTTTCAGAAAACTGAGTCGCTCATTAGAATGGACACCGAGCTTCCATTCCAGCCCTGGAGCTGCCTGAAAGCCTCCAACGTGTACAGTGACAAATCCGAGCATGGAAACAGTGTTGCCAGCACGATTCTTAAGGATTCCTCAGTTCTGAAAGCCCCTGGAAACTGCCTTAGAAAGCCAGTTTCATTCATGCTTCTTATGCCCGAAAGAAATTGCATTTGTTTTTAATCCCAACCTCTCCTCTTAGAGACCTTTCCCCTAGTTATCACGATTCTAAGTACCGTAATACCTCGGTTTTCGTTGACTTCGGTTATCGCCTTTTTTGGTTTTCGTCAATTTTTTCCTCGAAAAATTTGTCCTGGTTTTCGTCGGCTGCCTCGGATTTCGTCGGCGTGCCCATGTTGTTTCTCGTTGTGTGAGCATCACCCCGCGCGTCTAGCCAAACAATTCCATTGCTTTCCAGTGTTTTTGTGCTTTTTTTTTTATTGATTGCGAGTGCTAATACTACAATTGGATCTACATTGATTTATATGGAAATAATTGCCTCGGTTTTCGTCGGTTTCAGATTTCGCTGATTGATTTCAGACGGATTATCGACGAAAACCGAGGTTTCACTGTATAACAATAAAGATCTACTGTTATGTCTTTCCTGGCGATGCTGACAAGGTATACCTACAGACACCACTATACGTTCATACAAGGCCATTATTTAGAAGTATAGCATGTGCTTGAAGGGGAAAGGTGATGAGATTTGATACACTGTCTTTCTGTGGTTACAATCAAAGTGGTTTATTTATTATATACAGGCACTTATTTTGTACCTGGGCAATGGAGGGTTAAGTGACTTGTTCAGAATCACAAGGACTTGCAGTGGGAATTGAATCCAGTTCCCCCAGGTTCTCAGGCAGCTGCACTAACCACTGGTTACCCTATTAAACCTCCAATGGTGGCCCCCATGACCCTGACCCTCTGGACACCTTTCTGCCCCAGCACTTACCATAGTGAAAGTTCCCCACGTTTGGGTCATAAAAATAAGCAACCAGCTTGGCCATATCTGTCCTCAGCACTGCCCAGGGGCGTAGCCAGACAACAGATTTTGGGTGAACCTAGGCAAGAATTGGGTGGGCACCAAGTGTTCTACCGCCTCCCCCCCCCCCCCCCCCCCCCCAAAATAATCTCAGCTGGTGGGAAAATGCTTCTTTCCACCTTGGCAGCAGGCATGCACTGAAAACTGAGAATGCGCAGGTGCTGGTGTCAAGAAAAGTAGCGTTTTTGTTACCATGAAGGGAAAATCTTCAGCTGGCGGAGCTTGGGAATCCCACCAGTTACCACTAAACATGTGCTACTGTTGGGTGGGCCTGAGCCATAACTGGGTGGGCCCTGGCTCACCCAATCCCATCTGTGGCTACGCCGCCGCTGCCAACCACCTACGGTGGGGAGGGATCAAAAGTTCCCACACTCTCCTGCGGCTCACAGCCAAGCAGTGAGTGCTGCCTACTGGCCTACTCCATAACCTCCAACCTGGTCATCACCATTCCCTATACATCACCACGTCCTGCGTGTTACAACAGCATGCTCTGCTTGAAAGCTGGCACGCTGTGTGCAGTGCTGTCTTCCTCCGTGTCACTCTTGTGAGTTTGCCACTGTGCACCAAGGCGCAGCAGTGCACATATTGGGAAACGCTGCACTATAGCATGCCCCGATTTGCTCCTTTTGGAGATTCCTAGTGAGGAGTTATACTTTTATTAAGAAAAGATATCAAGGGACAACTAACCAGATGAAGAAACTGAAAATAAGCGTTCTTTGAATTTATTTATTTGTTGCATTTGTACCCCACATTTTCCCACCTATTTGCAGGCTCAATGTGGCTTACATAATACCGTGAGGTGTTAGCCACCTCTGGTGATGAAACAAATACAGAGTGATGTTGTTACAGAACATTGGAGAACCAACAGAAGAAGAGGGATATATTGTTCATTGCAAGTCATGTCTTCGTTGTGTTGCTGAGTTCAGTTACTTAAGTTGGATCAGTAGTGTATGCCTTTTCGAACAGATCAGTCTTTAGTGATTTCCGGAAATTGAGGTGATCCTGCGTTGAATAATATAAAATGCTAAAAACTCCATAATACAAGAGCAGGGAAGTAGCATGATCAACAGGACTCTTCCAAAAATCCGAGGAGACGTAATGAGGAAAAGAGACCTTTATTCGTTTTCTAAAATGAGACTTGACATGGCACCATGTTTCGGCAAAGTGCCTGCATCAGGAGTCGTCTGTGTGTTGTGTTAATTGGAGGGAAGATAGTGAAAATAAAAGACGAACAGGATCAAGTCTTTAAAAAGACTAATGATACCAATATATATACTAGTAGGTACTGTCAGCGACAATGCAGAAACTCTGGGAGTGCAAAGACATGTGAAGACGCTGAGTGAACGTGCCCAAAATGGCAAATGACATGAAAAGGTATAGCCCCCTTGGGAAGAACCTTACATCAGCGATAACTCTGATTCTGTTGAGTGGCATTTGTTAAAAATAGCACTGTCAAGGAGATAGCTTGACTTCATAAAGTAAGCCATCTGCATCAGTGGCGTAGCTATGTGGGGCCACGGGGGCCTGGACCCCCATAGATTTGACCCTGGACCCCCCTGCCAATGACCCTCTAGACCCCCCTCCTGCCGCCAACCCTCCCCCGCCAGCTGAGGTCCTCTTCCGGCGCAAGGCTTCGTTCTGTTTCTGTGAGTCTGACGTCCTGCACATACGTGCAGGATGTCAGACTCACAGAAACAGAACGAAGCCTTGTGCCGGAAGAAGAGGACCTCGGCTGGCGGGGGTTGGGGTCCCCCGTCAGCAAAGGTAGCCGACAGCAACGGCGAGGGAGGGTTGGTGGTGGGAGGGGGGTCGAGAGGGTCGTCGGCAGGGGGTGGTCAAAGTTGGTGGTGGTGGCGGTGGCTGTGGGGGGGGGGGGGGTGGCGCCGGGGGGGGGGCTAAACTGTGCCCCCTCACCTCGGGCTCTGGACCCCCCTCCCGCCGAAGTCTAGCTACGCCCCTGATCTGCATACCGATGCATTACAAAACTGGACTTGGGGAACTGGGTCAATTCCCACTTCAGTTCCTTGTGACCTTGGGCAAGTCACTTAGCCCTCCATTGCCCCAAGTACAAAAACTTGGATTATGAGCCCACCAGGAACAGAGAAAGTACCTGTATATAATGTGCGAACCACTTTGATTGTACTCAGGGCTTTTTTTTTGAGGGGGTACTTGGGGGGTACTGAGTACCGGCACCTTTTCCATTGTCTGCTAAAATTGACCCATGGAACCCAAGTTTTAATGAAAGAGCTCAGGCTCTACACATCAATTCTGTCTTGTCATAGATTCTATGACTGGTTGCAGGTGGCCTGGCTATTATGGGGTGGGTCCCTCCGTGATTACCCCACTCCTAAAGGGTGGCCTAGCATTTGAGTACCGGCATCTTTTTTGCTAGAAAAACAACACTGATTGTACTACAGAAGGGTGGATTATCAAATGAGTTACTCTTACCCTTTAGCTGTTGCTGATCTTCGTCTTCCTAACACATTTTATTTTCTCCCCTTTTTTGTCTGTTTATTTATTTTTTTTGCTTTCCGTTAGGCATCTTAAAAAGAGATGCTGGTCCTGGAAACATCCTTCTTCCTCCCTTCACCATAGATCCCAGGGAGGGTTTCTAAGCTCTGCTACGAGAAATTTTGCATTCCTAGCTTGTAAGGAATTGAAAATTTTACCCCTTTAGGGTTTACAGTTTTCCAAACCTGTCCACCTTTTCACTGCTGCTTTTAGCTCCTAGCCAATACTCAATTGCCCTCCCCTTGTCCCTTCCTTCCTTCTCACCCATTACTTCCCTCACCTGTCACTGTCTTGTCTGTCTGTATTATTTAGATTGTAAGCTCTTTTGAGCAGGGACTGTCTCTTTGTATCAGGTGTTCAGCACTGCGTGCGTCTGGTAGCGCTATACAAATGCTAATAATAATAATGGAATTGTCATAGACAGTTGGGTTTTCAGGATATCCACACTGAATAGGCATGGAATAAACTTGTATACATTGGAGACAGCATATACAAATTTATCTCATGCATATTATTTCTGGATATCCTCTGGGGGGTCACCAGAAGGAGTGTGGGAAGTTCTTATATATAATATGTACCAGTTGAGAAGCTTTTCGTCTCAGTCACATGCTAAAGTGGCATTTTAAGTCCTACTAGGAACTTGAAAACTTGGTGAAGAAGATTTAATAAATAGGTTTAGCAGGAACAATATATACTCATTCATTTTTAATGAAATACAGGACAGTTTTAGAACATTTTCTTTTTAATGGGAAGAATCAGGAATAAGGCCAACAGAAGGAGTCACCCTCCCCTCCAAGAAACCAAGGGGCCCTTTTACTAAGCCACGTAAGCGTCTACGCGTGCCCAATGCGTGCCAAAATGGAGTTACCGCCTGGATACTGCGTGGCTCTTGTGGTAATTTCATTTTTGGCACACATCCGATACGCAAGTACGAAAAATAATTTTTATTTTTGGATGTGCGTATTGAGCGTGTGCCAAGTGGCATTTGACGCGAATAGGTCATTACCGCCCTGGTTACTGCGTGAGACTTTACCGCTAGGTCAATGGCTGGCGGTAAGGTCTGATACCCAAAATGGATGCGCGGCAATTTTCATTTTTGCGCATGTCCATTTTCGGCAAAAAACTTTTTAATTATTTATTTATAATTTGCAAATCATATCAAGATATACAATCTTTTTAGAATTCACACCTTTAAATCCAAAAGAATAACAAAGAAAAATGTATCGACATGAATATAACTTTGGTGTCTTTAGTCCACATTATGAGAGATCCAAGATTCAAAAGCCAAAGGGAATTGGGATCAAGGAAATAATATCTAGTTACATTCAAGGCATCACTTAATTCTATATTCCTACTAAGACGCATGGACTCATCCTGATCCCTTCCGGGCTTTAAGAAAATCACTCAACTGTTTATCATCATAAAATATGTACTTGCAATCTTTAAATATTACTAAGCATTTACAGGGAAAACGTAATTGAAAACGAGCCTGTAAAGAAAGCACTTCTGATTTCATTTCTAGAAATTTCTTTCTCCGTTGTTGTGTCCATTTAGATATAGCGGGAAAAATAGAAATTTTCCCACCAAGAAAGTCTACATTAACTTTCTGAAAGTAAGTTTTTAACAAGGCTTCTTTATCCTGTAAAAAGACAAATGTCACAGTTCGGCAAAAATTTTAAAAAGGCATTTTTTTTGCAGGTGTGCTGAAAAATGATTCTGTGCGCACCCAAAACAAGCGTCTACTCTACCACAGGCCATTTTCAGGGCACCTTAGTAAAAGGACCCCTAAGAGATACACTTAAGAAATCGGGTAACACATGCTGTTTATCTGCCTTCCTCTGGATCATCACATGCGGTTTTACAATATGAAAACCAAAGAGAGACTCTTTGGAGATAAGTACTCTAAGGTCTAGTTCCAGTGTAACAGGAACCACGTAACTATCTTATTATGTACTATAGCACCATAATTTTAAGTAAGGAAAAAAAGCATAGTCAACATGTTGTATCTCTCCTTGGAGCCGTCAGTACTGACCGAACAAACATCTGATTGTGATTGCATATCGTTTCCTGCAATTCAGACACCAATAGGTCTGAAGTGTATTAATGTTCACAATAGTGTTATGTGCCTTGAAAATATTGTTAAAATGTGTTATTTGATTATGCTTATCAGCAATTTTAGCATGCTTTATTTGTCATTAAAAACAAAACAAAATATCTATGCCAAATAGGTATTGAGCTGCATAATTATGTAAATTAGCTCACTGCCTATGAAAACATAACATTTACTTAGAATTGCTATACCACCTATCAAAATGCAGCTCCAGGTGGTTCATATAACATGCATTAAAATGTCATAAATTAATGCAAGCTCATTACTGTGATCAAATTTAACAGTACTTTTGAGAGTTAAGTTTTACATGAACATTAACGTGCTAGCTATTATGCGAGAAATGTACCTCAAATTGATGGTCACGTCATTAACATGGACTGTTCAAACACGATGATTCAGCTGTATGACAGTGCAAGTCTCGTAAAGCTAGAAAGAAGTGCTCTTTGGCCCACTGCAAGTATTGAGATGATTGCACGCAACAAATTTGTGATTGTACCCAACATACTCTGGCTTCTGAGCGAGGCTCATTCCTATCATAGAATGCACAAAACAAATGCAATCAAGGGATCTTCACGTCTGAATAAAAAATCATAAATTCAAAATCATTTTCATTTATGGTGCTTATTTTAGAAGTGCTGTTCAGGTTTTATACATTCATAAACCAGAATTTAGAGCTTTATATTGCATAAATATTTAAACCCTGATGTTATAAAGCCAGGATATACATGTCTAAAACTAACATTTGGCAAAGGGGAGGGGGGGGGGGGGGGGGGGAGGGCATGGCCTGTGCAAGTTTTGGGCAGAACTAAGACAGACCTAAAAAATAAATATGTATTCCCCACTTCCAAAAGGGAAGGCATGTCCATCTCCAAGAAGATTGGCATCAGATTTACACCTTTTACCTGGGTGGCCTAGATTTCAGAAAAATGCTTGCATTGAGCAGCACGCCACTGGAGGGATTAGACATCACCCCTTTAATCCCCCAGTGGTTGATGTCTCCTGCAAAAACTGGCAAGGGATACCTGGATCTGTGACTACTTCAGGAAAAATAAACATTTATGTTTCTAAGGGGCCCTTTTGCTAAAGTGTATTAAGCATTTGCGGGGGGGGGGGGGGGGGGGAGGCGGAATTCCACTCTATATAGGTTGCCAAAAGTTGGCCATGCAAGTTTGGTTGCAGATGGCAGATCCTTGCCTAAACTAATTAGTTAATCAGGCAATAACAGTCTATTCTTGCTATTAATTAGGGTTTAGCTACGGATCTGCCCTATGCCCTATTCTGTAACATCTGTGTCTAAATTTTGGCAGGCGTAAATGCTGGTGACTGAGGTTAGGTGTGAATTGTATAACACGCACTCAGGGGATCTTTTACTTAGGTGCACTAGCGTTTTTAGCGCATGCTAAATATAAGCACGCGTAAAACACTAAATACATAAGTACATAAGTATTGCCATACTGGGAAAGACCAAAGGTCCATCAAGCCCAGCATCCTGTTTCCAACAGTGGCCAATCCAGGTCACAAATACCCGGTAAGATCCCCAAAATGTACAAAACATTTTATACTGCTTATCCCAGAAATAGTGGATTTTCCCCAAGTCCATTTAATAACGGTCTATGGACTTTTCCTTTAGGAAGCCGTCCAAACCTTTTTAAAACTCCGCTAAGCTAACCGCCTTTACCACATTCTCTGGCAACGAATTCCAAAGTTTAATTACACGTTGAGTGAAGAAAGTTTTTCTCCGATTCGTTTTAAATTTACTACATTGTAGCTTCATCGCACGCCAATGTATTCCTATGGGTGTCTTTAGCATTTAGCACCTGCCTATTTTTAGCACGCGCTAAAAACCCCAGTGCGCCTAAGTAAAAGACCCCCTCAGTGTGGCGCACCCTTTACAGAATAGTGCGGGCATCATCTACTGAATTTCCCCCTTAATGCTTGGTTAACATGTGGAAACAGACTATACTACATGTTAAGAGGTTAGTTTTAGTTTTCTGTTACTACATGGTAAACCACATTACTTAATTTTTCAAAATTTCGCTGATGGGGGTTGACGTGGATGGGGAATAGGCATGTCCAGATAATGCACTGCACTACTCATGCACTAACAGTCTAACATAGTAACGTGTAACATAGTAGTTGACGGCAGGAAAAGACCTGCACGGTCCATCCAGTCTGCCCAACAAGATAAACTCATATGTGCTACTTTTTGTGTATACCTTACCTTGATTTGTATCTGTCTTTTTCAGGGCACAGACCGTAGAAGTCTGCCCAGCACTAGCCCCGCCTCCCAACCACCAGCCCCGCCTCCCACCACCGGCTCTTAATGTGGGACCACTCACTGCCTCTTAAACAGGAGGCGCTCAGTGCTCCTGTGTTAATTGTTAGCAGGTACTGAGTGCTAATGGGAACATTTGTATTCAGTCCGTGCATTAAAATACCAGAAATGACCCCACATGTTGCCATATTAGATTTGCAACTATCGGGCTCCATCGCAGAACAGGCTCTATATTGGCAGATTCTGTTCTAAAATACTAGTGGAACTTGAAATATCCCAACCTGGACATCTCAGTTCTGATTTGCATGTTCTTCCTAGAACGTCGCTCCACGTAATTAAGCTAGGAAGTAAAGACCTCAGGGCTCCTGCAGTCATCGCTGAGTCCAAATAGTCAATACTGGGCCACTTCCAGCGACCGGCATTGAATATCTGGGCGTTTTTTGGCAGGTTTAAATTTAGGCGACCAATCCGATATTCAGCACGGGCCGGTTAAGGTTAAACTGGCCAAAGATATTCCAGCTATTTTTTGTGGCCTAATTTAGTGGCCAAATTTAGCCAGTGATGCGCTATATATTGCATGATAGAATTGGTTATCCGCTAAGTGCTAACTGGCAATATTCAAGAGGAGATAAGCAGCTGTCTCCCACTGAATATTGCTGGATAGCCGGTTAAGTGTCATTTAACTGGCCAGCAGCCGTTCCTGGTTGTGTTACAGAATATGCTTCTACCATCCCACCCCACCGCCCAGGACATCTAAATGGAGGCTCACAGTTGTAGAGCTTCTTGTGAGAGCCTTATGATTCTAGGGATCTGAGCATTTATTTTCTGAAAGGCAAGACCAAATAAGCAAATCTCTCTCAGGAAAATCCCTTCTGCGTATATTTATTTGTAGCTCTGTATTTCTTTTGGACAATGGCCAAATCTGATACAAAGATCAGATAACAGAAAAAAAAAAGACCAGCTTCCAACCTCCCTCTTTCCCAAAGACTGATGTTTCTTTTATAACTGTTTTTATTAAGCTAATTATGTCTACTTCCTTTTTTCTTTAATAATATTCCAATAAACTGTACCGTCTGTAAAGAGTATTTCTCTAGAGTTATTACTAATATGAAGAAAACGCCATTTTGTAAAAGATAATTGAACAAATTAACAGAAAGGACTGAGGCTTCTCTGGAGCTTCATGAGTTCTGGTCTGAGGAGAAATGCATCAGGATTCTGTCATTTCAGCCATTTAAAACGGAAACTGGGTGGGGATAATATTCAGCCAGTGGCCACTGTCGACAGTTAAACCTGGATATTTATTTTATTTTATTTATTTGTTACATTTCTACCCCACATTTTTTCCCCACCTCTTTGCAGGTTCAATGTGGCTTACATAGTGCCGGAGAGCAGTTGCAGACTCCGGTGCGTACAAATACAAGGTGAAGTTGTGATAGGGTAATGTTCATGAGGTAGGACCACATAAAGGAAATGTTCGATGGTGGGGTTTGGTGATGGCCATTACGAACTTTGGCGTTGTTGTGCCGGGCCATATCTGAGCTTCAGCTCAGAATATCCAGTTTTGTAGAGCAGGCTAGCACATAGCTGGTTAAGTCTGATATTTAGCTCTTAAACGGTTTGTCTCGCCCCTTTGCATGGCCGCCCACGGAGATAGGCACCCACTTTCGATTATGCCTCTCTTTATGTTTGAAGTTTTTGTTGCAGAATCTTTGAAGCAAAGTAATTGTGATGAGAAGACATAGCTCGGGACACACCTAGCCAGTCAGGTTTTCAGGATATCCACAATGAACATGCATGAGAGAAATTTGCACACCCTACCTGCATTCTATGCAAATCTATCTCATGCATGTTCATTGTGGATATCCTGAAAACCTGACTTGCTAGGTGTGTCCCGAGGACTAGGTTGAGAACCCCAGTTCTGGAGCAATACAATAACAGAGGTCACACAACATTCACTTTATTTATTTTTACTCTAAAAAACTACAATGCAAAGTTGAGATCATCGTGTTTAAAGTTCTCTGCTGCATTATCATAAGATAACAACGTTCTATGTTTCAACATCAGAAGCAAACCCTTCAAAATCCTCTCCATCAATATCAGAATCCATGAAATGTTCCACGGCAAAGGCTGCCGCTTCCTCGCTGGTGATTTCTTATTCATTGTTGTCAGGAGATACATCATAGGGTGAACCATAATCTTCAAACGTCTTTTCAAATCCTCTAATGATGATGGTGGATGTTACCATTTTCCAGGCATTTTCAACCCAGGTGTAAGCCCCTCAAGTACAACCACGATATGTGCTCTCATGTTATTCAACAGCTTTTGCACATGTAAACCCCCTGGTGGCAGAGCAAGGTATTACAATGATGATACCAAATATGTCACAGTGTTTCCCCAAAATGACTCAACACCAACCAGGGAATTTAACAATAAAAAGACAATATTTATTAGTGAATTATATTTAAATGCTAATGAAATTTTATCAACTTGCAAATTTAACATATGTATTCCAATTACAGGTTAGCAACACAAATCAGTTTAGTCTCTAGAAGCATTGAGAGCATCCTCAGATAAGTATAAATATCAAACATATAAACGGCGAGTGACCGACTCACTCGCAAATGCGCAGTAGAGACTTCCCTCTCTGTCCCGCCCCCACGTCAATACATGATGACGAGGGCGGGACAGAGAGGGAAACTGCGCCGCCGAGGTTGATACCGCTCCCCCCCACCCGCCCACTCGAGGTCGCCGCTACCGTTACCCCCCCCCCCCCCCACACACACACACACCCGGCCCGGGCCCTCTCTCCGCTACTAAACTTACACATCCATTCGCCGGAACGCAGCACGCACATCAGCTGAGCTGCCGTCGGCCTTCCTTCCCTGCCTGTGTCCCGCCCTCGCTGACATTACATCACAGGAGGGCGGGACACAGGCAGAGAAGGAAGGGCCGACGGCAGCTCAGCTGATGTGCGTGCTGCGTTCCGGCGAATGGATGTGTAAGTTTAGTAGTGGAGAGAGAGAGGGCCCTCCGGGGGGGGGGGGGGGGGGGAAACGGTAGCGGTGGCGACCTCGCAGGGAGGGAGGGGGAAGGAAGGAAAATCCCAATACCAGCCCGTTTTTACGGGCTCAACTGCTAGTTAGTTACATAAATCATTTATGTACATTCAATTCCACAAAACACCAGACTCTTCAAAGTCTCCCCTCTCCTGTCCCTCAGACCCCTGGAGACCCCCAAGGATCCCAACATGTAAGTTTTCCTCTACTCTTTTTTTTCTTCTTTTAGTTATCTCTCACTTATTGTTCAGGTTTCCTTTACTATTTTCTCTTATGTGCACTTTTTAAAATAGTTTCATTCACTTAGCTGCTCTCTTTGTTTTCTCTCTCTGGCTCTCTTGAACGGTGGGCGCCTTTTCTTTCAGGTGATGATCTCCAGCATCAACTTTCTTCCAGTCTTTTCCTAGTAACATGTTCTCACCAATACAGCTCCCTCCCAACTGCCAGCCTGAGCTGTTTGTCACTCTCCTGAGAGTTCCATCACTCAGCGCATGCACACAGAGCACTCAGTTTCACTGCACTGCTTAATGTCTCTACACCAGATCTAGAAGGAGCCAGGTAATCTTTTAAAATTTAATCCATAGGGTTACACACAGATTCTTTCTTGTGAGAACCCATCACATCAAATATTAGCAAAGATTTTTGGCAAAAGAACTACCCGGCCTTCCTTGGAAGCATTTATCAATCCACTCTTTCATAACTTTCTCATTCATCCAGCCTTTCTTGTTGCATGTAACAACAACGCCTCTTGGAAGTTTCTCGTAGGGCATTGTTACATACTTGAATATTACTAGGGGCTTCAGCTTTTGACCACCAGAAGTACAGGCCCAACACCACAGTGAAGCTAGTCCATTCATGGCCTGTTGTTGTTATGGTAACGGTCTTGCTGCCATGCTTGGCAACTGTTCTGGTAGCAGGTATATCAAAAACCATTGGCACTCTGTCCATATTTACTATATTATTTGGTTGGATTTTCCCTTTAATTCACTCCTCATTCACAAATTCCCAGAAGCTAGCAACTTTCTCTTCCCAGTCACGCGGGAGCTTTTGGCCAACAGTTGTTCTGGCCCTAACAGAAAGTTTGTTTCTCCACATAAACTTGTAAACCCAGTTGTCCTCTTCCTTAAAATCAGTAATGTTCATTTGGAAAGCCAACGCTTTGGCTTAATTTATATTTTATGCCTCTTATGGAGACAACTACATAGAGCTGTTGAGACGATTTGGTGTTAGCAGCAACTCTAAGTGGTTATTTTAGAAAGCTTTATGGGACACTTCTGAAGCTTCATCTTCTTGGCTATATATATATATATATATATATATATATTATCAGTTTTATGACAGAGCAGACCTCTGCCACCGGTGACATCTGCCGAAACACAGCCTTGTTGGGTCATTAGGAAATTTATTTGACTGCAATAAACATTGGACATTTAAGCGTGAATTTTCCTCGCTTTGGTTTGTCACCGCAATTTCTTCTGGCATAATAGCTTGGCAGAAAACTCTAGAGTGTAGGGCATCTTTGGATGCTAATGGAGTAACTATGTGGCAATGAAGGGTTAAACATTGGAGGAGGCTTTCTATCTAACCCAACAGGTGTACAGACTGCAGGGGCGTAGCCACGGGCGGGCCAGGGTGGGCCTGGGCCCACCCAAGTTCGGGTCAGGCCCGCCCAGCAGCAAAGTTCCTGAGTGATGGCGATTCCAGTCGCAGCGATTCCCACACGCTGCCTGCCAGTGCCGGCTGCCGCTCAATCTCCTCGCGCTACTAAGTGCTAACCCGGAAGTCTCTCCTCTGCAGGAGAGACTTCCGGGTTAGCGCTTAGTAGCGAGAGGAGTTTGTTGAGCGGCAGGCAGCGTGTGGGAATTGCTGCGACTGGAATCGCCGTCAGGAACTTTGCTGCTGGGTGGGCCTGCAAGGAGGGTGAGATGCTGCAGCTGCACGGGGGGGGGGGGGGGGGGGGAAGATGTCACTTGGGGGAGGGAAGACGGGGGGGACACAGCAGCTGCACAGGGGGAAGGGAAGATGGAAAGAAAGATGCTGCACAGGGGGGAGGGAAGATGGAAAGATGAGGCTTGGTTGGTGGGTGAGGGAGATGCAGCAAAGGGGTGGAGGGGTGAGGAAGGGAGAAGTCTTGGCTGTGTATGAGGTGGAGGGGAGGGACACATGCTGCATACAGAGGGGATAGGTGGGGAGGGGGAGAAATGGTAGGCATAGGTGTGGAGAGGAGGGAGAAATGGTGGGTATAGTGGAGGGAGGGAGGGCGGAGCAGAGAAAATTTTGTGCCCACCCACTTTGGGCTCAGGCCCACCCAAAACTGGCTGTCTGGCTACGCCACTGGTACAGAGATGTACTTATCCTTGCAAAACAATCCCATGGATGCAAGAGGCAGGACATCAAAAAAACTGCAAGTAAGTTTGTAAGAATGCAAGTGTTCAGATAGTGAGAAATTAGGAAGTCCTGTGCACAATTGTAATGACAAAATATCACTCTTCTTACAGACCAAAATCAACTGCTTTTGGCTGAGCTGCTGAACACTCTACAGCATGTAGATGAAATATCTGTTTTTTTATGTGTGCCCGAACAGAAGTAACTGTTAAAATTGAAAAGGTCCTTTGAAAACAAAAGGGATAGCATTCAGTCTTCACATGATGTTTGCTTTGGACAGAATGAGACGAGGCTTCCAGGCTATTTTCAAATCTTTGCCAAGGACTTTTGTGGTTATGTTTTTTTGTTCTGTGTATTAAGATCTGTTGCATTTATGGAAACCCCCCTCCTTTTTATTGTGAAGGTAAAGGGGAAAGGGGATGGGATTTGACATACCACCTTTCTGTGGTTGCAGTCAAAGCGATTTAAATGCATAAGGTACTTATTTGTACCTGGGGCAATGGAGGGTTAAGTGCAGTGGTGTAGCTAGGAGGGGTGCAAGGGAAGTGGCCGTGCCCCCAAACGGGCTTCAGTCAGCATCAACGCCTATTTCTTTATGCAATCTGTCACATTTAAAGCATGTGCTGGTGCTGTCAGACGTCCGCTCTCCGCTCCCCCAGCTCCTTCAACCTGGCTACGCTTCTGGTTAAATGACTTGCCCAGAGTCCAAGGAGCTGCAGTTGTTGATGGTAAGTTTCATCTTAGAGGTGTCTGCACATTCATAGCAAAGGACTTTGGGGTAGACTAAAGAAAGGACGCCAAACATTAGGTACAAAAAAATTGAGTGCTATGCAAGTATCCTGTATGGCAAAGTTGAGTGCTAAAGCCGTTACAAAACATTAGTGTAAGTTGGTATTTGAGTGCCTAACTTTAGGGGTGAGCATTTATGCCCTGTCAAAGGCTAGTATAAATATTTGAACCTAAATACTGTCAGTTGTGTGTGTAACTGATAGTATCCCATAAACTTACTGGTCAATATTCAAAACTTATAACCAGCCAGAAACGACCACTGACTGGTTAAAGCGCTTGTTTGCAGCTATCTGGTCATTTTCAGCGGCACTTAATGGTTATTTTTGCAGAAAATGACCGGTTAGTGGCTAAGTGAAA
Organism: Microcaecilia unicolor; assembly: GCF_901765095.1. Classification (NCBI taxonomy): domain Eukaryota; kingdom Metazoa; phylum Chordata; class Amphibia; order Gymnophiona; family Siphonopidae; genus Microcaecilia; species Microcaecilia unicolor. The sequence goes on from NC_044035.1 coordinate 324,720,453, forward strand.
ACCAGCTATGTTGCGGGCATTCATAAGTACATACAAGTACATAAGTAATGCCATACTGGGAAAAGACCAAGGGTCCATCGAGCCCAGCATCCTGTCCACGACAGCGGCCAATCCAGGCCAAGGGCACCTGGCAAGCTTCCCAAACGTACAAACATTCTATACGTTATTCCTTGAATTTTGGATTTTTCCAAGTCCGTTTAGTAGCGGTTTATGGACTTGTCCTTTAGGAAACCGTCCAACCCCTTTTTAAACTCTGCTAAGCTAACCGCCTTCACCACTTTCTCTGGCAACAAATTCCAGAGTTTAATTACACATTGGGTGAAGAAAAATTTTCTCCGATTTGTTTTAAATTTACTACACTGTAGTTTCATCGCATGCCCCCTAGTCCTAGTATTTTTGGAAAGTGTGAACAGAAGCTTCACATCCACCTGTTCCACTCCACTCATTATTTTATATACCTCTATCATGTCTCCCCTCAGCCGTCTCTTCTCCAAGCTGTATAGCCCTAGCCTCCTTAGTCTTTCTTCATAGGGAAGTCGTCCCATCCCCGCTATCATTTTAGTCGCCCTTCGCTGCACCTTTTCCAATTCTACTATATCTTTCTTGAGATGCGGCGACCAGAATTAAACACAATACTCAAGGTGCGGTCGCACCATGGAGCGATACAACGGCATTATAACATCCTCACACCTGTTTCCATACCTTTCCTAATAATACCCAACATTCTATTCGCTTTCTTAGCCGCAGCAGCACACTGAGCAGAAGGTTTCAGTGTGTTATCGACGACGACACCCAGATCCCTTTCTTGGTCCGTAACTCCTAACGTGGAACCTTGCATGACGTAGCTATAATTCGGGTTCTTTTTTCCCACATGCATCACCTTGCACTTGCTCACATTAAACATCATCTGCCATTTAGCCGCCCAGTCTCCCAGTCTCGTAAGGTCCTCTTGTAATTTTTCACAATCCTGTCGTGATTTAACGACTTTGAATAACTTTGTGTCATCAGCAAATTTAATTACCTCGCTAGTTACTCCCATCTCTAAATCATTTATAAATATATTAAAAAGCAGCGGTCCTAGCACGGACCCCTGAGGAACCCCACTAACTACCCTTCTCCATTGTGAATACTGCCCATTTAACCTCACTCTCTGTTTCCTATCCTTCAACCAGTTTTTAATCCACAATAGGACATTTCCTCCTATCCCATGACCCTCCAAGTGAGGACAGTCTATGAAGGAGTAGGCTGTGATCATTATCATTAAAACGCCTAAATTCTTGGACAGCCTGTCTGACATCCTCCCAAATATCCTTATCTCCCAAAAGAGTCTCATTCAATCTCCAAATCTCCCTACGACCCTCCAATCCCAGACCTTGCAGTTTAACCCAGGTTGCCGCATGATTCAAAACACTAATTGTTCCTATTTCTGCCCCCGCCACCGCCACGCATTACGATGGACTCATAACCCATCCAGCCTAGAATATGACTGTGCTGCATGGGAGGAAAAGGTATAATCACGCTGAGTTCCATGTAGCAGTCTCCAGCAATCCACCACCTCTAACCCTTTCATGAGTTGCAAAAATGCTTTTCTCCCCTGCTCACTATGATAACCTCCCCCTTTTGAATGGTCCAGTCTAGCCTCCGGGCCCAAATTGAAATCACCCCTAGAACCTGGGCAGGTTTAGCGCATAAATGTGACCGCTAGATCATAGCTGGTTAAGTTCTGAATATTGCCAGAGAATGTAGTAAAAGCAGTTAGCTTAGCAGGGTTTAAAAAATGTTTGGGTGGCTTCCTAAAGGAAAAGTCCATAGACCATTATTAAATGGACTTGAGGAAAATCCACTGCTTATTTCTAGGATAAGCAGCATAAAATGTATTGTACTTTTTTGGGATCTTGCCAGGTACTTGTGATCTGGATTGGCCCCTGTTGGAAACAGGGATACTGGGCTTGATAGATCTTTGGTCTGTCCCAGTATGGCAACAATTATGTACTTATGTTATGTAACTGGTTATGTGCTAACCATTTCAAAAAACCCTGGATTCTCAATGCCAATGCCTGGACAGGGTCCGGCATTGAATATGCAGGAATAATGCTGGCAGTGGTCAGAAAAACGCTCTCTGCCACCAGTTGAATATTAACCCCTTAGGGCTAGATTCTGTATATCATGCCTAGCATTTTTCACCTAAATCTATGCACATTCTATAACCATGCACGTAACTTAATTGGCTTAACAAGCCAATCGGCATTGCTAACAGCACTTAACAAGCAATAATGAGCACTAATTAGTAATAACTAGAATTTATGTGCATAACTTGCTAAGCATATGCTGTAATGAACTGCGCCTAAATTCTAAAGCATGCAGTTCAAAAGGGGTGTGGCTACTGGCATTCCCAAATTTAGGCACGTTGTTATAGAATATGACCCAGTCCACATATATCTACGTGCAGGGATTTACGCCACATTATGGTTGGTGTAAATGGATTAATGTAGTTTTAGGGGCTGGGATATCAACTAAGCATATTCTATATACCGCATCTAAATCTTATAGAATACATTTAAGCAAACATGATTTACGCGCGGATTTTTCAGGCGCCATATATAGAATCTCCCCATTAGTGTGTGTCTGATACGCCCCTGACCCGCCCAGGCACCTTCCATATTAATGCCCCCTTTGCAGCTATGTGCTACAGAACTTCGGCACTAATTTTGTACAATACCACTTAAGTGCAGTTATGCGTATTACCGCAAATGTGTTGCCAATTAGTGCCACTTTGCTACATAAGGATCATTAAAGAAACTTCAGACCGCTCAAAACACGGCAGCTAGACTTATATTTGGAAAGACACGATTCGAAAGCACAAAACTCCTCTGTGAAAAACTACACTGGCTCCCAATCAAAGAACGCATTGCTTTCAAAATCTGCACCCTGGTTCACAAAATTATCTACGGTAAAGCCCCGGGATACATGATAGACTTGATCGACCTACCAGCTAGAAACACATCTGAATCAACACGAACATATCTAAATCTGCACTGCCCAAGCTGCAAAGGACTTATATACAAATCAACTTACGCATCCAGTTTTTCCGACATAAGCACACAACTGTGGAATGCATTACCGAAAGCCTTAAAAACGACTTATGACCACCTCAATTTCCGGAAAACACTAAAAACTAATCTGTTTAAAAAGGCATACCCTAACGATCCAACTTAAATGCCTGATCTCTGTAACACAACAAAACTAAAGTACGTAATGGACGTAACACAACTCTCCCGCTGTACGATTCCCTAATGTGGCTGTGCCACACGAACTTTACCACATCACTTTGTATTTGTTCACACCGGTGTCAGCAAACGCCTCTCCGGTACTATGTAAGCCACATTGAGCCTGCAAATAGGTGGGAAAATGTGGGATACAAATGTAACCAATTAATTAATTAATTAAAGACTTAAAGACAGTTAAAGCCAATTAGTGCCACTTCAACAATTTAGTTAGGGGCCTTTTTACTAAGCTGCGGCAAAAGAGGGCCTTTGCTGGCGTCAGTGCGTGTGTTTGATGTGCGCTGATGCCCCCTTTTACAGCAGCAAGGTAGAAGCCTGTTTTTTTAAAAAAAGAAATGGCTGTGCGTCAAATGAAGCACTTTCCGGACGGCCAGTTCGTGGGGGAGGACATGCCATCACTCATTGAGGTGGCGGCAAGGGCTCCCGTGCTAATCTGGCGGTAATTGGGCAGTGCACTGCCCAATTACTGCTGAGTAAACACCAGCTGGACACGGCATGCACTGCGGGGAGGGAGCTATCACCTGGCAGCTGCGGTAGCCTGGCGGTACGTCCGGTTTAGTCAGCAATAAGCCCACATTGGGCTTACTGCTGCTTAGTAAAAAAACCTCCCTTGGTCTATAACTTGCTTGCTCAACTTTATGCACCAGTGGCGTAGCTACTTGGGGCCAGGGGGAGGCCTGGGCCCCCGTAGATTTGGCCCTAGACCCTCCTGCCGACGACCCTCTCGACCCCCCTCCCGCCATCACCTGCCTTTGCTGATAGGAGACCCCAACCCCTGCCAGCCGAGGTCCTCTTCTTCCTGCAAACGTGCAGGACGTCAGAAACAGAAGGAAGCCTTGGGCGGGAAGAAGAGGACCTTGGCTGGCGAGGGTTGGGGTCCCCCGCCAGCAAAGTTAGGCAACGGCGGGTTGGCGGTGGGAGGTGGGGTCGAGAGGGTCGTCGGCAGGGGGGGCAAAGTTGGTGGTGGCGGCGGGGTCAGCAATGGCGGGGGGGGTCGGCAGAGCTGGGGGGGGGCTAAAATGTGCCCCCTCACCTCGGGCTCTGGACCCTCTCCCGCCGAAGTCTGGCTATGCCCCTGTTTTGCACTAGTTGCAAAATTGTGCATCCATGTCTATAGAATTAGGAGTATATGTCTATTTATCTATAGATATCTATGTACAGGTATATATATATACTAGTAACAAAAGGTCCATTTCTGGCACAAATGAAACAGGTGCTAGCAAGGTTTTCCGCAGAGTGTGTATGTTTGAGAGAGTGTCTGTGAGAGTGACTGTGTGAGAGAGAGTGAATGTGCAAGTGTGTGTGTGTGACAGAGTGAGAGTGGGTGCGAGTGCGTATGTGAGACAGTGAGTGTCCTCCCCTTTCCCCCCTCTCAGGTCTTAGGGACCCCCCTCCCCTCCTCTCTGGTCTTAGAAACCCCCCTCTCTGATCTTGGGGACCCCCTCCTCCCTCTCTGGTCTTAGGGACCCCTCCCCCCCTCTGGTCTCAGGACCCCCCTCCCAGGTTTCAGGACCGGTGAGATACACTGTGTGTGTGTGTGTGTGTGTGTGTGTGTGTGTGTGTGTGTGTGTGTGTGTGTGTGTGTGTGTGTGTGTGAGACAGTGTGTGGGCACTCCCTTGCACATCAATTCCCCCTTTTCCCATCATGTTCCTCAACCTCAGTGCATCATCCTTTTCCTTGTAGCTCCCCATCCTGTCTTCCATTATCTCATTATCTGCTCACCCTTTTCACCAAATGTCCAAGTCTCCATCTCCATCCTCCAAATCAATCACTGCTGTTTCCCCAATCCCCAATCTGCTTTTCCATTCTTTCCTTTCTCTGTCCCCATCCCAGGCTTCAGAGACAGTGTATGTGAGTTTTCTTTTTGTGGGTTATCTTTTTTTGCCGCTTCCGTTCAGAAGTGGCTCCCATTCTCCTTTTTTTCCGCTGCCGTGTCTCCGCTACCATTCAGCTGTCCAAGAGCAACGTTGATTGGTTCGTCGTGCATCTTACGTTTCGTTCCGTCGCCTAGCAACGTTTCGGTGATAGTAGTCCTTCCTTATTTCTTGCTGGTCATTCTCATGGGTCCGCGATGCGTCTGACGTCACGTTTCATCGAGCGATGCGATTTGCTGAGTCTCAGTGCTCCGCCCTCGATGTCATCACGTTGTGACGCGAGGGCGGGGCAGACACTCATGGAGAAAAAGCGATCTACACAAGTACACATTTAGAACGTTTGGAGACTTGACTTCCGGCTTCATTAGAATGTTGGAGGTGCGTTTTATATATAGAGATATATTTTTTTAATTTTAGATTTTGCTCGCTTTTTCAGTAGTTCAAGTTGAGTTAACTTCAGGTATACTGGGTATTTCTCTGTCCCTGGAGGTCTCACACGCTAAGCCTATACCTGAGGCAATGGAGGGTTAAGTGACTTAAGATGACAAGGAGCAGCAGTGGGAGTTGAACCAGCCACCTCTGCATATCAAGAGGGGGTGCTCTGACCACTACTCGGTAGGTAGGTAGGTAGGTAGGTAGGTAAAAATCTCCTATGCAGTAAGCACCAAAAATAAAAGTTTGAAACAAATATCTATAATGTTCTGCAGAATGTGGATTCTGTAAAAGAATGATCCAGTGACTTTCTTTCAATTCCTTATACCCGTTGCGCTGCTTGACGGAAAAAGGAGAAGAGAAATGATGGCATTTGTTGACTATCAATATTTTTCTTTAGGCAAGATGTCTAAAAGTGGATATTGCTAGGAGTCCTCACTGTGAGGTCTCTAGGCCAGGCATCCTAACCTTCACTTGACTATGTACCAGTAAGCACTTGGTGCTGTGTGTTTTGCAGCTGCCTTTTACACTCCCATTTCTAATGGTTGCCAGACAAACATATTGGATGAGCTATCCCAGCCAGCTTTTTCAGGTTAAGGAGGAAGCCATTAGTGGAAGCAGCTTGCAATCTTGTCTCTGCCGGTGCTCTTTTCTTCCTCCTGTCCTCTCCTCCTCCACCTCCTCTTTTCAATTTAAAAATTCCAAGCTGACAATCAGCTCAGGCATGCCAAGGAAAAGAAAAGAGCCTCATTAACAAGGGCAGAAAAACATTATCAGCTGTTGCGGTGTTAGTAATATTGGCTTGCGAGAAAATCTGGTGAAAAGGCAGCATCTCTTAAGGATCTCGGTATCTGTCTCAAGAGTTTGGACAATATTAACTCCATGATGTGAGCCCCAGTAATCCTGGGCGTATGAAAAATTACAGCCTTGTTTTACTATCTATAAGCCATCCACTTTAAAAGAGGTGACGGGTTCATCCTTGTTTATTTTTTTATTTTATTTTTGTTACATTTGTACCCTGTGCTTTCCCACTCATGGCGGGCTCAGTGCGGCTTACGTGGGGCAATGGAGGGTTAAGTGACTTGCCCAGAGTTACGGGGAGCTGCCTGTGCCTGAGGTGGGAATTGAGCTTAGTTCCTTGGTTCCCCAGGACCAAAGTCCACCACCCTAACCACTAGGCCACTCCTCCTAAGAGGCCCTTTTATAAAGGCACGCAATGGCCTACGTGTGTCCAGTGTGCACGTATTCAGCTTTACCACCCGGTTTCCGCGTGTTCTAGGTGATAATTCTGAATTTGGCGCATGCCAAAAACACGTGGTAGAAAATATTTTCTATTTTCTACCACGTGGCGCTTACCCAGTAGTAAAAGGCAGTGGGCGCGTGCGGCATGCCTGCCACCCAGGCAAGCCGGGAGACCTTACCGCCAAGTCAATGGGTAGCATGTGCTGGTTTTTTCGGCCCCTTAAAACAAGGCCCTTTTTCCAGGACGTGGTAAAAACTGGCCCGGCGAGCACCCAAAAGACACGTTCGCACTGCCACAGGCCACTTTTTGCCGCGGCTAAGTAAAAGTGCCCCTAAATTTGTTGGGTAGCTTTACAGCAGTGATCTTAATAACTTTGGAAAAGTATGCATTTTTACATCTAGATTGCATGAAATCATTCTAAGGACAAAAAAGAATCACGGAAATATTTTGTTACCCTTTTTCAAGTAGGTGAACTATAAGGAAGCAAAAATGTAGATTTCCAAACTTATCAGTGATTAAAAAAAAAACAAAAAAGGTATGACCTGTAGTCCAGGAAATCTTCCTGACTTTGAGTTTAATAAGCACCACATCAGGTCTTCTCTCTTGTATTATGAAGTTTCAGAAATCATTTCAGGACCCTCTTACTAAGCTGCATTAGGTGCTAATGTACCTAACGCAACAAAAATGACTTACCGCAGGTTTTGCTATTCATTTATTGCATTTGTATCCCACATTTTCCCACCTCTTTGCAGGCTCAATGTGGCTTACAATACATCATGGATAGTGGAAATATGTAAGAGAATAGACATTTAGTATTACAGAAGTCTTTTGGGTGACATGATAATGATAAAGCATGATAGTAGTATAACAAGCAAATATTAAAAGACAATTCTGGATATATCTGCTAGTTCATCCTGCAGTAATTTTGCATTTAGCACACGGTATGCACATGCTAAGAGTTTTAAAAAATTTTTATTTTTGAGGGGGCTTGGCATGGGTGGAGAGTGGGTGTTCCTGCACTAACCAGTTACTGCATCTACGTTACTGACCCTAAATAGGTGGCAGTAAGTGCTCCCAAGGTAATTTTTTTTTTTAATGGCCACACGCTAATGCTGCCAAGAAAAAGAACTAATTAAACAATTAATTAACTTTAATAATTTAAGAGGCCCACCCTCAGAAATTTAAACACCCAAGTGGTAATCACTCAAGACCCCTATTGGGTGAGACACTTCATTGATTGGGTCACTCACTTGGTTTGTAATATTTTATTTATTTATTTATTTGTTACATCTGTACCCCACATTTTCCCACCTATTTGCAGGCTCAATGTGGCTTACATAATACCGTGAGGCGGTATCTACCTCCGGTGATGAAACAAATCCAGAGTAATGTTATAGTCAGTGAAATAAATATGTTACAAACACAGTAGGGAATCACAGAGAAGAGAGGTTATAATGTGTTCATTATAAGTTTTTGTTTGTTGTATTGCTGAGTTAAGCATTTAAGTTCGATCAGAAGGGTATGCCTTTTCGAATTAGTTGGTCTTTACTGATTTCCAGAAGCTGAGGTGGTCATATGTTGTCTTTTGGTAGTGCATTCCAGAGTTGCGTATTTATATAGGAGAAGCTGAATCCATAAATTGATTTGTACTTAAGACCTTTGCAGTTAGGGTGGTGAAGATTTAAGTATGTTCGTGATAATCTAGTTGAGTTTCTGGTTGGCAGGTCTATGAGGTCATACATATATGCTGGGACATCGCTATAGATAATCTTGTGGACCAGGGTGCAGACTTTGAAAGTAATACGTTCTTTAATTGGGAGCCATAATGGGCTATTTTGTGCTTGGTGCAATAATGCCAACCATCTTAGCCAGCTTCAATGGCAAATCAAATAAAACTTTAAAAACTTGCCACTTATCTTATGCGCCCTGCGTCAGTAATACCAGATGCGAAGGGCTCCGTTGGTAGAATCGCTCAATGATCTCGAAGAAAAGACTGCTCTCCCCTGAAATATGACCATGCACCTGACGAGCGGGCTTCAGCCTAACTTTCCTCAGGGACTTGAGTTCTGGCTGCCTCTCCCTCTTGACGTCCCTCAGGACGTCAGAAACAGAAGGAAGCCTTTTGCGGAAAGAAGAGGACCTCGGCTGGCGGGGGTTGGGGTTCTCCACCAGCAAAGGTAGGTGACGGCGGGAGGGGGGTCCAGGCCTAAATCTATGGGGGCCCAGTCCCCCCCCCCCAGACCCCACATAGCTACGCCACTGACGTGGGTGTTTAAATTTCTGAGGGCGCTCCTCTTAAATTATTAAAGTTAATTAATTGTTTTAACTAATACTTTTTCCTGGTTTTGGTGTGTTCTATTTAGGTTTTTTTTCACCAGTGAAGTCAGGGAATTTTTTTTCTTTAACACACGCTAATGCTAACATTAGCACAAGGTCATGTATATTGAAAAAAATAGAAATAAGCTCTTTTTCACAGCCTTGTTAAAAATGGGTTTAGAGTGTGCCAAAGACCTGCTTAGTAAAAGGACCCCTTGATGTGTTAATGAGTCTTTCCATGGGTGATTTGAAGTGACAGACAGCGATAGGATTCATGAGTTTGAAAATCTGGTGCCTTTATCATCTAAGAAGCACAGCATAATCTCTCAAAGAAACATGCCAACTGCAAAGTATTAAGACTAATAAACAAATGTCTAAGAGACATGCGTATAGTCAGAAATGCTTGGTTCATTTCAGGAAATTTGGCTTTTGTCCCAGTTTTGTTAATATTTCTTTTTGTTCTTTTCACACATTCATAGGAATTAAAAAATTTAAATCCACATTAGAACTTTTTAAGGCATGGAATTTGATTGCCTTGTGTTAATTCGTAGCGGGCCCCTTTTCCAAAGGTGCACTAGTGTTTTCAGCTAAGCGTGCGCTAAACATTAGAGATGCTCGTATATGGGCATCTCTAGCATTTAGCACATGTTAAAAATGCTAATAAAATTATATCTGAAACAAAATTATTTACTGCCACCGTTAGGTCCCGAAGCGCCTTCCAGATGGTATTCAATGTAACCTCCACAGGCGCCAAAAACTCCAAGTTGATTTCTCTTAGGTGTTTAGGAGTGGTTCCGCCGATTCGGGTTCTGCTGTAAATGTCCTCCGTTTCAGCATATGCCTCTAACTCACTCCTCCACTCCTTTGGACATGGTGGTTGAATAATTCGGGAGCGATGGAGTTGTTTTTCCCAGTCCAAGAGCGTCAACGCTCCTTTGCCCGCGCTAATCAAAGGGCTCGCCAACCCTTTCATGGACAATTTAACTGAACCCTTTGAGAGTGAAAAATTGATATAACAAATGATTCTACACAGCACATGCTAAAAACGCTATCACGCCTTTGTAAAAGACCCCCAGAATAATGTGCATTAAATTGATTGTGCATGGACCAAGGGGCTCTTTTACTAAAGCTTAATGCGCACTACTACTACTACTACTTATCATTTCTATAGCGCTACAAGGCATACGCAGCGCTGTACACCATACACAAAAAGACAGTCCCTGCTCAAAGAGCTTACAACCTAGATAAGACAGGCAGACAGACAGAACAATTAAGGGTAAGGGAATAAAGAGGTGAGGATAAAAGGACAGGGCAAGTGAGTGGTGGTTAGGAGTCAAAAGCAGTGGTAAAGAGGTGGGCTTTAAGTTTGGACTTGAAAACGGCTAAAGAGGGGGCTAGACGTACAGGCTCGGGAAGTCTATTCCAGTCGTGAGGTGCAGCAAGATAAAAGGAACGACGTCTGGAATTAGCAGAAGAGGAGAAGGGGACAGATCAGAGAGATTTATCAACAGAACGGAGTACCTGAGAGGGGGTGCAGTGAGAGACAAGAGTGGAGAGGTACTGGGGAGCGGCAGAGTGAATGCACTTATAGGTCATAAAGACGACGCTAAAGAAATTAGCACACGCTAAATGCTAAGAAGCCCATAGGTATAAATTGGGCTTCTTAGCATTAGGCACACACTTAGCTATAGTCAATGGGGCCCTGGGTGCCTGAACACACGGAATTCATGCTAATGAATGCACGTCCCTAGTACATAAGGTGCACTTCCAATGAGAATGCATGTGTGTAGGAGTGTTTCTTTGTACTTATGCCATTATGTGCCACCTCACATCCATGCCTCCAATGTTTGCATGTCCAGATGCGCTTTGGCTCGGGTGGCATTTCCTGATATTAACCACTAAGGGCTAGATTCTATAAATGGTACCGAAAAAACGGTGTAAAAAATGCTGAGCGCTTAAGTCCCAGGGGTCGCACTTAATTTATGCATATCCATTTGCACCAACGAAAATGTGGTGCAAATGCCTGCACCTAAATTTAGACGTGGAATCCCCTTATTTTATAATTGTGCTTGTAACCAAAGCCATGCCCATGATCTGCCCCAAATTGCTCCTTGATCCTCTGTGAAAAAACAGTGTGTTTTACGCCTGTAAAATCTATTGGATATTGTTTTGCATTGATTTATGTTCTGAAGTGTATTTCTCCTATTTGGCCAGCAGATGGTGCACATTTATGCTTAAAGCTGTTACAGAGGACTGACTTCTCTTTCTATTAGTTGACACACAGATAATAGAAAGTGCCTGTAGTGATGTAGCAGTGGGGTGACCCCGGGCGGGTGGCTAGGTGTTTCCTGTCACCTTCCCTTTATCATGATGGGGTCCTTTTACAAAGCAGCGGTAAGCCCAATGCGGGCTTACCACTCGCTAAAAGGGATGTACCACTGGGCTACCGTAGCAGCCCAACAATAGTTCCTACTCCCAGAGTGCGTCATATCTGGTGCTACAAAAATGTTTTTAATTTTGTAGCACTGGTGTTTACCCAGTTGTAATCACTGCCCGGTTACTGCCAGGTTAGCGCAAGAGCCCTTACCGCTACTTCAATGGGTTGTGGTAAGTGCTCCCCCCCCCCCGAAATGGCCACGCAGCAAGTGCTTCAGTGCCAAGGCCCCCCTGTTACCCACAGTGGGAAAAGGGGGCCTTAACATGCGTCAAAAACATACACCAATGCCAGCACAGGCCCTCTTTTGCCGCAGCTTCGTAAGAGTGGCCTGATGTGCGTAGAATCACATGCCTAAATATACACCTGTACATGTTAATTGATTCCAATTAATGCCAATAAAAGGGTGCTAAAAGCCAATTAGTGGCACTAATTGGCTAATTATTCAATTAAGATGTGTGCCCAAATTTGCACACACATCTCAAATGGCCCTTTATAGAATTAGAGGGTAACAGTGCATCTCTCCCACTGTCCTTCCTGTTAAGTATCCGTACATTGGGTTGGCAATTCTGATGACCGTACAACTCAGGATACAGACTTGGAACGGGACAGTGCCGAAATCTCCTCAGAACTTTGTAGTTGTGCCTGTGGGTTAAGATCACAAGAAAACAAATGAACAGATATAAGTATAAGGCATTATTTTAGTACTTTGCATAGCTATATTTTGTACACGGATGCCAAAAGCTGAGCAAACTGAGCATGATTAAAACAATTGGTTTAAGGTTTTCCTCACATAGGACCATAAAATGGTTTTATCTCATCATGGAGGTCATTAGAGAAGGTTTCTATGGCTTTTACATATGCAAATTGTAGCAGATCTACAGCACAAGCAGGTGCTCTTTTATTGATTTTATTTATTTATTGCATTTGAATCCCACATTATCCCACCTCTTTGCAGGCTCAATGTGGCTTACAATTCGTCGTGGATACTGGAAATAGAAGAGAATATACATTTGGTTTTACAGAGGGTTTTGGGTTACATGGTGGTGAAATACATGGTTGTATTAAAGCAAAAGACATTATAAGACATTCCTATATATATGAAAGATTGTACAGTTACAAGTGTTGATCTTTGTGATATATCTTGTTGAAGAGATAAGTTTTCAGTAGTTTACGGAAGTTGGTCAGTTCATGGACCATTTTCAGGTTACGTGGTAGTGCGTTCCATAGCTGCGTGCTCATATAGGAAAAGGTAGATGCATGCATTAATTTGTATTTCAAACCTTTACAGTTGGGAGGATGAAGGTTGAGGAATGTGCGAGAAGATTTTATTGCATTCCTGGGTGGTAGTTCAATTAGGTCTGACATGTAGGCTGGGGCGTCTCCATGGATGATTTTATGGACCAGGGTACAAAGTTTGAATGTGATGCGTTCTTTAAATGGGAGCCAGTGTAGTTTTTCTCGTAGGGGTGTCTTGCTTTCATATTTTGGTTTGCTGAATATTAATCTGGCTGCCATGTTCTGGGCTGTTTGGAGTTTTTTAAGTATTTGCTCTTTGCAGCCAGCGTAGAGTGAGTTACAATAGTCCAGATGACTGAGTGCTAGTGATTGTACCAGATTGCGGAAGACAGATCTTGGGAAAAATGGTTTAATTCTTTTTAGTTTCCACATTGAGTGAAACATCTTTTAGTTATGTTTGTCGCATGATTCTCAAATGTTAGGTGTCGATCAATGGTGTCTCCAAGAATTTTTAGGGTGTCCGAAACTGGTAGGTTTAGTTTAGGTGTGTTGATGGTGGTGAATTTATTCTTATTGTATTGCGAAGTGAGTACTAGGCATTGGGTTTTTTCTGCATTAAGTTTCAGCTGAAATGCATCTGCCCAGGAATTCATGATGTGTAGGCTTTGCTTGATTTCGTTGGAGATTTCCCTTAGATCTTGTTTGAATGGGATGAAGATCATTACATCATCAGCGTATATATATGGGTTTAAGTTCTGATTCGATAGTAGTTTGGCCAAGGGTGTCATCATTAGGTTGAATATGGTTGGTGAGAGAGGAGATCCTTGTGGAACACCACATTCAGGTGTCCATGTAGCTGATGTAGCCGAATCTGATGTCACTTGATAAGAGTGTGTAGTTAGGAACCCCTTAAACCAGTTGAGAACGTTGCCTCCAATGCCGAAGTATTCAAGGATGTGTAATAAGATTCCATGGTCAACCATGTCAAATGCGCTTGACTTGTCGAATTGTAACAGTAGTATGTTATTCCCGTTTGCTATCAATTGTTTGAATTTTGTCATGAGCGTAACTAATACGGTTTCAGTGTTGTGATTAGCGCGGAATCCTGACTGGGAATCGTGTAATATTGAGAATTTGTTTAGATATTCTGTGAGTTGTTTGGTCACCATAACTTCTGTTATTTTGATAATTAATGGGATGGATGCTACTGGTCTATAGTTTGTTAGTTCGTTAATGTTTTTCTTTGCATCCTTGGGTATGGGGGTGAGTAAAATGTTGCCTTTCTCCATTGGGAAGAGTCCATTTTGTAGCATAAAGTTCACGTGGTTTGTTAGGTCCATTATAAATTGTTGAGGGGCTGATTTCATGAGGTTGTTTGGGCATATATCTAATTTGCAATGAGATTTGACGAATCTTTTAAGCGTTTGTGAGATAAGGTCTTCCGGTAGTATTATGAATTCAGTCCCGATCCTGTCTGCTGGGTAAACTCCAGGGTCAGGGTGTAGGCATTCTAGAAGTGCGGTGTAGTTGATGGGGTTGGCAGGTATTTTGAGTCACAGTTGTATGATTTTCTCCTTGAAGTACTTCGCCAAGTCGTCAGCTCCTGGTGTGTCTTTGCTGTTGTTGGTGACTGGAGTAGTATCTAATAATTTATTCACGAGTTGGAAGAGTTTGTGTGTGTCTTTGTAATTTTACTAAGCTGCGATAAGCACTACTGTATTCTTACTATATTTAAGGATTGAAGGAGTGGCCTAATGGTTAGAGTCCTGGTCTTGATATCCAGAAGTGTAACTTTCCATTGCTTCAGGTACAAGTTTAGATTGTGAGCCCTCCAGGAGTTAACATTGGAGCACTTACCACTCCCTATTTATGTCACCTCATCTCAAAAAAAGATATTGCACAACTAGAAAAGGTTAAAAGAAGGGTAACAAAAATAATAAAGGGGGCCGGTTAGTGCAGTACTATTACTACTTATCATTTCTAAAGCGCTACTGAGTATCGCCAGCTGCTTTGCATTGAGGAGACTTCTTGGAAATTATCGCACATCGTGGGGGTCTCATTTCCTTCTGAACTCTGATCCCAGCCGTTGGCTTTCGCCTGCATTGCCTGTCTTGTTTGGCGGTGTCCGCTCTCCAGTCAGCTGTTTTTGCCAAAGATTAAGAGTGAGCGGACGGATGAAGAGAGCAGAATCGCTACCAGATTCAGTCACAACGAGTCAACACCTTCTCGACAGCATATAAATGAACCATTTTGGACTCCCTTATCTCTATTCTTTTTTTTCTTTTTCTCCCCCCTGTTTACTTATCTGTTTAAATATTGTATTTGTATTTTCACTGGTTTGGCGTTAGCCTTTCCAGTCTATTGTAAGACACTTTGAGCCTGCATCCTGTGGGAAAAGGTGGGGTATAGATGCAATAAATAAATAAATAATGTCAATAATTGCTTGTTAAGTGGCAATTATCAGCACTGATTGACTTTTAAGTAATTAAATTGCATGCACAAATCCAGAATATGATTAGATTTGTGCGTTCAATTTCAATCACACTATATAGAATCTGGGGGTTAATGGCTATTCTCATTGGCTATAGCAGCACTTAAATTTCCAGACATCCTGAAACATATTTTACAAACGGCTCTGTGTTCAGTGAGCCCTTTGTAAAATACATAGGAAATTGTGAACTTCCCAACTTGTCCATAACATTCCCTACCTAGATGCCCTATGCAGAATTCGGCTTCACATCTATCTCATCATAACTAAAGAGTCCTTCTTAATCTCTTTAATTTATAGATGTTTTGGAGGAAATGAAAATCATTTAATGGGAAAACAAGCTAGGGTTATACTGGCACTGTAGCACAGGGGAGACCCTTAGACCATCTTAGATTGTTTACATCTGAGGCCTCTGCTTCACTCTGCCAAGACTATATCACACAGGGCAAAATTTAGAAACTGGATTGAATTAGGAAGAATCCTAAATGTCCAGTGGAGGAGGACCAGATGAGTCTTCCAGATATCCTAATCAAGCCTCAAGCTTGCTTCATATTCACTACCATTCACAACTGATCAGACAGACTAAAGGAACATTTGGACCTCATTAAGAAGCACATCAACAGGAGGCTAGAAAGACTGAGAAAATAAAGAACAGTTGGTCATTGTACGTGAGATGTGACAGACCAAAATGTGTTGGCAAGTGCTTTTTAGCTTTGGCTAAAGGCCAGCTTTTGAGAAATATAGGGGAAATGAGGGACTCGGGTCAGTAACTATGAAGGCAGTTCTTGTAGGTAAGGATTATATGGTCATGCATGCCCTTTCTGAATGAGGTTTGAGTGGAGGAGTGGCCTAGTGGTTAGGGTGGTGGACTTTGGTCCTGGGGAACTGATGAACTGAGTTCAATTCCCGGCACAGTCAGCTCCTTGTGACTATGGGCAAGTCACTTAACCCTCCATTGCCCGCCGCATTGAGCCTGCCATGAGTGGGAAAGCGCGGGGTACAAATGTAACAAAAATAAAATAGATACTATTGGAGATTCTACATGGAATGTTGCTACTATTGGAGATTCTACATGGAATGTTGCTATTCCACTAGCAACATTCCATGTAGAAGGCTGCGCAGGCTTCTGTTTCTGTGAGTCTGACGTCCTGCACGTACGTGCAGGACGTCAGACTCGCAGAAGCAGAAGCCTGCGCGGCCACATTGGTGATCTGCAAGGGCCGCCGACTTCTACGTGGAATGTTGCTAGTGGAATAGCAACATTCCATGTAGAATCTCAAATAGTAGCAACAGTGGAGGAGTGGCCTAGTGGTTAGGGTGGTGGACTTTGGTCCTGGGGAACTGATGAACTGAGTTCAATTCCCGGCACAGTCAGCTCCTTGTGACTATGGGCAAGTCACTTAACCCTCCATTGCCCGCCGCATTGAGCCTGCCATGAGTGGGAAAGCGCGGGGTACAAATGTAACAAAAATAAAATAGATACTATTGGAGATTCTACATGGAATGTTGCTACTATTGGAGATTCTACATGGAATGTTGCTATTCCACTAGCAACATTCCATGTAGAAGGCTGCGCAGGCTTCTGTTTCTGTGAGTCTGACGTCCTGCACGTACGTGCAGGACGTCAGACTCGCAGAAGCAGAAGCCTGCGCGGCCACATTGGTGATCTGCAAGGGCCGCCGACTTCTACGTGGAATGTTGCTAGTGGAATAGCAACATTCCATGTAGAATCTCAAATAGTAGCAACAGTGGAGGAGTGGCCTAGTGGTTAGGGTGGTGGACTTTGGTCCTGGGGAACTGATGAACTGAGTTCAATTCCCGGCACAGTCAGCTCCTTGTGACTATGGGCAAGTCACTTAACCCTCCATTGCCCGCCGCATTGAGCCTGCCATGAGTGGGAAAGCGCGGGGTACAAATGTAACAAAAATAAAATAGATACTATTGGAGATTCTACATGGAATGTTGCTACTATTGGAGATTCTACATGGAATGTTGCTATTCCACTAGCAACATTCCATGTAGAAGGCTGCGCAGGCTTCTGTTTCTGTGAGTCTGACGTCCTGCACGTATGTGCAGGACGTCAGACTCGCAGAAGCAGAAGCCTGCGCGGCCACATTGGTGATCTGCAAGGGCCGCCGACTTCTACGTGGAATGTTGCTAGTGGAATAGCAACATTCCATGTAGAATCTCAAATAGTAGCAACAGTGGAGGAGTGGCCTAGTGGTTAGGGTGGTGGACTTTGGAACTGAGTTCAATTCCCACTTCAGGCACAGGCAGCTCCTTGTGACTCTGGGCAAGTCACTTAACCCTCCATTGCCCCATGTAAGCCGCATTGAGCCTGCCATGAGTGGGAAAGCACGGGGTACAAATGTAACAGAAATAAAATAGATACTATTGGAGATTCTACATGGAATGTTGCTACTATTGGAGATTCTACATGGAATGTTGCTATTCCACTAGCAACATTCCATGTAGAAGGCTGCGCAGGCTTCTGTTTCTGTGAGTCTGACGTCCTGCACGTACGTGCAGGACGTCAGACTCGCAGAAGCAGAAGCCTGCGCGGCCACATTGGTGATCTGCAAGGGCCGCCGACTTCTACGTGGAATGTTGCTAGTGGAATAGCAACATTCCATGTAGAATCTCAAATAGTAGCAACAGTGGAGGAGTGGCCTAGTGGTTAGGGTGGTGGACTTTGGAACTGAGTTCAATTCCCACTTCAGGCACAGGCAGCTCCTTGTGACTCTGGGCAAGTCACTTAACCCTCCATTGCCCCATGTAAGCCGCATTGAGCCTGCCATGAGTGGGAAAGCACGGGGTACAAATGTAACAGAAATAAAATAGATACTATTGGAGATTCTACATGGAATGTTGCTACTATTGGAGATTCTACATGGAATGTTGCTATTCCACTAGCAACATTCCATGTAGAAGGCTGCGCAGGCTTCTGTTTCTGTGAGTCTGACGTCCTGCACGTACGTGCAGGACGTCAGACTCGCAGAAGCAGAAGCCTGCGCGGCCACATTGGTGATCTGCAAGGGCCGCCGACTTCTACGTGGAATGTTGCTAGTGGAATAGCAACATTCCATGTAGAATCTCAAATAGTAGCAACAGTGGAGGAGTGGCCTAGTGGTTAGGGTGGTGGACTTTGGAACTGAGTTCAATTCCCACTTCAGGCACAGGCAGCTCCTTGTGACTCTGGGCAAGTCACTTAACCCTCCATTGCCCCATGTAAGCCGCATTGAGCCTGCCATGAGTGGGAAAGCGCAGGGTACAAATGTAACAAAAATAAAATAGATACTATTGGAGATTCTACATGGAATGTTGCTACTATTGGAGATTCTACATGGAATGTTGCTATTCCACTAGCAACATTCCATGTACAAGGCTGCGCAGGCTTCTGTTTCTGTGAGTCTGACGTCCTGCACGTACGTGCAGGACGTCAGACTCACAGAAGCAGAAGCCTGCGCGGCCACATTGGTGTGACTCTGGGCAAGTCACTTAACCCTCCATTGCCCCATGTAAGCCGCATTGAGCCTGCCATGAGTGGGAAAGCGCGGGGTACAAATGTAACAAAAATAAAATAGATAAATATAGTATAGTGTAGTGCATAACTTGAGCTTGATGTCTGTGTCATAATGATGAAATGAATCTCTTCTAGGGGGGAGGGATACCAGCTACTGCTGGTGAAATAAAATGAAGCATCTCACCTCTTGGTCAATATGTCAGTCTTACGTTGGCTGATCAGTAGAGCTGTTGATACTGACAAGAATGTGGCAGGTTCTAGCTTAGGCTGAGATCTTCATGTCTACAATGGTGCCCATCTCTGAATCATCTGGATTTTCTGCACATTATAATATGCAAAATTTTCTTGCTTGGGTATGTATGAGTTAAGCATTTTATGAAGGGTATAGGACATAGATATGTAAATGAGTCTCATCTTGTGGTAAAAGATAACAACTACAATTGAGAAGATTTAAAACATTATTGGGTTCATTTTCAAAAGAAAAAAAAACATGCAAAAAGTGGCAGAAAGGGCAGATGGACATGTTTCTCACACAAAAAAGTTTAAAACCAGGAATGTCCAATCTCGGCCTTCACCAGGTCGGGTTTTCAGGATTTCTGTAATGAATATGCATGAGATCTATTTGCATACAATGGAGGCGGTGCATGCAAATAGATCTCATGCATATTCATTGGGAAAATCCTGAAAATCTGACTGGATTGAGGCCCTCGAGGACCAAGGTGTAGTGAATTAGACCTGCTTTAAAAGTGACTAGCTCAGAAATATTTCCTCGTATTACTTTAAAAGGCGCGAAGCCTGTGAAAACTGGGATTACTTTAATCAGTGGGATTTGAATTAGAGACTTTATACGTATTGTTAAATAACTTCTGGTTTTTAAAAGAGAAAGAATGTAATCAGATGTATTATTTCTAACTAATATTGGACAATAAGTATGTTTTCAATTAAATGATTTGACTTTACACCGTATTGGCCTTGAAGAAGCCAACCAGATGATTAATGTGGAATAATGAATTAGACGAGTAATATCTGGGGATAATCAGGTTAATGCCACTTTTTTTCTGTTTACTGTTTAATTGATCTCCTTGTCTTGTTTCACTCTCCCTATTTAGTGGTCTAAGGAAGAGAATAGAATTACCTGACTGAAATAATTCCTATATATTATTTTCTCTGTATTTCCGGCAAGTTGTTTTATCGCTTGTAAAAATTTAAATGGTTATAAATACAAATTTTTTTTAAAAAAGTGACTAGCTCAAAACTCATTTGTAATTTTGCTGCGTTGGAGAGTGAAGAGGTGGAACTGTTGGTTTGTGAAAAAGAGTGGAGAGTTGCTGAGTGGTCTGTAACCTTTGTTTCTTTGCCCCTGTCTGAACCTTTTGACCCTCAAATTTCCAGCCTTGCCTCCTCTGTGTCTCACCTTCTCGAGTCTTTGCCCGTACCTGCCAGCCCCCAGCCACACGCAAATAGCGTGTGGGTTTCCTGTGCGCTCTGGCCACTCTATTTTTATTTGCGTCATTAATGACCATGCATAGGGTTACCATATTTTGTCCCCCCAAAAGGAGGACACCTGCCCCGCCCCACCACACACCTGCCCCGCCCCCTTTCACGCCCCACCCCTTTCACACCCTCGTTCCGCCCCTGTCACACCCTCACTCCTCCCCTGTCACATTTGCCCCTCCCCCCTCCCCGTCACCCCCCTCCCCTTACTTACTAGTGCCCTGGTGGTCTAGTGACCTCTTTGGGGCAGGAAAGAGCCCCCTCTTTCCTGCCTGGAGCGCTGCCCTGCATGCATCCTTCTTGTTGGTGATCGCGGCGCCGATTCAAAATGGCCGCCGAGAGTTGAAGTCTTGCGAGGTCACTTCAACTCCCGGCGGCCATTTTGAATCAGCGCCGAGGATCAGCAACAAGAAGGATGCATGCAGGGCAGCGCTCCAGGCAGGAAAGAGGGGGCTCTTTCCTGCCCCAAAGGTGGAAGAGGTCCGTAGACCACCAGGGCACTGGTAAGTAAGGGGAGGGGAGGCTAGCAATCTGCCCGTTTGTCCGGATTTCTGGACAAATGGGCATGCTGGCGACAAACGGGCAGATTGGCAAAACCCGCCCGGTTGCCCGGACATGCCCTCAAAAAGAGGACATGTCCGGGTAAATCCGGACATATGGTAACCCTAACTATGCACTAAATTAGCATGTGGCTAAAACCGTGTGAGCTCTTACCGCCATCTGTTTAGTAGACGGTAAGGGATCATGCGCTAATTGTGTGATAATCGTGCAGCACACTGCAATGGCTACATGCTAGCTGATTACTGCTAGGCATGCCCACTCTCTGCCCCGCGCTAGAAAATAATTTCTATTTTCTAGCATGGGAATTGGCACGCACCGATCTCAAAAATGCAGTGGGATGTTTCAGGGCGCCCCACGGTAGTGCTGATTCAATGCGAGCTATCTGCACGGTATCCCTACCACTGTTTAGTAAAAGGATCCCTTAGTGCGTGTTAGGGCCAGTGGCGTAGGAAGGGGGGGGGCGGTGGGGCGGTCCGTCCCAGGTGCATGCCGCTGGGGGGGGGGGGTGTCAGCTCAGCTGGTTCCCTGCTCCCTCTGCCCCCGCAACAGGTTACTTCCTGTTCTGGGGCAGAGAGAACAGGGAACCAGCGGAGCTGACGCAGTTCCCAGCGACCTGCACTCGGGGGCGGAGCGGCCCGCCCACCCGTCTTCTTTCCTTCGCCAGTGGTAAGAATGCGCTCCGGAGGGGGGGTGCGCCGTACTGCACCCGGGGGGGGGGGGGGGGTGCACAGCGGCGACCTGCCCCGGGTGTCAGCCGCCCTTG
This sequence comes from Microcaecilia unicolor, assembly GCF_901765095.1. NCBI lineage: Eukaryota > Metazoa > Chordata > Amphibia > Gymnophiona > Siphonopidae > Microcaecilia > Microcaecilia unicolor. Next base: position 324,742,105 of record NC_044035.1, read on the forward strand.
CTACGGCACTGGTTAGGGCTTAACATCCGTTAGTAAAATATCCCCTGAGTAAGTTACTGCATGATGTATGCAGTATGGGTGATGAAGTTTACAATACTTTCTTTCTTTTTCTCGCCTCCATTAAATAGTACTTTGCGTGACAGTTTCAACCCCCCCCCCCTGGATTTACCAGGGATAAAATATGCTTTGCTAGGAGTGACTGTCTTTAAAGCAATATTATTAGCTGATATTTTCTTTCTTTGGCTAGCATTTCTTCTCACAGATCTGTGCGCTGGATTATTTGTGTTTAAACTTCCTGACTGAATTCCACAGGAGTCATCTCTCCCGACAACTCTGACCTTTCAGTAAAAGGCCAAAATAATTGCAGCTTCTTTCCAGTTTGTCCCTGCAGGAAGAAATAAAACACTTCTCCCGCATTACGCTGTCTATTCTAGAAATCAGATTTTATATGGGTTCTCTAGCTTTGCAGTCTTTAGTGTCTTTCAGATCTCCCACTGGTTTTTCAATCTCGTACTCGGGGCAGGATTAAGCCTTTGGTGCGCTCTAGGTTGAGAAGCACATTACGTTTCCCACCGTAATTCAAATAATCAATCTGAGAAAGGGCAGGATATTTTGTCCCAGTGGACTTCCTTTAGTTAGGAAAGGAGGGAGGGTTTGATGCAATCACAAAAAGTTTGATTCTGGAGCTGTTTCCTTTTTAGTGGTCTATGGGGTCCTTTTACTAAGGTTTGCTGAAAAATGGCCTGCGGTAGTGTAGGCACGGGCAGAATTTTCAGCACACCTGCAAAAAAATGCCTTTTTAAAATTTTTGCCAAAAATGGACGTGTGGCAAAATGAAAATTGTCGCTCGTCCATTTTGGGTCTGAGACCTTACTGCCGGCCATTGACCTAGCGGTAAAGTCTCACGTGGTAACCGGGCGGTAATGACCTAAGCACATCAAATGCCACTTGGCGCGCATCCGATACATGCATCCGAAAATATTTTTCAGACGTGTGTATCGGACACGTGCCAAAAATGAAATTACCGGAAGAGCCATGTGGTAGCCGGGCGGTAACTCCATTTTGGTGCATGTTGGGCACACATAGATGTTTACGAGGCTTAATAAAAGGGCCCCTATGTTATATTGCCTTTGTATCGCTCCATGGTACAGAGAAAGGCGACGAAAATGATAAAGGGGATGGGACAACTTCCCTATGAGGAAAGGCTAAAGCGGCTAGGGCTCTTCAGCTTGGAGAAAATGCGACTGAGGGGAGATATGATAGAGGTCTATAAAATAATGAGTGGAGTTGAACGGGTAGATGTGAAGCGTCTGTTCACGCTTTCCAAAAATACTAGGACTAGGGGGCATGCGATGAAGCTACAATGTAGTAAATTTAAAACAAATCGGAGAAAACTTTTCTTCACTCAACGTGTAATTAAACTCTGGAATTCATTGCCAGAGAATGTGGTAAAGGCGGTTAGCTTAGCGGAGTTTTAAAAGGTTTGGACGGCTTCCTAAAGGAAAAGTCCATAGACAGTTATTAAATGGACTTGGGGAAAATCCACTATTTCTGGGATAAGCAGTATAAAATGTTTTGTACATTTTGGGGATCTTGCCGGGTATTTGTGACCTGGATTGGTCACTGTTGGAAACAGGATGCTGGGCTCGATGGACCTTTGGTCTTTCCAGGTATGGCAATACTTATGTACTTATGTAATATGTATATTTATTTATGATTACCTGAAGCTTTTTATTGTTGCTTGCTTTAATATCTATAGTGAAAATGGGAAGGGGGAGGGGTAATCAAGTTTTAGAAAAATAAAATAATATGTTTTTAAACCCTGAAAACATGTGAACACCAATATTTGGGCTCTACAGAAAAATATCACCCCTCTCCATCCCTCTACACCTGGTATAATTGAACCATTCATACCCCTAACCACCTGGCAAAATCATATCACCTCCCTCATCCCCATCCCAGCATAATCACATTCCCTTCCTCTTCCCTTCATACCCCTGGCATAATCACTTTAATCAGCCCTCCTCCCCTAACCTTATCCCCTCTAGTTGGGATGAGTCAGTGAGCAACATGTCTTGCCTACTTCCTCCTCCCCTGCTGGCTGATCTTTGAAATTGCTGGCCTTATCTTTTTTTCGGATGTGGCTCATCAAGACCAAAATAGTTTCAGAACCTTGTGGAAATTGCCATTTCTAGATAATTTATGTGTCAACAGTACTTGCAAAGAACCAATATGAGCAAATCAAAAGAAAGAGGGCAAGGTCCTCACGGGTGACAATCCATCCAAACAGCAGAGTGATGTCCAGAAACAATAAAGCCAAGGAGTCCAAAAGTTGTCATCAAAAACACTGTTTATTCAAAAATGTAGATCAAATATTCTATAGGAAAAGTCAAGACTTGCAGCAGGAGGAGCATGGCTCGACACAGCCCTGTTTCAGCAAAGATGCCTGCATCAGGAGTCCAATGTACTGCACAGTAATGTAAACAACCAATATGAACACCAGCAGACTGTCCACTTGGAGGGCCCTTTAGCAAGCGAATGGGCTCAATGGCTTCAAACTTACCGTTTTCTAAGTCCTAGCTGCTCCTCCAGCGCCCCTCCTTAGATTGGCATCTTAGGGCTATGGTCCCCCTGCTCTCCCCCCTTACCTCCTGGTCACTGCAGGAGAAGAAGAGAGGAGCTACGTTAGAGAGCGTAGAGGCTCTGCCAAGAGCGATACATTTTCACTTTTCAATTTTATTTGCTATACCTATATATTTAAGTGGTTAACAATAGTCAATTAAAATCATTTAATGGAAAGGGGAAAAGACAATACAATAAGATGCCTAAATTACAATAAAATAAAATAAAATATATAATGAGATTATACTCTATGAAACGTAAGGAAGGATGGGTGTGAATAGAAAGAAGACGTCAACAGCATAGCCAATGAGGCGATTCAGGAGGGCACAGAGGGGACAGCTTTCATATTAAAAAAAAAAAGGTCTTCAGCAGTGCCTTAATTTTTTTTTTTGAATGAAGCCTCAAAACGAACTTCAGAAGGAATAGAGTTTCAAAGTGGTGGTGCTATAACATCAAAACATGATAGTCTCGTCATGGGAACGAACCTTAAGATGGCTCGGAAATACTAACAGATGTTGTTGGGAAGACCTCAAAAGGCAGATGGGGAAGTAAGGAATAAGGAATCAATAAATGATAAACTGCAATGAGATGTGGTTATATCAGTATCAGGATTTTGAATTGGATCTGTGCACTAAATCTGGCATTAGAAACAGATTTAGTGCACAGCATACAGTGTCGGCAAGGTCTCTGGAAGAAGCCTTTGCAAAACAGGTCCCTGTCGGGACCTTTGCCTATGTGAAGAGACACATTTTTTGTAGTGTATAAAGAATTATTGGGAATGCCTGCTGATCTGGTTCCTTAGGAAGAGTGAACCGGTAGAATGGACATATCAACAGATTGTGATGTGATTCAGCTGTGCGCTCTAAGCTAAGTGCTATTTTTAATTCTTTATTAATCTATTTAATTTGTTGGGTTGGTAGATGTTATAAAGAGTAATTAAAAGTTTTGATGTTCACTATTGGGCTCATTTTCGAAGAGAAGGGCATCCATCTTTCGACATAAATCGAAAGATGGACTTCCTTCTCCCAGGGACATCCAAATCAGTATAATTGAAACCCGATTTAGGATGTCCCCAACTGCACTCCGTCGCAAGGACGGCCAACGTTCAAGGGGGTGTGTCGGAGGCGTAGCAAAGGCGGGACTTGGGCATGCCTAACACTTGGACATCCTTGACCCATAATCAAAAAAACCAAGGATGTCCCTGATGTTTTCACCCGGACATGTTTTTATTATGACTAAGGCACAAAAAGGTGCCCGAAATGACCAGATGCCCACCGGAGAGAATCGGGGATGACCTCCCATTACTCCCCCAGTGGTCACTAACCCCCTCCCACCCTCAAAAAACATCTTTCAAAATATGTCATGCCAGCCTCTATGCCAGCCTCACATGTCCAAGACAGCGCATGCAGGTCCCAGGAGCAGTTTTAGTGGGTACTGCAGTGCACTTCAGACAGGCAGACCCAGGCCCATACCCCTCCTACCTGTTACATTTGTGGAGGGAACAGCAAGCTCTCCAAAACCCACCACAAACCTACTGTACCCACATCTAGGTGCCCCTCTTCACCCGTAAGGGCTATGGTAATGGTGTACAGTTGTGGATAGATGGTTTGGAGGATGTTTGGGGGGTTCAGCACACAAGGCAAGGGAGCTATGTTCCTGGGAGCATTTTATGAAGTCCACTGCAGTGCCCCCTAGGATGCCCAGTTGGTGTCCTGGCATGTCAGGGGGACCAGTGCACTACAAATGCTGGCTCCTCCCATGCCCAAATGGCTTGCATTAGGATGTTTTTGACATGGACGTCTTTGGTTTTGAAAATCGCCAAAAGTCAGAAACGTCCATGTCTAGGGACGTCCATCTCTAAGGATGACCAAATTTAACGATTTGGACGTCCCTGACGGCAATTTTGAAAATACGGGTTTCCCCGCCCCTGGATTTCGCCATTTTGCAAGGATGTCCAAATCGCAACTTGATGTCCCTTTTGAAAATGCCCCTCTATATCTACCTGACCTTTTAGGAAAGTTTTTCTAGACCGATGATGACTTTCTGACCGATCACACTGTAAGGTAGCCATAAGAAAGTTTAAGCTCCGATACTAGTGATCTGAGTCTTGATGAGGTCTTTTCTTCCCTATTTTTGAAAATAAATTAATTTACTTCCAGTGTTTCCTATATACTAACCATTTTTTGTGTTCTAATTTTTATATGGTATTTGGATCCTTATTTATCCTGCATATGAAATGAAAGCCAGAAACTGTATAGAGGTCTTATGTATTGAGACATAGAGTATGTGAAGCATGAAACAAGGAAATCTGGATACAGTCATCAATGAAATAACATGCATATAACTTGATCTTTTGGGTGTCAGTGAATTTAAATGGACTAGCATCAGGTACCTTGAATCTGATGAGCACACAACGAGAATATTGCATTTTTAAATTACGAAAAAGCTTGCAAGAAAACTGTAATGAAATACAATACAGTCTTAATTTCTATTCATCTTTGAGGAATGCCCATCAGCACAACTGTTATTTAGGTATATGTGTCAACAACAGATGCAGAAGCAGATAAAGTTGATCAGTTCTGTAAACAAGTACAAGCTGAAATCAACAGAATATGTAAACACGATATACTGATATATAAGATACAATCATGAGTGACTGGAACACAAAAGTTGGGAACAAAGAAGAAGGGCCATTGGTTGGAAAATATGGACTCGGAAACAGAAATGGAGCTGGAGGTCATTTGATAGAATTCCAGAAGACCTCGGAGGGAGAGGGGTCCAGAGCCCGAGGTGGGGGGGCATTGTTTAGCCTGCCTCCCTCAGCCGTCGATCCCCCTGCCACTTTGGACCCCCCCCCCCGCTGCCGCCATCCCTTCCCTGGTAGGGGTGGCAGCAGAGGGGGGGGTCAAATGTAGAGGTGGCCAGGGCTTAATATGTGGGGGCCCATGCCCCTGTGGCCCCACCTAGCTACACCCCTGCATTGCATACATATGACAAATTTTTCTGCTGTAATTGTCTATTGCTCATGCTTGATCTATTCTTACTGTACACCGCCTCGAGTGAATTCCTTCAAAAAGGTGGTAAATAAATCCTAATAAATAAATAAATAAATAAAGTACCAGAAGAGTAATGGGAAGATATCAAGAAAGGTGTACTTGAAGAAAACTAATGCGCATTAGTAAACATGGCCCAAAATTAGCTGGTCAGTACTGAATATTCCAGTTATCACAGTATAGCCGGTTATCTTTTCGGTGCTAACTGGCAATATTCAGTAGAGATATCCAGTTATCTCACGCTGAATATTATTGGTCAGGCACCAAAACGCTATTTAACTGGTCAGTGGCCATTTTTGTCTGGTTAAATAGTGCTGAATATTGGCCGGATTGAGAAGGTAAAGCAAAATTCCCTATGCAGATGGCTTAACTGTATGAGACAAATTTCAAAAGGCATCTACCGTGGAACACCAATACGCACTGGAAACCGTTACAAAATTAATCAAATTCATCCTAACCCACAACTACTTCTGCTCCAATAATGCCATCTGTCTACAAATCATGGGCATTGCTGTGGGCACCACGATGCTCATCATCATTGATAATACGTTGAAACCCTCTGTTCAGTGTGCAGTGATGGCTAAGAAAACAAATGGAATGTTAAGAATTATTAGGAAAGGAACGGAAAACAAAAACGAGAATGTTATAATGCCTTTGTATCACTACATAGTGCGACTGTATCTTGAATACAGTGTATAATCCTGGTCACTGCATCTCAAAAAAGGTATAGCGGAATTAGAACAGGTAGAGAGAAGGGTGACAAAAATGATAATGGGGATGGGACGACTTCCATATGAAGAAAGGCTAAAGAGGGTAGAGCTGTTTAGCTTGGAAAAGAGATAGCTGAGGGGAGATATGATAGAGGTCTATAAAATACTGAGTGGAGTGGAATGGGTAGACGTGAATTGCTTGTTTACCATTCCAAAAATACTAGGACTAAGGGGATGCAATGAAGCTACTAAGTAGTAAATTTAAAACAAATTGGAGAAAGTATTTCTTCATTCAATGTGTAATTAAACTGTTAGGTTTTCAAGGCAGAAACTAGGTTCATGAGCCCTTGGACCACTGCCGAGGAGCGGCAGTGGCAGGCAAAACCACCCCACACCAGAGACAAGGCAGAACTCTGACAGAAACAGCTAGACTTCACCTGCACTTAACCACCCTTCCCCAGGAGTTGAGCCCCTGGGTGCAGGCGGCCGGCAGGATTTACCGGAGAGGGCAGGAACTGGATACCAACTAGGCTGAACAGGGACTGAGGGTCAGAGGGGAAAGGAATGTACGAGGGCAGCAAGGCAAGAAACTGGGCTAGGACTCACAGACAGACAATACTACACAAGGCAGGCAATGGACAAGCTAAAGGACAGGAACTGAAAGCTGCCGAGCAGCCACTGAAACAGGGTACAAGAGTCAGGACTGAAAGCTGCAGAGCAGCCACTAAGCAAGAACACAGACTGAAAGCTGCCACACAGCCACTAAGAGAGAGACACAGACAAACAGAAACTAGACCAGGAATACAGACCAGAAACAAGACTAGGAAATAAGCAATAAACCTAAGCTAAACTACACACAGACTAACTAGAACCGGACAAGAAACCTCAAACAAGAAACCAGACTAGGCAGAAGTGCAACAAAGCACCAACAAACCAGGGACCTTAGACGATGCAAAGGCAAACACAGAAGTTTCCAGGTGATTAATAAAGCCCATCAGCTGCTGAAGTTCAGATGCAGGAATCACAAGGCAGCTACGGGTGCTGTTCAGGCACAAACAAGAGAAGCAAGTCTGGCAGCCCGGAAGATCTGGACCGGACTGGCCTGAAGTCTGGAACAGGTGACAGTTCATAGCAGCCATCGGTTCTGGCCACCAGAGGGCGAGGTGAGCACAGACAAGGAAAAAGTCACCATCGTGACATAAACATTGAAATTGCCAAAGAATGTGGTAAAAGCAGTTAGCTTAGCAGGGTTTTAAAAAAGTTTGGCTAATTTCCTTAAAGAAAAGTCCATAAGTTATTATTAAGATGGACTTGAGAAAATTCACTGCTTATTTCTAGGATAAGCAGCATAAAATCTGTTTTACTCTTCTGGGATAGTACCAGGTAATTGTGACCTTGATTGGCCACTGTTGGAAACAGGATACTGGGCTTAACGGACCTTTAGTCTGTTCCACTTTGGCAACACTTATGTTCTTATGGGACCACAGTATGCCAGCTTTTCATGGAAGAACTGGAAGAGGCATTTTTTAATACATATCAGGCTGACCCCTTCAAATATTATTGGTATACTCATGACATTTTTAAGATTTGAACTAAGGGAGATAAGACTCTCAAACAATTTCACAATTCTTTTAATGCATTCCATCCTTCAATCAGATTCAAATTCCAGAAAAAAAGTTAATTTTCCAGATAGCACAGTTTCTATATCCAAACATCTACATACAAGAAACCAAATGACAGATGCAGCTACCTCCATAGTTACGGCTCCTACCCTTCACAAACAAAAATATTCATTATACACAGCCAAGCTACACTGCCCTGCAATTGCAAAAGGAAGCAAGTGCCTATTTTTTTACTGACATACTTGCTTCCTTTTGCTATTGCAGGGCAGTACACAACACCGTTATATGTACTTTGACCCAAGAGATGGAGATAAACATCTCAAATTCTTGACTGAATCCTTCAAACAGAAAGGCTACCACCCTGAAATGATCTCCAGAAAGATCACCTCTTCACTTAAAACACCCAGAGGCAGTGGCGTACTAAGGGGGGGCAGTGGGGGCGGTCCGCGCTGGGTGCACGCCGCTGGGGGAGTGCCGCGGCGCGCACCTGTCATCTGAGTTTGCTGACTTCGCTAACTACTTCGCTGCAGCTCCCTCTGTCCCGTAACAGGTTACTTCCTGTTCCGGCCGGGGCAGAGGGAGCTGCAGCGAAGTTAGCGAAGTCAGCGAACTCAGCTGAACAGGCGCGCGCCGCGGCACCCCCCCCCCAGCGGCGTGCACCCGGAGGGGGTGTCATTTCGCCGGGGGGGGGGGGGGCGCATCGGCGATCCGCCCTGGGTGTCATGCCGGCTAGGATCGCCACTGCCCAGAGGAAACCTACTTCAGTACAAAGAAAAGAAGACCTCACAGAGAATCCCTCTTGTAGAGCTGGAAAAACAGAGAAAAATCATAAAAGATCTACAGCCACTACTCCAGGAGGATGAATTAGTGAAAGAGATATTCCTAGTTCCACCACTGCTGGCATTCTGACAACCACCAAATCTGAAGCAAAAATTAGTGAAATGCTAACTCCCAAGAGAAGCTGAACAAGATGAGAATGGCGTATGTCCCTACAATATGCCAAGCTGCAAATTGTCCCAACACATATCACGTTACCCAGAGTTACTCACATAGGAAAAACATTTGCTACAACAGACTATCGGTTCTGTAAAAAAAATGGCTTGAAATGGTTACTCATCTTGTAACTGGCTGCAAAATGCTTATGGTAGATCATTTCTATATGGAAAGGCACAACAAAGTGGCATATCCATTCACTGAAACTTTCTGAACATTGTAATATTACTGTACCAGAAAAGCATTAGAACTGTGATCCCCTAACAGAATTATGGAGCACGAAGGGGTTTTGATAACCTGGGACATCCCCTTCCCGATGCAAGCTGATTGCAAGGAAGCCGGATATCGTGGTAAAACAGAAAAACACCAGAACAACATTGATTATAGAGGTGTCAAATCCCAAGCAAATAGTCATCTGGAGAGAGAGAGAGAAGATCCTCAAGTATCAAGAAGTGCAATCCAAAAAAAAAATGTGGCAGAAAGATACAGAAATATTGTTCATTGTACTGGGTGGTATAGGCTTGATTAAAATAACTTTCCAAGTGCACCTGGATAAGTTGCTTATACATGTGGCATCTTATGAACTCCCAGTCCAGAAGGAAGTTCTCTTTGGAAATATTACATTGGCTCCCACTAACAGACCGAATTACATTCAAAATCTGCACCCTGGCTCAGGGGCGTAGCCAGATGGCCAATTGTGGGTGGGCCTGAGCCTAAGGTGGGTGGGCATGGAATTCATCCCCCCCCCCCCCCCCCCCCCGTTTGCTCCTCTCTCCACCCCTCCCTGCCCACAAACCCCAAATATTAAATACTTGATCTGGCAGGGATCCCCAAACCCTGCCAACCGAAGATTTCCTCCTCCTCCTCCTCAAGCAGCCAGCACTCTTCCAAATGGCAGCCAGCAGCACTTGCTTCAAATTGATGCTGCTGCTGGCAGGCCGTGCATGCTGTGCATGCTCAGTGCTTTTGCTTGTGCGAAAACTGAGCATGTGCAGAAGGGCCAGTCTCAGCCTCAGTTCAAGGCAAGTGCTGCTGGCCAACACTTGGAAGAGTGGGGCCAGCTGGCAAGGTTTGGGGATCCCCACCAGCCACAGCAAGAGTGTCACAATTTCGGTGGGCCTGAGTCCAACATGGGTGGGCCCCGGCCCACCCAGGCCCACCTGTGGCTACGCCACTGCCCTGGCTCATCAAATCATCCACAGAGAGGCCCCGACTTATATATCAGACCTTATAGACCTACCAGCAAGAAACACAAAAAATTGCTCACGTACTTTTTTAAACCTCCATTACCCTAACTGCAATGGACTTAAATACAAATCATTGTATGCATCCAGCTTCTCTTACATCTGCACGCAACGTTGGAATGCACTGCCGATTGCTTTAAAAACAACCCACGATCTGGCAGCCTTCCGGAGGTTACTGAAAACCAAATTATTCAACGAAACTTATAATAAGATTCCTTCATAAAAGACTCACTATCACATCTATATTAGAATTAATAAATACTGAACTCCTTTATTTAGTTACTTTAACCATACTGTTATTATGTACGTTATACTTTACTCTACATTTTGCATATCTGATGTGTATTAATTATTTTCTTTACTTCTAATTTTCTTGATATCTTATGTACCTTAATTATAACAATACTCTGTCCCGTTAATGGCGATTGTCATTGCGGCATAATGTAAGCCACATTGAGCCTGCAAAGAGGTGGGAAAATGTGGGATACAAATGCAGCAAAATAAATAAATATGTAAGTACTATGGTGAACGTTAGCAGTAAATTTGAGAGACTGAGAACACACTCTGTGTACCTTGGCTTTGGGGTGACGTTCATTACTGTCATGGTATGCACAAAACTAACCCGTTTGGAGACCTTGTCGCTGAGAAAATATTCAGGATAAGGGGATCCCACTCATGCTCTTCCTATAATATTGTACATATTATTCAATTCATGAAAATATGAAGAAGGATGCTATTTTGGAGAGACGGAGCAGATGCTAAAGACAATAGTCAACTCACACCGGCACCACATCATATACCAGAAAGCAAACCACAGTGCAAAAATACAATGGTGTATTACAAAAGTGTTATATGTAGATCAAGCTCTGGCACATGAATAGTTAAGGAGAGGTAAACTGGAACCCAAGAATAAGAGTTCGATAGTTGCAGCCCAGGACAGTGGATTATGGACCAGATAGTTCATAGCCTGCAAAGAAAAAACTAGTACAACATATATCTGTAGATTCTGTAAGAAAGAACTGGAAACAGTAGCTCGTGTTGTAGCTTGCTGCAAATTTCGGACGCAGGAAATTTCTATACAGAACCGCGCAACAAGGTTGCATGTCTCATCCATTGGAAGCATTGTAAATATTACAATATCACTGGACCAGAAAAGCACTGGATCAGGAACCTAGGGGTCCTTTTACTAAGCTGCCTAGGTGCCTACATGCGCCCGACGTGTGTCAATTTTAAGTTACCGCCCGGCTACCGCTTGGCTCTTGTGGTAATTTCATTTTTGACGCGTGCCTGCTACGTTTGCAAGAAAATAATTTTTATTTTCTGGTTCGCGGCAAAAACCAGGTGGTAACTGTCATTCTATGAGTGTAGATGATTGCTGCATGCTTATTTTATTTATTTTTGTTACATTTGTACCCCACACTTTCCCACTCATGGCAGGCTCAATGCGACTTACATATTGTATACAGGTACTTATTTGTACCTGGGGCAATGGAGGGTTAAGTGACTTGCCCAGAGTCACAAGGAGCTGCCTGTGCCTGAAGTGGGAATCAAACTCAGTTCCCCAGGACCAGAGTCCACCACCCTAACCACTAGGCCACTCCTCCACTTACCACATGACACCTTACCGCTAAGTCAATGGCTGGCGGTAAGGTCTCAGACCCAAAATGGATGCACGCCAATTTTTATTTTGCTACACGCCCATTTTTGGCAAAAATTTTTAAAAAGGCCTTTTTTACAGGCGTGCTGAAAAATGGATCTGCGCGAGCCCAAAACACGCGCCTACACTAGCGCAGCCCATTTTTCGGTGCACCTTAGTAAAAGGGCCCCTGAGAGAATTTTTGAGAAAGAATATTTATTTACAAGCCATTTTTAGCGGTGTGCAAAATAACATGCAAATTGATTAATTTGATTCTTTTTAATCATATTATCATCATTGATTATTATATCTTAACCTGCTCTCAATTATATGTTATGTATTATCATTCTACTGTCCCTACTTACCTGAATCTGTTAAAAGTGATGCCTTTGCAACATAATGTAAGCCACATTGAGCCTGCAAATAGGTGGGAAAATGTGGGGTACAAATGCAGCAAATAAATAAAATTACATAAAAGCACATTGATTATCACCTAATAGGCAGCTCAACTCGTGCTCATATCCCATTCCGACTGATAAAAGCTAGATGCAAGGAAGTTGGATACAGTGGTAAAAGAGAAAAACACAACAATGGCAATGAGGTGTCAGTCCCAAGCAATTACTCTATGAAGCATGAAGAGCGATAAAAGATGCTCAAGTACCAAGAAATGTAGTCTGAGACCAAGAAAATATAGCAGAAGGCTATAGAAATATTTCCCATTGTATTGGGTGCCACAGGTGTGGCTTTGGAGTAAGGTTCGTATGTGCAAAACCATTTGGCGACATTGACCCCAAGACAAACCAACAGAACACCTCGGTGGGGGAGCACTTTTCAGGATGGGTGCAGGGAGCAGCTACGCAGCTGTCAGCTCCAGTGGTTCCCTGCTCCCTCTGCTGTTGCTTCCTGTTCCGGGGCAGAGGGAGCAGGGAACCGGCAGAGCGACAGCCCCCCTTCAACCTCAATTCATGTCCTCTAGTTGAGGTTGAAGGGGAGGGGGCAGACTCAGGACTAATGTCAGGAAGTATTTTTTTCACGGAGAGGGTGGTGGATATGTGGAATGCCCTCCCGCGGGAGGTGGTGGAGATGAAAACGGTAATGGAATTGAAACATGCGTGGGATAAACACAAAGGAATCCTGTTTAGAAGGAATGGTTCCGTGGAATCTTAGCCGAGATTGGGTGGCGACGTTGGTAATTGGAAACAAAACGGGAGTTGGGCCGACTTCTACGGTCTACGCCCTGATCGTGACTGAATAGATAGGGATGGGCTAGACTGTAAATTTTAAGGGGCTTCGATGTTAGCTTCAGAACTTAGTACAAGAACAGTACTGGGCAGACTTCTACGGTCTGTGCCCTGAGAAAGGCAGAAAAGAAGAATGTACGGGGGGAGGGGGGTTTGGAGGTGATGTGCTGGGGAGGATGATGCTGCACCCGGGGGGGGGGGGGGCACGCTGCACCTAGGGGGAGAGTGTGCAGCGGGGATCTGTCCCGGGTAGCAACCGACCAAGGAACACCAGTGATGCATCAATGACCCTAAGGAAATTTTAAAACACTCCAGTAATATAAGACCTTTGGAGTTCAAATGATAGAATTTAACAAAATTCTGGGTTTCCTATCACATTATAAACAACAAAATTATATTGATTTGTCATCTTCTAATCACCCATCATCTCACCCTCTATATTTTCTCACCCCTCACCCTTACTTTTTCCCCTTGAGACTGTCATCAGAATGCTTTTATGTTGTCATCTTTTTGCTCATACTGTTCCAACCTGAGCAAAAGATTCTAACCTTTGAAAGCAAGACAAAAAATGTCTTTAGTCCAATAAAAAGGTATCATCTTTTTTTGTTTTATTTCTATTTATTTGCCTCTCAGAGGAATCCTGCCTTACATATCTTTATTTATTGGGATTTATTCATCGTCTTTATGAAGAGATTCACCCAAGGCGGTATACAGTAGGTATAGTTTAACATAAAACTTATAATTTTGTTAACAGCATAACAGTAGTAAAATAACCAAGAATAAACATAATTACAATAAATGAGGCAAACTCGAAAACAGTAAATTGAAATCTAATCATAGAACTACTGTGAAACAGTATCAAAAATATACACATTTAACAGCACTGGAATTCAAATACCAGAGACATAATACAGTGTTAGCATAATACTAATTATACACCTAATAAGAAAGCATTAGAACATTTAACTAACATAGCTATGATACTAAAGAGTGGAGGAGTGACTTAGTGGTTAGAGCACAGGTCTTGACATCTGGAGGTGGTTGGTTCAAATCCCACTGCTGCTCTTTGTGGTCTTGGGCAAGTCACTTAACCCTCCATTGCCGTACAAAACTAAGCCATGCACATACTAATGCTAGAGACACCCATCAATCTATATAAATGAGACGTGACCGACTCACCCGCAAATGCGCAGTAGAGCCCGAACGTTGAGACGGCAAAAGTCCAAACCCCACCTCCACCAGCTCCAGAACCAGAAAGGAGAAGGAGTCAGAGGCGGGGCGAGGGGCGGAGAGTACACAAAACAGCCCGAACGTACGTGGAGAGAAGGACAGGGCGTGGGAATCAGAGGGGGCGTGGAAATCAGAGGGGGAAGGAGGAACGATTGAAGGCCCCCCTCCCCGACGTTGCCGCCGCCGCCGCTCCCGCCCCCCTGTCACACAGTAACACCTATAGAACAGACACGGCCGGTACCACAATCAAGTGAAGTGCGACGGGATAAGAATTACTACGCTGCACACGACACAACTGCGAGAGCTTCGCCAACCCACGTGACTCTTCCATTCATACTTCCACAGCCAGCTGGCGCCCCGCCTTCCTCGCCTCTGATTGGTGGAGCCCCAAGGGGAGGAGCCGTGGCAGCAGTAACGTTTCACGCCAAGAGGTGTGGCCCCGGATGCGGAAATCGAGTGCCGCGGTTTCGGGAGAAGGACATGGGGGGAGGGCAGGGGCGAGAGCAGGGTTGGTGGACGGGGGAAGGCCATAGGAAAATAAAAAACTCACCCGTTTTAATGGGCTTAACTGCTAGTAGGAATATAATGGGTGTTTCTATTGATAGCATGTGTGTACATTAGTAACAGGGCCGTAGATTGTGAGCCCTCTAGCGTCAGAGAAATACCCAGTGTACCTGAATGTAACTCACCTGGAGCCACTACTGACAAGGTGTGAGCAAAATTCAAATAAATGTAATACTGCTTACCACCAAGAGCAGATATATGATGGGATCAAGATGTGTGGTACAGAGTCAGTGAAGCTTGTTGTATAACTAAGTAAGAGACAAGGAACTGATCTAAGTTACAGTGTGTGTAGCAAGCTAGTCCAGGTGCAGAATGAGTATGTAGTCAGTCACCCTATGTATTAAAAGGCTTAGGAGAAGAGCCAGACTGCTTAAAATAATTCTGTGATTACCATAAGCATTTTCCAATAACTTGCCTCATGTCAATAGAACACTTAATGACTTAATGACAGAGCCGGTGGTGGGAGGCGGGACTGGTGGTTGGGAGGCAGGGATAGTGCTGGGCAGACTTATACGGTCTGTGCCAGAGCCGGTGGTTGGGAGGCGGGGCTGGTGGTTGGGAGGCGGGGATAGTGCTGGGCAGACTTATACGGTCTGTGCCAGAGCCGGTGGTTGGGAGGCGGGGCTGGTGGGTGGGAGGCAGGGATAGTGCTGGGCAGACTTATACGGTCTGTGCCCTGAAGATCACAGGTACAAATCAAAGTAGGGTATACACAAAAAGTAGCACACATGAGTTGTCTTGTTGGGCAGACTGGATGGACCGTGCAGGTCTTTTTTCTGCCGTCATCTCCTATGTTACTATGAATTTGTTTGAGTTCTGTTAAAGAAAGAGAGTCATCAGAATATTTTAGGCAATCCATTACTCCACTGTGTAAATGAGCTCTATTTGATTCCCAGGCCCAGTTTACAAGTACTGGGCTGAGGATGAATATCAGTCTTTGCTCACTGATGACACCATGACAAAGTGAGCAGGTGATTCCACGGTAGCTTTCTGTATCAGCCCCTGGATTAGGAAAAGCTATAAAATAAAAGGACCTTTCCAGGTGGTTGTGAATGAAGACTCATGGTGTTGTAACCCGCACTAGAGGCTGATTGTCATTGAGCTGGAAACCCAAAGGATCAGGGGAAACTGGCAGACTAATCTAGTTATAAAATGAAGCTCAGTGCTGTCCTGGGAGCTGTTATCCTCTTCCTTCAGCTGATCCAATCAAAAGTCATTTTGTTTTCCTGCGCTACTGTTTCCCCGACGATGATGGGAGCCATTTTTGTGATTGTTGACTTGATGTGTTCATAAAGAAACTAATTTTATTGCAACTTTTTGAACCATTGGCAAGTGGGAAAACCCTATGGTCCAGTCCCTCAGCATCACGTAGCTCAAATAATCCAGTTCACCTAGTACCCAGCCTGCTATTAGATGCTCATATTTTATTCCACCCCCTTCCTTACTTCTGTGCCCTCTCAATTCAGTCTCTGAATACTTTCCTGCCCTCTGGAACCCAATTAGCAGCCAAAATGAAAACACACAACTTGGCTGTAGCAGCAAAGAATCACACAAATGTATGCAAAACCCTACTGTGATCTTGAGCAAGTCATTTTGCCTTCCATTGCCTCAGGTACAGCTTAATCTGAAGCCCCCTTGGGAAGGGAACAACTGTTCTACCTGAATGTAGCTTGCCTTGAGCCTGGATTTGGAAAAGGCAAGTAATCAAAAATCCAAATCCTATTAGCTCAAACATCACTGCAGACCCATCACAATTATTTTCAGTTAATTGGAATTAAAGAACTCCTCCATAATCTGGACCCCCTTCTGTACAGCACTTCACCAACAGGATGCCTAGCTTGCAAATTCCACCGTAATCTTACTTATTATAACTTTTGCTGCTGCGTGGCCATTCATGGCTCACACCTCCACACGGCAAAGCGACTAATTGCTGTAACTGTGAGGCTGGAAGCAAATTATGAGCTTTATGAAATCCAGTTTGACAGGCCGTGGAACAGTAGCATAGCTGCTTTCCCAATAACTCAAAGTTTTCATGCTCAGGAATATTTTAAGAGAAGAATTTCCCAGAATGAGTCTCCAATTTAGAATCTAATGCTGAATGGAAACTCTCTTTGAAGTTGGCTGTAATAGATCTCTGGTAGCTTACGAGAGTTTAACGGAAGAGTTGTGTCTGCAGGGTTTATGGATTTGTTTTCTTTCCATGGTGGGAAAAAAAATCTGTTCAGAGGTGCATCAGAAAAGTACAGGAACTGTGTACTTAGGAATGTTGAAACAAGCCTTGTCTTATTATTATTACATTTATTTTTACAGTGCATGAGACTCGGACGTCATCTTTCTTTCTAAGTCTCCGCTTCTCGGATCAAAAGAAACAGAGACACACTCAGCTTTGAGAAAAGAGTCTCGGAAGTGGTGCTGCAAAGGTTCCTACAGCACAACTCAGGGGCACATGGAGACATTTGTAACTCACATGCTTTGTCCAGGTGAAAGCCTGAAATAGTAATAGTTTCTGTGGGCCCCTTTTACTGAGCCGCGTAGGCACCTACGCATGCCCAATGCACGCCAAAATGGACTTACCACTCGATTACCATGTGGCTCGCGGTAATTCCATTTTTGGCACGCGTCCGCTACGTGCGTCTGAAAACTAATTTGTATTTTTGGACGTGCGTAGCGGACGTATGCCAAGTGGCATCTCATGTGTGTAGGTCCTTACCTCCAATTCTTTACCGCATTTATAACCACACCGACCTTCTGACATTTAAAGCAACACTGCATTATACCCATTCAACCTCCTGATTGAGGCCGTTAGGGGCCACTGTCCCCCAGGTAAAGATATATCGTTGTTCAATTACCAATAAACGAGCGCTGATATCACCCTCTCTCCTAAGTGGGGGGACCTGCACTAGAACCACACAACGAAGCTGGTCAATAGTGTGATTACATTGCTTCCAATGGGTCACTAATGGTGTATCCTGTCTATTATGACGTAAATTGCTTATATGTTCGGCCAACCTATTTTTCAATTGTCTCTTTGTGTGCCCGACATAATATAGGGCACACGAACATATTAAGCAATATATCACCCTTTCGCTAGTACAGGAAGTGTTGTGTCTCAAAACAAACTGCTTATTGGTTCGGGGGATGGTGATCATGCTTGTGTCGCTCGAGTACTGACAGTACACGCACCGGCCACAAAGAGAATGCCTGCCTCTGCCAGTGTCTCTTCTGGGTCTTTTCAATAACTCACCTATATTCGCTTGCCGTCTATACGCCATTTCAGGGTGCTCCCTGAACTCGGGGTGAACAGCAAGTATATGCCAGTACTTATGTATAATGGAGCCAATTCTTGCAGCCTTTTGCGAGTAAAGAATAACACATGCCATAGTCTTTTGAGGATTTCTTGGCCTAGGCAAAAACAACCAGGGGCGGTGGGCATACAAGGCCCTTTTGAATGCACTCCTAAGGACCCCCATGGAACTCTTTTAATCTGGTGATGCTTCCTTTCCATAGTACCAGTTCATTGTCAATATATCTTCTCCGAAATCTAAGTTCCTCCTTGAATGGATGGATGATCTTCTAGATGTTGGTGCTCAAAGAAAGCCACGTAGAGTATGGCAAGGTCAGGGGCCATACTTGGCCCCATTGCTGTGCCTCTGATTTGTTTGTAAAATGTGTCCTGGACAGCAAAAATAATTTTCCTGTAGTGGTATTGATGCTAGTTGAATCATGAAAGCGGTAGGGACCCTAGCGTTCTTTTCTCTGTCATTAAGGACATCTTTGATGATATCCAAGACCTGTTGGTGCGGGATGTTAGTGTAAAGGGATTCCAAGTCAAAAGTAACCAAAATGATATCACTAAGATCCCCATCATATTCCTCTAATAAATTGATGACATGAGATGAATTACATATATTTGACTTCACAAGTGGGATAAAAGATCTTAGGAAGGTATCTGCAAAAATGGAGAGGGGCTCAAGAATAGATACCCTCTACAGTACTAGAATTAGCTAATTTGCTGCTTGAACTTCTGACTACATGATCAGATGTTCTGTTAGGGACCTTTCCCTTCTCATCATCTCATACACCTTTTCATAGAAATCATTTTTTCCAGTTCATCAAATATTTTCACAGAATTAAACTTTATGTGGGCAGGTCAGCTCACAAAGCGCACAGCTATGAACCACCTGAGCACATTTTGAAATATCCTCTTGCTTTTAGCGCTTGCTCCCTTTACAGAGTCCTAATAGACAGCTGCAATCTTTAGGGGAATAATATGTTAGAGATTTAATCGCTCAAACACTTGAGATGACCTGATTTTGTGACCGTAGAAGATATTTTGGTAGGCGAAGTGTGCACCTCTGCGTACACTAGTAAAGGTGATATCGTTCTGTTACTTTGAACCGAAATTTGTTTTTGGATAATAGTAGGATACAAGAATGCATAAATAAATAAATAAATAACTATCCACCTTATAATTGAAAGAGAAAAACGCCTAGATTTCGACCCAAATCGGAAGATAGACATTTATCTCAGAAAAACGAATAAATCGGTATAATGGAAAGCCGATTTTGGACGTTTTCAACTGCACTCCATCGCGGAAGCGTACAAAGTTGACGGGGGCGTGTCGGAGGCGTGGTGAAGGTGGAACTGGGGCATGGTTATCGGCCGAGGAGAGATGGGTGCCTTTCGCCGATAATGGAAAAAAAGTATGCGTTTGTAGCTAGAATTTAGGGCACTTTTCCTGGACCCTGTTTTTCATGAATAAGGCCCCAAAAAGGGCCCTAAATGACCAGATTACCCCCAGAGGGAATCGGGGATGACCTCCCCTGACTCCCCCAGTGGTCACTAACCCCCTCCCACCACAAAACATGATGTTTCACAACTTTTATTTCACCCTCAAATGTCATACCCACCTCCCTGGCAGCAGTATGCAGGTCCCTGGAGCAGTTGTTAGGGGGTGCAGTGGACTTCAGGCAGGTGGACCCAGGCCCATCCCCCCCTACCTGTTACAATTGTGCTGCTTAATGCTTATCGTCCAACCCCCCCCCCCAAAACCCACTGTACCACATGTAGGTGCCCCCCTTCACCCCTTAGGGCTATAGTAATGGTGTAGACTTGTGGGCAGTGGGTTTTGAGGGGAATTTGGGGGGCTCAACACACAAGGGAAGGGTGCTATGCACCTAGGAGCTCTTTTAACCTTTTTTTTTGTTTTGGTAAAAGTGCCCCCCTAGGTGCCCGGTTGGTGTCCTGGCATGTGAGGGGGACCAGTGCACTACGAATCCTGGCCCCGTCCCACGAACAAATGCCTTGGATTTATTCGTTTTTGAGCTGGGCGCTTTCATTTTCCATTATCACTGAAAAACAAAACGCCCAGCTCACAAATTGTCGAATAAAACATGGACGTCTATTTTTTTTCGAAAATACGGTTCGGTCGCCCCTTCACGGACCCGTTCTCGGAGATAAACGCCCATGGAGATAGACGTTTTTGTTCAATTATGCCCCTCCATGTATGCTGCCTTTCTCCCACAGTTTGTCTGTGACTCCAGCATCCAGATCTAAAATTGAAACACATGGGAGAGCTGTTTCTTATCCCGTCTATCCAAGTGGCCGGTGCCGTCCTAGGGTAATATCATTGCCAAACACAAGCCAGAGCTGTGTTCCTGAACTTTCACTTGCTCTGGAAAGCTGCAGGTGTTCAGTCAAACAGTGTAAACATTCAGTTCAAGAAAGAAGCAAAGAGCAGAAGCAGACTGTAAGCACAGAAAAAGCAGTGCTAACAATCTGATGCATTGAATTTGTGTTTAATGGCAGATGAGAAGTACAGGAGCTCGTCTCCAGATCAGACATAATTATGAATTTTCCCTGCTGCAGGAAAACTAAGTCTAAACACATTTTGGGGCCTTTTATCAAGCCGCGATAGGGCTAGCGTGGCAATGGTGTGTGGCAAATTGGTCTTACTGCCAGGATCACTCAGGAGGCCGGCGGTAGTTCTGGCTTCCACCATGTGCCATTTCTGGCACTGAGAAAAATGCCTTGGATTTGTTCGTTTTTCAGCTGGGCGCCTTCGGTTTCCATTATCACTGAAAAACGAAACCGGCCAGCTCAAATACGCCCAAATCCGATGCATTTGCCCGGCACAAACCATATTATTAAAAAAAAAAATGGACGTCCATTTTTTTCGAAAATACGGTCTGTCCTGCCCCTTCACATACCCGTCCTCGGAGAAAGATGCCCATGGAGATGGGCGTTCACATTCGATTATACCCCTCCATGTGATCATCTGACTCAAAGTGCCTATTTCCAGTTCAGCTTCAAGTGATTGATCTTATTCTGGACCACCTCTAAATTACCTTCACTCATGTTTCGAATGTGCCATATTCAGTACATCTTGGCAGTAATGAATTATTTCTTGTATAGCCACATCAGCAGTTAGATGATCCAAAGCCTCATCATATAGTGCTGGGCAGACTTATACGGTCTGTGCCAGAGCCGGTGGTTGGGAGGCGGGGCTGGTGGTTGGGAGGTGGGGATAGTGCTGGGCAGACTTATACGGTCTGTGCCCTGAAGAGCATAGGGACAAATCAAGTAAGGTATACACAAAAGTAGCAAACATGAGATGTCTTGTTGGGCAGACTGGATGGACCGTGCAGGTCTTTTTCTGCCGTCATCTACTATGTTACCAACGTTACTATGTTACTACTGGCTGGCTCATCTACGGACATGTCACCTCCACAGCTTCCCCTGCTTTCCAAGTCTCCTGTGTTAGGTGGGAGCTTCCTGTTCTCATGCGGATAGCAAGAGATAACTTACCAGTGTAGAAGACTCTCAGTAATGTGGAAGACTTGGCAAGTTTAGGGGCCCTTTACTAAGGTGCGCTGAAAAATGGCCTGTGGTAGTTGTAGCCGTGTGTTTTGGGCACGCGCAGAATCATTTTTAGTGCAACTGTAAAAAAATGCCTTTTTAAACATTTTGCCAAAAATGGATGTGTGGCAAAATGAAAATTGCCACCAGTCCATTTTGGGTCTGAGACCTTACCCGCCAGCCATTGACCTAGCGGTAAAGTGTCACGTGGTAACCGAGTGGTAATGACCTACATGCGTCAAATGTCACTTGACACGCATAGCTGACGCGCGCCAGAAAATAAAAAAATATTTTTCAGACGTGCGCCAAAATGAAATTACCGCAAGGGCCACGTGGTAGCCGGGCAGTAACTCAGAATTGGTGCGCGTTGGCACGCGTAGGCGCTGACACAGCTTAGTAAAAGAGCCCTTTAGTGACCTGTTAACCAGCACTTGCCCATACACTGTCAGGTTTGCGCTTCTTCTATAAACTAATACTCACTAACGTAGCACTACAAGGTGTAACAGTGCTGTACAGAGACAGGAATGGATGAGTAGACTGGGTTTGCAGCATCAGCCTGAGAATAGGGAAAGCCGGGGTTCAAATCTTGCAGATGCTCCTTGTCACCTTGGTCAAGTCAATTGTTTTTCCACAACAGCCCTTCACTCAGGTACATGAAGGCTTTTTTTACTAAAAGGTGTTAAGCCCTTAATGCACAGTTAGCACACGCTAATAGGATATGGCAAAAATGCATTAAAGAGTTTTGCGGTATTTTACCTGTTTACACACATTAACACACGTGTTACCGATTAAAAAAAAATATTTTTCAGAGGGGGCATTTCATGGGTGGAGAATGCTAAACACAAAAACAAAAGTACCAGAGCCTTCAAAATGGGGACAAGTCCTTTTATTCCACAACGTAGATTGACCTTGTATGTCTAAAATACTCTAATTAATTAATGTATTTATTATTACAGTGTGACGCACTGTGCTGCTTTTATTTAAAGCATTTTGTGCAGGTTTAGCATGCTAGGAACATTTGTGTATTTTTTCATGTCTGGAAACTGTCTCTGTAGCCTGGCTGAAGTAGTTTTGAGCAAACAACAGATAAATGTAGTTAAAAATATCTATTCACATCCTTTCAAGCAGCAGCACTAGCTACATTTGGCGAAACATTCACCTGCCTGATTCTCATTCTTTTGCTTCCTCCTTTAATCTTATTCCTGTGTTTCCTTTCTTTTCTACCCACTATCACTTTTATTTCTTAAATATTCTCCTTCTTTCAGAAGAAAAGATATATTTGTTCCCGATACACCATCTGTTTCTGCAAATCTCCTTCCCAAGCTCATGCTTCAGAGATCTGTGGGTATGTCATCCTTTGCATGCATCCACCACAGTGGCGTTCCTAGGGGGGGGCGGTGGGTGCGGTCCACCCCGTATGCACGCCGCTGGGGGGGTGCAGCACGCGCCTGCCCTCCGTTGTTCAATGCTTCTTCTCTGCCCCGGAACAGGTTACTTCCTGTTCCGGGGCAGAGAAGAAGCATCGAATAACAGAGGAAAGGCGCGCGCGGCACCCCCCCCGGCGGCGTGCACCCGGCGGGGGGGGAGGGGGTTCCTTCACGGGGGTGTTGTTTCGCTGGGGGGGTTGTCCGCGCTGCATTGGGGGGGGGGTGCATCAGCGATCCGCCCCGGGTGCCAGCCCCCCTAGGAACGCCACTGATCCACCAGATACCCACTTGAACCTCTAGGCAGAGACCTTACATGTATTTAAGCTTGTATGGGTCAATATTTAAGCCACGCAGTCAGCGTTTTTAAAACGGTGGTTCCCAAATCTGTCCAGCCAGTCAGGTCTTCAGGATATGCACAATGAATATTCATGAGAGAGATTTGCATGCAGCGGTACCATACACCTAACATCTAGGCACCTGAACGTATGCCAGCCATTGAGCTGACGTACATGCAGGCACCTAAACGCGGCAGTGACATATCCAGCCAATAGACCCTACTCAAAATCAATTTAAAACCAATTTATTTTCCACCAACCAAGCCTCAATCTTTTAAACACAGCTGGCCATCTTGTGATAGGCGGCCCACAATCCATTTTAAAATGTATTCAAATATGTGACCGTCTCTGGGAAAAGGTGACTAAAGTTGTGGATCCAAATCTCTTAAAATGGCTGATTTTTTCCATGTCATGGGTGTCAGAAGCAGTCTGGAAAAGTTATATGTTCGTACTTCTGTACTTTTTTTTTATTTTTTCACATAAAAATGGATGGGGTTTGGATTAGTGTAGTGGAAATCGTTTGCTCTAACAGAGTTCATTAAAACCTCATTTTTTGTTTCTGGTGACTTCAGCCACCTTTTCCCAGAGATGGTCACTTAGAGGGCCTTTTACAAAGCCGCACTAGCATTTTTAGCTCACGGTAAAAATCAGCTGGCAGTAAACGCTGAGATGCCCATTATATCTATAGGGAACCGCAATATCCTCCTTATGAAGGTCATATAATTGATATAATTCTTCACTCTCTACAATTCCCTAATGTGTCTGTACACACGAACCTTATTCTATCACAACATTACTGTATTTGTTCATACCGGAATTGGCGAACACCTTTACGGTACTATGTAAGCCACATTGAGCCTGCAAATAGGTGGGAAAATGTGGGCTACAAATGTAACAAATAAATAATTAAAATAAATATTTCCATAGGCGTATCAGCATTTACTGCCCGCTGATTTTTACTGTAAAAGGCCCCCATAGATTTTGATATTCTCAGTTTTATTTGCCAAACCTTTATGAATAATTCTTGACATTTTATTTGCTTTCTTGACTGCCTCTATAAAGATCTATGGTATGATTTCACCAATTCTGATTATTCCATCTCAAAAACTATAAAGAAAAACTAGAAAAGGTAGAGAGAGGGGGCAACAAAAACGATAAAGGGGATGGAACGGTTCTTTTATGAGAAGACTAAGATTAGAGCTCTTCAGCTCGGAGAAGATAAATCAGAGCACATATGATTAGAGGTTTAGAAAACCATGAGTGCTCTGGAACAGTTTAAAAGGAATAGTTATTTACCATTTCAAATGGTTGCAAATGAAAGGAATGATTTTTTTTTTCAATCATGCCCAATTAAGCTTTGAATTTATGTGTCAAATGTATTGCTCATTTAACAGCAAAAGATATTCTAAGCAAGTTTCGATTTGTTGCTGGAGAATGTTTTGTCTATTTTATTTTTTTAAATTTCCTATATACTGCCCCAAGCCCAAAGTAATTAGCATGGCCAACGTTTTGGAGGAGAGGTCCATTAACACATATTAGCTAGGCATGCATCCCCTCCTTTATAAAGCTACTACTACTACTACTATTTAGCATTTCTATAGCGCTACAAGGCGTACGCAGCGCTGCACAAACATAGAAGAAAGACAGACCCTGCTCTAAGAGCTATGTAATAAAAGTAAGCCAAGTATAGGACAATCAAGCCATTGTGACATCACTGATGAGGTTGGCTCTTATTGGTGGCCTGAGGCATTATGACATCACAATATTAACTCTGGTTACAAGAGACTACTACTATTACTATTTATCACTTCTATAGCGCTACAAGGCATACGCAGCGCTGCACAAACATAGAAGAAAGACAGTCCCTGCTCAAGAGCTTACAATCTAATAGACAAAAAATAAAGTAAGCAAATCAAATCAATTAATGTGAACGGGAAGGAAGAGAGGGGTTAGGTGGAGGCGAGTGGTTACAAGTGGTTACGAGTCAAAAGCAATGTTAAAGAGGTGGCTTTCAGTCTAGATTTAAAGGTGGCCAAGGATGGGGCAAGACGTAGGGGCTCAGGAAGTTTATTCCAGGCGTAGGGTGCAGCGAGACAGAAGGCGCGAAGTCTGGAGTTGGCAGGTAGTGGAGAAGGGAACAGATAAGAAGGATTTATCCATGGAGCGGAGTGCACGGGAAGGGGTGTAGGGAAGGACGAGTGTGGAGAGATACTGGGGAGCAGCAGAGTGAGTACATTTATAGGTTAGTAGAAGAAGTTTGAACAGGATGCGAAAACGGATAGGGAGCCAGTGAAGGGTCTTGAGGAGAGGGGTAGTATGAGTAAAGCGACCATGGCGGAAGATGAGACGGGCTGTGTCTGCATTGCCGCAGGGCTTTATAAAAGGGGGAGGGGTGAGTCTGGAAATGAGCCTCAGGGAATGGATCTTCCAGATACTTCCAAATGACCCAAGTGACATGGAGGCTTTTCCATGTGCTCACTACCCTTTTAGTAAAGAAATATTTCCTTAGATTACTTCTGGGTCTATGCTCTTTACCCTTATCTTATATCCCTTGTCCCACATCATCCTTTCTATTGAACATGGCCTGACTCCCATGCATTTATATCTTGTATATCTCATTTCATCCCTCTATACATGTTTAGATCTTCAAGTCTGTCCCCCTATGCTGTATATTGAAGATCATAGGCCGTTTTAGTAGTCGCCCTCTGGGCTAACTCCATCCTGGGGCCCTTTTACAAAGGGCACGCTGAAAAATGGCCTGCGATAGCGTAGACGCGTGTTTTGGGCTCACGCAGAGTCATTTTTCAGCGCACCTGTAAAAAAAAAAATGCCTTTTTACAATTTTTGCCAAAAATGGACATGCGGCAAAATGAAAATTGCTGCGCGTCCATTTTGGGTTTGAGACCTTACCGCCAACCATTGACCTAGCGGTAAAGTCTCACACGGTAACCAGGCGGTAATGATCTGCACGTATCAAATGCCATTTGGCATGCGTCCGATATGTGCATCCAAAACGAAAGATTATTTTTCGGACGTGCGTATCGGGCACGCGCCAAAAATGAAACTACCGCAAGAACCACGTGGTAGCTGGGTGGTAACTCCATTTCAGCATGCTCTGGGTGCACATTGACGTTTACACAGCTTAGTAAAAGGCCCCCCCCCCCCCCCCCGTTTATAGTCTTTTTGAAGGTGTGGTCTCAAGAAATGTACAAGTACTCCAAATGAGGTCTCACCAGAGACCTATACAGAGGCATTATCACCTCCATTTTTCCCACTAGCCATTGTGCCCCCAAACATCCTCTGACTTTTGATGTCATCTTTTCTGTTTGGTCACTTTAAATAATAAAATACAACATTCCCATGTCTTGTTTTTCTCATGTGCATAGAAGAACTTCACTCTCTATTATTTATTTATTTTATATTTGGGGAGTTTATTAACCACCTTTATGAAACAGATTCGCCCAAGGCCAGGCACAGCAGGTCCAGTTTAACATAAAACTTACAATTTGTTAACAACATATAGAATTCCCCCCTCAGGAACAATAATGAAAGGGTTTTTAAATGAGTAAGTTGTGTTTACTCAGGCAAAAAAATGTTTTGAAAATCTCCTCACGCAGATTTATGGTTCATGGCAGGCAGTCTTTTACCCACATATAAAACTGGGTGAAATTAGGTTAAGGGGCAGAGAGTATACACAGGGCCCCTTTTACTCAAGTGCAGAAAGTTTCGCACGTATCATATATTAAAAGCAAATATTAACGTGGTAAATGAGAAGCCTTTGCAGTAAATGCAGGGGGCGAGTCCACCATCCGCACTACATTTACCGCACAGGCACCATGTTACATGCACTGCCAAAGTAAGCGAGAGCACCCATGCTATCAAGCACTTCATGCAATGCGGTGTGGGCCTACAGTAAATAAATAATTAAAACCTGCCATGGTGGTGCATTCCCTTGCATCTCTCCACGCCCCCCCCATGATTTAATCCCCCTGTCACAATCCCAATCAGACCCCCCAACCCCACTCAGCAGACTCTGAACCCCTAATCACACCCCAGAACCTCCACGTACAGACCTCCGACCCTCCAATCACACTGCCAACTCCCTTGAGCAGACCTGGAACCCCTGATCCAACTCAGCCATCTTCGATAAACACAATTCCCCTGTCAGCAAAATCCTGCCCCCACAGAGCCCTACCCTCCTCCCGTCCTCAGAGACCTTCCTGGGGGTCAGCAGTGGTGGTCTAGTGGACCCCAGCAGCAGCAACCCCTCTTTGCTACTGCCAAGTCATCTCAGTCATCCAAGACTACACCAAGGACTCAGAGGGGTAGTCCTGTAAGACTATTGCCCCCATGTTACGCCCCTCTCTGGCTCACTCCCATGTTCAGCAACTGACACTTTTTTGACCATAAAGCTGCCTTTTAACATAGGACACAGTAGCGCTACTGTCTACCACCTGGTAAAACTTGAGCTAGCTGCTTAACACAGGCTAGTAAAAGAGCTCCACAGAATTTAGTTTTCAAATCTCAGTGAATACTTTCACACACACACACACTTCGGACCTACTTCCAAGACAGTGCAAAGCACGTGGGTACAAATGTACTTGTGCTGTGTGCACTAGCTGCATTTCAAAAGGAGGTTCCCTTTAAGAACAGATTTTATGCTGCTTATCCTAGAAATAAGCAGAGGATTTTCCCAAGTCCAACTTAATAATGGCTTATGGACTGTTGGCCAAACTTTTTTAAAACCCCGCTAAGCTAACTACTTTTATCACATTCTCTGGCAACGCATTCCAGAGTTTAATTACACGTTGAAAATACATTTGTAGTCCTGTGGATCAGCCAAGTGCTAGATCTGAACACTGTGCCTTTGAACACTGCTGCCACAGCAGAGGGTCAACTGAATGTTGTGACTTTGAGTGCTGCTGTCATAGCTGAGAATAAACCACGAGTATTGTGTAGCTTTTTTTTTTTTATGTTTCAACGGTTTTTATTAACCAATTAGGAAAAACACTTTCACATTTACCCGTTAACTGCGGGTCCACACTGTAACACTTAAAATAACAGTACAACAGATATATACCTTTATGGAAAGTCATCAAACCTTTTTTAACCCCTCCCCCTTCAGCTGTGTGCACTGTGTAGCCATCCATTATAGACTCTACCTGGTTTGTGCAGTGGGGACAATTCCATAGCCCTATCATGAAATGCAACAGATGCAGCCAAACCCCCCCCCCCCCCCCCCACTTAGCCGATAACATAAACCTGCTGAACAGGAGACTCACATTATATTGAACTTCCCCCAAACTATTAACATAGTCTCCCGCATCTCTAAAGTTGTCCGACATCCGCATTTTTTTTAATAATTAAAAACACTTTTATTAAGGCACCAGATTCCTTCATAAAAAAGCTGCAAACTAGCCTAGCCATTGCTGTTTTATTTTCAGATTAACTTATACACCAAAAGCTGAACTAGTTTGTCAATGAAACACCACAAAGTGAAGCATAACTACAAAATGTCTTTATTGAAAAAAAAAAAAAAAAAAGCAGATTATAACATCTAGGGTTAAATGACACATCTGACTTTTAACATTAAATAACTTATAACAATAGCAAGTAACGTCTTCAGATAAATAAATCTAAATTTCCCAGACTTTTTCTTTGACAATCAAAAGAATCAAAACACTGAAGCAGAACCATCACATATTCTATGTACTAGATAAAAGAAAAACACAATTAGAGGTTGTACATAGATTTATATAAAAATAGTTAAACTAATGCATATTTGCAAATGTAAACTAGTTACATGATATACAAACTGAGCAATTCCATATATTTCCTACAAAATAAAAATCAAAGTTGGTCCAAATTCTTGGAAGAAAAGCTCTATTCTTTTAAAGAAAATGAAAATATTTCTTAAAGGAAAACTTAATTTAAGTCAAATTATATTCTATTGTTACAGCATTAGTTATATGATGAATCACAAACTGAAAAAGAAAACTGTCCAACTCATATAAAAGCTGCTTTTGTGAGTCTCTAGGGGACTTTGGTGCACTCAACTACCCTGGGATGCTTTTTCTTCTGTTCTTCCAGCAATGCTGTCAAAACGACATTTAAACTACACACCCACAAACCTTTTCAAAAGCCCAGCTCATCGGTTTCTTTCTTTCTTTCTTTTTTTTTTCCCTTTGAATAATTTTGGTCTTTTCTTTGGCACTAATCTTTTAATGTGCCAAGGGGGGGCTTGTGCTGTTCTAGCATTGAAGTGTTACAGTATATCACCGAAAATTACCCTTGTTGCCTCTCAGTGCAAATGTTGAATGATGTATGGAATGTGAATTTCTGAGATCCCCTGAAAAGAAAGAAATCGGGGAGACGATGGGAGAGGGGGAGGTAGAAATCAACAATTTTAGATTAAGTGACTGCAGATAAAATATTACAGAAAAAGTTGGGTTCACAGAGGACAGTATGGTTACTGTTTGCACTTGACAGTAACCATGCAGAGAGGAATAAGCAGTTTAATGGGTGGAGCAGCAGGCTGAGAACCTGCGGAACCCACTTCAAACCAGGGGCGTATCTGCGTGGGGCCACAGGGGCCTGGACGTCAGGATGTCAAACTCAGTCTGACGTTCTGCGCGTTGTACGTGCAGGACGTTAGACTCAGAAGAACAGGAAGCATTGCAACTTGCAGCCTGCATGGAAGAGAGGACCTCGGCTGGCGGGGGGTTGGGGTCCCCCGCCAGCAAAGGTAAGTGACAGCAGCGGGGGAGGGTTGGTGGTGGTGGGAGGGGGTGGAGAGCGTCATTGGTGGCGAGGGGGGGGGGTCTGGCAGTGGCGGGGGGGGGGGTCCGGAAATGGCAGGGGGGATCGGTGGCGCCGGGGGGGGGGCTAAAATGTGACCCCTCCCTCTGGCTCTGGCCCCCCCTACTGCCAGAGTCCAGATACGCCCCTGCTTCAAACCCCACTACTGCTACTTGTAGTCTTGGGCAAGTCACTTAACCTTCCACTGCCACGGGTACAAACTCAGATCGTGAGCCTTCAGGGACAGAAAATCACCTACTGTACCTAGATGCACATCACTTTGATAGCTTGCAGACAGCATATAAGAAGGGGGAAGGGGAAATGGGACTTGATATACCGCCTTTCTGAGGTTGTTGCAACTACATTCAAAGCGGGGTTTACATATATTCAGGTACTTGTTTTGTACCAGGGGCAATGGAGGGTTAAGTGACTTGCCCAGAGTCACAAGGAGCTGCAGTGGGAACTGAACTCAGTTCCCCAGGATCAAAGTCCACTGCACTAACCACTAGGCTACTCCTCCACTAGCAACGTTCCATGTAGAAGCCTGCCCTTGCAGATCAGTGATGCGGCCGCCCAGGCTTCTGTTTCTGTATTTTCCATGCATATTTTTTCAATGCCATATATACAATCTAATCCTTAGTGTGCGCTAAGTTTTAGTTAAAGGCCCCTTAAGTAATTGGAGGTGCTGCTGTGCCAGTCAACATCAACTTCTTCCTCCAATCAAGGTATCAGCACACTGATACAGATGAAGTACGATATAATATAAATAGACGAAGAGTGAACACAGGAGGGGGACATTTTTAGGGTGTCTATAATAAAAGGTACATTTACAAAACCAACAGAAAAGTGTTAGGGCAAAAATAAGAAGATCTAACAATAAGACCCCAACAGGCAGCAACAGAGTTGAAAAATAGCAATGTTGATATTTCCACCCCATTGTTGAGTTAGGACAAGAGAACTGACTTAAGAGTCTGTACTACAGTGGCGTACCAAGGGGGGGACGGTGGGGGCGGTCCGCCCCGGGTGCACGCCGCTGAGGGGGTGCCGTGCGCCGGTCAGCGTCGTTGGTTTCCATGCTCCCTCTGCCCCGGAACAGGAACCTGTTCCGGGGCAGTGGGAGCATGGAAACCAACGACGCTGACCGGCGCGCGGCACCCCCCCCAGCGGCATGCACCCGGGGGGGAGGGGGCGGGGCGCATCAGCGATCCGCCCCGGGTGTCAGCGCCCCTCGGAACGCCACTGCTGTACTACAGAGCAAAGGAAGACAGAGCCATAATTCTGGTACCTCCAATACTTGTTATAGAAAAAGGAAAATATGCAAACCTAAACTGAAATCATGGAAACACAGCACATAACAAAAATTAAAAAAAAAAAAAAATATGGCACCTCTATCTTCCTAGTTGGAAGATACAGCTTACCCCAGATTTCTGAGGTTCTTCTGAAAGCTTATGAAAAAACAGGAGCCTACACGTATACCTAATTTTTATAATAGCAATATTCTGCTGCTATAAATGACTAAATAACCAGGTGTCAAACCAAAGCTGCCTTTCAAATGAAGGTAATCACTGTAAATAATACAACTGTACTTTTAGAAAAATACATTTGAACAGGTTTTTTTTTCCTGTGTACAACAGTAATTTAACACATTCAGCTCATACATAGAGAAACATCTCCTTCCCCCTGGCCAGCAGTGAATATACAGAATGATGTCTTGCATAGACAGTAGAGATTCTATACACTTATAAAGGGGGTCAAAAGATGAAAGACCTACTAAGGACTCAACCACCAAGAGTACGAAGAGGTAATTCAAACTCTGACCACTTACACACATCCCCGCACTGAGGGGAACTAGGTGCTAAATGAAAAGGAATTGTTTTACCCAACTGAGGGAGTCTTTTACTAAGGTGCGCTCAATGTTTTTGGTGTGCGCTAATATTGTAGGCGCGTAAACGTTAGAGACGCCAATGCATTCCTATGGGCATCTTTAACATTCAGCGCGCCCACAATTTTAGCACACGCTAAAAACGTGAGCGCACCTTAGTAAAAGACGCCCGTCATTTGAATTTTTTATGGTGTGTATAGCTCTGGAGACCAGGCTTTAAATGTGCTCATTTCAAAACTTCTGGGGGCTCAGATCAAACTTGCCCTTAGACACATTTACAACAGAAGCAGATACAAGACAGCAAGGGCGGAATTTGTCCAGCTGATTAGTGAACATTTTTTTTGTTTGTTCATTATTTTACTTGAACACAAATAGGGCACAGCGAGTAGCGTGGGTTAAATTGTGCACATGGCCAATTATTGATCCTTAATGGATTGTTATCTCATTTAGTTGTGCGCAGATCTCAGGATCGTGGACAAGTTTGGGTACCATTTTTAGAATCTGGGGAATAATGAGAAATGAAAGGGGAGGCATTCACATGGGTGGAGCATGGGAGGGACATGAGCAGGGCTGGCACTTAGATTGTAAGCTCTTTGAGCAGGGACTGTCCTTCTATGTTTAAATTGTACAGCGCTGCGTAACCCTAGTAGCGCTTTAGAAATGTTAGTTAGTAGTAGTAGTAGTAACTTAGAGAATATAGGGGCTCTCTTACTAAGCTGCAGTAGGCTTTACACGCATGCAGCGCACGCCCAACTGAGAGTAGTGCCAGGCCAGTGCACCCTCTTGGCGGTAATTTCAGATCTGGCGTGTGCCCATAACGCATGGATGAATTATTTATTTCTTCCTACGCGTGCCGGTTCCAGTGGTAATTGGTACTTGGCGTGCACCGACTGGTCACCGCGCATGTAGCGCATGAGCCTTTACCGCTAGATCAGTGGGTGGCATTAAGGGCTCAGGCCGGTTTTGGGCACGCGCTGGTTTCATTTTTACCACAGGCCCTTTTCCCGTCCCATTCAAGAAAGCCATTTTTTGTAGATGCGGTAAAAACTGGCCCGGCGCGCGCCTAATACATGCATCTACAATACTGCAGGCCACTTTGTACTGCGGCTTAGTAAAAGGACCCCACAGTAAGTTACGTGCACTCTTGCACCATTTAAGCGCCTGCAATTATCCCAACTCTAGGCTGGAGTAACTGTGGACACCTAAATACAAAACTCGATAATACAAAGTAATGCTAATATTCTTATAATGGAATGTGGGACCCAGATTCCGGTACAGGATGGGCTCCCATCATTTATTTGTGCACAGATTCAGGATTATTGCATGTATTGCAGTTGTAAAATTGGAAATACCTGCACTATTTGCCAGCCTGCTCAAACCATCTCCTTTAAATCATGTAAATAGGGACTTTCTACCAGGGGCGTAGCTACTATGGGGCCACCGGGGCCTGGGCCCCCCGTAGATTTGGCCCTGGACCCCCCTGCCGCCGCCGTCTGCTACCTTTGCTGGCAGGGGACCCCAAACCCCGCCAGCCGAAGTCTCCTTCCTTCTTTCTGTTTCTGTGAGTCTGACGTCCTGCACGACGTCAGACTCAGAAACCAAACAAAGGAAGAAGACCAGCTGGCGGGGGTTGGGGGTCCCCCACCAGCAAAGGTAGGCGACGGCAGGTGGGTGTCGAGAGGGTCGTTGGCGGGGGGGGGGGGGGGGGGGGTCAAAGTTGTTGTTGGTGGTGCTGGCGGTGGCACGGGGTGTCGGCAATGGCGGTGGGGGGGGGGGGGGGTTGGCGGCGCCGGGGGGGGGGGGGGCTAAAATGTGCCCCCTCACCTTGTGCTCTGGACCCCCCTCCCACCGAAGTCTGGCTACGCCCCTGCTTTCTACAGTCATTAGTGACATGCATAAGGTTGTGAAAGTCTTCTAAAACGCCCTCCTAATTACTTCCCAACACAGCACTTACGAATATGCAAAATAAAACAGAAAAGTAACACCTAGTTATTCAAGATGTTTTATGCACAGAAATCGGTGCTTACTAAATTGTCTGCTGGTAGGAACAGATAACAGTATATAGTGGGGGTACAGGCTGGCAGAACGATAAAAATGTTGTTGTAAACTTAAGCTGGTCATTTGTGCGTGTCCCAGAGACTTTTGTGCCTGCTTTCCAGTGGGGTAATCGTATAAAGGCACTCAGGCTCATATGTTGCGCCTTTATACAATATGTACAGCAGTGCAGTGAGGGTAAAATAGGGAGCCAATAGGATGCAATAAAAAGTGGAGAATACTATTAGTTTAATAATAAAAAAAATCCAGCACAAAGTAATAAACAGTATAAAAGTAAAAGATGTTCATCCGAAGAGCGGAGAAAGAGTTTGTGCATCCATCAAGCTGAAAACACAACAGGACTGGAGAAAGGACTGCATGCTTACAGTGGTGGAAATAAGTATTTGATCCCTTGCTGATTTTGTAAGTTTGCCCACTGACAAAGACATGAGCAGCCCATAATTGAAGGGTAGGTTATTGGTAACAGTGAGAGATAGCACATCACAAATTAAATCCGGAAAATCACATTGTGGAAAGTATATGAATTTATTTGCATTCTGCAGAGGGAAATAAGTATTTGATCCCCACCAACCAGTAAGAGATCTGGCCCCTACAGACCAGGTAGATGCTCCAAATCAACTCGTTACCTGCATGACAGACAGCTGTCGGCAATGGTCACCTGTATGAAAGACACCTGTCCACAGACTCAGTGAATCAGTCAGACTCTAACCTCTACAAAATGGCCAAGAGCAAGGAGCTGTCTAAGGATGTCAGGGACAAGATCATACACCTGCACAAGGCTGGAATGGGCTACAAAACCATCAGTAAGACGCTGGGCAAGAAGGAGACAACTGTTGGTGCCATAGTAAGAAAATGGAAGAAGTACAAAATGACTGTCAATCGACAAAGATCTGGGGCTCCACGCAAAATCTCACCTCGTGGGGTATCCTTGAACATGAGGAAGGTTAGAAATCAGCCTACAACTACAAGGGGGGAACTTGTCAATGATCTCAAGGCAGCTGGGACCACTGTCACCACAAAAACCATTGGTAACACATTACGACATAACGGATTGCAATCCTGCAGTGCCCGCAAGGTCCCCCTGCTCCGGAAGGCACATGTGACGGCCCGTCTGAAGTTTGCCAGTGAACACCTGGATGATGCCGAGTGATTGGGAGAAGGTGCTGTGGTCAGATGAGACAAAAATTGAGCTCTTTGGCATGAACTCAACTCGCCGTGTTTGGAGGAAGAGAAATGCTGCCTATGACCCAAAGAACACCGTCCCCACTGTCAAGCATGGAGGTGGAAATGTTATGTTTTGGGGGTGTTTCTCTGCTAAGGGCACAGGACTACTTCACCGCATCAATGGGAGAATGGATGGGGCCATGTACCGTACAATTCTGAGTGACAACCTCCTTCCCTCCGCCAGGGCCTTAAAAATGGGTTGTGGCTGGGTCTTCCAGCACGACAATGACCCAAAACATACAGCCAAGGCAACAAAGGAGTGGCTCAGGAAGAAGCACATTAGGGTCATGGAGTGGCCTAGCCAGTCACCAGACCTTAATCCCATTGAAAACTTATGGAGGGAGCTGAAGCTGCGAGTTGCCAAGCGACAGCCCAGAACTCTTAATGATTTAGAGATGATCTGCAAAGAGGAGTGGACCAAAATTCCTCCTGACATGTGTGCAAACCTCATCATCAACTACAGAAGACGTCTGACCGCTGTGCTTGCCAACAAGGGTTTTGCCACCAAGTATTAGGTCTTGTTTGCCAGAGGGATTAAATACTTATTTCCCTCTGCAGAATGCAAATAAATTCATATACTTTCCACAATGTGATTTTCCGGATTTAATTTGTGATGTGCTATCTCTCACTGTTACCAATAACCTACCCTTCAATTATGGGCTGCTCATGTCTTTGTCAGTGGGCAAACTTACAAAATCAGCAAGGGATCAAATACTTATTTCCACCACTGTATGTCTATTAATACACTTGATATACCGCCATTACTGACATGCCAGATCATAGCAATTTAGAACAAAGTAATATATACCTTAAAGTAAACAGAAAAGAATGCTAATATTCAAATAGAAAAGCAGCTGCAAACGTCATGAATACAAGAAATCAGTCACACTGGGATACACCGTCCTTCTTCTCAACCTGTGGTAGACACTACCCTAACCAATTGCAGGGAGAGGGAAGCAAATGAAAGTAGTAGGCTTTAAGTTGGGACTTAAATTTGTCATAGGACAGCTCCAATCTGATCCGTGGTGGCAGGTCATTCCAAAACTTTGGGGCCAAGCAGACTGCCTTGTTTTCTCATAATACGCCCATTTCGGCGAAAGCAGGACCATGTGGTAAGCATCAATAGAATGTAATGTTCAATATGGTGTATATGGACTTTATCATGGATGAAAGATAAAGTGGCTGGCTGTCCCAGATGTAAGGCCTTATGAGCTTGATAGAGAACTTTAAAAAACGATATGGCAACCAATAAAGTGGGGTGGTATGATCACTCCTTCAGGCTTGACAAAGGAAACGCACAGCAGTGTTATGCAAAGTTTGCAAATGGTGCAATTGGTACCGAGTAATACTGGTGTACACTGAATTACAGTAGTCTAATTGTGTTATTAAAAATGCATTGATAAGAATATGCAATGAATCAAACTACTTCTTTATTGAACAGAAATTGAGTAGGACCAAGAAGCCCTGTTTGAATACATGAGAGATTTGCTTTTTGAATGAAAGTTTTGAGTCAAAAATGACTCCTAAGTATCTAAATGAATCAACCGTTGGAACTGGTAGGTTGACAAGCACTGGGGTAACAGTAGGCGTTGGGTGATTGCCAGTGAACCAGCAGGCCATTGTTTTGGCAGGATTAAGAAATAATTTAATTGTGGTCAACCAGTCAAATATGGCTAGTAGACATACCTGTAAGGCAGATAGATTCGGTGAGATGGGACATGTTGGAAAGATCAAAAGAATATCAGCATAGAAAAAAAAAATCTAATATTAAAGTCCTGAATCAGTGTTGCCAAGGGGCTCAGAAAGCAGAGGGGACAGGACAGAACCCTGAGGGACTCCACAACGTAGTTCTGAATCCATAGAATTTGAAGTAGAAGTTCAACCTGAGAGACATGAAGAAAAGCACTGGAGGGTAGCGCTTGATAAACCAATAGCCTGAAGCCTGGATAACAGGGTATCACTCAAGTCAAAGGCTGCTGAAAAGTCGAGTGACACTACCAGGCACTGAATGGAGTTCACTAAGCAAAGCTGTCACCGTAGTCTCAGTACTATGGCATGCCCTAAAACCAGATTGTCTAGGATGCAGGATAGGAACTGTTGATAGTCGAGAAAGAAGCTGTTCGAAAACAAGTTTTTCTAATAGCTTAGGGAGAAAACAGAAGTTTTGACACTGGGCGAAATTTTTCTGGTACGAGTGGATCGAGTGAAGACTTTTTGAGAAGAGGTCTGACCGCAGCCTTTTTCCAGAGCAACAGAATGGAACAGTCAAAAGACTTTGATTGACCATATGTAGAATGTACAGTTAGGTGAAATTGGGTCTAGTAAGCACGTTCATTGCAGAAAGAGTTGAGGATAATTGAGCTAGTGAGGGCAATGTAAATGATGAGCACCCAGATGCAAGCAGCTGTTTTTCACTGCTGCTACACACTGACATCCACACAATATAGAAAGTATGTTACTATTGTTCTATTGCAGCTCATGAATTGATAGTAACTGACGACAACTGAGAAAGCAATTTGCCAAAACATGGTAGGGTCAAGAACTCTTTTCCAGTTGTGTCTTCATCTTGATGGATGCACAAACTCTTTCTCCTTTGGATGAAAATCTTTTACTTTTATACTGTTTATTACTTTTTATTGAACTAGTAGTATTTGCCACTGTTTACTGCATCCTATTGGCTCTTTTTTGCCGTCACTGCATTACTGTATGGATTCAACTGTACGGATCTTACTCTTGTCCCTTGTTTAGCCTTTATATAATAGGCACAATGTAGGCACCCATGTGCCTTGCAGCCTAGGTGCCCTGTTATAAACTTACTCTCCATGTGTGATGTTTTCTTTAAGGTGCATGGGTCACTGCTAACACCTTTCTCCCCATCAGGTGCGATCCCTCCTTTTCATGGTTTGAACCGGGTGAGATTCTTGTGGTCTGCAGCAGCTGCCAGCCCCATGCAGTTCAAACTATGAAATGGCTAGAGGGTGGGGAGGGATAACAGCAGTTAAAGGGTATGAGGGGGAAAATTTTGGGTATGGAAACTTTTGGACTAAGAGTACTATTGAATGTTTAAAAAGTTTGAGGAGTCTGAGGCTCCTGATTGTTGTTAAGTTGGTTATTCAATAAAATTTACAAATTGAAAAAAAAAAATGGCTAGAGCACAGCATGGTGGGGAGAAAGATGTCCACGGCTATCTGCATGCCTTTAAGAGCACACTGTGAAGAATTCAGATCAATCTGTGCTTTCTGAGTTCTTCTAACATGCTGACCCAGTGCAGGACAAGTGGGGGTTTTCTTTAAATTCTTTCAATAAGTGGACATTGTTCTTGTGCATGTCCAAAAGAAGACAATTTTTCTGTTGCTCCAACAAGTAACAATTCCTCTGTTCTGGAGATAACCACAAGTTTCTGACATATTTCACTATAAGGACAAGGGATGTTGACATTGGAATGTTGTATGACTACATTAAGAGATTATTTTATCATTCGATACCCACCCTACTAAAAATTCTTTCTTGTACATGCAGCATTACTCCAGCTAGAAAAGAATGATGCACGTTGCTGGTCAGAAACTCATGTGAATGCTTTTTTCAAACCCACAGTATAAAATAATAACTAACTATAGTTATCCCTGCTTGAAGGTTTCACTAGAGAAGGATGATTTCATTGTGATTCCAGCTTGTTGACAAAACCCTACACCCACCAAATGACTATTCCTGGAGGATTCTCTCAGTTGCAAGCCAGAAGCATGAAAAGGAGAGGAACATCTTGTAATTTTGTTGACTTGTACATTTCTGATACTAGACATGATCGTGAAAATCTCACCTGCTTGGGTGAATACAAGCAACAGGTAGAACTTTCCCTCTGCGATTAAATTGTCTCGTTCTACATTTTAACGCTAGAAATGTCTGCTGTGACATGCTTCAGTGTTTCAGCACTTCAAAGATGTAAGACTTCAACCTCTTAGATGCATATTCAAAATGTCGCCATTTACAGCTGCAGTCAATCGCACATAATTGTTCCTGCACTAAAATAAAATACTCTAAAGCCAAATGATAACAGTTTGATAGACCCTCATCACTGACAAAATAAATCAGAACCCAAATAAAGCTGGTTATGAAAAGAGTTTCATCATCAAAGTCTTGTTTCCAATGTGACCTTCTCTTTCCACACACTCTCTATCCACTTTCCCAAGCAAGTGCGTCTCAGAGTTCTGTTACATGCACAGGGTAGCCTGGAGGAGGATGAGCTGGTACTTGCATACTAAGGCGTCTAATGTGACAACCATGGCAGAGTAGATGATCTTCTAAAGGATAACAACGATGGCCTTCTTCGTCATTGAGCTGAAGACCACAATCCTAGGAAAAGAAATAGAAAACAAAACGATTTAGCTCAAGGTAGTCCTTAGGTAACAAATCTCAATTCATCCCAGCAATAGTCAAGAGCATGCCATTATCTAACAACCATTGGCACTGACATAGCAGTGGTTCAGAAATGTTATGGCCTTCTGGCATATGTCCAATAGAATTCAGAGACTGCTCTGGCTATACAAGTCTTAAAAACAGGGTTTAGGTACAGTCTTCCCTCCCCAATCAAGAGAAATGGGATGCACCCTGATACAGAGTCCAAGGTTGTGGCCAAGTTTATAGCAGTCTTAGTATGTGAAAAATGAACTAACATATGTGATCAGCAAGCTCTTTCCCCCTAATTTTATGTAGAGAGGTGTGGTAGCTGTGGGGCAGCACTTTACAAAACCAGAACACTATACCAGTGATTTCATGGTAAGAATCCTGAAAGGGAACTTTAAAACAATACAGGAACGTAAGACATTTGAAGTCAGAATGATTAAATATTTTGACACCCACCAGACGGGACTTAACAAAGATCTGGGTTTTCTAGCACATTATAAATCATAAAATTGTACTGCTTTGTCACCTTCCTATCTCCATGCATATCTCCCTGTCCCTCATCCACCTGACTCTTCCTGTCTCTCACCTATCCACCCCCATCCTGTTAGACTGTCACTGAAATGCTTCGATGTTTCACTTATATATACTGTCATCTACCAACATTTGCTTATTTCCGATCTGACGAAGAAGGGCAACCTTCGAAAGCTAATCAAGAAATGTATTAATTTATGTCCAATAAAAAAGGTATCATCTTATTTTCTTTTCCATGTTTTATTTTGTTTTATTTATATTGATTACCCCTAATTTTATAAAACTGGATGCCCAACTTTACACATAACATGCAAAATTGGATACCCAATTTATAGAATAAGAAGATCAGTTGCGCTCACAACTTAATTTAATAATTGGAGATAACAGCCAATTATTGGCTTAAATTGGCATTAATTGCTATTAATTAGCACTAATTGGCAGTTGTGTGCGCAACTGACCTTAGTCACTATTCTAGAAGCTGAATGCACAATTTCTGCTGCATGCAACTTCTAGGGGACATGGCCGAGGGAGGGGAATGGCCGGGTCAGGAGCGTGCCTATGAGTTACGTGCGCAGGTTACCGAATACTAGGGGTTATGCATTTAACTGCCAACAGTTAGGTGCAACCATTTACATCTGCCTTTGATATGGCATAAGTGCTTGCAAACTTACGCTAAGTTCTGTTCGAAACTGCCTTTATAGAATTTTCACTCACTGCGCGACATCGTCTAAATTGTAATACCATTTATTCAACTTTTGTTCTGAAGAACTTTGCTGCAAAACCTATGCAAAATAGGTAATGGGCCGAAGAATCATGCAGATCAACTCACTATCTAATGTTTGTAAGGTTAAGTGCACACACTAAATTGTGCAAAACTGGTCTTAGTGAAAAACCTAACCACACCTTGCAGAAGATGCAGTTAAGTATTTGCTTTGCAATAAATTCTGTGCTTTTGCACTAACTTATCACGACGGAATTAGTGCACAACCAATTTACAAATTATTCAAACAGCCTATTCATACAAACAAAAAACTATGAGCCCTGTTTACTAAGGTGTGCTAGCGTTTTTAGCGCATGCTAAAAATTAGCATGCGCTAACCATGTAGAGACCCATAGGAATATTAGGGGCATCTACTCAGCACAGCTTAGTAAACAGGGCCCTATATTTATTTATTTATTTATTTATTTATTTATTGCATTTGTTTCCCACATTTTCCCACCTGTTTGCAGGCTCAATGTGGCTTACAATGTTCCGCCCTGGCAATCGCCATAGCAAAGTAAAGATAACAATTAATAATTACATTAGAACATGAGTAACATAGTGGGATAAAGCATTAGGTATAATGAGATCAAAGATGTAATAATAGTTCAAGCAGTAATGCACTACAGTTCAAATGATGGATCGTTGTGGTATGTTTTATTGAAGAAATAGGTCTTCAGAGATTTCTGAAAGTTGATTAAGTTGCTCATTTTTTTCACATCGAGTGGTAATGCATTCCAAAGCTGCGTTCCTATGTAGGAAAAACTGGATGCATGTGTTACTTTATATTTTAGTCCTTTGCAACTGGGGAAGTGAAGATTTAGGAATGTGCGTGAAGATCTTTTGGTGTTCCTGGGTGGTACGTCAATAAGGTCTGACATGTAGACCGGGGCATCTCTGTAGATAATTTTATGAATCAGGGTGCAAACCTTGAACGTAATACATTCCCTAAGTGGGAGCCAGTGTAGTTTTTCTCTTAAGGGTGTGGCACTTTCATATTTTGTTTTGCCAAATATGAGCCTGGCTGCAGTGTTTTGGGCTGTTTGAAGTTTCTTGATGATTTGTTCTTTACAGCCAGTGTAGAGTGCATTGCAGTAGTCCAGGTGACTTAGCACCAATGATTGTACCAGTCTGCAAAATATGTCCCTTGGGAAGAAAGGCTTTACTCTTTTGAGTTTCCACATTGAGTGGAACATTTTCTTTGCTGTGTTCTTTGCATGGTTTTCCAATGTAAGGTTTCGGCAGCAGTGAAAGGCGAGCAGGCTCGGCGCTTCAGCCTTCCCTTCTTTCTCAGCTCTGGTCCCGCCCTTGCAGAAACAGGAAATGAGGGCGGGACCAGAGCTGAGAGAGAAGGGAAGAAGGGAAGGCTGAAGCGCCGAGCCTGCTCGCCTTTCACTGCTGCCGGGACCCGAGGTAACATGAGTTTTAAATTCTGGGTTGCAGGAAGGCGAGGACGGAGGACTGTTGTGGGAGAAGAGGTTGAGCAGGGGTTGGGACTGGCACTCGGAGGAGGGGGGAGCCTGGAACTCGGAGGAGAGGGAGGGGAGCCTGGAACTTGGAGGAGAGGGAGGGGGGCCTGGAACTCAGAGGGGGGAGAGGAGGGGAGAGAGGGGGGGGGAATGCACCACCTGTAAAAAAAAAATTTCAGCACCCACAATCATTTTGAAAAGTTGGCTCCTATGGACATGTGCAGCCCTATTTTATACAGAACATAGAAATCAGAACCGATACATCCAGGTCAGGACATGTACAGTTCCTGTAGTCAGTGGCGTACCTAGGGTAGTTGACACCCGGGGCCGGTCATTTTTTAACACCCCCCCCCCCCCCCCCCCAAATTCAGTACTAGGCATGCCGAGAATACAAAACACTCAGGACCTATAGAGCAATTCTACCATACCATAAGCAGTCATTTCTACGAGTCACACAAGGAAAAGGAAAGCATCTTAAACACTACAGTGAGCACTAGAACATCAATTCACCTATTGTAAAACAAAACCAGACAGAATAGTACAGATCATAGATCCTGCACAGTCAATGCCAACTGAAAGCCATGTCTTTTTCACAAACACAGATACACCCTAATCCACTATAGAATAAGTAATCATAAGCTTTCTATTTCGACAAAAATTAAACTGAACCCCCAATGCCAGACTCTGCATACAATGCAACACCACAGAAACAGAAACTGTCCCCTAGTACTGTGCAAAATATAAAGACAGCAGATGTAAATTTGAAAAAAAAAACCTAACAAGTACTAATCACCACTTTACAAATTAACAAATAGAAATAAAACAAATATAGAAAGTAAAATAATACCATTTTATTGGACTAATACATTTAGCTTTCAGAGGCCAAAACCTCCGTCCTCGGGTCAGTACAGTATAGTGCTGTTCCGAAAGTTAGTCAAAATGTATTAAAATTAGTCCAATAAAAAGATTACCTTATTTACATGTTCTATTATAAACAATTAACACATCTACAATACTTTATCCTAAAGCAAAAAAAAAATAAAAATATATATTTTATTTACAGTTTGTTGTCTCTGGTTTCTGCTTTCCTCATCTTCTTTTCACCGTCTTCCTTCCATCCAGCATCTATCTTCACTCTCTCTCTCTGCCATCCAGTGTCTGCCCTCTCTGCCGTCCCTTCCATCCACTGCCTGCCCTTTCTCTCTGCCCCTTCAATCCACCATTTGCCCTCCCTCTCCCATCCATCCAGGGTCTGCCCTCCCTCTCGCTCCCCCTTCCATCTAGGATCTGTCCCCTCTCTCTCTCTGCCCCTTTTTTCAGCCCCCAGTTCCAGCCCCCTTCTCCCCTCTGAACACCCCCACCCCAGTCCCCTTCTCCCCTCCCCTTCTCCTGTCTGAGACCCCCACCACAGTCCCCTTCTCCCCTCCCCTGTCTGAGACCCCCACCCCAGTCCCCTCCCCTCCCCTTCTCCCCTCCCCTTCTCCCCTCTGAGATCCCCACCCCAGTCCCCTTCTCCCCTCCCCTTTTCCCCTCAGAACACCCCCACCCCAATCCCCTTCTCCGCTCTGAGATCCCCACCCCAGTCCCCTTCTCCCCTCCCCTTCCCCCGTCTGAGACCCCCACCCCAGTCCCCTTCTCCCCACCCCAGTCCCCTTCTCCCCTCCTCTTCTCCCCTCTGAGATCCCCACCCCAGTCCCCTTCTCCCCTCCCCTTCCCCCGTCTGAGACCCCCACCCCAGTCCCCTTCTCCCCTCCCCTTTTCCCCTCTGAACACCCCCACCCCAGTCCCCTTCTCCCCTCTGAGATCCCCACCCCAGTCCCCTTCTCTCCTCTGAACACCCCCATCCCAGTCCCCTTCTCCTCTCCCCTTCCCTTCTCCCCTCTGAGATCCCCACCCCAGTCCCCTTCTCCCTCCCCTTTTCCCCTCTGAGACCCCCACCCCAGTCCCCTTCTCCCCTCCCCTTTTCCCCTCTGAGACCCCCACCCCAGTCCCCTTCTCCCCTCCCCTTTTCCCCTCTGAGACCCCCACCCCAGTCCCCTTCTCCCCTCTGAACACCCCAACCCCAGTCCCCTTCTCCCCTCCCCTTCCCTTCTCCCCTCTGAGATCTCCACCCCAGTCCCCTTCTCCCCTCGCCTGTCTGAGACCCCCACCCCAGTCCCCTTCTCCCCTCTG
Organism: Microcaecilia unicolor; assembly: GCF_901765095.1. NCBI lineage: Eukaryota > Metazoa > Chordata > Amphibia > Gymnophiona > Siphonopidae > Microcaecilia > Microcaecilia unicolor. Next base: position 324,786,932 of record NC_044035.1, read on the forward strand.
AACACCCCCACCCGAGTCCCTTTCGCCCCTCTCCTTCCCCACCTCAGTCCCGTTAAAACCGGCGAAGCAGCGTCGCAGGCAGCGCCTCGTGCCCTGCTTGTAAAAAAAAAAATCAAATCTCCTTCCTTCTCCTCGTCTTGACGTCGACTCGGGCCTTCCAATTGATTGGAAGGCCCAAGTCGACGTCAAGACGTCAAGATGAGGAGGAGAAGGAGAGGAAGGAGATTTGATTTTTTTTTTTTTTACAAGCAGGGCACGAGGCGCTGCCTGCGACGCTGCTTCGCCGATTTTTTAAATGTGCGGCGCCGCGGGAACGGCCACGGGAGGCGGCGGGAGCGGAGCACCCCCCACCCACTGGCACCCGGGGTGGACCGCCCCCACCGCCCCCCCCTTGGTACGCCACTGCCTGTAGTATTTTTAAAAAAGGGTCTGCGAACATAGAGCCTTTCTAAAATACCTGTAGGAGTGCACAAGTATGGCCTGCACATGTAGTAGGAGCAGCCATTTTACAAAGATAGACATTGAAAGTCTGAATGGTATTCCACACTTTTTTTGTCACATTCAGGTACAACAGGCATTTTTCTGTCCTCAAAGGGCTTATAATCTAAGTTTGTACCTGAGGCAGTAGAAGGTTAAGTGATTTGCCGAGGACCACAAGGAGCCACAGTGGAATTTTAACCAGGCTTCCTGGTACTTAGCCTATTATACCACCCATTAGGCTACTCCATCAATTATATGTACATGCCTGCCATTTTGGCAACTCAAAAATCATGTACATGCAGATAATTAACAACAAAGGCTTCAAAATGGAGGGGAAAATAAGCACTGGAGAATAAGGACGGAATTCCCTTAATCCCTCCTGTTGAGGACGGCCCAAACAAGCATCCTATATAATAAAAAGCACCTCCACCGTTCTGAAGCTGACTCCATGGCAGTGAAAGTTTGAAGGGTTCGTGCTGCCTCTAACGCTGTATCCATCTCCTGAATTGACGTCACGTGCTTCCGGGTTCATCACAAACAGCACTGACCAACCACAGGATAGCAGCACGAGGTACAACCTCAACGTCTATAGCCTTCCCTTCAAGTTCGTTCCCTCAGAGTCCTGCCCTCGCGGAAAGAGGAAATGACATCAGCAGGCGGGACTCAGAGGGAACAAAGTCGAAGGGAAGGCTACAGATGGGCAGGGCTTTCAAAGACGCGGCTGCTTCAACTGAGGTAAACAGGGGAACGAGGAGAATCGCTGGGTGGCTGGAGGGAGGGGCAGGGGACAGAGGACAATCGCTGGGTGCCTGGAGGGGGGGCACGGGAGAGAGGAGAATCGCAGGGTGGCTGGAGGGGGGGGGCAGGGGAGATAGGAGAATCGCTGGGTGGCTGGAGGGGGGCAGGGGAGATAGGAGAATCGCTGGGTGGCTGGAGGGGGGGGGGGCAGGGGAGAGAAGAGCATCGGTGGGTGGCTAGAGGGGGGGGCAAGGGAAAAAGGAGAATCACTGGGTGGCTGGAGGGGGGCAGGGGACAGAGGAGACTCGATGGGTGGCTGGAGGGAGGGGCAGGGGAGAGAGGAGAATCGCTGGGTGGCTACAGGGGGGCAGGGGACAGAGGAGAATTGCTGGGTGGCTGGAGGGGGAGCAGGGGAGAGAGGAGAATCGCTGGGTGGCTGGGGGGGGGGGCAGGGGATAGAGGAGACACACTCGCACCCAGTGGTCTCACTCTCTCTCTCTGTCAAACACACACTCGCACATTCACTCTCTCTCACACACACTCTCTCTCAAACATACACACTCCGAGAAAAACCTTACTAGCGCCCGTTTCATTTGTGTCAGAAATGGGCCTGTTTTACTAGTTTTTTTATAAACCTACACGTGCAAGGAAGCAGCTGCAAATCCTGAAGTTGACAGATGCTGACCACACAGCTGAATATTGACCTCTTGTGTTGTCTGATAGACAAGTTAAGCTCAGAAAAGATTGTTCAAAAAATAGCAAGCAGTGAACTTGAGCCACTGCTTGTTTTGGTGACAGCGGGAGAAAAAAGTGAAATCATAACTAATGATAGGCAACCTCTAGTCCCATGGACCTCAATTCACTCAGGTTTTCAAGATATCCTTATTGAATATGCATGAGATAGATTTGCATGCACACTGCTTCAATCTTATGAATATTCATTAGAGATGTCCTGAAACTCTGAGTGAACTGGTGTAGGGGCGTAGGCCAGACCATAGGTTTGGGGGTGAGGGGGCCTTGGCCTAAAGTAGAAGGGCACAAAATGTTGCCCTTCTCTGCCCACATGTCACCCCAAATACCTGAGCTGCCCCACCCCTAAGGATGCTCAGTTTTCACAAGACTGAGCATACATGGCAGAGGCTGCTTCCTGCGCATGCTCGTTTTTCACACATGTGCAGGGGTAGGCCTCCCTTGCACATGTTCAATTTCAGTTAAAATTTAAGGCGTAACCGTTGATTGGAATCTCACACTGGAAAGCCATGTTAAGAATACAACAAGGAAGATGTTTCACTCAATGTGGAAACTCAAAAGAGTTAAACCTTTCTTCCCTAGGGGAATCTTTCGTAATCTAATACAATCAATGGTACTGAGTCACCTAGACTATTGCAATGGTCTTCTTGCTGGCTGTAAAGAACAAATCATTAAAAAACTTCAAACTGCCCAAAACACCGCAGCCAGACTTATATTTGGAAAAAACAAAATACGAAAGTGCTAAGCCCCTAAGAGAAAACTTACACTGGCTTCCTCTTAAAGAACGTATAACTTTCAAAATATGAATTCTGGTGCATAAAATAATTCACGGTGATGCCCTGACCTACCACCCAGGAATGCTAAAACCCAGGAGTGGAGGAGTGGCCTAGTGGTTAGTGTGGTGGACTTTGGTCCTGGGGAACTGGGTTTGATTCCCACTGCAGGTACAGGCAGCTCCTTGTGACTCTGGGCAAGTCACTTAACTCGCCATTGCCCCAGGTACAAATAAGTACCTGTATAAAATATGTAAGCCGCATTGAACCTGCTATGAGTGGGAAAGTACAGGGTACAAATGTAACAAAAATAAAAGATCAGCACGCACATTCCTAAATCTTCATTTCCCCAGCTGTAAAGGTCTAAAATATAGAGTAATACATGCATCCAGCTTTTCATACTTGAGTTCGCAAATGTGGAATGCTTTACCACTTGACCTGAAAATAATTCACAACCTAATTAACTTCCGTAAAGCACTGAAGACACATCTCTTTAACATAACATACCATAATGACTCATAATTGGAACCGTAATTCTCCATCATCTACTTAACAATCAGATTATTTTCTCCCTATTATCGTACTGACTAAATTATCATGTAATCCATGTTCAATATGTGATACCAATTGCATGTTCTCCCCTTTTTTACCTGATTGTTTATTATATCATCCATGTTTCTATATATATTACCATTTGTATCTGTATTCTGAAATGGCATAAGTCATGACGGAAAATTGTAAGCCACATTGAGCCTGCAAATAGGTGGGAAAATGTGGGATACAAATGCAACAAATAAATAAACGTTATCTGCCATTTGGATGCCCAGTCTTCCAATCTCGTAAGGTCCTCTTGTAATTTTTCTCAATATTCTTGCGATTTAACAACTTTGAATAATTTTGTGTTGTCAGCAAATTTAATTACCTCACTAGTTGCTCCCATCTCTAGATTATTTAGAAATATGTTAAAAAGTAACAGTCCCAGCACAGACCCTTGGGGAACCCAACTATCTATTCTTCTCCATTGAGAATACTGACCATATAACCCTACTTTCTATTTTCTATCTTTTAACCAGTTTTTAATCCACAGTAGTACACTACCTCCTTTCCCATGACTCTCTAATTTCCTCTGAAGTCTTTCGTGAAATGCTTTGTCAAATGTTTTTTGAAAATCCAGATACACAATGAGGCTCATTTTCAAAGCACTTAGCCTCCCAAAGTTCCATAGAAACCTATGGAACTTAGCCTCCCAAAGTGCTTTGAAAATATGCCTCAATATCAACTGGCTCACCTTTCATTCACCTCTTCAAAGAAATGTAATAGATTAGCGAGGCAAGATTTCCCATCACTAAATCCATGTTGGTTTTGTCTCATTAATTCATGCTTTTGAATATGTTCTGTAATTTTGTTCTTTATAATAGTCTCTACCATTTTGCCCAGTACCAATGTCAGGCTCACCAGTCTATAATTTCCTGGATCACCTCTGTAACATTTTTAAAAAATCGGTGTTACATTGGCCACCCTCCAATCTTCCGGTACTATGCTGGATTTTAAAGATAAATTGCATATTACTAACAACAGTTCTGCAAGTTCATTTTTTAATTTTATCAGTACTCTGGGATGAATACCATATGGTCCAGGTGATTTGCTACTCTTCAATTTGTCAAATTGCGCCATTACATCTTCCAGGTTTATAGAGATTTCACTCAGTATCTCTCCCAAATCTTTCTTGGTGAAGACCGAAGCAAATAATTCATTTAATCTCTCTGCTATGGCTTTGTCTTCCCTGAGTGCCCCTTTTACCCCTCGGTCATCTAGCGGTCCAACCGATTTTTTTTGCTGGCTTCTTGCTTTTAATATACCTAAGGGGGAGGGGGCCCAGACTGGATTTCCAGTGGGGCTGGAGGTTACCTATCTCTGCGTCATAGTTCACTTGTAAAATGTAATAAGACCTTCTGCAGGTATCATGCCAGGCTAAAACACTGTGCATAAGAAAAATATACCAGTACCTGGTACTCCTATGTAAGCAGATAAGTTCAGCCAAATGTTTTGACATTTTTTTTCTGACCGGTTGTTTCCTTCTGCTAATTGCTCAAACTTAATTGAAACAGGCTTCCACTGCAAGAAAAATGCAACCCCCTCTCTACATGTTTGTAAAAAGGCTTTAGTGATGCAAGGTCAAGAAATCAGCTTAAGTTACAATGATATATCAATTACTTGACATGGTGCAATACCTTCACCTGAACGAATCTCAATGTACTCACAGATTATAATGGAAAAGGCCAGTTAGAGGATTATTGTGGCTAAAAAATTCTTCATCAGAATGTCTGCCACTGGTCGTTGCATCTATGCAGACACTACAAAGAAAGGAATCATTTACCAAAGCAGGTTCTCTGGATAAAGTGGGAATGTTTCAAACCTTTGGAAATGTCTTTTTATAACTTATTAGCAACCAGGTCTATTTTTCTCCCCTTCTGTGCCTATGAAACTCAGTGGACATAAATTTGGCAGCAATATTCATAGAAAAAGCTAAAGATAAGCAGATGATTTATCTGCATACCTTTGTGTCCATATAATGGATTCAATACATCCCCCCTTACTAATATGTCTTCAGAGGTTTCACAGTCTATGTTTAATAGAGGTGCATGTATTGATGACGTGCTCGAAGGGGAGACGGTGCTAGAATAGTGTGTGATGTACAAAAACTGCTAGTCCTTTCCCTCTACCAACCTTGCAGTGTTCTGAGGAGTGCATGGACACTGGGGACTGGAGAACTAGGGAATGAGAGAGGGAGACCCCTCAAGGAACAGCATCTTGTGGTTTAGTTCAAAGAGCCACAGGAGTGCTGGAAGAAGAGCAGGAGGGAGATGGCAGACAGCAGTAGTCTAGTCCATTTTCACTAGGTCAACATAAGTGGACAGCGCTAAACGTAAGTCGATAGCGCTAAACTCCTCCTCCTGAAACTACAGTGGTTACCAATCAAGGACCGCATAGCCTTCAAGATCAGCTCACTAGTATATAGGATAATTTTCGGTCTCTAACCAAACTATATGACCAACCTAATAGATTTACCAATTTGGAATATAAACAAATCAGCAAGATCCTACCTTACCCTCCACTTCCCATCATTCAAAGACATCAAATAAAAATCAACTCTCGCAACCAGTTTTTCCTATATCAGCGCCAAAACCTGGAACACACTCTCCAAAGACCTAAAACTGAAAGACAACTACCTAAACTTATGAAAGCACCTAAAGGCCCACCTATTAAAAAAATACATCCCTGTCGACCCAACCTAACTTTCCAGGGAACCAATCGGACCTAACTACAAACTTCTAATTCAATACTTCAGTGAGAGATCCCACAGACTTTCACTGTCTCCATCAAATTGTTTTCACTGTCTCCATCAAATTGTTAACCCCACACGCTACATTGTAACCGCCCACTGTTCCATGTAAGCCACATTGAACCTACCATCAGCTGGGAAAATGTGGGATAGAAATGCAATAAATAAATAAGTAAGTAAGTGAAAAAGTTAACAGAGAAGAAGGGTTTGGGATTCATACATGCTTACAGTCTTACTGTCGTAGTTTTCTCTTTCAATCACCTCTAACACTAGAAGAGAACAATCTTGACTGAAACATATTGTGCTGTTGGATCCAATTTCTCATTAATCTTTATGTAAACTCATTAGGTGGTAAGTTATTGAATTTTTGGTATAAATCATGTTTCATGTGGGTATTATAGTAATTTGTTCATTTACTACCTGTAGCATGCATTTATGTAATACCTCTTTTGAGTGTATACATCACTGGATCAGGAAGATTGGCCTAAAGGTAAACCATGATTCTTTTGGTAGTGGTTGGAAAAGAGACCTAAAGGTTAACACCGAAAAAAACTAAGGTTCTTTGGGTAGGTGGTTGTAACCTCGATAAACCCTTTGAGGATCCCATTATTGCAGGTTCTAGAATCCCTCTTAGTTGGGTAATTAAAGTTTGAGGAATGCACATCCTGCATGCGTTCACAGTACAGATTCAGGTGGCTGCCGAGGTAGGCAAGTATCTGATAATCTTGGACTTGTCTGTCAAATAAGGGCATAACCTTGATAACGCCATCATCTGAGGAATGTGCTGCGAGCTGTTGTACTATCCCCCTTGGAACATTGTAATCCAGTGTTGCATGGCCTCCTAGACCATCAGCTATGAGTGACTGCTACAAGTGCAACAGAACGTGACACCCAAATTGGTTCTTGGGAGGTCCAAGTGGAATAGGGCCACTCTATATTTGAATAAACTTCTCTGGTTAGCTATCTGGGCCTGAATACATTTTAAATTACTTTAGTTTGTATTTCAAGTCCTGCATGAGTTATCACAAGTGTATATGTGGAGGAGTAGCCTAATGGTTAGTGCAGCGGGCTGCAAATCAAGAGAACTGGGCCCACTGTAGTTCCTTGTGACTCTGGGCAACTCACTTAACCCTCCATTGCCCTAGGTGCAAAATACGTACCTGTATATAATATGTAAATCACTTTGTCACCACGGAAAGGTGGTATATCACATTCCATTCCCTTTCCCATGTGAATCATGTTATAATGCTACATGTGCCCGATCGCCAGTTACGCCCTGTTGGTATGTTAGGAGTATCCTTGCCTACACTAGAAAGGAAATTATTGTAGAAATGAGTCCCAAAATGTGAAAGTCTTTTCTTCCAGAGTTACATATGATGCCATTATGGACATAGTAATATAGTAGATGATGGCAGAAAAAGACCTGCACGGTCCATCCAGTCTGCCCAACAAGATAACTCATATGTGCTAATTTTGTGTATACCCTACTTTGATTTGTACCTGTGCTCTTCAGGGCACAGACCGTATAAGTCTGCCCAGCACTATCCCCGCCTCCCAACCACCGGCACATATGATGCCATTATGGACAGTTTCAACATTCATTGAAAACTTGGCTGTTTGAAGTTTTTCTGTCTGATTAAATTTGTGTTTGTATACTGCTGAAATTTTTATGTTTACTAGTCAATACTCAGCCAGTGGTGGTCAGCGTTTTTTTTTTTTTTTAAAGAGCTGACTGACACCGGCCTTATCTGAGCACCAGCATTGAATGTCCAGGTCATAAGGCCATGTGGTGGCCTCCAGGACTTAAGTGAGTTCTGGATGATATTCAGTACTGTGAGACTGACTTTAGCGGTAGTGGCAGCCATTTTGAGGCTGGAACCAGAATGGGCAGGAGTGATTTGGGATTGCTCTGGTCCAGAAGACCCTCTAGACCACCAGGGAATATTCAAGTAGGCCAGTGGATGGGACCTAATGGGAGTGAGGAGGTGCTTGTGGAGGGGGTACTGCTCTATGGGGACAGGACTGAATGTTGCTCAAGGGGAAGGGTGCTTAGGGAAGGGGCCACCACTTTGAAGGGGATGGCCAGAAGGGGGCACTATTTGAGTGGTGGGGGGGGGGGGGGGGGAATTTGCTTTTGCCTGGGGAGAGGTAAGGGAGGGGATAACAGAACATTATTCCTGCCAAAATCTGGAAGCTGATACTTAGTGCCAGACCTGTGTAGCTACGCCACCAAAATTAGGACTGCTATGGAGGCGCCAGCACTGAATTTGCTCAGCTCCTCCCTGATTCTGTCCCCAGAATGCCCCCCACTGCCAGTTTTCCTATATGCAGTTAGAGCCAATATTCAGCAGCACTGTCCAGTTAACTGCCACTGAATATTGGTAGCCATATGGCCTGCCAAGTGTGATGTAACCAGGCAGGAGTCTCTCCTGCTTGCTTAAATCAGTTTGAATATTGACCCCTTAATTTTTAACTGACATCAGATGGAATATAAATGTTAAAATTAAACTGAATTTGACCAGACATTTGCTCACTTTGGAAGGTTAATATGAATTTCAGAGAGGAAGGGCATGGAAGACCTCTTCCCCCTCCGCCCAGCACACCCCAAAGGACATGGGATTTGTTGTGGCAGGCCCCCATCTCCTGTCAGTCCTTCACCAAGAAGACCAGGTTCCCAGGAATTACATCTAATATTCAATAGCCCTATCCATTTAAGTAGGACTTTTGAATATGCAGTCCTAAACTTAAATGGAAAACTTTGTTTAAAATGAGGCCTGCTGTGTGTGTGGTCCCCCTAACAGGATAAATGTATCTGGATATCACTGTCATCTAAATCCTGTCCCGGGCCCTTTCTATTATTAGGATGTTGCTCACACCTTTTCAGTAGTAGGTCAAGGTGAGTTACATGCAGGTACACTTGAGTATTTCTCTGTCCCTAGAGGGCTTACAATCTAAGGGCCCTGATTACTAAGTATCAGACTTGTGTGTTCTTGTACCAAGTAGAGCGCTGCTGAGCCCGGTACTCAGACCAGGTTCTGCTTGGTGGCCGGACAACCCCGGGTTTCACCTGCACTGACCGCTGTTTCCTAGAGGTTGAGCCCCTAGGTAAGGGTGGCCTGCAGGACTTACAAGACGGAGCTGGAAGCGGGGTGGTAAACGTATCGGCCAGACAGGCAGCAGGCAAGAGAGTGATCCAGGTACAGGCAATGTCAACAGGAAACAACAGGCAAGAGAGTAATCTAGGCACAGGTAAAGTCAGTAGGCAGGCAGCAGGTCAAGAGAGTAATCCAGATACAGGCAAAGTTAGTAGGCAGGCAGCAGGCAGCAGGCAAGAGAGTAATCCAGGCACAGGTAAAGTCAATAGGCAGGCAGCAGGCAAGAGAGTAATCCAGGTACAGGCGAAGTCAATAGGCAGGCAGCAGGCAAGAGAGTGATCCAGGTACAGGCAAAGTCAGCAACGAGGGACAAGTAGATAAGAAGTAAACTACTGAGCAAGTAACACCTACCAAAGTAGAAGCCGAACCATGGAGTCCAGGAAGAGCTCAGCTGATAAAGTGCTGGCGTCTGACATCAGCAGGAACCAGCAGGGAGAAGGAGCACAGCCACAGGACAAGAGTAGGGGAAGGAGGAACCGGAAGACCAATAGGGGAGAAGCAAGGGAAGCCAGGCAGAGAGAGAGCAGGCACAGGTGCCTGGAAGCAAAGCAATTAAGGAGCCTGCAACCACCGCTCTCTCAACAAACCCAGAGAAGAACTACACATACATGGCTCAGGGCTGTGACAGTCAAGCGTGCGTGTCGACGGGACCCCATGCAGCCCGAGGACGCCGCCTGTGTTGAGGTAGGGGACACAACACTAAGTCACATTAGCATTTTTAACGTGCCTTCAATTAGCGAGTGTGCTAACCATGTAGGCACCTATCGGGATATTGTAAGCACGTACACAATTAGCGCACATTAAAAACACTAACGCACCTAAGTAAACAGGGCCCTAACCTTGCACCTGAGGCAATGAAGAGTTAAGCGACTCACCCAAGATCAAGGATTTGAACTGGCCACCTCTGGATATTAAGGGCGGTGCTCTAACCACTAGACCATTCCTTCACTCCTATACCTTAAACAGCTATATTTTTTGCAAGTATCAGCTTCTACAGATACAATTTTTGGAAAAGAAGAGCTTAAGCAGTTGACATTCGACTCTAGTCACACAGGCGCCTTTGAATTTTGACGGCTTCTTTTATAAGAGGGAAATTCTTGCTGGCTTTTTTTGTTTTGTTTGAGCGTGCGCTCAGAAATTTCAAAGTAGCACCGGGATAACATTACATATTATCAACAAAAGAAGGCGTTTCTCTTTAGAATGAGTGATAACTTATCAGCATCAATAGATAGTCACAGAGGATGCCAATGAGTCCCTTCATATTTAACATAAGCAGGGAATTCCAAAATATTTCTGTGGAAGCTCTCATCATCCAAAATATTTCTGTGGATTCTCATCATCCCTTTTCTTTTTTTGTCAGCGACAGTTGTCTCAACTTTTTTCAAACCATTAAAAAAAACAAAAGGAAGCATGCTCGGCAGTATAAGCAGAGTATTCTATGTATGTTAAGTCTCAGAGTTCATTAGGGCAGTGATGATGGATTAGATAACAGGCACTTAAAAACCAGGCAAAATGGCAGGCTTCACAGAGGAGTCTGAGAACAAAATTAGCAACAAGCTAGACATAACAGTCTCAGCTCAGACCACTTAATTACTGCCCATGCACTTATATTAGATTGCAGTCATACCAGGAGGCGGCCTACCCGAAGGCAGAATGCCAGTCCTTCGCTGCAGCTTTGAAGACTCTGGTTTCACATGGAAGCATCAGCTCTGTGCGGTTAGTCTCATCTTTATCTTCATTTGGTTCTTTTAGGATGGCATCCTTGAAAATAACATAGCAACATAGTAGATGACGGCAGAAAAAGACCTGCACGGTCCATCCAGTCTGCCCAAGAAATGTGCCACTTTTTTGTGTATACCTTACCTTGATTTGTACCTGTCTTTTTCTGGGCATAGACCGTACAAGTCTGCCCAGCACTATCCCCGCCTCCCACCATTGGCTCTGGCACAGACCGTATAATGACCAGAACTGCTGACTGGTTTTCTGCTCTAGGTTAAGACAACTGGTTTCACAATCCTGTCAAGCAGAATTTCTGGACAAAGTGAAAAATAATTGAAGCGGCATCCTTTTTCCTGTGAAATTTATACTGGGTATCTGGTTCTCAGACAGTGGAAGAAGGATGCACAGTGGCCTGCTGGGGAGCAGACAGGCATTCACATGCCAAGCATGACAAACTCTGGCACCAGACGCCCAAACATTTCTCTTTGCCCATGTAAGGATCGATTGTACTGTCAACATATGTTTTAATTCTGTTGCCCAGTGAGAGAGAATAACAGCTCCCACACACATACATGCCAAGACTCCCTTGTTTCACTGCATCTCTGACAATTAAAAGCCACTTTCCTCTTTCAGGCAGAATGGGGGTTTCTTTTCCATTTTTGGTCTACAAACAGCCTAGCCTTATTTTAAATTCCGAGTCTGCTACCCATGTAATGAAATGCAATGCAAGGTGCTTATTGAGTAGGTGCTGGCTTAGACAGTTGGCAGGAAACCTTTGTGGCAGAAGGGGCCAAACAAACCAGTCTCTGACTTATTCCCAAGTTCTCAAGTTGCTGATGCTGTGTTGGGCAACATATTGAGCAGGTCTTGGCCCACTCCATTCTGCAGCTTATAGACTTAGGCATATCCATCCCTGGAATGGGAGCTCCTTCACCTCCTGGATCTTTGTGATGTTATCTGCTAGTATCCGTGTGCCTATGTGCATCTCTCTAGAACTCTCGAACTAGTCCATCCTGCAGAATTCAGATGCAAAATGTATCACAAATGTTGACCTTGACCTTCCTTGACATGCCTACAGAAAATACTAACCAGCATCTCCATTCCTTCCACCAAACAAAATCCCTTCTCACTTAAAAGCTTCAAGCAAGAAAGCAGAAGCTTTGCTTTTGGACAGCAGTACAGATAAGTAAACAATGTTGCAGGCACCGGTGATTTTCTTTTCGGTTTCCACGGCTAATGTCATGGTTCTTGCAGCTGCTGGGGCTGTGCCACAACTGCAGCACCACCCAGACAGCTGCAAGAATTAACTGGTGATTTTCAACAACAATTCACTGTAAGTTATTTATCATGGGCATATTACTTGCTATTAAGTGGCACTTTTACGCCTTTGGGCAGGAAGTAATTTATAACTACTGTACACTGTAGAAGTATTCAAATACACTACTGCACATTTTTAAAGATTTGCACGCCTACAATTATTCCCAATGAGAAACGGGAGAACAACAGAAGTTTGAGGTGGAAGGATATGGTAACTGGTGAGAATCCTTAGAAAGGCATCAGTTTTCTTTAGCCGTACCTTCAGGTCAGTAACAAAGGAGAGCGCTTGAATTATACACCCGTTGCAATTCAAGATGTGTCCTAGTATGAGGAGGTCCAAGAAAACAACAGGGTAATCGATCTGCAAACTCCAAGATGGAAAACAGGCAAAGCAGATACGTATATATATATAAAAATTTTATTGATAAATATAGATCATAATATAGTTAGCAAGCCCGACACAGGCCGTGTTTCGCCCAACTGGGCTGCATCAGGGGCTAATCAATATGTATATGATCATATAATTTCCACTCAAAAAACTATTTGTTGAGCTCTCAATTGTGCAATGGAAGATTGCACACCTTAACAGATGGCGCTTTGAAAAGAAGAATCATTAAAGACCTTGGATCGACATTTGCCACAATGATACTGTGGCAAACGTCGATCCAATACACTTGACCTGCCCCTGCCCATGCCCCTCCCATGGCCACACTCTCTTTTGAGTTGGACGCTATGAAACTTAGGTACAGATGCTATGGAACAGAATGTTGGGCAGATCTGCGCGTAACTGCTAATTACTACCAATTAAGTGCTTGTTCACTCCCATAATTGTTAGTGCCTAATTAACTAATTAGTTTATGTATGGATCTGCGATCTGCACCCAAATTTGGGTGACCTATACCGAATCTGGGGGTTTGCCCCTGCTGTTTCTGTGGGCTGAGGAGTGAGGGAAAAACTATGCAGGTCTTACATTTGAAAACTGAATTATGTTCACATAGTTTACCCCCCCCCCCCCCCATCCCCAGTTACATCTCCAATGCGCCATTTACAGTACTTACATCTAGCTGTCTAGCGAACACTGATGGCTAGATTTAGCTGCTCACAGCACAGCTCTAGCACTCTTTTTCTCTCCCTCTCTCCAAGCAAAGCTCCAGCACCACTCTCCCTCCCTCCCAAAACAGCTCTAGCAGTCTCTCTCTTTCTCCCTCCCAGGACAGCTTCATCCTCCCCACACTGCCAGAATGACTTTTCACTTTGCCTCCTGTCCTAATCCCCCCCCCCCTCAATCCCACCAAAGCATGCAAAGTACAAGGAGGTGAACTTAAGCGCAATAATAATTTGGGACATGGATTTTTCAAACTGATTATAGCCTTGCCTCGGAAGGATGTGAACGGGCTACTAAAATGGCGTTTTACATGCGTCCCTTTATCTGTCCCATTCTCAACCTCTCACTTTCCACTGCGACTGTCCCTGCTGCTTTTAAACACGCTGTGGTCACACCTCTTCTTAAGAGGCCTTCAATCGACCCTACTTGTCCCTCTAATTACCGACCCATCTCCCTCCTTCCCTTTCTCTCCAAATTACTTGAGCGTGCTGTTCACCGCCGCTGCCTTGATTTTCTCTCCTCACATGCTATTCTTGACCCACTACAATCTGGTTTTCACCCTCTCCACTCAACCGAAACTGCGCTTACTAAAGTCTCCAATGACCTATTACTGGCTAAATCCAGAGGCCAATATTCCATCCTCATTCTTCTTGATCTTTCCGCTGCTTTTGACACTGTCGATCACAGCATACTTCTCGATACCCTGTCCTCACTTGGATTCCAGGGCTCTGTCCTTTCCTGGTTCTCTTCCTACCTCTCCCTCCGCACCTTTAGTGTTCACTCTGGTGGATCCTCTTCTACTTCTATCCCTCTGCCTGTCGGCGTACCTCAGGGTTCTGTTCTTGGTTCCCTCCTCTTTTCTATCTACACTTCTTCCCTTGGTTTATTAATCTCATCCCATGGCTTTTCCTACCATCTCTATGCTGATGACTCCCAAATCTACCTTTCTACCCCTGATATCTCACCTTGCATCCAAACCAAAGTTTCAGCGTGCTTGTCTGACATTGCTGTCTGGATGTCTCAACGCCACCTGAAATTAAATATGACCAAAACCGAGCTTCTCATTTTTCCCCCCAAACCCATCTCCCCGCTCCTCCCCGTTTTCTATTTCTGTTGATGGCTCTCTCATTCTCCCTGTCTCCTCAGCTCGAAACCTTGGGGTTTGACTCTTCTCTCTCCTTCTCTGCTCATATCCAGCAGATCGCCAAGACCTGTCGTTTCTTTCTTTACAACATCCGTAAAATCCGCCCCTTTCTTTCTGAGCACTCTACCAAAACCCTCATCCACACCCTTGTCACCTCTCGTTTGGACTACTGCAATCTGCTTCTTGCTGGCCTCCCACTTAGTCACCTCTCCCCTCTCCAGTCGGTTCAAAACTCTGCTGCCCGTCTCGTCTTCTGCTAGGGTCGCTTTACTCATACTACCCCTCTCCTCAAGTCGCTTCACTGGCTCCCTATCCGTTTTCGCATCCTGTTCAAACTTCTTCTACTAACCTATAAATGTACTCACTCTGCTGCTCCCCAGTATCTCTCCACACTTATCCTTCCCTACACCCCTTCCCGTGCACTCCGTTCTCTGGATAAATCCTTCTTATCTGTTCCCTTCTCCGCTACTGCCAACTCCAAACTTTGCTCCTTCTGTCTTGCTGTGCCCTATGTCTGGAATAGACTTCCTGAGCCCCTACGTCTTGCCCCATCCTTGACCATCTTTAAATACTGAAAGCCCACCTCTTTAACATTGCTTTTGACTCATAACCACTTGTATCCAATCACCTCCACCTACCTTCTTCTCCTCTTTCCTCTACACATTAATTGATTTGTTTGCTTTATTTTTTGTCTACTAGATTGTAAGCTCTTTGAGCAGGGACTGTCTTTCTTCTATGTTTGTGCAGCGCTGCGTACGCTTTGTAGCGCTATAGAAATGCTAAATAGTAGTAGTAGTAGTAGTCCTTCAACCACCTACTCTCCTCTGGCACTATGACCATGTGCTGACCTCGCTGCCTCCTCTCTTCCTGTGCTGGTGCTCACACTGCTCAGATCAAAACTCACTGCCTCTTCCATCAGCGCTGCTAACACTGCCGTCTCCTCTCTGGCACTGCTGACCATGTGCTCAAGTCCCCGACACTAACCAGTGGCGTAGCTACAGGGGGCCTTGGGGGTCCAAGCCCCCCATTCCAGCCTCAGGCCCCCAACCCTGATGGCCAGTCAACTGCCTGTGTTTTTGGCACTACTGGCTGTCCTCCCACTCCCTGAACCACTGTCCTTCACTGCTCCTTGCATCGCTGCCCGTCTATTTTCCAGGCTGCCGGCAGCATCAGTGAGGTAAACACACTGCCTACGGCAGCCCGAAAGCTTTCCCTCTGCTACAACTTCCCACCTAGGTGGGATGCTGCAACAGAAGGAGAGCTTCCAGGGCTGCCGAAGACAGTGTGTTGACCTCACTGACACTGACAGCGGCCCAGAAAATTGAAGAAGGGCAGCGGTGCAGGGAGCCAGAAGAGGAGATATCAAAAAGCTGAAGCCAATTAGGTTGGTCTCCCTTTCCCTCTCCTCTGCGCAGCTGTCAGCATCCTGGTCACCCATAACAAAGCAAGCAAACCTATGAGCTGTTCTATCTACACTGTTGTTCTATATTATTATTAACATTTTATTTGATCGTGCTATATTTTCAATGTGCCAGCTTTGCAGAATTGCTGATCGTACACAGGGGAAGTATTGAGTAATTAGTTCTAAACTGTTAATTATTGTGTCATTTGGAAGGGCTGGTTATAGGGACTGCTTGAATTCATGCAGAGATGTTTTCGCCTAGTATAGGGTTTAACAATTAAGACTTACTATTATAAATACAATTAAACCCCCACCCACATTAATTAGGTTGAGACATGGGAGATTTAACATCTTTTTTCCCTGTGCTTACATCAAAGAAAAATAATGGCATGTGGGACTTGCTCTTTTGTTTTGTGGATTGAGTGTATATTGTAAAAATGCACTTGCCTTTTTTTATTAAGCTACTATTTCACAGAGAGGTAGTGAATAACGAGGGAAGAGCTTCCTTCATGTAGAAGTTCTGTCCAGAGTCAGTCTGAATGTGGCAACATTGTTCAGTTCAGCACACTGTTAACCACAAAGTTCATACAAAGTTAACTGTGTTCAGTGTGAAAATAATCTGTTGGCTCAGTGCGCTTACTATGTGAATAGTCCATTACTGTTTTCTATTGCAACCAAGTATTATATAACAAGGGCATTTGTATAAATGTTGTTTTAATTTGTTTATCCAGTCCTTACATGCATGTGGTTATGCTTTTTAAAACTCATAAGTGAATCTAAGGGTGGTTGAACAATTAGGTATAACGGTGTTGTTTCTGACTATTTGTTTTAGAGTGCTTTGGGTCCTGCTGATCTGTAAATCTGCTGGTCCAGAATTTTGGAAAATGGAAATGAGAAAATAAAAATTAAACGATGAGCTTTGAAAGCAAGTCTAAGAGTTTTAAAAACGATCCGTTGTTCTACTGGGAGCCATGGAGGGGCATAATCGAACGCGAACGGCCCATCTCCCTGGGCGGCCATACGAAAGGGCGGGACAAACCGCATTTTTCGGAAAAAAGATGGCTGTCCATCTTTTTTTCGATAATACGGGTTGTGCAGGGCAAATGCCTAGGATTGGGGCGTTTGTGAGCTGGGCACTATCAGTTTTTAGCGATAATGGAAACCGAAGAGCGCCCATCTCAAAAACGAACAAATCCAGGCATTGGGTCGTGGGAGGGGCCAGGATTCGTAGTGCACTGGGTCCTCCTCACATTCCAGGGCACCAACTGGGCACCCTAGGGGGCACTTTACAAATTAAAAAAGACATTAAAAGAGCTCCCAGGTGCATAGCACCCCTTCCCTTGTGTGCTGAGCCCCCCAAATCCCCCCAACAGCCACTGTCCACAAGTCTATACCATTACCATAGCCCTAAGGGGTGAAGGGGGGCACCTACATGTGGGTACAGTGGGTTTTTGGAGGGCTCAGCATTAAGCAGCACAAGTGTAACTGGTAGGGGGGTGGGGATGGGCCTGGGTCCACCTGCCTGAAGTGCACTGCAACCCACTAACAACCTGCTCCAGGGACCTGCAATAACTGCAGTCGGGAGCTGGGTATGACATTTTGAGGCTGCAAACAGGCTGGAAAAAAAAGTTTTTAAAGTATTTTTTGTGGTGGGAGGGGGTTAGTGACCACTGGGGGCGAGTCAGGGGAGGTCATCCCCGATTCCCTCTGGTGGTCATCTAGTCATTTAGGGGCACTTTTTTGGGACTTGTTCGTGAAAAAAAAAGGGTCCAAAAAGAGCACTGAATTCTTGCTAAAAACGGCTAGTTTTTTCCATTATCAGCGAAAGCTGCCCACTCTGTTCGGTCGCATAACCACGCCCCAGTCCCACCTTCACCACACCTCCGACACGCCCCATCAACTTTGGCCGTTTCCGCAACGGAGTGTAGTTGAAGACGCCCAAAATCGGCTTTCGATTATACCGATTTTGGCGCCCAAGGGAGAAAGACGCCCATCTCCCGATTTGGGTCGAAATATGGGCGTCTTTCTCTTTCAAAAATAAGCTGGAATGTGATTTAAGAAAGAGTGGAGTGACATGGTCATATTTTCGAGCACGGTGAAGCAATTTGAGAGCAGTATTCTGAAGGGTCTGAAGTTTCTTGCGAAGTGAGCAACAGCAACTGAGGTAAATAGTCTAGTCTGGTGATGAGAAGAGAGAGAATCAATATATGGAAAATGTCATAATCAAAGAATCTACAGACAGAGCGGAGTTGGCGAAGAATAAAGAAACATGTTTTAAAATAAGCCAGAAATTTGGTGAGAAAAATTTAGTTGAGAGTCTAAAGTTATACCCAAATATTGGAAAGATTTATTGGAGAGAGATTATAACCAAGGAGATTTAAAGGAGAGGAAGGTGTTGATAGACTACCTGTGAACCAGCAGGAAGTGCATGCAAATCTCTCTCATGAATATTCATTGTGGGTATCCTGAAAACCTGATTGGCTGGGATGCCTTCAGGACCAGGTTTGGGAACCTCTGCCATAGCAGATTGTTTAATACAATCTGTGTTCAAATAACCAAAGAGAAAACAGTGCATACTGGATTTCTGGTCATTTACCTCAGTCGTCTAGCACTATTTCTTTATTTGGAGACTAGTAAAAAAGCCCCGTTTCTGATGCAAATGAAACGGGGGCTACCAATGTTTTCTTCTGTGTGCATGTGGGAGTGTGTGTGTCCCTGCCCTCTGGCCTCTCTCCCCTCCCCCCTCTGAGTCCTTCACTGTTACAGAGCCAGCAATTTGATTTCGTGCTCTGCTGTTTTCCTTCACTGACTGTGTTACAGAGAGGGCGGGGCAGACACTCATAGGGAAACCGGATATCTCGCCCCCTTCACACTTCCGGCTGGAGGCTTCATAGAACATTGGTTTTGCCTTTTATATATAGAGAGATCATGTTAAAACAAAGTTGGATTACCGTAATATTATTGATTCTGGTCTTCCACACTCATACCCTTTATCATTTTCATTGCCCTTCTCTGTACCTTTTCTAATTCCACTATATCTTTTTTGAGATGCAGTGACCAGAACTGAACAAAATATTTGAGGTGCAGTCGCACCACGGAGCATTACAAAGGCATTACAACTGGTGTTCAATATGTTATCCTGAAGTAGACAAAATGAAATATTGTGGCTGTACACACGTAGCAGATTTCACCACTGGAATGAGGTGGAGAAAATGGTCGTTTACCTCACAGTGATAACACTCCACATGGTAATCTTTGTCCATTGACACAACTCGAATGGTCTCTTCTGAGCCCTGAGAGAAAAAGAGAGTGAGAAAAACATGAACATCCATAAACTCTCTGACTCTGATAGTCTCAATATCAAATGTGTCAGGTCTAAGAAAAACAGATCTACATAAAAATGCTCAATGTGGTACAAAGGAAAGAAAAAAAAATCACAATTTAACTCCTTCCTTTGACACTCCACATAATGAGTGGGTTGTATTGTTTTGAAGAAGGCATCATTGATGGCACAGAGGATCATGTGTTCATTCCCTGTGTAAACAGGAGAACAAGGAGGCTAAGTATTTATGCACTAACATCTTCTTAGGCAAATCTGTAAGTTCTGGCCAAGTTTTATATAAAGGCAGGATATAAAGTTTCAACATACACTATGCCTGATCCAAGATAATGGGAACAGTCTGAACTTGACTCTTGCACTTTGACCTTCTCAATCTAATAGAGCCAATGCAATTCATGACATACTTGAATTTTAATTAGTAGCTATCTGCCAAAGTGTATGATAAAAAAGCCCTCCAAAGTCAAGTGTGTAGCATTTGCAGTGAGATTATTATAAGACTCAAATATCAAATAAGCTGCTACAACAAACCATTCTTGGAAGCTCTGGGAAGATGGCAAGTTTCCCAGAATCCTAGAACCACCCTAGGGTCAACTTTATTCAGGGCTGGCACTACCATTCAGCAACTGTGTTGTAGTACATGGCCTCACTCTTCTGTCCTTCCTGGTTTATGTGAATGAGGACCCCAATTAGCCTCTACACATATTCTTGTATCCCTCTGCATTCCCCATGGGCTGCCTGAAAGGGTGTGAATAAAATATTCCCAGTCCACCTTAAGCACACTCCTTCACAGGGTTACTTTAAGAGGCCTAAGACTAAGAAGCACAGCTCAGCAAGGGGAAATAGAAAGCCCACGGCTGAGGAAAGACAGCTTGAGCCCAGCGAGAAGAGAAGGAGCCTTTAGGCCTGACCACAGCATTGCAAGGACCTAAGGAGAGGTTTTGCAGCTAATATCCTGCAAGGTAGGGCAAGATAAGCTTATACTTTGCCACAGGCTAACGTTTGCAGCTTGTTTAGAAATGTGTATTCTTTTGTAGGGCTGGTAGAGACAAGACCCCATTAGATGGTTAACAGTGAGCTGAAAAAGCCCTGTTAGAAGCCAGGTGCCTTTATACTTTGATCTTTAACTACATGATTAACTGTCAGGAACAGCGTGGTAACGAGTGTGAGAAGTGGAGGTCTGGGCCTTTATTATGCTGTCCCTGACTGCGTAAATCATCTAAAAGCAGCAAAATGTACCTCAGGTTTGGGACAGATGTTACCAAATGGCCTGCTGTGACATACCACAGCATTACTCCATATTTAAACTTGCAAAGATCTCATCATTTTCTAAGCGAGAAAAATCTGTGTCTTTGTGCCACGTCTGGCCACATAACATAGTAGATGGGAACCAGATGCCCTTTCTCTCCTGCCCCACTAGTGACATGGGCCCTCAGTAAGACCAGGAACTGGGTGGGGAGCCCAAAGGAGGCTGCCACGTGTGGAGCTTGGGCCCACACCCTGGAGGCATCCTCCCAAAGGAGGAGAGGGCCATGTTTGCCAGAGTATGGTTTTGGCTGATGCTGCGAGGAGGGTACTGTTGGGTGCTGCTGGAGTGGGGAGGTTTTGGTGCTGGTAGAAAAGGGGTAAAGGTTCAGGGTGCAGTGATTGGGAGGGAGCTTTGTTGGGTGCTGCTTAGGGAGGAGGGAGAGTGAGGTGATGCAAGGGTGTGCTTTAGGAAGGGGAGAACAACTGGAATCACAGGACCCCCAGGTGTCAGGATTTACAGCTATCTCTAATTCAGACACTTGGTTGTGCTTCGGCGCAGGTCTAAAGTCCAACGCCTGGGTTTCCCACTATAGATGTGGATTCTCTATGTGAACTAGGGAATGCACATTTGTATTACATAGTAACATAGTAAATGACGGCAGATAAAGACCTGTATGGTCTATCCAGTCTGTCCAACAACATAACTCATTTACATGGTATATGATACTTTATATGTATACCCAAGTTTGATTTGTCCTTGCTATTCTTAGGGCAACAGACCGTAAAAGTCTGCCCAACACTGTTCTTGGTACTAAGTTCTGAAGCTAGCGGTCGAAGGCCCCTTAAAATTTACACTCCCCCATCCCTATCTATCATCACAAACAGGGCATAGACCGTAAAAGTCTGCCCAGCTCCCATTTGTTTCCCAATTACCAGCGTCGCCACCCAATCTCCACTAAGATTCCGTGGAACCATTCCTTCTAAACAGGATTCTTTGTGTTATCCACACATGGTTGAATTCCATTACCATTTTCATCTCCACCACCTCCCGCAGGAGGGCATTTCACATATCCACCACCCTCTCCGTGAAAAAATACTTCCTGACATTAGTCCTGAGTCTGTCCCCCTTCAACCTCAATTCATGTCCTCTAGTTCTACCGCCTTCCCGTCTCCGGAAAAGGTTTGTTTGCGGATTAACACCTTTCAAATATTTGAACGTCTGTATCATGTCACCCCTTTTTCTCCTTTCCTCCAAGGTATACATGTTCAGGTCGGCAAGTCTCTCCTCGTACGGTTTGCAATGCAAATCTCATACCATTTTTGTAGCTTTTCTTTGCACCGCTTCCAGTCTTTTTGCATCTTTAGGAAGATACAGCCTCCAAAACTGAACACAGACCACTCTCTCTCCCTGCCTTCCCCATGCCCCTTAACCATCTAGGTGCACTTGCCTTCCTTTTGTTTGAAAGGCCCCTATTCTAAAATGGCATTTAAACATCTGGGCCTCTTCAGATGTTTGCATGCTGCCATTTAGACATTGGGAACCTTCTAAAATAAGGGCCATAGTAATCTAGAATGTGCCAGCAGATAAAGGGATGGGAATTAATATACCGCCTTTTTTGTGGTGACAAGCAAAGCAGTTTACATATTATATACAGGTACTTATTTTGCACCTGGGACAATAGAGGATTAAGTGACTTGCCCAGAGTCACAAGGAGCAACAGTGGGGACTGAACCTGGTTCCCCTGCCTCTCAGGCCCCTGCACTAACCAGTGGGCGACCCCTCCAACTCAAAATCCATCCTGGGTCGGGCAGTTGTATCTCCCATTCCACTTACTTTAGTTTATCTGGCATTTGATCTAACGCCTTTCAAGCACATAAAGTAGTGTACAATAAGCTAAATGGAAAAGAAAGGAAATACATCAAAAATAAGGACAGAGGAAAGGAAGGGAGAAAGAGTCTGTCCCTCCAGATCAGAGCCCCACTGCTGGGCAGCTCACAGGCTGCGAACATTGAAAGCTGGTGTAAATAAGTGAGTTTCAAAAGAGACCGAAAAAAAGGATAGGACTGTTCGGTTCTAAGCATTCCATAAGGTAGAAGACAAACAAAAAAAAAACGGGCCAAACACTGAGTCGACTCTAGGAAAGAAAGGTGAACAGGATCCGGGAGACACGGGAGGCCAAGGCTGAGTAAAAAGAGTCAGGGAAGGCGTATAGAAGTATATCCCCCTCTCAGATATTCCTTGCTCTCAAAATTGTACATGTTTTTGTCTCTATTACCTCCGCTGGGAAAGTAAAATTTTACATTATGATAGTTCCATACACCTTTTAACATGCATTGCAGTCTTGTCTACGTTGGACTACTGTTTTTAGCTGAATTCCTGGGCCTGGGGATCACAGAATCTTCTGTCCTGCTGTCTTTTTCCCCTTTTCTGCTTGGCCCAGCTAGCTTCCAGTATTTTCTTTTTGAGAACATGACACATTCATTCATTTATCTATTGGGATTTGTTAACCGCCTTTATGAAGAGATTCACCCAAGGTGGTGTTGCCCTATAAATCTTTACAGCCTCCTCAGTCCTGTAAACCAACCACTTGCTAGAGTCCCAACATCTAAAAGACCAAATTCAGCAAGCAAGACCAGGGCAACTTTGTTTAGTTCTGAAAAATAAATGGGTTTGTGATCTGGTGTCTTAAGGAACAAATGAATTACATTAGCACTTTCTGGAGCTCAGAATGACCAAGTCAGATGATCAGGTTTACATTTAACGCAGTCTACACTCTGAGGGGAAAACCACAGTATAAGCAGAGGATATACAAGCTATTCGTGGAGTGGAAAATTATTTTGTATATTCAAACCATACTAATTCTTGTATTTTGCTTTCTCAGATGTTATATTCTGATGTAGAGACCGAGTGAATGTTGGTTTTGTTATCAAAACAATTTGGCCATATTTTGGTTTTGGCGAAAACTGGCAAAAAATGCTGGTGCATTTTCAGCTGAAACTGAAACTCACCAGATCAAAACCGCCACCCACTCTCTGCCTCCCCCCCCCCCTACTCGACCAAAACCATTAACACTCCCCACCACCCCTAGGCCCTCCTCAGGCCTTCCTTAGGAGTCCTGGTGGTCTAGTGGATTAACCGGGGCAAGAGCGATCCCCAGTTACTCCTGCCCCTGCTGTCAAAATGGCTGCTGAGACCTTCAGCAGCAGTCTTAGGAGACTGTCGCTGAAGGTCATGGCAGCCATTTTGAGATCTGGCCAGAAGCTCAGTTTGGTGGTGGCAGCAGTGGCGGGGTGGCCAGTGGATGCTATTTGGGTGGCAGGGCCTAGTTTTGATTGGCCTCCACTCTGATGCCCACGGGTACAGGTGATGTGTTCTGTACCACAGAAGTTAACACTGCCTAGTTTACAGAAGAAATTTTTGTACGTAAATAGTTTCCAATTCATATGAATTTAGCAGGTGCTACTTGTACAGAAAGATAATGTGATATAAAGTACTGTTCCATTTATTACCTGTGCGGGTAGAATAGGCTTGTTGCACGAGGCACATTTAGGTGCAAAAACCCTGAAATTGGAGAAAAAGGCAATATTTTAACACTGACAAAATGTACCAAAAGTCACACAGCTTATAAATTAAAACATATATATATATATATATATATTTATTTTTTTTTTTGTTAATAACCTGGCATTTTCTGCCTGTTCTTTTGAATATCTAGGATACTTGAAACTGCAGCTCCCTGAGGATTTTCTCCCCTTATTTATTAAGTCACTGCAGGGACTGTCTTCAGGCTGGGCGCCCTGCAAACCAGCGTCATCATTGTGCAATGGGTATGTCTCTCTTTCCGTCAGTAGTCTCTCCATCCCCAGCCAACCCAAGAAGTGCAGTCCTGTGAGTCAAACCAAGCTCTTCTGCACCAACACTACACCAGCACCAGGCCAGTGTGACCCTTTATTGGGCCGATGCAATACACGTGCAGCTAGTCTCAAGACTCCCTGAATAAGCCATTGTGAAATGAGCTGATAAAGGAGCAGAGCTACTAAACGTTAATTACGGGTGTATGTGGAGGCTCATTTTCAAAGCACATAGACTTACAAAGTTAACATAGGTTACTATCAGGCTCATTTTCAAAGCACTTAGCCTCCCAAAGTTCCATAGAAACCTATGGAACTTAGCCTCCCAAAGTGCTTTGAAAATATGCCTCTATGGAGCTCATTTTCGAAACAGAAAAACGTCCAAAAAGTGTCATAAAGCACCATTTGGACGTTTTCTTCTCAAAACGGCCAAATTGGTATTTTTGAAACCTATTTTGCAGACGTTTATGCAATTCATCTGCAGGGCGTCCAAAGCACGGGGGGGAGTGTCGGGGGGGGCGTTTCAAAGGCGGAATTATGGCATGCCTAAAACTTGGACATTTACAGCCATAATAAAACAAAACAAAAACGTCCAGGACTAAAACTAAGACATTTGGTCTAGACCTGTTTTCAAAATGAAGAAGTCACAAAAAGGTGCCCTTAATGACCTGATGACCCCTGGAGGGAATCAGGGGTGACCTCCCAATACCACCCCCCCCCCCCCCCAGTGGTCACCTACCCCCCAAAATGTGAATAAAAATATGACTTACCAAAAGTCCAAATCATATTGAAAATGCCCCTTCATGTAACTTCGTAAGTCTATGTGCTTTGAAAATGAGCACCTTAGTCTCATAACAAGGAGTCGTTTACAACTTGTTTAATGATGTGTATTTCTTCATATCCAAATGAGTTACTCTTTTTTTTATGAACTTTAGTCATTTGCTGGTTGCCATATCTCATCTTTTCTTCCAGATCCTGCGTTTCATTTGCAATAATATCCCTTATGAAGGACTTACACAAGTGGCGAGGGGATGTTATCTGTTCTTTTATTTAATATTGGATTAGTGTCAGTCATTTTTTTTAATGGAACTGCTTTTGATAAATTTTCATGAGAAGAGGGATATGAAGGAGTTAATATTCAAAGCTAGTTTTCTGGGTAGCACCTCTTACCCGGATAACTAGGCCTCACTGGGCCCAGAGAATAACATGTCTGGCCTCCTCAGCACTATTTGGGTAGTGGCACGGCAGCTCAGGGGCGGAGCTGGAAGTTATCCAGAATCTTCTTTCAAAAAATATAGAACTGAGGTGAAAACTTGGCTTTTCCAACATGCTTTCCCCCTTCTTAAGTTTGCGATCCCATGCCAGTAAATAATTATCTCTGCCCAACACCTCTCCCTTACTCCCTCCCCTGTCCCCATCCTTTCCTTAATTTACTCTTTGCCTGTCGCTTTAGGTTTTGTGTCAACTGACACAATCCTTTAATATTTTGTAGTTTCTTTCCGTTATACTTTCAATTTTGAAATGTAAACCTCTTTAATCTGCTGGTTAGCAAAAGCAGTATAGCAAATCTGAATACCCTGCTGACCTAACTTGTCCAGTTACTGGTATTGAATACTGGTGGTACCCAGATAATTTCCAGCAGTTGCTAAATATTTGGATATATAAGTGAAGGGAAAGGGGATGGGACTTGATATACCACCTTCCTGTGGTTACAATCAAAGCAGTTTACATATTATATACAGGTACTTATTTTGTACATGGGGCAAAGGGTTAAGTGACTTGCCCAGAGTCACAAGGAGCTGCAGTAGGAATTGAACCCAGTTCCCCAGGATCAGTCCACTACACTAACCACTAAGCTTCCTCCTCCACTCCATCACTAGACTCCTCCTCCAACGCTGACTGTTGTGGGGTTAAAAATTACCTCCTAAGCATTTCCTTCGACTGAGGCCATGGGAAAACTGCCTTCCTTTGATGCCTATAAAAGCATTTATTGATGAAAATTTTTGAAGGTAATAAATGTAAACCATTTTAGGACCTTTACCCTTATCCCATTCATACAGGCATTACCTTCTCTCAGCAGTTTATAATTTAAACATGCATTAGAAGAAATACCCTGAATGATACAGTTTATAACAACATCTATTCTCCTGCTCCGTATCTTCCATTGCCAATTAAGGACAGCTCACATGCTGAAAATGATCTCTGCTATCTGGTGACCTTTGTCTCCTCTGGCGTGAGACATGGGAGGCTACAGGAATGTGTATTGCAAAGAGCTGCCGCTACGTTACCACAGCGGGTCACTTAATAATGGTGAAAACATCTTCTTTATTTATCGGGCAATCTCCAGCGTTTGCCAGGGTACAAATTCCAGCCGGGTGCAGACAGTACAGTAAACACATTATAGCAGTTTAAAAAGAGGTTGAATTTTTTTTAAATATCGAACACAGACCCAGCTTTAGGTTTGGGCAAAAATAATGGAAAAGGGCTGCAGGTTACTTTCTGTCCAGGAACTTGTGTTAATTCTTCTGATTTTGTCATCTCAAGGACAGCTTTCAGGCCTGTAGGTAAGTTATATCCACAGGGCAACAAGTGAATTTTCAAAAGGGAAACTCCTCGCAGAGTTTTCCTTTGAAAATCTGGGTGATGTGCATAATGCAGGTGTTTTGGTGAAGCTCAGTAATAAGAACACATTTTACCTAGGTAAACATGTGTTTATTCACAGAAACACGTTAATTATTACCTCTAAAGGTCCAATCACATATTAAGCAGTTATGAAATCTGTGACAGCACTCAAGATTTCCAATTGCTACTAATCTGACCATGTATCCACACAGTTCATACAGCACTATTTCAAACACTGTACTCTAGATACTTTGGTCCATCCCTGCCTCCAGGTTTTTGTTTAATCATGATGTTAAAGCAGACCACCATTTGCTCCCAAATAGGAGGAATTTATCTTTCTGCCTAAGGATTTCCTTTCGTGCAATTTCAGGAAGGCAGCCATCAAGATGGAAAACATTTCCACAATGGATTCCAAAAGATTTTGTGCTTGCATGATTTTCGAGTGAAATTCTTTTGCTTCCAGATGTTGCAACAAGTTAGATCCTTGAATAAGGAGCCCTTTTACTAAGCTGCGCTAAAACGTGGCCTTGGCTATGACTAGGAAACAAACAAAGAGGGTATACAGCATACATAGAAAGTATACAAACAAAAAAAAGCAACACTGGGCCTTCAAGGCTGGGACAACAGGAGTATTTTATTGAAAAATGACCCGACACGGGCCGTGTTTCGGCGTTAAGTAACGCCTGCCTCAGGGGTCAGAGTTTGGTTGTAAATTATACAAAATTACAAAATTTTGCAAATTGTTTATATCAAAGGAACGGCTAACACAGGAGTTTACAGTGGCTATCTGTCTCGACAGGATCGCTTGGCTCAGAAGTTTTTACCAATCCATTCTCAGAGGCATTGAACATCTATACATTTTGTATAATTTACAACCAAACTCTGACCCCTGAGGAAGGCGTTACTTAATGTCGAAACACGGCCCGTGTTGGGTCATTTTTCAATAAAATACTCCTGTTGTCCCAGCCTTGAAGGCCCAGTGTTGCTTTTGTTTGTATACTTGGCTATGACTAGCACATGGGTTTCCCATGCGTTGAGGCCACTTTTAGCGTGGCTGTAAAATGGCCGCATTCTTGATTTCCTCAATTAATGGCCGTACGTTAATTTAG
Organism: Microcaecilia unicolor; assembly: GCF_901765095.1. Taxonomy (NCBI): domain Eukaryota; kingdom Metazoa; phylum Chordata; class Amphibia; order Gymnophiona; family Siphonopidae; genus Microcaecilia; species Microcaecilia unicolor. Next base: position 324,815,026 of record NC_044035.1, read on the forward strand.
CACATAAGCACCGCCATACTGGGAAAAGACCAAGGGTCCATCAAGCCCAGCATCCTGTCTCCAACAGCAGCCAATCCAGGTTTCAAGAACCCGGCAAACTCCCCCCCCCCCCCCAAAAAAAATTTTTTTTTATAATGTTCAATGGATTTTTCTTTCAGGAATCTGTTCAAACCCCCACTTAAACTCCTTAAGGCCAGCTGCTGCCACTACATTCTCCGGCAACGAGTTCCAGAGTCCAAATACAAGCTGAGTAAAGAAAATCTTTCCCCTATTTGTTTTAAATCTACCATATTCTAGCTTCATCTTGTGTCCCCTGGTTCTATTGTTGTTTGAAAGTGTAAACAAACGCTTCACATCTGTCCGCTCTACTCCGCTCATTATCTTGTAGACTTCTATCATATCACCCCTCAGCCGCCTTTTCTCCAAGCTGAAGAGCCCTGACCTTCTTAGCCTTTCCTCATAGGGAAGTCGTTCCATCCCAATTAGCGTGTGGCCATTAGCGCAGGAGCCCTTACTGACACCTATTTTCTAGGCGGTAAGGGCTGCTGCGCTAACCACACGTGGCTAATCAGTTAACATGCAGCAAAGTAGCTGCACTAACTGATTAGCTCTGGGCACGCCTACTCTCCACTCTCCTTCCAGCACTAAAAAATAAAAAGTATTTTATTTTTATGGGAAGTGTGTGCACATCCAAAAACTACCACGGGACCCTGAGTGCACCCTGCGGTAGTGCCTTTTAATCTGCGGAAAGCATGGGTTAGTGCTTACCGCAGCTTAGTAAAAGGGTCCCTAAATGTGTTACTCCTGTATGTAATCCTGACTTACAGGCTTTTTGCATGTATCACACTTGTGTTATTATTGCCATCCAAATTTCATTTCACATATTATGTAAATGGTTTCGACCCAAAAGTTTCCCTCCTGCTCCTTTGGGCCTCCAGCTCAACTGGAACCGGGGTTAGTGTACTGGAAACATGAGCCTTCGTTTGCAACTGCCTGGAGGTCCCCCCCCCCCCCCCCCCCCCCCCCCCGTTTTATAACTCTCTCAAGGGTCTTCCTTTGCCCTTGGCTCCTTCAGGAATCCTACAGTCTTGGGTCTTGAATCTAGCATTTGTATCTTGATTGTGATGTGAGCTATGAATAACGCCTCCATGGCATCCGCATCCTGGCTGACTCGGGGAATGGAAGATCTAACTCCGATTCTTGGGTTTGGATTTGATGACTCGCTTTTTCCAAATCCGAGCTGAGAAAGAATTACAAGCAGGTATACAAGTTATTTCCCTGTCCAGTGCTCGTGTGCATACAATCCAAGATGCACCCAAGACAATGGAGGCTGAAGTGCTTTGCCCAAGGTTATAAGGAGGGTCATTTTCTTCCTTGTTTCTCATCCTACAGGTCTAATCACTAGGCTGCTCCTCTACAGACCGCTCCATGGCAGTGCCCAGCCACTGGACTGGCACACCCTAAAGCTCTGTAAATAGTTGTGTTCATTGAAACCTTGTGTTCTGCTACAAATATCACAATCCGTGCATGAAATATTTTCAGCAAATACTTGGCTTAATTTGAAAAGGAGAAAATGTTAAGTTGATGCTGTCCGTTAAGGAAGAAATTCTTCATTGCTGATGTATTTTTCCATCCTACGGAGACTATAATATTTCATCCTAATAACAGGACTTAATACAATATTTCTGAGACACCTGAAAACTATTCACACTTTATCCAAATATGTATGAAATCTGAGTAATAGGGATTAAGTTCTAATTGTTCAGTGGACAGGAAACATTTTAGGAATTAAAAAAAAAAAGCAAATTAATCTGATAATATTCCTTAATTGTAAACAAAGCTTCAATGCAAACAGAGAGGGAGTGGGAAGCAACTTGTCCCAGAAAAAGCTAAGCTCATTTTGGATTAGGACGGGAATTGTGCTAGTTTTAACTTGTATGTTGAGCTGTTCTAGGGCTGCGTTCATTCCTTTTCATGATAAAAAGTCACCTGATTCTGAGCAGCACTGATAGTTTTACTACCAGTAACACACTCAAGAGAAGAGAAGAGAAGGTTCTTCTTTATCACTTACAGGACACGCCTATGCTTCTGTGAACCACTGAGAGCCATATGCAGTCCTCAAGCCCCCACTATCCATAGAAGATGCTTCAGTCCAGTTCTCTGAAATCAGAGCAACAGAGAACATAAGACTGTACAGACCCAAGTTACCAAGTTGGCCAGGGAGGGGATGCTGTGGAGGCAGCATTCATAGCTCATGTCATAATAATGATGTAAATGCTAGATTCAAGACCCATGACTACAGAGTTCCTGAAGGAACCAAGTACTGTCACAGCAACAGCCAAACTATGTAGAAGGGGAAAGTAAGAACACCCTGGAGCCATAAAATAGGGAAAAAATCTCTGGACAGTTGAAAATGTCTGAGCAGTTCCTTTGCTCATAAAAAATGAAGGGTTCCCTCTTCTGGATATAGGGTCTCCCCTTTCCCAGACATCACCAGGTTGGCACAGAAGAAGAGGAGAAAGGCTTTCTCTGTTTAAGAGAGGACCTGCAATTAGTCTCTACACATGTTCCCGCATCCCCCTGTATTCCCCATGGGCTGCCTGACAGGGAGTGACGAAAATATTCCCCGTCCACCTTAAGCACCCTCCCTCACAGGGCCACTTTAAGAGACCTAGTACTAAGGAGCTCAGCCAGGAGGGCATTCTCTTGCAAAGGGAAAAAGAAAGCTCAGGGCTGAGGAAACACAGCTGGGCCCAGAGGGAACAGAAGGAGCCTCTAGGACTGACCTCCACATTGCAAGGACCTAAGGAGAGGTTTTGCAGCTAATATAGGAAGGACTATTTTTTAAAGTTCCTATGTACTGTAAATATTTAGAAGGCCACAAAAGGAACACGTGTGTTTTCTGGCCCTTCGCATTTGGAGGTATTTCTTAAGGATAAATAATGCCTTCGAAATAACGTGTTACCTAAAGATATTTCAGCAGTGAGTTTTGTGGTACTGGCAAAGTAATTTGTTTGTTTTTCTTCCTTTGTTTTTCCTTTGGGACCCCCCCCCCCCACCCACCCATTGATGAAGACTAGATGTGAGGAAATTTGGTTAATTTCCTTGGTTATATTTCCTTTTCATGGTAATTAGCCTCATTTTCTTATAATGTACTTTGTAAACTGCATTGAAATTATTTTAAAAAAGGGTGCTAACATCTGCCTGGCGCTTATGGCTCTGAATCTTGACCTAATAGGAACAGAATGTAGGGGATGTAGGATGGGGAGGGGGTGTTGCACAAATCAAAGCCCTAACCTTGGCTGGCTGGCCAGAGCCGGGGGGGGGGGGGGGGGTGTTCTGCAGAGGTGGGAGGAGCCCCAGCCACTGTCACTGCAGTGGCTGATGATGCTAAAAGGAGTAAGGAGGAGAGGGTTAAAACATGGGTGGGTGGGGGAGAAGACAGGCCTGGTAGAGGGAAGTATAACTGAGCTGGAATCCCAAACGAGCAGGAGCAAACTGCAGGGCCAAGACAACCAAATGAAATCAAATCTGCAATTGCATGACAACAGTTTCAGCTTTTTCTTTCGAAAGCAGTTAATGCACGTGTGGTCTTACGTGTGATAGTCCTTGACACAGTATATATTGTTCTCCAAATCTACGGTAAAAGGCACGCCGTCCAAACATTCGTTACACACTACACAGCGGAAACAGCCAGGATGGTAAGATTTTCCAAGAGCCTGTAAAATCTTCCAAAAAGAAAAAAGAATAAATAAATAACCTGAACAACTCAGAACGTTACTGTTTTTTTTTTTTTTGCATTTTTAACATATTATTTTACCTTTTGTGGTTTATAACAAAACATCCTGCAAAGCACTGAGAAAATGCCTAAACCAAGTAGATGTCCTGCTCTGAGATGGACCTTGCAGCTTTTGAAGTGTCTTCAAACATCCATTTTCCTTACTGTAAGCTTTTTACCCAGAAAATGAATGCAGCCAGTGGTTAGGACCCAATGAAAGAATTCCCCTAATGTACAGTCTAGCCATCATACCACAAAATTGCTTCTACTTATGTTTTCTGTTCTTGCTCTAAAGCTGTCCAACTCACAATTCTAATGCAAACAAAGGCGGCTTTTTACTATAGTGTGGTAAACTTCTGCAGTTACCACATTGTAACTGCAAAGCCTTGGCATTAACTATTTGGGGAATTTCTAGCATCTGCTTATGCAGTCACATAGAGAAAATACTCTTAACAAGCGTTAACTGCACTGCAGACAATGCAGATATACTCAAAGCCACCTACTGAAGAGGCATTAATTACTATATCTGCTGCCTTAAGCGTTAACGACGTACACACAGAAGAACCGAAGCCCTTGCAGACTCGAAGACACACAAAAACAGCGAAGGTAATGCAAAAAAATACACAGACGATGTTTCAAAGGGTCTAAAAGTTTATTGTCCAACATTCAAGACTTGACACGGCCGTGTTTCAGCTTATCTGCCCTGCCTCAGGAGTCTCCTAGTCTCTATGTGATCCCAAAGTAGGGTTACCATATTTTGTCCGCTGAAAAAGAAGACACATGTCACACCCCCTGCCCCGCCCCTGCCCACCCACACCACACCCCTGCCCCGCCCACACCCCGTCCCTTTCAGATCCTCATCCCGCCCCGTCACATATTCCCCGCCCCTTCCCCCAGGTCACATATTCCCCCCCCGTCACCTCCCCTCCCCTCCCATCCCATCACCTCCCCTCCCCTTCCTTACTATCTGCCCTGGTGGTGATCTCTTCGGGGCAGGAAAGAGCCCCCTCTTTCCTGCCCGGAATGCTGCCTGCCCTTGCCCTGCATCCTTCTTGGTCTCGGCTGGGGATTCAAAATGGCAGCCAAGAGTTGAAGCGGCCTCGCGAGACTTCAACTCTCGGCGGCCATTTTGAATCCCCAGCCGAGACCAAGAAGGATGAAGGGCAAGGCAGCGCTCCAGGCAGGAAAGAGGGGGCTCTTTCCTGCCCCGAAGAGGTCACTAGACCACCAGAGCAGATAGTAAGGAAGGGGAGGGGAGACCCACGGCGCCACCTGCATGTTTGTTCAGAAATCCGGACAAATGTGCATGTGGGCAAAACCTGCCGGACGCCCCAGACATGCCCTCAAAAAGAGGACATGTCCGGGGAAATCCGGACGAATGGTAACCCTATCCCAAAGGAATGCTGCTGTATAATACACTGTAGACTCTTACTGTTAGTCTTGAAAATTGATTTTTAGAAAGCACAGTTATGTATTGCTTGGCATGCAGCAGTTCTCGCCTAGATTACACTAGCGACGGATATATTCTACAGTGTATTACATAGCAGCATTCTTTTGGGATCACACAGACAATCCTAGGAGACTCTTGATGCTCCCCCAACAAGGCCACGCGGTAAGTGAAATCTTACCGCATTGGCCATTTCCTTTTTCGACATTTTTACCCACTGCAGTAAAAAGGGCCTCAATGCGTTGCAAAAACAGCTCCTGCCATTAGTGCAGGGCCTCTTTCACTTCAGCTTGGTAAAAGAACCCCTAAAATATCTATGAAGCATAACTAATCGGAGAAAATTTTTCTTCACCCAACGTGTAATTAAACTCTGGAATTTGTTGCCGGAGAAAGTGGTGAAGGCGGTTAGCTTAGCAGAGTTTAAAAAGGGGTTGGACGGTTTCCTAAAGGACAAGTCCATAAACCGCTACTAAACGGACTTGGAAAAATCCAAAATTCCAGGAATAACATGTATAGAATGTTTGTACGTTTGGGAAGCTTGCCAGGTGCCCTTGGCCTGGATTGGCCGCTGTCGTGGACAGGATGCTGGGCTCAATGGACCCTTGGTCTTTTCCCAGTATGGCATTACTTATGTACTTATGTAACTAGTATTTCACGTTTGATAATAAAATCTATCAACAAATTGCAGGAGTAGCGATGGGGGCATCTGTTCCTCCTTCAATAGCTACTTTGTTTATGGGCACCTTTAAAAAAACGGTGGGTGGACCCTTCATCCTGGTTTAGTCATGTCACCTGTGGGTGGCGATATATTGATGCTATATTTTTTTTTATTTGGTCAGGTACCTCAGAAGATCTTTTGAAGTTTATGGACCATTTAAATTCCTGCCATGCCACCATTCAATTTGATGTTCAGATCCAGCCTACCATTACAACTTTCTTGGATATACAGGTGCTTTATAAGCAAGGTCAAACAGCAAACAGGAAAACACCTCTACAGGAGTCCAAAGGAAACAGGAGACGTAGAGAATGCAACATGAGTGGCAGCTCCGGGCGTATACAACAAAAGGCCTAGTGTTTACTGCTCTTTTCGCTGCTTTTGCGTTTACCTGGCCCGATCATGGTCTACATGCATGCTATTTAACCAGGACCATTCCAAACCTACACCACCTCATTATACCTTTGACCCCCCCGAGGCAGGCGGTGTTCGTGCCACTGAAACACAGCCCCGTGTTGGGTCTCTGCTTGTGCGTCTGCGTGGGATCTTTTGTTGTATACTCCAGGAGCTGCCACGCGTGTTGAATTCTCTAGTTCTCCTTTCTGCTTTATAAGCAAGGCACATTTGAGACTACTATTTACACTAGGATACTGACAGAAATACTTTATTATACTAGCATGCATCCTGCACATTCTAAAAGCAGTTTCCCTTTCTTCAATTTCTCCATTACCAAAGAATCCGTGACTCTAAGGATGAATATTTATGCACCTCTGAGTCCTTGTATAAAAAGTTACAGGTTAGAGAAGTGGTTCCCAAACCTGGTCCTGGAGGCACTCCAGCCAGTCAGGTTTTCAGGATATCCACAATGAATATTCATGAGAGAGATTTGCATACACTACCTCCACTGCATGCAAATGTCTCTCATGAATATTCATTGTGGGTATCCTGAAAAGCTGACTGGCTGGGGTGTCTCCAGGATCAGGTTTGGGAACCACTGGGTTAGAGGTTATTCTACTTCTGTACTTAAACAGGCTCAAAAGCAGGCTTTCTTTATACCTACAGTCTCTTTATTGGAATATAATCCTCAGGATGATGAGAGAAATGTATGTACCTGTTTGTTGGAGTCACAACAGAGCAGGGGTGGAGAGGGCCCAATATCAAGAGATCAGTCACCACGCTCAGGGGTAAGATGCTCCAGAAAAACCTTTATTGGGACCCAACACGGTCCGTGTTTCAGCTATATCAGCCTTCCTCAGGGGTCAATCGATGGATATTCTTTTATATATCGATTGATGGAGCAATTAATAAGAATCACATGAGACCTTGACAGGCACTTTGTATATCGCACTGCTAAAAATTGACCCCTGAGGAAGGCTGATATAACCGAAACACGGACCGTGTTGGGTCCCAATAAAGATTTTTCTGGAGCATCTTACCCCTGAGCGTGGTGACTGATCTTTTGATATTGGGTCCTCTCCACCCCTTCTCTGTTGTGTCTGTTTGCTGTGGAGAGTGTGAACCCCACTCTGTTTTCCTGTTTGTTGGAGTACCATATGTGCTGACCCTTAGTAGTGAAAAAAAAATAAAAAGAGGCTCTTGAGGATACATTCATGTTTTAGGGACTTGGACTGGATCTTTGCTTATTCAGGGGTCCTTTTATAAATGATTAACACGCACTAAATGCTAGAGATGCCCATAGGAATATATGGGTGTCTCTATCATTTAGCGCATGCATATTTAATGCCTGAGCTACAAAACCTAGTACGTCTTTGTAAAAGGACCCCTCAAGGAATTATAATTTGAGTGACATTTTATGTGACTCTGATTTGTGGACCTGGGGGTTGGAAAATCCAGGGAAACAGACTGGACATGTTAAATGTAATCACTGTTCTATGTGTGTGATCTGATGAGAGAGAATCTGCAGCTTTTCTACATTCAGGAACATGACATTTTGCTTTGACATCTAGAACAACATGTCCTTCTAACAATGTGATTTATGTGCTACAATGTCCTTGTGCTTTGTTATATGTGGGCAAGACACCCCGGGCATTGAAATCTCATCTTATAGAACACTAGTAAAAAAAGGCCCATTTCTCAAAAAGGCTATCTTGTAATGGTGATTATGTTTTTAAGGCTCTCTTCAAAGCGATTTCTCCTCTCTCCCCTGCCCTCCCCCCAATGTCCAGCGATTCTTCCCTCCCCTCGTGTGCAGTGATTCTCCTCTGCCCTGCCGTCCCCTCCGTGTCTCCCTTCCCTCGATATCCAGCGATTCTGTCCACCCCTCCATGTCCAGCGATTGTCCTGTGCCTTGCCCTCCCATCCATGTCCTGCGATTCTCCCCTCTCCTCCCATCCCATCCATGTCCATCGATTGTCCTCTGCCCTGCCCTCCCCTCGATGTCCTGCGATTCTATCCTCCCCTCCATCTGAGCAGCGGCAGGCAGGCTGGGGTCGCATCGCCTCCAGTGTTCCCTCTCATTGTCCCGCCCCCCTCTGACGTCATTTCGTCTATATGCGAGGGCGGGACAATGAGAGGGAAGGCTGGAGGCGAGCTGATGTCACCAAGATGTTATGAACCCAGCCAGCCAGCCATAGAACGTTGACGGTACAAATTATTATATTAGATGGGCATCATGTGACCTCTCATAAATTAATGAAACCGTTGGTGTCTCACTATGTGTCAACGCATCATGACTTCAATATGTTTTGCTGTATGATATTGGAACAGTTGCATGTGTCTCCCCGTCAGGGTGACATGCACTGCTATTTTCGGCAGCAAGAGCAGAGATGGATTTTCAAACTAAAGATGATCATCTCTGTGGGCTTGAATGCAGCTGCTGAGTGGAAAACACTCTTCTGACTCTAGGGTTTGCTGATTGGCTGTCTGTGGAGATCCTTTGCTGTGATGTTGAGTTCAATGTAATCACATTGGGTGAATGGCTGAGTCCAGGCAATTCCCAGAAGGATATCATGTGTGGCAGAGGTGTTACCTGCTGTTATTGGATATTTATGTCTCGGGATATTTTTGCTATCCGTGACAATTTTGAGACCATTGGTAACGAGATGTGCTAGCTGTGCCTTCATGTCAACATATGGAGACACGCCAAGTGTGCTCCTCTGTTTAATTGTCTCAGTTAAGTATGGTAGCTGTGTATCCCCTGAAGTAGCTATTAGATGAAACAGGGCTTCTGTTGGGTGAAGAAAAAGCTCCTTTGTTGCTGAGATGGCTTGTGTGGACTGCAATGGAAGCTTGACTGAAATTGCATGCGCAAATCTGGTTGTATTCTGGATTTGTGCGTGCAATTTACTTGCCACTTAACAAGCAATTATTGATACTAATTGGTATTAATTAGAATTTATGCACACAACGTGCTAGGCATATTCTGTAAACTGGTGCGCATAAATTCTGATGCATGCTGCAAAAAATGGGCTGTGGTCATGGGTGGACTGTGGGCATTCCAAAAATCTATGAATACACCTGCTCCGTGCCTAACTTAGGTGCCAGTATTTACACCAAGTTTTACTTGGCATAAATGGACGTGCCTAGAGTTAGGCGCAGGCTTGGCTGCTAGGCACAGTCTATAAACTGGCTATGCGTATTCTATAAACCGTGCCTAAATCTAGGTGTATTTTTTTGGGCGACGATTTTTCAGGCACCATATATAGAATCTAATCTTGTGTGCACAACAGAAGCTGTGCTCTTTTTGAAAGCATCTCTGAAGACTCTATTTTCGGCTTTCTTGTCTGCTGTATATTCTGACATATATTTTGCTAGTTAATAATTGAATTTCAGTTTTATTATTTTATGGTGGAAGTTTTTTCTTGACCTATGATTGCATTGGCTCTGTGTCTGTGAATCCAGGTTGGCTGAGGTGAGCTGGGGTTCTGAGGTCTTTTTTTTCTCCACTATAATTTTGTCATTATCTATATTTTTGTCAAGCAGAGGAGCCAGAATAGGGTCTTTTTGGCCTCTTGGGTGCATCCCAGGAGGACTCACCCACTGGGCTTTGATGCCGAAACACGGCTGTGTTGGGTCATTATCAAGCTGATTTCCTCTTCAGCTCGTCTTCACTTTTTGTGTCCATTGCTTTTCTTGTACGTGAGGATTCCCCTCCTCCCTTTTTGTTACCATATTATCTTTAAACATGGTGAAGTTACAGACTTTTTACTGTGACCACAAAGCGATTTTCATGCAATCAAAAATGTTTGCACTGTAAAACTACCATTATTTGAAAAAAGCAAAAAAACAAGGTTCTAGCTTATTGTTAATGACATCACAGTCATTGCTAGGGAGCAATGTTGGAGGCCTATCTCAATCTTCACCCAAAGACTCAAACAATCGTCAAACTCAAGGAAGCACTGCAGATGATCTGGGACAGCCTGCCACAGGGACCAATCGACAAGACTGCTAAGAATTCCCAAACCAACTGAAGGCCTATGTTAAAGCTGGGGGAGACGGGACATTTTGAGCATTCACAATGACTGCAAAATTTTGACAAATTGTTAACTGTATTGTTTGAATGATGTTACCAATCGACAAGACTTTTAAGAACTTCCCAAACTGACTGAAGGCCTATGTTAAAGATTGGGGGGGGGGGGGGGGGGGGGGGGGGAGGAGGATATTTTGAGCATTCACAATGACTGCAGAATTTTGACACGTTGTTAATTGTATTGTTTGAATGATGTTATTCTGCTGTGTTTTAGGTCGAATATTTTTAATGTGCAAAACTCAATAGGAAGTAATGCTAAAATGTCAGTAACATCAACATAGCTTAAGATAATTAAATGTTGTTTAATAGTAATATGTAAGTATGACAAATAAATAAGTATGTAACATTTCTCATTGAAATTCAAAGAGGTTGCTGAGAAAACGGCAAAAAAATCTTAGGGGTTACTTTTTTTTTTTTTTTTTTACCTCACACAGTAGAATACCAGTGAGTACATCTTGCCTTTATCTTGCAACTTGCTCTGTTAGGGCCAGAGGTTGCCAAGTGTCAGTTTAATTAGTGACGGTCATTTAAAATCAAACAGAACATGACTCATTCATAAAAATAATTTCATGTCAATAAAAATGCCAAGTTACAGAGCTTGTGTCTTCTGTGCCATGAGCTCGGGGCCTATGATGCTGCAGTACTTGGGATTTGGGGACTATGCCTTGTTGCATTATGGGTAGACCGCAGCTTAATAGGTTCAGCTGTGCACAAAATAATTACCGTAAAATATGTGTAAGTAAAATATTTAGGCTGTCAGTAAAAATCTGGCAGACTGTTAGGAAAAAAATCATTTTTACAAGTTGCAGCCCTAATTAGGTTAGGGTGGTAACATGCATTACCTCCTGAAAGGCCTTTACACTGGCTTCCACATTAACATACTGTGTGCTGTTTACATCTGGCAGAATGATAAAATATGAGTGAGTCCAGCTTAAACAGCTGTTTTATTTTTGTCTGTCTGGCAGTGGCAGGTTACAGATGATATCATCAGGAATATATATATATATATATATATATATATATATATATATATATATATATATATATATATATACCGTTAAGCCCGTAAAAACGGGCTAGTATTGAAGCCCTCCTCTCTCCCCTGGCCTCACCCCGTCCACCGATCCTCCCCCCCATATCCAGTAACCCTCCTCTTTCCCTCGGCCTCCCCCCCTTCCTCCATGTCCAGCAACCCTCCTCTCTGCTCTGCTCTCACCCCATGTCCAGCAACCATGCCCTCTCGCCCCTGCCCTCCCCCCATGTCCAGCTACCCTCCTCGCCGCAGCTCCCTCCCCCCTCTGTGCCGGGCCCCCTGCACTGACCTGACAGCGTCTCTCACCTCTGTGTGGAAGCGCTGCAGATACGAAGGGGGGCGGGAGCGGCGGCGGGGATGGGGGGGAGGGTGGAGGTTGGTTCGCGCGATGTTTGTTTCCAGGCAGCGGCGGCATCCAACAGTCCGACTCCCTCTCTGTTCTGCTCTCTGACGTCATGACGCAAGGGCGGGACAGAGAGGGAAGTCTGTACTGCGCATTTGCAGGTGAGTCGGTCACTTGCCGTTTATATGTTTGACTAGCCGTTGAGCCTGTTAAAATGGGCTGGTGGGTCGCCACTGCCCCCTACCCCCCCGAGTTCGCCGCTGCCAGTACCCCCCCCCCCGAGTCGCCGTCGCCACCCTTCCACCCGGCCCGTCTCTTCGCTATTCAACTTACATCTCCACAACAGGCAGATCAGCTGAGCTCCTGTCGGTCTTCCTTCTCTGCCTGTGTCCCGCCTTCGTGTGACGTAACGTCGGCGAGGGCGGGACACAGGCAGGGAAGGAAGGCCAACGGCAGCTCAGCTGATCTGCCTGCTGCGGAGATGTAAGTTGAATAGCGAAGAGACGGGCCGGATGGAGGGCTGTCGGCAGCGGCGACTCCGGGAGGGGCACCGTAGCGGCAACCTCTGGGGGGGGAGCGGTGGCGACCTCGGCGGTTCCCTCCCCTTCGTGCAGTTTCCCTCTCTGTCCCGCCCCCCATCATCACCTATTGACGCGGGGGCGGGACAGAGAGGGAAGTCTCTACTGCGCATTTGCAAGTGAGTACGGTCACTCGGCATTTATATGTTTGATATATATATAAATATATATAAAATTGCATAGAACAAAAAGATAAAAAAGCAAAAGTAAATCTGCAATAATGAAACCATGGCCTCTCCACTGCCTGGAAGCTTGAATTTTAGGTTGACTTCCTGCTGCCTACACAGAAAAGCGAAACCCAAGACAAAATCCAAAGAGTAGTGGTGGACCAAAAAATCTTGACAGCCAAAAGTAAGATGTATATGACCCGACAGATATATAAAAATGGTAGAACTGATATTAAGTGTTAATCTCAACATAGAGACAGAGAATTCAATCAACACAGAAAGGGAATTAATTTAATTAGGATATGTATATATCATTTATTATCAGTTCCTTGATAGCAAACTTGTTGTACTTGTACCACATAATTTATAAGGACGTGCACAGATCAAATGTTTTTGGTCTGTTTTCAGTTTCTTTTGCCTTCTTAAATAAAATAAAATTTAATGAGTATTAAAACTTTTTAACATGCACGAAATGACAATTCACATTAAATCAATTTAGTGTGAAGTAAATTCTTTAAGGCACAGTAACAAACTGAATGTGTGCTAATGAATGCACATCCCTAATAATGTCTATAGACCCTTGTCATGTTGATTTTTTTTCTTTAGTTTAAATAGAATCTCTGAATATTAAGGCATAAATAATTAAACCACCCGTGAATAGAGGGGGGACAAGGTTCTATTTCTTGCCCTTAATTTGGTTGCTAGGCATGTTCACATCGATTTTTCAGGTCAAACGACCCCTGAAGCAGGTGCTGTGCAGGTCATTGATATACAAGACTGAGTCTGATGTACAAGATTGATCTACGCTGTGGAATAAAAAGACTTGTCCCGTTTTTGAAGGCTCTTGGTATCACCATTTATATTCTGCTCTTATCCAGAGCAGGTCCACTCTTATCCAGCACAGTGATTTATTTATTTTTTTGTTTGTTGCATTTGTATCCCACATTTTCCCACCTTTTTGCAGGCTCAATGTGGCTTACATTATGCCATAGTGGCGATCGCAATTTCCGGAATGAGAAATACAAAGTGGTATTGCATTAAAGTTCGTAAATGATAGAGTAAATTATAGAGTAAGTTAGAGATAATCAGTATATTTCCGGCGTGACAAATAAGGTGGCAGTGCATTAACGTTCATTAGTGACAGAGTGACTGAAGCAGTCAGGTATAGAGAGTTCGGTTTTGTCTGGTTCTGGAAAAGTTTCGTTGTCTGGTATTTAGGATGGATCATTGTGGCATGTCTTTTTGAAAAGGTTGGGTTTTAGTAATTTTCGGAAGATTGTTAGGTCGTGCATTGTCTTTATGACATTTGGTAGTGCTTTCCATAGTTGCGTGCTAATGTAGGAAAAGCTGGATGCATATGTTGATCTATATTTAAGTCCTTTGCAACTGGGGTTGTGGAGATTCAAGAATGTGCGTGCTGACCTTTTTGTGTTCCTGGTTGGTAAGTCTATGAGGTCTGACATATATAGCGGGGCCTCGCCGTGAATGATTTTGTGGACCAGGGTACAGATTTTGAACGCAATTCGTTCTTTTAGTGGGGAGCCAGTGTAGTTTTTCTCTTAGGGGTTTGGCGCTTTCGTATTTTGCTTTTCCAAATATGAGTCTAGCTGCTGTGTGATGAATGTCTAACTTCATTTTTTTTTTTTAATGTAGTGGTATTACACGAATAGGAGGAAATTCTATAACTGGGAACCTCCATTTAGGTGCCCTGATGTTATGTGATGGGCATCCAGATTCCATTATAGAATGCTGGCATAGCCTGGCATCACCATGCCTACTATATATAAATGCGGTAAGTTACTCACATAAATAGGAGCCATGCCCATTGCCCTCCCACATGTACTTCCCCATATATTTACAAGGTCACCAAAATTTGCGTATGCAAATTTAGGTACGCTCCCGATTTGCACGTGCAATTTAATAAAATAACGAGCCAAATAGTGCCAATAATTATCTTTTTAACAAGCAATTATTGACACTAATTAGATTTAATTGGTACTAATGCACATGAAGTTAGGTGCGGGATCTGCGCCTAAAATTTATGCACGGTTTAAAAAATAAAGGGGTGGGGAAATGGCAGGATCATGGGCGTTTCAGGATGGAACGGGAGGTGTGGTTTTGAGTTACGTGTGTAATTACAGAATATTGGTGCTCTGTGTGTAAATTTAGTCGTGGGCGTTTGTACCACATTTTCTTATTATATTTAATTTTACTTAATACTCATCTTAAGAATTAGAGCTCTTGATCTAGTCAGCTATAGGGACACTCTTCTCCGACATGGCACGTGTTTTGCTAAATGCTTTTTCAAGGAAGTCCCCTAACAGTTATCATCAGTCAACCTGCCGACGTGTTGCCAAATGTGGTCAAGTTCTCTACCAGGGACCACAGACCACAGTGCCTTCTAGAAGTCAGCTAATATGAACCCTAAATCCACCCACTGGGTGTCACTATTGCACAATAGCTGAGACTTCCTCTATCTCAAGAACATCTTATAAAATGGACACATAGAAGTCCATGCAGAGCAGTGGGTTGGGACCCAGGTTCAAACCCTACTTCAGCTGTTCGTGATTTTTTTTTTTAATTGTGAGCCCTTCAGGAACAGAAAAACACCTAATGTACATCATTTCAATAACCTTCAGGCTTTGCAGGTGTCTTATATTCAGGTAAAGTAGGTATTTTTCTGACTCTGGAAGGCTCACAATTAAAAAAAAAAAAAAGGAAGAGTTGAAGTGGGATTTGAACGTGGGTCCCTTGGTTCTTAATCCACTGCACTAATCATTAGGCTACTCCTCAGATCTGCCCACTGCTCTCTTAAGAATATCCATAGTACCTGAAGCTGTCATACAGCCTGGTATCCCTTGTTGGTTTTACATTCAGGTTCAGGGGTACAGCAACCTCTGGGGGTTTAAGAAGATGTGGGGCCTTAATTCCTTCAGTGGGCAGCTGCTCAATCAGAGCACATTTCTATAACCTAGACATAACAAGTACCAGGTCTAGATAACAACGTCCATCTTTTTAGATACGGACATCAGAGTTGAAAGGTCCATATTTTGGGCCCTCCCTAGCCCCTCCCATAACACACCTAGACCATGGCCTCTTGCAATATGGATGTCCATAAACCATTATTAAGATGGACTTGGGGGAAAATCCACTGCTAATTTCTAGGATAAGCAGCATAAAATGTATTGTACTTTTTTGGGGATCTTGCCAGGTACTTATAACCTGGATTGGCCACTGTTGGAAACAAGATGCTGGGCTTGAAGGACCTTTGACCAGTATGGCAAAGCTTATGTTCTTATGACGTACTGCAGTGTTAGACGTCCTTATCTTGTCTTTGTAAAATTGGGATTTGGACATCCATGCAATATAGACATCTAAATGCCAGTTTTCAAACATCCAAAATAAGAATAGAGCTTCTAAAATAACCACTTTTATCTCCTTAGTGTTTCCCGATGAAACACTTGCCCATTCAAAACCGGGATTATTGAAAGCTCCTATTTTTATTAGGTTGCAAACTCTTGTTAGCTTTCTTAAACTTTGCTAGAATTTTTCTGTCTCTTTCTTGATCCTGTCATGTGTGTGGTAGAATATCCCCACTACTACATTCTTTGTCACACATGGAATTTTGTACACAAGATTCCACAGTGCATTTGGTTTCTTGCAGGACATTTATTCTACTTGACTCTATGCTGTCAACAACATTTAGCGCTACCCTTCTACCAATTTAGTCTGCCTAATCATTTCAATACAGTTTATATCCTGGTATCACAGTGTCCCATTGGTTATCCTTCTCCATTTACTCTGACTCACCAATCTTATGTTTTAGACTTCTGACGTTCATATACAGTTTGACAGTAACACTTTACAGTTTTGGAGAAGCTCTCATTGGGACCCTTTTACTAAGCCGCGTAAGCGTCTATGTGCGCCCAACGCACGCCAAAATGGAGTTACCGCCTGACTACCGCGTGGCTCTTGTGGTAATTTCATTTTTGGCACGCATCCGATACGAGCGTCTGAAAAATATTTTTTATTTTCGGGCGCGCGTAACGGACGTGCGCCAAGTGGCATCTGGCATGTGTAGATCATTACCGCCCAGTTACCACGTGAATCTTTACTGCTAGGTTAATGGCTGGCGGTAAGGTCTCAGACCCAAAATGGACACGTGGCAATTTTCATTTTGCCGCACGACCATTTTCGGTAAAAATATTTTAAAAAGGCCTTTTTTACAGACCTGCTAAAAAAATGGATCGGTGCGTGCCCAAAAACCGTGCCTACACTACTGCAAGCCATTTTTCAGTGCGCCTTTGTAAAACGACCCCATAGACTAGTTTAAGATTATTTTATTTTTATTTTATTTTATTATATTTATGATCAATTACTTGATGAGAGCAGAACATGCAAAACGAACCACTGGAGTTGTTCAGTCATTCACATGCAACTTTAGCACTGTTTTACAGAACATAACATGTATCAGATTTAAAGACAAAAATCTGGGCAGTAGCTCAGTAGAAGATTAGTCACATGTTGGCTGGTTAAATGATTAATTAAATAAAGCCATAAGTGGTATGATGGGAATATTTCTCTGTTCCAAGTTCTCTATTTGGCTATGGAAGATGTCATATTTCACTGTACATATGACATTAAAACATGACAGGCTACAATTTTACGAAACTCCCTTCTGATTATACTATTTTGAAATACAGACCCCAGCATGTTAGGATCAAGGAGCCTTCATTTGTTAAGTAGTTTTCCAGAATACAGATTTTGTGTTTCTCTTTCCAATGTTTTACTTGCCTCCTTGTAAATATTCAACATTTGACAAGTAGGAATAGGGCATAGGAGATATGATAGAGGTCTATAAAATAATGAGTGGAGTGGAAAGGGTAGACGTGAAGCATCTGTATACTCTTTCCAAAAATATTAGGGAGCATTCAATGAAGCTACAAAGTAGTAAATTTAAAACGAATCAGAGAAAATCTTTCTTCACTCAACATATAATTAAACTCTGGAATTCATTACCAGAGAATGTGGTAAAGGCGGTTAGCTTAGCGGGGTTTTAAAAAGGTTTGGACGGCTTTCTAAAGGAAAAGTCCATAGACCATTATTAAAATGGACTTGGGGAAAATCCACTGCTTATTTCTGGGAAAAAGCAGCATGAAATGTTTTGTACTCTTTGGGGATCTTGCCAGGTATTTGTGACCTGGATTGGCCACTGTTGGAAACAGGATGCTGGGCTTATGGAACCTTTGGTCTGTCCCAGTACGGCAATACTTATGTACTTATGAGTTCTTAGTCTCATGACATGGGTACTCAGCAGAATTCTCCTCCATCTTTTTTCCTCCTCTTCAGTGTTCTTTTTTTCTGTTCTCTTCCTCCTTACTTCCTCTTTTCCCCTTTTCCCTTTATGCATTTTATTATTGTCAAAACTGCATTGGTTGTACTTCAGAAAGGGTATATCAAAGTCAAAATAAAAAACAAACAAAAACACCTGCTGCTTTAGGCTTTCACCTCAGTTGGAATTAACCTTTTCTGGACTGCAGCCCTATGAGTCTTTGTACAATATGGGGATTGCAACTCCCCTCCCCACCCTATTTTACAGTCCCTTCCCAGCAGCATTGTAGTTCTCTACCAGGGACCACAGAGCCTTCTAGAAGTCAACTAATATGAAAATCCAGCCACTGGGTGTCGCTATTGCACAATGAATGAGACTCCCTCTATCTCAAGAGCTTTTGCAGCATACCTAGCCCTAGCTGCCTGAGGAAACAGAGCATCTGGGCCAGGAATCATACACAGCCACCACCACATGGCCACTGAGCTGGCCCTCACATTTTTGTTCCTCGTTCTTTTAGTTAAGATTACTTAAAATCTTTATAGCAATAACCAGTTCACTGACAAGGGCAGGTCAGAAAGCAGAAAATGCTAAGATATACTTCTGTTAAAGGACTTACCATTTCCATTATCAGATGTCCACAAACAAAACACTTGTCTGCTGTTTGTTGAAAACCTGAGTACTGTTCAAAAAGGAAAATAAAAACTTGTTAATAGCAGGCCATTGGCTAGATACATGTCACAAGTTTTGCAAGCACATCTTTCATGTGAGCAGAAAAATAAAATTATAGCGCTATCACCTGAGGACAACAAATTTTCAATACATTGAGCAGGCCAATGTTGATCAGTTACTGAGTAAAGCAAATGAACAGTGGAATATGAAATATACTTCACATTAAGACATAATGGGGGTAAAGAGCAATGGATTTGATATACCACTTTTCTGTGGTACAACCAAAGCAGTGGCGTAGCTACAGGGGGGCCTTGGGGGCCTGGGCCCCCCCAAATTAGATCCGGGGGCACCTGGTTTGGCTGGCAGGAGTCCTCAGCCCCTGCGCATTGCCTGCCCTGCTTGCTCTTATGTCACCAGCCAAGGTATATGGGGTTGCAGCAGGGAGGCAGGCCAAATTGTGCCCCCCCCCCCCCACACACTCTGGGCTCTAGAACCATCCCCCCCCAAACATTGAGGTCCGGCTATGCCCCTGGCCCATATTCATTGCAGACTTATCCTGGAATCTTACTACTATTTGGGTTTCTGCCAGGTACTTGTGACCTGGATTGGTCACTGTTGGAAATAGTAGACCACTGGTCTGACCCAGTGTGGCTGCTCTTATGTTCTTAAGTTATATAGATACGTTTTTTGGTTTTTTTACATTTGTACCCCGCGCTTTCCCACTCATGGCAGGCTCAATGCGGCTTACATGGGGGCAATGGAGGGTTAAGTGACTTGCCCAGAGTCACAAGGAGCTGCCTGTGCCTGAAGTGGGAATCGAACTCAGTTCCTCAGTTCCCCAGGACCAAAGTCCACCACCCTAACCACTAGGCCACTCCTCCACTGTTGCTACTATTTGAGATTCTACATGGAATGTTGCTATTCCACTAGTAACATTCCATGTAGAAGTCGGCCCTTGCAGATCACCAATGTGGCCGCGCAGGCTTCTGCTTCTGTGAGTCTGACGTCCTGCACGTACGTGCAGGACGTCAGACTCACAGAAACAGAAGCCTGCGCAGCCTTCTACATGGAATGTTGCTAGTGGAATAGCAACATTCCATGTAGAATCTCCAGTAGTAGCAACATTCCATGTAGAATCTCCAATAGTATCTATTTTATTTTTGTTACATTTGTACCCTGCGCTTTCCCACTCATGGCAGGCTCAATGCGGCTTACATGGGGGCAATGGAGGGTTAAGTGACTTGCCCAGAGTCACAAGGAGCTGCCTGTGCCTGAAGTGGGAATTGAACTCAGTTCCTCAGTTCCCCAGGAGCAAAGTCCACCACCCTAACCACTAGGTCACTCCTCCACTCCAAGTTGCCCTACATATCCAGATAAAGTTATTTGGATAACTCTATACCTACTATTTGTGCAGCATGCCTTATCCCTAGTAACTTTGTTCAGATAGCACTGGATATTTTTATTTATTTATTTATTTGCTGCATTTGTACCCCACATTTTCCCACCTATTTGCAGGCTCTATGTGGCTTACACTATGTTGCAAAAGGTATAATCATAAACAGAGTAAGAGGTGTGGTCTAATTTAACATATTACTGTGTAAGAAATTAGGTAGATTGGTCAGTAGAATTATTTACATAACCCAAAATAAAACAGGTAAGATATAATGACCAATAGTGATAATGTGATATCAGCACAGCCCATAGTAAAACCATATCCCATAACTCCCCCAGCACTGTCTCTTTTTACACACCCAGCCAAGTCTTTGATTATCAACTCCAGAATTAATGTCTCCTCTCAAACTAGGGCAACTGCAAGAACAGGATCGCCTTTCCAGGCATCACTGCCTTTATCACAGAATTAATCCTGTAGTGCAGGCATTAACTACAGTTCCTGCATTGTAAGCCAGCTAGAGCTTGGATTTAGAAAGGCGAGTAATGAATTCTAAAATCCAGCTCCAAATAACAAATTGAGTGGGGACAGAAACCGTATCTGGAAACAGAAAGACATTTGTACAGTCACAGAGATTCAGTTCTTCTGGTAATATGCAGAGCTGGACTTCCCACTAACTAATGCAGGCACCTGCCTAGGGACACCTTCTGTATGGAGGGTGATGTGTGCTTTAGGGGGAGGGGGTTCAAGAGAAGAGAGGGTCTCCTACAGGTAGAAGATGGAAGCCCTGTTTCTGCATGCCACCTGGGGAGCTTGATATGAAGGTTCACTTTGCCTGTCCCTACCACAGCAACTCTTGGCAAATGAGAGAACTTAAATCCAATATTATAGCAGGACTCCACTGTCTTGTTTAGGTCTTTTCAATTTGTATTGAATTTGTCCTCTATTGTTGGTTTGTGTTTTCTGCTTGGTTTTGGGCCTACTTGTTTAGACCACAGTGGCCTTGTCATTAAGCAATAAATGTAACTAATAAATAATAAAAATAATAATTTTTATTGTATGCCAACACCAGTGGTGTGCTGGTAAATATTTAACAACAGTCTCGCTGCCCTTTCCTTACCAAGCTTCGCAGGAAGAAAACCCTGGGAACCCCACTCTCATCCCATGGCACATTCACTCTTTAACTCTGCCCCCAACCCCATCCGCCCACCCCATGACACATTCACCGTTTTACTCTGCTCCACCCCCACCCAAGGCACACTCACCCTATCTGTCTGCTCACAACCCCCCCCCCCCCATTGGCACATCACCCCTCTTATCTACCCCCAAACCCCCTTCCCATGGCACAGTGGCGCACACACCCCTTTTGCTATCCTTCTTAGTAATCCTACTTATCTGTTCCCTTCTCCATTAATGCCAACTCCAGACTTCGTGCCTTCTGTCTCGCTGCACCCTACGCCTGGAATAAACTTCCTGAGCCCCTACGTCTTGCCCCATCCTTGGTAACCTTTAAATCTAGACTGAAAGCCCACCTCTTTAACATTGCTTTTGACTCGTAACCACTCGCCTCCACCTACCCTCCTTCCTGTACACATTAATTGATTTGCTTACTTTATTTTTTGTCTATTAGATTGTAAGCTCTTTGAGCAGGGACTGTCTTTCTTCTATGTTTGTGCAGCGCTGTGTACGCCTTGTAGCGCTATAGAAATGCTAAATAGTAGTAGTAGTATCTCCCCTTAATTATGTCTAAGAATGTATCAGAGCTTTTTTGTAGTTTCATGAGGTTGACTTTAGCACTTCTTCTGAGGAGCTTGATGCAACCATGTCCCACTCCTGCCATCCTCCATCCTGCAAGTCAGTACTTTCTTCCTCTTACAACACAGTTAAACCCTAGGGCTGGTTTGAGACACTGGCTCAGCTCCCCCCCCCCCCCCCCCCCCCCAACGGTGTTTACCTGTAAAGGCATCTTACTCCCCTCCAGAGGCTGCTTCCCACCACCGCAGTCAGTTCCCGTGACATAACTTCCTGTTGCCGCAGGGGTTGAATGTGGCAGTGGGAAGGCTTTGGGAGCGGCGTCGTCAGCAGTGTGTGAAATGCTACTGCTAGCGGCGACCTCTGAAGGGGAGAAAGAGATGCCTTTTCAAGTAAACACGGGGGGAGGGCTTAGCTGCCGGACCACGGTGGGGTGTGAGAGAGGGATATACACTCTCTCTTCCCCTCCCCCACTGGCTATAGAAAGGAGGAAGTGACCCGCTGCACAATGGGTCACTTCCTCCTCCTGTGCCGACTTAGATCCAATTGTTTATGTGAACTGCGGCATCTCGGTTCACATAAACAGTTGGGTCTAAGCTGGCGCAGGAGGGAAGAAGTGACCTGCTGTGCAGCAGGTCACTTCCTTCTCTTCTTGTCCCACAACCTGTACCAGAGGGCTCAAGGAGTGGCCTAGTGGTTAGGGTTGTGGACTTTGGTCCTGGGGAACTGAGGAACTGAGTTCGATTCCCACTTCAGGCACAGGCAGCTCCTTGTGACTCTGGGCAAGTCACTTAACCCTCCATTGCCCCAGGTACAAATAAGTACCTGTAATATGTAAGCCGCATTGAGCCTGCCATGAGTGGGAAAGCGTGGGGTACAAATGTAACAAAAAAACAAAACAAAACAACCGGCTTGCAAAATTCAAACTGGCACCAGCACACCACTGGCCAACACCCATGGTACATCCAAGAGAACAGCTTGAGATTAAAGTAGTTCTATGATAGGCTACGTCCTCTCCTCATTACCTCAGTGTAACTTGGAAGCAGAGAAACATCTGGAAACTGCGAGGGCTTATAGACTCCCCTGTCTTGTGTCCCTTTATTGAAAAGGAGGGTTTAAAGAACTTTAAAAAAAATAATAATTGTGAACCAGATACGCGATTATTTTATTGACGTGTCTGGGTTTCTGAATCGTCCCAAACAACTGTAAGATTCAACTAGCAACCTCTAAATGGATAAATAAATAACAATGCAAAATCTGAAATATGATCAGAAAATGCATATCAAAGGGTAGACAATAATTGAATACACATTTCCTGGTAAACTGCTGTTAGATTATTGCCCATCCTGTGTGTGTATAGGAACAATGTGTGATTTTTACCCAGGTGCTTCAGTGTTACTGGGGTGGGAGTAAAGGCAGGGAAGGGAAGTTGGCACATTGTCTTAACCATGCACCTACTTTTCCTAAAAAAAAAAAAGAAAAAAAAAGTACCTACAGAAAAGCAGGTTGACATTTGTGCTGCTACTTTGAGGTGCAGTAGTTAAGAGAAAACTACACATGTGAATTATGGTGGCAAACTTATCTAGCTGCAGAATTTGCCTCACCATGGGTGGTTTGATTATTTATGCCTTAATATTCAGTGATGCTATTTAAAGAAAAAAAAGTTTGTTACTGCGCCTTAAAGAATTTACTGCACATAACGCCTATGTTTACTAAGGCGCGCTATGGGCACGTTAGCGTTTTTAATGCATGTAAATGGGTTACGCGTGTTAAACGCTAATGCGCCCATAGAAAAGTATATGTGTGTTAGCGTTTAACACACCTTAAAATTAAAGGTGCGTTAGAAACGCTAATGCACCTTAGTAAACGTACCCCTAAATTGATTTAATGTGCATTGTCATTTGGTGCATGTAAAAAAGCTTTAGTACTGATTAAATTTTTTTTTATTTAAGAAGGCAAAAGAAACTGAAAACAAACCAAAAACATTTGATCTGTGCACGTCCTTATAAATTATATGGTACAAGTACAACAAGTTTGCTATCAAGGAGCTGATAATAAATTATATATACACATCCTAATTAAATTAATTCCCTTTCTGTGATGATTCAATTCTCTGTCTCTTTGTTGCGATTAACACTTAATATCTGTTCTACTATTTTTATATATGTGATTCTGGGCTCGCCCAGTGGTCCAGCGACCGTGCTCCACCGTTCAGATAGATATAAATCTGGTCCTACCCAATAACAGTTCAGGTTCCAGGACAGCTGGAGCTAATTACACAGTAGAGGCAACATTCAAGCCCATAGGGAGAAAATGCCAGCCATCACTCAATGGCGACACTTAACCCTGGATTCTATAAAGGTTGCCTAAATTTGGGCACAGATCCAAGACGAATGCACAAAATAGTTAATGAGCCACTAGCAATCAATTATTGATGTTAATTGGCCCTAATTAGGACTTACAATTGGATCTGCCTATGCGCTATGCTATAACACTGTGCGCCTAACTTATCTTGTGCACAACTCAAAAGGAGGCATGGCCATGAGAGAGACATGGACGGGGTCAGGGGCATTCTCAAACTTTGGGTGCAGTGTTATAGAACAGGGCTTTTTACATGCCCACTTGCTATGAGGTGCATGTCAGTGCTTCCTCCAGGTTTCAGCAGGAATAAGTCCTCGTGCCCCCGGATTCTACACAGCGTGCCTAGAGATCCGTAGCAAGATTCAGACGTATTCTATAACAACGCGTGTAACTTAATTGGCTTAACAAGCTAATCAGCATTGATAACAGCACGTAACAAGCAACAATAAGCACTAACAGGCAATAATTACGCGCACAACTCACTAAGCATATTCTATAATAAACTGCGCCCAAATTCTAATGCACGCAGTTCAAAAGAGGCGAGGAAATGGGCGTTTTGTGGGTATTCCAAAATTTATGCACATAGTTATAGGACATGGCCCACTGTGCGTAAATCTACACGCAGGGATTTACGCCACGTTTTCATTGATGTAAATGGAGGCGCGTAGTTTTAGGCACTGGGACATTAACTAAGCGTATTCTGTATACCGCACCAAAACCTAGGCTCTGCCTATAGAATACGCTTAGGCGGAAATGTTTTCCACGTGGATTTTTTTTAGGCGTCTTATATAGAATCTGCCCTTAATCGCCCTTTATAGAATAGTGCCTAGCATGGATTCTCTTCAGCGCCTACATCTGAGTGCCATTTACTGAATCTGGCCCCTGGTATCATAGGGAATCATAGTCTGTGGCTTCCAGCCATGGCTGATTGGATTAGGAAAATATTTATTTATTTATTTATTGCATTTGTATCCCACATTTTCCCACCTATTTGCAGTCTCAATGTGGATTACAGAGTTTGTTATGACATTGTCATTACATGATATCAGATACACTTAGTGTTATGTAGAGATTAAGAAAGGGAAGAGAGAAAAAAAGGTGTCAGGTAGGTGTCATATGTGAATATGAGGGAGAAAAATCCCAGGTAGCTGGGAATGAAGGTTTATGATCCACCAGCTGAATTGATGATGAAAAGAGCAGGAGGTAACGGCAGAGCCAAAACTATATATATTATTATGTGTCAGTCAGTCAGACTGCAACAGTAATTGTAATTTATACTGATCCATTCTTCAATAAATAACTTTAACCTGAGCTCTGGGTTATTGTCTTGCTTAGTAATAGTATTCACCATTAATCAATATCAAGCTAAATATCCCTTTTCATTCCTTATCAAATGACAGCCAGATGGTACTGTTAAATTCATCCTGACAGGACTTCAGAATTAGGCAGCCTTGTGCCATTGTTAAGCTTCTGCCGTCTGTTCTGCTAGGACCTCCCCACCTGTTTCCAGATACCCCTGAGGTCAGGGTCCCAGGAAGTGGTTGGGTCAGATGCTGACTCAGACACAGTACACTCAGGGAGCCTTCAGGGCAGAGTCTTTTGTTGAAATAAGAATAGGGAAAGCAGAAAAGCAAATACCTCCTGCTGAAAGTGCAGCCTAGATTTTCATTAGTTTACTTTCACATGGTTTGGGACCATGGACAAGGCCCAATGAGCGTTCTGTAATGCATAGTGCTGGATGTCTTAGCTTATGTGGGTTTTAGCATGCTGAAAATATTTAGATTAATTTCTTCCGATCTGTTCCTGAACACTATACAAATGGAAGAATTCTCAGACATGATTGATGTTAACGAGTTGATCTGGGCTCTTCAGCATAGGTGTATTCAGCTACAGAATTTGTCTATGAAATCAGGAGAGAGACCTTGGGGTCATAATAGTGTCTCAGGATGTCAAGGTAGCAAAACAATGAGATGGGGCCGTGACCATAGCCGGACAGATGCTAGACTGCATGGAAGGAAGCACAACCAGCAGAAAAAAAAAGGATGTGATAGAGCCCCTGTACAGATCATTGGAGATACCACACTTGACGTACTGTGTTTAGTTTTGGAGTCCATATCTTGCTAATAAGTTTTCCGTTTTCTAGTCTTTTACCTGTGGTGCTTTCTTTCTCAGCTGGAGATGCTTAAAACAAACAATATTCCTGATTTGAATGAAGTGGAGAACCTGTGAAGCCCAAATTAAATTTATATAAAAAGTGTTTTTGTTTTTTAAAATTAAGACAGATGAAGACTATTCATCCATACTTCCATGAAAGCCAATTTGCAGTGTTGGTGCAGACTTTGGTTATATCTCAGTTGGACTATTCTCAGTGGCGTAGGAAGGGGGGGGGCAGGGGGGGGGTGGCCCGTCCCGGGTGCACGCCGCTGGGGGGTGTCGGCTCCGCGCTGGTGCACTGCCCCGGAACAGGTTACTTCCTGTTCCGGGACAGAAAGAGCAGTGAACCAGCGCGGAGCCAACACACCCCAGCAACGTGCAGTCGGGGCGGATCAGCCCTCCCGCCTGTCCCTCGCCGCAGGTATGCGCTCCGGGGGGGGGGGGGGGGAGGTGCGCTCCAGCGGGAGGAGGGTGCGCCGTGCTGCACCCGGAGGGGGGGGGGGTGTGCAGCGGCAAC
Source organism: Microcaecilia unicolor (assembly GCF_901765095.1). NCBI lineage: Eukaryota > Metazoa > Chordata > Amphibia > Gymnophiona > Siphonopidae > Microcaecilia > Microcaecilia unicolor. The sequence goes on from NC_044035.1 coordinate 324,841,751, forward strand.
CCGCCCCGGGTGTCAGCTCCCCTCGCTACGGCTCTGACTATTCTAACTCTTTGTATTCTGGGATTTCAGATATTCTCATGAAAAGAAACAGTTGGAAAGAAAAGGTTTGATCATGTTTCTATAGGCAGAGCCTAGGTTTTGGTGCGGTATACAACCCAGGTCCACCACACATGTCCTCGTCCTCGTCTCATCTATGCAAACGTTCCCGCGATATCTCCAATCTCATCCCCATTCCCCTCCTCCCCCCTTCCTCCCTCCCCTTCTCGTGTGCCCTATGGAATGCCCACTCAATCTGCAACAAACTTACCTTCACCCATGATCTCTTCATTTCCCATTCCCTCCACCTGCTCACCCTAACCGAAACCTGGCTCACCCCCGATGACTCTGCCTCAGTCGCAGCCCTTTGCCACGGAGGCTACCTTTTCTCCCATTCGCCCCGCTCAGCTAACCGCGGTGGTGGCGTTGGCCTACTACTTTCGCCCTCCTGCAGTTTTCAACCCCTCCTCCTACCACAGTCTCACTGCTTCTCATCCTTTGAAGTCCATTCCATCCGTCTATTCTACCCGCTGCCACTCCGAGTTGCAGTCATCTACCGCCCCCCTGACAAGTCCCTCCCTTCCTTCCTTCCTTACTGACTTCGATGCCTGGCTCTCCGTTTTTCTTGAGCCCTCATCCCCATCCCTCATTCTTGGTGACTTCAACATACACACTGATAACCCATCCAATTCATACACTTCTCAATTCCTCACCCTAACCTCCTCCTTCAACCTCCAACTGAGCTCCACCACCCCTACTCACGAATCTGGTCACTGTCTTGATCTCATCCTCTCTTCTACCTGCTCGCCCTCTAATCTCTGCGTCTCTGCTCTGCCCATTTCTGACCATCACCTGATCACATTCACACTTCATCACCCTCCCCCTCAGTCCCGCCCAACACTAACCACTACCTCCAGGAATCTCCAGGCTGTTGACCCCCCCACCTTATCTGCTAGTATCTCTGATCTCCTCCCGTCCATCACGTCCTCCGAGTCCGTCGATAAGGCTGTTTCCAACTACAATGCCACTCTCTCCTCCGCCCTAGACACCCTTGCACCATCTGTTTCCCATCCCACAAGGCGCACTACTCCCCAGCCCTGGCTTAACCCTTGCACCCGTTACCTTCGCTCCTGCTCCCGATCGGCTGAACGCCTATGGAGAAAATCTCGCACCCATACTGACTTCATTCACTACAAATTCATGCTATCCTCTTTCCAGTCCTCCCTATTCCTCGCCAAACAGGACTACTACACTCACTTGACTAATTCCCTCAGCTCTAACCCTCGTCGTCTCTTTGCCACCCTCAACTCTCTCCTCAAAGTGCCCTCCGCTCTCATCCCCCCCTCACTCTCTCCTCAATCACTGGCTGATTACTTCCGCGACAAGATCCAGAAGATCAACCTCGAATTCACCTCTAAACCTTCTCCTCCTCTTCATCCTATCACCCACTCAACCAATCACCCACTCAACCAATCAACCCATGCCTCCTTCTCCTCTTTTCCTGATATCACCGAAGAGGAAACCGCCCATCTTCTCTCCACCTCGAAATGCACCACCTGTTCCTCAGACCCCATTCCCACCAACTTACTTGTCACCATCTCTCCTACTATCATCCCTCCCATCTGTCATATCCTCAACCTCTCTCTCTCCACCGCAACTGTCCCCGACACCTTCAAGCATGCTCTTGTCACACCTCTCCTCAAAAAACCTTCACTTGACCCTACCTGTCCCTCCAACTACCGCCCCATCTCCCTCCTACCCTTCCTCTCCAAAATACTTGAACGCGCCGCGCCGTTCACAGCCGTTGCATTGATTTTCTCGCCTCTCATACCATCCTCGATCCGCTTCAATCTGGCTTTCGCCCAATTCACTCGACAGAAACGGCATTATCCAAAGTCTGTAATTACCTGTTCCTCGCCAAATCCAAAGGTCATTACTCCATCCTCATTCTCCTCGACCTATCCGCCGCCTTTGACACTGTCAATCACAACTTACTTCTGGACACACTGTCCTCTTTTGGGTTCCAGGGCTCTGTCCTCTCCTGGTTCTCCTCTTATCTCTCCCATCGTACCTTCAGAGTACACTCTCATGGTTCTTCCTCCACCCCTATCCCGCTCTCTGTTGGAGTCCCTCAGGCTTCTGTCCTTGGACCCCTTCTTTTCTCTATCTACACCTCTTCCCTGGGCTCCCTGATCTCATCTCATGGCTTCCAGTATCACCTTTATGCTGACGACACCCAGCTTTATCTCTCCACACCTGACATCACTGCGGAAACCCAGGCCAAAGTATCGGCCTGCTTATCCGACATTGCTGCCTGGATGTCCAACCGCCACCTGAGACTGAACATGGCCAAGACCGAACTTCTTGTCTTCCCACCCAAACCCACTTCTCCTCTACCTCCACTCTCTATTTCGGTTGATAACACCCTCATTGTCCCCGTCTCTTCTGCCCGCAACCTCGGTGTCATCTTCGACTCCTCCCTCTCCTTCTCTGCGCACATCCAGCAGATAGCCAAGACCTGTCGCTTCTTCCTCTATAACATTAGCAAAATCCGCCCTTTCCTCTCTGAGCACACCACCCGAACTCTCATCCACTCCCTCGTTACCTCTCACCTTGACTACTGCAACCTGCTCCTCACTGGTCTCCCACTTAGCCACCTATCCCCCCTTCAGTCCGTTCAGAACTCTGCCGCACGTCTTATCTTCCGCCTGAACCGATACACTCATACCACCCCTCTCCTCAAGTCACTTCATTGGCTTCCGATCAGGTACCGCATTCAATTCAAGCTTCTGCTACTAACCTACAAATGTACTCGATCTGCAGCCCCTCCTTACCTCTCAACCCTCATCTCCCCTTACGTTCCTACCCGTACCCTCCGCTCTCAAGACAAATCCCTCCTTTCCGTACCCTTCTCCACCACCGCCAACTCCAGACTCTGCCCTTTTTGCCTCACCTCATCCCACGCGTGGAACAAACTCCCCGAGCCCATACGCCAGGCCCCCTCCCTGCCCATCTTCAAATCTCTGTTTAAAGCCCACCTCTTCAAGGTAAAATTATGTATCATACCTGATAATTTTCTTTCCAATAATCATAGCTGATCAATCCATAGACTGGTGGGTTGTGTCCATCTACCAGCAGGTGGAGATAGAGAGCAAACTTTTGCCTCCCTATATGTGGTCATGTGCTGCCGGAAACTCCTCAGTATGTCGATATCAAAGCTCCATCCGCAGGACTCAGCACTTAGAGAATTACACCCACGAAGGGACACTCTGCCCAGCTCACCACCGCCGAAACGGGGGAGGGGAATTAACCCAGCTCATCCCCACACAAGTGGGGGAGGGGAATCCATCCAGCTCATCCCCGCGGAGCGGGGGAGGGACACCACACCCGCCGATGCGGGGGGATCTGGCTTATCCTGCAACCGCAACCGCGGGAGGAGCTGACTGACCCTAACACCGCCGAAGCGGGAGGGGTACAAAGCTGCCCTACAGCCGCACGAAGCGGGAGGGAGTGCCGGCAGAATTTAAATCTCAATCCAGCCCCGTAAAACGGAGGGGAGAGGAATGCAGCAGCTCACTGTAACACAAACTCGTCTCAACTCTTGAAGAATCCAAGTGAAAGAAGAACTTGAACATGAAGTCCTCCTGAAGTAACTGAAGGCTAAACTTGAACCTAAAATTCAACCAGAATATAAACAGTACAGATATCTGGGAGGGGCTATGGATTGATCAGCTATGATTAATGGAAAGAAAATTATCAGGTATGATACATAATTTTACCTTCCATATCATCAAGCTGATCAATCCATAGACTGGTGGGATGTACCGAAGCAGTACTCACCCAGGGCGGGACATAGAAATCCCTGACCGCAACACTGAAGCTCCAAACCGGGCCTCCGCCCGAGCAGCCACAGTCAAGCGGTAATGCCTGACAAAGGTATGGGCCTTCCCCGCGGCCACCCAAGCCGCTGCAATGGCTTCCTTGCCCATCTTGCCACTGTAGGCTTAGAATCCTGCAGACCCTTACGAGTACCTGTAAACAGGACAAACAGATGATCCGATTTCCGGAAATCATTGGTCACTTCCAAGTATCTGATGATGACTCGTCTCACATCCAGAAATTGAGAGCAGAGTATTCCTCTGGGTAGACCTCCCTACGAAAGGAAGGGAGACAGAGCTGCTGAATCACATGGAAGCGAAAAACAATCTTGGGCAGGAAGGAAGGCACTGTGCGAAAAGTCACTCCTGCCTCAGTGAACTGCAGAAAAAGCTCTCAACACGAGAGTGCCTGGAGCTCGGAAACTCTTCTGGCTGAAGAGGTAGCCACCAAAAAGACTGCTTGCAACGTCAGGTCTTTCAGAGATGCCCTCGACAAGGGTTCAAAAGGCGGCTTCTGCAATGCTCTTAGCACCAGGTTGAGATTCCACGCAGGCACCACTGAGTGCAGAGGAGGGTGCAGGTGATTAACTCCCTTGAGAAAGCGCACCACATCTGGCTGCGAAGCCAGGGAAGCACCCTTCAGGCGGCCCCTGAAGGAAGCCAGAGCCGCTACCTGAACTTTCAGGGAACTGAGCGACAGGCCTTTGTCCAGACCTTCTTGCAGGAACGCCAACACTGAAGAAATTGGAGCAGTGAAGGGAGAAAGTGAGCCTGCTTCACACCACGCTGCAAAGATACGCCAAACCCTGGCGTAAGCAGTAGAAGTAGAGCGCTTCCTCGCTCTCAGCATAGTGGCGATGACCTTGTCTGAGAAGTCCTTCTGTCTCAGACGCTGCCGCTCAATAGCCAGGCCGTAAGACCAAAGGGGGAGGGATCCTCCATCACCACGGGACCCTGATGTAACAGGCCCTGCTCCACTGGCAGCCGCAGAGGATCGCCGACTGAGAGCCTGAACAAGTCCGCATACCAGGGACGTCTGGGCCAATCCGGACCCACCAGGATTACCCTGCCGGGATGCTTTGCCACCCGGTCTAGCACCCTGCCCAACAAGGGCCAGGGCGGGAACACATAGAGAAGCTCTTGTGTCGGCCACCGTTGGAGAAGAGCATCTACTCCCAGGGATCGAGGGTCCCGTCCTCTGCTGAAAAAGCGCGGCACTTGGCAATCGGCCGATGACGCCATCAGATCTAGGCTCGGCTGGCCCCAGTGCTTCGTGATGCCCAAGAACGCCTGAGCAGATAGCTGCCACTCTCCGGGCTCCAAGGTATGGCGACTGAGAAAGTCCGCCTTGACATTCATGACTCCGGCAATGTGGGCCGCTGACAGCTGTTCCAGGTTCGCTTCCGCCCACTGGCATAGATTCATGGCCTCCTTGGCTATAGGGGCGCTCTTGGTACCTCCCTGGCGGTTGACATAGGCCACAGCCGTGGCATTGTCCGACAGGACCCGTACAGGCTTCAACACCAGTACCGGGATGAACTCCAACAACACCAACCGAATGGCTCTGAGTTCCAGGAGGTTGATAGACCACTTGCCTCTGCAGGAGACCAGAGCCCCTGCGCTGTCCTTCCCAAGCAGTGGGCTCCCCAGCCCATCAAAGAGGCGTCTGTCGTGACGACAATCCACTCCGGGGTCACCAGAGGCATTCCTGCAGACAACTTGTCTGTCTGCGTCCACCAGCTCAGCGCCTTGCGCACTGCTGGGTCCAAGGGAAGGCGCACAGCATAATCCTCCGACATCGGAGTCCAGTGCAGCAGCAGAGATTGTTGTAGTGGTCTCATATGAGCCCTGCCCAGGGCACTACTTCCATCGTGGCCGGCATAGAGCCCAACAGCTGCACGTAGTCCCAAGCCCGAATAGGAGAGGCTACTAGGAACTAGTCCACCTGAGCCTGAAACTTGACAATCCGATTGTCTGGCAGGAACACTCTGCCCACTTGGGTGTCGAATCGAACTCCCAGATACTCCAGGGACTGAGTCGGGCGCAGCTGGCTTTACTCCCAGTTGATGATCCAACCCAGGGAGCTCAAAAGAGCAACCACCCGGTTCACAGCTTTGCCGCACTCTGCATAAGAGGGGGCTTGGATCAACCAGTCGTCCAGAGAAGGATGGACTTGAACTCCTTCCTTCCTCAGGAAGGCCGCGAAGACCACCATTACTTTGGATAAGGTCCGCGGAGCATTAGCCAACCGAACGGGAGGGCTCTGAACTGGAAGTGTCGGCCCATTACTGCAAAACGCAGAAAGCGTTGATGAGGAGGCCAGATGGGAATATGCAAGTACGCTTCCTTGATGTCCAAGGATGCCAGGAACTCTCCTGCCTTCACTGCCGCTATAACAGAGCGGAGGGTCTCCATGCGAAAGTGCCGAACTTTCAAGGCCCAATTGACCCCTTTGAGGTCGAGGATAGGCCGTACAGAACCTCCTTTCTTTGGAATCACAAAGAAAAAGGAGTAACATCCCTTGCCAAGCTGAGTTTCTGGCACCGGAACGACCGCCCCCAGGCGGATCAGATTGTTCAAGGTCTGCTGCACTACCACAGCTTTGACCGGAGACTTGCAGGGAGAGAGTACAAACCCGTCTTTTAAGGGTCGGCAGAACTCTAGCTTGTAGCCATCTCTGATGACTACCAGCGCCCAAGCGTCTGAAGTTATTTTGGTCCACTCGCCCATAAACGAGGACAGCCATCCTCCAATCTGCACTGGGGCGTGGACCCAGGCCCCGTCATTGGGTACGAGACCCTGGGGGAGGACCGGAGGGAGCACCTCCGGGACGGCGGTCTCTGCGAAAGGAATGCTGCTTGGGGGAGAAGTTCCTCTTGAAGGAAGAGGGGGCAGAGGAGCCCGACCTGCCCGGGCGGTACCGACGGGTTTCCTGAAACCGTCCTCTGGAGGTACCAGGGCAAGTACTAGCCCGAGCCCTGACCTCTGGTAACTACTTGCCCTTAGATGTGCCGAGATCGGTCACGATTTTGTCCAGCTCGACCCCAAAGAGCAGCTTGCCTTTAAAAGGCAATCTAGCCAGGCGGGATTTAGAGGCGTGGTCAGCAGACCAATGTTTCAGCCAAAGCCACCGCTGCGCAGAGATTGTCTGAGCCATGCCTTTCGCTGAGGCCCTCAAGATATCATACAGCAAGTCTGCCAAATAGGCTAAGCCCGATTCCAGGGCCGGCCAATCAGCCCTCAAGGAAAGATCCGAGGGGAAAGCCCGCTGCACCATAGTCAGGCACGCCCTGGCCACATAGGAGCCGCAAATTGAGGCCTGCAAACTTAAAGCAGCTGCCTCAAAGGACGACCTTAAGGCCGCCTCCAATCTTCTGTCTTGGGCGTCCTTTAGGGCCGTGCCACCTTCCACCGGCAACGCCATTTTCTTAGTCACCGCAGTGATTAAAGAATCCACGGTACGCCACAGATAGGCCTCACGTTCACTTTCAGTCAAAGGATAGAGGCGGGACATAGCCCTAGCCACTTTAAGGCTCGCTTCCGGGACATCCCATTGAGCCGCAATTAAGGTGTGCATGGCATCATGCACGTGGAAGGTTCTAGGCGGGCGCTTCGTCCCCAGCATAATGGCAGAGCCAACAGGGGCTGAGGGAGAGACGTCCTCCGGAGAGGAAATCTTCAAAGTGTCCATGGCCTGTACCAACAGGTTGGACAAATCCTCTGAGCTAAAAAGCCGCGCTGCAGAGGGGTCATCCGCTCCAACTGAGCAGGGATCCGTCTCCTCCAAGGAATCCGCAAAGGACCGTTGGGAGACCTCAGATACGCTGCCCTCATCTACATCGGAGGAGACAAAGTCCTCCAAGGCCTGTGAATCAACCCGAGGGCGTTTACCTCTGGGAACCTCAACCTCTTTATCAGACGAGGGAGCAGGGGCAGCGTTTTGCATAAGGAAGGCCTGATGCAGCAGCAAAACAAACTCGGGGGAGAAACCCCCCAAACTGTGTACTTCCGCAGCCTGGGCAACAGCCCTAGACGCACCCTCAACCGGCGCTCGCAAGAGCGGGGGAGAGACATGCTGCGCATCCAAAATGGCGTCCGGCGCGACACTCCGCGAAGGAGCCGCGCGGGAAGAACGGCGCTTAACTTTAGCCGCTTTTGTGCCGTCGCCCAAATTAAGGGCGTTTATGGCATTAATGTCTCCAACCTCAAGGGCGGCCCAAGAAGAAGCCGTCTGAGCCGCGTGGCCGGCCAAGATGGCGGAGGCGAGGAGCGGGGGATGGGCGTTTATGGCGGGAAAAATCGCCACGCCGGAGGAAGGACCGGGACATTCATCGGCCACGAAACTGTCACCCAACAAGGGCGAATCAGGCTTTAAGACCCCCGCATCCCCTCTAGAAGCGCCCAAGCGATCCGGGGAGCGACTCTTTACGCCCTCGCCCTCCGACGCCATATGCCACGTGGAGATAAATCGGGGAACCCCCTGCCCGCTATAAAAAGGTAAAAATTACCTGCTGTCCGCTCCGAGCTGTAACGACCTGGTGTCCCAGTGAGTAGCTGCAATAAACGTTTAAATAAACGTCGAAATAAACGCCTTTAAGGACGTTCAAAATTTTTTTTTTTTTAAACGGAGCCATCGGGAGGGGGGAGAAAAGGAGGGACCTGGCACCACCAGGTTTGCACTTGCTCAAAAGAGCCCTCAACCCCAGGCACTCAACAAAACCTAAAAATTAGGCTTGGAGGCCTAGCCAGAGCTGCTGCTGTGTGTGACCACCACCTGCTGAGATAGAGAACATACTGAGGAGTTTCCGGCAGCACTTGACCACATATAGGGAGGCAAAAGTTTGCTCTCTATCTCCACCTGCTGGTAGATGGACACAACCCACCAGTCTATGGATTGATCAGCTTGATGATATGGAATGTCGCCTTCGGCTCCTAACCTCTACACCTCTGCCCAGGAAACCTAGACTGCCCAACTTGACATTTCATTCCTTAGATTGTAAGCTCCTTTGAGCAGGGACCGTCCTTCTTTGTTTATTTTGTACAGCGCTGCGTAACCCTAGTAGCGCTCTAGAAATGTTAAGTAGTAGTAGTAGTAGTAGTAGTTTCTCGATTGTTGGTTTCTGTTCACTGGCTTCCTATTAAAGGATGAGTCTTGTTTTAATTAGCTTGCTTTGTATTTAAAATCTTACATGCTTTGGCTCCAGAAAGTTTGACTCACTTAGTGGTATTTCCTTCAGTCAGAAAAATTTCCAGGTCAAATGATTCCTGTTAATCTTTCCATCTTTCAGCTTAAAAAGATATTGGCATCGTCTTTTTCATATACAACTGTTGTGATCTGGAATGAGCTTCCTTCACCGGTGAAAACACAGACCTCTTATTGTGCTTTTCACAGAAGTCTTAAGACTTGTCTTTTCCAACAGTTTTTGAATTAGGGTGAATTTTTATATTTTTCTTATTTTCATTTATGTAATTGTAGTTCAGTATTTCATTGTAAACCTCCCTGGACCCTTTGGGGGAGAAAACAGTCCATAAGTACAAGAGGAACGGTTGGTGGATGCAGGGCCAAACTAACTATTAAGCAAGACTAGATGGTCACCTAGGGCAGCACCCTATAAGGGAGACAGCAAAAAGCAGCTGAAGTCAAAGCAAAACAGTAAGGGGTCCTTTTACAAAGGCGGGCTGAAAAGAGGTTTGTGGTAGTGTAGGTGCAGGTTTTGGGCATGCGCCGATCCATTTTTCAGCGCACCTGTAAAAAAGGCTTTTTGAAATTTTTTGCCAAAAATGGACGTGCAGCAAAATCAAAATTGCCGTGTGCCCATTTTGGGTCTGAGACCTTACCGCCAGCCATTGACCTAGCGGTAAAGACTCATGCAGTAACTGGGTGGTAATGACCTACTACTACTATAAATCATTTCTATAGCGCTACCAGTCATACGCAGCACTTCACAATTGAACATGAAGAAAAGACAGTCCCTGCTCAAAAGAGCTTACAATCTAAACCAGGATACAATGGCATTATAATACCCTCATTTTTGTTTTCCATCCCTTTCCCGACAATACCCAACACTCCACCTGCTCTCCCAGCCGCAGCAGCACTCCGAGCAAAAGATCCCAACGCATCATCAATGACAACTCCCAGGTCCCCTTCTGCCACTTGGTGTGCGTCCGTTTCGGACGCGCGCCAAAAATGAAATTACCGCAAAAGCCACGTGGTAGTCGGGCAGTAACTCCATTTTGGCGCGCATAGATGCTTACGCGGCTTAGTAAAAGGGCCCCTAAGTGTTTACAGGCACATAAACTCAGAGGACCATCAGTCACTCTTCCCTCTAAGCTGTGTGGGAGTCCTCCAATTGCATTGCTGCCAGTAGGGGGTGGTGCTTCAGTATTGTGTTTTCAGTAGCTAGGGACAAGCAAGTTTCCTGGAGTGCTGTAGAACTTGCTTGTCCCTCACTACTGAAAATGTGATCGTGAAACAGCGCCCTCTACTGGCAGGACTGTAAGCGGATGACTCCCGCTCAGCTTAGAGGGAACAGTGCCATCAGTGCCTACTTTGACCTGCAAAAGAAAGTTTAATATTTGAAAGTATGATGTCCAATTATGCATTTTTGTAGATTGTAGAGTTTAATTATGTTAAGGGAGAGGGTGAGGCTGAAGGTTCGCCTGCAGTGCCCAATTTATGTGCACCAGCCCTGGATGGATGAAAGAATGAGTTCAGGATGTCACCCCCATCAAAAGCATTACTGTAGTGGAGACATTTTTAAAAGAGATCTTAATTCACTCATCAACAGCAAAAAGAAAGAGGAGTCAAATAAAAACTATATAAAATGCAATCAAGCTATTCAAGCAATAAAGCTCCAGATCTGGAAACCCTCATGGTAGAAACGGACTTGGACATTATGGCCATTACAGAGACATGAGTCTCATGAATGGGAGGGATATCAACAAAACTGGCTATAAACCATTTAGGAGAGACAGAGATGGTAGGAAGGGGGGAGGGGTATCTCTTTATGTCAAAAACAATATTAAATGCAGGGGGTGTGGGGAAGAGAAGAAGCAGTATGGATCGACTTGGAAAGAACAGATGGCATTCACATCCACTGGAAAGAGACCTAATCAGAGAGATATTGCAAAAGTGGGAATAAGGGGCGAACTGATACACTGTAATCTACTGGATGTAGACTGGAGTATCCCATCTACAAAATTTGAAGGAAATTAAGAAAGAGTGGATACGTTATAAGGGGCTTTGCACAGAAAAATGGTGTCAGAACCCCCACAGAGAAGGGGCAGCGCTTGATCTGGTACTTATAAATGGAGAAAGTGTGTCGAATGCCTGGGTGGGTGTCCACTTGAACAGCAGTAATCATCACACAATATGGTTTATTAATAATAATAATAATTATTATTATTATTATGATTTATTTACTGCCTTTTGGAATTCAATCAAGGCAGTGTACAGTATAAAAGCTAAGACAGAGGCCAATCTCACCAAACTCAAAGTCCTGGATTGTATGCATGACGGCTTTAGCAAAATTGGGAACAACTTGTACAAAGTAGCTGGCAGGGTGGGCGGAAGTAAGAGAAGTAGAAAGACAATAGATTAACTTGAAGTGGGCTTTTAAAAACGACAACAGATGAAAGGAAGGTAAATAAAAGCAAGTGGAAAGGGAAACTGATATGATTCTCCAAACAAGTAGATGATAAAGGAAAAAAAAAGGTTGTGTTCACAAAATATAGAGCACATAAATCAAAAAAGAAAAGAACACCGGATAAAGCTCAAAGAAGCAAGTAATTGTTTTAATGAAAGCAATTCTACATTAAGTTATTTTAACATATCATTTGTTTTACATCATTAGGAAACATCAATTTAAATTTTGATTTCATTCTTTCCATAAATAAGCTTAAGCATAGTTATGTAGTAAGGATAAATATGATATTTTGCCATTTTATGTAACACCAAACTGAAACACCAGAAGTAAAAGTGTAAAACAAGAATCTGTGTTGTGCCTGTAATTATTTTTTAAATGATCAGGAAGCAAGAATAGTGTAAGTTAAGTCTGCAAAACTACTCTGCAGTTTTTGCCATTTGCTCATTTACTATAAGAGGTGCGCCTTGAGATTTAGTACAAAAACCATATCGGTTGAATTCCAAAAGATAAATAGCAAAGTGAATCTAATAATACAAACAAATAAAGAAACACGTGACAAAAGAAATGAAAAAAAAAACTTCAAAATATATACATCAGGACTGGAGGACTGGCCTAGTGGTTAGGGTGGTGGACTTTGGTCCTGAGGAACTGAGTTTGATTCCCACTTCAGGCACAGGCAGCTCCTTGTGACTCTGGGCAAGTCACTTAACCCTCCATTGCCCCATGTAAGCCGCATTGAGCCTGCCATGAGTGGGAAAGCACAGGGTACAAATATAATAAAACAGTATATAAGGCAAATATAAACAGAAGCCACAGATTTAATTAGAATTGGAAAGTAGTGTATATGGAATTCAACTGGTACAGTTTTTGTACTAAATGTCATTTTTTATATCTTTGTATTTTTATTTATTTTTTTTGCTTACTAAGATAATTTACATTACATTATATTTGTATTTATATAAATGTTATTGTTTTATTATTTTAGACCCCTGATGCAGGCGCATGGTTGCAGAAACACGGCCCGTGTCGGGTCTTGTCAATAAAGTTCTTTTTACTGTCCCATTTCCGGAGGTCGACATTTGCTTTTTTTTGCTGTACTATATTTCTGGTGTACTTTTTACCCTCTCTTCTTTGACTTACCAACCTCTATGACAGCCTCAGATGTTAAAGGCACGTCTGTTACAGCAGAATGCAGGTGCTTGGAGTGTGTTGGTTAGTGCAGTATACAGTGGGAGACCCAGGTCCCTGTCTCCCTCTACCTGTCATACTTGTGGTGGAAACTCTGACCCCTCCCAAAGTCACCAAAACTCTACTGTACTCACATATAGGTGCCTCCTTCACCCATAAGGGCTATTGTAGTGGTGTACAGTGGAGGTCAGTGTGTTTTGGGAGGATTTCGGAGGGCTCAGGGGGGTAAGATAAGGGAGCAAAGGTGAGATGTGCACCTGGGAGCATTTTCATGAAGTGCACAGAAGTTCCCTCTAGGGTACTTCATTGCTCTCCTGGGATGTCTGGGGGATGTGTCTACTCAATATGCTGGCTCACCCTACATCCAAATGGCACGAATCTCTATGTTTTGCACTTATTTTCTTTTTTAAAAAATGAACCAAAAAACAAAACATCAAAACCACAAAACCTTGTTCGAAACAGTATGTTCGATAAAAAAAGACGTTTTTCTTTTTTTGAAAATGACCTTATTTCCTATTCGGATTTTGGACGTTTTGTGCAAAATGTCCAAAGTCGGACTTAGGCGTCATATCGAAAATGCCCCTCTACGTAACTTTGTAAGTCTAAGTGCTTTGAAAATACACCTCTATGTATAGTCAGCACTGCTGAAAATATATATGTGTGTGCGTGTATGTGTCAGGGGCGTAGCCAGACAGCAGATTTTGGGTGGGCCTAGTCAAGAAGTGGGTGGGCACCAAGTGTTCTCCTTTCCCCCCCCCCCCTCCCCCCCAATGCAATGAGGCCAGTATCAGCAGCTTAAAAAGCTTTGACTGCTGACATGGAGAGCAGTGTTTTCAGCACCATCAGGGGGAGGTCTTCAGCTGGCGTAGCTTGGGATCCCCACTAGCTAGCACTAAATATGTGCTGCTGTTGGGTGGGCCTGAGCCCTAAGTGGATGGGCCCCGGCCCACCCAGGCCCACCTGTGGCTACGCCACTGGTATGTGTGTGCAAGTGTGTGCGTATGTGGTTCATGCCATCAGTGTCACTTTCTATTTAGTTTAGGCGTGCTTTTTAGCAGGCCTAAGCTAAACATATAAATTATTTGGCTAGCAGCTGAATATTACTGCTATCTGGATAATTTCATGGCTTCTCCCTCGTGTCGTCAGGCCAGATAAAAGGAATTTGGATTTTCAGTCCAACACTATCTAAATAGTATCTGAAAATATGTGGATAGTAGACTTATAAGTCTGTTTGAAAAACGACCTCTAAGATTATAGGGTCAAAGTCACTGACGGATTTCCCCATTTGAACAGATTAGGGTAACAACCATGTTCAGTCAGGTCTTTATCATTTTTATCTTCTTTTACAATTATGAACATTTAAAAGAGTAAAGCAAGGCCTTAGTGCAGTGTCTCTCATTCAGCCCTGTATGGGGCTACACCGTTGCCCGCTCATTTCACCACAGCAGGACTGCAACTATCTCATGGGTGTCTTATAGCTATGCACCCTGGTGCATTGGTCAGCTACAGCCATAAGAGTTGTGACCCTGATTATACAAGAACGGTCAAAAGCTTATTTCCCCAGTGCTCGATGCTATGTAAATATACATGGAGATGAATTGTTCAATCTGTCAAAAATCTAGTATTCTGACCCTCACTACAGGCCCAAAAGTTGCCTACGGGACCAAACTTGCCCTTTAGACAGGAGAATAGTCCTTATACATTTTGGAGGAGAAGCCTAATGTTTAGTGCAATGAGCTAAGAATCTTAGGAACTGGGTTCAATTTCCACTATAGCTCCTTGTGTCTTTGGTTCAGGGGCAGAGCCAGACCTCACGGTGGGAGGGGGCCAGAGCCCGAGGTTGGGGGCACATTTCGAGTGCCGCCCCGCCGCCCCCCACTGCCACGCCTCGCCTCCTCGCCCCAGCCATGCTCTTCTTTCTTCTTGTTTCTCCTGTGCACGCTGACGCGCCTTCTCAGTTTCACGTAAAGGAGCGTCAGCGTGCACAGGAGGAGCAAAGAAGAAAGAAGAGCAGGGCAGCGAACGCGGCTGCGCCAGAGACCGGCGCCGAAGAAGGCTTCAGCTGGTGGGGGTTGGGGACCCCCGCCAGCCAAACCAGGGGCCCAGGCCCCTGTGCCCCCCTGTAGCTACGCCCCTGGCATAGGCAGGCACTACTGCCTGGCTAACGCATGCCCCGAGCGGTAATTCAATTTTGGCGCGCCCAAAACATGCAGTAGAAAATTTTCTACCGCAGGGCCCTTACTCAGTGGTAACTGGCAGTTGGCACATTCTGCACGCTTACCGCCCAGTTAACATGTGAGACCTTACTGCTAAGTCAACGGGTGGCGTTAATGTCTTAAATGGACGTGCGCTGGTTTTTTTGCCGTACGTCCATTTTCCAGCACATTTTAAAAAATCCCTTTTCCAGGCACGCTCTGGAAATGGACCAGCGCGCGTCCAAAGCACGCACCTACACCAGTGCAGGCCACTTCTGGGCGTGCCTTAGTAAAAGGGCCCCTTTAATTTTAGTTAATTGCCCAGGAGTCCACTGAGCTAATAAGAGAGCAAAAAAGCTTCCTCCAAAAGGCTTTCTAAATGGGGTGGAAATGATTAATGTTCAGAGTGGGGAAGGAAGGTGGGGGAGGAATGGGGGTTTGAGCCTGTCTCTTAATATTTGATATGATAAGCTGTGTGGTGCATATGAGAGGCAAATGCACCATGCTGGCTGTTTGTTGAAAAGGTTTGATTGAAAACTTTCAATAAAAAGGAAGTTATAAAAAAAAAAAAAGAAAGAAAGAAATGAGAAATGCAGTTTCCTGATTTCACTGTACTGGTATGCTCTCCTTTTAATATACTTGTTGAACTACAATGGGCCTTGGTATCAGTGACTGAATTTCCTACCCAATATGCTAACGTGATATGATTCTGTACTGGTGCAAGTCTGGCCCTTTTAACTCCATGTTTAGGAACAGCCAGCATCCAGCAGGAAAACTGTATTACAATAACTCAGAGGCCTGTACAAGGCTTCAGTCAGATCCTCAGAAGCTTAGCCGAGATTGGGAGGCGGGGCTAGTGCTGGGAAAGACTTCTACGGTCTGTGCCCTGAAAATGGCAGATACAAATCAAGGTAAGGTATACACAAGAAGTAGCACATATGAGTTTATCTTGTTGGGCAGACTAGATGGACCGTGCAGGTCTTTTTCTGCCGTCATCTACTATGTTAAGAATTTTTAACCAAACAGAAGGTCTCCCCTACACAGTAGAGCTAAATGGACATCAAACATATAAACGGCAAGTGACCGTACTCACTTGCAAATGCGCAGTACAGACTTCCCTCTCTGTCCCGCCCTCGCGTCAAGACATCATGACATCAGAGGGCGGAACAGAGAGGGAAACGGAGTCGAATTGTCGGACGCTGCTGCCGCCTGGAAAGGAACATCGCGCGAAACAACCTCCACCCCCCCCCAATCCCCGCCGCCGCTCCCACCCCCCTCCGTATCGGGCCCCCTGCACTGACCTGACAGCGCCTCTCACTTCCATGTGGAAGCGCTGCAGGCAGCAGCAGAGCGATCTGCTGCTGCCTGTAGCGCTTTCACACGGAGGTGAGAGGCGCTGTCAGGTCAGTGCAGGGGGCCCGGCACGGAGGGGGGAGGGAGCGGTGGCGATGAGGGTAGCTGGACATGGGGGGAGGGCAGGGGGGAGTGGCCATGGTTGCTGGACTTGGGGTGAGAGCAGGGCACAGAGGAGGGTTGCTGGACATGGGGGGGGGGGAGGCCAAGGGAAAGAGAAGGGTCGCTGGATATGGGGGGGGGGAGGATTGGTGGACGGGGTGAAGCCAGGGGAGAGAGGAGGGCTGCAATACTCGCCCGTTTTTACGGGCTTAACAGCTAGTTTGTATATAAAAAGCAAGCCTACAACACAGGGATGATATTCCGCCATCAGACAGGTCTTTCTTCATGGTTAATAGTTCTAATATTGCAGACAGAGTTTGGGCCACCCTCTTGACACTGGTGAGGGGGTGTTATATACTGAAGGGAACACTCCCCAACAACTCTGATATTGGCAAACAGGGTCGCTCTTCCCCATTCCATGATCTTGTCAGCATCAAGGGGAGACCCTCAACGGTTTTTGGCTCCAAGGTCCCTAGTGCCATCGTACCCCAAAGCATGCTGGCTGAGAAATGATTTCCAGTTCTTAGACCAAAAAAGTGCAGAAAACAATGAAAGCTCACT
This sequence comes from Microcaecilia unicolor, assembly GCF_901765095.1. Taxonomy (NCBI): domain Eukaryota; kingdom Metazoa; phylum Chordata; class Amphibia; order Gymnophiona; family Siphonopidae; genus Microcaecilia; species Microcaecilia unicolor. The sequence goes on from NC_044035.1 coordinate 324,858,710, forward strand.
TACTAGAAAGTCTTCCTCGCAGTACACTTTACCGTTCACATTGTAGAAGGCTTTACCACGCAGTCTTCTTCCTGTTCACAAGAAGAAAAAAAAAATTACCATGATTACATGTTGGGGGTGAGTACACGAAAAAGTATCAAAAGTGAGAATTGCAAACTATTTTAGAATGCTCCAACTTCTGTAACTAAACATTACAGAAAAGCCACTTCTGCTTATGCAGCAAATGGATGCCTGAGCACATCACATGAGTCTGTTCATTTGCTTTGGAACTTTAAGAGAAAAAAATGTACTTGGCAATCTGGCTTTAGGCAGTCAGCATAATCTGAGAGGCTTTAACAGTTTTGTCACTTGGGAATCTCCAAGAAGTGCCTGAATTACTGTTTTAATGATTTCTTTCTATGCTGTACCTTACTCCACTGAATCTCAAACCTGGTCCTGGAGGCAACCCCAGCCAGTCAAGTTTTCAGGATATCCACAATGAATACTCATGAGAGAGATTTGCACACACTGCCTTCACTGCCTGCAAATATCTCCCCCAAGGTGGGGGGGGGGGGGGGGCATTTTGGTCTGCCGCCTCGCCGCCCTGCCGCTCCCCCCCCCCCACCACCCTGCCACTTCCCACCCACTGCCCACCAAATACCTTGGCTGGCGGGGGTCCCTGGAGACCAGTGCTGGACAACACGTCAGCTAGCGGGGGTTGGGCACCCTGCCAGCAAAACCAGGGGCCCACAGGAAATTTGGGGGGCCCAGGCCCCCGTGGCCCCACATAGCCACGCCACTGGTGCATGTCGCTTGACGACATATCCATGCTCAGCCCACCTGTATACCACCTAACAGTTGCATGCTAACCCGCAGATCCTTTACAGCCTGACTTAACTTGTGCATGCAAATCCGGTCGTATTCTGGATTCGCATGCGCAACTTAGTTATCAAGTCAATCAGCGCTGATAATTGCCATTAATTGGCATTAATTATAATTTATGCACACAACTGTCTAAATGTATTCTGTAATATGATGTGCGTAAATGATAAGTTGTGTTGTTGAAAAGGAGGCGTGGAATGGGCGGATCGTGGGGGTTTCTAAAATCTATGCACATCGTTATAGAATACACTCGGTCAGCGCCTAATTTAGGCAACCGGCATTTACACCAAGTTTTACTTGACGTAACTGAATGTGACTAAATTTAGTTGCGTGAATGGGTGCTCAGCGTATTCTATAAACCGCGCAGAATATGCCTAGGCGTATTTTTTGTCAGCGCCAATATATTTAGGCGTGATTATATAGAAGCTATGTCTTGTCTGACGACTTGTGAGCCCTTGGGTCCCTCAGGAAAACGTGGGGGAGTCCCAGTTGTTTCCCCAAAAGACAGCCGAGCACCCCGAGTCTTCACCCGCGGCGACCACCGTTCACCAGGGGTTGAGCCCCCAGCTGCAGGTGGCCAGCGGGGCTTCTGGAACCGCGGGGGTGGACGGACTGACCGGACACCGGGGAACTGGACCCACGAACAACAGCCAGGGATAGGTCAAGCAGGCAACAAAGAGTAGTCCAGGGACAGGCAGAAGGTCAAGGTAGGCTGCAAGCAGAGTAGTCCAGGGACAGGCAGAAGGTCAAGGCAGCGTCGGGAAAAGCAGCAAGTCCAAAGATCACACATGCAGGCTGGAACCTCTGGAATCAGAAGCCGAAGCAAAGGTCTGCAGAGAACCTGCTCCTTAAATACTGTCAGCCAGCCTCAGCTGACAGGGGCGGAGACCTCCGACGACTTCCCTCGCGGAAACCTCTTGGAGTGGCTCTGTATCGGTCTTCGGGCGGGACCTCTGTTCCCTCCGCCCAATCAGGGTTCTCCAGGGTGGGGTCTTGGTTCCCGCGCCCAAGACGTGGAAAAGACGCCGGCCCGGGATCCCGGCGCCATCTTCCCCGCCGGGCCGCGCAGGAACTCTAGAGCCGGCGATGGGAAGCACGGGGCCGCGAAAGCCGGCCCTCGGCCACGATCCCAGAAAGGCCAGCCAGCGCCCCGACGGATCCCGGCCAAGCCTGCCCCGGGACCATGATGGCCGGCTATCGGAGCAGGAACCAGGTGAGCCGCCCAGCGGCGGAATTACAGCCGGCCAAGCCCGGGAGGGTTCCTCTTCGGGGCTAGCGTCCATAGGGGAGCAGGCTAAGTTAGCGAGGGACGCGACAATCTAGTCCTAAATGATTTAGGCACACTGTTTATAGAACAGCGCCTAGCAAATACGCACGTAACTGCCAATCACGCACAGAGACGCTACTATTCTATAAACTAGGCACATTATTGCCACTTAAATTTAGACGCCAACTTATAGAATTGCCTTTTAAGCATCTTGCAGCTTTACTACCAACCATAAAGCATGCCCTGTAATGAAAATGCAGTGAACCAGGGGGTCTCAAATGCAGATCCTCTCAGGCTGCATATGAATTTATGACGTTCAGAGTATCCCAAACGTGCATTCAGGAGATTTATCTGTATGCAGTGGCTCCAGCTTATGGTTAACCTAAAAATCGGGTTGGTGTGTAGCCCTCAAGGACTGAGGAATTAGTCTCCTAACGTATCATCAAAATGAACAAACAGCCTCAGAACACTCGCAAGGGGCCTTAACTGCACTCATTCTAGGAGAAGTTCCTCTGCTATTTAATTGAGTAATTCAGAAAAACAACATTAGAGTGCGATTCCTCATAATATCATTTCCTCTCATTACCCTTGGCACTTGTACTTTAATTATATGCTTAGGATTCTTTTCTTCTTTGTTCTCATATATTTCATTCTTGTATTTTAAAGTAATCACAGCTGGGTCTACCTACCTGGTTACGTCTGTGAGCAATTAGCGCCCTTGCTACATATTTAACCTGTGTCTGCATTATACATTTATTTTGGACTTTGTGCCCTTCTGTATTGTTGCATCTTTGTAGGTAATAGCTCCTGTCAGTAGCATTGGTATCTGGCCTCCACTAGATTGAAGTTTTTATATTATACAAGTATTGATTTATGTACGGGTAGAGAGGCCAGACAGCAATCAAGGAATTGTTGGGCCCTGGTGAATAGGTTGGATAAAATGTAGCCAAGGATACACTCCGTCTGGACCATAAAATATTCTGATTATATCTAATTTCTCCTAATTTTCCATTAGGATTGAGGGTGTTAGCTAAGCATGTCACATTGGTGGCAAGGATGGGACATAGAAAGAGAACCTGATTCCAATAGTAGCAACATTCCATCTAGAATCTCCAATAGCAGCAACATTCCATTTAGAATCTCAAACAGGGAAATGGGACTTGATATACTGCCTTTCTGAGGTTTTGCAACTACATTCAAAGCGGTTTACATATATTCAGGTACTTATTTTCTACCAGGGGCAATGGAGGGTTAAGTGACTTGCCCAGAGTCACAAGGAGCTGCAGTGGGAATTGAACTGAGCTCGCCAGGATCAAAGTCCACTGCACTAACCACTAGGCTACTCCTCCACTAACAACATTCCATGTAGAAGCCTGCCCTTGCAGATCAGCGATGCGGCCGCGCAGGCTTCTGTTTCTGTGAGTCTGACGTCCTGCAGGACGTCAGACTCACAGAAACAGAAGCCTGCGCAGCTGCGTTGCTGATCTGTAAGGGCAGGCTTCTACATGGAATGTTACTAGTGGAATAGCAACATTGACAAACATTAACATTCCATGTAGAATCTCAAATAGTAGCAACATTCCATGTAGAATCTCAAATAGGGAAAGGGAAATGGGACTTGATATACTGCCTTTCTGAGGTTTTTGCAACTACATTCAAAGCAGTTTACATATATTCAGGTACTTATTTTGTACCAGGGGCAATGGAGGGTTAAGTGACTTGCCCACAGTCACAAGGAACTGCAGTGGCAATCAAACCTAGTTCCCCAGGATCAAAGTCCACTGCACTAACCACCAGGCTATCCTCCACTTCTCGAACCTGTCATGAGGTGCCTCCAACCAACATTCCTTGTAAGTTTTTTTCCGGCGCATGCATGCTTATGCCCTGCTGTTTGGTATATAATTTTGGCAAGTGAGGAGCAGGGACAGTCTTTCTCAGCCCAGTATACTGTAAGCTGTAGTATAAAACCCAAGCTTTTTTCATTTGTTTGCTCCATTTTTCTGTTCTCATCCACTTCTCTCTCTTCATTGCCACCTCTTTTATGCTTCACTAGCTTTTCTCAAATCTTTCAGGCCTCCTATTCCTTCCACATCATTCCTTAACAATATAATGCCTTCATTTTCTTTCTTATCCCTTACCAGCAAGAACCCATCTCTTTCATCCAGCATCTGCCCTCCTGCCTCCCTCCTCATCATCCACTTTTTACTCCTCTGTTCCTTATCTGTCCCAAGTATCTGTCCTCTACTTTCATCACCCTCTACCAAATGTGTCCCTGCCTCCTCCCCTTCCCTTTTCTTCCACCCTTTCTCCAGCATTTGCCCCCTTCCTCCTTCATCCTCCACCAGCATCCTCTCCCCTGCCTCTTACCCCCATCCCATGCATCTATGCCCTTCCTACTCCTTATCTCTGTGTTTGACCTTCATCTTGTTTCTATATCCCCCTCTTACCACTTCTTTCCCAACATCTGCTCCTTCTTCTTGCCCCCCTCCCCAGCATTTGTTCTTTTGCCTTTCCCCATTTCTTCCCCTGCTTCTTGACTCCCCTCCTTCCCCGGCATGTGTTTCCTTCTTCATCTTAATTTCTCTCTTTCCCCATCTATTCCTGGCTCCCCAATATTTACTCTCTTATGTGGAAGTCTGACCTCTAGTGGTAGTCCTGCATGACTTCTGCTAGGGACCTGATGCCGCCATTTTTTCAAATGAAGCTACCAGTGCAGGAGTGGCTGGCATTGCTCCTGATAGGTGCTGCTGGGGAGGGGGGGGGGGGGGAGATTGGTGCTTTGAGGGGTGGGGGTGCTCTTGTTTTAAAAAGGGATCAAGGCTGAATTAGACGAGTGTTTTCTTTTTTTCTGTTTACTGTTTAATTGATCTCCTTGTCTTATCTCACTCTCCCTATTTTTCTTCACTTTGTGGTCTAAGAAAGAGAAAAATTGTATATAATCCATATATCTAGTTGGGATTGTTTTCTTCTTATCTTGTATTAATGTGCAGTCATCTCTGTATTACTGTTTGCAAGTGACCCTTGTAAAATGAAAAATTATAAATAAATGATTTAAAAAAAAAAAAAGGGGGGGGATCAAGGGTCAATCTGAGGGGATGTTCTATATTTAAAAAAGGGACCAGAGCGTGGGGGATGGGTCCATGGGACTGCTCTTAAATGCATGTAACACAACTCATTATTTTAGCATGCATTGGGTGTTACACTTTGGAATTGATTTTAGAAGCAGTAACATCAGTGAATGCAGCCAGTGTACATGTATAAAGCAGTGGTTTTAGAAAGGGAAGTACATGCATACTCTTCCTTTTAAAATTATTTATATATACAAGCAGCAGCGCCAGGCACTTAGGTATATTTATATCTGCTCCACCCATCACTACCCCTGTGAATACCTAAGACACATGTTCTATGAATGTCTCATCATAGATGGCTTTTGGTGCTCTATTTGGAAAACTATACAAAAGATTCTGAATACTTTATATACTGTGGGCCATATCTAATAAATAACGCCCAAAGTTAAGTGAAAATGGGGGAGTAGGGTGAACGCTGACTTCCACCAAGCAAGAAAACAGAGAGACTTCAGACCAATAGAAGTGTATTGTAGCCAATGCAGCACTAAGACTCGACACGGTGCCGTTTCGGCATTTCTGCCTGCATCAGGAGTCTAAACACACACACACACACACACACACATATGTATACATTATTCTTATAAGAAATTACAATTACACATTAAAGATATACTGAACCATACATGAAAACATTGGTGTGGTGTTTGTAGCAGTCAAAAAAAATCAACAAGGTAAGAAGGTAAATATAAAGTTGAAGAATAAAACAGAAGGTAAAAATATAATAGTAAAGAATAAAAACATAGGGGGTCTTTTTTTCTAAGTGGTTGTAAGCCCAATGCGGGTTTACCGCTCGCTGAACCGGAAGTACCGGCGGGCTACCGCAGTACCCAACTCCAGTGTGCGCCATTTCCGGCACTACAAAAATATTTTTATTGTGCTGGTGTTTATTCAGCAGTAATTGGGCAGTGCCGTGCTGCCCTCTTATCACAGGAGCCCTTACCGCCACCTCAATGAGTGGCGGTAAGTGCTCCCTCCGAAATGGCCACACAGCAAGTGCTGCGTGGCCATTTCTTAAAAAAAAACAAAACAAAACCTTTTACCCACTGTGGTAAAAGGGGGCCTTAGTGTGCGTCAAGACACGCAGGGCCCCTATTACCGCAGCCCTTAATGTATTATGTATTATTTTATTTTAATTATTTATTTATTTGATTTTTTTGTTGTTATTGTTGTTTTTCCATTTTTGTTGTTTTTTTTTTTGCATTTGTAAACCACATGGAATCTTCTGTTAGGATATGTGCAGGATATGAGTTTTGTATTAGATTGGATTAGAATAAATAAATAGGTGTATCTAAAAAACGGAAAACAAAACTAAACTTTAAAAAAATTTTTAACAAACCTTTATTGTAGTAGCAAGCAAGAACAATATGCAGAGGATAACAGATACACAGTTGGTTCTTCAGTGCATCTAGCTACTTCAGACTACTACCTAACTGTCCATGAATGACTCCCCCATCCCATTCAAACCTACTATAGTACCCTATTATATTACTACAGCAAATCCTAAAGCACTGAGGCCCTCATATTTCCCAATCAACATTGTCTGTATAAGCGCCATCGTCTGTCAAAAGAAGCCACCCGACAGCGGCGCAAAGCCGTCAGTCGATACTTGGCATACCAGTGGTCCAGCTTCAACACTACCTTTTCGATGCTAGGGACCTGGGGCATTTTCCACGTACTCGCCACCACCACCCTTCCCGTGTCAATAACAGATCTGTACTCTCTGAGAGTTGGGGCACTGGTACGTTCAGTACAGCCAGCTCCATACTAGGATCCAAGCTCTCCTGCAGGATCTGTGAAAACAATGCCAAAAATCTTTCACTTTGGGGCAATCCCACCACGTATGGCTTATAGGTCCCCTGTAGCCCACACCCACCTCAGCACTGACCCCCGGGGCGTAGCCAGACAGCAGATTTTGGGTGGGCCTAGGCAAAAAGTGGGTGGGCACCAAGTGTTCTCCCCCAAACCCCCCCCCCCAAAAGAATATCTCAGCTGGTGGGAAAATGCTTCTCTCCAATTTGGCAGTCTGCAGCAGGCATGTGCTGAAAACTGAGCATGTGCAGGTGCCAATATCGTAGAGAGCAGCATTTTTATTACCATCAGGGGAGGTCTTCAGCTGGCGGAGTTTGGGATCCCCACCAGCTACCGCTAAACGTGTGCTACTGTTGGGTGGGCCCTGGCCCACCTGTAGCTACGCCACTGACTGACCTGTGGAGCAAAGCCCCATAACTCTGAGCCGCACTGGTGTGCAATACCATCTCATCGGCACCTTATAGCCATTAAAACTAAACTTTTTAAAATCAAAATTGCTGACCTGTGGATGTGCAGCCCAAAGTTAGGCACCATTATGATCAGCGCCAAGCTAGTATTCTGTAAAGGGTGCACTGTGCACATCATCCATTACAGAATATTATCGTAGCATCAATTTCATGCCTAACTTTGGGTGTGAACACTTACGCCTGCCAAAAGCTAGTATAAATGCTCACACCCATGATCGCAGCTAGGCACGCAAAGGCAGGTAATTCTATAGCATCTCACCTAATTTCTGGGAATGCCCCTAACCGGCCCATGCTCCTCCCTTGGCCACACCCATTTCGAATTACATACTATGAAATTTAAGCACATATCTTATAGAATAAGGCATAGGGCAGGATCCAAACGTATGTCCTACTTACTGCCAATTAAGTGACTAACACCAATTATTGATTGTTAGCGCTTAATTTGACTAATTGGTTTATAAGTGGATCCAGGCCCAGATTTGGGTGCCCGACTTTGGGAGACTTATACAAAATTCGTTGGTGAATGACTATACCTGGGATCATTCCCTGCATTTACTTTTATAATATAGCAAAGAGAGGGAGCAAAGTACAAACCAAGGTCCAAAAAGCAAAACAAAAAGTACCAAGGGCCTTCAAAAAAGGGGATAACACCTTTAATCATATATTTTGTTGAAAACAATCCTTGAATGGACCCGACACGGTCCGTGTTTCAGCGCACAGCGCCTGCGTCAGGGGTTACGAAGCGTAGCAGATAACGTACAACTGAATTGTAGAATTCAATACGATTGCTAGAAGCGATGTACTGCATCGCCGTGTTATCCCTTCGCACACAATTGACAGATACTCACTGATCTTGCAACTCAAGGAGTTCGTTTATGAGAGTATCTCTCAATTGTGTGCGAAGGGATAACACGGTGGTGCAGTACATCGTTTCTAGCAATCGTATTGAATTCTACAATACAGTTGTACGTTACCTGCTACGCTTTGTGACCCCTGACGCAGGCGCTGTGCGCCGAAACACGGACCGTGTCAGGTCCATTCAAGGACTGTTTTCAACAAAATACATGATTAAAGGTGTTATCCCCTTTTTTGAAGGCCCTTGGTACTTTTTATTTCGCTCTTTGGACCTGCATTTACTTTTAAACATGTATGCGGCTGGCGAATTTGCCAAAGTTGCTCTCTTTGTGCTCTAAGCTGCACTAGTGGCAAATAATGTACCTCATCATCATAATGCAGCTTAGTAAACAGAGCCCTAGCAGAGAGTGGCATGACATGTGTATTCACTGTGCATGTCTTGAAAACCTGATTGTACCTAGGGCAGGTTTGGACGTCCTGTTCTATAACAATTACAACTCCTAAAGTCCTTGCATTCTGCGAGCATACATCATGCCTTTTTTTCCTGGTGTTAAATAAATAATCTGCACCTTTTATTATAACTTCAACTAAATCTCTCCTGCCAAGGCCGCTCTTTAGCATCCTGCCTGCCTGGGATGGTAGAGCGATGTCTGCGTGTGTGGAGAAGGAAGGAAGGAATTCTTCTTGCTTTAAAACTTAATTCTTTATTGAAACTTACATCAACACAGGACAGAATATATCGTTGAGCTTTTGTATCCAGAACCATAATTTCCCAAATTCACATCAACTACTACTACTACTTGACATTTCTAAAGCGCTACTAGGGTTACGCAGCGCTGTACAATTTAACATAGAAGGACAGTCCCTGCTCAAAGGAGCTTACAATCTAAAGGACAAATGTACAGTCAGTCAAATAGGGGCAGTCTAGATTTCCTGAAAGGTATAAAGGTTAGGTGCCGAAAGCAACATTGAAGAGGTGGGCTTTGAGCAAGGATTTGAAGATGGGTAGGGAGGGGGCTTGGCGTAAGGGCTCAGGAAGTTTATTCCAAGCATAGGGTGAGGCGAGGCAGAATGAGCGGAGCCTGGAGTTGGCGGTGGTGGAGAATTGAGGATGGATGGCTAAGTGGAAGGCCAGTAAGGAGCAGGTTGCAGTAGTCAAGGCGAGAGGTAATGAGAGCGTGGACGAGAGTACGAGTGGTGTGTTCAGAGAGGAAAGGGCGAATTTTGCTGATGTTAAAGAGAAAGAAGCGACAGGTCTTGGCTATCTGCTGGATATGCGCAGAGAAGGAGAGGGAGGAGTCGAAGATGACTCCGAGGTTGCGGGCAGATGAAACGGGGAGGATGAGGGTGCCATTAACCAGAGCATAATGTAAACATGTATGTTAACCCTTCCCCCACCACCATCAGAGGTGAACTGGTCTCGCCACTGTCAACTACCAGTCTTTGATTCAAAGCCTCAGGTAAATCTTCTCTTTTTTTTTAGGGTAAGAGAGGCCACAAAACAGGTGACTATTGAGCCACTGAGGTCAGTATTTGTTTTAAAATGCCAGATGTGGTAGTCAAAAAATATCTGGATATTTGGTGCCTCTAACTGGATAGTGGCCAGCACTGAATATCCAGCTAAGGTGGTTGGCACCAGAATTTATCTGGATAGTGGTAATATTCAGTCAGCTATGCAAATAACTTAGGAGTGGAGGAGTAGCCTAATGGTTAGTAGGCGGACTTTGATCCTGGCAACCTGGGTTCAATTCCCACTGCGGCTCCTTGTGGCCTTGGGCAAATCACTTAACCCTCCATTACCCCAGGTACAAAAACTTTGATTATGAGCCCTCTAGAGACAGAGAAAGTATTTGTGTATAATATGTATAGTACTGTGTATGTCTGATAGTGCAATAGAAATGATTAGTAGTATAGTCTATAGTACCACCTTCTATCTGTCCTTTGGGACCAGCTTAGCTTTGGCCATACTCTACTGTGGCTCTATCCATAGAGGGGTAAATTCTCTACAGGTTGTTGAAGGGGAAAGGAAATGGGATTTGATATACTGCCTTTCTGTGGCTACAAAGTGGTTTACATATTATACACAGGTACTTATTTTGCACCTGGGCAATGAAGGGTTAAGTGACATGCCCAGAGTCACAAAGAGCTGCAGCAGGAATTGAATCCAGTTCCCCTGGTGCTTAGGCCCTTGCACTAACCATTAGGCTACTCCACCACTGTGAAATGGGAGGAACAGTGGGACTTGAGCTGGTGACCCAAGGGTACCCAGATCAGTGCCCTACCCAAAAAAGTTAGGTACTACGATGCTGCATGCTAAGCGCGAATTCTATAATCGCCAATTACAATACTAATATAATTCCACAGTTGCGTCAACATTTAGGTGCGACCGCTTACACTATGTCAGTGGCTGGTGTATATGTCCGTGACTAAACGTTACAGCTGTATGCACAACTGACATGATTCTAGAAGCTTAGTGAATAAATGTTTAGAACCCAGGCTGCTCCCATGCGCATGCTCACTTGCAGTTACACAATACAGATTCAGTAAGATGGGTCGAAATTTAGCTGCTGGGATGATGTGTGCTGTTTTGTTGAGAACTGCCATTATAGAACACTAGCGTAAACTCGCAGTCTCATGACTAAGATTAGGTGCACGCATATAACCCAAGATAAAGGCTGGTGGAAGTGCTCGCGCCTAACCATTGGCAGTTACGCGTATAACACCTAGTATTCTATAACCTGCATGCGTAACTCATAACCATATTCCTGACCTGCCCATGCTCTCCACAGCCATGCCCCCCCCCCCAGAAGTTGTGTGCGAAAGAAACTGTATGCTGAGCTTCTTCAATAGCAACTAAGGTCGATTGCGCGCAACTACTACTACTACAAATCATTTCTATAGCGCTACCAGTCCTATGCAGCGCTTCACAATTGAACCTGAAGAAAAGACAGTCCCGGCTCAAAAGAGCTTACAATCTAAATCAGGACAGACAGACAGGACAAATAAGAGATAGGACAGACAGATAGGACACATAGGGAAAAGGGACTATTGAAGAGAGGAAGACAAGATAAGGTTACGAGCAGGTGACAAGTTAGGAATTAAAAGCAGCATCAAACAGGTAGGCCTTTAGCCCGAATTTGAAGGCAGCCAGGGATGGAGCTAGACGTAATGGCTCAGGAAGTCTATTCCAGGCATAGGGTGCAACGAGATAAAAGGAACGGAGTCTGGAGTTAGTGATGGAGGAGAAGGGTGAAATTAGGAAATTTGCCTAGTGAACGAAGTTCCTGGGAAGGAGTGTAGGAAGAGATGAGGGTGGAGAGGTAGTGAGGGGCAGCAGAGTGAATGCACTTATAGGTTAATAAGAGGAGCTTGAACTGTATATGGAAACAGATAGGGAGCCAGTGAAGTGACTTTAGAAGAGGGCTAATATGGGCATAGCGACTTTGGCGAAATATTAATCGTGCAGCAGAATTTTGGCAACTGCCAATTGGTGCCAATTAACATTAATTTAAGCCAGTAATCTGCTGTTAACGCCAATTAAATAGCCAAATTACTACATTAAGTTTCACATGCAACTGACCTTATTCTATAAACTAGCACTCAACTTTGTACGCTGTGTAATGTTGGGTGTCCAATTTTATAGAATCAGAGGGTTTGAGTGCTGTTTATAGAATACTTACCAAGTGCTCTTAAATGCATAACTACAAATTAGTGCCAATTAGTGCAATTAACTCCAATTATCACTGATTAAGTGGAGGAGTAGCCTAGTGGTTAGTGCAGTGGACTTTGATCCTGGGGAACTGAGTTCAATTCCCACTGCAGCTCCTTGTGACTCTGGGCAAGTCACTTAACCCTCCATTGCCCCTGGTACAAAATAAATACCTGAATGTATGTAAACCGCTTTGAATGTAGTTGCAAAAACCACAGAAAGGCGGTATATCAAGTCCCATTTCCCTTTCCCATTATTGGTTGTTAGCACCAATTAGCATCTAATTTGCCAACTAAGTTATGCACGCAACTGCCAGTATTCTATAACCTACAATGCTGTATAATTGATATCCTCCAGCCTCCGTAGCAAAACTCTGCTTGGAATCAGGTTCTCTTTCTATGTCCTATCCTTGCCGCCAATGTGACATGCTTAGCTAACACCCTCAATCCTAATGGAAAATTAGGAGAAATTAGATATAATCAGAATACTTTATGGTCCAGACGGAGTGCATCCTTGGCTACATTTTTATCCAACCTATTCACCAGGGCCCAACAAGTCCTTGATTGCTGTCTGGCCTCTCTACCCGTACATAAATCAATACTTGTATAATATAAAAACTTCAATCTAGTGGAGGCCAGATACCAATGCTATAGCTTCTGATATACATTTTCAATTAAGAATTAAGCTAGGCAAAATTGAGAGTTTAGGAATAGTTAAAGATGGAGATCCACTTTGTGTCATCCAGTTCACCCTTTAAATCTTCTTCCCGGGCCTTTAAGTGTTTGGGTTTATCCTGCATGCAATCATTATAGAGCTCAGATATCAGTTCTTTAGTAAGATAGTTTTGTATAATTGACCTCAAACTGTGTCTTATACCTTTTTCTATCAATATTTTCAGGACAGAGATTGTCTACTGGGCTCTGATGTCCAGGCCAGTTTACTTAGGGAACCCACTAAGTTAGAAGTTAACAATTTCTTTCTGGGCTGTGCTTTTTTTTTTTTTTTTTTGTTACATTTGTACCCCGCGCTTTCCCACTCATGGCAGGCTCAATGCGGCTTACATATACAGGTACTCTTTAAACAGGACATCTAACATATACGTCATTTTGGAGTCCCCCTCCTTGACAACAGTGGATGGGAATGTAGCAGCCTGGGAAGATTGGTTAGGACATATCATTCGACTATTCAACCATTCAACCATATATATAAAGTGCACTACAACTCACATAACAACAACAACAACAAATAGAGATTTTTATTGATGGGAGGGGAAAGGGGGACCCTGGATTGAAGGGGGAAGATAAGCTAGGACTGTTAAGAGATATCTGGCGTTGACCGAGTATTGGTACATTCAGAAAACTTTGCTTTGGTATAAGCTATTCCTTGGATTTTTGTTGATGTTAATCACAGGTCTGCACGAGTAGGCCGAGATAAGGTTGTGGCAATCCCTATTTGTCTTTCCCTTCTCGAGTTTCTAGAATTCTTGAGAACTGTTGGGGTTTTTTTTTGTTACATTTGTACCCCGCGCTTTCCCAATCATGGCAGGCTCAATGCGGCTTACATGGGGCAATGGAGGGTTAAGTGACTTGCCCAGAGTCACAAGGAGCTGCCTGTGCCTGAAGTGGGAATCGAATTCAGTTCCTCAGGACCAAAGTCCACCACCCTAACCACTAGGCCACTCCTAGTGGTTTGCTAATGTTATAGTACTGTTTTTGTTATGAATAATATAGAAATCTTAATAAAAACAACAACAAAAAAAGCTGTGTCTTATGCTTTGAGACCTCTCACTCAACTCCCCTGCAGTGCAAGAAGTGCCTGACTTTCAAGGAAAAGCATGACTATCCTGTGTCTTGTGTATTTATCTTTCAAAGCATGGAACTGTCCACTCGGATATGTGGAATTAAGAATCAACAATCAAGTTAAAGGTGATACCTTTTCATTTGACTGCCGCCTACAACCTGGTTGTTGATTCATCTTTCAAAGCAGCAAATCCTAATTCCACTCCTTGTTCATAACGTTGGCCCAGGCTACTGTAGATAAACAGTTTCTTTTCCATTGCTTGAAAGTACTGTCTACAATACCTAGTGGGGGGGAAGTCCTGGTAAATCTAATTGGTGTGAAGGGGGAGGAACTCACGGTTTCCTACCAGCAGGGCTTTTTTTGAGGGGGGTACTTGGGGGTACTGAGTACCGGCACCTTTTCCATTGTCTGCTAAAATTGACCCATGGTCCCCAAGTTTTAATGAAAGAGCTCAGGCTCTACACACCAGTTCTGCCTTGTCACAGATTCTGTGACTGGTTTCAGGGGCCCTGGCTATTGTGGGGTGGGTCCCTCAGTGATCACCCCAACCCTGAAGGGTAGCTTGGCATTTGAGTACCGGCACCTTTTTTGCTAGAAAAAACACTGCCTACCAGCAAGCCTTGAGAGCACTTCCAGATCCCAACTGAGCTGGTTTCCTACCAGCAAGCCTTGAGAGCACTTCCAGATCCCAACTGAGCTAGCTCCCTTTTCTCCTGTAATATAGAGGTTTATCCCTGCCAGTTATTGTTCTATGGAGACTCACTGTTTGGAGGTGGTAGGGGTGGGGAATGTTCATCCAAATGTAGCGTACTCTTAAGTTGGGCTACACAAAAATAAATGTTAAAGTCCAGGAGCACTACCTACCCCCCTCCAGTTGTCTCGTTCTTCAAAGGGCTACTGTGGGTGCCCTCCTATTCCAGATACATCTATTTACTTTCTTATTGATCTGCTTAAAAGTCTTGTGGGTACCTCGATAGGTAGAGCCTAGAATATAAATAAGAAATTTGGACACACCATCATTCTGATGGCTGTCCAGCCCATCCAAGAAAGATTGGTTTTAGATCAGGGGTTCTCAATCTAGTCCTCGGGACACACCTAGCCGGTCAGGTTTTCAAGATACCTACAATGAATATGCATGACATAAATATGCATATGTTACTTCCATTCCTTGCAAATCTATCTCATGCATCTTTATTGTGGGTATTTGGAAAACCTGACTAGCTAGGTGTGTCCTGATGACTGGGTTGAGAATCCCTGGTTTAGACTATTGTTCAGTATCTCTAGTTGGTCCTAAAATTGGGGGGGGGGGGGGGGGGGGTGAGGAGGGGAAATAATTCCGCCCAACTACATCACCAAGATCATTTTCAAAGCACTTAGACTTACAAAGTTCCATAGGTTACCATGTAACTTTGTAAGTCTAAGTGCTTTGAAAATATGCGTCTTTCAATTCTGTCAGAAATCAATACTCCCAAATAACAAATACAACTTTTTTGCCCATCTGAATGGAGACTTCGGCGTAGAATTTATTTATTTATTACATTTGTACCCTGCGCTTTCCCACTCAAAGCAGGTTCAATGCTGCTTACATAATAATAAGGATTACAGGGGGACTCCAATTGGTTCATATAAACTTTGAATTCTGAAACCCTACTAAATTCACTCAGTATCTTAAGTAAATGGGGAAGAAACACCAAAGTCTGGCAGATCATGAAGGTAATATCATTCACACATACAGTGATTTTATAGTCAACCTAGCCTAGTGGTACCCCTGCTGTATCCAGTGGCGTACCAAGGGGGGAGGGGGCGGTGGGGGCGGTCCGCCCCTGGTGCACGCCGCTGGGGGGTGCCGCAGCGCGCGCCTGCTGCAAGAGTTCGCTAACTTCTCTCATTCGCTGCAGCTCCCTCTGCCCCGGAACAGGTTACTTCCTGTTCCGGGGCAGAGGGAGCTGCAGCGAACGAGCAAAGTTAGTAAACTCGCAGCAGGCGCGCGCTGCGGCACCCCCCCCCCCCAGCGGCATGCATCCGGGGGGGGCTCTTTCGCGGGAGGGGGTGTCTTTCGCCGGGGGGGTCCGCGCTGCATCGGGGGGGGGGGGGCGCTGCACCCGGGGGGCGGGGCGCCGCCCCGGGTGTCCGCCGCCCTAGGAACGCCACTGGCTGTATCTACCTTGTTTCTCACTTCACAGGCTAAAGACTCCAGCGACAGGACAAATAGACATGGGGATAAGGGACAAACTTTGTCTCGTTTCCCGCCCTGGGGTAAAGCTATTCAAAATTCCATCATCTGATGGTGATCAGAACAGCAGCACCCCGAGTCTGCACAGATTTATAGTGCTGTAAAGGATAGTGAGGAGGAAATCTCAAAACTTTCAAATGTGTTTAAGGGAGGCCTTTGATGAAGTATAGACTCCACTTCAGGAACAAAAAGCCAGGAAGCAGAAGTAAGGCACCACACGTGCCACAATTCTGTTTGCTTTAGCTGCCACAATTGTTTTAGAAAACATTTTGGGAGTACAGCTGCTCCCTACCCTGATTACAGTCATGAAGTAGGCAGCAGAATAAAAGGTGAGCTTTAATCCTCGTTGTCAGCAGTTTCATATTTTCAAATAGACATTTGGAATTAGGATGCATCAAGTTTCTCCCTCCCCCACTGCTTTTAGAAGGACAGTGCTAATTATCTATAGTATGCACATGAAAAAAGAAAGTTTTATTTAGCCAGCTGAGAATTTTGACAGAGATGAGCTGCCTTCCTTGGCATGGCTACTTAAGGCCGCCTTAACGGCCAGAGGTTTTCCATGTTCATTGATCCTATGGCTCACTGAGAAGCAGAACACATGAATCACACTGTGTATCTGAGAATTCAGTAACTACAGTACTGATGAGAGATTCTTGGCATCGAATAAGTTCTACTCCATCCGGTGGGAAAAGATTTCTGTTCTGATAAAACGTAGCCTTCCTTGGAAGGATGACAGTCTTCAGGGAAGTATACCAGAGGGTATGTGCTGTGGTGGCTGATGAGATATTAAGCTGAGTAGGCAAATCTTGTCCTGGCATGGACCGAGGATTTATTTCCCCTCTGTAATCTTCATTTCCACCTACCGCTTTAGCATCTCAGGCAGTGTGGGAGGAGGGCAGGTCTTTTCTGACAGACAGTGCTTTACCTATACCAGTGACGTAGCTACGTGGGGTCTGAGGGGGTCTGGGCCCCCGTAGATTTCAGTGGGGACCCCCCTCCGGGCGAACCCGCCCTCGCCGCTGCCTACCTTCCGTTTTGCTGGCGGGGGACCCCACTCCCCGTCAGCCGACGTCCTCTCCCGTAGAACGCAGCGGCACTGGCAGAGAAAAGTCTTCTTCCTTGCATGCTGACGTGCAGGACGTCAGGCTCAGAGAACAGAACTGTTCTCCGAGTCTGACGTCCTGCACGTACAACATGCAGGACGTCAGCATGCAAGGAAGAAGACTTTTCTCTACCAGACAGTGCCGCTGCGTTCTACGGGAGAGGACGTCGGCTGGCGGGGAGTGGGGTCCCCCGCCAGCAAAATGGAAGGTAGGCGGCGGCGGGGGAGGGTTCGCGGCAGGAGGGGGGGTCGGCAGAGACCAGGGGGACGACAATGGCGGCGGGAGGGGGGCGGCGGCGGGGGGGGGGGGCTAAAATGTGCCCCCTCCCCTCGAGCTGTGGACCCCCCTCCCACGCAAGTCTGGCTACGCCCCTGACCTATACTCATAGGTGAACCTGTCTTAGACATTCATTACAGAAATTTGGGTGGTAAGTTTTTCCAGTGCAAGCAGCCACAGAAGGTCTACCCCCTAGTGGATATGTAACAGCAGTGCATTTTTTCTAGCGAAATAGGTGCCGGTACTCAAAATGCCGGGCCACCCTTCAGGGGTGTTGTGATCACTGGGGGACCCACCCCACAATAGCCAGACCCCCTGCAACCAGTCACAGAATCTATGACAAGGCAAAATTGTTGTGTAGAACCTGAGCTCTTTCATTAAAACTTGGGGACCAGGGGTCAATTTTAGCAGACAATGGAAAAGGTGCTGGTACTCAGTACCCCCAAGTACCCCCTCAAAAAAAGCCCTGTGTAACAGAATAGTAGGAAGTTTGGCTCATGTACTTATGACAGTGCTTCTCAACCCAGTCCTTGGGGCACACCCAGCCATTCGGATTTTCAGGATAACCACAATGAATACGAGATAGATATACAGGCACTACCTCCTTGGTATACAAATCTATCTCAATCATATTCATTGTGGATATCCTGAAAACCTGACTGGCTTGGTGTGCCCCAAGGACTGGGTTGAGAAGCACTGACCTATAAGATAATCTATCTGCTCAACTTGTGACCACACTTCCTGCTCCTCTAGAGCAGTGCTTCTCAATCTAGTCCTAGGGGAACAGCCAGCCAGTTCAGTTTTCAGGATATCCACAATGAATATGCATGAATTAGATTTACATACCAAGGAGAAAATGCATGCAAATCTATCTCATGCATATTCATTGTGGATATCTTGAAAACCTGATGGGGACTGTGCCTCAAGACTGGGTTGAGAAGAACTGCTCTTGGGGACTACCTTGGCTTTTTAAATAACTTGCTAACAAGTATATAGGGTTCAGACATTGAAGCCGACTCTGTGGGTGCTTGAGCACCCCCAATATTGAGAAAATTCCTTGTATGTGTCCAGGGAGGGGTCATTTCCATTGGGCTTAGCACCCCCAATAATTTTGAAAAGTTGGCTCCCATGGGTTCAGATATGGCTCCAGACCTGCCAAACAAGATTGATCCAGTTCTCGGTTTACCCCATTTCAGGCAGGGACTTGTAATTCATATTTCTCAATTGTGTTTCCAAAGAAAAGCAAGAATATAAAGCCAATAAATGCAGGGGATCAAACCTCTTGAGCAAATTTAGATCCAGCCAGCAACCCTACAAGCACTGGGAAGATGAGGGTCAGTTAAAAATTAAAACTAGTTACCCTACTGAATATTCAAGAAGTACAGCTGTCTAACCTTAAGACTTTTAGAGAGCAGCAAAAGAATATTCTTGGCTGCATAAAGAAATAAAAAGCTAAAAAACGTGGAGGACAATATTCAGTGGGATTTATTTGGGTAGGAGTGGGCCCTACCTAGATAAGTCCTGCTGACCGGCTCATACCTGGGGAGTCAGATGTAATTACATGGTTAGTGCTTCTGAATATCTGATCAGACCACCTTGACACTCTCTGGGTAGTGGCAGGGCAGGTATGAGTGGACTCCGGGCAGAGCAAGGAGCAAGGATAGTTAGCAAAAAGGCAGTCCTAATTATCCAATACCAGTCTGCCAGTACCTAGATAACGGGCTGGTGGCCGCCCAGTATCTGGATGTTCTAGTATGGCCCAGCGCTAAATATCCAAGTATAAAAAGCCTGCACAACCAAGAGAATCCTTAATTTAATTTTATTAAAAAAAAAACTTACATTCTTTTTACTGCAAAAAGCAGCACAAAGCAGAACATTTAAGAAGTTAATAGCAAATAAAATCAAAATAGATATACCTGTGATGGTAATTTCATAAAACATCATCTACGTAAAATGTCCAAAAGACCACTTATGACTGTTCTATAAAAGCATCTGACACAACAATCCAAAAAAAGTGAAGCAATATTTAAAAAAAACAATAACCAAAAAACTCCTCACAGTCAAACTTTCTATACCAAACTATTCTAGAATTATTTTTAAAGGGACCATCATAAATAAGCAAAAACTCCTCTTAGCACTACTGTTTCTTCAGTCTAATCATCACCCCAATTTCTTCTATATAATTTGGCATTAAAAGTTCATTATTTAACAATCAAAAAAATGTTTATGTGGAACCTGGGAAGCTCTCTGCGAGTGCTAAAAGGAGTCTGTGGGTCAGAGGAGCTGGCTGGAGGAGCAAGGAGAACCCAGAAAAGCGTGGTGCTCACGTCACTGAGAGGCATCTGGAACAACTTTAAAGCGCATCCTTACTAATTGGAGGAATGACCGTATTTGGTTTAATAAACAAAATTGAAATGAAGCGCGTCCTTACCCTGTAACATAGTGAAACCTGAGAAGCTCTCTGCAAGTGCTGACCGAAATTTGCAGGTCAGAGGAGCTTGTTGGCGGGACAGGGAGGACCTAGAAGAGCGTGGCACTGACGTCACTGAAAGGCATCCAGAACAGCTTTAAAGTGCATCCTTACTTTTTGGTTTAGTAGAACCTGGGAAGCTTTCCGTGAATGCTGACAGGAGTCTGCGGATTAGAGGAGCTGGGTGGAGGAGCAGGGAAGACCCAGAAAAGCGTGGCGCTGATGTCACTTAGAGGCATCCGGAACAGCTTTAAAGCGTGCCCCTACCATGTGGCTTAGTGGACCCCGAGAAGCTCTCTGTGAGTGCTGACAGGAGACTGTGGGTCAGAGGAGCTGGCTGGAGGAGCAGTGAGGACCCAGAAGAGAGTGGCGCTGATGTCACTGAGAGGTGCCTGGAACAGCTTTAAAGCGTGTCCTTATCCTGTGATGCAGCCGCAGGGCGCAGTCAAAGGGGTGTGCCCTAAGGGAACATGTCCCTTGGGAGCTCCTTAGTGTGCTGGGAGTCTGGAACATCTTTTTCAGTTCTACCTTGGAACTCTCCTAATTGTGAGCTGAATTGCTTTTTTTTTTAATCTCTCTTCTTTCGTATCTTTTTATAGGGAAGAGGAAAGCTTCTGTTAAGACTGAGGGCTCCTCAGACTTCAAGTACTATGGACAAAACATTTAGTCCACCCTGCTCAGACTGCTTCAGTCAATATTAACTCTGTGTTAGAACATGCTTCCCTCAGTTCTCTTGAAAGGACCCCTCCTTCCAATGCCAGGTACTTCCACGTCAGCCGCCATTTTCTCTAGTGTGATTGTTTCTGGGGTTATTGAAGGAGCTTATATGGCTGTATCTCAGCCATCGGAGGAACAGACCATCTTATTACCTAAACCCGTGGTGTTGTCTCAGCTTGATACTGTGTCATTGAAACCACAATCATAGGATGTACTTATGATATAACGCTTAGAGACATATGGACAGTGGTTACTAGGACTGAGTCCAGATCTCGGGGGACACAGTGGGCCAGCTGTGTTGATTTTCCCAAGAAGCATTCCAAAAACTGGAGGATTTGGAGAAGAAAATTTCAATTAATGATCAAAAGCTCCAAAAAACTGGAGCCTCAGATTGTGACTCTGAAACCAGTTGGCTCTTCTGCAGTCAAGGACAGCCTCTCCATACACAATAGGTAGGAGACACTCAAGAAACTACAAAACGCTTCCGCTGAACAAATCTTTTATGTGGGCCTATCACATGAACCTATCCCACCACAACATCTCCTTGTATTTGTTTACCCCGGAGCCAGTAAACACCTCTCCGGCGCTATGTAAGCCACATTGAGCCTACAAATAGGTGGGAAAATGTGGGATACAAATGTAATAAATAAATAAGAACTTGCAGAAAGCCAAAAATATCAAGTCTTGAATTTTCCCTCAACTAGATTGCTTTCTGCAGAAATATTATTTTCTAAATATCTTAAGGAAGTTCTGCTTTTGAAAGATGATTTTATGTTTAAACTTTTTTATTGACGATATGCATAATACAATTCAACTTGGAGTATTCATACAGCATGGATCAGTACACAAGTCAACATTCCAACAACACATTCAACATCGTCAATCACTTTCCCCCCCCCCCCCCCCCATTTTCTCCTCCCCCCCCCTCCTTACAACTTTTATGTTTGAATCATTTTATTGATGGTCGACAAAAGACATGAGTTAGACAGTTCCATTCTGAATCAGTACGTAACACCAACGTGGCAAACTATACAGAGTACATCCTTACTTTGTCGTCGTGAATTTTAATTTCCCCCCCCCTCCCCCCCCTTCCCTTGTGGGCAATCTGCTCAGAGGCCTCCATTTGGGCTTAATGCTTATACATCGCATAAGATCCACTAATTCTGCAGTACCCCAAAAACAACCCTTTTTGAAAGATGATTTTAAAACATTTCTCAATGTTATTATCTTCCGAGTAAGAAATCAGTATCTAATCCTGTGGAAGGAGCTTTTGATGCCTTAGAAAGTAGTGACTTTAATATGACTAACTTTTTTAGAAACATCTTAGAGCTGCTCTTTCAGTTCCTTTTTTTTTTTTTTTGCAGAGAAAGAGAAGATACTAGTTCTGAAAGCTTATTGCAAGAAAAAAAAAGATTACATTTCGTGGTCAGAAAGTACTAGTGTTTCCTGACGTGGCTAGGTCCACACAGCTTAGGAGGAAGAATTTTCTTCAGCTCCCCTGCAAGCGCTTGATCTCCTGGCAACAGAAACACTATGGGGTCCTTTTACTAAACAGTGGTAAAAAGGAAAAGGGAAATGGGACTTGATACACCGTCTTTCTGAGGTTTTTGCAACTACATTCAAAGCGGTTTACATATATTCAGGTACTTATTTTGTACCAGGGGCAATGGAGGGTTAAGTGACTTGCCCACAGTCACACGGAGCTGCGGTGGGAACTGAACCCAGTTCCCCAGAATCAGAGTCCGCTGCACTAGCCACTAGCCTACTCCTCCATTAGCAACACTCCATGTAGAAGCCTGCCCTTGCAGATCAGCAACGTGGCCACGCAGGTGTTTCTGTGAGTCTGACGTTCTGACGTCCTTCACATACGTGCAGGACGTCAGACTCACAGAAACAGAAGCCTGCGCGGTTGCGTTGCTGATCTGCAAGGGCAGGCTTCTACATGGAATAGCAACATTCCATGTAGAATCTCATATAGGGAAAGGGAAATGGGACTTGATATACCGCCTTTCTGAGGTTTTTGCAACTACATTCAAAGCAGTTTACATATATTCAGGTACTTATTTTTGTACCAGGGGCAATGGAGGGTTAAGTGACTTGCCCAGAGTCACAAGGAGCTGCAGTGGGCATCGAACTCAGTTCCCCAGGATCAAAGTCCACTGCAGTAACCACTAGGCTACTCCTCCACTCCTATGGTAGTGTGGGCACATGTTGGACCATTTTCTTTACTGTGCTGGGGAAAAAAGGCATTTTTCAATGGGGCAGTAAATGGCCTTGTGCTAAAATTAAAAGTAGTGCGTGGGTATTTACTGTCTGAGCCCTTATTGCCACCCACTGACCTAGCAGTAAGGGCTCACGCGCTACTTGTGTGGTAATTATGCAGCGTGCGCCAACGTGGCCACACTGCTGATTACTGCTGGGAATGCCCCCACGGTAGAAAATAAAAAATATTTTCTACAACAGCAAAACAGTACACCCAACTTCGAAACTACCGCAGGGTTCCCGCGCTACCCCTGCAGTAGAGCCGATTTGGGGCATGCTACACTCGCTTTAGTCCTAACCAGTGCGTTTTTTCTAGCAGAAAAGGTGCCGGTACTCAAATGCTAAGCCACTCTTCAGGGGTGGGGTGATCACTGAGGGACCCACCCCATAATAGCCAGGCCCCCTGCAACCGGTCACAGAATCTACGACAAGGCAGAATTAGTGTGTAGAGCCTGAGTTTTTTCATTAAAACTTGGGGTCCTTGGGTCAATTTTAGCAGACAATGGAAAAGGTGCTGCTACTCAGTACCCCTCCCCAAGTACTCCCTCAAAAAAGTCCTGGCCCTACCGCTGCTTAGTAAAAGGACTTCTATATTTTTTTTCACCCTCTCCATCTGGAGAATTTCTTGAAGGATAAGGATTCAAGATGATTATTACCTTTACTGTATGGGAGTATTGTTAGGGTTCAGTAAATGTAAAAGCTCACTAGTGTAAGATTTGAGGATTAATTGTATTTCTTGATTTTGGTAATTTTATTTATTTATTTATTTTTTCTAGGCTTCCCCATGATGTGGGCTTGTGGCACTAATTCTTTAAGGGTTTTATCACTTTTTTGATTTATATTTTTGGATATTTTTCCTATATAGTGTCTTTACTTTCTTTTGTATTTTTGATGTAATACAATAAAAAAAATATTGAATAAAAATTGTTATGATGTTCATAAAAAGCATAATCAAAAAATTAAATCAAACACTTATCTTAGTTTACTTGAAGCAATCTTCAGTGGACCACAAATGTTTTTACTCTATAACTTACATTGTTCAAACAGATTCCCACATCTTCACTTCACACTGCATAGCAAGCTACCCAACATGACCATTGGTGATGCATTGGCAAAATCAACGGCAAACACAGAAGAAAGCGGACCTCCGCAATGGAAAAACCAAGAAAAGAACACAGCGAAGGTGACAAGATGGATGACACCAAACAAACTTCTACTGGACTCAGAAAAAAGTTCACAGCAAGAGTTTATTCTTAAAAAAACATGTTTTCATGCTTCGAGAACAGTGACGCTCACACTCTCATCAAGAAGCTCAGAAGTTTTCTTTCTCCGTTTTCCTAAGATGTTGTTAGAGAAATCCAGTGTTCGCACAAGACTGTCCTTATGAGAACCAATAGCACTTTGCCATACAGGGACTCCTGAGGCAGGCCTGAACGGCCGAAACACGACTCGTGTCAAGTCCAGTTTTTTAAGAATAAACTCTTGCTGTGAACTTTTTTCTGAGTCCAGTAGAAGTTTGTTTGGTGTCATCCATCTTGTCACCTTCGCTGTGTTCTTTTGTTGGCAAAATCAACAACATCAGATTACTGATCAGTGGCATACGTACATTAGTTGCCACCTGGGGTGGAGTACCCCCTCCTCTCAGCAAGGGAACGGAATTCAAACATGCGTGGGATAAACATAAAGGAATCCTGTTCAGAAGGAATGGATCCTAAGGAGCTTAGCCGAGATTGGGTGGCAGAGCCGGTGGTGGGAGGCAGGGATGGTGCTGGGCAGACTTATACGGTCAATGCCAGAGCCGGTGGTGGGAGACGGGACTGGTGGTTGGGAGGTGGGGATGGTGCTGGGCAGACTTATACGGTCTGTGCCAGAACCAGTGGTGGGAGACGGGACTGGTGGTTGGGAGGTGGGGATGGTGCTGGGCAGACTTATACGGTCTATGCCAGAGCCGGTGGTGGGAGACGGGACTGGTGGTTGGGAGGTGGGGATGGTGCTGGGCAGACTTATACGGTCTGTGCCAGAACCAGTGGTGGGAGGCGGGACTGGTGGTTGGGAGGTGGGGATAGTGCTATCCCAGTGTGGCAATACTAATGTACTTATGTAAATTATTAATGATGATCCTTTAAGAAATTTTCTAAATAGTTTGGTTCAGAGAGTTTGAAAGTAGGGTTTCTTGGTTATTGTTTTATTAAAGCAACATAGCATCGATGTGCCTTCATAAGACAGGCTCTTAGAATCAACCTCAACAGCACACAAATTCTCAGCCATACATTTACACCTGTTTCAGAAGTGTCAGCGTGTACCTGTACTCTCTGTGTGTAACACATGTATTTGATAAAACACATGTAGGCAAACAATAAAGCAGTGTTATCAAAAACAAAAGAGGGAAAAAAACCCATACAGGGAACTGAAATTTAAAAATGCAAAATAACCCCACGGGAAAAATGTAATTATGCCAAAAAAGATTTTAAAGTATTAAATAATCCGTATGTGATTTGGGCTTTTCAGGGCAGTACAGAGAAGAAAAAAAAATAGAAAGAAAAAGAAAAAGAAATAGAGTCAAAAAGAGAGAAAAAGAACCCCATTAATGATAGGAAAGTAAAGAGAAAGAAAAGAAAATATGGTAGTTTGAGCCAACAAACCACCAAGGTGCTCTGTGCATTTAGGGGATATTTTACTAAGCTGCGATACCGTTTTTAGTTTGTGGTAGAAATCAGCTGACGGTAAACGCTGAGATGCCCATTATGGGCCCGATTCTATATATGGCGCCTAAAAATTAACGATCGCTAGGCAATTACGCCTAAGCGGTATTTAGAATGCGCTTTGGCATAGTTCATGAGGCTAAATCTACGAGCATCCATTTACACTAACGAAAAGCTGGTGTAAATCCTCTGTGCGTAGATTTAAGAAACACTGGCCCGTATTTTATAACAACGCACATAGATTTTGGAATGCCCACAAAACTCCCATTTCCATGCCCTCTAAGCATGGCCCTTTTTGCCTGCGTGCATCAGAATTTAGGTGCAGTACATTACAGAATATGCTTAGCAACGTACATGTGTAAATTCTAATTTTTGCCAATTAGTGCTTGTTATTGCTTGTTAAGATCTGTTAACAACACTTAACAGCTTGTTAAAACAATTAATAACATAGTAGATGACGGCAGAAAAAGACCTGCACGGTTCATCCAGTCTGCCCAAGAAATGTGCCACTTTTTTGTGTATACCTTACCTTGGATTTGTACCTGTCTTTTTCAGGGCACAGACCGTACAAGTCTGCCCAGCACTATCCCCGCCTCCCAACCACCAGCCCCGCCTCCCATCTACATGCGTATAGAATAAGCCTAGATTTACACGTGGAACCGTGCATAACTCCAGACGAGATATATCGAATCCGGGGGTATATTCCTATGGGCGTCTCGGCATTTAACGCCAGCTGATTTCTACTGCGAGCTAAAAACGCTACAGCGGCTTAGTTAAAGACCCTCCTCGGCCACTAAAACATCTTTCTTTGTATTTCATTCCACTTTTGCTTTGTTGAGCATTTCTGACTGCCCTGGCAAATCAGCCCTGCAGGAAAATGAGGTGAATTTCTTTGTGAACCCCCCCCCCCCCCCCCCCCAACCTTCCCCTGAAAAAATCTTTGCAGTCTTAATATTCTGAAAGATAGCCCTTGCTGTTAAAAGGTGTCACACTGACTGGGGCATGCTAGAATGAGACACTCAAAACCATTTCTCCAGACTTGCCATTTTCCCCCTACGTGGGCAATGCACTCAGACTTGGCTGCTTTAACCGGCTCTCACAGTAATCAAAATGCAAATTAAGTTTCATCAGTCAAGGGAATTAAAGATGATATACAGACGGAGGAGGGCTCTCTTTCCCACATAATTTGATTGGAGCAGAGGTGAAGATGCAAGGAGCCAGCAAAAGGAAAATATGTTGCCAGTGCAGCGAGGCCCTGTAAATTTTAACTCAAAAGGAAGAGGCCTGAAATGATTTGACTTAACATAGGCTGTACCCCTCCACTTCCAAGCTGCAGCAAGCACTAAACCAACTACCTCTTACTAATATTCAATAACAACGGTGAGAATGCTAAAAGGAAATTTTAAAATAATCCAGGAACATAAGACCTTTGAAGTTAAAATGATGAAATATTTTGACACCCACCAGACAGGACTCGACAAAGATCTAGGTTTCCTATCACATTATAAACCACAAAATTATACTGCTTTGTCACCCTCTGATCATCCATCCATCTCTTCCTGTTAACAATCCCGGAACGTAAGACCTTTGAAGTTAAAATGATGAAATATTTTGACATCCACCAGACAGGACTTAACAAAGATCTGAATTTCCTATCGCATGATAAACCATAAAATTATACTGCTTTGTCACCCTCTGATCATGCATCCATCCCTCCCTGTTTCTCACCCCCTCCCCCATCCCTACTGTTCCCTGTGAGACTTCATTGAAATACTGTTGTATGTTTCAATTCATGTTCTGTTTGTCATCTTTTGCTCATTTCTGATCTGAGGAAGAAGGTATTGCTTCGAAAAACTAGTCAAGAAGTACTGTTAGGCCAATAAAACAGGTATCATCTTATTTCTTTATTTTAAAATTTCTATTCATTACCGTTAAAGTGGACAAACGCGGCGAACATGGCATTTTATGTAATACTTCTACTACTACTACTATTTAGCATTTCTATAGCGCTACAAAGCGTACGCAGCGCTGCACAAACACAGAAGAAAGACAGTCCCTGCTCAAAGAGCTTACAATCTAGTAGACAAAAAATAAAGCAAACAAGGAAAGAGGAGAGGAGGGTAGGTGGAGGCAAGTGGATACAAGTGGTTACAAGTCAAAAGCAATGTTAAAGAGGTGGGCTTTCAATCTAGATTTAAAGATGGTCAAGGCCGTTAAGCCCGTTAAAACGGGCGAGATTTCCAGCAACCCTCCTCGCCGCCGCTCCCTCCCCCCTCCATGCCGGGCCCCCTGCACTGACCTGACAGCGCTTCCACACGGAGGTGAGAGGCGCTGTCAGGTCAGTGCAGGGGGCCCGATACGGAGGGGGGTGGGAGCGGCAGCAGGGATAGGAGGGGAGGGTGGAGGTTGGTGCACGCGATGTTCGTTTCCAGGCTCCAGCGGCAGCGTCCGACAGTCTGACTCCGTTTCCCTCTCTGTTCCACCCTCTGATGTCATCACGTTTTGACGCGAGGGCGGGACAGAAAGGGAAGTCTCTACTGCGCATTTGCAGGTGAGTCGGTCACTTGCCATTTATATGTTTGATTCCCTAGACCTGCAGTATCACGGATGAAAACCAGGACTTTCTCTGGGCGCACTGTGGCTCAGCTCCAGGCACTTAGGAGTCATTTATCAAACCCAGTCCAAAGCTAGTGGATCTTAATCTTCCCAAGTCGCAGTGAAGCGTTACCATTCATCCACCAAGGATATTTGCATGTTTTAGGATTTTACAGATGCACGTAGACACAATAATGAGACTGTTACTAGAAAATGAAACTGGCTTTCAAGGAACGATTTTTTTTTTTTTAATTTGAAATGGATGGTGAACCCTCTGGCTTCAAATGCTGAAAAAGGAGCAGCTGGAAAACCCCAACTTATTGCAGAAAGAATATAGCAAATACAAATACTGACGCATGATCACACCCTAACATTTTGTCTGAATCACCCCAACCTATTTACCGATACTTCCTTACTGTATTTGTCACTGTAATAGTACCCCTATATTGTATTTGTTCACACCGGAGTCTGTAACCACCTCTCTGGAAATATGTAAGCCACTTTGAGCCTACTAATAAGTGGGAAAAGGTGGGATATAAATGTAACAAATAAATAAAATACAAAGGACACCAGAACCCACTGTGCTGAAGTCTTTGGGACCTCACACTATCAAAGCTTCCAAAGGGGCCAGCTTTTTCAGCAGAAGATTTAGGGCATGCCCCCAGCCCACTCACAGCTCTGCCCAGCCCCACCCACAGCTCTGCCCTTGGCATACCCTGATGGCAGCCCACAGCTGTCACTTCCCCTTCCGGTGACAGCAGGAGACGCCTTAATATAATGTCATTTTCCGCTGCTTTGGGACCAGACTCGAGATAAGAGCTGTGGAACTGGTCCCGTGGCAGCAGGAGATGACGTCTTACTCAGGCATCTCCTGCTGCTGCTGGAAGGGGAAGCTGCTCAGTGGTAGATCCCGGGTGCCCAGCAGAAGTACGAGACATGACCCACAAAAGCCAAAGACTTCTTGGCAGGTCTGCAACATCTCAATAGAAATACATTTTTTGATTGGGAGTTTCCTCTAGTCTGTTTTACTTCCAGCTTAGTCAGAATCAGGACTGGAATTTCATCACATGAGCCTTCATTAACAGGACCCAGAATTTCCCTAATTGTATATTGCTCCCCACCCCCCAAACATACATACATAGTTCAGTCACTGCAGGGACAGTCCTTTGCCAATGCACCAAGAATCTTTTTTTAAACCTTGTGCATGGAAGTTAACAAATTTCCTCTTACGAGAAGCGCTTTAGGGTTTACACCAGCTTTGTATATAATAAAGGTGGGCAAATCTGGTCTGTGAAAGCCACAACCTATCAGGCTTTTAGGATTTTCATAATGACTATGGAAGGAGAACAGATTTGATATACTGCATTTCTGTCTTATAATCAAAATAGTTTACATATTACATATGCAGGTACTTTTTCTATCCCTAAGCGGTATATTTACTAAGGTGTGTTAGCATTTTTAACGTGCCTGTAAATTTAAGGCACGTTAAACGCTAACACACCTATACATTTCTATGGGCGCTTTAGCATTTAATGCGCGTAAACCGTTTACGCACGTTTAAAATGCTAACGCACCCATAGTGCTGCTTAGTAAACATAGGCGTAAGGATTTTGTTTTGTACCTGGGGCAATGGAGGGTTAAATGACTTGTCTATTAGATTGTAAGCTCTTTGAGCAGGGACTGTCTTTCTTCTATGTTTGTGCAGCGCTGCGTACGCCTTTTAGCGCTATAGAAATGCTAAATAGTAGTAGTCTAGGGCCACAAGGAGCTGCTGTGGGAATATGATATGATATGATACTGTATTTATAGTCCGCTAAGTCTCAATGTAAAATTGGTTCAAAGCAGATTACAACTAAATTAAAAGAGGAAAAAAATTAATAATAGGCCTCAGCCCACTGTACAAACCATCAGGCTACACCTCAACAGTCTGCCTGTATGCAATGGAAATAGAGCATGCAAATAGCTCTCATGAGTATTCATTGTGGAAATCCTGAAAATCTGATTGAGTTGCAGCCTTCAAGGCCCAAGTTCACCCACCACTGACTTGTAATGCATAGTGGGAGAAGAAGTTTGTGCCCGTTTCCAAGGGGAAGCATCAGGGGAGGAATGTTTTTAAGGTCTAGTCATCTTTATTGAATTTTCATACAAAAAAAGTACAAGAACAGTCATTCACATGAGAGAAGAGGGTGTTATAACACTAAGGGCTTCTTTTACAAAGCCGTGCTAGTGATTCCCGGGTGGCAAATGAGAGGAAGCCCATAGGAATTGAATGGGCTTCCTCTCATTTGCTGCTCAGGAATCGCTACTTTGTAAAAGAAGCCCTAAAGTACTAGCATACAGCACTGGAGACCAATTGGCTACCTGGTATATAAGAACAGCCATACTGGGTTTGACCAATGGTCCATCCTGCCCAGTATCCTGCTTCCAGCAGTGACCAATACAGGTCACAAGTACTTGGCAGAAAACCAATTAGTGGCAACATGCCATTCTACCAATTCCAGGGCAAGCAGTGGCTTCCCCCATGTCCATCTCAATAGCAGGCTATGGACTTTTCCTCCAGGAACCTGGCCACCCCTTTTTAAAACCCAGATACGCCAACCGCCATTACCACATCCTCCGGCATTGCATTACCGGCTTAACTATTCTTTGCGTGAAAACATATTTCCTCCCATTGGTTTTAAAAGTATTTCCACGCAATTTCATTGAGTGTCCCCTGGTCTTTGTACTTTTTGAATGACATAAAAACCGATTCACCTCCACCTGTTCCACTCCACTCAGGATTTTGTAGACCTCAATCGTATCCCCCTCAGCTGTCTCTTTCCAAGCTGAAGAGCCCTATCCTCTTTAGCCTTTCCTCATACGGGAGCAGTTCCATCCCTTCTATCATTTTGGTTGCTCTTCTTTGACTCTTTTCTAATTCCGCTATATCTTTTTTTGAGCTACAGCGACCAGAATTGAACACAGTACTCAAGGTGAGGTCGCACCATGGAGCGATACAGATATCAATAACCAGAGTACGTACAGAGAAAAAGAAAAAATAATACAGTTATAATGCCCTTTGTATTTATACAGCACTTGCAGGAAAAAGGATCCACAGGTTCCCACATTAAGAAAATTCCGAATATGATTAGTTTTTCCACCCAGTTTAGCTTTATATTTGTAAATAAGACATACAGAATTACACCAAAAACTGAAGGAGAGTTTACTATTATCCTTCCATTCCCGTAAAATGTTATTTTTAATGCAATAGATATTTGAATATCTGGAGATAAACATCCTTCAAAACAAAGGGGATGAAGAATAATAGATTTATGTGATACTGGTGTGTTTATATTTAGCAAAAAGTGAAAAACTACTCCAAACCCTATTCCACAAAGCCAGGGCTCTAAGAGAGTGTCCCCCCCCCCTTTAGAAATTGCCACATGGGATACAGGGGTGCAATATGGACACTTATACCCCCACCCAGACCACTGCCATGAAGAAGAGATACCCAAGCTCATGCACCAGGATTCTTTCCAAAATACTGCATGGACCTTAAATCCAGAGACACCCTTAAATTATGATCGCAGCTCTCCTCCTCTGTAGCATCTCCAGCACCAGATGACCCAGGGAGTGGAAGCTTGATTAGGGGATCCAACCGAGACCGTCCTAATGGCAGTATTCAGCCCTGCCACTGAGCTGGGACACAAATACATTTTCCAAAGGAAGACTGTGCTGCATCGAAAAGGGTGTCACCACTGTTCCCTCTAAATTATTATTATTAGCATTTGCATAGCGCTACCAGACGCATGCAGCGCTGAACACCTGACACAAAGAGACAGACCTTGCTCAAAAGAGCTTACAATCTAAGTAATACAGATAAACAAGACAGTTACGGGTGAAAGAAGTAATGGGTGAGAAGGGAGGAAGGGACAAGGGGAGCGCAATTGTGGCTAGCAGCTAAAAGCAGCAGTGAAAAGGTGGGTTTTCAGCATGGCTTTGAAAACAGGTAGAGATGGAGCTAGACGTATAGGTCCAGGAAGTCTATTCCAGGCATAAGGTGCCACGAGAGAAAAGGAGCGAAGCCTGGAGTTAGCAGTGGACGACAAGAGAGATTTGTCAAGCGAGCGGAGTTCACGGGGAGGAATGTAGGGAGAGATGAGAGT
This sequence comes from Microcaecilia unicolor, assembly GCF_901765095.1. Classification (NCBI taxonomy): domain Eukaryota; kingdom Metazoa; phylum Chordata; class Amphibia; order Gymnophiona; family Siphonopidae; genus Microcaecilia; species Microcaecilia unicolor. The sequence continues at coordinate 324,891,109 of NC_044035.1, forward strand.
GGAGACGTAATGGGGGGCTGCAGAGTGGATGCATTTAAAGGTCAGTATGAGAAGTTTAAACTGAATGCGGAAGCGGACAGGGAGCCAGTGAAGTGACTTGAGGAGCGAGCTAGTGTGGGTATAGCGATTCTGGCGGAAAACAAGTCGTGCCGCAGAATTTTGGACAAATTGGAGAGCAGAGAGATGGCTGAACGGAAGACCAGCGAGAAGTAAATTGCAATAGTCTAAACTGAGAGGGAGTCCTCCAACTGCACTGCTGCCAGAGGGGGGCGGTGTTTCAATATTTTGTTTTCAATTGCTAGGCCCAGGCAGTTTCCCTGAAGCGCTGCAGTGATTGCCTGTTCCTCACTATTGTGAATGTGATAGTGAAACAGCACCCCCCCCCCCCCACTGGTAAGACTGTAGGTGAAGGACTCCCATTCAACTTAGAGAGAACAGTGGGTGACACACAATTATGTCAGTATTGTAAGTAATGCTAAAAGCGGTGCATAACGCATCAGTATTCAGATTTATGAAGCATCCAGAGGTCCAGAGGAGACGACAATATCCCCCATCTGTTCCACTGCAATAGTTATTGGATGGCTAGAAAAGATGAAAGCCAACGTTTCAGCGAGCTCCAACAAGCATAACGGTTTAGGTATAATAATCGGATGTTCAGTACAGAGACAGCTTTAACCAATTACATAAAATCCCACCTCAATCGCTTTCTCATCTAATCCTACCCATAACCCACTTGGTTTAATTCTTCTCAATCACGGCAACTGTGCTCTAACTCAAAACCTCTTATTTATTTTGCTTGTGTGTCTTTTCTGACCGTCTTGACTAGACCGTAAGCTCCGAGAAGCGACAACTGTCTCTTACGAGCCTCTACAAAGCACTGCAATCAGTGGATAGCCTTATACAAACACAATAATAATAATGACATACAGCATGCCGAATGCAAAAATAATATTTAAGAAAATACAATCTTTAATGCAAAGCTAAAAATTCCTAGCTAAATGTCATGTATGTTATTTAATGCAAGGCCTAGGAGGCAATGGTTCTTTAATGCAAGGCTGGCCCCATGGATCTCTAGGCTGACATTCCTTGCTTCCCTTGTTCCCCCCTCCCAAGCTCTGGCTGCCCTGAACATCCCCTACTCCCCACCCTCTTCTAAAGGCAGGAGTAATGCCCAATCATTCCTGCCTCCAGTACTACCATCTTTCAAAATGGTACCATGGTGTGTTCTGCCACACCTTTAGACAAGGGTCGGGGGGGGGGGGGGGGAGGAGGTCCATGGGGGATTTGGTGTATGTGTATGTGTGTTTTAGGGTTGCCAACTGGCTGGTATTCAGCCGGCCTGGCCAGTTTTTGAAAGGCCAGGCCGGCTGCCGGCAGACCCTTCAAACCGTCAATTGAAAAGCCATTTTTTTGGTCTTTCAGTGATTCAAGGCTGGTCTTCACGGCACAGAACAGCACAGCACAGCTGCCAGCCGACACAAGACTGCCTGCTCTGCCAACGTCCACTCCCGACTCGGGTCAGTCAGCTCAACCAGTAGACCCTCCCTCCTGTCCTTCTCCTTCTCCCCCAACCCCCCCTCCCCACAGTCCTGAAGTCTACATCTGACATTTTTTTTACTTAGATGAGTCGCTCACTGCTTCCAACATCCTTCCTCCTCCTCCTCCGGACTCTGGCAATGATTGACGCTAAAGGCTGTCTGCTGCTGCGGTCTGACTCTTAATGTAACTTCCTGTTTTTGCGTAGGCAGGCCGCAGCAGCAGAGGCAGCCTCTCAATCATTATCGTAGTCCGGACCGGCCACAAGCACAGCCTGACAGTTCAGCCTTCGTGCATGAGTGACTGCACCCTGGGCTTGGCAATTGCTTTATTGTAGTGCCAAACCAAAGGCCAGTTGGCATTGAGGGGAAGGGGACCAGGGAATGGAGTAGCAGTGTAAAAAAAAATTTAAGACAATTGCAAGTAAATGTGGGGTGTGTAGGAGGAAGGGAAGCAAGAGGGGCTCAGGAGAGAATCAGGGACATAGAGAAGAGATGCTAGGAAGAGGCAGTCTAGGGCCCAGGCAATGATGGAAGGGGGTACGAATGAGAGAGGGGCAATGCTTGAAATGTGAGAAACAGTAGGTGTAGCAAGGAACTTGGGGCGGGGCAGGTGTCTGGTGGGGAAGCCAGGGAGAAATAAGAGATGCTGGACCTGATGGAGTAAGGGGAAGGGGAGGGAGGAGAGATGCTAGATATGATGCAGTTGGGGAAAAAGGAATGGAAGGGGGGAGGTGGAGGGGGAGAGAAAGAGAGAGTCTGGTGGCATAAGTCTAGGTAACGGTAGATTGATGGGGATGAATGTCATTGGCACACATTCGTTCATATCTTGGCCCCATATGGGAAGATATGTTAGCTCTCCTTCAGCCCTGTTGGATTCAAAGCAACCTGACTTAAAAATTAGTGAAGACTGCTGATGTATACCAATCTAAGAAAGTTCTTATGGTACAGTTGGATGACGGGAAAGAAAGAATTCTCTCCATTCTGCCCTAGAAAGGCGCTTGACCAAGGGAAAGATTTGGAAGGAGAATGGGCAGGGAAAATCTCTAGCTGCAAAAAAAAGGGGGGAGGTTCTTATAGCAGGCCCCACACTTCATTCATTGACTTTACTGAGTCCAAACGTCAAACTGCAAACCCCGAGCTTCAGCATAAACAGAAAACACGGCACAATGTGCGCTGAAAACACAGCTTGCTGGTACAATAAGACCCATTGTGTACATAAGGCACATTCCTCGGGCCTGAGGTCACTGCATCACCCTATTCAGTTGGGCCCCAGTGCAGGATTTGACAGTCTATGCAGGGGGAACGGCTCTCTCCTCCTTTCAAAAGAATGTGGGGGATTTTATTTGAAATTTAAACTCCTGCAAACAAAAGGTGGCATCATATGCTTGAGGCCTACCAAGGTGGAGTACAGGATGCCCATTGTTCTTGTCCCTTTCCTATTATTTCAAGAGCTGGCAGTCATGAATGGCTTCCAAGCAAATACCATTAGATACATTGAAATGACAGGGGGATGAGCTGGAATCTGCGTTCCAGCACGGGAGGCCATTTGTGAGAAGCGCTAACAAAGTTTTAACCAAAAGGCTATTTTTATTTATAATTTCAGCAGGCCAGTTCACAGGAAGCGCATTGAGTACAGACTACTGAGCTTCGCTGGCATTTATTAAAATCTCTTTGCAAGCTATTATTCATTAAAAAAAAAACTAACAACAACAAAATCCACACTAACACATTAATAAGAGTTTGTCTAGTCAGTACAAAAAAAACCCATAATCTGTGTTAAAGCTCTATTCCTGAATCACAGCTGATGAATTAAAGTGAAAACGGATCCTGAGTCAGTCTGTTTATTCAACTACACCTCTTTGCTGATGTGGGAGATACGGTAATGTACAGAAATTTCTAAACAGAAAGACTGCCAGGAATTTGTAATCCAACAGGTTTCCTTTGTGAAAGGGATGGAGGTGGGGGTGGGGGGAAAGCTGTCTCCTATTCCTTTGGGTTTCCTGTTCAATCTGAACTGGCCCCTTACTGGAGCTGGTACTCTGCCCTTATTTGCAGGTTCATGGAGCTGGGAGAGGGGGGGTTACTGCCTTTTTTTTTTAATGAAGCAGTATGGATAAAACAGGTTGAAGATGATACTTTTATTTTACTGGACTACATTAGTACATCATGACTAGCTTTTGAGAGCTAGACTTTATAGAATACGTTGAAACCCTCTGCTCAGTGTGCAGCGGGAGCTAAGAAAGCAAACAGAATGTTAGAAATTATTAGGGAAAGAATGGAGAACAAAACAGAATATTATAATGCCTTTGAAATCCCTGTATGGTGAAACCACACCTCGATTACTGTGTGTAATTCTGGTCACTGCATCTCAAAAAAGATATAGAGGGATTAGAAAAGGCACAGAGAAGAGGCTAGAGCTTTTCAGCTTGGAGAAGAGACAGCTGAGGGGAGATGATAGCGGTCTATAAAATACTGAGTGGAGTGGAACAGGTAGATGTGAATTGTTTGTTTACTCTTAATAAACTCTGGAATTTGTTTGTTTATTTATTTTATTTGTTGCATTTGTATCCCACATTTTCCCACCTTTTTGTAGGCTCAATGTGGCTTACATATTACCGTTAACGGCGTTAGCCGATTCCAGTGTGAGCAAATACATGGTTTGGATTAATTCAAAGAGATATATTTTGGCAGAATGAGGTACATATATGGTAGGTACAGTTGAGGGGAACTTAGATAGGGAGAGGGGAGGAAGAGTCAGCTAATATCCATTACGGTCTTTGCTTACATTGTGTCGCAGGTGTCCAGGTATTTTATGTTGGGTCGGTGGGGTATGCTCCTTTGAACGGTTCTGTCTTTAGTGCTTTCTGGAAATTTAGGTGGTCGAGCATAGTTTTTACTGCTTTTGGCAGTGCGTTCCACAGTTGTGCGCTTAAGTATGAAAAACTGGATGCATAGGTGGATTTGTATTTGAGTCCTTTGCTGCTTGGGTAGTGGAGGTTTAGATATGATCGTGCAGATTTCGTGGTATTTCTGGTTGGCAAGTCTATGAGGTCTGTCATGTATCCCGGTGCCTCGCCGTAAATAATTTTGTGAACAGTCGTGCAGATTTTGAAAGTGATACGTTCTTTGATTGGTAGCCAACGCACTTTTTCTCGGAGTGGTTTGGCGCTGTCAAAACACGTTTTTCCAAATATAAGCCTGGCTGCTGTGTTTTGGGCGGTCTGAAGTTTCTTTATGATTTGATCTTTGCATCCTGCATAGATTCCATTACAGTAGTCTGCGTGGCTTAGTACCATTGACTGTATCAGGTTACGAAATATTTCCCTCGGGAAGACTGTTGCCAGAGAATGTGGTAAAAGTGGTTAATGTAGCAGGGTTTAAAAAAGGTTTGGCCACGTCCCTAAAAGAAAAGTCCATAAGCCATTATTAAGATGGATTGGGGAAAATCCACTGCTTATTCCTGGGATAAGCAGTATAAAATCTGTTTTACTCTTTTGGGATCTTGCCAGATACTTGTGACCTGGATTGGCCATTGTTGGAAACAGGATACTGAGTTGATGGACCTTCAGTCTGTCCCAGTATGGCAATACTTATGTATGCAGTTGTGTGTTTGGGGCTACTTTTGGCAAACTGTATGCCACTAGAAAATGGAACTTAAATGGACTCTACTCATCAAATCATGCTGACGACCTGACCTGATAAAAGGTGCACATCCCTCAACAGCAAGTCACAGATGTAGTAAGCTAGTCCAATAAAAGGCATTACACACACAAAACTATATGACCCTTATTTTTAAATATTGAAGTGGATTAACACAGTAACCACAATTCCCTCCCCCCCCCCCAATCTCTAGGTGAGGGGTGCAGACTAAATCTCTCTCCTGAACTGGCACTCATATGCTATTTTGAGCCAGCCAACACGTGTCGCTGATGTGCAATGACTGGCTTCCCTCTTTCCCTCCCAGGCCTAATATTCTGGGCCACACAAGGTCCGCTGAGTCCTCCAACAGATTTTTAAGATACAATTTAGTCGACAGTAAGATAGGGCTTGACAAACACCAGGTGCCAGGAGAAGGAGCTTAAAAATTAAACCTGGCAACTTAAGAAGCAAGCACTATTCTACCTTTGCACACATAGTTCTCATTAGTTTTATACCTTGCAATGAAGGAATTCCAGTGCTAGTCTTGAGACTGCAAGACTAATGCCGGAATTCCTGCACTGGGTGACTTAAACCTAATGAGACTCACGCTTGCAGAAGTAGAACAACTCTTCTTTCTTTGTCAGCAGCCACCATAACAGGCATGAATGGGAAGAGGAGGTAGCCACTGTTCCCTCTAAGCTGAGTGGGAGTCCTCCAACTGCAGTGCTGCCACTGGGTGGCGCTGTTTCAATATTGTGCTTTCTATTACTAGGGACAAGCAGGTTCCCTGGAGTCCTGCAGAGTTTGTCTGCCCCTCACTATTGAAAATGTGGTAGTGGAACAACACCCACCACTGGCGGCGGAACTGTACATGGAGGACTCACACTCAGCTTAGAGGGCACAGTGAAGGTAGCCTGCTGTCTAGCTGAGAATGTGCCTTGGAAGTGGGGGTGGGGGGCGGCTGGCTAGCTGAGGGGCATAGGCACTCTGTGTATGAGGCTTGGGGAGGTTCCAACATTGGGAAAAATCAAACTATGCCAATGACAAATGTAATAACATGGCATTACTTATAACTTCCTTGCTCTCCTCTACTCCCTGGATTGTCCTAATCTAGTCATTGCAATGATGATCCTCGGCCAGAGCTTTGAACCAGGGCTTTTCCCAGAATCCTGCAATGCTAAGCCCTGAATCTGGCCACTAGATGTTACCCTCGAGCAATAATTACAGCTACCTCCTTCCCTCCTCCAGGGTCTGTGATTCCTTTGCAGCATCCTCATTGCCAGTCCCAGCTACCCAAAGAAAAGGAAAGCCTGACACAGAGACTTAATCAGGCACTCTTCTGCATGGCAGGACACAGCACTGCTACTGAGCCATCAGGTTTTAGTCCTGCAACATCTCAGCAGGGTTCTTCAAGAAAACTCTTCTACCTCATCACCTACGGACTAACTTTGTGCAGAGTGCCAAATTTCCTTCACCAGAAGAGGCTAACGATAGTCTCTCTCAAGCATGGCAAGCTAGGGAATTTGGCTGGGTAGTAAATTCCACGGCAATTCATGTAGAGTGTCTGGTTACAAAAAGACACCTGTTCCGGTACTGCAATGATTGTTCCTTCCCCCAGCTATGGTAAACCAGCAGCAGGTTCACATAAATGCTTCAGCAGCAAAACAGGCTAAGCGTTGTCTATTTTACTTCTGTTGTGGACTGATCTCATGTCTTATTGGAGGTGTGCTAAACATACCTTGCAACTAAAACCGGTAGGATTAGGGCACAGGAAGGGAGTTTTGTGTGTTTGGCTGTTTGATGGTAAACTTGCTTCTTTTGGCACGGTGGTACAATAAGTATATTGTTCCAGAATACTGTCCTTTTCTTTTATTAGGTATGTGAAGTTTCAGCCAACTCTCCCCAATGATTAGTTCAGCATGAATGTACGTACTTAGTTCAGGATTCAGCTGGAGACAACCCAAGTAGATGCAACCTCTTTCCCACTAAATCCACTTTCCTTCCTCATTCAATACCCAGCAGAGATTCCAGCTTTGCCTTGAGCCAGACCATACAAAGGCAACAAGAAACCTTCAGATCACAAGGGACTATATCTCCAGGACGTGTATGGACTTGTAGTTCTGATTCTAAGGGGGGGAAAAAATGGACTACATCTCTATGTATTTCTTGGGGTTAAACCAGAACTGGCTCTGCCTGCCAATTTTTACATAGGATCTATATGTTCATCCTAGACCAAAGGTGTTCAACCCAGTCCTTCGGTATCCCTTAGCCAGTCTGGTTTTCATGGTATCTACAATGAGACACAGAAACAGACTACAATGGCAGCTATCAAGTCTGCCCAACGTCATTTCTCTAGCCCTCCTCTTACTTCTTCAAAACCAGGAATCTACTGTGCTTGTACTGTGCGGAAGATGGATTTGCATACAATCTATCTCATGCATATTCATTGTGGACGTTCTGAAAACCTGACTGGCTAGGGTATACTCAAGGACGGTCTTGAAAATACCTTTTCTAGACTAAGACGGCAAGCCCCTGGTCATCTCCTCTTGCACATTTTGTATCTGACGGAGAGATATCCTCTTTAATTTTCCAGTGCCCGTTTGTTAAATGTTAGAATCAGTTCCAATTGAAGGACTTATTTTCAAAATCCGCTAAGTCCACACTTTCTGCATATAATGAACTATAGCTTTGTATGGACAAAGGATATTGTTATCTACCCATGTAATTAAATTGTTGAGATGAAAAGTGTGTTTGTCATTCACCTGCAGCCAAGTTAAAATAAGATTGGTTTCCAAAATCAGCTACGTTCAGGCGGATGTTAATTCCAAAACCAATTAAGTCTTGTGCATTCTATGGCCATAACATACCAGGAAGCATGGCATGCAGAAGCCAATAATGCGGTATACCAGTTTTATCACTGACTACCTGTCTAACATCAATTTAAGAATGGGGTAAAAATAACAAACTTTGCCTGAACCCAAGTAAAACTGAGCTTCTATGGATCCCTAACACAGGTGGGCACATACTTGACATCAAAATCACTTTTGGTAAATACAAACTCCCCCTCAAATCACAAGTCAGGAACCCTGGAATACAGTTAGATTCAACACTTACTCTGATTCCCCAGTCATTTGCGACAACTACGTTGCCTCTCTCCTTACACTGAGAAGGCAAATCTTGTCACAGTTGTGCATGCCATCATGACTGGATTACTGCAATGCACTCTACACTGGTCTGACTACAAAGGGTCTGCACCAACTCAAGTTGATTCAGAATGCTGAGCAAGACTAATAGAAAGTTGTAAGTGACGTGACCACATCACACCATTTTTGCAAAACCTTCACTGGCTACCAGTACAATACAGGGCTAAATATAAAAACTCTATGTCTGATATTCAAGGCCCTTAAAAGAAATTGCCCACCACCGCCAACTCCAGGCTCCGCCCTTTCTGCCTCGCCTCACCCTATGCTTGGAATAAACTCCCTGAGCCCATACGCCAAGCCCCCTCCCTGCCCATCTTCAAATCCTTGCTCAAAGCCCACCTCTTCAATGTCGCTTTTGGCACCTAACCATTGTACCTTTATCCAGGAAATCTAGACTGCCCCCAATTTGATTGACTGCACTTTTTGTCCTTTAGATTGTAAGCTCCTTTGAGCAGGGACTGTCCTTCTTTGTTAAATTGTACAGCGCTGCGTAACCCTGGTAGCGCTTTAGAAATGTTAAATAGTAGTAGTAGTAGTACTTGAAGAACAGGATCATCCTCTACACACCTCAAAGGACACTAAGGTCCTCCCAAGGAGAATTCCTAATCATACCCTCTCCAAAGGACATCACAAGATGTGATACCTGCCAGTGAGCCTTCTCTGGAGTAGCCCCCACACTCTGGAACGCACTCCCTGAAAGGCTTCGCTTAATACAAGACTATCTCTACTTCAGGAAGCAGGTGAAAGCTTGGCTCTTCTCCCAGGCCTTTAATGGAAAAAGTAACTAACTTGCTAGTCACAAACACACACGTGCTGCACATACTATAGCAGGACATGTTTATCCACTCCTACCCTAGCTAAGATAATATCCAAGCACCTTTCTGACCTCATGTGAAATTTTCTTAAATAAATTCCCTTATTTTCTTATTCCTGTTACTCTGTCTTACCTCTATATGTTCCATCTTTTCTCATACCCTATGCTGTCTATTAAAATGTTTTTTATTATGAATTGTATGGACATTGTAAGTAGTATACTATGCCATTCTTTGTATTGTTATTTGAATATTTTTACTGCTGTAACTGTCTATTGCTTATGTTTGACTTCATAGGCTGTCAGTGGCCCAACTGTTTGGGGAGGCTAAAGGGGGCGGGGTCATGGGTGGGGCTTACATCCATAATTGTCTGACAACACACAGAAAAAAAATAAGTAAAAATAAAATAATCACAATTAATACCTTTTATTAAATTTAGATATTAAATATGTATCATATGTCAAAGAATAAAGTGGTTGCTCAAAGCATATACTAACCACAATCGCTCAACTGCAAAACACTATGCACAACTTTGTGCAAAAACACACTCATAACTTTACTGTACCATAAATATTACACTGGGCAGACCTAATACACCAATATACCACCATACGGAAAATGCAGACCATCAACAATATGAAACAAGGGATCATAATATCACAATTGTCATGTAGAGCCACAAAACACCCTTTTTAGGGTGGATAGTGTTCACAACGAGCTCCCTTTATTAATGACCATATGATATGTTGATCCTTCAAGAGGTAGTGTGTCATGATTTAGGCTCTACACCCTTTCTGATATTTTGGTGCCACCTCAGTAAGGCCAACACACAATCTCTCCACTGCAAAACACTATACACAAACTTGTGCAAAAACACACTCATAACCTTACCAAATCATAACAGCACTAATTCCAAGGACAGGACGAGCTACAACCTTATGCGTGGTGTGATAGTCACATCCAGGATAGTTGGGTTAAAGCAGTTTCAGTTTGAAATACAAGTCCCAGAAGGCATTCCAGGCAAGGAGCCAGGGGGTGTGATGAAGAACCCGGACTGGACTCCTACCTGCAATCGGGGAAGACATGGGTGTAAGCTGGCAGGATGTGTAGAGTGGCTGCCACTAGGGGGAAAGAGAGATATGAAACCCTGTGTGCAGGAGCTCCTCATTAGTCTAATGCTTAACTCAGCTGGTATGGGTGTGGGGGAAGCTAGTGGAAGGAGAATGATTGGTTGTGGGAGCAGAAGCCAGGGATTGATTAGGCAGGTGGGAAAGAGTCCCAGAGGAGTTCGGTTCAGGAGGAGAGAAGAAGTGAGAGAGAAGCAGTTGCAGGGAAAATCCCTTGGGGGTGAGAAGTCCCTAAAGTATTGAAACCTCCTGAAGGTAAAGGCTGCTTTGTGATTTAACTGGGATGATGAACTGAATGAACTGTTTGTCTTGGATAAAGAGCCCAGACTGAAGCTGACTGTGAGCCTGTATTGAGTCCTGGTAGGTGCTGGCAGCCTACTGCTTAAAGGGGACTATTTGCCACACACTTTCAGGTGGCTTACATGTGTTTAAGATTGAAGGTGAATGATGCTGTTGAAACCGTGTATCAGGTCTACTAGAAACCTGCATGGAATAAAAGCCTTAAGATTGAAGTTACTGGTGGACATTTGTTTCTTGATTGTACCGGGAGCGCTCTCCCTGGTGACAGTGGAAAGGCAGCACTATAATTACACCTGGCTCTAAAACACCAGTACACAACCTAGTGAAACAAAACAAAACAAAAAGGGCTGCAAATACTACATGCTAGCAGAATACTGCATCTTGATCACACATGAAAAACACATGACACAACAGATATGAAGGCAAAATACTGAACTGGAAAGTTACCTCAGGAAGTCAGACTTAGCATGCAGCAATACTAGAAAAATTGAAACTTGCATGCAAAATATCACAGATACACATTTCCAAAAGCTGACATATTCCAATTAATAAATTCTGAATTTAAAAAATGTTTTCTACCTTTGCTGTCTGAGCATTTAGTTTTTCTCTTAGTTTTGGTCCCAGTGTCTTCTGTTTTATGCAGTGTCTTCTTTCCATTTGATATTTTTTCTCTCACCATGTCCACCATTCTTCTGTCTCCTTATGCGTCCTGTCTACCATCTGTAGCCCTGTCCCTATCCTTTCTCCAGTTTCAACATCTGCCCTCAAAGTGTTCCAATCCAGCCCTTAAATTCAGCAATTTCCCCTTCCTGCATATCCAGAATTTCTCCTCACTCCACTCCCCTCCAGCCATGTGCATGTACTTCCTCTGTCTTCCCTCCCCTCCATCCATGTCCAGCATTTCTCCTCTCTCCCTTCCACTCCATCCGTGTGCATCTTTCCTTTGTCTTTCCTTCCCTCCATCCTTGTCCAACATTTCTCTTTTCTTCCCTGCCCTCCATTCCATCCATGTCCAACAACTCTCCATTCTCCCCTGCCCTCTCCTCCATCCATCCATATCCAGCAAATTTCCTCTCTCCCCTGCCCCCATTCATCCATCCATGTCCAGCAATTCTCCTCTCTCTCCCCTGCCCTCCCCTCCATCCATCCATCCATGTCCAGCAACTCTCCATTCTCCCCTGCCCTCTCCTCCATCCATCTCCAGCAATTCTCCTCTCTCCCTTCCACTCCATCCGTGTGCATCTTTCCTTTTTCTTTCCTTCCCTCCATCCTTGTCCAACATTTCTCTTTTCTTCCCTGCCCTCCATTCCATCCATGTCCAACTCTCCATTCTCCCCTGCCCTCTCCTCCAACCATCCATATCCAGCAAATTTCCTCTCTCCCCTGCCCCCATTCATCCATCCATGTCCAGCAATTCTCCTCTCTCTCCCCTGCCCTCCCCTCCATCCATCCATCCATCCATCCATGTCCAGCAACTCTCCATTCTCCCCTGCCCTCTCCTCTATCCATCTCCAGCAATTCTCCTCTCTCCCCTTCCCTCCGCTCCATCCACCCATCCATGTCCAGCAATTCTCCCTTGTTTCTCCCCCCCCCCCGTTGCAGTATCTACCCCTCTCCCTCTTTCCCTCCCGAATGCAGTGTCTATCCCTCTCCCTCGTCCCCCCCCCCCGAATGCAGCATTTATCCCTCTTGCTCCTTTCCTGCAGTCCCGCTAATTTAATCAGATCGCCGCTACCGACAGGCTATCTCTCAACAATAGTAAAATAACCACTTCTTTTTAGGGTTCATATATTGAGGATCCAATTTTTTGAAATGTACAACAAAGTTAATTCATCTATATAGTACTGTGTTCACAAGAGTATGTTATCATAGGAATAATGGGCTCACTTTTTTACTCTTTTCTGAACACGTATCTTTATCATGTTTTCTCTCAATCATGGGATGTGGTTCTATATCCCACCTAGGAATGGTTTCTTCCATATATACATATTTGTCTCACCCAGCATATTACCAGATGCAATCCTATAGATTCCATTTCTTAATTAAACATACAATCACGTGCAATCTTATAGATCTTACAACGGTAATGAAGTATATTTGTTTGTCCTTCCTGCAACACTTCCATATATTTTTTTCCTTTAGAAAGTTTTTTTCGTATGCTAGTATTCTAAACATTTATATATGCAATGCATATATAAATGTTAGTGCCTAGCTTATAGATGTCACGGTCTCAGGCTCTCGGACACTGGCATCACGTGAGCCCTTGGACCGCTGCCGACAAGCAGCAGTAGTAGGCAAGACCCTCAACCAAGACTGGGCAAGCAAGGCAGGAGAAGCTGCAGACAGGCAAAGCTGGAACAACCGACCTGGAACCACAGCAGTAGGCAGGCAGGGAATAAGCAGGACAGAGCAACCAGTCTTCACCTGCGCTTGACCACCATTCCCCAGGGGTTGAGCCCCCAGGTACAGGCGGCCGGCAGGACTTACTAGACCTAGCTTGCAGACAGACTAGACCGACAGGATACTAAACAAGCTTGAATAACACAGGGCTTGGGACTACTGAGGATATGGGATTCTCAGATAGGGAATAAGATACAGAACAAGCTTGACAGAAAACAGGGTTAGGGTTCAAAACAGGAGTGCCCACAGGCACCCAGACAAGAACAAGGCATACAGGTAAGACACAAGACAAGGCAGAAGTGCTCCTATCAGCACCAGAAGGGTAAAGAAGGGAAGCCAAAAGGGTAAAGCAGGGAAGCTTAAACAAGCAGGCAGAAGTGCTCCTAAAAGCACAGCAAGACAGAAGTGCTCCTATCAGCACCAGAAGGGTAAAGCAGGGAAGCCAAAAGGGTAAAGCAGGGAAGCTTAAACAAGCAGGCAGAAGTGCTCCTAACAGCAAAGCAAGACAGAAGTGCTCCTATCAGCACCAAACAGTAACCTGGACCTTTGGCGTTTGCAAAGGCAAAGCTGAAGGTTTCCAGGTGGCTAATAAGCCCATCAGCAGCTGAGGCTCAGTTGCAGCAATCTCAAGGCGGCTAAGGGTGAGGCTAGATGCCAAACTTCCAAGCAAGAATGTAGGGCTAAAATATCTGGACCGGACTGAAAAGAGAGTCTGGAAAGTCTATGGCAGCCACCGGTCCTGGCCACCAGAGGGAGAGAGGAGCACAAACCAAGAAAAAGTCACAATCGTGACAATAGATTAGCTCTTTTAATGCCTGTTTAGATACTGCCACCCACTGGCTAGTACAGTATAAACTTGCAGGTCGATATTCAAAATGATTTAACTAGCTGCCTATCAGTTAAATCATTTGTATGGGATTATCTGCTAATTTTCAGTGGCACCTAACCAGTTACCACTGCTGAAAATTAGCAGGTAGTGCCTAAGTGAAAACCAGCTATTTTGGGGGTGGAGTCAGCACTTGGCCGCTTAAGTGTTGATATTCAGAACTTAAATGGGCAGGTTTACTGCATAAATGGGACCACATAAATCACAGTCCTATCTTTATGCACTAACCCATAGCAGCTTAAGTTCTGAATATCGACTTAACCAGCTATGCATTAGCCAACGCCACATAAATTGGATATTCAATGCCAAAGCCCAGACAAGGCTCAGAAATGAATATCTGGGAATAACACCAGCAGCAGTCAGCAAAACACTCACTGCCGCCGGCTGAACATTAACCCTTTAGGGCCATATTCTATATATGGTGTCTAGAAAATTTGTGCGGAAAACGTTTCCGCCTAAGTGTATTCTATAAGTGGCTCCTAGATTTAGACGAAGTATATAAAATACACTTAGTTGAGATCTCTAGTATCTAAAACTATGTACCTCCATTTACACCAATGAAAATGTGGCATAAATCCTGGCAAGTAGATTTAGGCGCAGAGGGCTATATTCTATAATAATGTGAGTAAATTTTGGAATGCCCACAAAATGTCCATTTCCCTGCCCATAACCAAGCCCCTTTTTTTCCTGCGCGCATTAAAATTTAGGCACAGTGCATTACAGAATATGCTTAAGTGTGTTGTGTGCGTAAATTCTAATTATTGCCAATTAATGCTCATTATTATTTGTTAAGTGCTGTTAACAATGCTGATTGGCTTCATAAGCCAATTAAGTTACGCACGTTATTACAGAATATGCTTGGACTTCACTGTGGAACGCTATGCACGCTATATAGAATCTGGGGGTTAAGCTTCTAAAATCCAAAGCTATTCGGATTTCTAGGAGGCTGCTTCTTCTGTCAATCTCCCAATCATCAGAGACTATATCGCTCTTTGATTTAGTCTTAACCTTAGGTTTTCACTCGGATTCATTTCTCATTCTGGATGCGCAACTAGCTGCATTCACGAGGTCTTTGCTGTGCAGCAAATTCAATTCATTAGGTCACATCTGGATAGCAAAGACCTCCAGCTACTTATTCACACAGTTATTTTTAATAGGATTGACTACTGCAGTGCTCCCATCAATGGTTTAAAAATGTCTTCCCTTGCGTAATTGCACTTAGTTTAGACTACTATAGTCAAACTCTTCTACAATGCTTGCAAATATGATTTAGGTGTGTGGTTATCAATGTGGTCTACTGTTAAGATGTGTTATTTTACCACTAACTTGTGCTGTTCTAGTTCAGGTCCCAATTTATGCAGTGAGACCTAGTTACTAATAACTGGGCTTAACAGTAAAAAAAAAAAAAAAACTGTCTTAACTGCAACCCACATTGATAACTCCCCCTTCTTTATGCTCATTTAAAATGTTCATATTCCACTAAATATCAAAAAATAACCAAGGCACTCAAACAACAAGTTATTAGTATTTAGATCACGATTTAAATCATCTGAGGAATGCAGAGAGAGCACAATACACAGAGACCGGCTATTCACTGAGTTAAGTGTTGAGTTCTTGTCTAGCCATTTTAGAGGTTTTGGGCCGATGATGAGGAAGTCCAACCCCGTACAGACGTTTTTACTAGTCATGGGGTTTCTTGAGGCCTTTCCTCTTTAAAAGTACTTACCTAATAACTTGTTGTTTGAGTACCTTGGTTATTTTTTGACATTCATCTGACTGATTCAGGTATCTCACCCCTACGTTAATATTTACCATATTCCACTAAAGCCAGTCAAAATACTGCCCTTGACAGCGAACAATAAAAATATACACCTCCATTATCACATGAAACAACTAACACTAACATATCCAAGAACTCTGCATACAACACAAATTAAAAATCAGATACCAACAAAAACCAGGAAACAGAATCACCTAACCATCAACAATTGCTTATCCAAGCAACCAAGCATTTAGTTGTTTCTGTAGTGCCACCAACAGCGAATTCCACAAATCAGTACCACCAGCAAAAAACTTGGAACTTCTTGTCTAGTCAACTGAGCATGTTTGCACTTGACCACCACAAAGAATGATTGGGGAGATGAGGTATCAAGCGATCCCTTAAGTTGGATCAGCAACCCACACGGACTTTAAAATGATAAACATTGATCTATTGGGTACCAGAAACTAGTCTAAAGCAAAAACCATTGGCTGAATGTTTTCACCTGAGATGGACCCAGTTATTTTTTATTTATTGGGATTTATTAACTGCCTTTATGACGAGATTCTCCCAAGGTGGTATACAACAGGTACAGTTTAACATAAAACTTACAATTTTGTTAACAGCATAACAGTAGTAAAATAACCAAATACAAACATAAATACAATAAGTGAGTTAAATTTAAAAACAGTAAACTGAAACCTAATAATAGAACTACCGTGAAACAGTATAAAAATATACACGTTTAACAGCACTGTAATTCAAATATCAGAGATATAATACTAATGATGCAACTAATAAGCATGTATTAGAACATTCAACATAGATATGATGCTAATGATTTTCTACACTACAGATTACCATATAACTTAGGGACCAAGTACAGATATATGATGGGAACAAAACGCATTGTACAGATTTGGTTGGGATAATTAGATGGCTAGCTAAACTCAATCTCAAATCAAAAGTTCTGATCCCTTAAAGCATAGTATCTTTTTAAAACAGACATGCGCTAAAATAATCAGATAGTATAACCTTGGCACAGAAGCAAACACCAGAAGACTCTTATCTTTTTCTGAAATTTACTTCCATTGAATAAATGTAGCCAATTTACTCACAGTTAGTAGATTTTCAACTGCCCTGAGGCATGAGTTTGTAGTTCTGAGAGCTGTTTCGGAGGGTGGAAATGGAAATTTGAAGAGAAGGAAACTTTATGGCAGAGGTGGGATAGCTGACAGGTGAATAAAGGTGGTTCGGAAAGGTGGTATGCTGATTCGCACAATATCTTGAAAGACAGAATGAATGAGGCAAAAAGACAAGTTCTCTTCATGGGAGCAGGACCCTGTGCATCCAGAAACAAGATGGAGAATGTCTGGCTCATGGGGAGACAGAGGTCAAGAAGAGCCCAAAAGACCAGGAGGGTGAGATAAAGGGACCAATAGGGACAGAGTCTGAGACGAAGTAGTAGAGGTGGTCATAGAAAACAGTCCTTGATTGGAGGGACAGGTCATACCCTTACTGACCCATCAGGACAAAGATAGTAAAGATGATCAGGGAATGACAACAGGCAGACAGTTATTAAACAGTTATCAAACATGTAGCAGATGTCTGTACAAGTTTCAGAGGCTGCAGAACCATCAACAGTAGGCATAAACAAAGCACACCGTAATAATCAACCTACTCCACACCAAAGCTTGAATCACTATATGAGATTCCTGCAGCGATAAAGAATATGAAATTTGTGAGCCAAGTACCATTTATAAAAGGCTGAGCTAACCACAGAACTCAATTGACTTTTTCTTTGCAACCGGGAATCTAAATGAACCCCTAAGTCCTGAACGAACGATAAAAGCAGTACAAACCGAGAGATCAATATTCAAACTCTGCATTTGGCGTTTCATTTGAAGTTATACCCAAATATTCAGCGCCAACCACTATCCAGATATCTGAGTGTAACAAGCACAATGTGATTATCTGGATTTGGCAATATTCAGCATTGGTATACAAATAATTAGAACAGCTTTTTTGCTGTCTTAGGTTATCCTGATACCAGTGCTGAATATCGCTGGTCTCCAGGTAACTCCCAGCTCTGCCCCTGGACCATCCCAGCCCTACTGAGCTAGCACTGGGGCAGTTTTTGCAGAGATTTTCAGTGGCATAATCACTTACTAGCACTGAGCCAGTCTTACACCTCTACAATAATATCTGCAAACCTTCAATCAAATGGGACTATGAGCTGGATAACATTAGTATACCCTGAACGGAACAGCTCTCTTTCTTAACATTAGGAAAGGGAGTAAAGATAGATTGAAAAGCACATATGGTAATACAAACTCCAAAAAAAGGTCCATGAAGATTCCTCGTCATTAGTCATCACATTTTTACGATAACTGCTTGAATGGATCTATGTCTACACTATCCCACTCATACCAAACCTCCTCAAACAGATAGTAGGAACCAAACTGTCTATCACCACCACCAAGGCCAAACCACGCTGATCTAACAGCTGATACAGATAGTCAACCACTGACACTAGAATAGTCTTTGTACTGTGACTTTGACGAAATCTGCTTTGAAAGAGGTCCAGCACTGAAGCTTCATGTAAGAAATCATCCAGCTGACTCAAAACACATTCGACTTACTGAGCAAGGAAAATTAGAAACGGGGCATATGTTGGATGGGTCTGTCATAACCCCCCCCAAAATTTATTTTTTTCAACACAGATTAAATAACTGCCTACTTAGGTAAATTAAGCACAACCCCACTTCTCACTGTTGCATCAGTTATCTTCATAAAGGAAGGGAGCATATATGGCATCTTTCAACAACATGACGATCCAAAACAGATATTGATCCAACCTCCAACATTCATCTGCACCAGAATGGATAGCACCGCCTCACGATCAACACTACAAAAAGCATCCTACTGGTGGGGGGGTGACAACAGCACTTTAATTGGCTAAACCTGCTGTTGGCCCTAGATTACCTCATGGCTGTTTTTCCTTCTTGGGGGGGGGGGGGGGGGGAAAGAGGCAAATGCCTCCACCTTAGGCCAATCACTAATATGAGGGTCAACCGAGTTCTTCAGCATCTTCCTAACCACATTAAAAAGTCCCTAGCCTGATTCATACAACCTTAGATCAATGATCATATAGTTTCTGTTAGTCCTCAGATCATTGCTATGCAACAGGTGGAAATAAATCTCTTTTGTTTTCTTCTTCCAATCAGGTTGCCACCCACACTCAACTTTTCTCAAATTGTGCTTTGCAGCAATAAATTCTTTGTCAAACAAAGGCACAGTGTTGTAACCTTCTATATGGGTAGGAAAAGCACAACAAGGTGCAGGAACGAAAAAAACCACTACAAAAAGCCACAGGAAAAACAAGGGAGTTAGGTATTCAATGGTACTTCCAGTACAAAACCAGGGAACATGGAATTCAATGTGGTAGGAAATGTATTATGGTAAATGCACCTCTAAGACTTGACACGATGCCATATTTCAGCGTCTCTGCCTGCGTCAGGAGTCTGTAAAGTGTGCAGCCTCAAGTGTGTTTAGTATTCAACAGGAGGCTATGTAAAGGATAAGGTCAATGCTGGTATTTTCAGGGAATGCCTCAGAAGAAACTGCAATATGAAGCGAGAAATCATCTTCTATATGGGACCACGACATCCAGAGGAAGCAGTTCCTGGGTAATTCTATAACCTGGCACCTAGAGGGACGTCAAAAAGCATGAAACATGCAGTTTGCTAACAAAATGGCTAACACAGACTATGAGGGGCTACAAACATCTCAACATTTAAATAAACTAGGCCTCGAAGCTCAGAAAGCAGGGTGGTAGACTTAGGAGTAATCTAAGTCAGGAAATTCTTTTTCATGGAGAGGGTGGTTGATGCCTGGAATGCCCTCCCGAGGGAGGAGGTAGATACAAAAACAGTGACGGAATTCAAAAAGGTTTGGGTTGAACACAAAGGAACTCTATTTAGAAAATATAAAGTAGAAAACAAAAACAATTGGAAAAAAAAAAAACCTTAAATGGCTGCAGGGGGTGGATGTGTGAGTGACGTTCAGACGGCTACTTCGGCTGTAAGGCCGGTGCCAGGCAAATTTATCCTAAATCGGACTGCCATATACAGACACATATACAAAGTTTGTATATGTTTCTGTTTTGGATAAATTGGAAAGGGCTTCAATGGCAACTTCAGTAGCTGGAACCGAGGACAGTGCTGGGCAGACTTTTATGGTCTGGGTCCCGGATTTGGATAGGCTGGAGTGAGCTTTGATGGCAACTCCAGTAGGTGGAATGTAAGGATAGAGCCGGGCGGACTTCTACGGTCTATGTCCCAGAAACGCCAAAGAAAGACTCATGATAAAGTACATAATATCACATTCATTGTTGATTTAATTATGAATTGATAATGAGTGTGACTGTTTGGCACACTGGATGGACTGTTCAGGTCTTTATCTGCCGTCACTTACTATATTACTAAGCCTGACCGAATATGTCAGTTTCCCAAAGGAACTCCCAGATATTATCACTGGCCTCAATAAATCATCAAACACCAGAAAAAAGCGAGCAACCAAAAAACTCCCCAAAACAGAGAAAAACATTGCTGATCAAAAAAAAAAAAAAACGGAGAAAAATAGCCGAAAACCCACACAGTCTATTTTAGTCACCAAAAAACAAAAATTCCCACATCAAATTCCTATTAGTCCCAATAAATACCACTGGTAGTTCATGAATTACATTAAAAAAAAAAACAGTTCTACAGATACTTAGCTTGACTAAAGAGGCATCCTGTCCCCATACCAGATCGTCAAAACCACTACTGCTGCGGTATGTAAGAGAGCTCCCTTCCAGTGCTATGATGCATAAGACAAGGGTCACTTGTTTCGCAAACCTGCTGCTTCAGGAGGTGGTACCTGGAGGCACATGCCATTTATGTTTGTCAAAGGTACTATGACTTGATAGTTAGGCGCCTCTGTGCACTAAGGACTAGATTCTATATATAATACCTACAAAATCATCGTCAAAACGAAATATGCCTAGGCATATTCTATAAAGGACTTCATGGTAATACCACCTTCCACTGGCAAGATAGTCTTCTTGGTGACTGCCATCACTAGGGAATCCACCCTAGGCATCCCAAATTTCTCCTTTTCCTCTGGGACCAGAGGATAAAGACAAGCCATGGCCCGCCCAACCTTAAGACCTGCGTCCGGTACATTCAATTCTGTGGAGATAAGATCCTGGATACCTGGATGCATAGGAAATGCCTTAGAGGGCACCCTGAGGCCCTTCATAAGGCCCCCAGCTTGACTTACCACCGGAGCTCCTGCAGACTCTTCTATGGAGAGTGCCACCAGTGCCTCCGAAATCAGGGAACTCAATTCCTCCCTGTGAAACAGGCGCAGCTCCCGAGGGTCATCTCCCTCCCCTGAAGGGAGCTCACCCTCCTCCAAGGGTTCTGCGAGTGAGGGCCCCCCTGAAGTAACCGAGGCCCCCTCAGATAGGGGGGACCTCTGTGACCACGTCTCAACAGGCTCCTCGAGGACCTCTGTCCTCGCCCACTTAGAAGCTGGAGCAACCCCCCCCCCCCCCCCCCCCCCCCCCCCCGGAGCTGAAATTGCAGCAGAGCCTGAGAATCAACCTGAGGACCAGCCCCCTACTTCAGCAGGTAAGCCTGGTGCAGCAAAAGAACAAATTCAGGCAAAAAAGGAAGGCCCTGGCCTGAGGCCCCCTTCTGGAGCCCCCCTACCGCCTCCACTGTCTGTGTGGGAGCCTCCCGTGCAGCGACATCCAAGATGGCCGCTGCTTCCATTTCCAACAGAGAGCGTACTGAGAGACCCGGCGCTGGACTCCAGGTGTGCAGCAGACGCCAGCCCCAAGTCTCCCTGCTCATCGGGGCCACTGGCCTACACACCGTGCAGCGGTCCAACGAGGAGCGCAGACCCACCCCACAAGAAGAGAAGCGCTTCATGCTCTCTGTGTTCACAGTCATGAGAGGGAGTCTGAAGCTGAGGAGCATGCTTCAAAGCAAAAGAAACCTTTTCCGCCTCTTTTTAATTTTTTTTACAACAGGAATGCCGGACAGCAAGCAAATCTCAAGTCTTTATGTTTTACACTGTGCGGGAACCATGGAGTGCTTCTACCAAGTTTGCTTTCATCGGGGAGTTAATCACTTGCATCCTCCTCGCCAGGCAGTTCTTCCATCTTGGAATCTTAACTTGGTTCTGTGAGCATTGCAGAGA
Source organism: Microcaecilia unicolor (assembly GCF_901765095.1). Classification (NCBI taxonomy): domain Eukaryota; kingdom Metazoa; phylum Chordata; class Amphibia; order Gymnophiona; family Siphonopidae; genus Microcaecilia; species Microcaecilia unicolor. The sequence goes on from NC_044035.1 coordinate 324,913,022, forward strand.
CCGCCATTTGAGCCTCTGGATCGGCTCTCCTTGAAAGATCTCACCTTGAAGGCGGTCTTTCTGGTGGCTCTCGCCTTTGCTAGATGGGTGTCGTAGATGCAGGCTCTGTCTTGCAGGGATCCCTTTCTCCACTTTACGGAGACCGGGGTATGTATTGTGTCTCATTTTCACTTGAATCAGCTGCTCTTCCTCCTGGACTTCCACAGGGTGGATTATCCGACAGAATTCTGGGCCCTGCGGTGCCTGGATGTGCGGTATAGTCTCCTACATTACTTGGAGGTCATCAGTGACATCCGTTGTTTGGATCATCTTTTTGTCCTGTATGCCGGCCGCAAGAAGGGGGGACAAGGCCTATAAGGCCACTGTGGCCTGTTGGCTGAAGGAGGCGATTTCTTCAGCCTATGTGGTCACAGGGAAGTCACCACCACTATATATGCAGGCACATTCCACTATGGTGCAAGCGACTTCCTTCGTGAAGTCCCAATTGGTGTCCCTTGATTAGATATGCTGGTCAGCCACTTGGTCTTCGGTCCACACGTTCTCGAAACATTACCAGCTGAAAGTCTCTGCATGTAAGAACACAGCGTTTGGGACTTTTTAACATATTTATAAATGATCTAGACGGGAGTAACTGGTGAGGTAATTAAATTTGCTGACGACACAAAGTTATTCAAAGTTCTTAAATCGCAACAGGATTGTGAAAAATTGCAAGAGGACCTTACGACACTGGGCATCTAAATGGCAGATGACAAGTAATGTGAGCAAGTGCAAAGTGATGTATGTGGGAAAGAGGAACCCGAATTATAGTTATGTAATACAAGGTTCCATATTAGGAGTCACCGACCGGGAAAGGGATCTAGGCATCATCGTTGATGATACGTTGAAACCCTCTGCTCGGTGTGCAGCGGCCGCTAAGAAAGCAAAACAGAACGTTAGGTATTATTACGAAAGAAATGGAAAACAAAAATGAGGACGTTATAATGCCTTTGTGTCGCTACATGGTGTGACTGCACCTCGAATATTGTGTTCAATTCTGGTCACTGCATCTCAAAAAAGATATAGTGGAATTAGAAAAGGTACAGAGAAGGGTACAAAAATGATAAAGGGAATGGAATGACTTCCCTATGAGGAAAGGCTAAAGTGACTAGGGCTCTTCAGCTTGGAGAAAAGATGATTGAGGGGAGGTATGATAGAGGTCTATAAAATAATGAGTGGAGTGGAACAGGTAGACGTGAATCACTTGTTTATTCTCTCCAAAAATACTAGGACTAGGGGGCAAGCAATGCAGCTAGAAAGTAGTAAATTTAAAACGAATCAGAGAAAATATTTCTTCACTCAACATGTAATTAAACTCTGGAATTTGTTGCCAGAGAATGTAGTAAAAGCGGTTAATTTACCAAGGTTTAAAAAAGGTTTGGATGGCTTTCTAAAGAAAAAGTCATAAGTACATAAGTATTGCTACACTAGGACAGCCCAAAGGCCAATCAAGCCCAGCATCCTGTTTCCAACAGTGGCCAATCCAGGTCACAAATACCCGGCAAGATCCAAAAAAAGTACAAAACATTTTATGCTGCTTATCCTGCCCCAGAACAAGTAACATCAGAGGGGTAGGGGACCAGCAGAGCCAACAGCCACACGACTGCTCCATGCACTTCCTTGCTGCCTGCACCCGGGGTGAACTGCCCCCACCACCCCCGCCCTTGGTACGCTACTGATAAAGGCCAATACAGCAGGTGCCTACTTACCCTCTCAAACCAGGTGTCCTGTCATAAAATTACCCTCAGAATGCAGTGGTAAGGGCAACTTGAAGGTAATGTATAGGAACAAAGGAGGAAGTTTGTTTGTACTGATAGGATGTGTCATTCCATTCTAACAGAACCAAAATAATTCCCCTTCCTTTCTGAACATACTGCCAAATAATCCATTATCCACGCTCTCATCATCTCCAGCTGCTCACGGGACTGCTGCTGAACCAGCTTTCTCTGCTGGAATTCGTTCAAATTTCAGCTGTGTGACTTATCTCCTCTTGTGTGATAATGAACATTAAACCCCACCACACTACTTCCCATCTGCTTTCAGATGAAGTCCAAGCTTCGTGAACTTACCTACAAGTGCATTCACCCTGCAGCTCTCCGATTCCCCTCCCTTATCTCCCATATACTCTTACTCCCCAACTGTTCTTATCTGTTCCCGTCTCATCCATCTTCAGCTCTGGACTCCACGCTTTCCACCCCTACTGAACCAAATGTCTGGACCTGCTTTCCGAGGGAGGCAGTGCATCAGATTCAAGTCCCATTAAAAAAAAATAAAAAAAACTTTGTGAGGCTGTTTTTAAATCTTAAATCCTGGTCATTCCCAACTATGGCTGTCTTGATTTTACCATTTGTGTAGTATATATATATATATATATATATATATATATATATATATATATATTTTAATGTGTCCTGTCTGTATTGCTGATTTAAGTGCCATGGATAGGGACCATCTCTTATACATGCCTTTAGAGCTCTGCCTATGTCTTGTAACCCTACAGAAATTATTAACAGTAGCAGTGTATTCTGAGTTATATGACATTTTAGAGAATCAGAAAGAAGAGAATGGGCAGAAGATACAGTTTTACAGTTTATTAAAGATTTGATATGTTGCCCATCATTACTGTCTGAGAAGTTTACAAAGTTTAAAATGAGAAACAATTAAAAACAGAACATGGAATAAAAGTTACAAAATTCAAGAAAAGAAGAAATGCAAAGGAAAGACAATACATTAATAGAATTAGTATATCCCATCCACCATCCCAGATGCCGAAGGTATCTCCATAAGGAAAAGGAAAATGATTTTTCCCAATTAATCTACTTAGTCAAAAACAGATTGAAAAAATGTTTTTAAAACTCTTTGGAATATATTCAAGGAAGATTCATGTTGTACATGCTCCAGTAAAGAATTTCAAAATGCTGACACTGTTCCTGAAAAGACTGCAGTTCTAATACAATCAAATCATGTATTTGCTAGACCTAAATCAGCATAGGTGGTCGGTGACTCGGATGTTTGGGAAGGGGGTTGGGGCACAGCTAATGAAAGGTGTGATGGGACAAATGTAAATCTTTGAGGTTACCTGTGGGGCACTTCTGTCTCCTCCGCTCTCCCCCCTCCCCCCCCCCCACTATGCAGCACAGGGCCACCGAGAGACCAAGCTGGGCCCAGGGCAAAGCGCCCCCCCCCCCACACACACACACACTGCAGTCCCCGGTCTCACCTGCCTGCCCTCGGCTCCGTCTGCCACCGGGCTCGCTGCATTAAAATCAGCAGCGCCTCAGCTCCATTTGGAAAGGCAGATTGCCTTCCTTCGGGCCCTCCCTGTGTCGCGGAAACCGGAAGTTACATCAGACGAGGGCCGGACACGTGAGGAAAGGCCCGAAGGGAGGCAATCTGCCTTTCCAAACGGAGCTGAGGCGCTGCCGATTTTAATGCTGGGGGCCCAGTGACGGACGGAGCCAGGGCAGGCAGGTGAGACCGGGGACTGCAGCGCCGGTGGCCTTACCCCAGTGCCGGGCCCCCCTTGGAGGCCCGGGGAATTTTGTCCCCCCTGCCCCCCCTCTCAGCAGCCCTGATGCAGCAACTCTTGAAGTGAAGGAGTAGCCTAGTGGTTAGTGCAGCAGACTTTGATCCTAGGGATTCCCACTGCAGCTCCTTGTGACTCTGGGCAAATCACTTAACCCTCCATTGCCCCAGGCAGAAATAAATACCTATATATAGTGTGTAAACCGCTTTGAATGTAGTTGCAAAAACCACAGAATGGTGGTATATCAAGTCCCTTTCCCTTTCCCTCTCTCCCTCAGGCATCCAGGATCTCCTTTATCTCTCTCTCTCCAACCCACCCTTCCTACCCCACGACACCATCCAGAATCTTCTGTCTATCTTTTTCTCTCCATCTGCCATGCAACATCTCTCTCTCCCCCATTCAACATCACAGCTCTGTGTCTCTCTCTCTCTCTCCCCTCTGCCGTGCAGCATCTCTTCTCTCTCCTCCTCCCTAGCTATCCAAGATCTCTTCTCTATCTCTCCCCATCCAATGATACCGCTCTGTCTCTCCCCCCAACATCCAGCATTGCGCCTCCCTCTCTTTCTCCTCACTCTACCTTTACCCCTCAGCCTCTCTTCCCCCACCATTCAGCATTGCCATTTCTCTCTCCCTCTCCTCCCCCCACTATTCATCTTTGCCCCTCTGTATCTTCCCTCTCCTCCCAACTCCTGCCTCCAGCATTACCCTATCTCTCTCTTTCCTCCTCGGGGCTGCAAAAAGAAACACAAACTGAGAGCTTCCCCTCTCTGCAGCTTGTCTGCCCAATCTGCTGTCTCCCCAATTTGGTGGCATGAGAAACAAACTGGGAGCTTCTCCGACCCGTTGTCTCTCTGATTTGGTGGCTATCAAACAGAAACTGTGCGCAGGACCATAAAGCTCTGCACACCGCTGACAGCTCTGTCGGACCCGCCCCATATAATGCAACTTCCTGTTCAGGCAGGAAAAGCAGTTTTCAGCAGCGTGCAGATCTCTAAGGCCTCACGCACAGTTTCTGTTTACTGACAGCTATCAAATCAGGGAGACAACAGGTCGGGCAGTTAGGCAGTAGAGAAGGGCAGCTCCTAGTTTGTTTGTCTTGCTGCCACCACAGATTGGGAAGCAGCGGCCCACGGTGAACAAGTGATGACAGGAAGGAGGGGAAGGTCATCGCTGGGCTGAGGAGGCTTAGCCTCCCTAAGCCTCTTATATGGGGAACCTATGTTCATCAGGTTCCAAAAAGGCTAGCGTAACCTGCATGGATTTTCCATGGTTCCAACTCTACCATCAGTGGTCTGGCTGCATTAGGCTTCCATGAGGGATGGGGTAACAAAATGCTCTGGTGGTCCAGTGGACCCTGACCCTCTCCCCAAAAAACACAGCCAAAGCCCTGGTGGTCCAGTGGGACCCTCTGGCTTTGCCTGGCTAGACATGTCCAGACTCCCCCCCCCCCCCCCCACGAAGTCCACGACATACTTGTAGATAGCAGGAAGTTGGAAGCAGACATTCTGGGATGCACTGAGCGGGGCCTAATTACCAAATAAGGTAGTATTTGGTAGTTAGGCCCTGCCCAGTGCATCCCAGAATTCACTGGGTAGGACAGGGCGCCATTTTGATGATACCGCCTAGGAAGGAAGAGGGGCGGATGCCTGCTCCCTCCTCCTTTCTATCTACTGGTATGTCAGGGCAATGGGGGGGGGGGGGGACTTCTGAGGGTCTGGCCAGGCCAGACCAGGGGTCGGGCTTTGGTTATACTTTTTATTGGAGGGGGGCTTTTTTGAGGGGGCTGGAAGGGGTACACCAGACCACAAGGGATTTTTTTAAAGATGAGAGGGGGTTGTCCTGATGACCGGGGAAAGGGAAGGAGGAGGAGGAGGGAGGGTCATCCTATGTTCGGGGGGAGGAGGAGGAGAGGGGGGTCGCCTGATGTTCAAGGAAAGGAGGAGGAGGAGGAGGAGGAGATGGTGTCATCCGATGTTCGGGGGAGGGAGGAGGAGAGGAGGTCACTCAATGATCAAGGAGAGGAGAAGGGGGAGGTCGCTTGATGTTCAGGGGGGAAGGAGAGGAGGAGGAGGGATTCGGGCCAGGGCCAGTTTTTAGTGGTGGCATGCTTTTTTTTTTTTTGAAACATCAACTGTCCTGTCAGTGCCTGAGCCAATCAGCGCTCAAGCACTGGCAAGAAAATTAGCACAGAACAATGAGCAGCTATTTAATACCGCGATTTTAACACAGCATTAATTTGCATGCTCATTATTCTGCGCATGATGCAGTAATTTTATTGTGTTAGGTTTACGGTAGCATTTGATTTTACCACAAACCTTTGAGCATTGGCCTGTCAGTGCTCACATGTTAACTCTACATTATCTGGTTAGTGCGCGCTAATGCGAACATGCTAGTCATATAATGTGGGAATATTCGCTCTCTGCCTGTGCCATGCCCCCTCCCAAAAATATTTTTAAAACTCAGATAATGCGCTGGTTATTGCATGCAGACAGGCAAATCACTGTAAAATGCTTTAGCGTGTTCTGCAGTAGCCTGTTAATTTGCATCAACCCGAGTGTTAAGGCCTTAACATTCTTCAGTAAACAGACCCCAAGTGTGCTTCAGACAGATACAGATCCTGGATAGTAGGAACTGGGTTAAGAGGTCAGTTGAAAGACATGTGGGGAGCTAGTGCTGGTTTGGTATTGGAAATCGATATGGTCACCTACTCAAAGTGACAGAAAACCAGGGAAGAACAGAATTCAGCAGACTAGTTAGTTAAGTGTCCCTTATCTCTCCTATGAAATTTTCCCAACCACAAGGATTGCTTAGAGTTAATCCATGCTAGCAGGTCTGTGTAAAAACGTTAGGCTGAATCCCGGTAGTTTTAGAACAGTAGGTTAACACTAAAACCAAACATTCATCTCATGTCAAACAGTAGGGGTCAACTGAAGCCCTTTCATTGGTGCCCAAGGACAGTCCACAGCAGCTATAATTGGCCAGGTCTCCAGAGCCCTTTCATTTAAATGAGAAAGAATTTCTGCTTGTTTATGTAGGACCTGGGCCAAGCCTGCTTCGCTGATAAGCTGCTCTGATACGTTTGTGTCTCACGTCCAATTGAGAGTTCTCGAAGCACTGGAAACAGCATTCCATTGATACTTAACAAAAATTCAACATAACCTTTTGTAGATAGAATGTATTTGGATACAGGCAGCAGATGATGTTTTGTATATTCCTGAGAATCTAGCATGTGATGTTTTTGTTCTTTCCTGAGAAAGTAGCAGAATAGCAGGTGATGTTTGTACATTCCTGAGCAGGTTCACGAGCTGTTCATGTAGAGTTGTTCTTGTAAGCAATGCATGATCATGGTTGTGTAAGCAAAATGTAACCAATAGTAATGATAATACATGTAATATCCATGAATATTCATAGAGTATATAAGAAGGGGATTGACTCCCAAATAAAGAGTTTTTTGCCCAGACACACGAGAGGAGAGTTATTTTGCAACATCTGGTGATCCCCGACGTGATCGGTGAAAACGTGACGTACTTACTACGACTGGAACAGTCAGCGCGCCATTCCTTCTACGGAACACTGTAAGTATGGGGGGAAATTTAACATCATCACATAAACAACATGCACAGGAGCTATATACTATAACGCAAAGATATGGTTCCTCCCGAAATCCAATAACTCTTAAAGATATAGAGCGTTTAATTGAGGAAATAGTTTGTCAATGTCCCTGGTATCCAGAGAAGGGATCATTCGATCCTCAAACATGGGAAAAGATAGGGCAGCAGTTTCGTTTAGAGCCTAGAGTTTCGACTCCTATATTATTGACTTGGAGAGAGATATATTCTACTATAGTAATTCTCTCTTCTGGATTGACAGGCATTACTAACGAAAATATATCCAACAAATTGCCAGGCAAGACCTGGTCTCTTTTACCTCCCGCGACTCTTGGACCTACACCTTCTCCTCCTTCTTGTCGGCTGGCCACCGATATGGGAAGGGAAGAGCAAAACAAAACTCCTGACTTTACTACTACTACCCCTAATAAACCAATTGAAAATATCCAAAACAACAACGCTAATGATAGCGTTATTATTACCAAAACACCAAAGAGCGTAGAACGACCTAGTTTAATTCAATTAGGTATACAGCAAGCACGAAAAAATGGTGAATTCATTTGGAACGATGATCTATGGGATAATTCGGAACCTAATCCTAATTTATACCCAGTTACTAGAACTACAACAATAGAGGCAGGGAACGAAACACATCATGCAGAATGGACTGCTCTACCTTATCAAGTTTTGAGAGAATTACGTAGAGCTATCGTAGAATCAGGTTTAAAAAGTTCATTTGTTCAAGGCATGATAGAAGGGATTAGTAACGGTTACTTAATGACTCCAAAAGATTGGAAAGACCTTTTCCGTATGCTGTTAACTCCTGCGCAATATGTAGTGTGGGATAATGAATATAAGCAAGCAGCACAACTTATCACTGGGACTAATTTGGTGCCTGATCAAATTTATGGATCGGGACCATTTTCAACCCTTGATATGCAAATTCAACAAAACGATACCTGTTTTCAAGCCATAGGCACTTGTATCTTGCGAGCATTTAAAAGAACACCAGAAGGGAATAAACCAACAAAATCTTTTGCATCAATTAAACAGGGTGCAACCGAATCTTACCTTCAATTTGTTAATCGATTGCAGGAAGCTGTAACTAGGCAAATTGATAATCTTGATGCGCAAACAGAGTTATTGATTAAATTAGCCCAAGAAAATGCAAATTCAGATTGCAAAAAGGCATTGCAGACTGTAGCTCATCGCCCAGGAATTACTTTAGCAGATTTATTGAGCGCATGTGCAGATGTGGGGACTCATGGTTATTCTATGAATTTGTTAGCAGGAGCTATACAAAAAGGTAATAAGCCACAGGGGACGTGTTTTAATTGTAAGAAACCAGGACATTTTCGAGCTCAGTGTAGAGCCCCAGGAGGGGGTGCCAACTTTGCAAAAGGACCTTCTCGACCTTCTCGAAAATGTCCTCGATGTCAAAAAGGATATCATTGGGCCAATCAATGTCGCTCTAATCCAATTAATTCCACACCGCCACCCCCAAAAAACTTTGCTCCGGGTTAACTCCTAACCTCGGTCCAAAGGGAGTGCAAGGGTCTTTTGCTCATAGTACTACTGCTACACAAGGTAGTGCAGGAATTGACCTTATTGCAGCGGAATGTAAAACTGCCATCTTACCTCATGAAGTTTTGGTATATAATACTACCTTTAAAGGACCCATTCCAGCGGCTACTGTAGGTTTAGTATTACCTCGCTCCTCTGCATCGAAGGCAGGTATTCATGTTATCCCTGGAGTTATTGATGCTGATTACACAGGCATTGTTAAAATTCAAGTATGGTCCTCATCACCTTTAACAATTTCTCCCGGGGACTCGTGGGCACAATTAATTATTTTACCATATTTTACAGCACCTATTCCTTCTACTGTCTCTCGTACAGGGGGCTTTGGATCTACGCGACAGGTAAGTGCAGTTTTAAAACCGGTTTCTAATGCACGACCCACTGCTCAATTTTTATTGCAACAAAAGCCCTTTGTTGGTATATTAGATACCGGGGCGGATGTTTCTGTCATAGCTTATAAACAATGGCCTGTGGAATGGCCCATTGAAGATACTTCACATGTGACAGGAATAGGGGGAACTCAGTCAGCCTCCCAAAGTTCTCAATGGTTATCTATTACATATCCTAACGATACCAAGGTTCTAGGACATATTAAGCCCTGTATTTTACAAGTACCCTTTAATTTATGGGGTCGTGACCTTTTGGAACAATTAGATGCATCATTGATCCTACCTGATTAACAGTTCATAAATATGTCTTTTTCTCTTCCTTTGGAATGGAAAACTGACAAACCTGTTTGGGTAGAGCAGTGGCCGATTACCAGAGAAAAACTGTTGATTTTACATCAATTGGTGGAAGAACAATTACAATTAAATCACATTGAGCCTACCAATTCTCCATATAATACTCCGGTATTTGTGATCAAGAAAAAATCCGGAAAATGGAGATTTTTACATGACCTACGAGCTATTAATGCGATTTTAGAACCAATGGGCCCGTTACAATGTGGTATTCCAAATCCTAATTTGATTCCTTATGATTATCAATTAGCTATTATAGATCTGAAGGATTGTTTTTTTTCAATTCCTCTCCAGGAAAAAGATTATAAATACTTTGCTTTTACTGTACCTGTTTACAATAATGCACACCCTACTACTAGGTATTGTTGGAAAGTTTTGCCCCAGGGAATGTTAAATTCACCCACTATTTGTCAATACTATGTTCATCAAGCCTTGCAACCATTTCGTGCCTATTTCCCTCAACTTTTGGTATATCATTATATGGATGATATACTAATTGCAGGGATAACTCTTCCCCCTTCTTGGAAATCTACTTTAATTTCTATCTTGGCCTCCTCAGGATTAACAATTGCCTCAGAGAAGGTTCAAGAAAAGGAACCCTATTTATATCTAGGTTTCCGTATGACTAAAGCTGCAGCCCAACCTGTCGCTCCTCATCTCAATTTACAGTCTCCCACGACATTACATCAATTACAAGAGATTTTAGGAAATCTCAATTGGTTACGTCCCTACTTGAAACTTCCTACAGAATTTTTACAACCCCTGTTTCTCGCATTAAAAGGTCATAAAACACCTGCTGAATTAATTACACTCACTGCATCGCAACAAACAATTCTGTCACAATTGGATCAAATCTTACAAACAAAATGGACAGATAGACGAGATGCATTTGCCCTTTTTTGTTTTTGCGTTCTCAAAGACCCCACCCACCGACAACCGTTTGGTGTCTTATATCAAGATACAACTCCTCCGAAATTGATAGAATGGGTCTATTTACAGAATACTCTCCATTCTACTATTACACAATGGCCCCAGCAACTAGCCTTGCTGATTACTAAAGCTCGAGAGCGAGCAACATTCATGACTGGTTTCGACATTCTTAAACTCATCATTCCTCATTCTTTGTGGCAGTGGGAAAAAATGATTCAGTTCTCCGACGACTTGCAATTTATTTTAGCCACTTATGTTGGTATTATAGATTGCCACTATCCTAAAGACCCTCGTATACAGGGCACATCCATTTTGCCAATCACTCTTCATGATCCCATTTCTTTACGTCCACTCCCTACTGCTCTCACCGTCTTTACAGATGGTAGTCCCACTCGTGGGGTGGTTACTTGGTACAATCTGAACAAATGGCACGTCAAATTTACCTCTCCACAAACCTCTGCTCAACGTTCAGAGCTTGCTGCCATCATCCTGGCTCTTTCTTTATTTTCAGATCAACCACTGAATCTTATTGTTGACAGTCAATATTGTGCTAATCTTGTCCGTCGCATGCCCGACAGTTATGTATCATTCAAAATGGATGCCTCTTTTTATGCTTTACTGTTAACCCTCCAAGGTTACTTGGAGAATCGCCTTTCTTCTCTCTTTATAGGTCATATCCGCAGTCATCAACCTTTTCCTGGTGGTCTGTCTGAAGGGAATGCTCGAGCGGATCGCCATCTTCATTTTTTCTCCACAGCACACTGCAGTCATGAACTTCATCATCAAAATGCACCTAGCCTAGCTCGCCAGTTTCAAATTTCTTTAGAAGAAGCTAGAGCTATTATCAAAAATTGTCCACAATGTTCCTTTTCAGCTCCTACTACCTTTTTTCCTGGAGTTAATCCTCGTGGTCTGGAAGTTAATAGCCTCTGGCAAATGGACGTTACTCACTTTCCCCCTTTTGGTCAATGGTCTAAGCTTCATGTGGTTGTTGATACTCATTCTGGATTTTTGTGGGTCACTGCACAAAAAGGGGAAACTACATCTCATGTCCGCTCTCATCTTCTCCAAGCTTTTGCGGTCATGGGTGTTCCTAAAACTCTCAAGACAGACAATGCCCCTGCTTATACTTCCACCTCCTTACAGGAGTTCCTGACCCTCTGGCATATTGAGCACCTTTTTGGTATCCCCTATAACTCCACTGGTCAAGCTATTGTTGAACGTGCTAATCGCACACTGAAAACTGCTTTAAGTAATCTGACTACAAAAAAAGACGGTATTCTCCGTCATAGAGTAAGCATTGATGAATGCTTAGCACAAATCCTTTACACACTGAATCATCTCAATCTCATCAATAATCCTGCTACAAAAACTTTTTCTTCCAGATTTGAACAACATTTTCGTACTCCTGCCCCACCTTTATCTCGTCCTTTGGTCATATACCGACAACTACCTTCTGATCAGTGGAGTTCCCCTGTGCCTCTCCTTACCTGGGGTCGTGGTTACGCTGCTGTTCAAACAGATTCTGGCCCGGTGTGGATTCCAGCAAAGTGGGTGAAACCTCATGTCGTGGCATCAAGGTCTTCACAACCCAATTCCCAATTTCACACTCACCCTTCAAGGACCGCAGATGCAAACACGCAAACGGTCAGTGACTCGTCAACCTAATGCTCCTGTTACTTGGGGACAAATTAAAGCCTTGAGTCAACAAGCTACAGAGACTTTAGAAAAAGCTCATATTGAAAAGACTGATGATAACTTCGTAGTGGCTATTATTGCAGCGCTTAATGCTAATTCCATTACATTGCTTCTACTGTGTTGTTGTTTGTACATACCTTGTGGACAGTCACAATTACTTCCCACAAAAAATATTTGGGAAGCGTTTGCAATTTCACTGAACCAAACTGATTTCTGTCTTTCTCATCAAAAGGCAGTTGGAGAAGTTTTGGCAACTTGCCTGATTCCAGTATGTCATGATCCTAAAGATATGCAAAATGATACTTGGTTTTATTCACAGCTTCCTGTTAATTCATCCTATCGAAATGCTTCTTATGAATACCATAATTGGGGAACACAAACCCTGTTGCCGCCTACTTTGGCAATGCATGTGAGAACCAATCAAATAGCTAGTATCAATATGACATGTGCTCGTATGGTTAATTGTACCCGATCAAATTGTGTTAATTTTGGACCAACTTTGTTAAATTGTAGCTCCTACGAAAATGTTTCATATATTTATAAATTTACTCATTTACCCCCTGGCTGGTTTTGGTCATGTGGAATGTATACCTTTAATTATATTCCAGCTAATATATCTGATGGTACTACATGCTGTCTAAGTCGACTCACTATGGTACTTTCCAGTAAACATATTTTATTTTCTAACTCCTCACATATGCGATCCAAGCGTATGACCCTTGCTGCCAATTGCAATGATAATGTTAAATTTCTGAGTCAAACTGAATATCTGGCACTTGCATTTTCATTAATAGGTGTCCCTGCATTGGCAGCGGCAAATGCAAAAAATATTCGTGAATTAGCCTGTTGGGCAATTAAATCAATCAATGCAACCTCCACTGCTATTAGTTTACTTAATGCTGAGCAACAGCAATTACGTCATGGAGTTTTACAAAATCGAGCAGCCATTGATTATCTTTTATTACTTAACCATCATGGTTGCGAAGAGTTTCAGGACATGTGCTGTTTTAATTTATCTGACAATTCAAAGGCCATTGACAAACAATTAGCTTTCCTACGGAATTTAACTACTCATATTACTATTCATAATAACCTACTCTCTGATGTATGGGATCAATTGTGGCAATGGATCCCTTGGACCTGGCTCCGCCCTATTATCCAGTATTTAGTCATTGGTATTTTTGTTTTCACTATTTTTTGCTGTTGTATACAATGCATTCCTAACCTTTTTTCTTTATGTTTTCCTCGTCCATTCGCTCCAACACGTCACTCTGCTCAATATGTTTATAAGCTATTACAAACATCTCCACCTCCATCTCCAGCTGGCACACCACGGAGATTTCATTAAAAAAAAAAAAAAAAAAAAAAAAAAAAAAAAGGTGGAGATGTAGATAGAATGTATTTGGATACAGGCAGCAGATGATGTTTTGTATATTCCTGAGAATCTAGCATGTGATGTTTTTGTTCTTTCCTGAGAAAGTAGCAGAATAGCAGGTGATGTTTGTACATTCCTGAGCAGGTTCACGAGCTGTTCATGTAGAGTTGTTCTTGTAAGCAATGCATGATCATGGTTGTGTAAGCAAAATGTAACCAATAGTAATGATAATACATGTAATATCCATGAATATTCATAGAGTATATAAGAAGGGGATTGACTCCCAAATAAAGAGTTTTTTGCCCAGACACACGAGAGGAGAGTTATTTTGCAACAACCTTTGGCTTGGACAGAGGAATGAGAAAGATATTCAAAGGGCCAAAGTACTTGGACCCCTGGGGAGAGCTGCCTGAAAAGCACACGTATGACTAAAGACCATATATTTCTTTCCTCTAAAATGCATTTTTCTCACAGTTAAAATATGTATGCTACATTTTCCTCAACTGCTATCAAGCACTTACTCACTACCTTCATGTGAAATCAGAAAGCCTCCAAAACCAAAGTATATAGGAATAATGGCTTCCAGCAGAAGGAGTTAGTATTTACATACTGCCTAGAACTAAGCGGTCTACAGTTTTCTTTTTCAGGTATTGGTACTGTCTCTAACAGTCTCACAATCTAGTATTACATTGTACCTGGGGCAACGGTGGGCTAAGGTACGCTAAAAATTAGCATGCGCTGTGTAGATGCCCATAGGAATATTATGGATGTCTACATGGTTAGCGTACCTTAGTAAAAGGCCCATAGTCACATGGAGCTGCAGAAGGAACTGAACCCTCAACCCAAATCTGACTGTTAGGCAGCAGCAGGAATTGAACCTGGTTCCCCAGGTTTGTTACCTGCTGTACTAACAGTTAGGCCACTCCTCCACTCCACTAAATAAACTTTTTACATGGAAAACTCTTTCATTCTGTGGCCCCGGCCAAGAACTTTTAATTGGCCCTTATTAGGCATATCAGCTAGCAGTTTTGTTTGACTGAACCTTGAGAGGCCAGGCTAGCCCAGGACACAACTGCAAATTAGCAAGAAAGTCGATTTGCTCTCTGCTTGTTTTCCCAGGACTGTGAAGAAAATTACAGAACTTGGCTTTGCATAAAGTCCCCATGTTGTGCAGCTGTTCTGGAGCTCCAGAGGATGATAAAAGATGAAGGAATTTTAATTTCAAAAACAGCCTTCAAATCTAATGGATAATTTCAACCAAGCTGTAAATATTTCCTTCTTTTCTTGCCTTTTTTTTTAGCAGTTTTTCTCCTGTTCCTATGTATTTCCAGCTGAATCAGAACCAGGGCTGGGATTTGGCGCTATGCATATTCATTTGTAACTATTCAGGGATTTCCCCACATTTTTTACCCTCAACACAGCTAGTAGAGATGTGCAATTGGCATCTGGTTTGGTCAAGAAAATTTTATGCGTAGAAAGGCTGTGCATTAAATCAACTTTATGTGCATAAAACCTTTGAATTATGCCACGCAAAGTTAATTTATGTGCATCAAAAATATTCACACACATTAATAGAATTTTACATGTATTCATTTCCATAACAAACTGGAAATGGTCTAAAAAATCTGAAAATGGCCCAAAAACAAACATAAAATATTTCCCGTATAGACCCTTAATAATTAGACTAGTCATTGCAGCAACATTACTGGGATATGGTTCCTTCCAGTCTCCTGCAATGACAGGCTCTTAATCTGGCCATTAGGACCACCTCTAAGCAGTACTTCCCAAAGCTTTTTTGCCCATGACCCCCATTTTAATGCATGAAACATGCAAGTGACAAAAGCACTCCCTCTTTTAGGTTTGTGCCTCCCCATGCCTGACACCGCACCTCCCAATGAGCTGGGGCAGGGAAGTTATAGTGTCTTGTGAGCCTGCACAGGCTGAAGCAGCCACATTCCTGGGAATTTTTTTTGACATTGTAGTTGTGACCCCAAATGAAGGTTCTGGAACCCCCATTTGGGGTCATGACCTACAGTTTAGGAACCACTGCATCAGTGGCGCTCCTAGGGTGGCTGACACCCGGGGCGGATCGCCGATGCACCCCCCACCCCCGGGTGCGTGACCCCTCCCCACCCCTGGCAAAAGGACACACCTCCCCCCGGCGAAAGGACACCCCCCCCCGGGTGCATTTTTACCTGCTGGGGGGGTACCACGCGCCTGTCGGCTTCGCTTGTTCCATGCTCCCTCTGCCCCGGAACAGGAAGTAACCTGTTCCGGGGCAGAGGGAGCACAGAACGAGCGGAGCAGACAGGCACGCGGCACCCCCCCAGCGGCGTGCACCCGGGGCGGACCGCCCCCCCCCCCCCTTGGTATGCCACTGCACTGCATCTAACAAATGACCAAGACTCCCTTCCCCTGTGTAGTGCCCACAACTTCCTAAGCTCCAGCTGAAGCAGGGAAGCCAGTGTTGAAATCCTGCTAACACGCCTTATGATTTCGGAAAACCACTACTACTACTAATAGCATTTATATAGCGCTACCAGACGCACGCAGCGCTGAACACCTGACATAGAGAGACAGTCCCTGCTCAAAGAGCTTACAATCTAAGTAAAACAGACAGACAAGACATTACGGGCAAGGGAATTACAGGGTAAAGAGGAACAGGGGAGGAGGAGGGCAAATGAGTAGTGGTTAGGAGCCAAAGGCAGTAGTGAAAAGGTGAGCTTTCAGCATAGATTTAAAAACAGGTAGAGATGGAGCTAGACGTATGGGTTCGGGAAGACGGTTCCAGGCATAAGGTGCCGCAAGATAAAAGGAACGAAGTCTGGAGTTAGCGGTGGAGGAGAAGGGGGACGTCAAGAGAGATTTGTTCAGAAAGCGGAGTTCACGAGAAGGAGTGCAGGGAGAGATGAGAGAGGAGAGGTAATGAGGGGTCATAGAGTGGATGCATTTAAAGGTCAGCAAGAGGAGTTTGAACTGTATACGGAAGCGGACAGGGAGCCAGTGAAGTGACTTGAGGAGTGGGCCAGTGCGGGCATAACAATTCTGGCGGAAAATAAGTCGAGCTGCAGAATTCTGGACAGATTGGAGAGGAGAAAGATGATTGAGCGGGAGACCAGTGAGAAGTAAATTGCAATAGTCCAAGCGAGAAGTAACAAGGGTGTGAATAAGGGTTTTGGTGGCGTGTTCAGAAAGGAAGGGGCAAATTTTGCTAATGTTGAAGATAAAAAAGCGACAGGTTTTGGCGATTTGTTGAATATGAGCAGAGAAGGAGAGAGAGGAGTCGAAGATGACACCAAGGTTACGAGCCGAGGAGACAGGGAGGATATGAGAGCCGTTAACAGAGATATAGAATGGGGGAAGAGGGGAGGAGGGTTTAGGGGGGGAAAATGAGAAGTCACTTGGGGCCTTTTTACTAAGCTGAGTTAGGTGGTAACATTTGCAATAGCCTAAGGCAGGATGTGCAAGAGGGCTCTGTATTAGTTTTGCAATCTGCACATACTAAGTGTGCGGTTTTTTTCTTTTTTTTGTTTTATCTTTTTGTATTTTTTTTTTCTGGGAGGCAGCGTGGATGAACTGCTCAGCTACTGACATTACACCACGCTATGTGGTTAGCATGTCCATAACGCAGGAGCCCTTGGCGCCTCCAAAATAGGAGGCGGTATGTGCTCCCATGTTAAAATTTTTAAATGGCCTTATGCTAACGCTAAATAGACGAACAGTGGATCCAAAAGAAGTCCTCTCACAAGTAGTGTTTCCTAAACAAGGTCTTTATTCAAATCAATAAAAACAACCCCCGACACGAATCGTGTTTCGGCCGTAACGGCCTGCGTCAGGGGTCTGTTGATCTTTGATGCAAAAAAACTGGTAAAACAGATGACTCACAGTCAAATAGTATTAAACAGAGATATTGATCGAGAACAGGGCCAAACTAACTGAAACGTCCGCGCCAGCGGCTGCTCTCTGTCTCCTTAGCAACTAGCTACAGTGCTTGCTGGGAAATCATTCTCGCCATCAATCTACCAAACACAGCTCGGCTTCGTTTTTAGGTAGAAATGCAGCAAGTAGAAAAATGCCCTTTGGCAGGAAAGACCCGTGTAAGGACGTGCTAAGCCCATTTCTTAGTGCAGTTTCTAAAAGGGTTCCTTAACCCTCCACTGTCTCAGGTACAAGCTTAGGGGTCCTTTTACTAAAGCTTAGTGTGTGCTAATGGATATTAGCAGTGGCGGCCCTATCATTAGGCCACCTGAGGCGGGGGCCTCAGGCGGCACTCTTTTGGAGCAGCATCCACCCCTATGCCCATTGCACTCTGGCGTTACCCCCCCCCCCCTTCCTTCCCCAAAATTTCCTCCTTCTTTTGCTTTCCAAATGTCAGGGCGGCAGTGGTTCCCATACACTGCCCTGCCGTCGACCCCTTCTCTCTAACGGGCCCGCCTCTCTGACGTACTTCCTGGGGCAGGCCGCAGCAGACAGAAGGGGCCAGGGCCGGTGGCAGGGCAGCATATGGGAACCGCTGCCGCCCCGATATTTGGAAATCCAGAAAAGAAGGTAAGTTCAGGGAAGGAAGGAAAGGGGGAGATGTCAGACTAGGGGGTGGAATGGAGCTGGGGGAGGGGGCGAGTGGAGCCAGGGTGGCAGACTGTCTTGGGCCGACCCTGAATATTGGTGAACGCTAAATACCATGGGGCTCACAGGTATAAAATATACATGCAGCATTTAGCATGTACTAAGTTTTAGTAACCAAGCCTATAGATTGTAGGACCTTTGGTAACAGGATGGGACTTGATACACCACCTTTCTGTGGTTACAATCAAAGTGGTATCAATTCCAAAAAGTGGGCACTAAATGGGGTATCCCAGCAGACCATTCTTTCTGGTTTTCTGGTTTTACAAAGCCTTGAGGTCCAGTGCTGCTACATCACGCAGTTCCACGCAACATGTGTGGGAATTGGATTTAAATGATACATTGTCGGATGTCCAGTGGTCGCGTCTTTGGTCGACCGGCATCATTGTCGGCTGCAATAACTCAATCCCTCTTCTTCATGTATCACAGGGCCCTCTGGACACCTAGAAAGAGTAAACTGTCTGGGTCCTCTAGTTGTGATTTGTATTGGTCCTGTAAAAACAAAACTGAAACTCTCACACACCTACTGTTGGAATGTCCACCTCTTGTAACATTTTGGTCAGATGTTTGGGAAAAATTGGAAAAGATTTTTGGTTTCCAAGAA
Organism: Microcaecilia unicolor; assembly: GCF_901765095.1. Lineage (NCBI taxonomy): Eukaryota > Metazoa > Chordata > Amphibia > Gymnophiona > Siphonopidae > Microcaecilia > Microcaecilia unicolor. Next base: position 324,931,743 of record NC_044035.1, read on the forward strand.
TCTCTTTTACCTAAATATGTGATATGGAAATCTGTTTGTATATCATTTCTCTACACGGACAATGATAAGTTATTGTATGACTTTTTGGTTTCAGTTGCGCTGAAACTGGTCATTTCGCACTGGAAGGATAATTCCCATGTGACTGTGGTGGTGTGGTGGAATTGGATTCTGCTTTATAAAAAATATGAGCAATCTGCAGTACTCTCCCTGTCTGGACACAAATCAGCTATCCGCAAATGGAAGTCTTTAGACCTTTTTTCTATCCAATAAGGACTCATTTTAGGGTTAGAACTCAGCACTCTGTACCATATTGTGTGTTTTGTTCTGTTGCATTTTCTGTGGTGTATTGTTATGATTTAATAAACTTATTATAAAATTTAAAAAAGTGGTTTATATATTATATACAGGTACTTGTTTTCACCCAGAGTCACACAGAGCTGCAGTAGGAATTGAAACCGGTGGCTTCTCGGGCCACTGCACTAACCATTAGGCCACTCCTTCACTTCACTCCCGCTGTGCCTGAATATGATTCACCTTGAGCTACTACTGAAAAGGTGAGAAGCTAAATACAAATAAGACTGAACAGGGGACTGAGCCAGGGAACATTCCACATGGTAGTGCCATTGAGGCCAGCCAGCACAATGTGGAAATATTTTTGAACAGAAAGGTCATAAGTGCTCTGTTTATCCAGTGATGGCCTCTTCAGTTCACTGCTTCCAGAAAACATGGGAAAGGCAGAAAAGTGGTGTCCTGCAAGCTGCCCTCCAATCTCCAGTAGGTCTCATGAAAGATATTTTTGAAGGGGTCCAGGAAAGGTTCATGCATTCTTCTGAAACAAGCCAGCAATGACGTAGAGAAAGCAGCCTGGAAGTTCTTCAGCTGTTCCACAGTCCGGGCACCCACCTATTCACAGCGAATCTGACTTCTAGCAAAGCAGGAGGCACTGCAGGGTAGACTGTCGCTGCATGTCTTTCTGTGGTTCCAACGTCTTTATTGGTTTTAAAATAGTGAAATTAACAAAACTACAATAATACAACTCTCCCAAGCCCGCCAAGAGGGTAGGAATCTGATGCTTGAAGAAGAAATAAAACAGGATACAAGAGCCTAGGATCTCCCCTGTAACCCAGCTCGTTCCACCCTCTGCGCTGCTTGCCTTTCTCAAGATGAGCCCCACTAACATCCCTGTTTACTTGAGCAGGTTTGAGATGCTGCTGCGGCCACTGTTGTTCTTAATTAAAGCCAAGTTCATGGTGTAGATTGAAGAAAGTCAGAAATAGTGAAAACCATTTTAAATAAATGCTAGAGTTTCAGCATCAACAGAGAGTTGTTTGTGTGCTGCATAAAGTCGTTTCTCAGTACGGACTGGACAACTTGTGTGTTTAGTGGTGGCCACTACCCTGATAAGAGCTTCTGAATATTGACCACTAGGATTCTTTTTTAGTTTTGTGTCTTATTCTGAGATTGCACTAGGATACTTGTGCATTTTGGACTAGATTGTATATATCACACCTAAAAAAATTGTTATCGAAAAAAAATACACCTAGGCATATTCTATAAAGTACGCCTAAATTTAGGCGTACTTTACAGAATACATCTAAATTTCCAAGCGCCGAGTGCCCATCCATGTGACTAAATTTAGTCATAAGCAGTTAACATAAGTAAAATTTGGTGTTAATGTTGACGCCTAAATTAGGCGCGGACCGGGTGTATTCTATAACAACGTGTATAGATTTTAGAGACACCCGTGCCCCGTCCATTCCACGTCCCCTTTTCAAATATACAACTTAGAATTTACGTATATCACATTTGCAGAATACAATTGTGTGTGTAAATTCTAATTAATGCCAATTAGTGTCAATAAATGCTTGTTAATTTGCAATTATCAGCGCTGATTGGCTTGTTAACTAATTCAGTTGCACACGCAAATCCAGAATACAACTAGATTTGCATGTGCAACTTAAGTCGCACTATACAGAATCCGGGGGTTTGGGGGTAATTCTATAAAGTGGGCAGAAACATTTATGCACTGTATCGTTGTATACCTGTATAAATGTCAAAATTCATCTAATTCAGTAAATATGTGCACTGGGCTGAGATCCAGTGGAACCAGGTTCAACCTTGTGAAACTTAACCCTCCATTGCCTCAGGTATGAAACTTAGATTGTGAACTAAAAAAGAAAGTACCTGCATATATGACCAAATTCTATAAATAGTACTAATAAAGGAAGTTAAGCACTGTTTATAGAGCATGCTTGTCATGGCTGTGGCTGTACCCCCGCATCCAGACTCACCTTTCCTTCCAGTGGTCAGGCTCTGTGGCTTCTCCAGACTGCCTCCTCCCTGCACCAGGGGCGTAGCCAGACTTCGTCAGGAGGGGGGGTCTAGAGCCCGAGGTGAGTGGGCACATTTTAGCCGCTCCCCGCCATTGCCGACACCCCCCATCACTGCCGACCCCTGCCACCGCCGCCACCACCAACACTGACCCCCCCCCCCCCCCCCCGGCCACCTACGTCAGACTCACAGAAACAGAACGAAGCCTGTTTCTGTGGGTCTGACATCTTGCACGTACAATGTGCAGGACGTCAGACTCAGAAACAGAATGAAGGAAGAAGAGGACCTCGGCTGGCGAGGGTTGGGGTTTCCCGCCAGCAAAGGTAGACGACGGCGGGTTGGCAGCGGGAAGGGGAGGTCGAGAGGGTCATCGGAAGGGGGGGTCCAGGGCCAAATCTACAGGGGCCCAGGCCCCTGTGGCCCCACGTAGCTACGCCACTGCCCTGCACCGATGCCTCTGCTGCCAGTTCCCCTGTGTTCCAAGCCTCACTCTGATGCCTCAGCATTCTAGCCTCATTCCAGGGACTATTCAAGCTTCACTCTGGTAGTTTAGTAGTCTAGCCTCTTCTGGTGCCCTGCTGCCTTCTTCAGTGTGGTCCAAGCCTCATTCTCGGGCACCAGAGACCATGACATCATCAGTGAGGGCCCTTATAGGGAACCTTGGGATACTCATGCACTGTCTTTGCAACAGTTTGCTCTTCTGCTGTGAGTTCCAGTCTGAAGCGCTGTTCCTGAGTTCCAGTTCACAGCTCTGTTCCCGTCTGCAGCTCTGTTCCCGAGTTCCAGTCTGCAGCTCCATTCCTGAGTTCCAGTCTGTAGCCCTGTTCCCAAGTTCCAGTTCACAGCTGCTCCTGAGTTCCAGTCTTCTGATTTCCAGCTTTCTTCTCTGTGGTCCTTCTGCCGGTTATCCAGTATTCTATTCGATTTGGAAGTGACTCTGTCTGCTGTCCTCGGAGTTCTCCTGCCTCCTGGGTTCAGAGCCAACGACGGCCCAAGGGCTCACTATTGGGACGGACACCCAGAATCTTAACAACGCTTAGCGCCGAGATCAGCACCTAACTTTAGACACAAGAATTTACACCAAGTAAACCTTGGTGTAAATCCTCACGCCTAAATTAGGCGCAGATCCCCCTTAAGCTATAACAGTGCGCATAATTTGTAGGAACGCTCCTGATCAGCCCATGACCCTCCCATGGCCACACCCCCTTTTTAGAGCCATGCATAAATTTTACGCACGAATTTCAACTAATGACAATTAGTGCTGATAATTGATTAAAACCCAATTATCGGTGCTAATTGGCTCATTTTTCAATTATATTACACATACAAAATGGGCGTGCAATTTTAAGCGCCATTTATAGAATTTCAGGAATAATGTGTATAGCACTGCGTACATCTAGTAGCACCATAGAAATGATAAGTAGTAGTACAGGATATCTTGCATTTTACAGGTAGGCATACATATGGTGGAGTCTGAGAAGAACTATAAGCTATGTGCATACGTATGCCATCTCTATGGGTGGCATAAGTGCTCAAGCCTAAATTACAGATGCTTACTTTCCTTTATAGTATAGGTGCTACACAGGGCTAAACATTGGTGCATTGTTATAAAGACATGAGAGTAATTCTGTATCAGACTAGGGTACATAAGCACATAAGCACCGCCATACTGGGAAAAGACCAAGGGTCCATCAAGCCCAGCATCCTGTCTCCAACAGCGGCCAATCCAGGCTTCAAGAACCCAGCAACCCCCCCCCCCCCCCCCAAAATAATATATATATATATATTTAATAATGTTCAATGGACCTTTCCTTCAGGAATCTGTCCAAACCCCCCTTAAACTCCGTAAGGCCAGCTGCTGTCACTATATTCTCCAGCAACGAGTTCCAGAGTCCAACTACATGCTGGGTAAAGAAAAACTTTCTCCTATTTGTTTTAAATCTATCATTCTCAGACTACAGTTACAAATTTTGCCATCTTAAGAGAATAAAACCAACAACAACACGCACACTTAAAATGGAACTGAGAGCGGGTCATCTCACTTACCACAGGAGCAGCAGGTGAAGCAGTTGGTGTGGAAAAGATTGCCCATAGCCTGGCAAGCTTGACTTGCTCCATACACACCCTTCCCACATTTTATGCATATACCTAGGAAGAAAAGAGGGGGGGGGGGGGAAAAAAAAAAAAACTTTCTATGAATGTCAATCGTTCCTTTAAAAACAATCACAAGGAAAACCAGAAAGCTCTTTTTCTTTCCTTACAAAATACTTTCCCTACCTCCCACAGCCCAAAGTGAGTGAAAAAAATACAATAAATCATTGTCAATTGAAGCCAGGTGTGAAAACCCAGTTATGAACATTTTCGCAAAATGGCACTGAAGAAAAACAACAATTCTTCCCCCAAACAAATGAAAGAAAGGAAAAAAAATAGGTATGGAGGAGGAAAGGGAGGAGCAAAACAGGACAAAAACATTCTGAAAGCAGGTAATAGTTTCTGTGGGAGACGCCTGCCAGTGAAACACAAGGACTAGGAACAAATATCCTGCTTGAAATGAAGACTGGAATTTAGGATGGGTCACTTTATGGTAAAGATACTTCACTATGCACTGGCAAAAAAAAAAAAAAAAACAACCCAGCAACTGTTAAGATTCCAACTGTTCAAAAGAGAGCAATTTGCCCACTTTCAGAAAACAAACAAAAAGATTTAAAAAGAAAAAAACAGACCAAAAGTGAACTGCAGTTAAACCCTTCAGAACATTAGAAGGAATTAACAGCAGCAGAGGCGTGAGTTCTGGAAATTATGTTTTTCCACTTTTATTTATGTTCTTGTATGTATTATTATGTAACCATTATGGTATTCTTTATTTTATTTATTTTTACTTTGCCTTGGTCATTGTGAATTGAAAGGCCGTTGAAAATAAAACTGATTGAGTGGCTGATAATTGAATATACTTACGTGACGACAACAGACCTAGCTACGCACAATTATTTTCAGCTAACAGGTTTGCAAGTACGCTGTAGTGATGGAGCTCCATAGTTAACAAAACAAAAACTCCTCAATTTAAGCTGGACCCCTTGGACAGATCATAGTTTTGTTAGGAAGGTCATGTTTCTGAATCCTTTAAAGAAAGCTGAACCTCTAGAGGACTGCGCAATAATTTAAAACGTCCAGGTAGTCAGCAGGACTATTCAACCTGACTAAGCCACTTTTAGTCACTCCCCTGTGATGTCCCTGCAGTACATCACTCTGAGCATTTATGCTGAAAGGGAAGAATATGTGTGTAAGTACTACTATTACTTATCACTAGACATACGCAGCGCTGCACACTGGACATAAAGAGACAGTCCTTGCTCCGCAGAGCTTACAATCTAATTAGGACAGACAAACAGGACAAATAAGAGATAAGGGAATTACTAAGGTGGGGATGATAAAATAAGGGTACTGAACAAGTGAGTAAGGGTTAGGAGTTAAAAGCAGCATCAAAAAGGTGGCCTTTTAGCCTAGATTTGAAAACGGCCAGAGATGGAGCTTGACGTACCGGCTCAGGAAGTCTATTCCAGGCATATGGTGGCGTACCAAGGGGGGGCGATCCGCCCCGGGTGCAGGCCGATGCAGGGTGCCGTGGTGCGCGCCTGTGGGCTCCGACTTCGCGAACTTCGCTCGTTCGCTGCAGCTCCCTCTGCCCTGGAACAGGTTACTTCCTGTTCTGGGGCAGAGGGAGCTGCAGCGAACGAGCGAAGTCGGAGCCCACAGGCGCGCACCGCGGCACCCCCCCAGCGGCGAGCACCCGGGGGGGTGTCATTTCGCCGGGAAGGGGGGGAAAGTGTAATTTCGCAGGCGGGGGGGGGGGGGGGGGCACATCAGCGATCCGCCCCGGGTGCCATCCATGCTAGGAACGCCACTGATGGTGAAGCAAGATAAAAGGAACGGAGTCTAGAATTAGCAGTGGAGGAGAAGGGTGCAGATAAGAGAGATTTACCCAGTGAACGGAGTTCCCAGAGAGGAGTGTAGGGAGAGATAAGAGTGGAGAAGTACTGAGGAGTTGCAGAGTGAAAGCACTTGTAAGTCAATAAGAGGAGTTTGAACTGTATGCGGAAACGGATAGGGAGCCAGTGAAGTGACTTGAGGAGAGGGCTAAAATGAGCATAGCGACACTGACGGAATATAAGTTGTGCAGCAGTAGATCAGATCAATGAAACCCTCTTATCTCCTTCCTAAACCACGTGTCCACTAGTGACTACTGACAGCTACATAGAGTCACTAACTGTTAGTCGCAAACTGCTAAGATGTCACTAAAATTACAGTAGCACGCAGTTATACTACCAATAACTGCCTTCACACTCTCTAGAAAGTTTCAATAAAGTTCCTCAGATTTCCAGACCCTTCTCTGCACCCCATTTGACTTCTTCCTGTACCTCTTGGGGGTACGGGGAACTAGTTAAGACCTCCTGTAGTAGATAATGGCAGATAAAGAAAAAAAAAACTAGCCCATCCAGTCCACCTTATTGAGATTCTTCCACAGGGAAGACCACACCAGGCTCCCCACTCCCACCAACTTCATTACCCCTCCCACTACCACTCTTTCCATCTGTGCCAAGCACACCCAAGACTAATACAAAGGAAAGGATCATTCCAGCCATCTGTCCTATTGTTCTGTAAGCATATACAACACTGCGAGCCTAGTTGGACAAAGAAATATTCACGTATCTGAATGTAACTCACCTTGAACTCAGATTTGGAAAAGGCAAGTAATTAGATTTTAAAAATCCCCCAAAAAGTTTAAAAAGAGTTAAAAGCATCCCTATACAATACAACGGAACCCTAGGTCTGTAGCAATTCTTTAGACTTGACTGAAGGCAGCTTGGAGCAAAAGGAAATACATGTGTGTGTTAAGGGCTCCAAGAGACAAATAAAAGGACTTTACAATATGGAGGTAATTCTCTATAGATTGTCTTAAGATAGGTGCCAGGATGATGCACACTAAGGACTGGATTTTGTACATGGCGTCCAAATGTAGGCGCTGAAAAAAAAAATGAGCGCTAAGCACTGTTCTATAAATGGTGCCCAAATTTGGGTCCTGTTTATAGAACAGTACTTAGTGCCAGGATCCAAGCCCAGGATTTACATCAACTGAAATAATCCTTGCACCTAAATTAGGCACGAATCTGCTAAATATGTGAATAATTTCTAGGAACATCCATAATCCACCCACGCTCCTCCCATGGCCACGTCCCCTTTTTGGATACACATGGAAAAGTTACAAGCACATCTTTACAGAATCCCAACTAGGAAGATTCATGTGCAAACTTCAATTGTTGCCAATTAGCGCCAATAATTGATTGTTAGTGCCCAGTTATTGCCAAGTAACTGTTCATTTGTCAATTAAGTTGCACACGCAATTATGGAATATGCCTGATATGTGCAATTTTGGGCGCCATATATAGAATCTAGGGGTAAGCGTGAATTTATAACAGCAGTTGTGCATGCCAATGCCGCTATAGAATACTAGCGTAAGTCTGCATTTACGTACCTAATTTGAAGCGCAAGCACTTAAGTTAGTTCAAAGGCGGGTGTAAATGCTTGATCCTACGTGTAGGCAGATAGGCACATAAATGATAGCATTCTATAACCTGTGCATGTAACTGTCTGACACATCCCCGACCCACCCAGGCCCCCACCCCCTTGAAGTTGCACGCTCTGGAATTTGAGTGTACAACTTACAGAATAGCGACTAAGGGCAGTTACGCACGTAACTGCCAATCAGTGCCAATTAACACCTACCTTGCCAATCATTAGTTAAGGCCAATTAGCAGCTAATTAAGTCATGAACCTGCTTATTTTCGAAGGAGAAAGGCGTCCATCTTCCGACACAAATTGGGAGATGGGCGTCCTTCTCCTAATGGTGGCCAAATCGGTATAATCGAAAGCCGATTTTGGCCGGCTTCAACTGCTTTCCGTCGCAGGGACAGCCAAAGTTCAAGGGGGCGGGTTGGCAGTGTACCGAAGGCAGACGGGGGCGTGGTTAAGAGATGGCTGTCCTCGGCCAATAATGGAAAAAAGAAGGGCGGCCCTGACGAGCACTTGGCCAACTTTACTTGGTCCATTTATTTTCAGGACCAAGCCTCAAAAAGGTGTCCGAATTGACCAGATGACCACCGGAAGGGATCAGGGATGACCTCCCCGTACTCCCCCAGTGGTAACAAACCCCCTCCCACCCTAAAAAAAAAATTAAACACATTTTTTGACAGCCTGTATGCCAGCCTCAAATGTCATACCCAGCTCCCTGACAGCAGTATGCAGGTCCCTGGAGCAGTTTTAGTGGGTGCAGTGCACTTCAGGCAGGCAGACCCAGGCCCATCCCCCCATACCTGTTACACTTGTGGTGGTAAATGGGAGCCCTCCAAAACCCACCCAAAACCCATTGTACCCACACATAGGTGCCCCCCTTCACCCATAAGGGCTATGGTAGTGGTGTACAGTTGTGGGGAGTGGGTTTTGGGGGGGATTTGAGGGGCTCAGCACACAAGGGAAGGGAGCTAATAACCTGGGAGCAATTAATGAAGTCCACTGCAGTGCCCCCTAGGGTGCCCGGTTGGTGTCCTGGCATGTGAGGGAGACCAGTGCACTACAAATGCTGGCTCCTCCCACGACCCAATGGCTTGGATTTGGCCGGTTTTCAGATGGCCGGCCTCGGTTTCCATTAACGGCGAAAACCAATGCCAGCCATCACTAAGGTCGACCCAAATGTTGAGATTTGGCCGGCCCCGACCGTATTATTGAAACAAAAGATGGCCACCCATCTTGTTTCGATAATACGGTCGGGGACGCTTCTTTACGGGGCCGTCCCTAGAGATGGGCACCCTTATAGATGGGCGCCCCTGTTCGATTATGCCCCTCTAAGTGAACCTTTTACTATGCCACAGTAGCGTTTTTGGTGCACACTAAAAAGTAAGCGTGCACTAAACGCTAGAGATGCCCATATATTCCTATGGAAGCCTCTAGCATTTAGTGTGTGCCAATCATTAGTGTGTAATAAAAATGCTACTGTGGCTTAGTAAAAGACCCCCAAAGCCACGCACACAACTGATCTTATAAGCTGTGCATTCACATTTACGTGCTAGTCAGAAAAAAAAATATTCTAATCATATATATTAAATACATTTTTGAATTTTAGATATTTGAATATGGGTAACTCATTCTGCGTATAAGTTATATACAAGTCAGAAGTTTTGGCATGCAATTTTCTAGAATTAGGGGTTGTACCTGGGTGAGTCAGTGCCTGTGGGCATGTCTACGGGCAGAAATGGAGCAGCTGTGGCAGTTCCTCCACCTGCTGCTACAAATAGCAGGTTTGGAGATGTGATTGTCTTCCTTTGTTGACAAAAATCTCCCAAATATTTGCATTTATAACATTTGCTGTCTGGAGTTTTGCTTTTCCTGGTACTTGACCTCCAGAGGTGAAAACGTTTTGGAATGAATTAAGCCCTTGGTGATTCATTAAGTAGGAAAAGCTAGCTATTGTCTGCCCTATAATATTTGGTCTACCTGGAGGCTTACTTAGCTTTTTCTACAGTAGCAGGAGGCTCCGGGAGCTGTGAGATGACATACAGTCACCTTCAGATGAAGAAATGTAATGTGTACCCAAGATCAATCCCACAATACACAGGGCCTGGCCAATTGGTAAAACAAGCAGGTTGTATAAGACTGTACTGCACATCTTTCATATGAGGCGAAGAGGCGAAAGGGGCTCATTTCAAAGAGGGATGCCCAGGTCCAAATGTGTGGCCAGTGTCTGAAACCTCCTTGTTTAGGTAGAAGCAGTCAGGAGAAGGGCTTATCCTTGACTCACTCTAGTCTACTATCCACATCCACTGGTGTTACCCAGCATCTATGACTACTGCTGACAGTGCAATTTTGGATTAGGAAGGCCAAGGAAGCAGGAAGAAGTGAGGCTTGAGGCTGTGGAAGCCCTGACACCCATTGTATCCTCTGTGCTTCTTTATTCAGAAATTTGCAGAAGTTCTGATAGCCAAAGCATCTGAAGAAAGAATCGTGTGGTCTCAAAAGCAGAGGCATAGACAGACCCATTTTTTAGGAGGGCCCAGGGTTAACTTGGATGGGCCCTTCTACCCCCCCCCCCCCCATAGATATATAAAATATATAGGTTTATTTTTACCTTCCTGTCAGACTTCTCCCCCCTCCCCCACACACATTCAACATCTCACCCTCTCTCCCCAATCCCCCGCCCAAAGACCGGCAACTCCCCTCTCTCTGAAACCCCTCCCCTGAGTACCTCAGAAGCGTCCTTTGCGACTGCAGCAATTCATTTTCGCTGCCTGCGCCAGTCACACAGACTTCCCATTGTCGTGTTCCACCTTTGCTGACGTCACTTTCCTTTTCCTCACTGGTGGAACATGGCAGAAGAAAGCCTGCGAGACCGGCGCTGGCAGCAAAAATGAATCACTGCGGGTGCCAGGGATACACCTCTGAAGTACATGGGGGAGGAGGTTCAGAGAGAGGGGCAGATGTCGGGCTGCTGGTGGAGGAGAGGGAGAGAAGGGAGTGTGGTGCTGCTGCTGCTGGGTGGGCCTGAGCCAGGAATGGGTAGGCCCGAGTCCACCCATAGCTGTGCCACTGGTCCACATACATTATCGCTTTTGGATTTTTATAGTAAAACAGTACAAAGAATCCCTTTCTTTCCAAGACCAACAGTCACTAGAACTCTGTTACAAAGACTTAAGAGGAAGTTTTTAGCTGGTTAGATAGGTGAAAGGTTCACAGGTAATACTATAGCTACTTAACCTTTCCATTGTGTCACCAGGAGCACACAATGCTGATGCAGAGACCCCTGCTCCACAGAGCTTATAATCTACTTTTCCAGCTGTGGAGCTTCAAGCTAATTTTGAAGAGAAACTACCACAGTGTTTTCCATTTCAACATTAGCTTTTGCAAAGATTGTGGCTATATGGAAAATAACATGGAATAAAAATCAAAAATCAAATCCCTTGCATTCACGTTCCTTCCACCAGCCTCCTTCCTGTTCCTGGGAATGCCCCTTGTATTCCATGACTAAATCTAGCTGCTGAGGAAATGGGAGCAATTTTATCCCCAAGGATTTACCCCGTTAACATCTTACTCACTCAGTTAAACCTTTCGTTTTCAAAATTGCCCTCTTAAAGTCAGAGGAAGTTTGGGGATGTAGTGGGGCAAAATGGAAAACCCATTATCAATAGTTCTGTATATACCCTGGTTGTTCAAAAAGTTGAAAATTGTCATTAAATGGTATTCTTCTTTGAATGTTGTGTTTTGATGCCAAGTGTTCCAAGAAAAAAAAAAAGATTTGAAATAAACTCAGAGGAAGTACCTATGTGATGCAGAGTGTATTTAGGAAGCCTGAACATTTTCTTATAGAATTATTGAATTATCACTGGGGTAGAGGCATAACTCAGCACAGTTCCGTCTAATGTCATTTCTTCACAGCCAAAGCATTTTATAGGAAATGACTCATAACCACCAGCTATGAATATGTCTAGATTATTCTCTCTGTTCAGATGTGTTTTAATTAAATAACTCACTAGTCGTTTGCTGAAGGTCTGATCAAGGCAATCACTGCAACTTGTAAAAAGCTTTTCGGTAGACTCGAGAATGTGATTGCCTACTTGTGTTGACAACAACTTTCTTTTGAGTAGAAACTGATTATTCATTTTAGTCATGGAACTGTACACATTATTGTCGACGTGGCACACGGGTTGCATGTGTTATTGTGCGTTTGGCACAAGGCTATACACATCACTTCTGCACAGGTCATGGGCTCGTAGGTATATTTAATTTTATTCTGGCCGATCCTACTATATAAATGAGCTGTGACCGACTCACCCACAAATGCGCAGTAGAGAGCAGCTGCCATCGACGTTCCGCGCATGCGCAGCAGGTCTCACAGATCCATTGCCGGCGTCGCTGTCCCGCCCCTTCCACCGAGGGAGTCTATTTGCCTTGCTAAGGGGAGGGCGACATCAGATACAGCAGCAGCAGCCCTCGCTCAGAAGCAGACGGCCACAGAGTCCAGCGTGGGAAGCGTCTTTATCCGTACCCCCGCCTGCCTTCCCTTCTCTCTCAGCTGACAGCTCTGCCTCTGGTCCCGCCCTTGCGGAAAAAGGAAATGAGGGCGGCACCAGAGACAGAGCTCTTAGCTGAGAGAGAAGGGGAACAGGGAAGGCAGGCTCAAGCGTCCAACCTGTTCGCCTTTCACTCCCGCCGGACCCCGAGGTAAGAACTTTATAATCAGAGGACAGGCAGGGAGGGGGCCTGGAACTAGGAGGACAGGGGGGGGCATGGAATTCGGAGGAGATGCACGGAGGCCTGGAACTCCGAGGACAGGGAGGGAGGGGGACCTGGAACGTGGGGGGAGGGGGGCATGGAACTCAGAGGGGGGAGGGAGGGGGCCTGGAACTCGGAGGGGGAGGGAGGGGTGTACTGTAGACATTGACTCATTTCTTCCTTTCACTATTTCATTACATTTTTCTAAACACAAAGCTCGCCTGTTTTAATGGGCTTAACGGCTTGTAATGGAATAAAACAGCTGTGAAACGGTTAACTTGCTTGTCTGCGGCTAACCAGCCAGTTTCAGCGGCATTTAACCAGGTATTTTAGCTGAAAATGACCAATTAGTGCCAAACTGCAAGTCGGCCATATTGGGAGTGTTCCGGGAGTGGAGACCGGTTAGGTCCTGATCAGTGCGTTTTTTTCTAGCAAAATAGGTGCCGGTACTCAAATGCTAGGCCACCCTTCAGGGGTGGAGTGATCACTGAGGGATCCACTCCATAATAGCCAGGACCCTGCAACCAGTCACAGATTCTATGACAAGACAGAATTGGTGTGTAGAGCCTGAGCTCTTTCATTAAAACTTGGGGTCCAATAGGTCAATCTTAGCAGACAATGGAAAAGGTGCCTGTACTCAGTACCCCCAAGTACCCACTCAAAAAAAGCCCTGGTCCTGATATTCAGACCTAACCAGCCAAGGGTAGCAGATAAAGAAGACCGCGTCTTTATCCACTAACCCATGGCCACTATGGCCAGTTAAGTCTGAATATCAATTTAATCAGTCATGCGCACTAACTGATTAGTGCGTGAACCCTTACCACCTACATAAGGGGTGGCAGTAGAGGTTCACGTGATAATGGCCACGCGCTAATGTGAAAATTAGTATGTGGTCATTAATGAGGAAAATAGAAAAATCAGCCATTTTACACCAGCGGTAAAAATAGCCTTAGAATACGGGAATGATCCACCTAAGGACGCTCCAAGGCCACGTTTGACCTCACCACGTAATTCCTTTAGCGCACAACTGCTGGGGGGGGGGGGGGGTTATAGATATGGGAGGGACCTGTACAGCATTTACATGCTAAGATTAAAGAATACTGTCTGTGAAGTTTCAGGCAAGCTTCATCACTGCTCTGCTACCTCACTCCCAAAGTGATAAGCATGCAGTTTAAATCCAATATTGTAAACATACATAGGGTTACCATACGTCTGGTTTTACCTGTACATATCCTCTTTTTGAAGACACGGTGGGCAACCAGGTAGGTTTTTGCAGCCTGCTCATTTGTCTGGATTTGCGGACGAATGGGCAGACTGGCGGGCTGACGGGTCTAAGGGTGTCCTTTAATCCCCTTCTTTACCTTACTGTAGTGCCCTGGTGGTCCAGTGACCTCTTCGGGGCAGGAAGAGCCCCCTCTTTCCTGCCCAGCATGGCTGCAGACTGTTTTGCTGCCTCCCACCCCGGTGCCGATTCAAAATGGCATGCTGAGAGTTCAAGCAGCGGCCTCGCAAGACTTCCGCAGAATTCTTGCAAGGTCACTGCTTGAACTCTCAGCAGTCATTTTGAATCGGTGCCGGGATGGGAGGCAGCAAAAACAGTCTACAGCCGTGCCGGCAGGAAAGAAGGGGCTCTTTTCTGCCCCGAAGAGGTCACTAGACTACCAGGGCACTACAGTAAGGTAAAGAAGGGGAGGATAGGACACTCTTAGAGGGAAGTGACAGGGGGCGGGGTAGGGCGTGACAGGCGCAGAGCATATATCCTCTTTTTGGAGAGAGCAAATATAGCAACCCTAAGCACACAACATCAGCAAGATAGAGTCTCAATTCTTAAGCAAATCTGCTTTAATGTAGTAACTTAAACAAGGAAAAAATAACAAGTTTGTTGCCTCAAAATATTGTAATCCCCTGCACTTAACTTAAAAGCAATTTACAAACTAATTAACTTCCGTAAATCTCCGAAGACTTATCTCTTCAACAAGGCATACCACAACGATCAATAACTGTAGCTTAACACACCTCCACTGTACCCTATATTCTGAATGTTTTCTTTTCTATATCTAATTGCTTAAATTCTATGATGTCAACCACTCTCTCTATGTAACACCAATTTATCTTCTACTCTGGAACGGCGAATGCCACAATGGAACATTGTAAGCCACATTGAGCCTGCAAATATCACGTTCAAGGTATGCTCCCTAGTCCACAAAATCATTCACGGAGAAGCACCAGCCTACATATCAGACCTGATAGACCTACCACCCAGGAATGCCAAAAGATCGTCCCGCACATTCCTCAATCTGCACTTCCCTAACTGCAAAGGTCTAAAATACAAACTAATGCATGCGTCAAACTTTACCTACTTGAGAACACAGTTATGGAATGCATTACCGCGCAACTTAAAAACGATTGACGAACTAATGAACTTCCGCAAACTGCTGAAGACCTATCTCTTCAACAAGGCATACCACAAAGATCAACCAATGTGAACATACACAACTCCTCCACATATGTTCAGCACTGTCCTATAATATCTGCTTGTTATACTACCATCATGTTTCTTCATTATCATGTTGTCCAATCATCCTTCTGTAACACTAAATGTCTATTTTCTAATCTATTTCCACTATTCATGATGTATTGTAAGCCACATTGATCCTGCAAAGAGGTGGGAAAATGTGGGATACAAATGCAATAAAATAAATAAATAAAAAATACAAGTGCAACAAAAATAAAATAAAATTATTAGGAATTATTAAGGTATGGGTTGCAGAACTATCCAGAGTCACTGGGGAGAGGGTTTGGAGAGTGAGAGGAGTGGGGATCCAGCCCAAGGGGTGGGTTCCTGGATAACTTGTACAGGAAAACTGTTTCTGAGTGGCTGCTTGATAGTTAGGGAGGAGTCAGCTAGCAGTTGTCGGTGTGGTAATGATGACACAGCCCATTCACTTTAAATGGGCTATGTCGGCATTGCAGTGCGGCAACTTTGTAAAAGGAGGGGTAAGTTAGTCACTATTCTTTAACTTGCATGCACAATTTTGTGCACTATTTGCAAAATTGTGCGCTCAAGTTTATAGAATTAGGGGCATAATGACTTATACATCCAAAATTATTTGTGTAGCCTCAGAATATTATTTTTTAAAGTATTGTATGTATCACCAGCACTGGCCACATAAATATCCTTGAATACTGACCTCTTTCTTGTTTGTACATTGTGATTTTGCTTTGGGCATATTCCAGTTTATATTGAAGCAGAATATATAATTCTAACTAAATTCAATTACATTTATTAAAAATTTCTATTTGTTTTTTGACCACTGCCACACACTGAGCTAAGTATTTCAACATGTTACCCATAATGACTACCATTCTTTTCCTATGGGGTGACTCCTAATTTAGAGCCCAGCATTCTGTACCTATAGTTAGGATTTATTTGTGAGTATTCCTTTGAGCTTGTCCACAATGAATTTTATTTACTATTTAGATACCCAGTTCCCAGAGCTGGGGGGAGGGGGAGGTTAGAGAAGGCAAGAGGAGATGCTGGCAACTTGGGGGGGGGGGGGGTTAGAGAAGGGAAAGGGAGACGCTGGTCACCTGACAGGGGAGGATAAAGAGGGAGGGAGGGAAGAAAAAATGCTGATGACCTTGGGAGAGGTACAAGGAGAAGGAGACATGCTGGCCACTGGGGGGGGGGGGGGGGGGGGGGAGAGGAAATGCTGGCCAAAAGAGGGGAGGTGGTGGGCCCCTGTGGGGAGGTAGAGAGGTAGAGAGGAGATGATGGCAACTTGGGATGGATAGAGAGTACAGAGGGGAGAGGGAGATGCTGGAAACTGGGAGATGGGGGCTAGAGAGGAAAAAGAGAAATTCTGGCAACCGGAGGGGGAAAATAAAAGGAGAAAGGGAGATGCTGGCTCCCTGGGGGGGGAGGGGATAAAGAGGGATGGAGGAAGGGAAGGAGAAGGAGAGAGCGAGAGAGAGGTACAGGGGAAGGGAGACATGCTGGCCACCAGAGGAGCAGGAGATGAGGAGGGTGAGGAGATGCTGAACAATTGAGGGGTATGGAGGAAAAAGGGAAATGTTGGCCAATGGAAGGGTATAAAGAGAGGGGAAAGGGAGATGCTGGTCCCTGGGGGGAGGTAGAAAAGGAAAGGGAAGATGCTGGTCATTGTGGGTGAATTAGAGAAGGAGAGGGGAAGAGAAGATGCTAAAGTGGGAGTAGAGTCTTCAGGCACCCCTGGGGGGTGGGGTGCATGGCTGAAGTTTAGACTAGGGTGTCAGATACCCTTGGGCCAGCCCTGCCAGTTCCTCAGTTTCATAAGGAGCTCCTGCTGCAATTCCTCAGTCTGTGCATATACTTTGAATAATTTTGTGGCATCTGCAAATCTAATCCCCTCTATTGCTGCGTGACAATATACACACTGGTCCCAATACAGGTCCCTATGGCACTCTGCTATTCACTTTCCTCCATTGGGGAAACTGACCATTTAATCCTTCTCTCTGTTTCTTACCCTTCGGTCAGTGACAAACCCACAGTAAGGTAATGTGGAATTTCATAATAGCTTCCACCACTTTAACTCCTCGCTGATGTCAGGCTCACTGAGTTTCCTGGATCACTTTTGGAGCCCTGTTCTAAAGCTGGTATTCCACTAGCTAATGTCCAAACTAGAAGAAAGGAAGTATTTGGTTTTGGGTTTTTTGTAAATGTGTTCTCGTAGTTTAGAACACGGCTCAAGAGAAATCCTGGAGCAGTGCTTAACCATGACACAATTTCTTACTGGTTCAGCACACAGCTCTGCAAAAATGTGAGCAAAGTGGATTGAAAAACTATAATAAGGTTTAAATACACCGATGCATGAAATGACAATCCTCAAAGGCTGTATACCTATATAGAATTGGGTATTAAGCCAAAATTAAGAAAGTAAAAGCACAGAAAAAGCACAAGCATAAACAGAAGATATTTTGGAAAAGTGATATAAAATAATGAGTGGAGTGGAACAGGTGGATGTGAAGCGTCTGTTCACGCTTTACAAAAAATCTAAGAATAGGGGGCATGCGATGAAACTACAGTGTAGTAAATTTAAAACAAATCGGAGAAAATTTTTCTTCACCCAATGCATAATTAAACTCTGGAATTCGTTGCCAGAGAACGTGGTGAAGGCGGTTAGCTTAGCAGAGTTTAAAAAGGGGTTAGACGGTTTCCTAAAGAACAAGTCCATAAACCACTACTAAATGGACTTGGGAAAAAACCACAAATCCACATGTATAGAATGTTTGTACGTTTGGGAAGCTCGCCAGGTGCCCTTGGCCTGGATTGGCCGCTGTCGTGGACAGGATGCTGGGCTCGATGGACCCTTGGTCTTTTCCCAGTGTGGCATTACTTATGTACTTATGTACTTATGATTCTGCTGATATGGGCACGTGTTAAAGGGGTGGTGCCAGGACATGGCCACAGGCAGGACTAGCTAAACCATCAAGCAGGCTAGGTGGTTGCCTAGAGTAGAAGCTTCTGGAGAGGGGCAGCAAAAAGCATCTGTAGTAAAAACAAAAGAACAGGTCCTGTCAGTGACAGTCATGCATATTGGGAAGAATAATCTGAATCATAGTTACCTGATGGAGGGTCCACCTTAGGAGTCAGCACTCAAGAAATAGATGTAGGTGTCATTGTAGACAAAAAGCAGAATCTTCTGTTCAGTGTGTGGCGTGGCCAAAAAAGCAAACGAGATGCTAGGAATTATTAGGAAAGGGATGTTGAATAAGAGCGAAAATACTATTAATGCTTCTGAATCGCTCCACGGTGTGACCGTGCCTTCAGTATTGTGTTCAGTTCTGCTCGCTGTATCTCAAAAAAGATATAGCAGAATTAGACAAGGTTCAGAGAAGAGCAACCAAGATGATACAGAGGATGGAACTCCTCCCATATGAGGAAAGGCTAAATAGGTTAGGCCTCTTCAGCTTAGAAAAGAGAAGGCTGAGAGGGGATATGACTGAGTAGAGTAGAATGGGTAAAAGTGAATCGATTCTTCACTCTTTCAAAAAGTATAAAGACCAGGGAACACTCAATGAAATTGCATGGAAATACTTTTAAAACAAACAAGAGAAAACAGTTTTTCACTCAAAGAATAATTAAACTCTGGAACTCGTTCTGGAGGATGTGGTAACAGCAGTTAGCGTATCTGAGTTTAAAAATCATTTGGACAAGATCCTGGAGGAAAAGTCCATAGTTTGTTATTGAGAAGGACATGGGGAAGCCACTGCTTGCCCTGGAGTTGGTAGCATGGAATGTTGCTACTATTTAGGTTTCTGCCAGGTACTCGAAACCTGAATTGGCCACTGATGTAAGCAGGATACTGGGCTAGATGGACCATTGGTCTGACCCAGTATGGCTATTCTTATGTTCTTATGTAATGCAAAGCACCAGCAACATGTACTGTTCCCTACAATTTCCAAACAGAGTAAATATTTTTTTCAAATGATCTTTACCTGAATGTAACTCACCATGAGCTACTACTGAAAAATGTGTGAGCAAAATCTAAATAAATAAATATGTATGTATATGCACACGTGCATGTATAGACACACACCTACACATACATACATGTGTGTCGTCCCCAGTACATTTTTTCTAGCAAAAAAGGTGCCGGTACTCAAATGCTAGGCCACCCTTCAGGAGTGGGATGATCACTGAGGGATCATTCCACAACAGCCAGGCCCCCTGCAACCAGTCACAGAATCTATGACAAGGCAGAGTTAGTGTGTAGAGCCTGAGTTCTTTCATTAAAACTTGAGGTCCATGGGTCAATTTTAGCAGTCAATGAAAAAGGTGCCGGTACTCAGTACCCTCAAGTACCCCCTCAAAAAAAGCCCTGGTCATCCCCCTCTACCCCTGACAGAACTTCTGATCCCACCTCCTACCCCCTGCACAGTCTCCTATCCCTCCATCCCCTCCAAAACTTCTCCAATCCCCCTCTCACCCCCACCACAGTCTCTGATTGCTCTCCTACCCTTGGCACAACCTCCAATTCCCTCTCCCATCCCTGGCATAACCTCTAATGTACCCTTTAACCCAATTTGAACAGTCCCCCCTACCCAGGGCCTATGTTTGTCCCTAGTGGTCCAATGAATGCTATATCACTAGAGGGAATGGCAGCCATTTTTACAATGGAGACGCTAGGGACTGAGATAGGACTGGGGGAGGCATGTTCAAATTGGGTAGGAAGGAGATCAGAAGTTGTGTTAGGAGTGGAAGGGGGAGATTGGAGACTGCCAGGACTGGAAGGGTGGATCAGAGAGGGGCCAATGATTGTGTTGGGGTGGGTGGGAGGGGCAATTAAAGCTTGCCAGGGTGGGAGGATGTGAAGGAGGGGAGAACACAGTACTCTGTAGGCCAGAAAACAGAAGTTATGTAGGTGCCAGCTGAGATTCAGAGCCAGCACTCACATAGCTAATCTGGCAAAATTAGGGCTGCTATGGGTCTACAAGACTGGTTAGCTATGTGGGCACCGGCAGTGAATATTGTTGGCACCCACATAACTCTTGTCTCCACCCCCTGTACCACCCCTGACCTGCCCTCTTGGGATATGGTTAATTAGTGCTGATATTCAGTGGCGCTGTCCGGTTAAGAGCTGTTGAATACTGGTGGCTGGGCAGGAACAAGCAATTCAAATGGGCAGGAGGCTCTGATGCCCATTTAAGTCACTTTGAATATCAGCCAGATATGT
This sequence comes from Microcaecilia unicolor, assembly GCF_901765095.1. Classification (NCBI taxonomy): domain Eukaryota; kingdom Metazoa; phylum Chordata; class Amphibia; order Gymnophiona; family Siphonopidae; genus Microcaecilia; species Microcaecilia unicolor. The sequence goes on from NC_044035.1 coordinate 324,952,106, forward strand.
ACATAGATATATCTATAGAATAAAGTTTAGCATCAAGAATAATGTCCAATCTTCCGTTTTTACAGAATCATTTTGGCAAGGGTGGTGTGGGGGTACCCATAACTGAATTTAATTATTGGCACCTGATTGATGTTTCAAGACTCTGCTCAGTGTGAGGCGACGGCTAAGAAAGCAAATAGAATGTTAGGTATTATTAGGAAAGGAAAGGAATGGAAAACAAAAATGAGGACATTATAATGCCTTTGTATCGCTCCATGGTGTGACTGCACCTCGAATATTGTGTGCAATTCTGGTCACCGCATCTCAAAAAAGATACGGTGGAATTAGAAAAGGGACAGAGAAGGGTGACAAAAATGATAAAGGGGATGGGATGACTTCCCTATGAGGAAAGGTGAGGAATGGCTAAAGCGGCTAGGGCTCTTCAGCTTGGAGAAAAGATGGCTGAGTGGAGATATGATAGAGGTCTATAAAATAATGAGTGGAGTGGAACAGGTAGACGTGAATCGCTTGTTTACTCTTTCAAAAATACTAACACTAGGGGGCACGCAGTGAAGCTACAAAGTAGTAAATTTAAAACGAATTGCAGAAAATATTCCTTCACTTATTGTGTAATTTAACTCTGGAATTCGTTGCCAGAGAATGTAGTAAAAGCAGTGAGCTTAGCGGGGTTTGAAAAAGGTTTGGCTAGCTTCCTAAAAGAAAAGTCCATAAGCCATTATTAAAATGGACTTGGGGAAAATCCACTGCTTATTTCTAAGATAAGTAGCATAAAACATATTGCACTGTTTTGGGATTTTGCCAGGTGCTTGTGACCTGTATTGGCCACTGTTGGAAACAGGATGCTAGGCTTGATGGGCCTTCTGTCTGTAGCAGTATGACAATACTTATGTTCTTAAGTTCTAAACCTTGGGATGAGTCTAAGTGCCTAAATGTTAACTGAAGGGAGGCATAAGGCTGAAAGTTTGCTTAGGGCACCAATTACCCTGCATCAGTCCTGACCACATGCTCAATTTTAGCAAGGTCTGATGTGACCTTATAGCCTTGTGATTTCAAGAATGTTTGACAAGGAAATTTTTAGGATGAAGCTGTAGTCTGGAAACACCATGATATAACTTGGCTTAGGCAAAGATGAGCAGTGCATTAAACAAAAAATCAAAGGGAAACCTTTCACCACAGATAACAGGCCTGCATGGTTTTCGCTGAACAAGGCTTCATCTAAGTCCCTCCCCTGATATGAGCAAGGTCAGCAAACAGCAGGATGGTGAATAAGCAAAAGAGGTCCCGTGTGCTCATTAGGAGCATGGGGAACACATGTTAAACAGCAGCCAGGCTCTCTCTCCTTCTCTGTACGAACAGGAGAAACTCTTATTCCACATTGCCAAGCCTGTCAACTCTCAACAATGCTTTCCATGTCTTTTCTAAAAAGAGGATTCAACGCTTGTGCCACGTCCTTGGTAAACCTTTATTTCAATGTATGGGCATCTCTCCCTGAAATGTCCAAGGCAGACTACATCAACATAAAGCATCATAAAAACAATGATAAAATACTAAATATATCTTCTGTCATCTCTTACCCCCCCCTCCCAAAAAAAGAACCAAAATACATTAGATGCCTGTTATTAAATGCTGAAATGATCCTATTGTTTCTGGATCTAAGCTTCCTAACAAGCAGGTTTTCAGAGTTTCATAAGAAAAAAAAACATGACAGACAATCCCACCATATAATCTTTCTGTCGCTTAATATTATTAATTTCTCATTTTATTCCCAGTTCCCTTACTTCCACACAACATGCTTAAAATTTCATAGGTGTGGCGGATGTGGAAACAGCTGTGCTCGGTGTGGGACTGAAAACAGGAAGGCATTATCAGAGAAAGGCAGCAACAACTGTTCACTGGATGGATGTATTTATTGTTTTGGATTTAGATCAGTCCTTTTCAATTGTAATTCAAGGTGAGTTACATTCAGGTACACTAAGTATTTCCCTGTCCCCAGAGTTGTGATTACTGTCTGAAATTAAATTGTGTTAACTGATTAATATCTAGATTGATCCACAGTAACACAGTAAATGATGGCAGACCAACAAGGTGGCCAGAGCCAGGGCCGCTGAGAGACTGGGCCAGCCCCCCCCCCCCCCCGAGGCTGCTGCACCGCAATCCCCGGTCTCCACCCACCCACCCCCAGCCCCGTCGACAGGGGGGACAAAATTCCCCGGGTCCGGGCCTCCAAGGGGGGCCCGGCGCCGCAGTCCCCGGTCTCACCCGCCTGCCCTCGGCTCCATCGACAGCCTCTCTCCATCCACCACTGGGCCCCCTGCATTCAAATAACAGCGCCTCACCTCCGTGTGAAAGCGCAGTGGCAGATCGCCTCCCTTAGGGCCTTCCCTCCCTGTGTCCCGCCCTCGTTCTGCTGCTAACTTCCTGCTTCCGCACGTAGGCAAGCATAAGAAACCCTACATATGCCATTACGTGGGAGTCTGCCAACCAAGTTCATTTTATACTTTGTGCTACATTCTTGCGTTATTTTAACATCTAAGTCACCAGTCCAGCATATTGCCAAGAAATGAAAGTATAAGGACCATATTGCTACATGATTGGAAGGATTAGATAGGGTGTTAGGTGTAATGAATTCCAGGTGCACTTTCCCATTTCTTCAATAAAATGTTCTATTTTCTTAATCAGCCTGCCATTTCGAAAAACACTTGCCTTATGTACGCATCTTCAGACGTCAACTAAACAGCTCATTCCAGAAATCTGACCGAAGAATTCCATACTTGCACCTCCTGAGGAACAGACTCCACCATAGGAATGCTTCACTTTCTGCTTTGATAATCATCTGATAGATGTTTTATTAATTCGCCTTGTCCGATTGCTTACTTCCCTGCAGGAATGTTGGTTGAAAAGTATCTCTAGCACCCGTCTAAGTAATATGTCTTTGGCTGATATAGGATGAGATGAAGCTGCAAGTTCGTCTAAAATGTCAGTCGTGTAAGCTTTGATGATTTGTAGCTACTCAGCTATTCGAGCTCCTCTTACGACAGTAGACAGGGTGCGCGCAGGAAGACAGGCCCGCTTGCTTACAGACTGCATTTGGTGGAAGGAAGAAACAGAGGGGATCCTAACTGGCGAAATGCATAACAGAGGAAGGTGCATCATAGCTAGTGCAGTTTTTCTAGTGAAAAAGGTGCCGGTACTCAAATACCAGGCCACCTCTTCATGGGTGGGGTGATCACTAAGGGACCCACCCCACAATCGCCAGGCCCCCTGCAACTAGTCACAGAATCTATGACAAGGCAGAATTGGTATGTAGAGCCTGTGCTCTTTCATTAAAACTTGGGGACCATGGGTCAATTTTAGCAGACAATGGAAAAGGTGCCGGTACTCAGTACCCCCAAGTACCCCCTCAGAAAAAGCCCTGATCATAGCAGAAAACAATTGTCAAGGCCTAAAATTAAGCAAACTACAGAACCATTAAGAAATATTTATAGTTTCTACAACAAGACTGAAGGACACAGAAATAAATGAGATTTCCTTAGAATATGCAGGGAGATGGAGGGAACGCAGCAACACAGTAACATAACATAACATAGTAGATGACAACAGATAAAGACCTGTACGGTCTATACAGTCTACCTAACAAGATAAACTCATAATATATGATATGATACGACCTAATCTATATTTGATGTTGATTTGTCCTTGCCATTTTCAGGGAACAGACAGTAGAAGTCTGCCCAGCCCTAGCTTTATTCTCCAACTACTGAAGCTGCCATTGAAGCACACTCCAGCCCATCCAAATCTCTCCAGCCATGATCGGGGCACAGACTGTAGAAGTCTGCCTGGCACTGGGCCTATCTCTCCAGCCTCAATTAGGCACAGACCATAGAAGTCTGGCCTTGTTCTCTAACTACTGAAGCTTAATCTGTCCAGCCGTGATCAGGGCATAGACTGTAGAAGCCTGTCCAACACTTGCTGTGCTTCTCAATTACTAGTGTTGCCATCTAATTACCGCTAAGCTTGTTTGGTTCCATGCCTTCCATACAGGATTCCTTTGTGTTTATCCCACACATTTTTAAATTCTGTTAATGTTTTTATCTCCACCACCTCCAGCGGGAGGGAATTCCAGGCATCTACCAACCCTCTCCATGAAAAAGTACTTTCTGGCGTTATTCCTGAGTTGGCCCCCCTGCAATCTAAATTCATGTCCTCTAGTTCTACCACTTTCCCTCCTCTGGAAAAGGTGTTTTTGTATATTAATACCTTTCAAATATTTGAATGTCTGAATCATATCACCCCTGTCTCTCCTTTCCTCCAGGGTGAACATCTTCAGGTCATCAATTCTCTCCTCATATGTCTTGTGGTGTAAACCCCATACCATTTCTGTCACTTTTCTCTTACCCGCTTCAAGTCTTTTTATTTCCTTAGCAAGATAAGGCCTCCAAAACTGAACACAATACTCCAAGAGGGGCCTCACTAACAACCTGTACAGAAGCATCAACTCTTCCTTTCTTCTGCTAATTATATCCCTCTCTATGCAGCCCAGCATCCTTCTGGCAACGGCCACTTCCCTGTCGCATTGTTTGGTCATCTTGAGATCCTCAGACATCATCACCTCACGGTCCCTTTCCTGAACTGTGCTAATCAAACTCTCTCCTCCCAGCTTGTACATCTCCTTTGGATTTCTGCACCCCAAGTGCATCACTCTGCACTTCTTCGCATTAAATTTTAATTGCCAGACAAAGATTTGACTACTCTTTTCATTTTAATTCTTCTTATGGTTTCTACTCCCTCCGGGGAATCCACTCTATTGGCTATCTTTGTGTCATCCGTAAAAAAGCACATTTTTCCTTCTAACCATTCAGCAATGTCTCTCATAAATATATTAAACAGTATCAGCCCCAGTACTAATTCCTGAGGCACTCCACTACTCACTTTTCTTTCCTCCAAGCGAATTCTGTTGACCACCACTCTCTGTTGCCTATCAGTCAACCAGTCGGTACTGTGCTTTTTTTTCCTTACAGTAGAAACTGTGTGTCTGAACTTAAGGAAAATGTTCCCAGTATTTTCCATGTGAGTAGTGGTAAAATTAGCCTTTACAGCAATTGTTCTCGGCACTGTCCTAGGGGGCCAGCCAGTCAGGCTTTCAGGATACCCACAACGAATAGGCAGGAGGTACACTGCCTTGATCCATTGCCTTGTAAATGTTTTCACAGTTCTGATCCTTGTACGTTTCACGTTCTGCTGTCCAAAAAGGGCAGTTCAAAATGTAGTAATGCTGGATTTTGCTTCACAGATTTAAACAGCGTACTCTACATTTCAACATTAAAGCAGATACTGTAGCAAGACCGGCTTATCCACTCCTACACTAGCTAAGATAATATTCAACCACCTTTCTGATTTCGTATACAGCTTTCTATAAATTAGTCCCCTTATTTTCTAACACTTTTTTCTCTATCTGTCTATGTTACACCTCCGCTTACACCTATGCTGTCTATTCAAATGTTTTATTGTCTATTGTGTTGACATTGTAAGTAGCACAATATGCCATAGTATGTATGAATATTTTTACTGCTGTAATTGTCTATTGCCTGTGTTTGACTTATTCTTCCTGTACACTATCTTGAACATAAGAGCAGCCATATTGGGTCAGACCAATGGTCCATCTAGCACAGTATCCTGCTTCCAACAGTGGCCAATCCAGGTCTATACTACTCAGGATTTTATAGATCTCAATCATATCCCCCCTCAGCCATCTCTTTTCCAAGCTGAAGAGCCCTAACCTCTTTACCCCTTCCTCATATGGGAGGAGTTCCATCCCCTTTATCATTTTGGTTGCTCTTCTTTGAACCTTTTCTAATTCCGCTATATCTTTTTTGAGATATTGTGACCAGAATTGAAGGCAATACTGAAGGTGATGTCGCACCATGGAGCAATAGAGAGGCATTATAATATCTTGGCCTTATTTTACATTCCTTTCCTAATAATTCCTAGAATCCTGTTTGCTTTTTTGGCCACCGCCGCACACTGGGCAGAAGATTTCAGTGTATTGTCTACAATGACTGACTCCTAAGGTGGACCATAACATCAGGTAACTGTGATTCAGATTATTCTTCCCAACATGCATCACTTTGCATTTATCCACATTAAATTTCATCTGTCATTTAGATGCCCAGTCTTCCAGTTTCTTAAGGACTTCCTGCTATTTTTTGATAAGCTGCATGTTTTTTTTTACAACTTTGAATAGTTTTGTGTCATCTGCAAATTCCCCCCCCACCCCCCCCCCCCTTCACAAAGCTGTGCTAGCAGCTGCCGGTGAAGTAATGCCGACACAGCTCATTCAAAGCCACTAGTGCAGCTTTCTAAAAGGGGGGTTAATCAAACCACTCATTATTCCATTTTCCAGATCATCTATACATATGTTAAATAACACCAGTCCCAGTACAGATCCCTATGGAACTCCACTATTCATCCTCCATTGAGAAAAATGGCCATTTAACCCTGTCCAATAACCAAGTCCTAATCCACAGAAAGACGTGGAGGGGCATAATCGAATGGGGACGCCCATCTCTAAGGACGCCCTTGTGAATGGGCGGGGCATCCCGTATTATCGAAACAAGATGGGCGTCCAAGGCATTTGGTTGTGGGAGGAACCAGCATTCATAGTGCACTGGTCCCCCTCACATGCCAGGACACCAACTGGGCACCCTAGGGGGCACTGCAGTGGACTTCAAAAATTGCTCCCAGGTGTATAGCTCCCTTACCTTCGGTGCTGAGCCCCCCAACCCCCTCCCCAAAACCCACCCCCCACAACTACCATAACCCTTAGGGATGAAAGGGGGCACCTACATGTGGGTACAGTGGGTTTCGGGTGGGTTTTGGAGGGCTCCCATTTACCACCACAAGTGTAACAGGTGGGGGGGGGGGGGGTGGGCCTGGGTCCGCCTGCCTGAAGTGCCCTTCACCCACTAAAAACTGCTCCAGGGACCTGCATACTGCTGTGATGGAGCTGGGTATGACATTTGAGGCTGGCATAGAGGCTGGCAAAAAATGTTTTAGAATTTTTTTTGGGGGGGGGGAGGGGGTTGGTGACCACTGGGGGACTAAGGGGGGCTCATCCCCAATTCCCTCCGGTGGTCATCTGGTCAATTCGGGCACCTTTTTGAGGCTTGGTCGTGAAAAAAAAGGGATCAAGAAAAGTCGGTCAAATGCTCGTCAGGGATGCCCTTCTTTTTTCCATTATCGGCCGAGGATGCCCATCTCTTAACCACGCCCCCGTCTCGCCTTCGCTACGCTGACAACACACCCCCGTGAACTTTGGTCATCCCCGCGACGGAAAGCAGTTGAGGACGCCCAAAATCGGGTTTTGATTATGCCGATTTGGGCGACCCTGAGAAGACGCCCATCTCCCAATTTGTGTCAAAAGATGGACACCCTTCTCTTTCGATTATGCCCCTGATTGCCTCCTATCCCATGACTTTTTAATTTTCTCAGGAGTCTCTAATGAGGAACTTATCAAAAGCTTTCTGAAAATCTAGATACACTTCGTCAACCGGCTCACCTTTATTCACGTTTTTTTACACATTCAAAGCAAAGAAACAAATTGGTGAGGCAAGACATCCCTTGGCTGATTCCATGCTGATTCTGTCCCATTAAACCATGTTTGTCTACGTGTTCTGTAATTTTATTCTTTATAATAGTTTCCACTATTTTCCCCAGCACAGAAGTCAGGCTTACCGGTCTGTAATTTCCCAGATCACCCCTGAAACTCTTTTTAAAAATTGGAATTACATTGGCCACCCTCCAATCTTCAGGTACTACAGATTATTTTAATGATAGGTTACAGATTACTAACAACATATCAACAATTTCATGTTTGAGTTCTTTCAGTACCCTGGGGTATATGCAGTGGCGTTCCTAGCGTCGACGACACCCGGGCGGATCGCCGATGCGCCCCCCCCCCCCGGCGAAATGACACCCCCCCCCCGGGTGCACGCCGCTAGGGGGGGTGCCGCGGTGCGCGCCTGTTGGCTGCGAGTTCGAATCGTTACGCTAAATTCTCTCGTTCGCTGCAGCTCCCTCCCTCTGCCCCGGAACAGGAAGTAACCTGTTCCGGGGCAGAGGGAGGGAGCTGCAGCGAATGAGAGAATTTTGCGTAACGATTCGAAGTCACAGCCAACAGGCGTGCGCCGCGGCACCCCCCAGCGGCGTGCACCCAGGGCGGACTGCCCCCACCGCCTCCCCCCCTTGGTACGCCACTGGGTATATGCCATCTGGTCCAGGTGATCTGTCACTCTTTAACTTGTCAAGTTGGCAACTTCCAGGTTCACCGAGATTTCTTTCAGTTCCTCTGCATTGTCACCCTTGAAAACCTTCCTGTACAGGTAGATCCCTGTACATACCAAAGCAAAGAATTCAGTCAAGCTCTCCACTATGGCCTTGTCCTCCCTGACTGCCCTTTTTGCTACTTCATGATCTAACTGTCCCACGGATTCCCTCACAGGCTTTTTGCGTCTGATGTACCTGAAAAAGGTGTTACTTTGAGTTTTAGTCTTCACGGCAAGTTTTTCTTCGTATTCTCTGTTAAACATTTTTATCAGTGCTTTGCATCTAGCTTGACAATGCTTATGTTGCTTATTTTCTTCGTTTTGATCCTTTTTCCATTGTTTGAAGCATGTTCTTTTGGCTCTAATAGCCTATTTCACTTCACCTTTTAACCATGCTAGCTGTCGTTTGCTCTTCTTTCCATCTTTATTAATACATGGAATACATCTGGTCTGGACTTCCACAATGGTATTTTTAAACAACGTCCATGCCTGATTTCAAAGTCCTAACCTTTGCAGTCAACCCTTTCAGCTTCTTTTTAACCATTTTCCTCATTTTGTCATAGTAACCAGTTTGAAAATTAAATGCTGCTACAGTAGATTTCTTTATTGACTTTACTCCAGATATCAACTCAAATTTGATCATGTTATGATCACTGTTTCCCAGTGGATCCAACATCTCTCGTGCCTGCATTCCACTAAGGTGAGATTGTTCAAAAAGGCAGTAGATAATTCCTAATAAATAAATTATGGAAATATTCAAAATGGCATTAAGAATAAGAAATTAAAAAATCTTGATTGCATAAGTTCATTTCTAAAAATTGCCTTAGCACGGTCTATAATAAGTTAAATAGAACCCTTCTACGTCACAGCTGAGCTGATTTGAATACCTCTGGATGAAGAATCTAGATGTATCTATCATAAGTACATAAGCACTGCCATATTGAGAAAAGACCAAGGGTCCATCAAGCCCAGTATCCTGTCTCCGACAGCGGCCAATCCAGGCTTCAAGAACCCGGCAAAACAAAAAATAAAATTATATATATATATATATATAAATAATGTTCAATGGACTTTTCCCTCAGGAATCTGTCCAAACCCCCTTTAAATTCCGTAAGTCCAGCTGCTGTCACTACATTCTCTGGCAACGAGTTCCAGAGTCTAACTACACGCTGAGTAAAGAAAAACTTTCTCCTATTTGTTTTAAATCTACCATATTCTAGCTTCATCTTGTGTCCCCTGGTTTTGTTGTTGTTTGAAAGTGTAAACAAACGCTTCACATCTGTCCGCTCTACTCCGCTCATTATCTTGTAGACTTCTATCATATCATCCCTCAGCCACCTTTTCTCCAAGCTGAAGAGCCCTAACCTTCTCAGTCTTTCCTCATAGGGAAGTCGTTCCATTCCCTTTATCATTTTCGTTGCCCTTCTCTGCACCTTCTCTAATTCCTTTATATTTTTTTTGAGATGCGGCGACCAGAATTGGACACAATACTCGAGGTGCGGTCGCACCATGGAGCGATACAACGGCATTATAACATCCCCGTATGAAGATGAATTTATAGCAAAGGTCTAAAAATACTAAAAATGGAACTGTCAAAGAAACTCCAAGATATAATTATTCAGTAGGTGCAGGGCTGGAGAAAGGCTGTAAGAAAATGTCAATGTCTTGAATATCCTTCGGGGCACTGTCAGGTCCATTATTGCTGAGGAAACAGTCTGGCACCACCAAGAAAATTGATCAAGCCTCCCCTTCAGAATCAATAGATGTACATTAAGAACTGCTGATGAAAGTCACTGTCAGGCTTAAGATGACTTCAAAGAACTATACAGATCTCTGGCTGTGACTAGGGGAAAATGTTGACTGTTAATTTCAGGATTACTTCATAAACATGGCCGCCACAGAATGGCGGCAAAAAGGAAGCCACTGCTGAAAAAAAATTCTATGATATGCCATATAGAATGTCCATAGAAACAGTTAGGGAACACTGACTGTACACATGTGAAAAGATTTTGTTGTCTGAGAAGATCAAAGTGGAATTCTTTTGGTTTCAATGCTAAATGATATGTGTACCATGGAACAAACATAGCTCTCAACCATATTAATACCATCCATTACAAGTGACTCACATGTTTGGGAAGGCTGAAGCAGAGGAACAGAGAAGGGGGTAAGGAGTGATGGCCATGGGCTACACAGACTTTCTCTCTTCCTTAACTGCACAGAGAACTGTCAGACTTCCATAGTCTCCTGTTTTCTCCTTTCTGAAACCCATTCTCACTCATTTACTTTCCCTTCTTACTGCCCACTTCAAGCAGCACTCTTGCACTCTCCTCTCTGTGTCCTCTCACAGAAAGTGTTTCCCCACCTGTGGCTGCTGATTGGCTCGTTCTGCTACCTGGGACCAATCAAAACAGAAGGTGGAGAATTACTAGTTACGGACTTATGGGTATTGCCAACAAAACATGCTCTAGCTTTTGGTGAAATAAGACATGTATGAGAACTGAAGAAGATGGCATGAGGGTATAGAAGTTATGTTAAAGCTGAGGTTTAGTAAATGTAATAGGCATACGCATTGAGTTCATCTCTTCAAGGGAAAGAGTGAAATTGTATTTTAATTAGGAGAAAGGATGTTTATTAGTGAGTATGAGAGTGCATGACTGAGGTATTATTGGCAAGGGGAAACTGTACTTAATATATATTGGATTTGATAAAAGTTGTTTGAAAAATTAATACAATTGTGTAGAAAAGAAAATGTGTAGTTACTTTTGAAGGGAGTTATGCATATTTATCGGGGGAAATTCTGAAAAAACTGACTGGGTTGCCACCCTCAAGGACTGAGCTTGCCCACCCCTGCTTTAGACTCTTGGGGCCTGATGTTCAGACTGCGGGAATTAGCCGGGTTGATTCTTGCGGTTGGTACTGAGCCTGAATATTCAATGTCGGGCTATTTCTGATGACTGGCATTGAATACCTGGGGTTTTTTTTTTGGCTGATATTCATCACTGGCCAGTTAAGTTGAAAATGGCCACAGATAGGCCTGCTATTTCGGTGGCTCTTAGCTGGCGATGCACTGAATATTAGTGGATAGCCTCTTATATCGCGTGATATAATCGGTTATCCGTTAAGTGCTAACCGGCAATATTCAGCAGGAAATAACCGGCTATCTCCCGCTGAATATTGCCGGATAGCTGGTTATGTGCATTTCTCAAAGGCCAAGAACAGGTTTTCAGGATACCCCTAATGAATATGCACGAGACACAGTCGCATGCAATTGAGGTTGTAGGTATGCAATTCTCTCTCATGCATATTCATTAGGACTATCCTGAAAACCAGACCTACCGGCAGCCTCTAAGGACTGCAAATAAAGACCAAGGCTTTAGACAGCCACTTTCTGGCCTGGGTGCTCTTAGGGCACATAAGACAGGGCAGACTTATCCAGCCTAGAGCCCACAAAAATATTTTAATCAGAAAGAATAAAAAATGAAGTACAAGTTATTTTCATGCCTTGCCTTTCAGCCTTGAAAATATACAGAACAGAATACAAATACAGAAAATACAATATACAAACAATTCAAATTAAAAGCTCAGTCATATTATTAAATACCACCGAGGGAGGGGCCCATGAAGGTAAAAATGCTTCGGGCTCACAAACGTCATAATGCAAGACCTGACATAAGTGCGTTGATAAGCAGTTCGAAATCCAATGAACAATCCAACAGAAAGGACTTAACAAGGACCTGGGGTTCCTAGCCCATTATAAACCATAAAGCTGTATGTCTCTGTTGATCACCCTCCCCTCACCTATCCACATCCATCCTGTTAGAATATCAATGATATGCTTTGATGTCCCCATGCATACCTCCGACCCACCCCCATCCTCCCACCCTGTCAGACTGTCATAGTAATGCTTGAATGTTTTCACTTATATACACTGTCAGCTAGCACATTTGCTTATTTCCCATCTGACGAAGAAGGGCAACCTTCGAAAGCTAATCAAGAAATGTATTAAGTTATGTCCAATAAAAAAGGTATCATCTTATTTTCTTTTCCATGTTTTATTTTGTTTGATTTCTATTGAAATCCAATGAAGTAAGGATACTATGAAGGCTGGAAGAGAAAGTTGTTCTTGTGCTGAATTCAAGAAACAGGAGACTGTATGGCACATTGGGCTTTTGCCGAAAAATGTTGGCTCAGATCAGTTAAAAATGTGTGGTCTAGAATGGCAAGAACATAAAAAGTTGGAGAAGCCCCAAAATGCTGTTGAAACTGTCTGTAAATTACACAAGTACTCTGACTCAATGCCTCTGAGAAGCTGCACACCACAAGAGCAGAAAAAGAAACAGATTTTGGGGCTCTGCAGGGACATATTCCAAAGTGAAACTTGCCCTGGCGTGTGATATGAAACTTTTTTCCCACAGACACAGGCTGACTGATAGTCAAAAGCAGTTATGTGGTTGGCAGCGGGTGCTGACTACAGAAATGTTTTCTAAAAACACTGGCATTTATCCATATACCGGTAAGTAACCTTATGCAGGTGTGTGGCCTGCACGCTAATGGATTCCCCCCCTCTGTGAATAACCTTCGGAAGGGATTCGACCCCAAAATGAGCGTTATAGTAGTGCACTGAATCCCCATCCTAGGCAAACAGTTTAAAACGTTACTCAATAGCAAAAAACAAATCAAATGTTTTTAAACCAGGTACAAGAGAATAAGGTAGAAAAGAAACTAGAAAATGTGTAACGATCAGGACATTTGAAACAATCAATAGCAAATGCGTCTTTGTAATCATAGCAGTGGTAATGTTTCTCTTCCTTCATCCTTGGTTCCAAATGGTTTTGTACTGCCTAATGGGCCCCTTTGAAAGTATACAGCCAACCAGCTGGGCATTACAAAGGGAAATACTGACTGAGAGCTGCTGATTGCAAGCCCAAGGTCTGGTGGTAGATACACACAGGGCCTTAGGCCCTCATGATCAAAAGCAAACTCTGGCGCTAGAGGCTGTTAACGCCATACTAGCGCCAGAGTTTGCAGCCGACCCATGATCAGAGCCCTCGAGCGCCTGAAACAGCGCACTCGAGGGCTCTCAGCGCAAGTAGCATGCAAATGCATGCTAAACAGGGCTTCTAGCGCAATTAACGCATTCATCCTCAATGATCAGCGACCAGCGCGCCAAAGACTGGGTCGCTGACCGCAGCAAAATCAACGCCAGCTCCGAGCTGGCGTTAGATTTTGCGGATCATTGGGGAGGAATGGTGAGCCCTGTCCAGCATGCAGTTGCATGCTGGCAGGCCCCCCTTCCCCCACAAGGCAAACTCGAACGGGGGGCTGGAGGTCCGGTGGGTCTCCAGCCCCACGAAACCCCCAGAAGTCGTCGATCCATCAAGGGGGGGCTGGAGGTCCGGTGGGTCTCCAGCCCCCGAAACCCCGACCGGGGGGGGGGGGGGGCTGGTGGTCCGTTGGACCTCCAGCCCACCCCAAATCCTCCCCCCAGCGTTGTCTTTAAATTCCCTGGTGGTCTGTGGTGTCGTGACACCCCCCTGGCCCCGTCCCGGCCCCCTCCCGGCCCCCCTACCTTTCTGTTGGAGGAGGGACGCAGCCTGCCTGCCTCCCTCCTCTTCCAGTCAGTCGTAGCCCAAAATGGCGGCGCCCAGCACCGCCCACTGCATCCTGGGATGCACTGGGCGGGGCTACAGACCATGTAAGGGAATCGCTCCCTTACATGGTATGTAGCCCCGCCCAGTGCATCCCAGGATGCAGTGGGCGGTGCTGGGCGCCGCCATTTTGGGCTTCGACTGACAGGAAGAGGAGGGAGGCAGGCAGGCTGCGTCCCTCCTCCAACACAAGGTAGGGGGGCCGGGACGGGGCCAGGGGGGTGTCACGGCACCACGGACCACCAGGGAATTTAAAGACAACGCTGGGGGGAGGATTTGGGGTGGGCTGGAGGTCACTTCAACATGATAATCAAAGATAATAGCGCTGCTTTGATTTGCATGCATTATCTTTGATCATCGATGCAGAAAAGCCCTGCGCTGTCCCGGCGCTATTTTTAGGGCGATGTTTGGAACAGCGCAGGGCTTTTGATCATCTGGGCCTTAGTGAGTTATGTGTGGAAGGTGCAGACACACAAGGAGCAAGGCAGAGGGGTCACCAAAACTGAAGCCTGTCCATTGTCTCCCCTGCTTGGCCCTGACAAAGTAGGAGGGGTGGACGTGCCAGGGGCCTTGTCACACAGGGTGCTCTTTTGGTGCTCTTACTACCGTGGTTTCAGGACTGGTTATTTTTGGACTTTGGTGCTCTTCCACCCTTGTGTGTTTTGATCCCTTTGGTTTGTTTGTGGAAGTATTGGACCTCCTCCCCCCTTTTTTTTTTAGAATAGTGCCCAGCACTTACACACATAACTGCCGATTATTGGCACCTCTGATGTGTGCAACTGCTATTATACTATAACATATGTGTACTTGCTCCCAAATTCTATAACAGTCACTAAAAATTGCGCAAGACATGTAATTGAATAAGAAGCCAATTAGCACCAATAATTGAGACTTTAACCAGCAATTATTGGTGCAAATTGGATTTAATTAAAATTTCCACATGGGTCGAGAAAGGTCGTGGGAGGGTTATGGGGTGATCAGGTTCATTCCTTTAATTTATGCACATTGTTATAGAAAAAAGGGTGATCCGTGCCTAATTTAGATGCAGGGATTTTCCTCCAAGGTTTTGTTGGTATAAATGGTGACACCTAAATTATTATTATTATTAGCATTTGTATAGCGCTACCAGACGCACGCAGCGCTGAACACCTGATACAAAGAGACAGTCCCTGCTCAAAAGAGCTTACAATCTAAATAATACAGACAGGCAAGACAATTAAGGGCGAGGGAAGTACTGGGTGAGAAGGAAGGAAGGGACAAGGGGAGGGCAATTGAGTAGTGGCTAGGAGCTAAAAAGCAGCAGTGAAAAGGTGGGTTTTCAGCATAGATTTGAAAACAGGTAGTAAATGTAAATGTAGTCGAGGTTCCCAGCACTAAGCACTATTCTATAAATGATGCCTAAATTGAAGCACCATTTATAGAATAGTGCTGAGCGCTATTTTTTTTTTCAGTGCCAATTTTTTGGCCACTATTTATAGAACTCATTCCATAGTGTCTAACTATAAAGGGGTATGTGTATGGCAGGACCATGGACGTGTCAGCAATTGCTGTACACAACTTATAGAATACTATCACCAGCCACTGACCTGTTCTAAATGGGGTGTCTATATTGTAGTACACCATTTGTTTGAGGGTGTAAATAAGCATATTCATTTTTTTAAAAAATTTGGCTGTTTTCTGATTGAACTGGAGATTCTATGCCAGTATTTATTTATCGGTTACATTTGTATCCCACATTTTCCCACCTATTTGCAGGCTCAATGTGGCTTACATAGTACCGTAAAGGCGTTCGCCAAGTCCGGTAGAGAAACAAATACATGGCCTTCTCTTTTCATGGGGCTGCTTCAACTTTTTTTTAAGCCTTCCAAAAGATGTGGAACTGTGTCATGGTCAGACTGAGATCCCACAACACTGTGGAAAAATGGCCAGCATATGGTCATTTCCGGAGACACTAATTTTTAGACAGATGGAACTTTTTAGCCCCATGTTTATTTGTGTGTGCGTTCCAGAAAGTCAACTTCATTAGCTTGGGGTAGATTTTGGTAAGCTGTCAGTTGCTGTGGTTTTAGTTTAGGAAACGCGGCCTTTTCTTTCCACGACTCCCATTCTCAAGCAGTTTCCATTGTCATGCTTTCGGGAAATGAAATATGATATGTCTTCAAATTGTAAGAACTAGTCAAGCCATATAATTATGAAACTTTTACCAGCTGTAGAAGGTATAGGTGTAGCAGCTTGAAGTTGTGTTGTGGTATTAGGAGTGATTAGCTGGCTACTTAGGATTCCTTTTGATTAGTGGGTTTTTGCTTTCCATCTGTTGGATGCAGTAATGCTAAACTGCTCTGGATAAGAAGGGCATCTGGATCTGCAGATGTTTTATGCCACTCTGATGTAATTATCTAAGGTAGTTTAATGTTGTTTAGCCCAAATCTTGGTAGGAAAACTTTAAAATAAAATGTATTATTTCTAAATTACAAACACTCTCCAAAAAAAGAAGGAAAAAAATCCCCTACAGAGGAGTGAGAGCCACAAAACATATAGTACAGAAGACACGTAGGGCAACCAAAAATGACAAATCTCCAGAGCTTGATTGTAGTAAAATTTATTAAGAAGCCAGATACAATGGACTCAAGACGGACTGTGTTTCAGCAATAATTTCCTGAAACAATATATATGTTTAAAATAACATTTTTGTGATACATACCGTATTTTTCGGACTATAAGACGCACCGGACCTTAAGACGCACCTAGGTTTTAGAGGAGGGAAATAGGAAAAAAAAAAATTTTCCTTTTTCCCTCCTCTAAAACCTAGGTGCTCCGGTGCGTCTTGTCCGAGTTTCGGATCGCCGTCCCCTACTTACGCGATGCCATGTTCCCTGGTGGTCTAGTGACGTCGGGGCAGGAAAGAGCCCCCTCTTTCCTGCCCATCGCGCTGCTCTCCGTGCTCCTGACTGCTTCCTGACGGTCTTGGCGAGATTCAAAATGGCCGCCGAGAATCTCGGCGGCCATTTTGAATATCGCCGAGACCGTCAGGAAGCAGTCAGGAGCACGGAGAGCAGCGCGATGGGCAGGAAAGAGGGGGCTCTTTCCTGCCCCGACGTCACTAGACCACCAGGGAACATGGCATTGCGTAAGTAGGGGACGGCGATCCAAAACTCGCTACCTTCGGACTATAAGACGCACCCCCCATTTTCCTCCCAAATTTTGGGGGAAAAAAGTGCGTCTTATAGTCCGAAAAATACGGTATATTTTTTGGATTATAATTTTTAGAATGTATGCACGTGTTTTAGATACTTGACTCCTGAAGCAGGCAGTTTTATTGCTGAAACACAGTCCGTGTCAAGTCCATCATACCTGGCTTCTTAATAAATTTTACTACAATCAATGGAGATTTGTCATTTTTGTTTGGCCTACGTCCCTTCCCTACTATATTTCTTGTGGCTCTTATTTCTAAATTGACCTACATTTTGTATGTGCAGTGGAGGCCAAAAAAGCAAACAAGATGCTAGGAATTACTAGGAAAGGGTGCAAAATAAGACCGAGAGTACTATAATGCCTCTGTATCGCTCCATGGTGCGACATTACCTTGAGCCGTTGTTTTCAGTTCTGGTCGCTGTATTTCAAAAAAGATATAGCGGAGTTAGAAAAGGTTCAAAGAAGAGTGACCAAAGTGATAAAGGGGATGGAACTCTTCCCATATTTGGAAAGGTTAAAGAGGTTAGGACTCTTCAGCTTGGAAAAGAGACGGCTGAGGGGAGATATGATTGAAGCCTACAAAATCCTGTGTGATGTAGAATGGGTAGAAGTGGATCAATTTTTCTCTCTTTCAAAAACTTCAAAGACCAGGAGATGCTCAATGAAATTACATGGAAATACCTTTAAAACAAATAAGAGGAAATATTATTTTCATTCAATGAATATTTAAGCTCTGTAACTCTTTGCTGGAGGATGTAGTGACAGTGGTTAGCGTATCTGGGTTTAAAAAAGATTTGGATAAGTTCCTGGAGGAAAAATCCATAGTCTGCTTGCCCTGGGATTGGTAGCATGGAATGTTGCTACTATTGGGTTTTTGCCAGGTACTCGTGACGTAGATCGGCCACTGGTGGAAACAGGATACTGGGCTAGATGGACCATTGGTCTGATGGCTATTCTTATGTTTTTATGTTCATACATTAGTAAATCTAACTCTTGGATTGTGAACTCTCTGAGCCAGGGAGCTACCACCTGTCCTTGACTGTAACTCACCTTGAGCCTGGCTTTGGAAAGGGAAGTCATTACATCAATAATCCAAATGATAATTCTTCAGGGACTAATTTATCAGGACCTTTTTAAAATCCTGATTCCCAGCAGCAGCTAAATGAAATGAAGCATATTCTCATCTCGTACAGCTCTGCATTTTGCAAAGTTGAGATAAACTCACTAATGAGACGCTTCCGACTTGATACGAAACAGATGGTCCTATTAGATCCAGTTTTTATATACAAGGATCCCACTTTGCACTACTGTGATCTTCACAACAGAAGGAAAAGTGCCAAGTTTTATAGCATTGCAGAAAATCCATTACATTCGATGATGAATCTTTAATTTTCTTGTGTTTGTTTGATTCTTGATATACCGCCTTTCAGTGTTACAACAGGTACCAAATAGTACAATCCAACGTACTAAGCTGCATTATTGTCTTAATGCACATTGATATGTTTTAATTAGAGTTAAGCATATGGGCATTTCGTGGGTGTTCCAGAATTTACGCACGTAGTTTCACGTTTGTTACATTAACAAAATCCATCCCTTCATCTCTGAGCACTCTACCAGAACCCTTGGTCCACACTCTTATCACCGCTTGACTTGATTATTGTAACCTACTTCTCACCGGCCTCCCTCTTAGCCATCTCTCTCCTCTTCAATCAGTCCAAAACTCTGCTGCACGACTCATTTTCCGCCAAATTCGCTATGCTCACATTAGCCCCCCTCCTTAAGTCACTTCACTGTCTCCCTATCTGTTTCCGTATTCAGTTCAAGCTTCTCTTATTGACCTATAAGTGTATTTACTCTGCCGCTCCCCAGTACCTCTCCACTCTCGTCTCTCCCTACACCCCCCCTCGGGTACTCCGTTCTGTAGATAAATCTCTCTTATCCGTCCCCTTCTCCTCTACTGCTAATTCTAGACTCCGTTCCTTTTGTCTTGCTGCACCTCATGCCTGGAATAGACTTCCTGAGCCTGTGCGTCTTGCCCCGTCTTTGGCCGTTTTCAAGTCCAAACTTAAAGCCCACCTCTTTACCACTGCTTTTGACTCCTAACCACTACTCACTTGCCCTGTCCTTTAACCTCACCTATTTATTCCCTTACCCTTAATTGTTCTGTCTGTTTGTCTTATCTAGATTGTAAGCTCTTTGAGCAGGGACTGTCTTTTTGTGTATGGTGTGCAGCGCTACATATGCCTTGTAGCGCTATAGAAATGATAAATAGTAGTAGTAGTAGTAGTAGTAGTAGTAGTAGTAGATACATTTTATAACAGGATACCTATGTAAGAGTCCAGAACAAAGGCAGAAAAAAGCTTTGATCAACAAGATGATTCTGTGCAAGAAGTCCAGGAGCAGTAGATGGTAAAAAAATGAAGACCATGAAAGAACAGTACGGTGCTTTTCCCCTTACCCCCTCTTCCCACCCCAACCACCCCTCCTGTTTTCTTCCCCTCTCCTAAACAAAATGAAGTCTGACCCTAATAGTAGTAATATTTTATCTATCATTAAGCGTGACGAGGGACTGTAGGGTTTGGTATGATACATGGAACCTTCTAGCAGTGATCAAAAGTTGTTTCTATCTGGAAACCACTGAGCTGATGATGAAATCAGTCAACATCTTCGGTGTTCTGGTCAACTCCCAGGTCTCCCTGTCACTAAAACCCTGCGATCAGTTTTCAGTTCCAACCATCAAGCCTACAGGTGAGCGTGGGCTTGGCAAACCTCGGAAGAAAGTTTGCTCACTCCGTGCTTGGGCAGTGTGTGCTTTTCTGTCAGTTTGACACCTTCTCCTTGGCACTCAGAAAGAGGACAAAAAGAGCAGATACTGTTTTGCAACCCTGGGGCTAGCTGATTTTATCTCGGAGTGAATCTGAAATAGAATTTATTATGCCTGCTTTTTTTATGGCACTGTATAGGCACTGTACAGTAAAACAAATAATGTCCACCTTATCTTTAACCCATTCTTTCTTTATTATCTCAATGTGCCATGTTGTGTCATAAAAAAAAGTTGATTGAGAAAGCTGTAGTGCAATCTGTAAAAACAGGACAAATAAAACTTTCTAGGTTTGTCTGTGTGATGCACCTGTTGAAATTGAAACAGAGAACAGAAAAGACTATTCAGCCCAGGGGCGGACTGACCATTCGGACAACCAGGCATTGCCCGAGGGCTTAGAGGCTTTAGGGGGCCCAGAGGCTCTGCCCGGATGCCCGCTGCACACTACAGCCCTCCCCGGTCTTACCTGCCCATTGTCCTGCCGCTATTCCCCTGCCCTGCACCGCCATATTTTAAAAATGGCGGCCGAGACTCCCTGCGGAAGTCTTGCGAGACTGTCGAGACCCATGAGACTACCGCAGGAAGTCTCGGCCGTCATTTTGAAAACACGGTGGCACCGGCAGACGGGGGAATAGCAGCAGCGCAGCGGGCAGGAAAGAACATGCTTCCCACCCCCTAACAGAGACCACCGGGCCCTTCAGGTAGGACTGGGGCAGTGGGGGGGGGGGGGGGTTGCTGTGGCGGTAGGGGACAGCAATGTGGTGGTAGGGGGGGTGTCAGGCAGCGGCCGGGCAGGGGGGCCCAGACCACTCTCAGTTCGCCCCGATACCCGCTTCTCAGCTCTGCAATCCCATTGTCCCATCAGAAATCTATGCCTCTGAGTGCCCCTGGTAGCTGATGCAGTTTGTGAACTTACAGTAATGATGTGGATTATCGGTAAATAAGCTTTTATTCATTTGGCTACAGGCCTGCACCTAGTTAATCATCCCCTTCAACTGTGTGAAATGATCATGAATTTTCTGTAAACAGCAACTTGCCTCTGCCAAACCCCTGTACTCTCCACACACTAAGGATATCTTTTGATTTAAAAGATTCTTATAAATTGGCCAACGTAGACCCCCCCCCCCCCTTCACAACAAGTTTATATGGCACCAAAATATAGTGCCAATACCCCCAGAACGAGTCAATATGGCAGGTACTATCACCTTTCTGTTCTGCTAGGAGTCCCTTCAACCAGGGTAGGATTAATCCTTTGATGGGTTCTAGACCCTGCCCCCCCTCGTCATAATATAAATATATTTTAAAACACTCACAAACAGGGTCCAGAATGGTTCTGACTGTAGAGGAGGAAGCAGCAGGAAAAAAAAAATCACTGCTCACCAACCCCTCCTGCCAACTGGAGGACAACACCCAGGGGTGAGAAGAATAGACGGACGTCTGAGGGCAGATGTTGTTGTTCAGCCCTCTGCCCCCCCGCCCCCTCCAACACACACACTTTTCTTTTAGGCATGTTCAGACCAAATGTTTTAATTTTGGGAATCACTGCCTTACTGTTATTTACAGGATTTTTCAAAAAATGTTTTTTTGTGTCTGGGACAATGTCATCTATAGTGTGCACTGTCGATCAATAATGTGAAATATTGTTCAATAATGAGCAGCAGTGTGCACTATTAATGACACAGGAAAAATCCTGAAATGTTGTTTTTCCTGTCATTTTGGGTTCAGGGCTGCTGACCAGATATTCAACGGCATTATCCGGTTAGGTTCATAAGACTAGCCATACTGGGTCAGATCGATGGTCCATGTAGACCAGTATCCTGCTTCCAACAGTGGCCAATCTAGTTCACAAATACCTGTCAGAACCCCAAAGAGTAGCAACATTCCGTGCTACCAATCCCAGGTACAAACATTGGCTTACCCATTTCTATCGCAGTAGCAGACTTTTCCTCCAGGAACTTGTCCAAACCTTTTTTAAACCCAGATACGCTAACTGTTGCTACCACAAATATACTAAGAGGGGCATTTTCAATATGAAGTCCAGCTATATAATCCAAACACCAGATATAGCCATTTTCAAAACAGCAAAACGTCTATTTTTTTTTTTCTGAAAATGGCCACATGCTAGACCCTTTTGTGCTCTATGTATTTATCTTTGTAGTATGTTATTTGGGGGAAAAAACATTCAAGTGAAAAAGGCACAAAAGCAAGCCATTGTGATGTAGGAGGAGCCAGCATTCCTTGTAAACTGGCCACACAGACATCCCAGGAGAGCAATGGGGCACCCTAAGGGGCACTGCTGTGGACTTCATATGAAAGCTTCCAGGTAAACATCCCGCCATTGCTCCCTTATCTTGTCTGCTGAGCCCTCCAAATCCCCCCCCCCCCCCCCCCCCCAACTGTACAGCACTACAATAGCTGGAGAGATGCTGATAGAAAGGCAGAGAATACAGAGTAGAAATCTGTTCAAAGCCTCCGGGGCACAGTGATCCCATGGTTATTACAATCTAGAAGTGATAAATATGAAAAGTCACTTCATGTTGCCTCTCTTAAAAAAGTTTTAAGAAGTGCATTATCTTCTAAGGTGCAAGCTGTAATTATATTGCCGGCATCTACCCATGGAGAATGGAACACTTCTTTGGTGGGGCTAAACAAATCAGTCTCTGCCCCTACCCCCAGGATCTGTAGTTGCTAAATCCATGTGAAGCCAATTATTGGCCTGCTCATGGCCTCTGTGGCCCACTCCCTTCTACTGTTTTTGTATCCAGGAGCATCCGAGCATCACAGAGCCTTAGCAAAAAGAAAGAGAGAAGATCTTTTTGCTAAGGCTCTGTGAACAATTCTATGATGTGATCTTTCCAGTTTATGTGTTCTTCAAGTTGAGAGATTAAGAAATCTGTATACGTCAAGCCATTGACCCCTGATGAAGGCTGTATAGCCGAAACACGGACCGTGTAGGGTCCCAATAAACTTTCTTTTGGTGCTCTTACTACCGTGGTTTCAGGACTGGTTATTTTTGGACTTTGGTGCTCTTCCACCCTTGTGTGTTTTGATCCCTTTGGTTTGTTTGTGGAAGTATTGGACCTCCTTCCCCCTTTTTTTTTAGAATAGTGCCCAGCACTTACACACATAACTGCCGATTATTGGCACCTCTGATGTGTGCAACTGCTATTATACTATAACATATGTGTACTTGCTCCCAAATTCTATAAACAGCACCCAAATTTGGGCGCACAGTTACATAATAGGATCAGTTATGCACATAACTTCATTTGCTAATAAGCACTAAATTGGTGATAAGTATCAATGATTAGCCTTAACTTGCAATAATTGGCAATAATTTGAAGTTACGCATGTAAGTGACGTAAGCCATTCTATAAACCGAGTGACTAATTTCTAAGATGCACAACTCCCAAGGGGGGCATGGACCTGGGAGGCGGCATGGGCTGATCAGGGGCATGCCAAGAAATTAGGCGCGCTGTTGGAGAATGCTGGTATAGAATTCGTGCTTACGCACATCATTCAACCATCTAAATTTCATTCCAAATAAGAAGAGCTTCATACATAAGAGAAGTGGTATGACTACTCAAAAGCTGTGAAAACAATTCATGAACATCTAAACTTCAGGAAATCACTAAAAACCAACCTCTTCAAAAAGGCTTACCCCACCGATCCACCGTAAATCACCATACCCAGCAACACTGCATAACTAATGATCGTATGAGACAATAAACAATTTACATTCCCTTCGACCCTCATGGTGTCTGACACACACCTACCTCATCAGACCACAATATAACTTTGTATCTGATATCAACCGACTTGGCAAACGCCATTACGGTACTATGTAAGCCACATTGAGCCTGCAAATAGGTGGGAAAATGTGGGGTGCAAATGCAACAAACAAATAAATAAATAAAATACTCTTACATTTTAAGCCTTTTGGACTAGGAAAATGTATTTTTACTGCCTCACGAATATAATATTTAGAACTACATAAATAAATTAAATCATAGAAATAAGTAGGCGATAAACCATACAGTAGGTTGCAGTTACACAGACCTTAAAGTAGAACCATGTTTCCATAGGAAGCCAATGCAAATTAATTAATAAAGGAGTCACACTATCAAATTTGCAAGCTGAAAAAAAATCAAACAGGCTGCAGTATTCTGAATAAGTTGTCATCTTTAAAGCTGTTTTTTTTGGGCTCCCTGCATAAATGATATTACTGTAGTCTAATATACAAAGAAGACTACTTGGACTACAATACGAAAAACTGTTACCTCCAAAAAGACTATGAATTTGTTTTCTCAAAAGCAGGAATGATTTCTTCACTAATGAACTAATCTGCGAGTCCAACTTCAATGAACCCAAAAATATTATTCCTAAAATCTTAATATTGTCTTTGAAAATAAAATTAGGGTTACTTATTTTAAGAATACTGTCATTCCAAATGTTCCACATTGACCTACAAAAAAGAATTTAGTGCCCTTTTACAAACACACAGCAAGCCCATCACGGGCTTGCTGCATGCTAATTTGGGACTACCGCAGGTTTTCATAGCGCTGGAGGCTTACCCAGCTGTACCAGCGTTGAATGGTTACTGTCGATTTAGCACGGAAGCCCTTACTGCCACCTAAATAGGGGGCGGTAAGGGCTCCCCTAGGAAATAGTTGCGTGGCAAGTGTTTCACTTACTGCATGAGAAAAAGGGGGTCTGTTCCTTCCACAATCACGCAAGCAGAAAACAACACAAAGTAGAGGAAAAAAACAAATCCAAGTGACCAGACAAACACAGCGGTGAGAGCTCCAAACAAAGGTTATTAGGACCCAACACGGTCCGTGTTTCGGCAAAAAGCCTTCCTCAGGGGTCGATGGATCCTCTGCAAAACGTGTAATCAACTATGCGTGCTTGGAATGCACAAATCTAATGCCACTGGAATCCGTGGAAATGGACGCTGCCAATGCAAAAAATAAAAACTGGCGTCACTCTTCATCAATCTCAATCATGATTCAGACCACATCACAGAACAGAGTCTTTATTAATATCATTGTTAAGTAGTGTTAGAGGATTGATAAGCACAGGAAAGAAGGTTCTAGTACTCCAGTTTGACATGTCTAGCGCCTTTGACATGGTGGATCATAACACACTACTCTGTCTCCTGGATAGCACTGGAATAGAAGGAGTTGTATAAAGCTGGTTTAAAGGTTTCCTTAGCTTGAGATCATACCAGGTCAAGATGTCTAATGATATCTCTTCTCCCTGGTCTCCAAAATGCAGAGTACCACAGGGTTCCCTATTGTTGCCGATACTACTCAATAACATGATTGTGCCTCTGGGTAGAAAGCTAGAAAAATGTTCAAAGTAATGCTTTGTATTCCCCTTACAGGGGATATCAATAGTATACACAACACAGTCTAATTTGGCCTAAACAGAATGGACACTTGGGCCTCGAACTTCCGACTGAAACTAGAAAAAAGACCAAACTACTAGTAATTAATAAGAAAATACTATTAAGATTGGTCAAACCAGTTACCCTTTAGAAAGAAGCATAAAAATCCCGGGAGTCATAATAGACCAACACTTGACAAACAGGTAACAATGGTCACCACAAAGTGGTTCAGAACACTATGGAAATTAAGAAGACTTAGAAGCTCCTTCTCCACCACCACATTTCTTATCCTTATACAGCCACTAATTTTATCCTAAATTGACTACTGCATCAGGATTTATGCCGGTTGCAAGGAATCAACTATAAAAAAGCTTCAAATTGCACAAAATATAGCCACACACCTGATTTTTAGGAGGTCCTGTTACCACAGGGTCACACCATTACTTCTCTCTCTACACTGGCTCCTGGTAAAAGCCAGAGTTTACTTTAAAATCATGGTTCTAGTCTTTCAAATATTATACAGAATGGCCCCAGACTATATGTACACTCATCACTTTTCCACTAAGGAATGCCTTGCAAGACACTCGAAACTTCCAGTTACTTCACTTTCCAAGTCTCAACAGAATACTATACAAATCCATCCACACCACAGGATTCTGTTACCCTGCGACAAAGACATAGAACTCCCTGCCAAGAAACATTAGACAAATAATTGAATACTTAACATTTTGCAAAATTCTTAAATCCCATCTAATAAAGGCTTTCTTATTAGATGTAGGTTAAATGCTGACTCTCTTCAACACTAACCATTTTCAGAATTGTACACTGTTAATTTTCTAGTTATTCAAATTGAGTTAGGTATCTATTAGACTGACTGTAACTGTCTTGTAATTGTACCATAATTTGTTTACTGTGAGCCACACAGAACTGAACTCTGGATAATGTGGGATATAAGAACCAAATAAAGTAAACGTAAATCCCAAATCTACTAGCAATGTTCCCAAAAAAAGACATTAACACATTGAGGGGCCTTTTTACTGAACTGTGTAAGCTCCTACGCATGGCGGTAATTTCATTTTTGACACACATCTGATACGTGCATCAGAAAACATTTTTATTTTCTGGCACGTGGGCGGTAATCGGCATTGTACGCACATAGACCACTACTGCCCAGTTAACGCTCGAGACCTTACCACTAGGTCAATGGGTGGCGGTAAGGTCTCAGGTCCAAAATAGATGCACGCCAATTTTCATTTTGTCACACATCCATTTTCAGCCAAAAAAAAAGGCATTTTTTACAGGTGCGCTGAAAAATGATTCTGGGTATCCAAAACACTTGCCTAGCTTAGGCCATTTTTCGGCGCACCTTAGTAAAAGAACCCCGGTGGGGGTGGGAGAGCGGTGATCCTGAGGGACTCCCCATCTCATCTGTCAAGAACCTGATCAGTGGTCATGAAATTTCACTTTATTTTATATATTTTACTTATTTGTTACATTTATATCCCACCTTTTCCCACTTATTAGTAGGCTCAAAGTGGCTTACATATTTCCAGAGAGGTGGTTACAGACTCCGGTGTGAACAAATACAGTATAGGGGTACTATTACAGTGACAAATACAGTAAAGAAGTATCGGTAAATAGGTTGGGGTGATTCAGACAAAATGTTAGGGTGTGATCATGCGTCAGGGTTGAATACTGTCCGTTTACTGATTAAAATGCCATATTTCATTATTCGGTATTTATGTCAGATACTGTGGGGTATGCCTTCTTGAACAGGTGAGTTTTTAGGTTTTTTTCGAAATTCTAGATGATTATTCGTAGATTTCAGGCGTTTTGGTAGAGAATTCCAGAGCTGTGTGCATATGTAAGAGAAACTTGACACGTATGTTGATTTATACTTCAAGCTTTTACAACTTGGGAAGTGAAGAGTTAAGTACGTTCTGGCAGATTCAGTTGTATTTCTAATTGGTAAGTCAACTAGTTCAGACATATAGCTCGGAGCTAGACCATGTATTATTCTGTGAACAAAGGTACAAATCTTGAAAGCGATACGTTCCTTGATTGGTAGCCAGTGTAGTTTTTCCCGGAGTTTTGCGCTTTCAAATTTAGATTTTCCATAGATAAGCCCGGCTGCCGTATTCTGAGCAGTCTGTAGTTTCCTTAGGATTTGTTCCCTGCAACCAGCATATACTCCATTGCAGTAATCGACATGTGTTAACACCATTGTTTGAATCATGTTGTTTGAGTTTGAGTTTCCACATTGTGTGGAACATTTTCTTTGTAATGGCAGTGGCTTGGTTCTTTAGCGTTAGGTTGCTGTCAATAATAATGCCGAGGATTTTCAGGTTATCTGAGATAGGAAGACTGTTTCAGGGTATGTATGGCTGTGGGGTAGTTTGTAAAATGTGAAGATGAAAGAATAAGGCAGTGTGTTTTTTCTTTATTGAGTTTTAGTTTGAATGTCATAACCCAGGTAACCATTAGGCTTAGGCTGTTTTTTATTATAGTGGTGATTTCTGAAAGGTTCGATTTGAAAGGTATGTATATTGTGACATCATCCGCATACAGAAAAGGGTTAACGCCTTGACTGAAAAGAGACTTAGCTAAGGGGGTCATCATTAGGTTGAAAAGGTTGGGTGAGAGAGGTGATCCCTGAGGTACTCCGCAGTCGGTTTCCCAGGGTGGAGAGATGTTGGAGTTTGACTTTACTGGATATGACCTTGTGGTTAGGAACCCCTTGATCCATTTGAGTATATTCCCTCCAATTCCTATCCTGTCGAGTATACTTAGTAGTATATTGTGGTCTACCATATCGAATGCGCTAGACATGTCGAATTGAAGTAGGAGAATTTTTTTACCTCGTGCAATTTCTTGCTTGAATTTGGCAAGGAGAGATACCAGTACAGTTTCTGTACTATGGAGGGGTCTGAAACCAGATTGTGATTCATGAAGTATTGAGAATTTGTTGATATACTCCGTGAGTTGTTTGGCTACGATAATTTCCATCAATTTGGTTGTCAGTGGGATGGATGCCACAGGATGATAGTTGGTGATATCATTTGATTTCTTCTTGGTGTCTTTTGGTAATGGTGTAAGTAAAATGTTGCTTTTGTCCTTGGGGAATAAGCCTTGTTGGAACATGTAGTTTAGATGGGATGTAAGATCTGCAATGAATCAGTCAGATGGTGATTTCATTAAATAGTTGGGACATGTGTCGAGTTGACAATGAGCAGATGACAGTTTTCTGGTCACCTGTGCAACTGTTTCGTCTATAGTCTGGGTGAAGTTTGACCAAGACCGATCTGCTGGATATTCTCCAGAGAGTGGGTGTAGTTCATCAAGGAAGGTATCAAGTTTAATGTTTTCATGGGACATGGTTTGGCATATGTTGGAAATTTTTTCTTTAAAGTATTTGGCAAGTTCTTCTGCTGGTGGAATGTCGGTATTTGATGTGGAGGGGCACAATCAAATGGGGCGCCCAAGTTTTCCTGAAGGCATCCTCGCAGGATGGCCCCGCGAAGGTGCAGGGAAACCCGTATTATCAAAACAAGATGGGCGTCCATCTTTCGTTTCGATAATACGGTTGGGTACACCCAAATCTCAACATTTAGGTCGACCTTAGAGATGGTCGTCCCCGGTTTTCGGCCATAATGGAAACCGAGGACACCCATCTCAAAAAAACCAACTCCAACTCATTTGGTCATGGGAGGAGCCAGCATTCATAGTGCACTGATCCCCCTGACATGTTAGGACACCAACTGGGCACCCTAGGGGGTACTGCAGTGGACTAACTGATGCACTAACTGAATGGAAAAAGCCATTCCCTTACCGATCCCTTAGCATGAAGGAAATCGCATGCAAATGAGCTGCTCACTGTTAGCTCATTTGCACACGATTTCCTTCCTAAGGAGGGGAAGGCAGTGCAGAGCAGCCAAGCATTATGCGTGGCTGCTCTGTGCATGCCAAAGACGGCTTCATACATGCAGACAAGCTATGTGTATAATAGCCGTCTACAACCTTAAATAAATTGCCATCTACAACCTTAGAAAAGTACAAGTCCAGGTGAAAACGTCCAAGTGCTCGTCAGGGACATCTTTTTTTCTTTTTTTTAGAATATGGGTGAAGGACGTCCTTCGCTATGCCTCCGCCCTACAATGGCAGTTGAGGACGTCCTTCGCTATGCCTCCGCCTCGGCAGTTGAGGACGTCCAAAATGTGGATGTTTCTGTGAGAAGTACATCCATGCCTGGATGTTTCTGTGAGAAAGACGTCCATGCCTGCTATGCCTCTGACACCCCCTTTATTTATTTGGATTTTGGATCACAAGTAGCAGCAGTGGGATTTGAATCGGCCACCTCTGGATTGCAAGACCAGTGCTCTAACCACTAGGCCACTCCTCCACTCAACTCCATGCCCTTGAAATTTCGCTGTCCCTGTGTGTGGGGGGGGGGGGGGCAGTTCAGGACGTCCAAAATGTTTGAAAGAAGGACGTCCACCCTTCGCTATGCCTCCGCTGACACACACATACCTCCCCTCCCAGGGACCTGCATACTGCTGCGATGGACCTGAGTATGACATTTCAGGCTGACAAAAAAAGTTTTTAAAGTTGTTTTTTTCAGGGTGAGAGGAGGTTAGTGACCACTGGGGGAGTCAGAGGAGGTCATCCCCGATTCCCTCCAGTGGTCATCTGGTCAGTTCGCGCACCTTTTTGAGGCTTGGTCGTAAGAAAAAATGGACCAAGTAAAGTCGCCCAAGTGCTCATCAGGGACGCCCTTCTTTTTTCCATTATCGCTCGCGGACGCCCATTTGTTAGGCACGCCCCAGTCCCGCCTTCGCTACGCCTCCCGACATGCCCCCGGGAACTTTGGTCGTCCCCGCGATGGGAAGCAGTTGGGGATACCCAAAATCGGCTTTCGATTATGCCGATTTGGGCGACCCTGAGAAAAGGACGCCCATCTCCCGATTTGTGTCAAAAGATGGGCGCCCTTCTCTTTCAAAAATAAGCCTGATAGTGACTTTATATGTCCTAAGTGTTAGGAAACCCTCAAACCAGGCAAGTACCTTGTTATCAATTCCAAAATTATTTAAAATGCTTAGTAATAATTGATGATCCACTAAATCAAAACCACAAGAAAGGTCTAGCTGTAAAATAATTGCTTTTTGGCCTTTCCCAAGTAAATTTCTGCTCTCTGCCTACAAAGGACCAAGGATGAATTCAGTGCTGTGACTGGCTCAAAATCCCGATTGAGATTCATGTAATAACTGAAATTTCTCTAAATAATCACTTAACTGTTTACTTACTAGGCCTTCCATAATTTTTATAAATAATGGTATGGAAGCCACCTGCAGACAGTAATATCTGTAAGAGACAGTTGATTATTTTTCAGGATGGGAGTTAAAATAATGTTGCCTGCAGATATTGGAAAAATCCCAAGAGATAAATAATAATTTATCCAACTTAATAACAGAAGCAGAAAAGATTTAGGAACAGATTTAATCAAATATGGCAGACAAGTATCCAAGAAGCAATATGAAGAATTGTACTTATTAACGGCATAAACTCTTCCTCTGATACTTCTGAAAAGTTGACCCAATATCTATCTCCTGGAATAGGCTCTTTTCCCTCATGTGTCTTAACTAAGTCAGCATTTAGATCCTTAAATGATGGTATCTGTTGCTGAATTTTATTTACTTTTCCCTCTAAAATAGTTGGCCAACATTTGAGCTCCAATAGTTAGTAGTGTAGTGGACTGAGAACCTGTACAACAGGGTTTGATTCTCACCACAGCTTCTTGTGATACTGGGTGTCACTTAACCCTCAATTGCCCCAGGAAAAAAAACAAACAAACAAACTGTGAGCCCATTAGGAACAGAAAAAGTACCTGTATAATATAATACATGTAAGCTGCTTTGGTTGTATCCAAGATAGATGGTACATAAGTATTGCCACACTGGGACAGACCAAAGGTCTGGTATATCAAATCACCATCTTTAAGGTTCCATACAGCTGACGATTTAGTTTTCAGTGTTAATTTGGTTTATCTAGATGGTTTTGTAGCGCTCTTCCTGAGGCAGCCACGAGGTTGGCGAAACAAGGCGCTTTTGTCGAGGGGCTGGCGTTTTTTCGCCGCTGCAGCAACCGTATAGGACTCCGGAGTCCCTTAGAGTGGGATTTTTGGTTATAGTCTTTCGCCTGTGGGTGTTACACCTGGTTAAAGCTAAGTATTCCACACTTGTGATATCTGGGGTTAAGCCTGAGTGGGTTTCTACTTGTTGCAGAATGTATAAGCAAAGTTTCAAGATGGTTTAAAATGTTAAAATGTTAAAAAAAGTTTTATATTTACCACTGTTTTGCTCTATTATACAACAAATAGTACCTTAGCATATCTCAGGGTGTATCCTTGTTTTGAGGGTTCTCTTTAGACAGTCCTTTACTGGCTTTTGTCAGTTTTTCAGGATGGTTAGATGATAGGTGTCCATTTGTAAGATTGATATAGAATTTTTGAGAGAGGGATTGAGTTTTTTATCCCATCGGTTTTCTCATGTTTTATGAGTTTTTACGTTGGGATTTTTTCTCTCTTGACTCTCTTAAATAGAACCCATGATAGTACTCTACTCCTATTTTAAGCAGGGGTTTAGCAATAACTTTGTATGATTCCCTGCTAGGAGGTTTGAGGTTCATTTTGTTAACAGTATTTATCAATCCAGAGGGACACCTGCATACCATCTCTGTATATGATTTTATAAGTAAACTCCTTTTGATAGGTTGATATTTCATTTTCGAGTTTATTTTCTCCTATATAATTTAGAGGTATATCAAATCAATGACCATTTGCCATTTTTTTTAAATTACATTTGTACCCCGCACTTTCCCACTCATGGCAGGCTCAATGCGGCTTACATGGGGTAATGGAGGGTTAAGTGACTTGCCCAGAGTCACAAGGAGCTGCCTGTGCCTGAAGTGGGAATCGAACTCAGTTCCTCAGGACCAAAGTCCACCACCCTAACCACTAGGCCACTCCTCCACTGTTGCTACCATTTGAGATTCTACATGAAATGTTGCTATTCCACTAGCAACATTCCATGTAGAAGCCGGCCCTTGCGGACACCAATGTGGCCGCGCAGGCTTCTGCTTCTGTGAGTCTGACGTACGTGCAGGACATCAGACTCACAGAAACAGAAGCCTGCGCAGCCTTCTACATGGAATGTTGCTAGTGGAATAGCAACATTCCATGTAGAATCTCCAATAGTATCTATTTTATTTTTGTTACATTTGTACCCCGCGCTTTCCCACTCATGGCAGGCTCAATGCGGCTTACATGGGGCAATGGAGGGTTAAGTGACTTGCCCAGAGTCACAAGGAGCTGCCTGTACCTGAAGTGGGAATCGAACTCAGTTCCTCAGTTCCCCAGGACCAAAGTCCACCACCCTAACCACTAGGACACTCCCCCATGCCAACTAATAGTTGGGCAGGCAATTTCATTCTTTTTTTAACAAGCACTGTTTAAGGTGAAAGGAATAAATAGCTCTCTGTATGCAATCTACTCTTTTCTGGTTTGCACCTGATGGAAGCACTGCAACAAAATAACTCTGCATAAGTATTTCTCATCCCCGTGCTGGTTATGCACGTAATGGGTCTGGCTTTCAAGAAATGTACAATGAATGCGTGTGTGGTCTATTTGTATCCTTTGGAGACCCACTGTAGGCAAACACATTTCACGCGTACTCATTGTAGATACCCTGAAACCCAGACTGGTTAGATGTGTGCCCAGGACTGATTTTAGCCTATGAGGTGGCATGCGCTGCTTCACCAAACAAAATACCTAGATCAGTGCTTCTCAGTTTGGTCCTCTGTAAGCTGAGGGGCCCTTTTACTAAACCCTGTAGGCATGTATGTGCGTCCTACACACTTCAATTTTTAATTAACGCCCAGCTACCAAGGCAGTAATTTCATTTTTGATGCGCGTCCGCTATGTGTGCCAGAAAATATTTTTTATTTTCCGGTGCATGGCGCTAACCGGGCAGTAATCAGCATTGTATGTGCATAGACCATTACTGCCCAGTTAACACATGAGTCAATGGGTGGCGGTAAGGTCTCAGGCCCAAAATGGGCGCATGCCAATTTTCATTTTGCCACACATCCATTTTCAGAAAAAAAAAAAGGCCATTTTTGCAGGTGCGCTGAAAAATGGACCTGCGCGCATCCAATACCCGTGTCTACACCAGCGCAAGCCATTTTTGTGGCGCACCTTAGTAAAAGGACCCCTGAGTGTATCTCACGCATATTCACTGAGAATATCCTAAAATCATGAATGACCAGGGCCTCCCTAGAAGAAGTTTGAGAATCAAGGCTTTATAGCCACTACCCAATTCCACGAAATGCTAATGGAATTGTTTGTCATGATGCCATTAGCTGCAATAACAATACTTGCCTGGTTCAGATCCTATCAGAGAGACAATGGTCCATCTGATAGACCTTACCACTTGTAACCACTCGCCTCCACCTACCCTCCTCTCTTCCTTCCCGTTCACATTAATTGATTTGATTTGCTTACTTTATTTATTTTTTGTCTATTAGATTGTAAGCTCTTTGAGCAGGGACTGTCTTTCTTCTATGTTTGTGCAGCGCTGCGTACGCCTTGTAGCGCTATAGAAATGCTAAATAGTAGTAGTAGTAGTGATAGATAGTGAAGACCATAGGAGCCAACATTTCAAAATTTTGGGGGGTGCTAAGCCCAATGGAAATAACCCCTCCCTGGACACATACAAGGGATTTTCTCAATATTGGGGGTGCTCAAGCACCCACAGCACCCACAGAGTCGGCTCCAATGGTGAAGACCCCGCTGACACAAACCATTCTGTTTAAAATCACAGCATCTAGGCTGTTATCCATCTATTTATGACCAAAAAGGAAAATTGTCAAAGACAGGACTTCATCTGTGAATGCAGTGGGTGCTCAAGTACCCCCAATATCCATCTAAATACTTAACTTTATCCAAGCAGGAGTATTTTTTATTGAGTTTAGCACCCATAATCATTTTGAGAAGTTGGCTCCTATGTATTGAACTATACCATCAAACCAATCAAAGTATGAATCTATCATACTTTTCATATGTCTGAAAGTGTGAAGGTAGAAAAAGCTTACAAAATAACCAGTAGCCAGGGATGCCAACTTTTTTTCACAGAGAAAAAAACCTGCTATTTGCCATACCCCACGACACTCCTCAAAATAAGTGAAGTGACAGCAGGCTTTAGCATCAGCAGGCCATATCAGGTGGGGTAGGGAAGGAAGTGCTTTCTCCTCCCATACAAAAACAAATTCTGATTCTACTCTCATCTCAGTAACAGCAACATAAACCCTCTCAGTATCAGGCATATTGTGAAATAATACAAACATCTAACGAAACAAAGTAACTCGGGACCTACAGCAAACGTAACATTACAGCAGTAACTTCCAAAACTCAAGCAAAGAGCCTACCCTAGTGAAAGGGCAACACCATAAATACTGCAGTGACCCCCCCTACAACACATCAGTACACCTTTTAGGAAAAAACTGAAGAAGTCAGACTGGAACACATTCCTACATAGAAACTCTATGCTAACAGAATATCCAGCATCCACATACACTGTTACCAAATGAAAAATAAGTGCCCACAAAATAAAAACAGAAATATGCAGACAAAAAATTAAACTGAACCATCAAAAAGCCAAATGCTCCATGCAATGCAACACCTGAGAAATAGAAAGCAATGTATGATCCCCTTGTACTGTGCAAAATATAAAGACAGCAGATGTCAGGGGCAAGCACCGAGGGAGCAGGGTGCAACCAGGGCAATTGCCCTGGCCACCCAGACCAGATAGGACCCAAAGCCTGCCTGAAACTGAAGAAGACTGAGCCTGTAGGACTTTGGGGATCCCCTCCCACATCTGTACCTTGGCCCCAGCCATGTCTAATACCAGCTTTGGCAGAAATACATTCCAAAACCTGACACATTCCAATCACTACATAAGGTTGCCAACTGGATTCAGATTTGTCTGACGTGGTTGATCCAGTTCTGGGTTTACCCCATTGCATCTTACTTTTCTTAGAGAATGCATTGGGGAAATCCAATGGCGTCCCGAGGGCAGGGCGGTGGGCACGCTGCAGGAGGGGTGTGGAGCAGCTGTGCAGCTGTTGGCTCCGCCGGTTCCCTGCTCCCTCTGCCCCGGAACAGGAAGTAAAATGAGAGGGAGCAGGGAACCGGTGGAGCCGACAACCGCAGGCTGCTCCCTGCACCTCAGCAGGCAAGAGGAATGCACCCTGGGGGGGGGGGGCTTGGAGATGATGCGCCGGGGGGGGGGGGGGGGGTCGTGTTGCACCTGGGGGAGGGTGCGCAGCGGCGACCGCCCCGGGTGGCAGCCTGGGGAAATCAGAGCTACAAGTTTCTGCATGCAATGGGGTAAACCCAGGATTGGATGAACTCTGTCGGGCAAATCTGGATCCGGTTGGCAACCGCCATCACTTTGAAGGACTGATGCAGAAAGCCACCAAGAGTAGAAGTACTGGTCAGACGATGCAGAAAGGAGTTCACCACAGCAGTTAACTCGAGCAGTACACACAGTATATCGAAATGAATGAATGATAATGAGGCCATTAGGTACTCCTCCGCAATCCACAGAAGTAGACAGGTCTGTAACTGCCTAGAAGAGTTAGTCAAGAGAACTTTTTTTTTTTTTTTTTAGTTAAGAGAATTTTTATTGAATTTTCAAATAAAAAGAACAGTGGCTGAATTAGCCAATACAATCAGAATAACAATAATCACCTTCCTGGAAATAACAATTAACCATGTCAACTGAATAACGACATATGCAGTGTACAAGGAGCATGAATAAATGACATGATTAGAAAAAGACAAAAAGTAAACCAAATGGGAATAAAAGAAAATTGTGAAGGATAAAATGATGATAATGACAAAAACCCAATGATGGAATATTCATAATCTGATTTCTAAGTTCCAGTGGTTTCCATGTAGATGTTAACGTACCGGCCCTTGCTGGCTTTTTTTGATGCTCTAAGTTCGTATTTATATACAAGGCATATGCCACCAGCATGTTTCATTTAGGTGTGTTAATGCATTTAGAGGTTAATGAATAGCATGCGCTACGTGATCAGATGCCCATTATATTCTTAGGGAATTTTGCCCTCCCCCCCACCACCCTTCCTTCTCAGTAACCCTGGCCCTTATCACAGAACCTTTGCATTTTCCCTGGATGGCATGTAAGTTCTGTGTGCTTTGAACTGGCATCTCATTAAGCTTACTGCATCACTGTGGAATATTTTCTTGAAATCTTGAGTTGAAAACATGTGCATAGCCACAGGGCCGCCGAGAGGGGGGGACAGGGGGGACAAAATTCCCCGGGCCCAGGCCTCCGGGGGGGGGGGGGGCGGCACCGCCGCCGCAGTCCGGCCCACCCGCCGTCGCTCCCTGGCATTGGATTTCAGCGCCTCAGCTTCAAAAGCGCAGCAAGCAGAGGCAGACCACTCCTTCCTTCCGTGTCCCGCCCTCGCCTGTGTGATAAAATCATCTCCAGGATAGTTGGGTTAAGGCAGTTTCAGTCTGAAATACAAGTCCCAGAAGGCATTGCAGGCAAGGAGCCAGAGGGGGAGATGAAGAACCCGGACTGGACTCCTAGCTGCAATCAGGGAAGACATGGGGGTAAGCTGGCAGGTTGGGTAGAGTGGCTGCCACTAGGCAGAAAGGGAGTTAGGCAACCCGGTGTGCAGGAGCTCATCATTGGTCTCATTAGTTTAATGCTCAACTCAGCTGGTTTGGGGTGTGAGGAAGCTAATGGAAGGAGAATGATTGGTTGTGGTAGCTGAAGCCAGGGATTGATTAGGTAGGTGGGAAGGAGTCCCAGGAGTTCAGTTCAGTTCAGGAGAGAGAAGCAGAAGGAGAGAAGCAGTTGCAGGCTGAAAATCCTTGGGCAGGGAGGTCCCTAAAGTACTGAAGCAGGCTGAAATTCCTTGGGTGAGAGGAAGTCCCAAAAGTATTGAATTCACTGTGAAGCTGATGCAGGGGAAAACCCTTGGGTAGAAGGAGTCCCTAAAATATTGAACTTTCCTGAAGATAAAGAGGAAAGAAGGTAGAAACTGCTGCTTGGTGACTGAACTGTGATGATGAACTGAAAGAACTGTTTGTCTTGGGAATTGAATTACTGTTTATTGTGCATTGAATAAAGAGCCCAGACTGGAACCTGTAAGCCTGTATTGAATCCTGGTATGTGCTATGCTGCTGTTGGAACTGTGTACTAGAAACCTGCCTGGAATAAAAGTCCTTGAGTTTGAAGTTACTGGTGGACATCTATTTCTTCATTGTGCCGGGAGCCTGTGGCTGGAGGAGATTGTTCTATCCTTGGCTGCACCTAGGGGCACCTGGTTACACCTGTCGTAACTTCCGCGAGGGTGGGACACGGAAGGAAGGAGTGGTCTGCCGCTGCTTGCTGCACTTTCGAAGGTGAGGCGCTTAAGGTCTATGCGGAGGGCCCAGAGGTGGAGGGAGGGCCCGGTGGCGGGTGGAGGGGGCCCAGCGACCTCGGGTGGGGGGGCCCCCGGGGGCAACCTTGTCCCGGGTCTGGCCCAGTCTCTTGGCGGCCCTGCATAGCCACTGGCATGTGACTCTACCATGGGGTTTTCTGCATTGACCCTCAGTTTGCAGTTGCTGAAGGAAGTCCCTAACATCTTTTCAAGACTAAGGTCCAGATGCATCAACCATACGTAAAAAAATCAAAAACGTAAAAGTGCTTACTGAATTTGAAAAAATGAAGAATGCACCAAAAAAACAAGTCGCACATATTTGGTGCGGTATTGTAAAGTACAATGCATTACAGATTCGTTAAACTGGTGTAATCCCCGTCGGTAATCGGCCCCTAAAGCATGCGCAGAGCAGCCAAGCGCTATGCTGGCTGCTCTGCGCATACCACAAATGTCAAAACAAAAAAAAAACCACAAACACGTGGCTCCCGCTTCCCTTTGCATAAAATAGAAAATGAAAACAACATCAAAAAAGGATCGGGAGGGGGCAAAGGCGCTCGTCAGGAGTGTCCTGTATGGACGGCCTTGCCCCCCCCCCCCCCGAGGTCCCCGCTGCTCCCCGCTTCCCCCTGCATTAAAAAATCAAGATTTTAGCAGCCCCGACCCCCCTCCCTCCCTTCCTTCCTCTCTCTCTACTTTCTCCCACAGCTCCACCTCCCGCCATCCTCTGCCCCCGTACCCGCCTCCCTGAGGTCGTCGCTGCCGCTCCCCCCTCCACCTGACCCCCCCTGCCTTACCGGGCCCGCGCAGCGCCTCTCACCTCTGTGTGAAGGCGCTGCACGGGCAAGAAGACCATCTGATCAGCACGAATCTTCAGGATGAATCTCCTTCTTCCCTGAGCTGGGCCTGCCCCCGTCTGACGTTACGGGGAAGAAGGAGAGACGTCCTGAAGATTCGCGATGATCAGATGGTCTTCTTGCCCGTGCAGCACCTTCACACAGAAGTGAGAGGCGCTGCGCAGGCCCGGTAAGGCAGAGGGGGGGTCCGGTGGAGGGGGAGAGCGGCGGCGACGACCTCAGGGAGGCAGGGCATGGGGGCGGAGGATGGCGGGAGGCGGAGCTGTGGGAGAAAGTAGAGAGAAAGGAAGGAAGGAAGGGAGGGGGTCGGGGCTGCTAAAATCTTGATTTTTTTTTAATGCAGGGGGAAGCGGGGAGCAGCGGGGACCTCGGGGGGGGGGGGGGGGCAAGGCCGTCCATACAGGACGCTCCTGACGAGCGCCTTTGCCCCCTCCCAATCCTTTTTTGATGTTGTTTTCATTTTCTATTTTATGCAGAGGGAAGTGGGGAGCCACGTGTTTGTGTTGTTTATCTCACTTTTGTTTTTAAACATGCCAGCTTGGATTTTTATGCTGCAGGGGGAAGCGGGGAGATGACGGCTCAGGCCTTAACGACAGCTCTGACCTCACGTTAAATTTATCACGGTAAATGATTCGGTGCAATCATCGGTATGGTTAGTGCATCCCGAATTGTCCACATTTCAATGGTAGTTACTCGTTTGCATTCCGTTTTCGTTAGCTGCTAGCGTCGTCGGAAAATGGCCTTTAATGCATGCTACGGTTGAAAATTTCTTCGTTAAAGGGTCGTTAAGGTTTAGTGCATCTGGGCCTAAGACAGCTGCAGAAAGTTGAGAACAGGTTGCTGGTGCAGGGAAGGGGGGGGGGTGGAAACACACAGGCAAGCTGGAAAAGGCAGCAGACAGCCGCTCCTGAGCCCAGCAGTGGTCGGTAGAAAACCAACCCTTATGTTGGCTGGTTTTCTGTTCTGCTAACCTCCCATTTCGTATTTCGTAACCTGGTACAGTCCATAGTACTAAGCCACGCAGATTACTGTAATGGAATCCATGCGGGATGCAAGGATCAAATCATAAAGAAACTTCAGACCGCCCAAAACACAGCAGCCAGGCTTATATTTGTAAAAACACGTTTTGACAGCGCCAAACCACTCAGAGAAAAATTGCACTGGCTACCAATCAAAGAACGTATCACTTTCAAAATCTGCACAACTGTTCATAAAATTATTTACGGCGAGGCACCAGGACACATGACAGACCTCACTGACCTGCCAACCAGAAACACCAGAAAATCTGCACGATCATACCTAAAGCTCCACTACCCAAGCAGCAAAGGACTCAAATACAAATCCACCTATGCAACCAGCTTGCAGTAAAAACTACGCTCGACCACCTAAATTTTCGGAAAGCACTAAAGACAGACTTGTTCAGAAGAGCATACCCCCCTTCTCCTCTCTAAGCTCCCCCAACTGTACCTACCATACATGTACCTCATTCTACTACAATATCACTTTGTATTCATTCATACCATGTATTTGTTCAGACCGTAATCGGCAATGCCGTTAACGGTTATATGTAAGCCACACTGAGCCTGCAAAAGGTGGGAAAATGTGGGATACAAATGGAACAAATAATAATTGGGAAAACCGTTTGGTTGTAAAGAACTGTCTTTGTGTAAACAGAGGAGCCTCCTAAAACCAGCCTGCAGCAAAGGAGTAGAATGTTATGCTGCTGTTGGAAGCCAAGGTAGTCAAGAATTTAGGTGGCTGGACACAGTGAACACTATGGTGGTTCATGTGAGAGAGCCCAACCAGTTGTGAAGCTCCTCCACAGGGTTTTTTCTGTGGAGTCCCCTAGAACTGCTACAAAAGCAAACTGAAACCCAGGATCTGCCCCAGTGGCTTCTTAGTGCAGGTGATGACTTTCACAGTCACATTCCAGGGATTATTAAAAAAAAAAAAAAATAGACCAAGCCTAGAATCCAGAGACTGGTTGTCTGAAAACAGATACACCATTTATATGTTATTTCTGAGGAGACAGATTTTAGTGTCAGAAAGCTCTTCCTGTTCAGCTATTCCCCTCCATTTATGAACCAGGAGTAATTAGGACAGCTGCTGAGCTGGTTGCTATCAAAGGCCTCAGCAGGCATCACAGGGATTCATACAAAGACAAGACACAGCAGTAGAAACATGAACTGGGGGAAAAAACAGGAAGTGTGGCCACAAAGATACATTTATGTTTTTAAAAAAGCTGTTTATGTGAATACATTAGGACAACAACAGAGATGCCAAGTTACCCAGTTCCAAGGTGGAGATTTTTGGCCAGTCCCGGTTTTGAATTTACATTCTAATCTAATGTAGTTTAATCTGGCATTTCTACACTGCTGAATTTCCCAAAAAGGGTCCAAAGCTGTTTACCATAAGAGAGAATATACAATAGCATAGAGTAAATCAAAATACGGTAAAAACAAACCAAATCTACGTAGTTAAACTTAAATAACCAATAAACAAACCTTAATCTAAACTATCAAGTATTCATCAAATAAAAAATATAATAAAACAAATCTAAGTGATGCACTTAGGGAGTAGAAATCCAAGAGAGGCGTATGTGTTAGGCGGTAAGAGTCTGCTAGGTACGGATGGGGAGAGGGATCTTGGGGTGATAGTATCTGAGGATCTGAAGGCGATGAAACAGTGTGACAAGGCGGTGGCCGAAGCTAGAAGGTTAATAGGCTGTATAGAGAGAGGTGTGACCAGCAGAAGAAAAGAGGTGTTGATGCCCCTGTACAAGTCGTTGGT
The DNA here is from genome assembly GCF_901765095.1 of Microcaecilia unicolor. Classification (NCBI taxonomy): domain Eukaryota; kingdom Metazoa; phylum Chordata; class Amphibia; order Gymnophiona; family Siphonopidae; genus Microcaecilia; species Microcaecilia unicolor. Next base: position 324,993,634 of record NC_044035.1, read on the forward strand.
GAGGCCCCACCTGGAGTATTGTGTTCAGTTTTGGAGGCCGTATCTTGCTAAGGATGTAAAAAGAATTGAAGCGGTGCAAAGAAAAGCTACGAGGATGGTATGGGATTTGCGTTACAAGACGTATGAGGAGAGACGTGCGGACCTGAACATGTATACCCTGGAGGAAAGGAGGAACAGGGGTGATATGATACAGACGTTCAAATATTTGAAAGGTATTAATCCGCAAACGAACCTTTTCCGGAGATGGGAAGGCGGTAGAACGAGAGGGCATGAAATGAGATTGAAGGGGGGCAGACTCAAGAAGAATGTCAGGAAGTATTTTTTCACGGAGAGGGTGGTGGATGCTTGGAATGCCCTCCCGCGGGAGGTGGTGGAGATGAAAACGGTAACGGAATTCAAACATGCGTGGGATAAACATAAAGGAATCCTGTGCAGAAGGAAGGGATCCTCAGGAGCTTAGCCTAGAATGGGTGGCAGAGCTGGTGGTTGGGAGGCGGGGCTAGTGTGGGCAGACATATACGGTCTGTGCCGGGGCTGGTGGTTGGGAGGCAGGGATAGTGCTGGGCAGACTTATACGGTCTGTGCCAGAGCTGGTGGTTGGGAGGCGGGGTTGGTGGTTGGGAGGCGGGGATAGGGCTGGCCAGACTTATACGGTCTGTGCACTGAAGAGGACAGTACAAATAAAAAAAAGTAGCACATATGAATTTATCTTCTTGGGCAGACTGTCTGGACCGTGCAGGTCTTTTTCTGCCGTAATCTACTATGTTACTATGCTACATGAGTAAATTTAAATAATCAATAACCAATCCTTAATCTAAATCAACAAGTATTCATCCAACAAAAAAAGTCTTAAGATTTTTACAAAAAAATCATAAAAGAATATTCAAGTCTTAAATCCGTTAGAAGGGATCCCCAGTAATTAGCAGCCTGATAAGAATATGATCTTTCATGATTTCTTTAAGTTGACCCCTGCCAGCCAAGAAGTACAGCGGCGAGAGCAATGGGGCACCCTAGAGAGCACTGCTGTGGACTTCATATAGAAGCTCTCAGGTACACATCTCACCGCTGCTCCCTTCTCTTGTCTGCTGAGTCTTCCAAAACCTACCTATACTCCCCACTTGAATTTTGAATGTTTTTAGCAAAACGTCCAAAGCTGGACTTAGACGTCATTTTTTAAAAAATGCCCCACTTTGTTGAACAGATTGGGTTAACTGTATCCAGCACAAAGACAAAGTTTATGAATATAAACATAGCAAATAACACAGTAAGCAAATGAAAAAGAATTCATCTATTTAGACCTTTTAAGAACTTCTCTGAGAATCCAGAAGATGTCACTTTGGATATCTGCTCATTCTACGCTTCCATCCCCCACCAGGAAGCCAATGACGTGCTCGGAAGGTGTTTTACAAGTCCGCCCTAGGTCTTCACAAGTGCAGACTGAGTTCTTGATGAAACTTCTTAGTTTAGCTTTGAAGAACAATCATTTTGTGTTTGATGGACAGATCTATGGACAAATTTCTGGCATAGCCATGGGAGCATCATTTGCTCCTTCTGTGGCTAATTTATTCATGACAGAGTTTGAAAAAAGAAGGGTTTACTACTCTGGTTATTTTTCTTTGGCTAAATGCTGGTTGTGGTTTATGGATGATATATTTATGACCTGGGGTGGATCACAGCAAGAACTGAATGAGTTCATGAGAGAACTTGATACATGTCACTCTACTATCAAGTTCGAATGCATCCAGGATAAAAAATAGCATTTCCAATTTGGATGTCAAAATTTGGTTGCGACAACATTCTGACTTCTGGTTATACTAAGCCTGCTGATCAAAACACCTTATAAAGTTATGAAAGTATGCATCCTGCTTATATTAAGAACAGTCTTCCGGTTTCTCAGTTCTTTAGATATCGTCAAATTTACAGTAACACTAATCAATATAAGCTGATGTCAATATAAGTTCAGTGAATGGTGTTATCCCTATAAGGTTATCAACAAGGCTTACAAAAGAGCTTTATTTAACACAGATTTTTTGAAAGTTTTTGCAAATAATGTGAAAAAGTCAGTTGTGGTAGATGAAGTGGAGAAAACCATGAGCCCCTGAGGAAGCTTTGCCAAGGTGAAACGGTGGCCCTGCCGGGCATATAAAGATAAGTACTTGTATTTTTGGCGTTGTTGAAGTTCAAATCGCCACAAGTATGAAGTTATACTTTTGAAAGCACTGCATTTATTAAAATTAAAAACGGGAGTTTTCTTTTTAGACTGATGAAAGATAAAAGTTTCTGGGCAAGAGGCATGAACATGACCCCTTTTTTGTGGGTCTCCGAGGTCTTTTCTCCCGCATACGTAAACGATTAAATAATCGAAAATCAAAACTAAAACGTCTGAAGGGATCATTGAGGTTAGCACTGGTGAAGATTTGTTGTGTTGGTTTTATTTACTCTGGATTACATGACCATTGTTTGACTGCATTTCTGGTTAGTCTCAGCTTATTTCCACCCACCAGGCCAGCTTTATCAGTCCCCATTTCCATAGTGACCCCCAGAAAATCCTCCCACCTCCTGCCAGCAGTAGGGGCATTTTTGTTTTATGGGGAATCCCCATGTAGCTGAATTTTCACCTAAAAACTCAAGTCAAGCTTTATTTCTAAATTTAAGTTCCTAAAATTAAGCCTATATAAAGCACTGGGCATTTTTTAAAGACCGACTCCCAGTTTAACCCAGTGATTCTCAACTCAGTCCTCGAGCATACCCAGTCAGTCAGGCTTTTAGGATACCCATAATCAATATCCATGAGACAGGTCTGCATACAATGGAGGTAGTGTATGCAAATTTATCTATGCATATTCGTTGTAGATATCTTGAAACCCTGACTGGCTGGGTGTGTCCCGAAGACCGGGCTGAGAACCCTTTGAAAACTTCTTTAACCAGTGGCAGAAGTACAAACTATGCCCTCCCCCCCCCCCCCCCCCCCCCCACAAGCAAACATTCAGAAAGGGCTCCAGAGCTGGGGGAAGGGGGAAATTCTACCTCAAAAAACACCAGAGCAGCTATTAGGTGGGCAAATTCTTTCCCTGGACCCTCCTGCCACAGGAATGTTTACAGTGATATCTCCACAAAGGTCTTGTACAGTGTTTTTGTAAATAATCCCTACAGTGTGGAGACAACCCAGTGGAAATAGCTGAAATGGTTGGAATTCCTTAAGTTGGTTTAAGATAGTTTTTCAACACAGGACATTTATTTATTTATTTGTTACATTTGTATCCCACATTTTCCCCCCCTATTTGCAGGCTCAATGTGGCTTACATAATACCGTAGGCGTACGCCAAGCCGGTAAAGAACAACGAAACGTTTACTGTACTATTATAAAATATAAACCCTTCAGAAGTAATTATAATCAGTTTTTCTTTTCTTTTTAAGAGGCTTATCTGTACATTTTGCAGCGCTGTGACCATGCCTAGCCATTGCTCCAAAAATATCACTGGCTTCCCATTCGGCAATGTGTAATTTTCAAACTTTTGACACTCATATTTAAAGCCCACAGGACTGGCCACCCTTCATACTTATCCTCCCTTACAATTCCATATTCACCTGCTCGCCTCCTCCCTTACAATTCCATATTCACCTGCTCGCCTCCTCCACTCTATTAATGATCACCGACTCATTTTGCCTGACCCCAGCCTTGCACCGTGCCTTCTTTTCCCCTGCACCTTCCTTCTGGAATTCGCTTCCCTTGTATATTCATGTGGAACTTTCTTTCAAGGTTTTCAAATCTGCATTGAAGACCTGGCTTTTTACCCCAGCCTTCGCTCCCACCTCGGTTACTCCCCATGGAATGGACCACAGTGTGTTTATCACGGAGAGAGTAGTGGATGCTTGGAATGCCGTCCTGTGGGAGGTGGTAGAAATGAAAACGGTAACGGAATTCAAACATGCGTGGGATAAGCATAAAGGAATCCTGAGCAGAAGGAATGGATCTTCAGGAGCTTAGTCAAGATCGGGAGGCGGGGCTGGTGGTTGGGAGGCGGGGATAGTGCTGGGCAGACTTATACGGTCTGTGCCAGAGCCAGTGATGGGAAGCGGGACTGGTGGTTGGGAGGCAGGGATAGTGCTGGGCAGACTTATACGGTCTGTGCCGGGGCTGGTGATTGGGAGGCGGGGATAGTGCTGGGCAGACTTATACGGTCTGTGCCAGTGCCAGTGGTTGGGAGGCGGGGCTGGTGGTTGGGAGGTGAGGATAGTGCTGGGCAGACTTATACGGTCTGTGCCAGAGCCGGTGGTTGGGAGGCGGGGCTGGTGGTTGGGAGGTGGGGATAGTGCTGGGCAGACTTATACGGTCTGTGCCAGAGCCAGTGATGGGAAGCGGGACTGGTGGTTGGGAGGCAGGGATAGTGCTGGGCAGACTTATACGGTCTGTGCCGGGGCTGGTGATTGGGAGGCGGGGATAGTGCTGGCCAGACTTATACAGTCTGTGCCAGAGCCGGTGGTTGGGAGGCGGGGCTGGTGGTTGGGAGGTGGGGATAGTGCTGGGCAGACTTATACGGTCTGTGCCCTGAAGAGGACAGCTACAAATCAAGGTAAGGTATACACAAAAAGTAGCACATATGAGTTGTCTTGTTGGGCAGACTGGATGGACCGTGCAGGTCTTTTTCTGCCGTCATCTACTATGTTACTATGTTACTGCTGCCCTGCCCAGTAACCATGGGGATGGAGATGGGGCCAGAGCCCGCAGGGACAAAACCTGTAGAGACGGGGCGGGGACAAATCCCAGGGGGATGAGAACAAACTTTGACCCTGTGTCATTTTCTACTTTGAAAACCGGACTGTTATTTATTTATGTTTGAGTGATGCAGACGATGTTATTTTTATTTTTTGGGAGAAACAAGCAAACATGCGGGTCACAACTAGCAAAATTTGCATGGGGGATCCCGTACATTCCTACTACTAGCACATCTTCTAAGAAAACAAGTTGCTAATTTTTATTATTGTTTTCTATTTGTGATTTATAAACAACAGTCGTATTGCATATTCCTTTTTGTACTTTAATAAAAAGATTTAAATATAGACTCGTATGGAGGGGCATAATCGAACGGCACCGGCCATCTTCGAGGCCGGCGCCGTAAGCGGGTGGAGCCAAGCATATTTTCGAAATACGCTTGGCGCCGGCCAAATCGCTCGCCGGGTTTACAATAGGGTCGTCGGGTTTATATGAGATGGCCGGCTTCGTTTTTCAGCCATAATGAAAACCGGGCCCAGCCATCTCATACCCGGCGAAATGCAAGGCATTTGGCCGTGGGAGGAGCCAGCATTTGTAGTGCACTGGCCCCCCCTCACATGCCAGGACACCAACCGGGCACCCTAGGGGGCACTTAAAAAAATTAAAAAAAACAAAACAAAAATAGCTTCCAGGTGCATAGCAACCTTACTTTGTGTGCTGAGCCCCCCAAATCCCCCCCAAAACCCACTCGCCACAACTCTACACCATTACCATAGCCCTAAGGGGTGAAGGGGGGCACCTACATGTGGGTACAGTGGGTTTGGGGGGGGGGTTGGAGAGCTCTACATTAACCACCACAAGTGGAACAGGTGGGGGGGGGGGGGGGTATGGGCCTGGGTCCACCTGCCTGAAGTGCACTGCACCCACTAAAAACTGCTTTAGGGACCTGTCATTCTCTAATTAGATGTCCCACAGAGGTGGGGAGTTGAAAGTTTGCTCTCCCTCTCTCCAACACAGCCTAAGGCAGAGCTTCCCATACTGTGGGTCAGGACCCCAAATGGGTTCACAAAACCCACATCTAGGGCCATGACCTAGGTGGACATATCATGATTCTGCATCCCTGGGGGGGTGGGGAGCGGGGGAAAGAGAATCATATAATTTCATTTGGCCGTGATGATAGGGTCACAGGCACAAAACGGTTGACAAGCACTGGCATAAGGAGCCTGGAGTTCTGCGCTTGCCCCACCCAGGCCATTACATTCCCATACAGAAGTCTAAATGGAACAATGCTGGATGAACGGGAATTAGTGCTCAGCTCCTCCTCCTATTTCCCGTCGTTTGCAGTTGAACAGTGCCTACATATTTCTCCTCTTCTTCCTCTACAGTGAACATTTTTAAAGACTGATGAGGTCCTTTTACAAAGGCGCGCTGAAAAATGACCTGCGGTAATGTAGGCGCGGGTTTTGGGTGCACACAGAATCGTTTTTCAGCACACCTGTAAAAAAAGCCCTCTTTTTTATTTTGACAAAAATGGATGTGTGGCAAAATCAAAATTGTCGCGCGTCCATTTTGGGTCTGAGACCTTACCGCCAGCCATAGACCTAGCGGTAAAGAATTTGGATGGTAATGACCTACACTAATCAGACGCCACTTGGTGCGCATCCACTATGCACCAGAAAATTACTACTACTACTACTACTATTTAGCATTTCTATAGCGCTACAAGGCATACGCAGCGCTGCACAAACATAGAAGAGACAGTCCCTGCTCAAAGAGCTTACAATCTAATAGAAAAAAAATAAATAAAGTAAGCAAATCAAATCAATTAATGTGAACGGAAAGGTAGAGAGGAGGGTAGGTGGAGGCGAGTCAAAAGCAATGTTAAAGAGGTGTGCTTTCAGTCTAGATTTAAAGGTGGCCAAGGATGGGGCAAGACGTAGGGGCTCAGGAAGTTTATTCCAGGCGTAGGGTGCAGCGAGACAGAAGGCGCGAAGTCTGGAGTTGGCAGTAGTGGAGAAGGGAACAGATAAGAAGGATTTATCCATGGAGCGGAGTGCACGGGAAGGGGTGTAGGGAAGGACGAGTGTGGAGAGATACTGGGGAGCAGCAGAGTGAGTACATTTATAGGTTAGTAGAAGAAGTTTGAACAGGATGCGAAAACGGATAGGGAGCCAGTGAAGGGTCTTGAGGAGAGGGGTAGTATGAGTAAAGCGACCCTGCCGGAAGACGAGACGGGCAGCAGAGTTTTGAACCGACTGGAGAGGGGAGAGACAGCCGCCAAAAATGAAATTACCACAACAAGAGCCACGTGGTAGTCAGGTGGTAGTCCATTTTGGCACACGTTGGGCGTGCATAGGCGCCTACGCAGCTTAGTAAAAGGGGCCCTGATAATTCTATTAAAGACAGCGGTCATGCTTACTTGCAAGCAGAGGGCAGCCTTTCTCAACAGCAAAAAAGCGAACAACTAAAATTACAAACTAAATTTAGCCTGGAGCTGGGCCCAGGAACCCGTTGGGAAAAGCTGCAAGAATGCTTTGAGCTGAGAGAAATAGACGGATTTAAGTGATATCTCAAAAGGTTCACAGCACTTTACCCTAGCGCAGTGATCTTCACTCCCAGTCCTCAAGGGCCACAAATGCATCAGGTTTTCAGGATACCCCTCATGAATATGCATGAAAGAGATCTGCATGCATATTATCTTCATTATGTCCGAATCTTTTTTATGCATATTCATGAGGGGTATCCTGAAAACCTGAAGACCTTGGAGTGAAGACCATGGAACTTGTGCTAAATAACATCGTTTCAGCACAGTATCCCAGCTGGCTCCATTTTTCCGGGCCAGCTTGATCCAGTCCTGCTTTTAGGCTACTGCATGAATGGACCCATTCTTTGATTTCTCTAAAGAAGAGCAGGGCTACACTTCAATGCAAGTAATGGGACAAAACCAGCAAATGGAACCACTTATTACATGGTGCCCTGGTGCTGCTTTTCAGAGCTGTAACACGATGGTTACTGCCAACCAGTACATGGGTGACTTCATGTGAGAACTCTCTGTCCACGCAGTTCCTTTCAGGCTCCTGCATGTGTGCAGGATATAAGCTCACTAACAGCAGTGTCTGCTTTCTATAGAAGCTCCTGTGGCTTCTAAATTACAGGCAACAGAAGCCTGAGCATCTACACACCCAAAACCAAAGTAAACATTTTCCAGCATGGCCTCTGAGCCATCTACATTTTGGCACAGAAAACTAGGAACATCTTGCATACATAAAAGAAGATGCATTGACCTCTCTCATATATAAGATCAGATGCAACTTAGCTTATTGGCAAGGAATCTTTGGGTTTGGCACTGAAAGTCTGTGAGCCCTTTGCTGGTGAAATATTTTTAAATTAAACAGAAAGATTAGTAAGTAGAATAACCAGGGTTTTTTTTTTTGAGGGGGTACTTGGGGGTACTTGGGGGTACTAAGTACCGGCACCGTTTCTATTGTCTGCTAAAATTGACCCATGTTCCCCAAGTTTTAATGAAAGAGCTCAGGCTCTACACACCAATTCTGCCTTGTCATAGATTCTGTGACTGGTTGCAGCGGGCCTGGCTATTGTGGGATGGGTCCCTCAGTGATCACCCCACCCCTGAAGGGTGGCCTGGCATTTGAGTACCGGCACCTTTTTTGCTATAAAAAAAAATGCACTGAGAATAACACAGAAATATAGAACATAGGCCCATCCCGACGGCATGTCTGTGCCACCCCTCTCAGAGATCCTCTGCTCTAGTGCAGTGATTTATTGAATTCAAAGGCTTGTGTCTACCACCTCCATGGGCAACAAACAGTTCCTCACAGACTCCTTTCATTCTCACCTCCTGTGTTCTGGGCTTCTGGAAGATGGTGAGATGTCATTTGCACAGCTCTTGCCCTTTGTCAATGAGTGGAATACAGTGGTGCACTGCAGGGATTAAGCGTGAAATGTTCAAATAAGTGAAGCTTGCGCTTTGCCCTCTGCAGTCTCATGGTTATATTTATGGTCAAAAGAGGTGCGTCTCAATTAAAGAGAAGGCAGAGTGCATGTATGGAAGAAATTCTTTTATACTGGTTGTGTGCGTGTGTTGGGGGAGGGGGGTTGTGACTTGGGAAGAATGGAACGGGGAAATCAGAACTACAAGGCCCTGCAATAATGGGGTAAACCAAGGTGCAGATCAACCTATCCTGAACGTAAAGGGGTAAAACCAGGTGCAGATCAACCTATCCTGAACGTAAAGGGGTAAAACCAGGTGCAGATCAACCTATCCTGAACGTAAAGGGGTAAAACCAGGTGCAGGTCAACCTATCCTGAACGTAAAGGGGTAAAACCAGGTGCAGGTCAACCTATCCTGAACGTAAAGGGGTAAAACCAGGTGCAGGTCAACCTATCCTGAATGTAAAGGGGTAAAACCAGGTGCAGATTAACCTATCCTGAATGTAAAGGGGTAAAACCAGGTGCAGATTAACCTATCCTGAATGTAAAGGGGTAAAACCAGGTGCAGATCAACCTATCTTGAAAATCTGGAGCCAGCCAGCAGCCCTAGACATGAGCACAATTATACTGAGTAGTGCAAGTTACTGAGTTCCTATAAATCATTTTAAAGGAATGAGACACTTTGAGCCCTACAAAGGACAAGGGCACAACAGGTCAGGGACTAAAGCAGCCTCTGACTGAGACCTGCTCCAAGAAGCTAGAACCCAGAGAGATCCAGTGCAAATGGAAATATTTTGCAAAAGTTCTAGACATACGGGATTTCTTTCTACAGCCCTGCCACCGCATTCTCAGTGCTGTATGAAGGGAGATAAAGAAAAGAATTTAAACAAGGTACTTCAGGAGGAATTCTGCACAAAAAAATTAATTCCGGGCAAAATTTTTTTTTAAAATTCTGCATACTATGGGTCTCTTTTATCAAGTTGCGCTAGTGGTTCCCACGTGGCAATGCCGATGGAGCCCATTCAAAGTTAATGGGTTCTGTTGGCATTACTACAGCAGGAGCCGCTAGCGTGGCCTGATAAAAGAGCCCCTATATTAATAAAAGACCAGTGGTCTTTCAGTAGTAATTCATTTACACTTCTTACTCAAAATGCAACTTTTTAAAGTTTTTGATGAACATTTCCCTGTTAGTGAGATGGACATGGAGGAAGCCACTGCTTGCTCTGGAATTGGTAGCATGGAATGTTGCTACAATTTGGGTTTCTGCCAGGTACTTGTGACCTGGATTGGCCACTGTTGGAAGCAGGATATTGGGCTAGATGGACCATTGGTCTGACCCAGTATGGCTATTCTTATATAAGTACAGGAAAAAGCACCACAGCTAGGGCTTCTTGCTGTCAGTGATTTTTTATTTCAGTAAGCCACTGAGTACAAGGGGAGCTCTAAGCTACAGGCAGTGCCAACTTATTGCAGCAACACAGAGGTATTCATAATTGTTGCTACCAGTGCACTTTTTCTAGTGAAAAAGGTGCCGATACTCAAATGCTAGGCCACCCTTCAGGGGTGGGGGTAATCACTGAGGGACCCTCCTCACAATAAATGGCCCCCTGCAACCAGTCACAGAACCTATGAAAAGGCAGAATTGGTGTGTAAAGCCTGAGCTTTTTCATTAAAACTTGGGTTCCATAGGTCAATTTTAGCAGACAATGGAAAAGGTGCCGGTACTCAGTACCCCCAAGTACCCCCTCAAAAAAAGCCCTGGTTGCTACAAATGTCAGCAACTGAAAACCAATTGTGCTACCTGGACTTCTTGGACTGTTCAGATTGCTAAATGAAAATACCTTTCATCCCTACACACTGTCCCCATCCTACAGAAACTCTCTCTCCCCCTTTTGATCACCCACACTTCACTGTCTCTCCTACCCCCAACCCTTCAACATTTTCTCCCTCAGTTCATCTACTACCCCCCCCCCCCCCTACACACACACACATATCATGTTGTCTCACTGAGTTATTCTTCAGCACACACTCCCTTACTGGACTACTGCAGGTCATCTTCCCCTAATTCATTCCCTTACCCCACCTCAACTCATCTTCAACATGTCCCCTTACCCTCTGTTGTCCCCACCTATCCTCCCCCAATATGCATCCCTTCCCCATCTCTAGCAGCTCATTTACCCTTTCACGTGTCCCCAGCCCTACACAGCCCTTACCCCTTGTTTCCCCCAGCTTATCTCCACTTCCACACATACCCCTTACCCTGTTATTCCCAGCTGTCCCCACCCCACACAAAAACACATATATACACCCCCACCCCTTGTCTCCTCCAGGTTATCTCTCCTTCTACACATGCTCTATTTCTCTATTGCTTCTTCTTCCATTTTTCATTAGCCCCTTTCTCCCCCAGTGCGCGCCAGCCTCATCTTCTCTCCCCCAACTGCATCTCTCCCAGCACTATCGCTGTTGGATGATGCGGCTCTCCACACACAGTCCTGTGGCATGCAATCAGCGTGGTCTTCGAACTCCTGCGCTGTTCTCAAAGTCTCGCGATCACATGCTGGAAGAGCTGTGCATTGTAGGAAGGCCACGGTACCGGCTGGATTTCAACCAGGGCTTCACTTCCCTACCTGGAGGCAAATTCCGCATCCCAGGAGAATGGAACACAAATTCTGCAATGTACTATGGCACAGAATTCCTCCAGGAGCATGAGTTATGGAAAAAATAAAAAGCTAAAAACGTACAGAAATGCACAAGATTTATCTGGACAGAAACTGACAGACTAGTCAGACAGAGTGAAAAATACAGAAAAAAAGTTCTAGTCAGCGGCTCTATTCACCGTCTACGTTGGAGCTATAGTAAGGTAATGGGTTTTGTTTAGCTGTCTGCTTTGGGGTGGGGGGGGAAGAGGGAATTCACAGAATCACTGCTTGATCTCTGGTTTTCTAGGGTCCTGTACTTTGTTGAGTTGTTCTCCTTTCTTCTAATCGTCCTACTGTTGTTCTCTGTATTACTCTATTACAAGAGTTCTTAACCTTTTTTGGTTCCTGCGGCCCTATAACTGATCAATGAAAGCATCGCACCCCTTCCTAAACCACGTGTTCACTAGAGACTACAGACAACTACGTATGTCACTGAAAGACGCTAACAGTGCTAACTGCTAACATGCCACTAAAATTACAGCAGGACACAGTTATATTCAGGGGTTTTTTAGGGGGTACTTGAGGGTACTGAGTACCGCTACATTTTCCATTGTCTGATACAATTGACCTATGGACCCCAAGTTTTAATGAAAGAGCTCAGGCTTTACACACCAATTCTGCCTTGTCATAGATTCTGTGACATGTGGCAGGGGGCCTGGCAATTGTGGGGTGGGTCCCTCAGTGATCATCCCACCCCTGAAAGGTGGCCTAGCATTTGAGTACCGGCACCATTTTTGCTAGAAAAAAATCACACTGGTTATATTACCAATAACTGTCCTATAACCTGCTTTCCAGGGACGTAGCCACACAACAGATTTTGGGTGGGCACCACGTGTTCTCCCCCCCCCCCCCCCACCAACCACCACCCAAAAAATATCTCAGCGGGTGAGAAAACGCTTCTTTCCATCTTGGCAGTCTGCAGCAGGCATGCACTGAAAACTGAGCATGCGCAGGTGCCGTTATTGTGGAGAGGAGCGTTTTTGTTACCATCAGGGGGAAATCTTGAGCTGGCTGAGCTTGGGATCCCCACCAGCTACCGCTAAACGTGTGCTACTGTTGGGCGCTCCTGGGCCCTAAGTGGGTGGGCCCCCAGCCCACCCAGGCCCACCTGTGGCTACGCCACTGCTGCTTTCACTCTTGTCTATAATATTTCAATAAACTGCCTCAGATTTAAAGACCCTTCTCTGCGCTCTGTTTGACCTCTTATCTTGCAATCCTTGTCAATTATATTGTGTGACTGCTCTTCCTTCATCTGTCCCATATAAATTTGGAGCCCCTTTGAATGATTTCCCCGTAACTTGTAAACCGCTTTGAACGGCCTGGTAGAAAGGCGGTAAAATAGTAATAAACCTAAACAAGCACAAACATACCGACAGGAATGGACCTAGCGCACCTTGCAGAAGAATGAGAACTCAATACATTGAAAGTTCCTATTCGCAAAATACCACTGCTGATTCTACAAATATACACAGATACTGTAATAAATCCTCTTCTCACCTGCTAAAAAAATACCTTACAGAAATATGGGTTTGTTATACTGAGTGGCCTGTGTAAACTATTCCTGTGATTGAATATTCAACAGTGTGTCTCTGGGAGGTAATAGGTGAGCAGGAAAACTATGTAAAAAAAAAAAGTAAATTTCACTTCTGGCAAATAAGCATTTCCTGCTGAGAATGTTACTGCTTCAGAGCAGCCTTAAACATAGGAGCTACTACTGAAAAAGATGTGAGCAAAATCCAAATAAATAAGTCAACGGACGTTACCCCTCCCCAGGCACAGTGAGAGTTCACTAAACATCGAGGTGCTCAAAACACTCATTGCACCCACAAAGCTGGCACCTTTAGTCTTAAAACTCAATATGGACTTAATTTCAGCAAACCTCAATGCATATAACATCTAAACAAGCTGAAAAAAAACACTTTTTTTTATTGATCTCTTGTGTATTAATGATACTAATCTCTTTAACTTGGAGGAAAAGACCTCAAAAGTCCCAGCTTGGCAGCAAGTATAACATCTTCATTGTCAGCTTTTGTTGGACTCTGTTCTTAGCATCAGTCATAAAAACCTCCCAAGAAATTACTCTTAAATCTTTCTATTGTCTCAAAATAGTTAAACAAAGGGACACTTAGCTCTCTGCTACCCAGCGGGGCTCTCCGTTTCACTCTTTCACAAGCTTCTTCAAGGGGACTAAGTGCTCCATATTTTTTTACTTCCTCTTAAAGACAGCAAGAACCAGAACACCGGAACGATATTTTGGCATAAAAGTTCATGTGCTCGGGAATGCTGCTTTACACCTTCCTACGGATTTATTTAGACCCCTGACAGTGATGGATATGCTAATTCTGTTTTGCATGGTGATACTGAGTAGTAATATTCAACTTATCGCTGTTACAGTCATCAAGCCCTCTGACATTCTCTGTGTCGTCTGCACAGGAAATTCAGCAGTAGGGCATGTGCGATTCCACAGACAAAACTGAAATGTGGATCTAAAATCCCTGAAGAGGGAAGAGGAAACGAACAAGTACGACGCACCTTTCTCAAGTGGCCCTTTAAAATCTCCACTTTCACTCCTGTTAGAAATCGGCACCATACATGAAAATGTTTCTAGTCGATTTGAAAAACCTCAATCCAAAACCAGACTGGACCTTTACTTTTTCCTGAACTCGAATGGAACCTGAACCACTATTGGAAAATATCTGTTCGACCTGAACTGAAACTGACCTGCAAAAAAACACGAATTCAACAGATTAGAAGTTTGGTATAAGAGTGCAACCCAAAAATAAAGAAATAAAAACTGACATGGTCATAAGTACATAAGTACATAAGTAATGTCACACTGGGAAAAGACCAAGGGTCCATCGAGCCCAGCATCCTGTCCACGACAGCGGCCAATCCAGGCCAAGGGCACCTGGCAAGCTTCCCAAACGTACAAACATTCTATACATGTTATTCCTGGAATTGTGGATTTTTCCCAAGTCCATTTAGTAGCGGTTTATGTCCTTCAGCACTGCGTATGCTTTGTAGCGCTATAGAAATGCTAAATAGTAGTAGTAGTAGTAGTTTAGGAAACCGTCTAATCCCCTTTTAAACTCTGCCAAGCTAATCGCCTTCACCACGTTCTCCAGCAACGAATTCCAGAGTTTAATTATGCATTGGGTGAAGAAAAAATTTCTCCGATTTTTTTAAATTTACTGCACTGTAGTTTCATCGCATGCCCCCTAGTCCTAGTGTTTTTGGAAAGCGTGAACAGACGCTTCACATTCACCTGTTCCACTCCACTCATTATTTTATATATCTCTATCATGTCTCCCCTCAGCCGTCTCTTCTCCAAGCTGGAAAGCCCTAGCCTCCTTAATCTTTCTTCATAGGGAAGTCGTCCTATCCCCGCTATCATTTTAGTCGCCCTTCGCTGCACCTTCTACAATTCCACTATATCTTTCTTGAGATGCGGCAACCAGAATTGAACACAATACTCAAGGTGCGGTCGCACCATGGAGCAATATAATGGCATTATAAACTCCTCACACCTGTTTTCCATACCTTTCCTAATAATACCCAACATTCTATTCGCTTTCCGAGCCGCAGCAGCACACTGAGCACAAAGTATCAGTGTATTATCGACGACGACACCCAGATCCCTTTCTTGGTCCATAACTCCTAACGTGGAACCTTGCATGACGTAGCTATAATTCGGGTTCTTTTTTCCCACGTGCATCACCTTGCACTTGCTCACATTAAACGTCATCTGCCATCTAGCCGCCCAGTCTCCCAGTCTCGTAAGATCCTTCTGTAATTTTTCACAATCCTGTCGCGAGTTAACGAGTTTGAATAACTTTGTGTCATCAGCAAATTTAATTACCTCGCTAGTTACTCCCATCTCTAAATCATTTATAAATATATTAAAAAGCAGCGGTCCTAGCACAGACCCCTGAGGAACCCCACTAACTACCCTTCTCCATTGTGAATACTGCCCATTTAACCCCATTCTTTGGTTCCAGAACGAGAATGAATATATAGAACCAGAGTCCCCAGTTTCCTGTAACAATTCAGGAGGAAATGTTGCAGGAAGAGCTAGATAATCTATATATATAAAACTCACCCTCAACGTTCTATTTGCACTGACGTCACTGAAGCCAGGTTCGTAAATTCGAAGCTCTGAAGTCACACAAAATCACAGTCTGTGGGCCCCGCCCTCGCGTCAAACGTTATGACGTTGAGGGCGGAGCACATTCTCAGCTCCAACGATGTACTGCACTGTAGCTCTGCTCTGCCCTCACGTCAAAACACGATGACGTCGAGGGAGGAGCACACGTTACTCTATCGGTTCCTACTGCAGGGGCATTCACATGACGCTGAAATCTTCTGTTTCGGCAGGTCAGTGGGGTGGGGGGGCCTTCGGACGACGACATTGGTGGGGTTGGAAGGGGGTGCACTGGCAACACACACATTGGGGGGGGGAAGGGAAAGGTCACGGACGCTGGGGGGCGTGCCAAAAGGGCCAGGGTCACAGCACATTCGCACGGAGGCTGCAGGGGAGCCGGCGACACACGAAGACACAAAGGGACGGAGGGGAGCCTTGCTGGCGCCCGTTTCATTGCGATTTGAAACGGGCCTTCGTTACTAGTTCTGTAATAAAGTTCCTGAAATTTTGTATCACTTTTACATAATTTCCCATTACTTTGAATATTAAACTGCTTTGCATAATAGAGTAGTTTTTCACCTCATTTAGGTGCCTGTTTAATTTATTTTGCTCTTTGGGGGGGGGGGGTTATAGGTATATAAATCTCTGGTATTGATGTGGAAGAAGAGAGCATCCCAGCAAAGGCAAAATAAGACAAAGAGAACTCTGGGAAGGGGAGAGGGGAAGAGAGAAGAGGATGGGGAAAGATAAGAAAGAGATCTTGAGAATGCGGGAGGAACTGCTGATGAAAAAGAGATCCTGGGAATGGGAGAGAAGAGGGAGAGGAGGTTTCAAGGATAAGGAGGACAGGAATAGGGAAAATCAGGGATGTCGATAGGAAGAAAAAAGAAGTTGTGGGATCATGGAGGGGAGAGAAAAAGGATTAGGAATAGGAAAATCAGGAACAGGATAGGAGGAGAGAAAGAAGATGTGGGATCAGAGAAGGGAGAGAGGGAGGATGAGGAATAGGGAATCAGGGATGGGGAGAGGAAGAGAGAAAAAAGCTGTGGGATCTGGGAGGGAGAGAGGCTCTGGGATCTTGGGTGGGGGAGAAATAAATTCTTGGGTCTGAAGAGGGGGGAGATTCTGCTTCTGCTCTTGGTATCACCCCTTCTTTTCCTGCAGCTGCATTCCTAGAACCCCATGTCTGGTTCTCTCTCTCTCTCCCAATCTCTGGTCCTCTCATCCTTGCCCCTATTCCATTTCTTATCTTACTTCTCCCTCTTCCCAACAAAAAGAACATTTGACATCCCTCCCCCCTCAACTCTCCTAAGTACCAGGGCTCCTTCCGGTATGCTGCAGTCATGTGTCCAAAACCTGGGCATTACATACTACTGTTGCAAAAACAATGCCCCCCCCCCCCCCACACACACACACACACACTGCCATCTGTGACTGCAAACCTGACCTAAGGAGGAATAACCTGAGCCAGAAAAAAAAAATCAAACCCAGATTCTCCACATAGCACGAAATGATCACATGGAACATGCCGATTCTGACCAATAAAAAGCCAAATGCAAGGAAACCAGACATAGTGGTGAAAGAGAAAATACCAGAACAGCACTGATCATATTGGTGTCAGTCCCAAGTGATTCCTCTGTGAATCATGTAGACAGAGAGATAAAGATCTCGAGTACCAAGAAATGCAGTCCGAGACCAGGATACAGAAATATTTCCCATTGTACTGGGTGCCACAGGCTCAATTATAAATAATTTCCAAGCACACCTGGATAGCTTGTCTACACATGTGACATTTTAAGAGCTCCAGAAGTAAGCTCTCTGGAACAATGCAAGTTCTACGGTCAACGTTAGAAGTGGTATGTGCAAAAACAAATGGATTACTTGGAGACACTGCCTCCAAGAAATACAGTCCAAGATCAAGAAAGTGTAGCAGAAAGATACAGGAATATTCCCCATTGAACTGGATGCTAAAAGATTGATTTAAAAGAATTTTTCAAGCACACCTTGATAAGTTGCCTATACATGTTACATCTTATGAGTTCTAGCAGAAAACTCTCTTTGGCATGAAGCATGGACTACTGCAAGGGTCGGCTGTAAACATGAGAGGCTGAGATCACAGTTCACATACCCTGGATTAGGAGTGAGAAGCCGATTTTCAGCTCACAGCAGTCAGTGGTTTTTAAGCTGCTGACAGCCGTGGGCTGAATCTAACCTAGATATTCTGTGATGGGGCAATGTCTGGACACCAGCACTGAATATCTAGGTCAGTGCCGCTGGAAAAATTACCAGGTTGCAAACAGTGACCAATGCAAAGGAGATGCATAGATCCCCTTTCATGCATCGATCACTGTTTGCGACTGGAAACCGTCAAATGCATTTGACACTGCTGTCAAATGCATCCGACTGCTTCCTCCAAATCCCTGGTGGTCCAGTGGACCGCCTCCTGACACCCCCCCCCCCCCCCCGACACTCTCGCATCACCCGACCTCCAGCACAAAAGTCCTTGCTGGTCCATTGGACCCCAACACCCCCTACCGGACCCCAATGCGCCTCCCAACCCCCCCTGCAAAGAACTCCTTGCTTGTCCAGTGGACCCTGACAGCCCGATCACCCCTGAACCCCCTCCTGGACCCTCTGTACCTCCCAAGCCCCCCCACACAAAAAATCTCTGATGGTCCAGTGGACCCTGACATCTGACCCCCCCCCCCCAAATCAAGAACACCGTAGTGGTCAAGTGACCCCTCCCCCATCTATACCTTGAAAATGATGGAGGCAGGAAGGCAAGAGCTCCTCCCTCCTACCTCTGGGCCCACCCTGCACAAAATGGTGGCACCCAGCCCTGCCCGATGCATTCTGGGATACACTAGGTGGGATACACTAGGTGGAGCTAAGCACCATATAAGAAACACTCCTTATTTGGTGCTTAGCCATAGGTGGGAGGTTGAGGTGTTGGGGTCCGTGCAACTGAGCGCCTACCTTATAGGGGGCAGTCTGCTTACATTACTATACGGTCCAGACCTGCCATAAAATTCTGTACGTTAAAGATAGGTACTCTGTACACAGAACTGTCTGTGCATTACTCGGAATGCTCATTTTAATACTAATGAGCTCCTTGTAATGCATTTACATAGGGTTTTCGGCAGCTGCTAATGCCACATGTTAGAGCCACGGAAAACCTCTTTGTGCATTACTGGCTAAATAATGTTTGCTTTAGATTGGTTGTAGCCAGCATGGTACGTTTTGTACTTTGGGCCCTTAGTCCCATTCTAGATGAAACTCCAATTACTGTAGTGACACATTTTAAGTATCTTGCCCCCCCCCCCCCACCCCGATTTACTAAGCCACATTAGCGGCTGTCGTGCGCTAATGCCAAAACAGCCCATTTGGGCTGTGTGGGCATCGCCGTGCAGTAGCCACTAGAGCGGCTTAGTAAATGGGGGGGGGGGGGGTTGGTGTCATTTTACATCAGAAACTATCATTCAATCAACGTACTGCATCAGTAGCTAAAGCTTGCTTTATTTCAGTTTAGAACTGTTCGCCCATTCTTAGATCTCACTTCTGAAAGAACCATTCTTTATGCTATTGTAACGTCACACCTAGAATATTGCAATAAAATCTATTCAGACCTTCCACAACACCTGCTTCACCGTCTTCAAACTATTCAAAATACAACTATTTGTATAATCACTCCAATGCTAGTCCTGCATTTATAACTTTTACACTCCTAAATTAAGATGAATTTTCAGCTGAATGGCTCCCAATCAAGCAGCATTAGGCCCTTCACATGTGTTAAGAGAATTAATGCTAAGAAGCCCATTTATACCTATCGGTTTCTTAGCATTTAGTACACGTTAATTCCCTTAACACCTGCGTAAAGGCCCTAACTTGGCTTGATGGATTCCCTCCTAATTCAGATGAAGATTGAGGTCTTTGGGGCAGGGGCATAGCCAGACCTCGCGGTGGGAGAGGGTCAGAGCCTTAAGTGGGGGGGCACATTTTAGTCTGCTGCCCCGCCGCCTCATCCCCCCCACTGCCTTGCTGCTCCCCCTCACCTCCTCACCACTCCCCCCACAAACGCAAATACCTTTGCTGGCAGGGGTCCCCAACCCCCGCCAGTCAAAGCCTTCTTCAGAACCGGTCTCCGGCGCAGCCGCGTTCGCTGTCCTGCTCTTTCGTCTTTCTTCTGAGCATGCACAAGACATCAGCAAGAAGAAAGAGCAGGAAAGCGAGACCGGCGCTGAAGAAGACTTCAGCTAGTGGGGGTTGTGGTCCCCCGCCAGCAAAACCAGGGCCCTGGATGAAATTTGCGGGGGGCCCAGGCTCCCGTGGCCCCACCTAGTTATGCCCCTGCTTTGGGACCCTTTTACTAAGCCGCGTAGGCCCCTACGAGTGTCTAATGCACACCAATTTGGAACTACCGCCCAGCTACTGCATGGCCCGGGCAGTAATTTCATTTTAAAGATGTAAAGCGTTCTGATTTGCTATACAAAAAGTGACGGTATAGTAAATAAACGATCCACTACGTGCATCGGAAAATTTCTGGCACACGGTGCTAACCAGATGGTAATCGGCAGTATACACATGCTGACGATCACCACCCAGTTAACACGTGAGACTTTACCGCTAAGTCAATGGGTGGCGGTAAGGTCTTGGGCACAAAATGGACATGCGCCAATTTTTATTTTGCCGCATGTCCATTTTCGGCCAAAAAAAAGAGGGCCTTTTTTTGCAGGTGCTCTGAAAAATGGACCTGCGCATGTCCAATACACGCTTCTACACCAGCGCTGGCCATTTTTCAGTGCATTTTAGTAAAAGGGCACCTTTGTTTCCAAAACTTAACCCTTAACAGTCTTGACAATGAAATACAACAGAAAATATTTTCTCACGAGACACACATTTTCTAGACTTTTCACGTGAGCTAAACATATTTATGTGTGTAAAGTGACTTTCTCCACATTGCCTAACCTCAGTGTGTGTAAAAATATGGACTCTGTTACAAAGCGCACCTATCTTGCACCACTGAGAAAAAGGAGTACCCCCCCCCCCCAGTGGGAAGAGGAAGTTGGGGGGGGGGAATGATTGCCTGCATGAAAAGGAGTCTTTGAGAGGAGCGTTTCACGCCCTGTAAATCCCAGATGACTATATCCTGCAGTTGTCTTGCAAAATGCTGACCATCGTCAACAGTCACTGTGGGACCCGAGGAAATATAGAAATTGATTGATTGATCAAGCTGGTTCTTTGCATGGCATCTTGAAGCAGACAGGGGGCTTGTTTTCCTGTTTAAGGATTTTTTGGATTATCACAGTATTTTTGAAATATTTAAAGTTTTGGGCTATTGAAAAAAATATAATAATGGTAAAATAAGGAAGTTGTTTTTTTTTTTTAATGCTGAAGATGATAACTCCAGTTCCATAGGGTTTGTAATACCTGGAGCAGTCTTGAGGCTTTCTCCTTCCATTTTTTTAAAACTTTTTTATGAGATGTCTGCTATCTGAGACAAACTTTTGATATGTTATAAGGGAAACAGGGTATAATTTGCTGCTACATTGGTTTCATCCTTTCGTATCACTACTGCTGTAGTGGATTTTTCTTTTTCACCATTTTTTGACATGCCCTTACCTAACAATATACAGAAGATTCAGTGGACCTCCTAAATGATGCCACTGCTTGGGTAGGAGGAGGCTGATTATATATTTAAATGTACATCTCCAATAGTCCAAATTCTTTGCATCCAATGTTAAAAATGTGAATTGAGATGGCATATGCAAATCTCATGAATATTTACCGGGGATGTATTTGGAGAATTTGTTACTCTTGACACACCTGGAATATACTGTACAGTGTTTCCAAATTGAGTCTGAGAGGAACAATCCTAAAGGTCAAGCTTATGATGTCGAGAAAATGCCTGCTGTATGACCCTGAACAAAACACTTCAGAAAAACAAACAAAAAAAGAGTTTTGGACAAAGAACTACCTATTACTAAAATATAAGTAAATTCGAGAGATCAAATCTAATTGGAATGGTAAACTGGCGCAGGGAAATTAAATGTAATGGCAGATGAAATCCCAGAAGAACAAGAGATATATTGAAACAATGCCCTTCCAGCCCTGAACTTTAACAAGCTCTAAATACCATGAGCAGAGCAATAACACAGTTCAAAGATTGCTCCGTGTATTTCTGCTCCTCGTGGGTGAACAGTACACCGTCATCTCACCAACCTGCTAACTGGGATGCGTGCACCTGTTGCGGCCAGGCTTTCAGAGATTTTACAGTTTAACTCTTAAGCCAAGAATAAGGTTCATTTTACACGTTCCACAACGTTATTTGCACTAAAACGGGTTAAGGGCTTGTCCGTCCAAAGTAAATAAGAAGCAGCAATGCTTACTCACCAAAATATTCTTTTTTCATGTGCATCTCCAGCTCCTTCTCCAGTTCTAGGGTCAGCGCTTCCAGTCTCCTTTCCACCTGGCTGGGCCCGCTGTCCCTGGACGGAGTGACTTGGTAGGGGAGCTGGAATTTCGGAACCGTAGCAGATCCTCTGACCGAGCTGTAGTTGTAGGGTGCCATCATCCCCGCCGGGGCTGGATCCGAGTTACAGGCGACGGGCTGCTGCTGTTCCATCCCCGGAGGCGACTGCGACCGGGTTTTTGCACGGCAAGGATCCCCAAAGTCCTGCAGGAGAGGTTCTTCTTGTAAACCGGGGCCTAGCACGGAGGACCGGGGCGAGGGCAGTAGTGGGAGTTCCGGGTAAGCAGCACTCGTGGAGCCTCTGGAGCTCCTCGAGCTACGCGAGCTATGACTAGAAATGCTAGACCTGGGACTAACCACCGACGATGGGTTGCAGCTGCCCAACGTTGCCGATCTGCCGTCGTGACTGCACAGGCTGGACCGGGGACTGACCAGCGAAATCCCCTGCACCCCGGAACCGTCGACTTCCGAATTGCCGGCGGGCACATTATACCGTGAGTCGGAGTAGCTGGACCGGGGGCTCGTGGTGCACGAGTACTGGCTAGCAGTGCTCGATCTGGGGCTGATGTGCCTCTGATCGTACCCCATGCTGATGCCACTGGTGCGGTTGCTGCTGGGCTTGCTCCCACAATCATAGCTGTTCAGACTGGCTCTGGGGCTGGAGTGTTTACTGGTGTCACTGGCCGTGCTGGCATAGCTAGATCTAGCGCTTAAACTGGTGCCGTCGTATTGGACTAAACTTGACCTGGGGCTGGTGGTGTATTGCCCGGGCACCACCAAGCTGGAGAATTTCTCGTGATAGGAAACAGCGTTGTTGTTGCTGCTGATGCTGGACCTGGGACTGGAGAACTTGCTGTGGTCCTGCGACGAAACCGAAGAGGCCAGACTGGACCTGGGGCTGGTGGTATGATACCTGCCATCTTGCCCTCCCCCGCAGGAGGCATTGGTAACCCTATTGGTAGGGTACAGGGGGTAAGATCCTTGCTTGTTATTGATCAAAACGCCCTCGTAGGTGCTGCCGGCGCTGTACCTGTAAGTGTCCGAAGAATACCTCTTGGTCTTGTCCGAGAACCCAGTGTAGCAAGGCAGGGCAACTTCGGACTTCGTGCAGACCCCTTCCTCGCAGCAAGGCTGCTCCTGGGCTGAGCCGGCCCGGCTGCAGTTGACAGAGCGAAGGGAGGCAGCGCTGGAAACTTTGCTGGCACTTTGGTACATCTCCGTGGCCGACGGGCTGTGAAAATTTGCAAGGCTGCCGTTGATCTTCTTCCTGCTCTGGTCCGCGATCATCTGCGCCGAAAACCCTCGTCGGGTCTCCTCCAGGTCCGGGCTCATCATCAGTCCCCGGTCCCTCCTTGTACCGTACAGCCCGTCTCTGCAGGGCTCGTACAGGGAGAGCTCTCCCAGGAACTTGCTGGCTTTCAGCGCGATGTCCTCCTTGTACTTCTCCATAATCTGCCTCGTACGTACTCTCTCTGCTGCAATTTACTGCTTCGGGGTTATTAAAAAAAAAAAAAAAAAGAGGAGGAGTGGGTAGAGAAAAAGAAGAAAAAAAAAGTGCTGGGTGTGAACAATCAGCAAAAAAAAAAAAAAATCGCTGGCTGCTAGCTTACAGGGACTGGCACCTTTCGCCCTCCTGCCTGGCCGATCCCCAGACCACGCCACGGGCTCCTTTGCAATAAGGTGGCACCGCTGCACTGAGAACTTGTTGCAGCTGGGAAGCCTTCAAGGCATCGCATCCCCCCCCCCCCCCCCCCCAACCACAGTATTTCTTTTTGGACGGAAAGGGGAGAAGAGATCAGGTCCCGCAGGAGACTGGAGAGAGGCGGGGGGGGGGGGGGGGGAATAAAATAGCCCAAACCAAACCCTTATGTCAATTTTTCAACCCTTGGACAATTTGCTTCCTCCAGTCAATGGCGCGCTGCGCGGAGGAATTTTCACTTCTTTAAGGTTTCCTGCCTTTTCATTCCATTTGCTTTGGCCATTGTAGGAGGGAGTTGGGGGGGGGGGGGGGAGAGAGAGAGAGGTTTGCAGAGACCAGAGAAAGCGCAGAGTTTACTCTTCGGGGAGCTTTTGGAGGATGGACGACTGAAAAGAGATTGCCGAAAGAAAAACTGGAGAAAGGGATTGGTGGGGGTCGGGAATACGTGGTGGAGGAGGAGGAGGGTGGGACTTTTTTTTTTCTGCTGAAAGGAATGCGCGGAAGGAGAGTGGGGGGAGCCTGGGCTCTGTGGAATGTGGTTGACGCCAGAGCCAAACAATGCTGAGAGCCGAGTCCGAGCCGGAGCCGAGCGCGCGCTCTACAAAGAGCTGTAGAGCGCGGCGCCGGCCCGGTCCCGACTCAGCCCTCTTTCATTCACACAGCGCTGCTCTGCTAGGCAAAGGGGAAGAGAAAGGGCCGGCGGCAGGCCTCGTTCCTTCCCGCGGGTTTGCGAGTACTGCCGACTTCTATCTTCACGTTGGAAGGAGATGAAGGAGCGAGAGGAGGGGGGGGGGGGGGGGGAGGAGATTGAAAAATGTTGCATGCAAGCTCCAACCTCGGAGAAGTTCGCGGCTTGTGCCCAGCGCGAGTTCAGGCTTTTTTGATCATATTTCGTTCGACATTAAAATGAACAGAGACTAGTGGACAGAACAACCCCCTCCCCTTCCCCCAGGTCACCTCAGCACCTGATCAACTTCTGCTGCGCTCCTTACAAAAAGAAAATCAAATCTGCGGCGTTAACCCGCGAAGCCTTGTGCAGGCAGCTTGCTGAGACCGTATGAAAAATACAGGTTTTTAGGCTCTAGGGATCTTTTGTGCATTGCCGAAGAAGAATCTCCAGATATATTAGGTCTGGCCGACACTATTAGCAATTCCTCTTCAAGTCTTCCGACTAATTCTTACATGAGAGTGTGTGTGGATGGCTCTGTGACATCTCTGGTATGCGCGCATTAAATCCCTGCTGGGGGTCTTTTTGCATTACTTTCTGAAACAAGCTACCGTGCAAAGTCTATTGATCCTAAAAAAAAAAGTTGGCTTCTTACGGGCTTGTGATTTCTTCAAAAGAACCAAAAGGGATTATTATATAAGACTAGAGGCAGTCGGAGAGATTTAGGAAGTCGTGTATTTGACGTTTGTGTTATTCAGTAACATTTCTGGTGGAGATACAGTATTTATGCTGTCCATATAAACGTATTGGAAGTCCTGTTAAATTCAGAACGCGAGTTAAGGGATAGATACTTTTTCTTCTCCGCCTCCCCCCGCAAAATATACCTTTAAACAGGGGATGGAGGATGGGAGGCGTGCCGGAGCCTACCAATAAACGTTAAGAGAATAGAGAGGTAGCCAGTTAAGTTTAATCGAACATGTCACTGGGATGTTAAATACATAAAGTTATCCGGTTACCTGCAGCAAGGAGCTGCAATGAAACAAAGAACTGGGATATCTTTCAGAACAGCAGTCTAAAAGTTAGTTAATGGTTATTTTAAGCGACCACATGTACCAGCATCTCAGTCAAAAATCGCTAGACACCAGTGTAAGGTTTTATCCAGATAGTTTTCCCGGTTGCTTCCCTGAATATTGCAATTTATCATGAGGTTCAGGCAGACCTATTTGTGCCTTGACAGAAAATGCTAGGTTTTCCTGTTTCTTCACCTGTGACCAGGGGTGTTCAAAAGAACTGTAGGCGTATGCTATGTGCATCACCGGGCCATATACCTTAATATTGTTCCATCTGGTCGTTTTTATTCACAAGTAACAAAGAGATGGGATCTCTCGGTGGGGGGTTTCAGGAGGATATCTGTGCATACATTTTGGCACACGGAGGCAGATGCAGCAACCAAACGTAAAAAAATCTAAATCGTTAAAGTCCCTAACGATTTTAAAATAACGAAAAATGCACCAAAAAAAAAAAGTCACACATGCTGAGATCGGTATTGAAACGTACAATGTATCAAAGAATCACAATACACATCGTTAATCGGCCCCCAAATCATGCGCAGAGCAGCCAAGCGTTATGTTAGCTGCTCTGCGCATGCCACAAACAGTCAAAACACAGTCAAATCACAAGCACATGGCTCCCAAATCAAAACAAAATAAAAAAAAAGGGTCGGGAGGGGGCAAGGGCGCTCATCAGGAGCCTTGCCCCCCCCCCCCCGCAGCTCCCCACTTTCCGCCGCTCCCCCCACCCCGAAAAAGCAAAATTCGAGCAGCCCCTGCCCCCCTCCCTCACTACTCTCTCACCTCAGTTCCGCCTCCCAACATCCTCCGTCCTGTGCCCCGCCCCCTTTTGGGGTCGGCGCCGCCATTCCCCTCCTCCATCGGGCCCCCCTCCCTCTTACCGGGCCCGTGCAGCGCCTCTCTCCTCTGTCCGAAGGCGCTGCACGGGCAAGAAGAAAGCCTGATGCCTGCCTTTGCCCAGCTTCGATGGCGCGTCTTTCTCCTGCTGGGCCCGCCCCTTTCTGACGTCGGTAACCTACGTCAGAAAGGGGCGGGCCCAGCAGGAGAAAGACGTGCCATCGAAGCTGGGCAAAGGCAGGCATCAGGCTTTCTTCTTGCCCGTGCAGCGCCTTCGGACAGAGGAGAGAGGCGCTGCACGGGCCCGGTAAGAGGGAGGGGGGCCCGATGGAGGAGGGGAATGGCGGCGACGACCCCCAAAAGGGGGCGGGGCACAGGACGGAGGATGTTGGGAGGCGGAACTGAGGTGAGAGAGTAGTGAGGGAGGGGGGCAGGGGCTGCTCGAATTTTGCTTTTTCGGGGTGGGGGGAGCGGCGGAAAGTGGGGAGCAGCGGGGGGGGGGGGCAAGGCCGTCCGTACAGGACGCTCCTGATGAGCGCCCTTGCCCCCTCCCGATCCTTTTTTTATTTTTATTTATTTATGTTTTTCTGACGTCCTTTGGACCAATCACAGCGCTTTTAGCTCTGCTAATGCGCTGGGATTGGCTCAAAGTTTGTTTATTTTTTTCTCTTAATGATTTTTCCTGGCACAGAGCTGTCCTAACGAGTGGTCCAGACCTCTCGTTAGTT
Organism: Microcaecilia unicolor; assembly: GCF_901765095.1. Lineage (NCBI taxonomy): Eukaryota > Metazoa > Chordata > Amphibia > Gymnophiona > Siphonopidae > Microcaecilia > Microcaecilia unicolor. The sequence goes on from NC_044035.1 coordinate 325,020,609, forward strand.
TTCCTGCCTTTTTCCTGCGTAAAGGCAATCGGAAAAGGTTAGTGCATGTCGTTTCAATGGGGTTTTCACACTAATTGCTCATCTCCATTCCGTTTTCGTTAGCTGCTACTGTCGTCGGAAAATAGGCTTAAGTGCATGGAAAGGATAGGAAATTCTTCCCTGAGGGCTCATTTAACGATGAAAAACGTTTAGTGCATCTACCTCACGGTGTTATATTGTGCATCATCGTGCCGGACCTGGAAGCGAAGACCAAAACAAAACAAAAGTCTTTAATTATTTGTACGTGGAATATCTTCTTCTATAACCGCACCGGGCTGGGGGTGCAAATGGTGTGCTTTATCAGAGATGCTTATTTCTGAGAAGACAAAGAGACACTGGCGTTCCTGTAAAAAAAAAAAAATGACCGACCAACCAAAAACAAATCCTAGTGGGTGAAACAGGAAAGTTTGTAAGGGGGAACCCCAGCTCTAGGGGCTACAGAAAAAAAATACAACTTGCAGAGAAAGGGCGGGTCAAGAGAGTTGAGGAGTATTTGATCCAGGTATCCCGGTGTGAATGGCTTGTTAGGATCTTTAAATAGAGTGAGGGGGAGGGGAGGGGAGGAAGGGTGTCAGGGAATTAGCCAGATGGCACTGGAAAATGCGCTCCTTTGTCTGGGATTTTCAGGAGGAAATAGGCCAGGTGGGGTTATTGATCTGTGAATATCTGATTCTTCTTCTGCCCATGGACTGGGGGGAGGGGATCATATTTCTGCCGCTTGCTGAAGCTTTCGGTTTGACACCCCGTTAGCAGCGGTTTCTAGCCTCATACACTGGATCGTTTGATTGTGCTTGCAAGTATTTCTTTCTCTTTAAGATACGAGAGGCAGAGATCGGCTTCAGTCTTTGTGTGCATTGTGATAAGGACACCCACAAGGCAGGACAAGGGCAGTGCAGTGTCGTTAAACGTTACTTCAGGTTTGTTTTCCACGTTTTTATAGCGCATTCTTAAACTGTTTACATACCACTTTTACCCTATAAACCCTGCAGGTAAAATTGTTTCCGCTAGGCATGCAGCTTAGTTTGCCAGGTAATAAAATTCTTGTGAAGCAGTTTAGCTTGTCCCTCAGAAACCGCTCACAACAATCTAAGCTTTTGTACCTGGGCAATGGAGGGTTAAGTGACTTGCCCGAGGTCACAAGGAGCTGCAGCGGGAATCGAACTCCCATGGGGATGATCAGAGGTAAACGCGGGCGTTAGAGGCCATTAGTGCCCGCATTTAACGTTCGGTCGCTAGGCTCAAAAGGCCACTACTGCACTAACCATTAGGCTACTCCTGATGCTCAGAGCTCCCAGTGCTGTTCCCTACAGCCCAGGAGATTACTGCGGGAACAGCACAGAAAAATCACTTCCCCCTGCTCAAAACTAATAGCATGCAAATTATATGTGCGCTGTTAGGCTCTCATGACCAAAAGCAAACGCCAGCGCTAGAGGCTGTTAGCGCCATACTAGCACCGGCGTTTGCTACCGCCTCATGATTAGAGCCCTCGAGCGCGTGAAACAACGCGCTCGAGGGCTCTTTGCGCAAGTAGCATGCTAATGCATGCTAAACAGGGCTCAGCGCATTCATCGCCAATCAGCAGCCAGCGCGCCAAAATTTGGGTCGCTGGCCGCTGCAAACCCTACGCCAGCTCTGAGCTGGCATTAGGGTTTGCAGATCATTGGGGAGGAACGGTGAGCCCTGTCCAGCATGCAGTTGCATGCTGGCAGGCCCCAGTTCCCCCCTCCAAAGCAAACCTGCCAACAGGGGGCTGGAGGTCAGGCGGACCTCCATCCCCCCCCCCAATCCCATCCCCCATTAGGAAGTTCAGTGTGTGTGCAGAAGAGCCCTGCAGTAGGCACAGCTCTTGTGTGCATGCTTAAGCAAGGAATAATTGACGTTGGGTCTGGGTTGTAGAAAGAGAAGGGAGGGGAGGGCTGCATCTGGCTAACAGAAAGGCGCAGTGCCCCCTTGGGTGCACGGAGCCGAAGATAACATGGCGCCGTGCACCGAGGGGGCATGCGCACTCAGGCCAGCGGGGTGCCCAGGACAGGTAATAGGTGTTCGCCTGGCCGACGGGAATGGGGCACCCCGCTGGGAGAAGGGAGGAGAGAAAAACGGGGTATAAAAGCCCCGGGGAGGAGCCCGGACGCTCTCTTTCCTGTCCGGGCTCCAGGTGCTGGGTTGTAGAAAGAGAAGGGAGGGGAGGGCTGCATCTGGCTAACTCCTCCTAGAGTCTTTAGAAGCATGAAGCTCCCAATCCTCAGTCATGTATCATTTGGCACTTGTTCCTGCTTCAGGGCGCATGGGTCCTGGACCAGGCAGACGAAGGGGGGCCAGGAGTTCAGCCTGTGAATGCAGCTCTGGCTCCATTGAAACCCTCTGTTAAACATCCTAATTCCAGCTCCGAGCTGGCATGAAGCTTTCAGTGGTAAGGGCAGAGTTTTGTTTGTGCAATGTTTCTGAGCATTGGGAGGGAATAGCAAAGCACCTCATTAACATTGATTCGCCTGCATTTATATACTATTTTCGCTAATCTTTGTTGCGCAGTTGTCCTTCAGCAGTTAGGGCTCTCTGAACATTCTGTAAACCTTAATACCAGCGCTAATTGCTTCTAGCGTCGGTGCTAAGTTTTGAGCATCAGCCCACATAGGTGAACCTTCAATCTTGTGCCCCCTTCCCCTTTCTTCTCCCCCACCCCAAGCTGTCCAGCATCTCACCACTCCTTGGTTTTTAGCTAGAATCAAAACTATGTTGCACACAACCTCTTCCTCCCCAACCAAAAAGAGCCCTTCTCCCAAACTCACCTGGCAGTGGCAAGGTTGCCAGATGGGAAAAATATTCCCCGCCCAAAATCAGCCTTAAACCAGCCCAACGTCATCGACCCCGCCTCCAACGTCACCGCCCCCGCCCCCAGACGTCACCTCTGACGTCATTTCCCCGCCCCCAACGACACCTCTGGCGTCATAAACCCCGCCCCCGATAAGCTTCTATTGGACCAAATTGGACCAATAGAAGCCCCGGAAAAGCTTCTATTGGACCAAATTAGACCAATAGAAGCCCTGAAAAAAGAGCCCACACCCTGCACAGCTGCAGTGAAAAAGAAGCCCAATTTCCCGCAGCCCGCAACCTTCGATAATTTCCCGCATCCTGGCTTAAAAACCAGCCCAATTGGGTGGGAAACCAGCCCACCTGGCAACTTTGGGCAGTGGTAGCTCCCTACAAATTCCTCCCCCCCCCCCCCCACAGCAGCCCCCTTCCTGAACACCCCTCCCCCCCCCCCCCCCCCCAGTGGCATCCTCCTCTTGGGCCTACCTTGGTAGCTAATGGGGAATGAGCAATCCCCACTCACTCCTGCCTCAAAATGACTTCTGGGGATTCTAATGGTGCGGGCAGGAAGCCTGCCCATGTATCTGGCCAGCGATGCAGAGCATAATACACATGATGTAAAATATGCACATGTTTACGTGACATTCTGGCATTTACTTATTTGGATTTTCTTGCCACAAAAGGCAGTGCACATGTATGTGCACATACATGACATTATTCTCATAAGAACATAAGCATTGCCATACTGGGACAAACCGAAGGTCCTTCAAGCCTAGCATCCTGTTTTCAACAGTGGTCAATCCAGGTCATAAGTATCTAGCAAGATCCCAAAACAGTACAACACATTTTATGCTGCTTATCCTAGAAATATGCAGTGGATTTTCCCCAACTCCATCTTAATAATGTCTTACGAAATGATCCAAACCTTTTTTAAACCATGCTAAGCTAACTGATTTTACCACATTTCTCTGTCAACGAATTCCAGGGTTTAATTACATGATGAATGAAGAAATATTTTCTCTGATTTGTTTTAAATTTGTTACTTTGTAGCTTCATTGTGTGCCCCCTAGTCCTAGTATGTTTGGAAGGAGAAAACAAGTGATTCACGTCCACCTGTTCCACTCCACTCATTATTTTATAGACCTCTACCATATCTCTCCTCAGCTACCCTTTCTCTAAGCTGAAGGGCCCTAGCTTCATAGAGAAGTCACATGGGTAACTGTGAGCATGTACCTTATAGAATTGCCCTGATACCGGCTCTGCTCAGCTGCTATTCCTTTAGCTAAGAATTTCAGTAAGGCTTGTGAAAAAGTGGTCCTAACTTAAACCACATAACTCTACGTATATAAGCTGCTGAATATCACCACTATCCCCATAATTCTATAAATGTGTGCACACATTTTTATTCTTAGCACACAAAGTTGCACACAAATGTTATAGAATAGTGTCAGTTATGTGTATAGCTTAAAATAATAATTAGCTGCAAATTGGTGTGAATAACCAATTATTGGCTGTAATTGGTGTTTATTAGCACTACTTGGCACTAACGAACAGTTATGTGTGTAACTGTTCTATAAACCAGTGATTTTCAACCTTTTTCACCTCACAGCACACTTAGAAGCAGGGCCGCAAAGAAACAGAGGCAGGCCTGGAGCAGGACCACTGCCGCCCCCAGACACACACACTCAGGAAGCAGTTGCAGTTGCTGCCCCTCTCTCACTTGCTCGTTCGGGCCACCCCTGCATGCGAGTAGCCAGACTTGAAAGACCGGGGGGGGGGGGGGGGGGGGGAACCGAAAGGGGGGGGTGCACTTTTTGCCCCACTTCCCTGCCCCTGCCGCAACTCTACATATATTGGCTGGCACGACTAATGTTCCGCCAGGGTCGTTATGCTCATATTAGCCCTCTCCTCAAGTCACTTCACTGGCTTCCTATCCGTTTCCGCATACAGTTCAAACTCCTCTTATTGACCTATAAGTGCATTCACTCTGCAGCTCCTCAGTACCTCTCCACTCTCATCTCTCCCTACATTCCTCCCCGGGAACTCCGTTCACTGGGTAAATCTCTCTTAACTGCACCCTTCTCCTCCACCGCTAACTCCAGACTCCGTTCCTTTTATCTTGCTGCACCATATGCCTGGAATAGACTTCCTGAGCTGGTACGTCAAGCTCCATCTCTGGCCGTCTTCAAATCTAAGCTAAAAGCCCACCTTTTTGATGCTGCTTTTAACTCCTAACCCTTATTCACTTGTTCAGAACCCTTATTTTATCATCCTCACCTTAATATTCCCTTATCTCTTGTTTGTCCTGTTGGTCTGTCCTAATTAGATTGTAAGCTCTGTCGAGCAGGGATTGTCTCTTCATGTTCAAGTGTACAGTGCTGCGTACGTCTAGTAGCGCTATAGAAATGATAAGTAGTAGTAGTAGTGTTTGGGATTCCGGAATCTTGCTACTCTTTGGGATTCTGCACAGAATGTTGCTACTCTGGGATTCTGCATGGAATCTTGCTACTCTTTGGGATTCCGCAATCTTGCTACTCTTTGTCCTTACCCCTTATTTGTCCTGTTTATCTTAAATAGATTGTAAGCTGTGTCGAGCAGGGATTGTCTCTTCATGTTCAAGTGTACAGCGCTGCGTACGTCTAGTAGCACTATAGAAATGATAAGTAGTAGGGGACCCCAAGATCCTACAGAAGCCTTCCTCCAACGTTGTTCTCCACTGCATTGCCTGCCCTGCTCAGTGCTTCCCGTCACTTCGCGCATGCTCAAAAAATGAGCATGCAGGACAGGCAATGCGATGGAGAACAGCGCTGGAGGAAGTCTTCTGCTGTTGGGGCTTGGGGACTCCCACCAGCCAAACCAGGGTCCCCGAATCCAATTTGGAATCCTGTCTGCTCCTCCCCAGCCTCTAAGGGGGGCCCAGCACCTGTCTTTCTCCTGCTCCTGTCGGGACCTGGGTGATTGTGTTAACGTGATCACCTGGGTCCCGTCAGGAGCAGGAGACAGACAGACCCCGGCACCGGGTCCCCTTTGGAGATGGGCCTGGGGGGATCTTGCTCCCCCCTCTCGACAGCCCTGCTTACAAGGCACAAAAATTGTCAAGGCACACCACTGAAATCCAACCCATACCTGCCCGTCCCCGCTAGGATCCATTCCATGATCCCCACCCATCCCCACAAATAATCTCCTCCATCTGCACCTGTGCCTGTAACCTTCAGAAGTAGTTATTTCATTTAATTATGCTACTGAAATACATTAGAAACTCTGACAGAGACCCATTTACAAAGTATGTATTCTTCCCAATTAATATTTCCAAATCAATAAAGTGCTTGTACTTATTTGTAGTGCTCTGGCAGAGCTTCTAATGTTATTTTGTACATGTAAGGGTTAAATCTAATTCTCCCTGAAGAATGATGTTGCTTTGCTTTGAACCGCATATTAATTTTGTGTTCACTCTAATTGCGTTTTTTTGCTACATCAAAGTAGAGAAATATTCATAAAGCAAGGCAGGTCATATATAAAAGGAAAGAAAATTCAAATGAGAAAAGCGGAAGATAAATGAAGTCCTAGTCATAAAATAAAAACAAGCAAACAAAAAGAATAAAGTGATATCCCCCGGCTGGGTGTGTCCAGAGGACTGGGTTGAAAACCTCTGCAAGTGGCCCCCAGTCTGCCCTTAACTCCGCCTCCATGCATACGTTTTATGCATAAAATTATTTGTAGAACTGGCACAAAATTTTTTAAAAAGACTTATGCAATCAGCTGCTGCATTATTGATGGCTTATTCCCCCAGAGCCTCCCTACATGCCCAACTTGAGAAACTTTACTAAGTGCCTAATTGGGTCCTGGGCTTGGGAATAAGCCACCCTGTGCCTGGACCCCAACTACATAGGCCTCTCCATCTTCACCTTGCTTTTCTGCTGCCTGCCCCTGAAGATCTCCACCCTGAGGACTGGAGATGAGAGATGCTGGTTAGAAACATCACAGTGCCGGTCTTTTTCTCTTACCAGGCCAAGAAGGGCCTAGGATACAGGTAGGAGAAACATTACATCCTAGTTAGGGGGAAGGACAACATGATTATGAGGAGTAAACTCAGGGATTAAAAAGGGGAGAATATTGGGATTTAGGACTGGTTAGAGAGGACAACATTGGATACAAAAGCATTAGAATTAGAGACCGTAGGAACTCAGGAATTGGGTGGAGAACATAATACTGCTTTGATGGCAAACCTCGCTTCACTAGCAATGTGCAGCAAGTCCTCTGAGTCCTTGCTTCAATAATTCAGCTCAGCCACACTTGCTGTCTGCCCAGGCTGACGCAGCAAGGCTCACGCTGTCATGTGCACAGGCCAGCTGCACGTGGAGGTCACCATACACATGTGCTAGTAGATCAGGTGACCTCTGATGCTGCTGGCCCATGCATGTGTCTGTGAGCCTTGCTGCATCAGCCCGGAGAGAGAGCAAGTTTGGCTGCACTAAACTATTGAAAGGGAAGTAGTAGGCGGTACATACCACATTCCTGTGCAACAGCTCACCATTACACCTGAGGAGCAGCCATGGTACACTGCATAAAATCAAAACACACAACTGTAAGGAAAGCAAAAACCTAGGAAAGGCATAGGTATAGTAAGGTCAACATCACTTGCACACACAGATTAAAATACTAGCAGTTATGTGCTTAATTACCAGCAGTTAAGTACAAATATTTATAGCAGCCATTAAGCTAGAAATGCATTCTTGGCAAACTATCCTCGAAAATTCAACTCTAGAAGAATGCAGAAAAATCTGTTCTTTGGTGATAGTGTAGTTCAGCAGGAGTCTCTCTTGATGCTAACTAGTATACTCAGGGTGACATTTCCAAACAATTAATAAATCAAAGTCTTTTGTAAAATCAAAGCTGAAGATTCTCACAGATGAAAATCCCTTTAAATGCTTATCCTTGCTTTTTAATTAGAAAGAAGAGAGCCTCCCACAGAGCAAACATGTCTTGCTTAAATATGCAAATTAACTTTTGTAAATGAGCTCCCATAAGTCCTCCAGTGGTTTCTTTTTAATTTCTTGTTCCCAAACCAATCATGCTCAACTTATTCCCCAAAGTCTTTCAAAACCAGTGGTTCTCTCAGTTCAGTGGTCAGATCATATAGTGTAACAGTCTTTGAATAACTCACAATTTCTTTTCCTCTGCCAGGTCTTCAGATTAACTAGGTTTTAACCAGCATTTCTACAGTTGGCTAGCTCAGTCTGTCAGAGCCCCACCCATAGGATGGCTTCTTATTCAGAGTAGGTTTGCTATCCTCCACCCACTTGGCTGTGAATAAGGAAAAAGACACCTAGGTTTGTTTATGATAAATCCAACTCCTAATGCAGTTGTCTGCCAGTTCTTCATCACCTCCATTTCTTCCCATTACCTCCACTTCTTCCCCTCCTAGGGATTCCTGTAGTCTCCAGCTGTTTCCACTTCCATGGATTCAGGTTCAGCCTCCTCAGCATCCACAGTATTCTTCGGGTCTGGCCAGGGCCGCCAAGGGGGGGGCAGGGGGAACAAAATTCCCCGGGCCCGGGCCTCCAGGGGGGCCCGGTGCCACAGTCCCTGATCTCACCCGCCCTCGGCCCCGCCCCCGAGGTCGCCACACCACAGTCTACACCCGCCCCCCTCCGTCTGCCACCGGGCCAGGCCCCCTGCATTGAAATCATCACAGCGCCTCACCTGTCACCTCTGTGACTGAAAGCGCAGCAGCGGCAGATCGAATTCGCCTCCCTTCGGGCCTTCCCTCCCTGTGTCCCGCCCTCATCTGATGTAACTTCCGCGAGGGCGGGACACAGAGAGGGAAGGCCTGAAGGGAGGCGAACCGATCTGCCGCTGCTGCGCTTTCAGTCACGGAGCAAGGTGACAGGTGAGGCGCTGTGATGATTTCAATGCAGAGGGCCTGGCCCGGTGGCGGACGGAGGGGGGCAGGTGGGGACTGCGGCGCCGCGGCCCGGGGGGGGGCGGCGATGACGACGAACTCGGGGGTGGGGCCCCGGGCCCAGCCTAGTCTCTCGACAGCCCTGGGTCTGGCAGTGGAACTGCTCAACCTCGCCTGGTGGTGGAATTGGCTGCCTTTTAAATGCAGGGACTGTTCTAGGCAACTTAGGTGGCTGCCTAAGTAATACTTTGGAACTTCCCCATCCCTGCTTCTGCAAGAGTCCTTTCACTTTACACCATTTTTTTTTTTTTTACCTGCTGGGGAGTTTTCCTTACTTCTATTCTTGCTTCCTCATCACAACGTGCAATTGCTAATTTAGAATTTGTACTTAGCATGCATCATTCTAGACTTTAGGCAATCTATAGAGAATTATCCCCTAACCCCTAATTCCATAAACTTGCACACTCAAGTTTGTGACAAGCATGCAAGTTATAGAATAAAGTCAGTTGTGTGCATAACTCAAATCAACAGTAAATTATTGAGTGAAGTTAACAGCTAATTATTGGCTATATTTGGGCTTAATTGGTGCTAATTGGTAGCAAATAGCAGTTACACACCTAACTACCCTTAGCTGCTATTCTATAAGTTGTGCATTCTAATTCTGGAGCACGCAACTTCAAGGGGGGTGTGCAGAGGCGGCCCTACCATTAGGCCACCTGAGGCAGGGGTCTCAGGTGGCTCTGTTTTGGGGTGGCATCCACAACCACCGTGCTCTGGCATCACCTCCTACTCTCCTTCCCTGATTGTACCTTCTTTTCTTGATTTCCTAATGTCAGGAAATCCCATACACTGCCCTGCCGCCGACCCTTTCTATCTTACAGCCCACCTCTCTGACGTATTTCCTGTTTCCTCAAAGACAGGGCGAGCTGCAGTAGAGAGAAGGAGCCGGGGCTGGTGGCAGGAGAGTGTATGGGAACTGCTGCCGCCTCTACTTTTGGAATGCCAGAAAAGAAGGTAAATTCAGGGAAGGAAGGGGGGAGATGTCAGATTGGGGGGCTGTGGAGCAGAGCCGGGGTGGGGGAGAAGAGCCAGAGTGGCAGACCATCCCCTTGCCTCAGAAGGCAGATAGCCTTGAGCCACCCCAGGGGCATGGACCTAGGAGGGGCATAGCAGGTCAGGAGCGGGTCAGGCAGTTAGGTACATGGGTTGTACAATATTATCATTTACATGCCTAACTGCCTACAATTGGCGGCCATTTTTCTTTTTTCAGACAGGAGCAAGCAGTGAGAGCTTCTTCCTTGAGGAAGTTTTGCGAAACTTGGCCATGTTGGCGGAGGTTCTCATGCGAGTAGAAATTGCTGCCGCTTTCTAAGATAAGTGCTGAGTTACTATGCACGCTTATGAAATTCATGAGATTTGGCTTACTGCACTTAAGGAGGTTTTTATAAAAAAAAAAAAAAAAAAGCACTATTATAAAAAATATATATATTGAAGGGTGATCCGATGAAGATTTGCATCACAACCATTTTTTCATAATTGAAAAAGGAACGTAATGTTTCTCATGGTGTGATTTGTGACAATATCTGATGATCCCCCCCCCCCCAAAAAAAAAAAAAAAATGTGACATATCCTTTGCATTGAGTTTGTTAAATATGTATGAAGAATGATTGTTTGGGACACTCTATATATTATAATTACAATTAGGAGCAGGCATTTATGTCAGCCATTAAGTGTAAGTGCTCGCACTTAGTTGGGCAAGTAAATACGGACTTATGCTAGTAACATACATAGTAACATAGTAGATGACGGCAGAAAAAGACCTGCACGGTCCATCCAGTCTGCCCAAGAAATGTGCCACTTTTTTGTGTATTCTGTAATGGCAGGCGTGTGCATAACTGCTGTTATAGAATTTGTGCATAGTGTGCATCGTCGTGATGCCTAAATTTCAGTGACCTTTTGAGAATTTACCCCTGTATGTAGATCTACCAAGGCTGGCATTTATATAGAACACCTACAGCAACCTGAGGGTTTGCCCCACAAGTCCCGGGCCAGGGAACAGTTCTCCAGAGTTCCTTCTGGAACCCTGCAATCATGGGCCCTAAATCTGGCCATCAGGTGTCACTGTTGTTGTTGTTCTGTCCCCTGACAGCCTGGCTCTGGTTATAATGTGACCCTGAAATGTGTTAATGCCTTCACTGCTATTCTTACTTCTAAAGATCTTTACTGCTGCAGTCTTCACTGCTAGGATATGTGTGTGAGCAATGCATTGTGTGTAATGTAGTTCACAGACAACGCAACCCCACTTGCTTGTCTGTATAAGATCCGTTACTACTGGTTGTGATGCTGCTTAGATCACTCCTCTGTCTCAGCTAAGCTTGGCTTCTTTGTGTACGTGCCAGCACTTCCTGGCCATTCTTGCTATCTCTGTCCTGAGAGGTCAGCCAGGTATGACCTTTTCCTCCAATCAGGGGCTGCCCCCTAGAGCCGCCCTTGCCACTCGAGGGCAGGCTTTGTCCCTATTGGCCTTTCTACTCTTTCTTCTCTGAGTCTGTATGAGCTTCTAGCTCCGCCCCCCCCCCCCCCCCCTGTCCATGAGGAGGACAGTATCCATTTTCCTCCAGGACAAAGCAATGATCCTGTTGTAGCTCTGGAAAAGCACTAGTCTTTTCACCCTGAAAATATCCTCCTAAAAGAGGGTACTGCACTCCCAAACACCTAACTCCGAGCTGCCTCTATCTGTGGAACTACTTTTCTTATCTCTGCAATGAGCTGATCCCACTTAAACTTCTACCTTCTCTTCACTGATACAGCTCATGAAACTACAGGGTTCCTTTGTGCTTATGAACATCTAACTGTGAGTAATCATCTATGTTATTCAATAAAGGAACTTCAGAAAAGAACAAGAGATTTAGGTGTGTTGATGTGCTAGGGGTTTATACTTCAAGATATTGAGACTTATAGCTAAATAACTTAAGAAACAGCTATACAAGTCTCGAGAGACTTGACAGTTGTGTTAGAGAAATGATGTGTTCTGACTCTCAGGGACAGGAAGGATTATGTTGCTTGTGACTGGGAACTAGGCAGATGCCATCCTGCAGTCACAGGCAGAACAGGCACAGAATCTAGACTCCTTGCACTGAAGAAAAAAAGAAAAATAACTAAACACCTTTTGTAGATAACATATTCAAGGAAAGAAGAAACAAAGAAGAAATAAGTGAAAATCAGTGTTGGAAAAAAAATTAGAGAATCAGTTCAGAAAGTTTTAAGACGAATGTTTCGCATCCATTTGGCAGATCAAAAAATCCTCAGGTACAAGTGCGAAGGGCAGTTCTAGAAGCTGGTGCCTAAATGTAGGTGCTAACAGGGGAATTCTATATATGTTCCTGAACGTTAGGCGCTAGTTTGGCGCGGGGGGGGGGGAGCATTCTACTGGATGAAAGGCACCGAAACAGGGCAAAAATGGCAGATCTGAGCGAAAACACACTTACATGCCCATTGATAGACTAGTACCTAAGTGTTTCTGTGTGGATCTGCAACGGGGGCGTAGCCATGGTAGGGGCATATACGGGTCAGGGGTGTTCCCTTAAAATGCACTCAGCATTATAGAATTGTGTGGATCTGCGCTCAGCTTGCATGCCGGGATTTACGCTTGGTTTCAGTTGATATAACTCCTTGTGCCCAAATTGAACGCGGATCCCAGCGCTACACACTATCAAACATATAAACGGCGAGTGACCGTACTCACTTGCAAATGCGCAGTAGAGACCTTCTCTGCCCCGCCCCCCAGGTCAATACGTGATGACGGGGGGGCGGAACACAGAGGATCTGTACTGCGCATTGCTGAGGGAGGGACACCGCCGTCTAACACTCCCCCCACCCGAGTCGCCGCCGCCACCCACCTTCTACCCGGCTGGGCCCTCGCTCCGCTATTGAAACAGCGAGGGTCCGTGAACGCAGCACTGAGCTCTGCTGAGCTGCCGACGTCGGCCTTCGTTCTTCTTCTCTGCCTGTCCCGCCCTCGTGTGACGTAACGTCGTCGAGGGCGGGACAGGCAGAGAAGAAGAACGAAGGCCGACGTCGGCAGCTCAGCAGAGCTCAGTGCTGCGTTCCCGGACCCTCGCTGTTTCAATAGCGGAGCGAGGGCCCGGCCGGGTGGAAGGTGGGTGGTGACGGCTCGGTGGGAGGGCGCGAACTCGGAGGGGGAGGGGCAGCGGCGAACTCGGCTGTGGGGGCGGGCCTTTCAACCCCCCTTCCTATAATAGCCTGTTTTTACGGGCTCAAAGTCTATTCTATATAAAGGGCACCGATCCCAGAATTCTCGTTATAGAAGACCGTTCAGCGCCGATTTGTTTCAGCATCGAATTTTAAGCGTAATTTACTGAATCCAGTTTATAGATGCTATTCTATAGACAGCATGTTTAAATCATTTAGGACGTCTTTTACTCATTTCTCGTTTATTAAGATTTGATATACCGATTCTCATTGAAGAACAAATCGAAATGGTGTGCATAAAAAAATACAAAATAACACAATGAAAGGAATGCCATAGTAGTGACAGGAAAGAACTCAAACATTCAAAAAACAGTAACAAAATCAACATACCATAGGAGAGTAAACACAAGATTCAAACTACATAGCACAGTTCAAAAAATAACATAAATTTAAATAATGCAAAGTATCTGCTACAGGACCCATTTTATTCCTATGGGCTTGGCTGTAGATAACATGTACTAATCTTTAATAAAGCACACAGCTGTTAGGGGGCATACACATGGACATTTCCTGGGTGTGTCGCCAGTGGTACATGCGACTTATAGAATACTAGTGGAACAATGCCCGTTTCCTCAACAATGAAACGGGCCCTAGGAAGGCTGTCATGTAAGATGTTTTTTCTCTCTCCCCTGCCCTCCCCTCCATGTCCCGCGATTCTCTCCTCTACTGTCCTCCCATCCAATCCATGTCCATCAATTCTCCTCTGCCCTGCCCAGCCCTCCCCTTCCTCCCTCCCCTCGATGTCCCGCGATTCTCTCCTCCCCTCGATTTGTACCTGAACGTTCTCTGGCTGGCTGGCGCTGGCTTCCGTTCCATTCGTAACATCCCTCCTGACGTCAGCTCGCCTCCAGCGTTCCCTTCCCTCTCACTGTTCCGCCCTCTGACGTCATTATGTCTTGACGCGAGGGCGGGACAGTGAGGGGGAATGGAACGCTGGAGGCTGGCTGACGTCAGGAGATGTTACGAACCCAGACAGCCAGACATGGAACGTTGGAGGTGCAAATTATTATATAGGATTATCAGTTGTGCCTGTTGCATGGCACACTCAGGTGTGCCCACTTACACCAGCCATTGACCTGGCATAAGTAAATGCACCTAATTTTGGGTGTGCCAATGTAACTTTGTGCTAGTGTTCTATAATGACTCTTTAAGCTGTTATAGGATTGGCACTAAGCACACCGCTTTGCATCACCTAAAACGAGGCTCCAGTTGAGAGAATTACCGCAATACATTGTGAGCGCTCCAAGGACAGGGAAACTTACCTTCAGCTACAAATGAAAAAGACGTGAGCCAAATCCAAATACATTATTGGTTTTTGCTGTCTATTGTGCACATGAAAATCATACATGGAAAATATACCACAATTTACATTGTTTTTTTATATATATTCTTTTATGGTTTCTTTCATATGCAATTGTTTTTGTATTATTCATGTATTCATTTACCTTGCAACACCATTTTAATTACATTTGATACTTTTAGACACTAATTGATATTATTTGACATTATTTATCTTTATTTTTTATTGATTTGAATACGCTATGTTTTTGTACTTATGATATTTTATGTATGTTTACCTGTTTTTATTCATATATGCTTTTGAGATGTCTATTTGAGATTTAATATATATACACATAAATATATTTATTTTGTTCACAATATTTATGTTTTATATCTGTTATTATATTTGTTTGTATAGACTCCTGAAGAAGGCGCTACGGCGCCGGAACACGGCAGTGTTGAGTCAACCATTTGCAATAAATATCATTGTTTAATTAAATTATACGTCTCCCCCATTGTTTGGATAGAGCCTATCTTCCCCACCCTTTCTCTGTTCCCTCCAAATCCAAATAAACCAGTTCTGTGTTTTGAGAGTTGTGGCATCCCAATGTCATTTTAGATGGCATCACTCCCTCTCATGACCCTAATCACATCCATATCATTGATGAGAAAACTTGATATGAGGAATCCAATTACCAGTGTTTATCTGAATTTTGCTGAAGTCTTTTATGTGGTATACCAAGAAAGAGTGATTTTCAAATTTAAGGTAACAGATGTTAAGTGATAACACTGGAGTGGTTAATACTGAAGTGGAAGGAGCAACAGGTCAGAATCAACACTACAGTGGAATAAGGGAAGTCGGTGAATCGCTCATTTTTAGTTCATATGTTTTAGTAAGGATCTGAAAGAAGGAACAAATAGCAATCTAGCCATGTTTTCAATAACATCAACCTATTTTATGCTGAAAATATGCTGCAGGATTTATCCAGCTTTATTGTGTGATTATGTTATTATAGGCAGATGGCCAGACACAAGCACCAGATGAGATTTAATGATGCCAGTGGGGCACGAGAGGTGGCTGCAGTATACTTTGAACAGGGCAAAATATGTTCATGCTAACCATTAAATAAGCATGGATCTGCTAGTTAATAAGAAACTTGGAATGAATGTGCAAAGTCAAGCTGTAGGCAATCAAAGTGACATATTTCAGTGTTCATTAAACAGGTGTACAATGAGCAGGCATGGAAACAAGAAATAGAGCTATCATGTCTCCAACTAGGCCACTAGGCTAGCAGGACTCATTTGGGCAAATATCCTGAAAAAGATGAAAAATCACATGAAATGGAAACTAAAGGAAGGGATTCAAAGAGTTAAATATGATTAAAAATGGACTCAAATGGACTAATTTAAGCTTAGAAAAGACATCTGAGGATAGATTTAATTGTATTGTACAATGAAATCAATGGTGCCTACATAGGAAGGGAAGGGAAGAGATTCATGAGTGATGTCTTCACTCCACTGGCGATAGGCAAGTATCAAACCAATAAATTAAATCAAGGGGCATCCTCTAGAGCAGCAGTTAAGAACCTTTTTGGGTGGAAGGCTGCATTAAGGATGGTGAGACCCTTAAGATGCCGCATTAGCTAGTTAAAGCAGACGGCTTTCCCTCTATGAGATGACCGATATTGATCAGGGGTGAACCATCTGAGCCTGAGGAGCTGGCCATAGAAGTTGCTGGGCCCTATGTTCCTATTGCCCTGCCCCCTTCCATGATAGCATCATTGCCCCTCCCACCAACGATGCTCCTACTACTTAGCCTCCTCCAGCGCCAGATTCCTCTCTCTGTAGCCATTCAGCACCAGTCCCCCATTTTTAGTCTCTCCACTGTCAGCTCCCTTCAGCAACACCAGCCTCTAATCTCATCACACCTCTAGTAGCATCTTTTCCACCCTCTCTGCTACATCTCCTCCTTCCAGGCTGCAGGGTTGCATCTTATTCCAGTCCTGTGCAGCCACTTCTTCCAGGTAGAGGTGGGAGAAGGGGGCAAGCGGAGTGAGAGAATCAAGCAGGAGGAGCAAAGCAAGAGTTACTATCATTCTTTTTGTAGGAAGTAGGCTGGGTATGAGAGGTTTTGAGTCGTGAGAGCAGAGCAGGAGCTACTGCCATAACAACCTGCTTTGAAGAGAGATGTTTGGAGTGTCCTGTGGGTCAGATAGTATTGAGCTATGGGACACAGGTTCCTCACCCTGCTCAAGATGCTATATAATAAAACTCACCCTCAACGTTCTGAGGACACTGACATCACTGAAGCCAAGCCACTGACGTCACTTCCTTCATGAAGGGTTCGTGGTGGTGAAGCCACCGAAAGCACCAAGTCTCTGGGCCCCGCCCTCGCGTCAAACGTGATGTCGAGGGAGGAGCAATGGCATCACGCATCGAGGGTGGACCAATGGCGTTGGTGGCTTCAGAACCAAGAAGGTGATGAAGGTGCATTCACAAGGTGCGGAGCAATGGCGTCAGTGGCTTCAGAACGACGAACGGGTGGGTAGGGAGGGAGGGGGGATGTTGGGGAGGAAAACCTTGCTAGCGCCTGTTTCATTTGCTCCAGAAACGGGCCTTTTTTTACTAGTATTATCAGAATTTTCACCACTTGCTAATGAAGAGGTTCTTTACTGAAAGAGTGACATAACTATAAACATTTTGCCAATGGAAATTGTCATAGTAGAACACAAAACCTCAAAGCTAATTAGACAATTAGGGATAAGAAGATAATTGTGTTGCAAGAGTGTTTCCAATTATGCCTGTGCACGAAAACCATAACAAAGGGGGAACCAAACGGTCCCAGCAGGAAGTTGTAGTAAATGGGTGGTAACAAACATGTACCACAGTAAGATTGAGCATCTCTGAGTAGAAGCTGCAATGCAGTCATGTTTTGTTCACATCAATAATGATTATTGTTACACGTATCTACCAAGTCTTATTCAGACCTTAGGCATGTTATCTGAAGTACTGAAGAGGTTTTTGAGGTGACAGAGACTCTTGTAGAAAAGAAAGTAACCACAGAAGCAATGGCTGAATTCTATCTGCCAGAGGACTTGGATTTCAGCAGACTTGACCAGACCGGAGGCAGCATTTCTTCAGGGACAGAATTATTACAAAGGTAAGGGCTGAGGATGGGCAAGTCTACATGAACCCCCTGCAGGCACAACAGATATTCCAGTCCTTCACATTTAGTGACAAAAGCAGACAAAACAATTATTCCATAGTGCAGAGATTATAGGATGACTATTCTGTGCCAAAGAAAAGAACCATTCATGAGAGAGTCTGTTTCCACCAGAGGAATCAGAACCTTAGGGAATTCATGGAGGCCTACATCAGAGCCTGCATGAGGATGTAAATGAGTGTGACTTTGGAGGCAGCAAGAACAGAACCATCAGACACTGCTTAGTTGTAGGAAGTTAAGACAAAGAGTTGCCATATAAGTAGGGCAGAATTAAGGCATGAGCAAGCTAGGCACATATCTAGGGCCAAATATTAAGGAGAAATCCTACCAGGGATGTGGATTCCATAAATACTAATGCAGAATATTGCTGTACTAAGTCAGCTGCTGGCAAGAGGACAGAGGTCTGTCTGTTCTGACCAGGACTGGATTTATTCATATCCTGGTTCCTACTCTGTAACATTTATGTTTAAATCATTTTTATTGATGACAATCAGATCATATACATTTCCACATGGATTCTATCATCATTTCCATTTTTATTCCGTCCCCCCCTCTCCTCCTCCCCACCCTCCCCTCTTCCCTTTCCTTTTCCCTGTTAATTTATCTTATACATACAGAGTTGGCTATTAATTATGGATTAGTTACATATTCAACAGTTGGCTTTGTGCAGCCGGGGTTAGAGTTCTCAAAAATGGGGTCCATCTTGTCAGAAATTGTTCAAATTCTTGGCTTGGTCTGTCTTTGTGGTATAATCTCTCCATTCTTAAAAGGAAAATCATCTGGGTCCGCCACAGTTGGATCCGCGGTCCTTTTGCTTCCAACCAGTCTACGAGTATGGTCTTTTTTGCTACCATCACTGCTCGTTTTGCAAAATCCGTGTATCCTCTGGGCCTAGATGTACCCAGCTCCAGCTTTCCAAACAGCATCAAGGGCGTACCTCTCCATGTTGCGTCCCAGGTTCTCCGAGTGTGTTCTACGATAGTCATCCAGAACTTGTGAACTTTCGGGCAACTCCAAAACATGTGTCCCAATGTTGCTCCTTCCCCCCCACATTTTGGACACGCCCCATCCGGGGACAAGCCCATGTGAAACGCTCTGTGAGGGGGAATATGGAGTCGTGCCGCAAACTTATATTGGAGCTCCCAGTATGCTGACCAAGGAGTTGTTCTTCGGATCGTCAGTATATGAGACTTAAACACCGTTGCTGGGATTGGCATTGGTAAGTCTCCACTCCAGACCTCGGCTTGTTTAACATAGTCCATTTCCAGCTTGGTGTCTTTGATATGTCTATGGTGGAATGATTGGGGCACCTTCTGTTGTGAGTTCAAAGACAGAGCTGAGGTCAATTCCTCCTGGGCATCCTCTGTCAATGCCTCCCATGGCAAGCTCCTCACGTAGTGCCCCAATTGCCAGTAGTAAAATTGATCTTTAGGTCCAAAAAGTTGTGCTTCTTTTAAGTCATTAAAAGATTTTAATCTCCCATCTTCAGTGATTATATTCAACAAATATATTACTCCTTTGGCTTTCCATTTTCTAAATGTTTCGTGTAGATCACCCGGAGGGAACGCCGGGTTTCCGCCCACTGGCAATAAGGGAGTGACTCTGTGGGAGAAATGATGCAGTCTGCAGATCCATGCCCACGCTCTCTGCAGGGTGGGCAGTATATGAGATGTCATCAGCGCTGGTACCGGCGTGCATCTCAACCCATGTAGATAGCTACTGAAATGATAGTTTTTAAAGAGGGTCATCTCAATTTGAGTTGCAGAAAAGTCTGCCGTGCCTCGGAACCAGTCATTTAAATGTCTCATGGCACATGCTATTGACAGTGTTCTTACGTTCATTAGACCCAAGCCGCCATATTCTGTCGGAGCGCACACCATGCCCAGTGCCATTCTTGACCGTTTCCCGTTCCATATGAATTTTTGGAGTGCAGCGTTCAACTTCAGTTCATCTGCTTTGTTGAGGTATAGGGGCAACATCTGGAATCTATACAGCCAACAAGGTGCTATCATCATGTTACACATTGCTATGCGCCCCAGCAGCGAGAGCAGGAGCCCCTGCCATTGCTTCAGTTTTGTTATGGTCTCCTTTAACAGTGGGATAATGTTACGCTCATATAGTTTTGTTAAATCTTGTGGGATTTGCACTCCTAGGTACTTCACCTCCTCAACTCTCTGTAAATTAATTACACTATCTCTCTCTCTCCCTTCTACCTGTCCCATAGGGTATAATTGCATAACATTGGATTTTTGCATGTTTATCTTAAATCCCGAAAGTGCTCCAAACTGAGTAATTTCTCGAATTAGAGATTTGATTGATGTGTTAGGTTGCTCTGTCACTATCAACAAGTCGTCTGCAAATGCCATTGCTTTGAGTTTTCCTCCTCCTATCTCCACTCCCGCTATTGTGTCTGTCTTGGCTATTGTCCTTAAGAGGGGTTCTATTGCCAGAAGGAACAATGCTGGGGATAGGGGACATCCCTGTCTGGTCCCTCTCTTTATGGGAAATTGATTGGTCCGCTCTCCATTCACTAGTACAGTGGCTCTAAGGTTGGAGTAGAGCGCCATAATCGCCTGAAGTGCCCATCCCTCCAGACCCGTGTAGTGTATCACTTCGAATAGGTATCCCCAATCAATGCTATCAAACGCTTTCTCAGCATCTAGGCTTATCAGCGCTGATTTTATCTTTCCTTGTTGACAGTGTCCCATTGCTAGTAGTACTCGCCTCACGTTCACTACTGATTGGCGGTTCCTAACAAACCCAACCTGTTCCGGTGCTATCAAGCTCGGGAGGTGTTGGTGCAATCTATTCGAAATCAGTTTGGCCAGGATTTTTACTTCAACATTAATCAGCGATATCGGCCGATACGATTCTGCTTGCATTTCTGCTTTCCCAGGTTTTAGGATCAAAGAGATCAAAGCTTCATTTGTGAATGGGGGAAAGCTTCCTCTATCCACCACTTCCTCAAAGTAGTCTAAGAGGGTGGGTATTACCATGGGTCCCAAGATTTTATAAAATTCACTTGAATAGCCATCTGGGCCTGGGGCAGAGTGGCTAGGCAACGAACTAATAATTTCTTGTAGCTCCTTTCCTGTTATGGGGCTGTTTATAGACTCTACGGCCTCACTAGGGAATTGGGTCATGCCTGACTTTTCCAGATATTCTTGTATTCCTGCCTGACTCGATATCTTCCTTGCCTCATATAAGGAGCCAAAGAATTCCTCCAGAACCCTGGCTACCTTCTCTTTTTCATGTTGGATCTTCCCTGTTTGGTCTTTTATTGCCGTTATCACCCTACTACCTCCCTGGTGTTTGACTAATCTGGCCATTAGCGTTCCTGATTTGTTGCCAAATCGTTGGAGCTTATATTTCTGAACTATTAGTGCCCTAGTCGCTCTCTCATGTAGTAACGTATTTAAAGCTATTTGTGCTGTTTGCATTTGTTCCTTAAGGAATTTATTAGGGGAGTGTAAAAACCTCCTTTTTGCTTTTTGAAATTTCTGCTCCAAATTGATAATGGCCCAGGACAGCCTTTTCTCCCTCTTAGCCGTGAAAGCAATTATGTCTCCCCTTAACACCGCCTTTGCGGCTGGCCAAAACACAATTGGGCGGTCTTTGTAGTCTATATTGTTATCAGAGTAGTCTACCCATCTACTTTGTATGAATCTCTTAAATTCTGAGTTGGCTGATAAATAAAATGGAAATCGCCATCCCCTATTTACCGTTTCGGACCCTGGGACCCGCATATCTACCCAGACCATCGCATGGTCTGATATTTCTTCTGGGCCTATCTCTGCTGAACACACCTGGGAAAAAATCTTCTTGTCTACTAATATGTAATCTATCCTGGAAAAGGTTCCATGGGCTCTAGACATGTGGGTAAATTCCCTCCTTTCAGGATTCAATGTCCTCCATGTGTCTGTAACTAACAGGGACTGCATGAATTGATTTAAAGCTCTTTTGTTTTGCCCTCCTCGCGTTGCGCGTCTTGGTGCTGAGCAATCCAGCATAGGATCTGCCACTAGATTGAAATCACCTAATATGATTAACGGTAGGGATTTATATAGGAGGCAAGATTGCACTACTTTATCGTAAAATGATCTCTCGTATAGATTCGGACCATACATCCCCACCACCAAGTACTCTTTGTGGTGAATCCATAAATGTACCATCACATACCTTCCTTGGGGATCACTTTCTATTAGTTGGGATTTTGCCACTATTCCTTTGCGGATTAAGATGGCTACTCCTCTTTTCCTCCCGCGGCCGATGACGCATGTACCTCTCCCACCCAAGTTCGTTTTAACTTTAAATGTTCATCAGGAGTTAATCTGGTTTCCTGGAGACATATCACATCTGCTTTGTGCCTATTTAGTGCAGCTAATATTTTTGCCCTTTTTATTGGACTGGAGACCCCTCCCACATTCCAAGTTAGAAACCTTGTGGAGTTAGCTTTCATGTTCAATGGAGGGCTCAATGTCATTCATGCACTTATGTTCCTCCCTTGACGCCCGTGGTGCCCAGCTCACCCAGACCTCTTGGTTCCACTCCCAATCTCCTTCCGCGTAAATCTGCCTGTTCCCGGCAAACTGTGGTCTATATGTGTTTCCTAATCCTTCTTGATTACCTCCTCCTCCTTTCCTCCTAAGTAGCCTACTCCTCTGTGTGTTCCTACTCATGTTATCGTTGCACTTTCCCCCCCCCTCCCCCCCTTCCCTCATCCCTCCCCCCCTCCTCCCATTTACTCCCCATTACTTACTCTTAGCCTCACACTCTCTATATGAGCGCCAGGTATAAGAGTAAAGGTCTAGCGATGGTGGTACTCCCCTCTCGCCTTAGCTGTATTGCTGCTGTAATCAGTGCGCTTACAATTATAACTTAACATAACTATAACTCACAACATACTCGTGAATGAACTTAACTACTACTTAACATTGTCTTTGTGCTGCCCAGGAAGCTGGGTGGCGTGTCATCTGTTCTTCCTCCCAAGTTCAGGAGATCTGTTCCTCTCTTATTGTATCCAATATCCAAAGTTTATAGTTCCATCAGGTATTCTCTGTAGCTGTCTCCTGGTTCAGTGCCTTCTGCGCCTCTGATGGGGTTGTAAAAGTTTTCCATGTCCCTTTTATTTGGATTCTTAACTGTGCTGGATACAGTAATTTAAAACGCTGCTTCCTGGCCACCAGACTCTGGCATATAGGATTAAAGGCCTTCCGTTTTTCTTGAACCACCAGGGAGTAATCTTGGAATATCCTGATATGCTCTCCTTCCAGCATTAAAGTGTCCCATTTGGAGCGGGCCCCTCTCAAAATCTCTTCTTTGTGAATAAAATTGTGAATTTTTATGAGCACCGCTCTTGGTCTGGTCGTCGCTGGGTTTTTCTTTCCCACTCGATGGGCCCTCTCCAAGCATAGTGACCCCGCGCTATCGGATAGCGCAAATTCTGCTTTTAGCCACCGTTCAAGCTGAGTTGGTAAGGTACGATCAGGTATCGTTTCCGGTACTCCTATTAGTCTAAGGTTCGATCGTCTAGATCTGTTCTCGAGGTCGTCAACTTGATATCGCAGGGCCTGGAGCTCTTGCTGAGTTTCTTTGAAGGCCGCTTCTCTGTGGATTTCCGTGTCTTCGACCTCCGATACGCGAGCCTCTAATTCTCCCGTTCGGCGGGTCGTCTCGTTCAAAAGCGATTCCATACTTGCCAGCCGATTTGTTATTTTATGTAATTCTGGTTCCAGCGCCTTTTTACCGCCTCTGCCAGCTGTGAAAGTTGTCCTTCAGTGAAGGCAAAGCCTTTTTCCTGGTTCGGGCTCGCCGCCATCTTGGGTGTCATCTGTGCTCTGGCTTTCTCGCCTTCTTTTTTTATCGTTTTACTCGACATCGCCCTGGTTTCTCTTGTTACATATGAGTCCATAATCTCTTGGGAGATAGCGATTCCTGTTGTGTATAATTTCGTTGTTTTTTAGCGCGATTTTGGGCTTTGAGGGGAGATTGACCCGGAGAGACCTGAAAAAACGTGTCTTCGTCTCTCAATCCATCACGTGGACCGCCACTCTGTAACATTTAATGGAACCTCTTCAATTAAGTAGGAAGTAACTTTTCGGTATGCTAGTGAAGTGTGAGACCCCCAAGATGTAGTCTGTCTAGCCCAGTGGTTCCCAAACTGGTCCTGGAGGCACCTCAGCCAGTCAGGTTTTCAGGATACCTACAATGAATATTCATGAGAGTTATTTACATATACTGCCTCCACTGCATGCAAATCTCTCTCATTAATATGGAATTATAGAACCAATCACAGAAGCTATTGAATGGTAGGTTCCCATGGAAGGATTATAATATACGCATCTATGCCACTGCTCGCTCCTCCTTTTGAGCAGGAATCTTCCACCTACAGTCCTGCCGGGGGGGGGGGGGGGAGTTGTTTCAGTATCACATTTTGAATAGAGAAGGACAAGCAAGCTATGCAGGACTCCAGGAAACCTGCCTGTCCCCAGTGATTGAAAATACAGTATTGTAGCACTACCCCACCCCCATTGGCAGCAATACAGTTGGAGGACTCCCACTCTGCTTCAGTGGCATTCCTAGGGTGGCTGACACCCAGGGCGGATCGCCGATGCGCTCCCCCACCCCCGGTGAAAGGACACCCCCACCTGGGTGCAGCGCAACCCCTCCACCCCCCGGCGAAAGGCCGGCAAAAGGACACCCCCCCGGGTGCATTTTTACCTGCTGGGGGGGTGCCGTGCGCCTGTCTGCTTCGCTCGTTCCATGCTCCCTCTGCCCTGTAACAGGAAGTAACCTGCTCTGGGGCAGAGGGAGCACGGAACGAGTGGAGCAGACAGGCGCGTGGCACCCCCCCCCCCAGCGGCGTGCACCCGGGGCGGACCGCCCCCACCGCCCCCCCCCCCCCCCCCCTTGGTACATCACTGTTCTGCTTAGAGGGAACAGTGATCTGTTCTGTACAAAATGAGTGAACAAAGAATTGAAGAGAGAGAGACAGAAGATTATGCTTCTCAGGATGAATGGTATCCTTCCTCAGATGGCTGGTGTGCATGTATATTCATTGCTCAGTGCTACTAGTGGATTTTGGCAAGTAGTGCTGTTTAATCCTGAAAGTGCCAAGTTAATCACCTTCATTACAGCAATTGGGTGGTATCGCGTTTAACAGATTATCTTTTGGAATTTTAAATGCTTCAGGGGTGTTCCAAAGGAAAATGACTGCATTTTTACAGGGGTTCTTTTGGTGTATAGCTGTACTGAACAGGAACATTAGGAGAGATCATCAAAGGTCATGTCAACCATGGGAGCAGTAGGATTAAAGCTAAACAGAAGCAAATGCATTTTCCACCAGAAAGCACTTGCCTGGGATACCACATAGATGAACATGGGGGTAAGTGCAGATCTGAAGAAAACAGAGCCCATGAGGGGTCACAAATGTCTAGAATCAGTTGCCGAGCTGAAAAGAATCCAAGACAAGGTGAACTATTTAGGAAGATTTGTTTTTTTTTTTACCAAATTTGGCTAAGGCGATTCATCCTTTGGAAGGATGGTTACAAGTGGATACAGCTTGGTTTTGGGGACCAAGGCAAGAGGAATCCTTCACTATATTGACAGAAGCAAACATTGCAAGTGCTGTTACTAGTAGCTATAGACATGGAGGAGAATTACTCCAAGAGCACGGAATGCATATTTTCAAAGTACTTAGCCTTCCAAAGTTCCTTAGAAACCTATGGAACTTTGGAAGGCTAAGTGCTTTGAAAATATGCTCAGCGCTGCCAGCTCACAGCTCCATTACCTTAAACAATGTTGAAACCTGCTGTGCTGACAGAAAAAAAAATGCCTGGTTTTAGTATGGGTTTGCATGAATGTTTAAATTACCTGTATGGGCTTGACTCCTTCAAGCTGTGTCCATAGACCACAAACCTCTAGAACTCCTGATAATCTCTGAAACTTTATCAATAAACTGCCAAAGACCCCATATACTTGATGCAGTACAATCCTCAAGCAGAGTATAAGCCTGGCAAGAAGGCCTGGCACTTGTCATGGCAGATGCACTGTCCAGATACCCTTTAAAACCTACAGACCTTGAGTCAGTCCAGGTGACTGAGCAGGTTACTTTTATTTGCCTCACCCTGTATAATTATGCACCCAGAGGGCACCCGGTATGAGCCCATTCTGTAAAAAAACATAGGTACCTAGTTTGCTTTAATAGAATACTAGTGTTACACTACTAGTATTTAGGTGTCAGCACATAAAGCTGGCATAAGTGTGGTGATACATGCACATTTTGCAAGTTACACAAATAACTGGGCACCTTACCCATGTTCCGGCCAGACCTTGCCCCTGTGTGTGCCCACCTGCAATCTGTGCACTATTTAAGGTATGTGTATAGCTACAGAATAACACTTCAGTGGAATACTGGACTAGGACAAGTTTATCCACTCCTACCCTAAAAAAAATATTTTATCACCTCTCTAACCTCATGTGCACCTTTCTTTAAATTAGTCCCCTTATTTTCTAACTCCTCTTACTCTCTTACCTATCTGTATGTTCCATCTTTGCTTATAACCTACGCTGTCTATTAAAATGTTCTATTACGTATTATGTTGAAATTGTAAGTATGACATACTTTGTATTGTCATTTGAATATTTTTCCTGCTGAAATTGTCTATTGCTTATGTTTGATTTATTCATTCTGTACACCACCTTGAGTGAATTTCTTCAAAAAGGCAGTAAATAAATCCTAATACATTAACAAATAAATTTGTGCTCTCATACATGTGTATTTGTTAGTATTCTAAACATTTACACACATAACTGCCATGCAAATATTAGCACTTGCTCTGCAGAATTATGGAAACTCCATTACTAAATGTGCCAGATTCCCTGATGGTCACAGACTGGGCAACACCTTAAAACCCTAATGATAAAAAAACAGTTGTTTTATAGAAATAAAGTAACTCAGCATGAGGAACCCATGATAGTTTGCCACTCTGCAGATGATACATAAGAATATAAGAGTAGCCATACTGGGTCAGAACAATGGTCCATCTAGCCTAGTATCCAAGAGTGGCCAAGTGAAGTTACAAGTACCTGGCAGAAACCCAAATTGTGGCAACACTCAATGCTACCAATCCCAGGGCAAGCAGTTGCTTCCCCATGTCTGTCTCAATAGCAGACTATGGACTTTTCCTCCAGGAAGTTGTCCAAACCTTTTATAAACCAAGATACACCGCTGCTACTACATCCTCAGGCAAAGAGTTCCAGAGCTTAACTATTTGTTGAGTGAAAAAATATTTCCTCCTATTTGTTTTAAAAGTATTTCCATGTAACTTCCTTGAGTGTTCCCTAGTCTTTATACTTTTGGAAAAAGTAAAAAAAAAAAATGATTTACTTCTGCTTGTTCTACACCACTCAGGATTTTATAGATCTCAATAATATCTCCCCTCATCCATCTCTTTTCCAAGCTGAAGAGCCCTATCCTCTTTAGCCTTTCCTCATATGAGAGGAGTTATCCCCTTTATCATTTTGGTTGCTCTTCTTTGAACCTTTTCTAATTCTGCTACATTTATTTTGAGATACAGCGACCAGAACTGAATGCAGGTTATTTATACTCTGGAAGGTGTAGATAACAGGAAGAGGGATCTAGCAAAGCTTGAAGAATGGTTTAGACCAATGTTGTTCAGTTAATCATTCTTGACAAAGATTCTTTGGAGAATGGTTTAAGGATAGTGAATGGCAGCTAACTCCGAACCCGCTTTTTGTTAACAAATGTAAGGCAAAGCTTTGGAAGATCTTCAGGTCCCCATTTTTTCCTTTTGAAGTTTTGAAGACAGTACAGAGAATTCCCAGTTTCTAGGAAAATACAGAGTTTGGAATTATATATATATATATATATATATATATATATATTTTTTTTTTTTACATTTGTACCCCACACTTTCCCACTCATGGCAGGCTCAATGCGGCTTACATATTGTATACAGGTACTTATTTGTACCTGGGGCAATGGAGGGTTAAGTGACTT
Organism: Microcaecilia unicolor; assembly: GCF_901765095.1. Lineage (NCBI taxonomy): Eukaryota > Metazoa > Chordata > Amphibia > Gymnophiona > Siphonopidae > Microcaecilia > Microcaecilia unicolor. Next base: position 325,048,155 of record NC_044035.1, read on the forward strand.
GCCCAGAGTCACAAGGAGCTACCTGTGCCTGAAGTGGGAATCAAACTCAGTTCCTCAGGACCAAAGTCCACCACCCTAACCACTAGGCCACTCATATTAAATATGTTCCTTACTAAGATGGCATATATTAGTTACAGAATTTATAAACTGCCTATATACTGTACAGACCAAGGCAGTGTACAATCTATAAAACAGGCCCAGATGATCAAAATTAAATGCGGGCGCTAGAGGCCACTATCGCCCGCACTTACACAGTGTCCATGATCAAAGTGCATCTGGTGTAAGAGCATAGGAACACTGCCGAGCTTATTTAAATTACATGGTAGGGAAGCCCCGCCCAGCGCATCCCAGGATGCACTGGGCAGGGCAGGGCGCTGCCATTTTGTAGGCAACACTGGAAGAGGAGGGAATGCTGCTGCTCCCTCCTACAACGAGGTACGGAGGGGTGGGTGGGGACTGCTAGACCACCAGAGCGGGTGGGGACCGGGTTTGTTTACCTACTTGGGCCACCAGGGATTTTGTTTTGGCTATGGGGGGAGGGAGTAGGAGGCCGGAAATCCACTGGATCACTAGCCCCCCTGTTGCTCTCCCACCAGGGCCTTGCTTTTCCAGGGGGCAGCTCCTGTGTTTGACAGGTCCGGGCTTTTGACCGTTTGGACCTGTCAAACGTGTGGGTGGATACAATCCTCCTGCACTTTTACCAGATGATCAATGCTAATAATGCACTTAAATTTGCAAGTTATTAGCGTTGATCATTGGGGAGTTAATTCCTCACACTGTTCTGGTGCTATTTTTAGGGTGCTGTTTCTGAACAGTGTGGGGAATTATCGGCCTGACAGCGATTCAATACAGGCCTGTACTTACAAGGCCCATGTTGTGCTTATTCTTCTTAAAGCTTGGGTCCAGCATAAAAGCAGGTAGGGAGGTGTTGGCAACAGCCCAGAAGTGGGGAGGGAAGAGGGAGAGGATGCTGAATGGGTGTGGAAGTAGGAAAAGATGAGATGCTGGCTGGGGGAGGGGGGAGAGATGCTGGCAATCTGGAAAGGAGTTAGAGTGGAAGGAAAGATGCTGGCCCGGGGGGGGGGGGGGGGGGGGGGGGGGGGGGGGGAGTTGAAGGCTGCGAGAAGAAGGGGACATAGGGGTGGAAGATAGGGAAAGGGGAGACGCTGTCCAAAGGATGGGGAGGAAGAGAGGAGGAAATGCTGGCCATTGGTGGGGAGGGGGAGGTGGTAGGCCCTTAAGCCACCACTAGTACATCTGCTACCCCTGGGCAAGTCCTTGCTGGCATCTGTATGCAAGCTTTGTTGTGTATATCCCTGCCCAGGCTCTGTGGGTTCCAAGGCATGGATCTAGTGTGGATAGAGCACTTCTGGGTAACAGTGTTTTCTCTGGCTAGTCCAGTAATCTGGAACACTCTTCCCCATAACTGTGAGATGATTCTGTTTTGTTGGTTTTCTGTTAAGATGTTACAAGGTTTTTCTTTGGGGGTGGGGGTGGGGGTGGGGTTGTCTATGGAAGAACTTGAGCTAAATGAGCCGAATGACATATTAAGGGGATGGTGAATTTTAACTTTCTTTTCCTTTAAAATGTCTGTCTGGTAATTTGGTTTATTTTATATATGTAATGATTGTAACCCATGGAGAGAAGCATTTTTTTTTCCTGGAATAACAAATAAAATACTGGGTTAGACCAAAGGTCTGGGAAATCCAGCATCCTGTTTTCAACAGTAGCAAATCCAGGTTACAAATATATATCAGGCAAGATCCCAAAGAGTAAAGCAGTGGTTCCCAAACCTGTCCTGGGGGAACCCCAGCCAGTCAGGTTTTAAGGATATCTACAATGAATATTCATGAAGAGATTTGCATGCAGTGGAGGAGGGGCATGCATATCTCTCTCATGAGTATTCTTTAAGGATAGCCTGAAAACCTGACAGGCTGAGGGTTCCCCCAGGACAGGTTTGGGAACCACTGGAGTAGGGAGATTCTATGCTGCCTATGCTCATGGTTAAGATGTGGTTTTCCAAGTCTACCTAGTTAAAAAAAAAGTTTATGGACTTTTTTTCCACTTGTCCAAACCTTTTCAAACCCAGCTATGCTTACTGATCTTACCACATTCTCCAGCAATAAATTCCAGAGATGAATTGAGCAGAGTGAAAATACTTTCACAAATTTGTTTTTAAATTTGGTGCTTAGTTATTTCACTTGATATCCCCTAGTCAAGTGGTTCTCAATCCAGTCCTTGAGACACACCCAGGTTTTCAGGATACTCACAATAGATATACATGAGATAGATATGCATGCAATAAATGCTCTTACTCTTTGTGGTTTCTTTCTGGTCTATTTTGGTTTTTCTCCCGCTCTCTTTGTTGTTTGATGTGTTTTGCGGGAGACCTGGACCCCTTTTTGTTGGTGTGCAATAAATGCAGTGCATGCAAATTTATCTCATGCATATTCATTGTGGATACCTTGAAAACTTGACTGTGTGTATTGGGTTGAGAATCCCTGCCCTAATCTTTGTACTTTTGAAAGAATAAACAACTGATTAACATTTACTCATTTTACTTTTATTCACGAATTTTCAGTTGCGATTCTTAGATTTATTCTTTGCAATGTTTAGGACACCATCTACTGGTTGGTAAGCAATGGTGCTAGCATTTTACTTGAAACCATTTACCACAAAAACATATGTAAAAGATACTTGACTTATGGTAATTATGGCCTTAAATATGCAATGAAGAATATTCAAGATAAATATAGCTGAAGAGGGCAGTAATAAAGCAGTTATATTACCAACCAAAACTCTTTTTGAATGGTGTATGATTTGGTGGCACAAGTCTGCATATCAAATCAGATGAAATCTTAAGATCATGAAAAGGATGCAGGTGTTCATATAGATACCAGAATGCCATATAAATTGTTATGCATTTTTAGCTCATGTACCAGCTGAATTATGAGGCACATGGCAGAATTCTGAATTGCTTTTATCATCCAACAAGTGCAAAACCTTCAGGGAATTTGGCTGAAGGGAAAAAATCTTGTAAGTGCAACCAAGGTATTTTAAAACAACCAAAACCAACACCTAACCTATGCATGAATTTTTTCTGTTTGAGCAGTTGAAGTTGGGAGTTTGTTGGAACAGATGTTCCATCACAGGGTTGGGCAACCTGAGTCCTCAAGGGCTGCAACCCAGTTGGGGTTTCAGGATTTACCCAACGAATATGCATGAGATCTATTTGCATACACCACCTCCATTGTATTCAGATAGTTCTCATGCATATTCATTGGGGAAATCCTGACAATTTGATTGGGTTGTAGCCCTTGGGGACTGAGGTTGCCCAACCTCTGCCCATCATCTACCAAAATTAATGTGAAGTTTGTTTGGCATTCACCTCACTGAAAAATGCTCATTACTGTGGACAATTATTCTAGATTGATAAAGGGCTACAGTGAAATTAGCAGATAAAACCTAATTTTTTCTTACAATTTTATTTCCTTGAGTCCTAATAGATTAGTGGTTCTCAAAATGATTTTTAGTCAGGAGATACCTGATGGACGATGCCCATATATGTGACACACTGCATACATGACCCTCAAGGACCTTTGGTCTGATACAGTAATGCAGTTCTTATGAATTAAATATAAACATGCTCTGCATCCACAAAAATCCTATCTCCCCCCCAACAACAGGTACAGATTATAACCAGCACCTTCTCTCCATGGAAACTACCATATTAAAAAAAAATATTCTGATTCTCATGTCATCTGAGTAATAGCAACATAAATCTCTCCACTATCAGGCACATTGTGAAATAATACAAAGTCTGAAAAAATCCTAACACATATAGCAAATCTACAAAACAACAGTAACACCAATTCTTATGATTCAAACAACATGAACTCTACCTAAGAACAGGCAGCACTACAAATATTACACAGGGCCCTAGAACACTAATACCACCAACTGCTAGTAAAACAGAACAAGTGGGACTACTACAGTTTTTACACAGAAACTACACGCAAATACAAAACACAAATCCTCACCAAGTACAGAACAAGGGATTGCAACTTAGACGTAGAAATAGAAAGACAAAAATTGAACTGGAAACCCCAAGATATCAAACTAGGCATGTATCACAGCACAGGAGAACAAAATACAAAGACATCCATGATACACATTTCCCAAAGTGAACACCTTTTTTCCACCTTTGCTGTCTGGGCATTTTATTTTTTCTAAGCATGTTGGTCCCAACTTCTCTTTTCTGCTTTCCTGTCTGTCTTCTGCTCTCTTTCTAGTGGGTGCTATTTGTCCTTTCTCCAATCTTCTTCCATTCCTTTACTACATCAATTTCTGCCATATTTCCTCTCTCTCTTTTCTGTCTGGCCACTCAAATTTCATCCTTTCTCTCTTCAGTCCCCCACCTTTATTTCATTTACATATTAACTTTCCATTTTTCTGCTCTCATCCCCTAGCTCTCCAGTCTTACACCTCTGGTCTTCTATTCCATCCTTTCACTCACCCATTACGTCACTTCTACCCTCTATACTCAGTATCCTCCTCTTGCTCATCTGCTTAAAAATTCTCTCCTATGTGGCTCCACCATGCCAAGCATCTCCCTTCCCTCTCCCTTTCTACAACCTTGTAACAGAGCATCTCCTCTCTCTTTCTCTACCCACACTTGTGGCATCTCCGTTCCCCCACCTCTCTAGTCCAGCATCTCCTTCCCCTCCACCCCTATGGTTCACCCCCTCCCTTATGATCCAGAAATTCCCTGTCCTCTCTCCCTTCCACGCCACACCTATAATGCAACAATTCTATCTCTTTTTTCTCCCCCCCCCCCCCATTATGGTCTAGCAGTTTCTATCTCTTCTCTCTCCCTTCCCCGTTCCAAAAAAGTGCAGCTTCAATGTTCAGTAGGGCATCAGCTCAGAGGGTGCAGCTTCAGTGTTCAGTAGGGCATCAGCTCAGAGGTGAGAGTGGCTGCAGGAAACCCAGCCTGGCATCAGGAGATGCAGCTACACAAATACTGATGCTATGCTCCTTTCTCGGGATGTGTAGGCGGAAAATCATGCACCTGAAGTGAAAACCTGCTAAATGTGGTTTATTGCCTTCACAACCTGGAAAGGAGCATGGCATCAGGGTTTGTTTAGCTGCACCTCCCCCCTCTTCCCTCCATCCTATTCCCATGTAGTAAAGCATATCTCTCTCCCTTTCTCTCCCTCCCCCATTGGTCTGGCATATCCCCCTCTCCCCCCACCATAGTCCTGCATCTCCCCCTTTCTCCCTGGTTCCCTCACCTGTAGTCTGGCATTTTAGTCCCCTTCTCCCCCCACAGGTCCAGCATATCTCCTGTTCCCCTTCCTCTGCAGGTCTTCTTCCACCCCCCCATGGATCCAGCACCTCTCCCTCTTCCTCCCTCAGCCCCCCCCCCAATTCCAGCACCTTCCCTCAAACCCCCTCCCCCAGAAAAGGTTGTCTTTTCTCAGTTGTCATCCTTTGTGGAACAGACTAGGATCCTCCATCCGTGTTAACAGGGATTTTAGGGCCTTCCGGTTGGGTCATGGAGTAGTGAGGGAGCGTGAGATCGCTGCTCCTGAGTAACTCAGACTAATCTGCTATAGAACACCTGTTCCACCCCCCAGAAATTTGAGAGAGAAGCCACAGGAGAGAGGGGGTCCCATCAATTCGATCCTTACCGGTTCCGAGGGGCGGATGGCGTCCAAGGTAGCAAGGAGAGAGACCAAGGAGAAAAGCAGAACTCATGAGGCAAAGATGGAGGACAGAGGCATGCCATCCTCGCCGACGCCAGGCTCACAGTGGACAGTGGAGATCACAGCAGAGGTGAAGGCAGCTGTAGAGCAAACGTTGGGCAGAAAATTACAGTTAATTTAGGATAAATTAGACAGAATGGAAGAGAGGTATAGAACTGACGGCAGAGCTCCAGATGGTACAGCAATGGGTGGGAAACATTGAAGACTCCATGCAACAGGCAGCAGCGGAGCAGCCTAGTCTTTCAGCATACATCACGGATTTGGAATCGAAAATCGAGGATCTTGAGAACAGATCCCGCCGCAACAACCTTCGCCTGGTGGATTTACCAGAAATGCTCCCCGAGAATGACACAAGAAAGTTCCTGGAATCATGGCTGCCGCAAGTCCTAACGTTACCAGAGCGGGTAGGCCCCCTTCGGGTCGAGAGAGCCCACAGGCTGGGGCAGCAAAAGGAGGGACCTGAAAGACCCCAAGTAGTAATTTTCAAAGTGTTAAACTATGTACACAAAATGGCGATATTGCAGGCCCTGTGGGCGGGAGCGCAATTGGAGTACCAGGGAACCCGTGTTCTGTGTTTTCAGGACTACTCAGCTAAAGTTTCGATTGCACGCAAAGCCTTTGCCCCGCTGTGCTCCAAGTTGTTTGGCATGAAAATCAGATATAGCCTACTCTACCCTGCCAAGCTCAAGATAGTCGAAAATGGGCAAGTTCACCTATTTGCCACAGTTGAAGAAGCGCGGCCATATGTGGATGGTTTACGGGCAGCATGACAGACGCATTAGATACGAGATGTTCATGAGGGAGCCCAAGGAGTAATTTATATAAATCTTGGTTGGACTGCTCTATGCCCTCGGCAAGTGGAGGAGTGCACGAAGGTCTGGATTGTTTGGCAGAAGGTAGAGTGTTTGACGCCTTAATGGAACAATACATCCTTTATTTTTTTTATTATTCTCCTTCACCCCCCCCCCCCCCATGACTCTTCATTTCTCTTGATGCATTGGAAGGGGTCGCTAATTTCCATTGCGCCCCCAGATCAGGAGTGATTTTGGCTCATCAACTATGACACAAGGGGGATTGTGGGGGTGCAACACATATGATGGGACATGGACATGTGTCTGACAGGGGAGGGGGGAGGGAGTGGGAAGCGGAAAGTTATAATCTTGCTGGGTATTTTTTTTTTTTATCATCTCTCTCTAGAAGTCAAATGCATAAGGGGGCTTTGGAGGGCTCAGCCAAGAACATTTGGAAGGGGGGGGGGGGTGGATAAATAATAACATCTTGGATGTTTTTTGGGGTTACTCTGGACTCATTTGCTGGGGGGGGCTTCAAGCATGAAAGCGTAGAGGTTGGGGTTAAGGGAGGAAGAGGGAGGGAGGCGAGGGGGGTAACTGTAGGGTCTTGGAGGGTAGAGGATAGTAGTGGTAGTAGTGATACCTGGTTGCCTGTCCGGAGACTCTCGGGGGCTAAATGAAGCCATAGCGGTTAGGCTTCAGCTAGATCGAGGGGGGGTGGTGGTGGTGGCTGGGACGCCCCCTTGGATGGTTGACCGAATTGAATCTTATTCCATAGGCTCATTTTCTTAGAGAATGAGTAGTGTACAAATTTTCATATGGAATGTTGGAGGAATTCACTCCCCAATTAAAAGACAAAAACTTCTAAAGACTCTTGACAATCGGAGGGCCTCTGTTGCCTTTTTACAAGAGACTCATCTGTCTGCTCCAGAGCAGGCCAAGCTAAAACGTGGTGGGTTGGTGAAATTTATGGAGCTCCTGCAGTGGGAAGACGAGGAGGGGTGGTGATCTTGATCAGAAAGGGCTTTCACTTAGAAACAAAACAGGTGATAGCCAACCCGGCGGGTCGATTTGTCCTAGCTTCTGTGGTCTTAGAGAGGCAGCCTTGGCTGCTTTGCTATATTTATTCCCCAAATACCTTTGACAAGACATTTTATGTCCAATTAATTTGTAAAATACATGATATAGGAGATGTGCCGATCTTACTAGGGGGCGATCTCAATGAGGTGGCCAACTCGAGACTAGATAGATCGCAACTGAGAGGAAAAGAGCCTAACAGAACGTAAGGCGGAATTCCCATGTTATGTTCGGCTTTGGATTTGATAGATGTATGGAGGACGCTTTACCCTTTAGAAAAAGATTCCACATTCATCGAGAGCTCACTCTACAATGTCTAGAACAGATTATGTCTTACTATCACGGGAGCAGTTGTAGTCAGTGGGGGACACAAAACTGGGGCCCATAATGATTTCTGATCATGCATGGGTAGAGTTGCAACTGATGACTGAGGAAGGATCTCCTCGGGGTGGTTCCTGGAGATTCCCTGCCTTTCTGTAAACGAATAGCAGCTTTCAGTCATTCTTAATATCTAAGTGGCAAGATTATAAGTCTAGCAATGAAGTACACGGAGAGGATCCAATCTTACTCTGGGAGGTAGCGAAGGCTGTTCTTTGGGGGAAGGTGATATCATATGTTAGTTTTCAGTGGAAGGCCTGGAGCCATGAGGTGTTGCGAATAGAGAGATAGGTGACCTCCCTCCGTCAGCAATACAGGAGGAACCATTCTGCAGGGATTAAAAAACAACTGCTGGAGAGCCAACAGGCTTTAAATGAACTGCTGCATAGGAGAGCAAAGAGGTCACAAGAACACTACAAGTACAAGCTCTACAAATTTGCGAACAAGAGTGGTAGGTTATTGGCCAGGATGGCCCATAGGAGTACTGGACTAGGCAAGATAGCCACACTGAGGGATGCTAGGGGAGGCCTGGTACATAGTGATGACAAAATTAATGCAGTATTGAAGTTTTTTGGTTGCCTTTACGGGCCACAGATCTCACTGCCTCTAGATGGGGAGATGTACATGTTGAGCCTGGATTTGCCTGTGGTGTCAGCCCAAGAGTTGACGGAGTTTAACGCACCCATTACTGTGGAGGAGGTGGAGTGGGTGATTCAGCTTAGCACTTTAGGTAAAGCGCCAGGGCCTGATGGGTGGCGTAATGAATTCTATAAGCTTATTCATTGTAGCAGAAGTTTTTAATGAATCCATTCATCAAGGTCAGTTGCCCAGGCATCTTAACCAGGTGCAAATAATTGTCCTCCCCAATCCAGGAAAGCCGCTGGACCGTTCAGATTCTTACCGCCCTATATCTCTGCTAAATGCAGAAGGAAAATTCTGGTTAACAGATTGGTGAGAGTACTCCTGTTGCTGGTCTTGGAGCCCCAGGTGGGGTTTACTCATGGCAGAGTGGTGACAAAAAAACATGAGGTGCATCTTGGCAGCCCTGGAAGCGGTTAACTTGAAGGACATTCCTGCTCTTTTGATTAGCTACGAAGCCAAAAAGGCTTTTGATCAGGTGGAGTGGGGATTCATTGGCTTCAATACAGTATCAAATATTGGTTTAAAATACTTGTTCTGACACATAAGTCTTACCACTTAGGGGGACCTTTCTATCTTCTCTAACCATTCCCTATATTCCCACCCAAACTTTACAGTCCCTTGACTCCAATCAGTGTTTCCTCACTCTAAGCTGGTGCACTACAAATCTACCCGTCACTCAGTCTTTTGTTTCTTTCACCTAAGATTTGGAACAATCTCCCTCCCTCTATTCATAATGAAGCATATCTCCCCAGATTTAAAACACTACTGAAGTCTCACTTTTTTATTATGTTTTTTTCCCTTAGATAGAAAATTGTATTTAATGACTGACTGTAGTTTACAGAGTTTTGGATGATTGGTTATGCTGCTTCAGGGCAAGAGAATGATTTTTGGTACATCCCGTCCATGCATAAACAGGAAGTGGTATAGGTGGTGGTGGTGGGGATATGGCAGAGAGGCTATGGAACCATGCAGTCTGTACTCCTGAGGGAATTCTGCAAAGACACAGGCATCAGTGACTCCTCTCAATCCCTCTCACAGCATATGGAAGCAGTATAGCAAGATGAGGAAACAGTGAATGGTTACACATCAGGTCACATCCTCTTACTCTGCTATCCTGGCTCAGACTTGAACCATGTGGCTGTACAGAGCTCAGCATGAATGAACATTTGGATCCAGGATAGCAGAGGTGGTGGTTATGGCCCAATGTGCAATCACTCACTTCCTCTTGTTGAATAATTGGGGGGATGGAGAAAGACAAATGAAATTACGTTGATACGTACTACAGGAAGGGGATGGGGGTCAGGGTCACTGGAACAGGCTGGGAGTACCACAGAAGGGGGGGGGGGAAGAGGAAATGAAAACTGGGGTATGTGCTGAGAGGTGGTGAAAGAATAAGTGGTGAGTGGGTGTGCCAGGAAGGGGGGCACATGAAAGAGAGGTGGGGCATGTGCCTGGGAAGAATAAGAGGTATTGCATGGGGGAGCAGGAAGGAAGAAGGCAAAGTGTTGAACCAAGACATCCAGACCTCAGAACCACACTTCTTCTGATAAAAAGCCACGTGGTCCAAGGTTGGAAGACTCCAATGCTCTGAGATGAGGTGGAAGGCCAACTTGGAGAACTCCCATTCCCCCAGATCTAATGAGTGCCTGTTGAGAAAATCTGCTTGAAGATTCTGAGATCTGGTAATGTGTGCTGCTGGTAGACTCACATAGAAACAGAGAAAAATGGCAGATAAAGATCATAAGTCTGTCCATCCATGCCATCTACTCTCCCTATCAATTCTCTTAGAAATCCTATATACTTGTCCCAAGCTCTCTTGAATTCAGATACTATTTTCATTTCCACCACTTCCACCGGGAGGCCATTCTACGAATTCACCATCCTTTCCATGAAGAAGTATTTCCTCAGGTTACATCTGAGTCTAATCCCTTTCACCTTCATCCTATGCCCCTTCATTCCAGAGCTTCCTTTTAATTGAGCCCTCTTGTGCATTTATGCCACATAGGTATTTAAATGTCTCTGTCATGTCTCTCCTCTCCCACCTTTTTTCCAAAGCATACATATTGAGCTCTTTAAGTCTGTCCCTATATACTTTATGATGAAGACCACTGACCATTTTAGTAGCCTCCCTCTACACCGACTCCATCCTGTTTATATCTTTTTGAAGGTGCAGTCTCCAGAATTGTACACAATATTCTAAATATTCAGCTTGGAGAAAAGACAGCTGAGGGAAGATATGATAGAGGTCTATAAAATAATGAGTGGAGTGGAACAGGTAGACGTGAATTGCTGGTTTACTCTTTCAGAACATACTAGGAATAGGGGGCATGCAATGAAGCTATAAAGTAGCAAACCTGGATTGGCCACTATTGGAAACAGGATGATGGGCTTGATGGACCTTCAGTCTGTCCCAGTATGGCAATGCTTATGTTCGTATGTCTTTTACCAGAGTCTTATACAACCTCCTATTTCCTACTGGCCATTCCTCTCCCTATGCACCTAAGCATCCTTCTAGTTTTAGCACTTGCCTTTTCTACCTGTTTGGCCACCTTAAGATCATCATATATGATCACACCCCAAGGCCCGCTCCTCTTTAATGCCCAAAATTTCTTCACCTACTAAATTGTATTGTTCCCTCAGGTTTTTGCAGCCCAAATGTATGACCCTGCATTTCTTAGCATTAAATCTAAGCTGCCAATTTCCAGACCATTCCTCTAGCTTCTTTAAGTCCTTCCACATGTTACCTACACCATTAAGCGTGCCTACCATATTGCAGATTTTGGTATCATCCACAAAGAGGCAAACCTTACCAGACAGCCCTTCAGCAATATCGCTTACAAAAATTTTAAAAAGAACTGGCCCAAGAACCAAACTTTGCGGCACACCACTGTCAACATCATTTTCCTCAGAATGAGATCTATTTATCACTTCCCTCTGTTGCATTCCACTCAACCGGTTCCTAATCCAGTCACTTTAGGGCCCATACCAAGGGCTCTCAGTTTATTAGTCATCTATGCAGAACCATGTGAAAGGCTTTGCTGCCCACCTTAGCAACAGGCAAGCTTTCAGTGCTTGAGTTTCCCCCTTGTTTGTTGATATATACCACTGCAGTGGCATTATCAGAGAACACCCAATCTGCTTTCCCTGCAGAAGATTGGTAAAGGTCAGCAGAGCTTTGTAACTAGTCCTCAACTCCAGCCAGGTGATTGACCACATTGCCTCAGATGGCATCCAATTGTCGTCAGATACGTGATGGCTACAATGTGCCGCCCCCCCCCCCCCCCCTCATCTAAAGAGACTGATATCCACTGTTGACTGCCATCCAACATGGCATCGACATTTGCAGTCCCTTTTGGGGGACTGCAGGAGATTAGCCACAGGAAAAGCTAGCTGTCACCCCTTTGATCTAGGCAAACCAATATTCATAACTGAGAAAATGGTGACCAGTGGCTAAGCAGACACCCTTGCTGTGGTCTCATGTAAGCCCTTATGCAATGAACTTTCTTTTTACATTTTTTATTTTTCTTAATTGTCACATTTCTCACTTATGATTTTACATATGTTCTCATATGTCTCTGTATTTGTTTCTTATTGTAATTTTAGACTCCTAAGGCAGGCATTGTTGCCGAAACACGGTGCATGTTAAGTCCTATTTTATTATTAAAAGATATTTTTCCATACCACGTCTCCTCGGCTTTTTGGAAGAGTCCTGTTGACCATGCTACTTCTTTGTTGCTTCATAATTTGTAGGCCATCTGCTGGTTGGTTGGATACAACCCATGCATCTGGACTGGTCTAGTGGACAATAAGAAATCACATATATATATATATATATATATATATATTTTAAATTTTAGCACAGACTAAAGAACGTGACACATGGGAAGTTTCTTGCCTTCAGTTAAACTTAACATTTTGACTGGTTAATGTATGGTAGGTAATACCTTGGGTGGTAAATCACAATAGCAGTATTTCATTTTTCAGCAACCAGGAAACCAGTAACTGAACTGTGCAGGAAAAAATGGTGTTTGAACCCAAGTTTTATTTAAAAAACAAAAGTTCCCTTCTAGCCCTAAACAGTTGAGGTTTATTTTCAAACTAATAAAGATGAAGTATTCCTTCAAAAGAGAAACCAATGTAGAATTTATCACTGTATTACAGTGCAGTGGCTACCAAGTCTACATACACGTGGACTATCCAAGCAGGATATAACAAGGATTTCAGGTGTCATTTATTTGGTCCAGAGGTACAGTATCATATTTGGGTTGAACAAAACAAATATAAATAACCTGAAACTGTAACAATACACAAAATTTGCTTCTGACACTGACATACCAAGCAGTACAAGCTGAAAAGATATTTTCTATTGTTTTACAGTAATGTATGCTGTGCCAGTGGATGTTCAAAGATTGACTGAGGGTGTGACAAACGGTAGGATCTAGGCTGAAAAGATTTCTCTTCTCATTAAAAAGAAAAACCTAACAGCTTATGAACATGGACATAATGACACTGCAGTATATCACAGCTTGTTCTGAATTTTAAGTTTCAGAAGGATTTCATATGACAAAAGATAACTTGTCACATTTCATCTTTCTTTAAAGGAAATACATATTCAAGGATTCCACAATAACTGTTCATTTTTTTTGTGCAACAGCATGTGGGAAAACTCTTGAAACCTAATTGAAAATGTATGGTTTATAAAAATGTATGGATGAAAAGTTCAGCTTAAAAACAAAACAAAACAAAAAAAAAAAGCACACACACACACACACAAAACAATGGTGTGGTTTTTCCTTTTGGACAAGGGCCAGACCAGTCTAGTTCTGGACATTTAACACACCCTTGACAGTGTTTACATAGTTTAGTACACTAAATATTGCTCTGCAGTCCAGTCTTTCTGTTCAGTCCAGTGCTATAATGTCATCATCCTGTTCAGTCCGCAGTCTCTTTCTGTTCACGTGCTCTTCATCTTCTAGCTTTCGCTTCAGCTTTGGATTTTCCCTGTTGCTATCTAAATTGCTAGGAGGAGCAGGACCTTCTTCATCAGAATCCACTATCAACACATCATCCTGGTCTTGAGCTATGAAAAGAAAAGAAAAATCACTGTCGTATTGCTGTGTCTATGTTTATTACTTTACAAGATAATTTACCTGAAGAAGCTGCCTGTATGCTCAACAGGATTCATTAAATAAGGTTTCATTGAGGTAGGAGTACATGGAAAAGCAATTGATAAGTAACAACTTCAACTGTGTTTCATGGGGGTGAGGGAAGCCAAGATCAAATGACCATATGATCATATGTAGGTTAAAAATAGTTATAATATCTGAAAAAAAGGCAACTGTACTCATTAGCCAAATCCACCTTCAAACTTTTCACTGAATCTAGGAGCTGGTTACTTGCTAATTTCCTATTTTACTCCTGGGGGAATTCTGTACAAAATTTTTGAAAATTCTGTGCACAATATTTAAAAATTCTGAATTGATTATCTGTTTTTGCACAGAATTCCCTATCCTACCTAAGGCCTGAAATTCCCTCCAGCCTTTTCACTCCTCGGACTCCAGCCTTTCCCATTCCATCTCACTCTAACTGCAGTTCTTTCTCTCTAACCCCCAAACAAGTCCCCTAATTCGGTCTGCCCAAAGTCCTCTCCCACAAGCAATACCCCCACCTCTCATTCGGTGATCCCCTCTAAGCTGTACAGGAATCCTACTCCTGCCGCAGTTGCGCAGAATTTCTCAGTCGCACAGAATTCATTATTTCTGTGCAGAATCTGCGCTCTCCCCCCGCCCGCTGCCACATACCTGAACACAGCACGCCCTGTTGGTCTAAGTTGCCTCTTCGGGGGCAGGAAAGAACCCCACTCTTTCCTACCCACTGCCGCTGCTCTTACTCTCGGCTGCTGTGCTTTTTCAAAATGGCCACCAAGACTTAGCAGTAATCTCGTGAGACTACCACTTGAATTCTCAGCAGCCATTTGGAAAAAGCATGGCACCAGTGAGCCAGCTGCAGCAATAGGACAGGAAAGAGTGGGGTTCTTTTCTGCCCCAAAGAGGTTCTCCCGGTGCAGCTCCTCCTACATCACGAGTAAAAAGAGTGGCTGGAGGGAGGGGCTGTAAAAAAAAAAAAAAAAGGAGGGGATGCTGTGGGTGGGAGGGGACAAAAAGGGGGGATGCTGTGGGTGGGAGGGGACTAAAAGGGGGGGATGCTGTTAGGGAGGTGGCTGCAAAAAAGGGGAATGCTATGTGTGGGGAGGGAGGGGCTGTAAAAAAAAAAAAAAAAAAAAAAAAAGAGGGATTCGGTGGGAGGGGGCTGCAAAAAATATTGGCAACATTGGTTAAAATTATGCTGAATAAACATTTGCAAATTCTGTGCACAGAATTTGCAAATTTTGTACGCAGAATTTAGATTTTTTTTGGCACAGAATTCCAGCAGGAGTAACCTACAATCATGTAAGTGGCAGTGCTGTTTCAATATTACATTTTAATAACAAGGGACAGGCAAGTTCTGCAGGACTCCAGAGCACCTGCCTAACCCTAGTTAAGAATTTTAGGTGAGGTTAGACCTCAAAGACGTCTGGTACATTCCCACTTTTCCTCCACTGAAGCTAGTTTTGGAGATGAAAAATGGTATAGGCCAGGCTGGTATGGCTCCCTTCAGTGCTCTCATTTCCAACTCCCAATCTCAATTTAATAAGCAAAACACACAACATAAACATAAATGTCTAGCTGTGGATAAATGTCTAGCTGTGGATTAAATCTGAAATTGAAAACACAAGAGGCACCATCCCCTACTGGCAGGAATGTGGTTGGAGGACTCCTGCACAGCTTAGATGTAACATTGCTCTCATTCTCCCTCCTCCCAAGCACACCCCCCCACCTTTCACTCTTTCTCCTCCTCCCCCAGTTATCATTGTATCTTTTCCCCTCCCTCCTCCTCAGCACATCCTCAAGCTTGATCTCTCCCCACACCAGTGGAACACTCTCACCTTGATCTGCTCACTATCCCCATGGCACACTTACTTGGCTCTGTCCCTCCCCCTCACACAAGGCATACTCACTTGGCTCTGCCCCTCCCCCACGGTACACACACTTGCTATGTCCTCCTCCTCTTCCCCCCCATGGCACACATTTGTCCCTCCCCCAGCACATTCACTTGTTCTGTCCCTCCTCTCAGAACACTCACTTGCTCTGTCCTTCCCCCATGGCGCACACACACTCTTCTCTCCCCCCTCCCCCATGGCACACTCACTTGCTCTGTTCCCCCCTCCCAGCACACTCACTTGCTTTGTCCCTTCCCCCTCCTCCACAGTACACTCAGCATCAACTGCTCTCTCCCCATCTCCTGCAAAGTTCTCCATGGACAGAATGCATCTTGCAGCCTCACAAATTGAAGTGACTCTCCATGACGTCACAGTCCCGGAACTCTCAAAAGCATTTATCTTTAAAGAGAGCATTAACGTATGAGCTCGTGGTAGCCCACGCTCCCCCACACCATATAAATACCCAGTTACTCCGCCCCCTTGACGGTTTTTTCTTTTCCGCGACGATCCGTCCCGTCTCAACATCCACCTCTTGTTATCTTTAATTTTTCAAAAAAAAAAAAAAAAAAAAATTTCTCGTCAGTTTAACTTTGCAGCGATTTGCTTCCCCACGATGCCACCCAAACAGGGATTTAAACGCTGCACCGTTTGTAAAGGAAAAATGTCAGCTACTGACCCCCACGACCGGTGTGTCCACTGCCTCGGCAAGGCACACCTCAACACTAGCTGTACTGCCTGTGCCAGCATGCTGCCCCGCACCAGAAAGCTCAGGGAGCTGAAAATGCGGGCCGTGCCTGATCTTCGACAGCCTACGTCTCCCCACTCACAAGGGGAACAGGCTCAGTTAAAGAGAGTGCACCAAGACGCAGATCAGCCCAAAACTGCCCTCCCCCAGCTCCTTCAGCAGCTCACCTCCGGAACGGCTAGTGCTGGGTCTTCCTGCACCGAAGTGTCCCCTCCACGGCACAGGAAACGCATGGAGCCGAGCCTGCACTCGAAGCACTCCTCTCCTGCATCGCATCGGCACCGACGAAGTTCTTCCACCTCTCGTCGGCACCGAAGCCCCTCCCATCGGCACCGTCATCATGGCTCCACCCACTCCCATCGACGTCATCGCCAAAGCTCCTCCCACTCCTCTGATCAGCATTGCAGCCCCTCCTCCCAGCATCTGACAGCTTGTGCTTCTTCACCTATGCCAGCAAGCAGGGCTACACAAGCACTCCCCTGTCTCTCACCACAGGAAAACATAATTGCACAGCCTCTGACAAGCTTCCAGCAGGATACAGCGGCTTGCATGACCAGGGAGCATCAAGTTTCACCTTCACACTCAAGCAGCCAAGATCTCATGCACCTGCTTCGGGATTTTTTGCAGCGGCATCACCCCCACCAGGGTCAAGATACACACCCCCCGGCGGCGGATTCGGCACAGCCTCACCGCAGTCGCGCCTCGTCCATGTCTACCTCGGCTTCTATGGCAGCGGAACTGTTCTCTGATTATGAATCCTCTTCACAGCACTCTTCGGCTGGCCCCTCTGATCAAGGAGCAGACACGCCAGGGTTGCTGTCTGACCCTTCACCAACGCAGCCGTCCAGGACGTCTCAACCCGAAGATGTCTCTTACCCGAATTTTCTCCATCGGCTAGCGACGGCACTGGGCATACAATCCACGACCCAGCCAGACCCTAGATCTAAAAAGTTACAGACGCTTCGCTACAAAGAGGCTCCAAAAGAAATAATTGCTCTGCCATTGCACGATGTCCTAGCGGAACAGCATAGAGCCATATGGTCCACACCTTACAGCGTGACACCTACAAAAAAGAGTCTCGACACTAAGTACAGAGTGCAGGAGGCGTTTGGCTTTGGAAAACCACAATTATCGCATCAATCCATTGTGGTCTGCTCAGCTATGCGGAAGCACAGAAGCTCCAGGGATCACTCCAACTTCCCCCCCACTAAGGACATGAAGCTAATGGACTTGTTGGGGAAGCGCATGTACCAAAATACGATGCTGAATGCGCGCATAGGCCTCCATATGTTTCACTACTCAGAGTATCAATTCACTGTCCTTGAAGCTCTAACCAAGGTTGTAAGTTCCTTGCCAGCTCCCATCCAAGCTCAACTACAGCCATCACTGCATCATCTGGACGAGTGTGCCACGAATCTGATCCGCGCCGCCCATGACTCGTACGACACGTCTGTGAGAGGGGCTGCGGTCGGTATTTCCACACGACGGCTAGCTTGGTTGAAAGCATCTGGACTCCGTGAGGATGTCCACAACAGAGTGGCGGACACCCCTTGCTTAGGTGATAACCTTTTTGGAGACAAGGTCAAGGACATAATCGAGAACATCAAGCAGGATTTTACCACGCTTGACACACTAGAAGACGACAGCCTCAATCAGTCTCGTTCCTCGGCTCAACGGTCCTTTTTTAGCCCTTCATATAATCAATCAAGGAACAGATTTACTTACCGTAAGCCATACAATACAAATAAGTTTGGCTCAACCTCCAAATATAACAGCAAGCCAAATAAGTACCAACAATACAAAAAAGCTCCTCGGGATCGGAGACCCCCAAAACAGGTCAATACTGGGGCTCCGAAGAGCCTACCTTCCCTTTGACCACCTGCCACAGGATTGGCCAGTGGGGGGCCGTCTGCAGCACTTTGCCCCACAATGGTCCCTGGTCACTTCCGACAAGTGGGTCCTTTCAATTGTCAACGACGGATATCGCCTAAATTTTGTAAAGACTCCACCACATTCCCATATTGTCACCTCGCCCATAAGCAACCCATCAGCAATGGGTCCAAGAAGAAATTACCCGTCTTCTCCAAATCAGGGCAATCGAGCCAGTTCCGCAAACTCAAATCAGCACGGGATTTTATTCCAGATTTTTCGTAATCCCAAAGAAAAAAGGTGGACTCAGGTCGATCCTAGACTTGAGACCCCTCAATACCTACATCAAGAAGGAGAAGTTTCGAATGACAACGTTACAAGTAATCCTTCCTCTACTGGATCGGCACGCTTGGATGGTCTCATTAGACCTTCAGGATGCATATCTGCACATCCCAATTCACCAGGCATACAGAAGATACCTTCGTTTCCAAGTACGGGCAAGTCATTACCAGTTTCGGGTACTGCCTTTCGGCCTGTCCTCTTCTCCAAGGGTTTTCACAAAATGTGTCATCACTGTCGTCTCTTATCTTCGCCAGAGAGGAATAGCAATTTTTCCATACTTAGACGATTGGCTGATACCCTCTTCCTCAGTCCAAGAGACGACTCAAGCCCTTCAGGAAACTTTGACGTTATTGCAAGTGTTGGGATTTCTGGTCAATTACAAGAAGTCGCAGCTGCAACCGGTGCAAACCCTTCAGTTTATAGGGGCAACGCTCCATACGCCACGGGCACTGGCATATCTGCCTTTAGAGAGGGCCCTGCGTATCCAGAAGCTCATCCACCTGCTGTCCGGGCACACCCATGTCACAGCCCGAGAGGTGTTGGTTCTTCTGGGCCACATGGCAGCCGCAATACCTGTGGTATGTTATGCCAGGTTGCATATGCGGACGCTGCAGTGGCAGCTGAGAGACCACTGGGTTCAAGCTCTGCATCCACTATCAATGCTAATACCGTTCCCAGGCAGCCTGCAAGTGTCTCTTCAGTGGTGGACTTTCCCACCGAATCTTTTACAGGGTATGCCGTTCCGCCACAACCAACCCACCTGTTGTCTCACGACATATGCCTCCAAGCTGGGCTGGGTTGCGCATTACGGGCCACGCAAAACACAGGGCCTCTGGACCCTGGAGGAGGCCCAGTGCAGCATCAATCTTCTGGAGCTCCGAGCAGCAAGACTCGCTCTCAAAGCTTTCCAGCAACACCTCAGTCATCAACATATTCAAATATACACAGACAACCAAGTGGCAATGTTTTATATCAACAAGCAAGGAGGCATGGGCTCATGGCAGCTGTGCAAGGAGGCCATGCGGATTTGGAAGCATGTTCTGGCTCTGCAATCCACGGTATCAGCAGCTTATATACCGGGGAAACAGAACTTACTGGCCGACTCGCTCAGCAGGCAGCTCCTGCCGCACGAGTGGTCACTGAAGAACACTGTTACGCAAGAACTATTCAACAGATGGGGACACCCTCTAGTCGACCTCTTTGCATCCCCACAGAACACCAAATGTCCCAAATTCTGCTCCAGGTTTCCCAGTCGGAGAAGAATAGCGGAAGATGCGTTCCAGATCCCTTGGACGGAAGGTCTCTTTTACGCCTTCCCTCCGCTACCGCTCATTTCAAAAGTTTTACAAAAGGCAAAATGCGACGGCACTTCTCTCATTCTAGTGGCGCCCCATTGGCCTCGTCAGCCTTGGTTTCCAATTCTACTGCGGATGCTCCAGCAACCTCCAATTCCGTTGATTTTGGTGCCGGATTTGCTCACGCAGAACCAAGGCACCCTTCTACATCCGGACCCCCAGTCACTCAAACTTATGGCGTGTTTACTGGGTCCGCAACCTCTTTGATTTTTTCGCAGGAAGTGCTTCAAGTTTTAATTGCTTCTAGAAAGAAATCTACATTAAAGTCCTATGATTCAAAGTGGCGACGATTCACTCTGTGGTGCTCCTCTCGCCACTTCATTCCACAAACAGTATCCATTTCGCATGTTCTGGAGTACCTTCTGCATCTTGCAAAATCTGGTCTGTCTTACTCATCCATTAGGGTTCATTTGGCAGCTCTATCAGTGATGCATGATACTATTGACAACCGCACACTTATGCAGCATCCACTGTCTAAACGGTTTCTTAAAGGGGTTCTGCACCTGTACCCCCCTCTTCGTCCACCAGCGCCAGCATGGGATCTTAACTTGGTGCTCACTGCACTCATGAGACCACCTTTTGAACCATTGGACAGTGCAGAAATGAAATATGTTGCGTGGAAAACTCTATTTCTTATAACACTAACATCCGCACGTCGCATTGGAGAAGTTCAGGCACTAGTGCATTACCCCCCGTACACGCAGCTGCTGCATGATAAGGTTATCCTGCGTACGCATCCTAAGTTTCAGCCAAAGATTGTCTCGCCCTATCATTTGAATCAGATGATTGTGTTACCGTCTTTCTATCCTCCACCGCATGAAGCTGAGGAGCACAGACAACTTCACACTTTGGATTGCCTGAGAGCTCTTGGTATCTATCTTAAGCGAACGAAGTGTATAAATCGTCCGTCCCAGTTGTTCCTGTCCTGGAGGCCTACTGTGCATCCGAAACCAATTAACAAAACCACCTTGTCGCAATGGATCGCAAAGTGCATTGCTTTGTGTTATCAACAAGCGCAATCTCACTCAACAGGAGTTTTCACAGACATTCCACATGTCACTGCTCATCGTCTGAGGGCCAAGGCGGCCACAATGGCTCATTTGCAAAGGACACCTTTACTGGATATATGTAGGGCTGCCACATGGTCAACTATGCATGTGTTTACGAAGCACTACTGTATTGATGCTGCCTCGTCTGCTGAAACAGAATTTGGACAGGCAGTGTTATCGTCCAGTGTCTGAGGCGTCAACTACCACCTCCTCCTGCCACAGGTACCAGTTTATTTCACTTTTTAATTGGTGTGTTGACTGTTTATACTGTTACCTGTGTAGCTGGGGAGTCTTCAATTTGTGAGGCTGCAAGATGCATTCTGTCCATGGAGAAATATAAGTTGCTTACCTGTAACGGTAGTTCTCCTTGGACAGATCATCTTGCAGCCACACAAACCCACCCTACCCACCCTGCAGTTGACGCCAGCTTTTTACAAGAACCGTCAAGAGGGCGGAGTAACTGGGTATTTATATGGTGTGGGGGAGCGTGGGCTACCACGAGCTCATACGTTAATGCTCTCTTTAAAGATAAATGCTTTTGAGAGTTCCGGGACTGTGACGTCATGGAGAGTCACTTCAATTTGTGTGGCTGCAAGATGATCTGTCCAAGGAGAACTACCGTTACAGGTAAGCAACTTATATATCACACAACAGGAAGTGAACTGCTGCATATCGGGTCACTTCCTCCTCTACAGGCTTACTCCTGCTGCACATCAGGTCATTTCCTCCGACTCTACAGGCTTACACCCTACAGTCCCCCGTGCTTCACCTAAACAGTCGAGTGTAAGCCGGCAGAGAAAACGGAGGAAGTGACCTGATAAGCAGCAGCTCACTTCCACCTCCAGGGCCGCCGAGAGGGGGGGACAGGGGGGGACAAAAGTCCCCGGGCCTCCAGAGGGGGCCCAGCGCCACCGCAGTCCGGCCTGCCTGCCGTCGCTCCCGGAACTAACCTTAAACGCCTCCTTTCACCACCTTCGCAGCAAGCAGCAGCAGGGCAGGCCACTCCTTCCTTCCGTGTCCCGCCTTCGCCTGACATAACGTCCGCGAGGGCGGGGCACAGAAGGAAGGAGAGGTCTGCCATGCTGCTGCTTGCTGCGAAGGTGGTGAAAGGCGGCGTTTAAGGTTAGTTCACGGCCCGGCCCAGTAGCGGGTGGAGGGGGGGCCCGGCCACCTTGGGTGGGGTGGCAACGACGATGACCTCAGGTGGGGGAGGGGGGCGGGGCGGCCTTGTCCCGGGCCCGGCTCTCGGCGTCCCTGTCCTCCTCCCATACATCCTGGAGGGGATGGTGTGAGAGACCGATGACAGACCTGATGGTGGCTCCTTTACAGAATTTTATACAAGTGCAGAATTCTGTGCTGCACAGAATTCCCCCAGGAGTACTATATGGTTCCTTTATTTAGAGGGCTGGTTTAGGATGGGATGTCGTATGTTTCTTTTTTTTCTACACTGTGCTGTAGATTTTTTGCTGGGTATGCATCCCATTACTAAATTTGTATACAAGCTTTTGAAATTTTGCAAAATGATACATAAAATATTTTATAAATGGGTAAAAACCTTCAGGTAGATATGAATAAAAACTTATAGGCACTGTATGTTCAGCACAAATGGCCAATGTAGGCTCCCCCAGCGCAGGCCAGGATCCCTTGGGACCCTCGCTGCCCAGAATTAGTCCACCAGGGTAGGACCATTAGGACCACAGCCCACAGATTGTACTTTCACCAAGGAAAGCTGCACCAATGTTGATATTTCTGACAGCACTCTGTCCGTAGCTGGTCCGCTTCTATGGAATAAGTTGCCTGGTACTATTTGCATGCTGTCATCTAAACGTGAATTCAGGAAAAGTTGAAAACAGTTATTTGTACAGGCTTATGCCTAATGACGGGAATTAAGACTAGAGATGAGTCACTGACAGTTGTTATATGTGTCTTGTTTTATTTTACTTATTTACAAGTAATCTGCATAGGTAATAGGCAAGCTATAAATGCAATAAATAAATAAAATAAATGGGCCGTGGCTCCCCATGCTGTATTGGTGGAAAAGTCCTGAACTGACCCCCCAAGAATTCCAAACAAGGCCTGGATCAAGCCTAACTGCTGCACCAATCCATACTGCACCCACCTGCTGGAGGCAGTGAATACTGAAGTGAAGGACTAAATCAATCCTTATAGTAGCTGTGATGTCACTAAACTTCAGCATTCTCTGCCTCTATTTGCTGGGGGTGGGGGGCACACACTAAAAAGTCTGGACTAGTCTAGCAGGAAGATAAGGAAATAGAAGTTAATACATTTCGGCATGGAGGGAAAAAGGACTAGAAATACCACTGCCAGAGCAGCATGAAGGCATTTTTCAGCCCTTGGCCACTGTGCCACTTGTAACCTTGTCCTCAGGAGGGAGGAGAGAAAGAACACAGAAGAGGAGGGCTGTGTTCATTAGAAAATCAAAAGAGGGTTGGTTTTCTGAATGTTTTAACTGCAAAATGAAGAGAGAACACAACAGCAGACCACAAAAACTTGGTGGTGTGTGTGGGGGGTCTTTTACTAAGCCATAGTAGCGTTTTTATCTCAAGGTAGAAATCAGCTAGCGGTAAATGCCAAGACGCCCATAGGACTATAATGGGCACCTCGGTGTTTACCACCAGCTAATTTCTACTGCGAGCTAGAAACGCTACTGTGGCTTAGTAAAAGACCCCCTTAATTTATAAATCTGTTTTATTTGTTCTTATGATACTCTGTAAAAGACCCAATTGTAGTGCTGCAAGTCTGAAACACCCCCAACTTTCAGTTACAGGAGCTAAGGAAGCAGTAATGTGACATATAATTATCATGGCTTTCTCCTCACTTGCATCCTGGTACCTGTCTTCTGTGTCTTCACAGACGCTTTGAGAGATTTTTTTTTAACTGCTTAAAGCTAACTCTATGTTATGCTGAAGACACACCTTCCATCTTATGTGAGAATTTTCACAGCATTTTGAGATGTAGAAGAACTCAAAATTAAAAAAAAAAATTCCATTCCAGAGGAGACAGCTGAAAGGCAAAATCAAAATCTTAAGTTAAAGTATATCGATATGCCAATTATTGGTTTACCTGTTGAAGTTGATGGCTGTGCTCCATCATCACTACCATTGGTGATGCTTTTAGTAGTTTGTTCCAATGGCTTTGGGGTCGGTTTCTCAGGACCATCTCCAACAATTTCAAATTCTACATCTTTCTCTAGATCTTCACTATAAAAACATATACACATAAGCATTGTATATACCACAGCAATAGTTTGCAACTCAGTGACATCAAATTAACATGAGCTCAGTGGATTCAGAAATGTAATCTAAAATTATTTAGATTTCTAACATGCTGAATTACAAATCATACTCTCAGTTGGGAACAATAAAAGTCAAATCAAATATAAATTAAACCATGCATATAATCAGATATACAGTTTTAAATGGGAACTCGGGATCTAAGTCTTGAATGTATTTAAAAACCAAGCAATTAAAAAAAAACAAAAACTACACATAGCCAACATTCTCAGTTTTGAGCAATACCCTTTATGATTTTATTTTGGATTGGCAGCCAGTACAGGAGGTGCAGCATTAGAGGTACTCACACGCCTACAAATACCAAGGAATTCTGTATCAGCTAGAGGTACCAAAAACATATTTCTTGGGTATAAATCACTGTAGTAACCCCAAGGAAGAAGAGATTGAGGCCTCAAATTTTCTACAAATGATCTGTGGAGAAGAAAAGCCTAGCTTGTCTAATTAGGTACAGAATCATGAAACAAGTGTGACATGTTATAAGCACCTGATGCTCCACAGAAAAGTTGTCAAATAACCACCAAGAATTTAACCTTTGAATGAACTGAAAACTGCCAATAGTCCACCAACTACAGTGTGTCCAATCTAGTAATCTCATCCTTGCCTAGCCAGAGCCTTTTTGTTGTCTGAATGTTTAGGATCAACTAACTAGCCCTCAGCCAGTTTTCTATTTTAGGCAATTCGTACGATTTCTTAAAAGCTGAATTATGGTCTGACCTTAACGCAGGCACAACGAGTTGTCATCAGCATACATTTAGCACTTCTCTTGGATTCCTAAAACACGATACCCAGTGCAAATACAGACTGAATAGCAAGGAAGAAAATATGGACATTTGTGGGACCCAGAATGAACCTTCCTATTTCTGACTTGTGTCTGCCCATGGTGACTGAACGCATCCCAAAAGGTACGAAGCAAAACAACCCAGACGTTTACCTCTCATGCTAAGAATCTGACAGGCACCCAAACAGGGGACCATGGTCCAGGGAGCTGAAAGCTGATGACAGATCTAATGGGCAGATGATCAAAAGCCCCGCGCTGTTCCAAACAACGCTCTAAAAATAGCACTGGAACAGAGCGGGGCTTTACCGGACCTATGATCAGAGATACTTGCATGCAAATATAAGAATGCAATTCTCTCTGAAGATGGAGTAGAACTGTGGGAGGATTGTGCAATCCTCCTACACTTGTTTGACAGGTCTGGGCTGTCAAAAGCCCAGACCTGTCAAACACAGGGGCTGGAGGTCCATGGGACCACCAGACCCCAACTACCCCCACTCCAAGCCAGGCAAAATGGGGGCTGGATGTCCGTCGGACCTCCGGTCCCCCCGACCCAGGTTCAGAGGAGGATGGAGATCCCGTGGGTCTCCAGCCCTCCCTAACCCCTCCAACAACCTTCAGATGTCTCTGGTGGCCCAGTGGGCAACCGACGACCCCCCCCCCTCCAGCAATAGGGGGCTGGAGGGCCAGCGGACCTCCGGTTTCCCCGACCCCCCCCCCCCGACACAGATTCAGGGGGGCTGGAGATCCAGTGGGTCTCCAACACCCCTAACCCCCACCCCCAACATTCCTGAGATGTCCCTGGTGGCCCAATGGACCGCGGTTAATCCCTCCACCCCTCTACCTTAAGTTGGAGGAGAGGGGGAGATAGGCTCCCTCCTCTTCCATCGGCACTGCCTGCAAAATGGCAGCGCCCAGTCCTGCCCAGTGTATACTGGGATGCGCTGGGTGGGGCTTCACACCATATAAGGGAGAAACTCCCTTATGTGGTGTGAAACCCCACCCAGCGAATCCTAGGATGCGCTGGGCAGGGCTGGGTGCCGCCATTTTGCATGCGGCGCTGATGGAAGAGGAGGGAGGCCACCTCCTTCCTCCAACCTAAGATAGGGGGGTGGGGAAGGGCCGCTAGACCACCAGGTGGGTGGGGGGGGGGGGGGGGGATGGACCGCTAGACCACCAGGTGGGTGGGGGGGATTGACCGGAGCCCACTGGGCCACCAAGGACATCTCAGGAATGCTGGGGGGGGGGGGTTAGGGGGGCTGGAGACCCACTGGATCTGCAGCCCCCTGAACCTGGGTCGGGGGCGTCAGGGCAGACTCTTGTCGTTTGGGGGGGGGGGTCGGTTGGGTCGAGGTTCCTGCGGGGGGGGGGGGGGGGCTGCCGAATTGGGGGGAATGGGGGCCCACTAGCATGCAAATGCATGCTGGACAGGGCTCACCATTCCTCCCCAATGGTCTGCAAACCCTAATGCCACCTCCGAGCTGGAAGGTTTGCCGCAGGCAGCGAGCCAATCTTTGGTGCGCTGGTCGCTGATCATTGGGGATAAGTCTAGCCCTGTTTAGGATGCATTTGCATGCTACTTGCGTTCAGAGCCCGCAAGTGCGTTGTTTCACGTGCTCGGGGGCTCTGATCATGGGGCAGTTAGCAAACGCAGGCGCTATTATGGCGCTAACAGCCTCTAGCGCCTGCATTTGCTTCTGATCATCGGCCTATCAGAGATCAAAAGGGAATCCCCTTATTTCCTCCCCAATACAGATTAAGGTATTCAAAATGGTTTAACTGCACTCTCTGAGTTCCATGGACCTTTCTGAACCTTATTTGACAAGGGGGTCATAACCACTGCTCTCTGCCAAGAAATCCAAAAGCTGAGCTAATCAGCTTTTTCATTCAACTTCCCCAAGAAGGGCTTGAGGGATACCAGGTAGTACCTATTCTCATCCTTGAGATCCATATTAGATCCCTTCAAAATAGGAAAAAAAAAAGTCAGATGTTTTAAGAATGCTAGGAAAAGATTCTTTCCTCAGAGAACTATGAAGGGTAGATCTAGCAACCTTACAGTGCTGTGAAAAAGTTTTGTATTACCTTGTCATAAAACCTTTCTAGGATTGTGTTCTAGTATGAAAAATTCTTTTCCAGAATTCCAAGACAATACAACATGCTTACTATCCAAATTCAACTGTGCATTCTGACTACAAATTTCTCTCAGAATGTCAACCGAGATGTTATTTGCTCCCAAGGGGACTTGTCTTTACTGCTCTGCCTTACAATACAGATGCATGTGTCGGAAGTGCAGTTAAATGCAACTACTATAGGGCATATTGATGTCAATTCTCTTTAAGGAATTAATTTTTTTTAATTTGTTGTAGTGGCCCTGAAAAAGGCCATTTGAATAATTTTGACTACTTAATCAGTCTTTGATTTTTTTTTCAGTTCCATAAATATTTTATTTGCAAAAGAAAAAAACAGAGTAAACAACAAAAGCAAACAAAGGGAAACAAAATGCATCAGGTTACATGGAGTGACGGATGCAGCTCTGGCTGCCTTATTGGCAGACTTGATGAACCATGCGGGTCTTTATCTGCTATCATATACTGTTCCTGTGCTATTGCAAAATACTTTCAAAGAAACCCAATTTATCATATTTTCTAATACAATTAAACTTCTCAGCTATCCGTCATACTTAGCAGTTAAACACACTATATTCCATCACATATTGTAATTTATCAATCATGTTCCAATGCAGAAGCATATTACAGTCAGAGAGATAAGAATATTAAACAGTTTTTGACATTCTGCATCTAAGTGCGTGATAAGCCCGAGGGCCCTCCACATAAGAATTCGATACGTCAATGGTTAGCAATAGACAGTACTTGACTTGTGGTTTGCAAAGGTGCCCTGATGTAAGAGGATTGGAGTGGCTAAGCCTCCCCAGACGCAAGCCCCCTCCCCCCCCAACCAGACTGCCGGGTCAGGGCTGCTCTAGGTGCCTACAGCTCTCCTCCCTTCATCCTGCATGTCCAGTGTCTGTCTTTCTCCTTCTCTCCCTGAGGTCCCTCTAACTTATTTCAATCACCACTGGTAGCAACGCTGCATCAATTATATCAGTCTGCCCTGGGCCTTCCCTCTGACGAGTTCCGCCCTATCTGATGCAACTTCCTGCTTCCATGAGAGCGGGGTGTGTCACAGGGAAGACTAAAGGCCAGAGGCAGACTGATTTAATTAATTAATGCAGCGTAATTATCAGCAGCAACTAAAACAAGGTAGAGCGACTGCTGGGAGGGACAGAGAGGTACAAATGCTGGAACAAAGAGGAAGGGGGAGGATGGGGAGAGACACTGAACTTGTGAGATGGAGGAGGAAAGAGATGCTGGACCCAAAGATAGAAAGATGAGGACTCAAGAGGTGCTGCTCTGCTGGAACTAGGAGGGAGGGACAGGCATACAGGGAAAGGTGCAGGACCCAGGAGTGGGAGGAAGAAGGAGAGGGAAAATGCTGGACTATCAGGGGGAGGGGGGTAAAAGGGAAGGGAATAGAAGGGAGAGGAGATAGAGACTGAGACTGGAGATGAAGAGAGGGGGAAAGACACTGGACCCCAGAGGGGCAGATAGTATGCTTGGGGGGGGGGGGGGGGGGGAGAGGCGAGAAATACTGGCCCCAGGGTAAGGAGCATGGGAGGAAGATATTTTGGCCATAGAAGGAGCAAACGGACAATGTTGAATGTAGTGGTGGTGGGGGATGCTGATCTCAAGGGAAGTGATATAGACTTAGGTTGGAAATGCAGGACAGATCAAGATAGGGACACAGGACTGTTGCTAAATAAAGGGGAGGATACGAACACTGGGCAGATGCTGAACAGAAGGGAGGTAGGGACAGGGACACAGGAGAGATGCTGAACAGGATAGATAGGGATGCAGAGGGAATATGGATGGTGAACATGGAGAGAGAAGAAATGTCAATTATACAGTAGACTCTGCAAAGACAGAAGAAAAACAAAAGGCAGACAAGAGACTTCAGGACAAAAGTGAACAGAAAAATAAAATGGTCAGACCACAAAGGTAGAAAAAAAATTATTCTCAATTTATTAGAGAAATAAAAACAAATGCAAAAAATATTCCATTATTGTGTGCAGAGTCTAGCTTTTTCAGGTTTCCAGTTCAATTATTAACGTCATAGCTGACTAACTGATGTGTGGTCCCTTGTTTAAAATTTGTCGAGGGTCTGTATACGTTCTGCATGTTTTGTGAAAGTGTGGCATTCTGCTAGCATGTAGTGCCTGTATAGAAATGTATATTGTTTCACTAGGTGATATATTGTGTTTTTTCACTAGGTAGTATATTGTTTTTTTAGGGCACAGTGTACTATTTACAGTGCTGTCTTTTTATGCATAAGGTTGTCTCTTCGAATCTTGGGATTTCAGTGATGGTAAGATTCTGAATGTGTTTCTGAACAAGTTTTTGCAGTAAGTGATTGAAATAAATGAATTTATAACGTAACATCATCCATGATACAGAAATCCATTTTTTTTACGCAACATGAAGGCATTACTTGTTAATACGAGTAGCCAACAGTCCTTCCTTGGGCTTCAGTCCCTTCACCACCATGCCAAATTTATACATTAAATGCACTGCAAGAAAAGCCTCACTCACTGACCTTGAGTTTTACTTACTGGGGTAGTACATGTCACTCCTCAGGAGAGGACACCCTTGGCATCTCTGCATTCTGGTCCAGTATATTTCTTCCCCCCCACTACCCCCATTGTCCAGCAGTTTCCTTACCTCTCCCTCCCTCCCCATGCCTTCCAACTGCACTGTGCAGCCAAGGAGCTTTTAGAGTTTGAGTAACTTGAAGTTCATGAAGAACATGTTGACCTTGGAGCCACCAATCTCATGAGACAGCAAAATTAACAAGGTCTCCGACGATGGGAAGGGGTGGGGAAAGATATGTGTTTGAGAGACAGAGGAGCAGTAGGTAAGTGACAGAGGGGGCAGCAGACTGGCTGAAGGTCTCTATAGAAGCATAGGCACCATCTACTGACACTTTTTAAAATCCACTTTAATTCAGTTGCCCAAGAAACCTATATATATATATCTATATCTATATATACAGTGCAATCCGCTTAAGTGCAAGGGTCTGGGACCAAAGAAATACATGCAATTAACCGGAGCGTGCACTTAACCGCTGTGACCCAAAGAAGCTTGACATCTGATAAACATATGTACAGTACTGTTTATTATACGTTACGGTATACGGTCTCTGTTAGCTGACATTAGGCTTACTTGAAGTAATCAGTCATAGTCCTCTGTACACTCTTGTGTCTGTGAGTTCAATAGACTACGTCTGTCAGACGGTAAAAACTCATAGCACTGACATCCAGTGGCCTCCAGATAGGCCCACATGGTGTTGAGACTCTCCAGCGCTCTTGCAAAAGTGACAGGAGGAGGTTGTTGAATTTCGTCAGCATGTGCCTCGCTGCTCATTTCATCATCTGTTTCATCATCAGCCGTTGCCTGCGTGTAGGCACATATCCCCACAACAGTACTTTCGTCAGCTGTTTGTAGATCGTAATCAACAGCTACATAGTGATGAATCTCCTCTTCAGTAACACATGCTGGGATGTCAATAGCCTGTTCATCTGACACATTTGCAACAGCTGCATCTGTTTCATCCCTCTCCACATCCCTAACAAAGCTTGCCCGCTTGTAGCAGTTCACAATGGTTGCCTGTGTAACATGATTCCAGGCTTTTCTCTGCATATGTAGGGAATCCAACAGTGATAGATTACGAGCCAGTTCAACAGCATGTTTATCCTTGCTAGTCTGGTCATCCATAACGCTCATCAGACGATGTAGCACAAGAGCCCGATAATGTTGTTTGAAATTGGCTATTATGCCCTGATCCATATGTTGGATCAGAGAGGTAGTGTTTGGTGGCAGGAAGACCACCTTGACGTTAGACAGCCTGACATCATCACTGTGTGCAGCACAATTATCACAAAGCAACAAAATCTGACGCTTTTGTGCCTGCATTCTAGTGTCTAACTTCTTTAGCCACTGCTTGCAAATTTCCCCAGTAATCCATGAATTCGCATTAGCCTCGTATGACACAGGAAGTCGCTTAACATTCTTGAAGCAAAGTGGCTGTTTGCTCTTTCCAATGACGAGTGGTTCCAACTTCTCACTTCCACCCATATTGCAGAAAAGGAGGATTGTCAGTCAGTCCTTCGACGTTTTACTTCCTGTAGTTTCAGCATGTTTGAATGCCAGTGTTCCATCAGGAATCGCTCGCCAGTAGAGACAGTTTTCGTCAGCATTGAAAATGTCACGAGGTGCAAACTCGTTCAAGATGGTAGGAAGAACTGAAACAACCCAATTTTCAGCACCAAAGTCATCAGCGTCTTGTTTTTCACCATGCCGTTTCTTGAATTTTATGTTGTTCCTCTCCTTCCATCTTTCCAACCATCCAACAGTGGCTTTGAATTCAGTTATTCCAAGACTTTCAGCTAGCTGATTAGCTTTCTCCATAAGCAGTGGACCACTGACAGTAAACTATCTGCTCCTGACTTGAGAAAACCACTGAAGAGCATCTTCTACATCCTCAGCTTTTCCCGCCCGTTTTCGTTTCCGTTGTGGATTTGTATTGCTTTGCCAGTCTTCCAGAAGCTGGTCTTTCTGCTTCAAGATATGTGAAATTTGACTGGGATTGACACCATATTCTTTAGCAATAGATGCTTGACTTTGTTTGTTTTCTAATTTTTTAAAAACTTCTATTCGTTCACCCAGTGTTAAAGTCTTACAGTTGCTTGACAACGACTCCAGTGTACACTCTAACAACATTATTTCGCTTCTTCTGCCTGTGGCAGTTAACCAACGAGATTTCAAATTTACCGCTCCTTTGTCACGCGCCAATTGGCTTCCATATTCCACGCGTGCGCTTATGCGGAGTCTTTCCTGCAGAGGAGCGGTCTTAAACCATGCATATAAGCGAATCTTGCACTTATCAGTGTTGCGCTAAACCATGCATATAAGCGAATCTTGCACTTATCAGTGTTGCGCTAAACTAAAGTTTGTCCCCATAGAAATTGATGGCGCCAAAAACGGGACCGAAGTACGGCATGGAGTTCAACAGAGCATGCGCTTATCTGACGTGCACTTAAATGGAGTGCACTGTATATAGATATATCTATATCTATATCTATATATATATATACTGAAGGTTTCAGTGTTTAATTTTGTCACTTTATTCTTCCTCATTTGATATCTTTATTTAGATATTAAAATATGTATTATCTACAACTATTTTGCTGATCTATCTTTATGCGTGTTGTCATCAGGCCCTGCCCTGGCTCTGTCTGCCTTGCCCCAGCCCCACCAACTTTAGCTTTACCAAAAAGCTGAGCCACCAACCACCTATGGTTTGCCATATAGCCTCCCAATAGGTCAGCTTTTGTTCTTTATCTGTTGGCGACTCTTTACCATGGAATAAGAACACAAGAACATGGGTGGCAACACTGGTAATTGGGAAGCAAAACCAGTGCTGGGTAGACTTCTACAGTCTACGCCCTGATCGTAACTGAATACATTGGGATGGGCTAGAGTATAAACTTTAAGGGGCTTTGATGTTAGCTCCAGAACTTTTAGTACAAGAACAGTGCTGGGCAGACTTCTATGGTCTGTGCCCTGAGAATGGCAAGGATAAGTCAAACTCAGGTATACATATAAAGTGTTACATACTATGTAAAATGAGGTTACCTTGTTGGGCAGACTGGATGGACCATTCGGGTCTTTATCTGCCATCATTTACTATGTTACCAGAATAGCCATACTGGGTCAGACCAATGGTCCATCTAGCTCAGTATCCTGCTTCCAGCTGTGGCCAATCCAGGTAACAAATAACTGGCAGAAACCCAAATAGTAGCAACATTCCATGCTACCAAACCCAGGGCAAGAAGTGGCTTCCCTCATGTCTATTTCAATAGCGGGCTATGGACTTTTCCTTCAGGAATGTGTCCAAACCTTTTAAAATGCAGATATGTTAACCATTGTTACCACATCCTCCGGCAGCGAGTTCCAGAGCTTCACTATTCTTTGTGTTTGTTTTAAAAGTATTTCCATGTAATTTCATTGAGTGTCCCCTAGTCTTTGTATTTTTTGAAAGAGAGAAAAATCAATTCACTTTTACCCATTCTACACCAATTAGGATTTTATAGACCTCAAATCATATCCCCCCTCAGTTGTCTCTTTTCCAAGCTGAAGGGCTCTAACCTCTTTAGCCTTTCCTCATATTTATTTATTTGTTACATTTGTATCCCACCTATTTGCAGGCTCAATGTGGCTTACATAGTACCAGATGGGAGGAGTTTCATCCTCTTTTTGAGATATGGTGACCAGAACTGAACGCAATACTCAAACTGAGGTCACGCCATGGAGTGATACAGAGGCATTATAATATTCTTGATCTTATTTTGCATCCCTTTCCTAATAATTCCTAACATTCTGTTGGCTTATTTGGCTACCACTGCACACTGGGCAGATTTCAGCATATTGTTTATAACGGCACCTAGATCTTTTCTTGACTGCTGACTCCTAAGGTGGACCCCAGCATCAGGAAATATGATTTGGACTGTCCACATTAAATTTCATCTGCCATCTGGATGCTCAGCCTTACAATTTCCTAAGGTCTTCCTGCAATTTTTCACAATCCCCACGCATCGTCTGCAAATTTAATCATTTCTGTTTTCTAGATCATTTATAAATACGCTAAATAGCATCAATTCCAGTACAGATCCCTGCGGCACTCCACTATTCACCCTCCTCCATTAAGAAAAATGACCATTTAACCCTACCCTCTGTTTTCTGTCCAATAACCAAGTCCTAATCCACAGAAGGACATTGCCTCCCATCCCAAGACTCTCTAATTTCCTCAGAAGTCTCTCATGAGGAACTTTGCCTAAAGCTTTCGGAAAATCTAGATATACTACATCAACTGGCTCATCTTTACTCAGGTTTATTTATGCCTTCAACAAAATGAAGCAAATTGGTGAGGCAAGACTTCCCTTGGCTGAACCCATGTTGACTCTCCCTTTAAACCATGTTTGTCTCCATTGCCCCAGGTACAAATAAGTACCTGTATACAATATGTAAGCCGCATTGAGCCTGCCATGAGTGGGAAAGCGCGGAGTACAAATGTAACAAAAAAATAAATAAATGTCCTGTAATTTTATTCTTTATAATAGTTTCCACTATTTTCACTGGCACCGAAGTCAGGCTTACCGGTCTGTAATTTCCAGGATCACCCTGAACCCTTTTCCCACCTACTTTCTTATTCTTTTTTCCATCCCCCTCCCCTCCTCATATCCACCTTTTTTACAGCCTGTCCCACCCACCATGAACAACTCCATTCATCCAATGATAATGTCTAAGCTGTGCTTCTATCTACAGTGCGAGTGGCTAAATGTTCTGCATTTTTATTGGAAGACAATCTCTAATATTGGATTAGTCTGTTTCAATTCTAGTTTGACGCAGAATTCAGCACATTCTATAAGCTCTACAATACATCTGGCATAGCATTTATAAATTACCATAAAACAACTCAAAACGAATGTAATATTAATTAATGAAATGATGTCTGCTACATATATATTTCTGTGACAAATTTGATTGTGAGCCAACTAAACATGTAAATGTGAAGTTTTGCTTAGGTGAATATGAGAACAAGGGTCCTCAGGGCATGGACTAAAAAAAGCCCTCTCAATGAACCAAGTCCCTTGAACACTCTCTGCCCAATATTCTATGTAATTTAAGTGGGTAGGAGAGGCTCCTTCTTGCTTAAAATGTTTGGGGCCACCCAACAGGTGATATACAGCACCTGACTGGGCAGTGCCGCTGAATATTGGCTCTGACCACCCATGGCCAAAGCAGGCAGGTCAGGGTTGGTACAAGGACAGAGTTGGGGAGGAGCCAGCAGGTATATGTGTGTGTGTGTATGTGTGTGTTTGGGGGGGGGGGGGGGGGGGTCTTGGTGTGGTGAGCTGGGGGGAGAGGGATCGGAGAGGCTACAGCACCATATTTAGGGTTATGTGGATCCCGGCCAATATTCAGCAGGGGCCCACATAACTGTTTTATGCGGTCACCAGCTGAATACTGGCCTGGACTCACATAAGCTCCGACAGCCAGTGGAGTTAACACTAGATATTCAATGCCAGCACATGGACATGGCCATGCACTGAAGATCTAGGGATAATTTAGCCAGCGATGGTCAGTGTCAGTGCTGCTGGCTGAATATCTGCCGGTCTATATTTATTACTAGAGGGCTACAATCCAGTTCAGGCCCCCTATAACCTATTCAGCTCCTGCTAATCAGAGATGAACCAGACAAACACTTTGCATTGCTCTAATGAAATATAACATTTGTACTTCTCACATTCAAGCTTTCAAAAAAAAAAAATCTGCTGTAAAATAACTGGTAGCACTAGACCTATTCTCTCTACCCTATATATTTTTTTGTCAGGAGAAAAAACATGCTCATGATAAACTTCTTATAGAACTTTAATAATTCTCCATCAAAGATCTAAAAAAACAACCACCCAACAACAACCCCCCAAAAACCCTCAGTATATGCTGAAGACAACATCCACTTGATTTCTTGACTCAAATTTAATAGTGACGCTTTGATGTTTTTTGAATGTTGGTATACTAAGACTAGTAATGAACAAGCTTGTGTGCATAAATAAAAACACAAAAAAACAAAACTTATCTGAAAGTGTGGAAAATCAGTAAGGGATGCAATTTGTGACTATCTGGCTTCTGGCTTATCTGCTCACAACAGCTGTTGCATTCGATGTTTGATGTGCTGGATTGTGGTTTAAATACCTTATCACAGTTGAGCACATCAAATACCAAATGCAGCAGCCCTTGTGAGAAGATTAGCTGGAGGCTGTACTGACAGAAATTGTGTCCCTCAGTTTCCCATGTTAAAATAATTTAACAAAAAAGTTTCTGCTCCCAAAACATGCTATGCTGTAAGGGGACACGCATCAGTCGTATCACCTTCAAGGGCTAGTGCCATTCCCCCACAGCGGTTACCCAGCCTTCACTGGTGAACCACTAATGATCCTCATATGAGAAGGAGACTAAAAGTAACACTTTCACTATCAGGAACCATGTTACTATGTTTTGTTTCATTTATTTTCCTTTATAAACTGCTTATCAGCTAGGCGAGGACCATTAAACATAGATGAAAATCAGCAAGAACAAGTTAAAATATCATGACACATTTACAAAATCTGAATTATATGGTAAAATTATGTATAATCATACCTGATAATTTTCTTTCCATTAATCATAGCTGATCAATCCATAGACTGGTGGGTTGTGTCCATCTACCAGCAGGTGGAGATAGAGAGCAAACTTTTGCCTCCCTATATGTGGTCATGTGCTGCCGGAAACTCCTCAGTATGTCGATATCAAAGCTCCATCCGCAGGACTCAGCACTTAGAGAATTACACCCACGAAGGGACACTCTGCCCAGCTCACCACCGCCGAAACGGGGGAGGGGAATTAACCCAGCTCATCCCCACACAAGTGGGGGAGGGGAATCCGTCCAGCTCATCCCCGCGGAGCGGGGGAGGGACACCACACCCGCCGATGCGGGGGGATCTGGCTTATCCTGCAACCGCAACCGCGGGAGGAGCTGACTGACCCTAACACCGCCGAAGCGGGAAGGGTACAAAGCTGCCCTACAGCCGCACGAAGCGGGAGGGAGTGCCGGCAGAATTTTAAGTCTCAATCCAGCCCCGTAAAACGGAGGGGAGAGGAATGCAGCAGCTCACTGTAACACAAACTCGTCTTAACTCTTGAAGAATCCAAGTGAAAAAACTTGAACACGAAGTCTTTCTGAAGTAACTGAAGACTAAACTTGAACCTGAAATGCAACCAGAATAAAAACAGTACAGATATCTGGGAGGGGCTATGGATTGATCAGCTATGATTAATGGAAAGAAAATTATCAGGTATGATTATACATAATTTTACCTTCCATATCATCAAGCTGATCAATCCATAGACTGGTGGGATGTACCGAAGCAGTACTCACCCAGGGCGGGACATTGAAATCCCTGACCTCAACACTGAAGCTCCAAACCGGGCCTCCGCCCGTGCAGCCACAGTCAAACGGTAATGCTTGGAGAATGTATGAGCCGAAGCCCAAGTTGCCGCCTTGCATATCTCTTCCAAGGAGACGGATCCGGCCTCTGCCACCGAGGCCGCCTGAGCTCTCGTGGAGTGAGCCTTCAGCTGGATAGGCGGCACCTTCCCCGCGGCCACATAAGCCGCTGCAATGGCTTCCTTGACCCATCTTGCCACTGTAGGCTTAGCAGCCTGCAGACCCTTACGAGGACCTGCACACAGGACAAACAGATGATCTGACTTCCGGAAATCATTGGTCACTTCCAAGTATCTGATGATGACTCGTCTCACATCCAGATATTTAAGAGCAGAGTACTCCTCTGGGTAGTCCTCCCTACGAAAGGAAGGGAGACAGAGCTGCTGATTCACATGGAATCGAGAAACAATCTTGGGCAGGAAGGAAGGCACTGTGCGAATAGTCACTCCTGCCTCAGTGAACTGCAGAAAGGCTCTCGACAAGAGAGCGCCTGGAGCTCGGAAACTCTTCTGGCTGAAGTGATAGCCACCAAAAAGACTGCTTTCAACGTCAGGTCTTTCAGAGATGCCCTCGACAAGGGTTCAAAAGGCGGCTTCTGCAATGCTCTTAGCACCAGGTTGAGATTCCACGCAGGCACCACTGAGTGCAGAGGAGGGCGCAGGTGATTAACTCCCTTGAGAAAGCGCACCACATCTGGCTGCGAAGCCAGGGAAACACCCTTCAGGCGGCCCCTGAAGCAAGCCAGAGCCGCTACCTGGACTTTAAGGGAACTGAGCGACAGGCCTTTCTCTAGACCTTCTTGCAGGAACGCCAACACTGAAGAAATTGGAGCAGTGAAGGGAGAAAGTGAGCCTGCTTCACACCACGCTGCAAAGATACGCCAAACCCTGGCGTAAGCAGTAGAAGTAGAGCGCTTCCCTCGCTCTCAGCTTAGTGGCGATGACCTTGTCTGAGAAGCCCTTCTTCCTCAGACGCTGCCGCTCAATAGCCAGGCCGTAAGACCAAAGGGGGAGGGATCCTCCATCACCACGGGACCCTGATGCAACAGGCCCTGCTCCACTGGCAGTCGCAGAGGATCGTCGACTGAGAGCCTGATCAAGTCCGCATACCAGGGACGTCTGGGCCAATCCGGACCCACCAGGATTACCCTGCCGGGATGCTTTGCCACCCGGTCTAGCACCCTGCCCAACATGGGCCAGGGCGGGAACACATAGAGAAGCTCTTGTGTCGGCCACTGTTGGAGAAGAGCATCTACTCCCAGGGATCGAGGGTCCCGTCCTCTGCTGAAGAAGCGCGGCACTTGGCAATTGGCCGATGACGCCATCAGATCTAGGCTCGGCTGGCCCCAGCGCTTCGTGATGTCCAAGAACGCCTGAGCAGATAGCTGCCACTCTCCGGGCTCCAAGGTATGGCGACTGAGAAAGTCCGCCTTGACATTCATGACTCCGGCAATATGGGCCGCTGAAAGCTGCTCCAGGTTCGCTTCCGCCCACTGGCATAGATTCATAGCCTCCTTGGCTAGAGGGGCGCTCTTGGTACCTCCCTGGCGGTTGACATAGGCCACAGCCGTGGCATTGTCCGACAGAACCCGTACCGGTTTCAACGCCAGTACCGGGATGAACTCCAAAAGCGCCAACCGAATGGCTCTGAGTTCCAGGAGGTTGATAGACCACTTTGCCTCTGCAGGAGACCAGAGTCCCTGCGCTGTCCTTCCCAAGCAGTGGGCTCCCCAGCCCGACAAGGAAGCGTCCGTCGTGACGACAATCCACTCTGGGGTCACCAGAGGCATTCCTGCAGACAACTTGTCCATCTGCGTCCACCAGCTCAGCGCCTTGCGCACTGCTGGGCCCAAGGGAAGGCGCACAGCATAATCCTCTGACACCGGAGTCCAGCGCTGCAGCAGAGAGTGTTGAAGTGGTCTCATATGAGCCCTGGCCCAGGGCACTACTTCCATCGTGGCCGTCATAGAGCCCAACAGCTGCACATAGTCCCAAGCCCGAAGAGGAGAGGCTACTAGGAACTGGTTCACCTGAGCCTGAAGCTTGACAATCCGACTGTCTGGCAGGAACACTCTGCCCACTTGGGTGTCGAATCGAACTCCCAGATACTCCAGGGACTGAGTGGGGCGCAGCTGGCTTTTCTCCCAGTTGATGATCCATCCCAGGGAGCTCAAAAGAGCAACCACCCGGTTCACAGCTTTGCCGCACTCTGCATAAGAGGGGGCTCGGATCAACCAGTCGTCCAGATAAGGATGGACTTGTACTCCTTCCTTCCTCAGGAAGGCCGCGATGACCACCATTACTTTGGAGAAGGTCCGCGGAGCAGTAGCCAACCCGAACGGGAGGGCTCTGAACTGGAAGTGTTGGCCCAGTACTGCAAAACGCAGGAAGCGTTGATGAGGAGGCCAGATGGGAATATGCAAGTACGCTTCCTTGATGTCCAAGGATGCCAGGTACTCCCCTGCCTTCACTGCCGCTATAACAGAGCGGAGAGTCTCCATGCGAAAGTGCCGAACTTGCAAGGCCCGATTGACCCCCTTGAGGTCGAGGATAGGCCGGACAGAACCTCCTTTCTTTGGTACCACAAAGTAAATGGAGTAACGTCCCTTGCCAAGCTGATTTTCTGGCACCGGAACGACCGCCCCCAGGCGGATGAGATTGTCCAAGGTCTGCTGCACTGCCACAGCTTTGACCGGAGACTTGCAGGGAGAGAGTACAAACCCGTCTCTTAAGGGTCGGCAGAACTCTAGCTTGTAGCCGTCTCTGATGACTTCCAGCACCCAAGCGTCTGAAGTTATTGTGGTCCACTCGCCCAGAAACGAGGACAGCCGTCCTCCAATCTGCACTGGGGCGTGGACCAAGACCCCGTCATTGGGTACGAGACCCTGGGGGAGGACCGGAGGGAGCACCTCCGGGACGGCGGTCTCTGCGAAAGGAACGCTGCTTGGGGGAGAAGGTCCTCTTAAAGGAAGAGGAGGCAGAAGAGCCCGACCTGCCCGGGCGGGTACCGACGGGCTTCCTGAAACCGTCCTCTGGAGGTACCGGGGCGAGCACTAGCTCGAGCCCTGACCTCTGGTAACTTCTTGCCCTTAGACGTGCCGAGATCGGTCACGATTTTGTCCAGCTCGACCCCAAAGAGCAGCTTGCCTTTAAAAGGCAATCTAGCCAGGCGGGATTTAGAGGCGTGGTCAGCAGACCAATGCTTCAGCCAAAGCCACCGCCGCGCAGAGATTGTCTGAGCCATGCCTTTAGCTGAGGCTCTCAAGACATCATACAGCAAGTCTGCCAAATAGGCCAAGCCCGATTCCAGGGCCGGCCAATCCTCCCTCAAGGAAGAATCCGAGGGGGAAGCCCGCCGCACCATAGTCAGGCACGCC
Source organism: Microcaecilia unicolor (assembly GCF_901765095.1). Lineage (NCBI taxonomy): Eukaryota > Metazoa > Chordata > Amphibia > Gymnophiona > Siphonopidae > Microcaecilia > Microcaecilia unicolor. The sequence goes on from NC_044035.1 coordinate 325,088,834, forward strand.
CTGGCCACATAGGAACCGCAAACTGAGGCCTGCAAATTTAAAGCAGTAGCCTCGTAGGACGACCTTAAGGCCGCCTCCAATCTTCTGTCTTGGGCGTCCTTTAGGGCCGTGCCACCTTCCACCGGCAACGCCGTTTTCTTAGTCACCGCAGTGATTAAAGAATCCACGGTAGGCCACAGATAGGCCTCACGTTCACTCACAGCCAAAGGATAGAGGCGGGACATAGCCCTAGCCACTTTAAGGCTCGCTTCTGGGACATCCCATTGAGCCGAAATTAAGGTGTGCATAGCATCATGCACGTGGAAGGTTCTAGGCGGGCGCTTCGTCCCCAGCATAATGGCAGAGCCAACAGGGGCTGAGGGAGAGACGTCCTCCGGAGAGGAAATCTTCAAAGTGTCCATGGCCTGTAGCAACAGGTTGGGCAAATCCTCTGGGCTAAAAAGCCACGCTGCAGAGGGGTCATCCGCTCCAACCGAGCGGGGATCCGTCTCCTCCAAGGAATCCGCAAAGGACCATTGGGAAACCTCAGACACGCTGCCCTCATCTACATCGGAGGAGACAAATTCCTCCAAGGCCTGGGAATCAACCCGAGGGCGTTTGCCTCTGGGAACCTCAACCTCTTTACCAGACGAGGGAGCAGGGGCAGCGTTGTGCATGAGGAAGGCCTGATGCAGCAGCAAAACAAACTCGGGGGAGAAACTCCCCAGACTGTGCACTTCCGCAGCCTGGGCAACAGCCCTAGACGCACCCTCAACCGGCGCTCGCAAGAGCGGGGGAGAGACATGCTGCGCATCCAAGATGGCGTCCGGCGCGACACTCCGCGAAGGAGCCGCGCGGGAAGAACGGCTCTTAACTTTAGCCGCTTTTGTGCCGTCGCCCAAATTAAGGGCGTTCATGGCATTAATGTCTCCAACCTCAAGGGCGGCCCAAGAAGAAGCCGTCCGAGCCGCGTGGCCGGCCAAGATGGCGGAGGCGAGGAGCGGGGGATGGGCGTTTATGGCGGGAAAAACCGCCACGCCGGAGGAAGGACCGGGACATACATCGGTCACGAAACTGTCACCCAACAAGGGCGAATCAGGCTTGAAGACCCCCGCATCCCCTCTAGAAGCGCTCCAGCGATCCGGGGAGCGACCCTTTGCGCCCTCGCCCTCCGACGCCATATGCCACGAGGAGAAGAATCGGGGAACCCCCTGCCCGCTATAAAAAGGTAAAAATTACCTGCTGTCCGCTCCGAGCTGTAACGACCTGGTGTCCCAGTGAGTAGCTGCAATAGACGCTTAAATAAACGTCGAAATAAACGCCTTTAAGGACGTTCAAAATTTTTTTTTTTTTTTTTTTAAACGGAGCCATCGGGAGGGGGGAGAAAAGGAGGGACCTGGCACCACCAGGTTTGCACTTGCTCAAAAGAGCCCTCAACCCCAGGCACTCAACAAAACCTAAAAATTAGGCTTGGAGGCCTAGCCAGAGCTGCTGCTGTGTGTGACCACCACCTGCTGAGATAGAGAACATACTGAGGAGTTTCCGGCAGCACATGACCACATATAGGGAGGCAAAAGTTTGCTCTCTATCTCCACCTGCTGGTAGATGGACACAACCCACCAGTCTATGGATTGATCAGCTTGATGATATGGAATCTAACATTATTTAGCTACATTCAGAAAAAAAGCTGTGTGAAATAAGTTTAAAAAAATTTTTTTTTTTTTTTTTTTTGGGGGGGGGGGGGGGGGGGGGGGGGGAATCTGGATTTAAAAAATGTATGCACCACCTAATCACTTTGGTGGCTTCCCATAAACATACATCTAATATAATAAAAGGCACCGTGAACATTCTGAGGACAAAGATTCTGAAGTCACAGCACACGATAAAGGGTTCATGGTTTCATGGTGGTGAAGCCATCCGACATAACACGGACCTATCAGAAGGGACCTATCAGAAGGGGCTTGCCCACTAACAAAGCAGAACTGTTACCAGGCAACGGAATGCGACATAGAACTCACCTATCAGAAGAAAAAAAACAGAAGAAGGGAGGAGCATTCAGCTGTAGAATGCCTCATTGTCCGAGCAGCACAGAGAGCACACGAACGCCGCTGGAAACAGAGAATATCCCAGCACTGGGTATGTACACAAATATTGTTGTTGGACCCGGGGAAACAGGAGTACAGCGTGCCCCTCGCCATCTGCAACGTGCGCTGCCACCTGCAAAAATTAAACCCGACCTAGCCTGCATCACAGACTGACCCAGGCGGGGGGAGGAGTAGGGAAACTTCCCTACTCCTCTCCAGCCTAGGATTCGGTACAGACTGGCTGGCAAACTGCTTCAATATACAAAACCGGAGGCAACAAAGAAAAAAAAAAAACATTATCACGCACGTGCACGTAACTGGAACACCTCCCCCCCCCCCTTCACCTTCTCACGAACCAAGCAACCCAGGACGTGCAAAACCATCCCCCGCCTCAAAAAACCCGTCACCCACCTCGAGGATGCACACACTGCGCTGCTTCCCGCTGCGCATTCATCCTGCATTCGTCCTGCATCGTTCCTATGCTGCTGCCCTATAACGAACCGAAAGAGTGGCGTACTCTCCCTTCTGCAAACCACACCACCCAAAACAAGACGCCGCTGCTTGCCACAAGGACCAAAAATACAGTTAAAACCGACGGCCCCAGACAGTGCTGCTCTCCCGCCAACCAACAAAAAACATCCCCGGCATAAGGCAACCCCTAACCCACCTGAAGGATTCCCCAACCTCAATCACCCCGGGAAAAGACAGCGCCGCTTCATACAGTGCTTTTCTCTTCAAAGGAAAAACTACAGGAGAAAAAAAAAAACTACATGCTAGCGCCTGTTTCATTTGTTTCGGAAACGGGCCTTTTTTACTAGTAATACAATAAAACAGCACCTAACATACAAACGCTGGCAGTTCTACATTTAAACTCTCAATTTATACTAGAATAAAAACAAACTGGCGTTACATTGTCAAGATATTAATAAAACACTGCTACAAACAACTGAGTCTTGAGAAGCTTCTGAAATTGGATCACATTGCCACATAGGTTCAGCTGTCCTTTAAGGGCATTTCACAACTGTGTGCCAGCAACAGTAAATGATGAAATTCTGGTCTCTACATAATGTGCCTGCCCTAGCGAGTCTAGAGACAGCTACTACTACTACTTATCATTTCTAAAGCGCTACTAGACATACGCATATCATTTTCAGATCTCAATGATCTCTTTGGGCGATATAGGACTTGAAAGTAAAAAGGAACCACAGCAAAGATAGTTTGTGGTTAGTAGCTTATATTGAATTTGTTGAGCAATTGGCAGCCAATGCAGATTCTTAAGAACTGGCAATAACATGAGAAATTTTATTCGCATTTTGGACCACTTGCAATGCTCGGAGTCTTGGAGATGCTATACCAAGATACAGGGTACTGAAGAATCCAACCACGACAGGACTAAACTTTGTATCACAAGTCTAAATTCACAAGTAGTCAACATCGGTTTCAGCATGTAAAACATGAAGGTGAAAAAACCCAGACTGAACTACCATACATATCTGCACACTCATATTGAGAGGAAAGGAGGCCCAACAACTCTACACCATGGCAGCAGAGGCAATGTGTAACAAACACTACTTACCTTTTAAGAAAGTTGGAATGCATCTTGCTCGCTTTATCCAATGAAATTACCTTCCCTCTACCCCCTCAACTGCTGAAGCAGCACAGAACTGCCTCACTTCCTGCTGCCAGGCCGAAGTTTTAGATTGTAAGCTCCTTGAGCAGGGACTGTCCTTCCATGTTAAAATTGTACAGCGCTGTGTAACCCTAGTAGCGCTTTAGAAATGTTAAGTAGTAGTAGTAGTAATAACAGCATATGATTTTGCAATTGTTATTGAAGACTTCAGCCTGGCAGCAGGAAGTGAGGCACTTCTGTGCTTCTCTGACTGCTGGGAGGCAGAGCTGATGTAATTTCATTGAAGAAACCCACTAGGAGGTGGTGTGGCAACTTTAACATTTGCCGCACTATCTCTAAGTTCCTTAGGGGGCAGGAAGAAGGAGGGGTCCCTCTGCCCACCTATGAGGGGGTCATCAGCAAACTTTTGCTGGGGACCAGTCATTTCAACTTACACCACTGCTCAGCACCACATATAAAGCCTGTCATTCAGTCTGCATATTCATTACCTTGATTTAAGATTGGATCACACTTAAAACTTCTCTTTGATAAGACATTCAGGGGCCCTTTTGCTAAGTCGTGTAGGCGCCTACACATGCCAAATTGGAGTTACCGCGTGGCCCTTGAGGAATTTTAATTTTGGCGCACGACCGCTATACATGCCTGAAAAATGTTTTTTATTTTCTGGTGCGCGTAACAGACGCGCACCAAGTGGCATTTGACACGCGTAGGTCATTACCGCCCAGATTCTTTACTGCTAGGTCAAGGTCTCAGACCCAAAATGGATGCGCAGCAATTTTGATTTTGCCGCATGTCCATTTTCGGCCAAAAAAGAGAGGCCTTTTTTACAGGCGCGCTAAAAAGTGGATCGGCGTATGCCCCAAACCCGCACCTACACTACCGCAAGCCATTTTTCAGAGAACCTTTGTAAAAGGACCCCTCAATGACTGTGCGCACTCACTTTTTTTTCTTTTCTATCTTCTAATCTATCCTTACTATCCTATGATCTGATTGGCATTCTTTCTAGATTTCATAATTTTTTAAATGTAAAACTGCTTTGCCCGCTTGTCTCAAGAGGCAGCATATCATGACAAACATTTACTGGCAGATAAAAAGGCCAAACTGACTTTGGGATAAACTTGCTAAAAACTCTCTTTCTTTTGCATGTGGCTTATGTTCAAAAAGTTTAAAATTTACCAATGAGAACGAGAAAATATAATTTTCACCTAGTGGGAAAACAAACATGGTGTATCAGTGTCTTCTGTGCTTCTTAATAAACTACTCTAATAGATATCAAGCCTTCAAAATTGCTGGTTCAGGCAGAAATTCATGTTAACAAAAAAATATTTTGGCTTACACAAGTTATTGCCCATTATGTGCTGAGCTCTAAAGTGTAAATTAAACACTAAGGGCCATGTTTAGAAAGATGCGCTAACCATGTAGATGCTGGTAATAATTCCTACGGGCGTCTACATGGTTAGCAAGCACTAAAAATGCTACTGTGCCTTTGTAAACGGGGCCCTAGAAACAGGGGGGAAGGCCGACAGTCGCTCAAAAGTGCATGGTTCGGGATAAGGTATCTTTCAAAGATATCACCAAAACAGGGAAGATAGGGTATCCTGATAGTGAGGTTGCAAAAGAGACCGTAGTAGATCAGGTGTCCTTAAATAAAAATAAAAATCAGAAAGATTTCAAATTAATACTGCCAAGTACTAAGCATGATGTAAATAATAACAACAAACAGTTTGAAATGTCTATATGCGAATGCCAGGAGCCTAAAAAATAAAGATGGGAGAGTTAGAATATATTCCACTAAATGAAAAATGAGATATAATAGGCATCTCTGAGACCTGGTGGAAGGAGGATAACCAGAGTGACAGGGCGGATCGAATTGGTGGAGGGGTAGCATTGTATATTAACGAGAGCCTTGAATCAAAATTCTGCAGGAAACAAAACACTTCTCGGAATCACTATGGATTGAAATTCCACATGTAAAGGGGAAAAGGATAGTGATAGGAGTGTACTATCGTCCACCTGGCCAGGATGAACAGAAGGATGCAGAAATGTTAAAGGAAATTAGGGACGCAAACAAACTGGCCAACATAATAATAATGGGTGATTTGAATTACCCCAATATTGACTGGGTAAATGTAACATTGGGTCACGCTAGGGAGGTAAAATTCCTTAATGACATCAAGGTCTGCTTTATGGAGTAGCTGGTACAGGAGCCGACGAGAGAAGGAAAAATTCTAGACCTAGTCCTTAGTGGAGCACATGATCTGGTGCGGGAGGTAATGGTGCTGGGGCCTCTTGATAACAGTGATCATAATATGATCGGATTTGTTATTAGCTTTGAAGTATACATAGGAAATCAAATACGTTAGCGTTCAACTTTAAAAAAGAAGATTATGATAAAATGAGAAGAACGGTGAAAAAAAAAAAAACAGAGGAGTGGCTGCGAGGTCAAAAATTTACATCAGGTGTGGATGCTGTTCAAAAACACCATCCTGGAAGCCCAGGCCAAATATATTTCACATATTAAAAAAGGAGGACAGAAGACCAAACGACAGCTGGCATGGTTAAAAAGTGAGGTGAAAGAAGCTATTAGAGCTAAAAGAAAATCTTTCAGAAAATGAAAGAAGGAATCGACTGAAAATAATAAGAAAGCATAAGGAATATCAAGTCAAATGCAAAGTGCTGATAAGGAAGGCTAAGAGGGACTTCAAAAATAGATTGCGTTGGAGGCCAAAACACATAGTAACATTTTTTTTAGGTATATTAAAAGCAGGAAGCTGGCAAAGAATCGGTTGGACCGCTAGATGACCGAGGAGTAAAAGGGGCAATCAGGGAAGACAAAGCCGTAGCGGAGAGATTAAATGAATTCTTTGCTTCGGTCTCCACAGAGGAAGATTTGGGTGGGATACTGGTGCCAGAAATGGTATTTGAAGCTGACGAGTCGGAGAAACTGAATGAATTCTCTGTAAACCTGGAGGATGTAATGGGGCAGTTCTACAAACTGAAGAGTAGCATCTCCTGGACCAGATGGTATTCATCCCAGAGTACAGCGAATGCTACATACCTGTAGAAGGTATTCTCCGAGGACAGCAGGCTGATTGTTCTCACTGATGGGTGACGTCCACGGCAGCCCCTCCAATCGGAACACTTTACTAGCAAAGGCCTTTGCTAGTCCTAGCGCTCATGCGCACCGCGCATGCGCGGCCGTCTTCCCGCCTGAACCGGCTCGTGTTCGTCAGTCCCATAAGTAGCAAAACAAAGCAAGGGAAGACACAACTCCAAAGGGGAGGCGGGCGGGTTTGTGAGAACAATCAGCCTGCTGTCCTCGGAGAATACCTTCTACAGGTACAGTGGTGGAAATAAGTATTTGATCCCTTGCTGATTTTGTAAGTTTGCCCACTGACAAAGACATGAGCAGCCCATAATTGAAGGGTAGGTTATTGGTAACAGTGAGAGATAGCACATCACAAATTAAATCCGGAAAATCACATTGTGGAAAGTATATGAATTTATTTGCATTCTGCAGAGGGAAATAAGTATTTAATCCCTCTGGCAAACAAGACCTAATACTTGGTGGCAAAACCCTTGTTGGCAAGCACAGCGGTCAGACGTCTTCTGTAGTTGATGATGAGGTTTGCACACATGTCAGGAGGAATTTTGGTCCACTCCTCTTTGCAGATCATCTCTAAATCATTAAGAGTTCTGGGCTGTCGCTTGGCAACTCGCAGCTTCAGCTCCCTCCATAAGTTTTCAATGGGATTAAGGTCTGGTGACTGGCTAGGCCACTCCATGACCCTAATGTGCTTCTTCCTGAGCCACTCCTTTGTTGCCTTGGCTGTATGTTTTGGGTCATTGTCGTGCTGGAAGACCCAGCCACGACCCATTTTTAAGGCCCTGGCGGAGGGAAGGAGGTTGTCACTCAGAATTGTACGGTACATGGCCCCATCCATTCTCCCATTGATGCGGTGAAGTAGTCCTGTGCCCTTAGCAGAGAAACACCCCCAAAACATAACATTTCCACCTCCATGCTTGACAGTGGGGACGGTGTTCTTTGGGTCATAGGCAGCATTTCTCTTCCTCCAAACACGGCGAGTTGAGTTCATGCCAAAGAGCTCAATTTTTGTCTCATCTGACCACAGCACCTTCTCCCAATCACTCTCGGCATCATCCAGGTGTTCACTGGCAAACTTCAGATGGGCCGTCACATGTGCCTTCCGGAGCAGGGGGACCTTGCGGGCACTGCAGGATTGCAATCCGTTATGTCGTAATGTGTTACCAATGGTTTTCGTGGTGACAGTGGTCCCAGCTGCCTTGAGATCATTGACAAGTTCCCCCCTTGTAGTTGTAGGCTGATTTCTAACCTTCCTCATGATCAAGGATACCCCACGAGGTGAGATTTTGCGTGGAGCCCCAGATCTTTGTCGATTGACAGTCATTTTGTACTTCTTCCATTTTCTTACTATGGCACCAACAGTTGTCTTCTTCTCGCCCAGCGTCTTACTGATGGTTTTGTAGCCCATTCCAGCCTTGTGCAGGTGTATGATCTTGTCCCTGACATCCTTAGACAGCTCCTTGCTCTTGGCCATTTTGTAGAGGTTAGAGTCTGACTGATTCACTGAGTCTGTGGACAGGTGTCTTTCATACAGGTGACCATTGCCGACAGCTGTCTGTCATGCAGGTAACGAGTTGATTTGGAGCATCTACCTGGTCTGTAGGGGCCAGATCTCTTACTGGTTGGTGGGGGATCAAATACTTATTTCCCTCTGCAGAATGCAAATAAATTCATATACTTTCCACAATGTGATTTTCCGGATTTAATTTGTGATGTGCTATCTCTCACTGTTACTAATAACCTACCCTTCAATTATGGGCTGCTCATGTCTTTGTCAGTGGGCAAACTTACAAAATCAGCAAGGGATCAAATACTTATTTCCACCACTGTATGTAGCATTCGCTTTCTCCGAGGACAAGCAGGCTGCTTGTTCTCACTGATGGGGTATCCCTAGCCCCCAGGCTCACTCAAAACAACAACCATGGTCAATTGGGCCTCGCAACGGCGAGGACATAACTGAGATTGACCTAAAAAATTTACCAACTAACTGAGAGTGCAGCCTGGAACAGAACAAACAGGGCCCTCGGGGGGTGGAGTTGGATCCTAAAGCCCAAACAGGTTCTGAAGAACTGACTGCCCGAACCGACTGTCGCGTCGGGTATCCTGCTGCAGGCAGTAATGAGATGTGAATGTGTGGACAGATGACCACGTCACAGCTTTGCAAATTTCTTCAATAGAGGCTGACTTCAAGTGGGCTACCGACGCTGCCATGGCTCTAACATTATGAGCCGTGACATGACCCTCAAGAGCCAGCCCAGCCTGGGCGTAAGTGAAGGAAATGCAATCTGCTAGCCAATTGGATATGGTGCGTTTCCCCACAGCCACTCCCCTCCTATTGGGATCAAAAGAAACAAACAATTGGGCGGACTGTCTGTTGGGCTGTGTCCGCTCCAGGTAGAAGGCCAATGCTCTCTTGCAGTCCAATGTGTGCAGCTGACGTTCAGCAGGGCAAGAATGAGGACGGGGAAAGAATGTTGGCAAGACAATTGACTGGTTCAGATGGAACTCCGACACAACCTTTGGCAAAAACTTAGGGTGAGTGCGGAGGACTACTCTGTTATGATGAAATTTGGTGTAAGGGGCCTGGGCTACCAGGGCCTGAAGCTCACTGACTCTACGAGCTGAAGTAACTGCCACCAAGAAAATGACCTTCCAGGTCAAGTACTTCAGATGGCAGGAATTCAGTGGCTCAAAAGGAGGTTTCATCAGTTGGGTGAGAACGACATTGAGATCCCATGACACTGTAGGAGGCTTGACAGGGGGCTTTGACAAAAGCAAACCTCTCATGAAGCGAACAACTAAAGGCTGTCCTGAGATCGGCTTACCTTCCACACGGTAATGGTATGCACTGATTGCACTAAGATGAACCCTTACAGAGTTGGTCTTGAGACCGGACTCAGACAAGTGCAGAAGGTATTCAAGCAGGGTCTGTGTAGGACAAGAGCAAGGATCTAGGGCCTTGCTGTCACACCAGACGGCAAACCTCCTCCACAGAAAGAAGTAACTCCTCTTAGTGGAATCTTTCCTGGAAGCAAGCAAGACGCGGGAGACACCCTCTGACAGACCCAAAGAGGCAAAGTCTATGCTCTCAACATCCAGGCCGTGAGAGCCAGGGACCGGAGGTTGGGATGCAGAAGCGCCCCTTCGTCCTGCGTGATGAGGGTCGGAAAACACTCCAATCTCCACGGTTCTTTGGAGGACAACTCCAGAAGAAGAGGGAACCAGATCTGACGCGGCCAAAAAGGAGCAATCAGAATCATGGTGCCTCAGTCTTGCTTGAGTTTCAACAAAGTCTTCCCCACCAGAGGTATGGGAGGATAAGCATACAGCAGGCCCTCCCCCCAATCCAGGAGGAAGGCATCCGATGCCAGTCTGCCGTGGGCCTGAAGCCTGGAACAGAACTGAGGGACTTTGTGGTTGGCTCGAGATGCGAAGAGGTCTACCAAGGGGGTGCCCCACACCTGGAAGATCTGTCGCACTACACGGGAATTGAGCGACCACTCGTGAGGTTGCATAATCCTGCTCAACCTGTCGGCCAGACTGTTGTTTACGCCTGCCAGATATGTGGCTTGGAGCACCATGCCGTGACGGCGAGGCCAGAGCCACATGCTGACGGCTTCCTGACACAGGGGGCGAGATCCGGTGCCCACCTGCTTGTTGACGTAGTACATGGCAACCTGGTTGTCTGTCTGAATTTGGATAATTTGGTGGGACAGCCAATCTCTGAAAGCCTTCAGAGCGTTCCAGATCGCTCGCAACTCCAGAAGATTGATCTGCAGATCGCGTTCCTGGAGGGACCAGCTTCCTTGGGTGTGAAGCCCATCGACATGAGCTCCCCATCCCAGGAGAGACGCATCCGTGGTCAGCACTTTTTGTGGCTGAGGAATTTGGAAAGGACGTCCCAGAGTCAAATTGGACCAAATCGTCCACCAATACAGGGATCTGAGAAAACTCGTGGACAGGTGGATCACGTCTTCTAGATCCCCAGCAGCCTGAAACCACTGGGAAGCTAGGGTCCATTGAGCAGATCTCATGTGAAGGCGGGCCATGGGAGTCACATGGACTGTGGAGGCCATGTGGCCCAGCAATCTCAACATCTGCCGAGCTGTGATCTGCTGTGACGCTCGCACCTGCGAGACGAGGGACAACAAGTTGTTGGCTCTCGCCTCTGGGAGATAGGCGCGAACTGTCCGAGAATCCAGCAGAGCTCCTATGAATTCGAGTTTCTGCACTGGAAGAAGATGGGACTTTGGATAATTTATCACAAACCCCAGTAGCTCCAGGAGGCAAATAGTCATCCGCATGGACTGCAGGGCTCCTGCCTCGGATGTGTTCTTCACCAGCCAATCGTCGAGATATGGGAGCATGTGCACCCCCAGCCTGCGAAGTGCCGCTGCTACTACAGCCAAGCACTTTGTGAACACCCTGGGCGCAGAGGCGAGCCCAAAGGGTAGCACACAGTACTGGAAGTGACGTGTGCCCAGCTGAAATCGCAGATACTGCCTGTGAGCTGGCAGTATCGGGATGTGTGTGTAGGCATCCTTTAAGTCCAGAGAGCATAGCCAATCGTTTTCCTGAATCATGGGAAGGAGGGTGCCCAGGGAACGCATCCTGAACTTTTCTTTGACCAGATATTTGTTCAGGGCCCTTAGGTCTAGGATGGGACGCATCCCCCCTGTTTTCTTTTCCACAAGGAAGTACCTGGAATAGAATCCCAGCCCTTCTTGCCCGGATGGCACGGGCTCGACCGCATTGGCGCTGAGAAGGGCGGAGAGTTCCTCTGCAAGTACCTGCTTGTGCTGGAAGCTGTAAGACTGAGCTCCCGGTGGACAATTTGGAGGTTTTGAGGCCAAATTGAGGGTGTATCCTTGCCGGACTATTTGGAGAACCCACTGATCGGAGGTTATGAGAGGCCACCTTTGGTGAAAAGCTTTCAACCTCCCTCCGACTGGCAGGTCGCCCGGCACTGACACTTGGATGTCGGCTATGCTCTGCTGGAGCCAGTCAAAAGCTCGTCCCTTGCTTTTGCTGGGGAGCAGAGGGGCCTTGCTGAGGCGCACGCTGCTGACAAGAGCGAGCGCGCTGGGGCTTAGCCTGGGCCGCAGGCTGTCGAGAAGGAGGATTGTACCTACGCTTGCCAGAAGAGTAGGGAACAGTCTTCCTTCCCCCGAAAAATCTTCTACCTGTAGAGGTAGATGCTGAAGGCTGCCGGCGGGAGAACTTGTCGAATGCGGTGTCCCGCTGGTGGAGCTGCTCTACCACCTGTTCAACTTTCTCTCCAAAAATATTATCCGCACGGCAAGGCGAGTCCGCAATCCGCTGCTGGATTCTATTCTCCAGGTCGGAGGCACGCAGCCATGAGAGTCTGCGCATCACCACACCTTGAGCAGCGGCCCTGGACGCAACATCAAAGGTGTCATACACCCCTCTGGCCAGGAATTTTCTGCACGCCTTCAGCTGCCTGACCACCTCCTGAAAAGGCTTGGCTTGCTCAGGGGGGAGCGCATCCACCAAGCCCGCCAACTGCCGCACATTGTTCCGCATGTGTATGCTCGTGTAGAGCTGGTAGGACTGAATTTTGGCCACGAGCATAGAAGAATGGTAGGCCTTCCTCCCAAAGGAGTCTAAGGTTCTAGAGTCCTTGCCCGGGGGCGCCGAAGCATGCTCCCTAGAACTCTTAGCCTTCTTTAGGGCCAAATCCACAACTCCAGAGTCATGAGGCAACTGAGTGCGCATCAGCTCTGGGTCCCCATGGATCCGGTACTGGGACTCGAACTTCTTGGGAATGTGGGGATTAGTTAGAGGCTTGGTCCAGTTCGCCAGCAATGTCTTTTTGAGGACATGATGCATGGGTACTGTGGACGCTTCCTTAGGTGGAGAAGGATAGTCCAGCAGCTCAAACATTTCAGCCCTGGGCTCGTCCTCCACAACCACCGGGAAGGGGATGGCCGTAGACATCTCCCGGACAAAGGAAGCAAAAGACAGACTCTCGGGAGGAGAAAGCTGCCTCTCAGGAGAGGGAGTGGGATCGGAAGGAAGACCTTCAGACTCCTCGTCAGAGAAATATCTTGGGTCTTCTTCCTCTTCCCACGAGGCCTCACCCTTGGTGTCAGACACAAGTTCACGGACCTGTGTCTGCAACCTCGCCCGACTCGAGTCCGTGGAGCCACGTCCACGATGGGGGCGTCGAGAGGTAGACTCCCTCGCCCGCATCGGCGAAGCTCCCTCCGCCGACGTAGTCGGGGAGCCTTCCTGGGAGGCGACGGCAGCCGGTACCACACGCGGCACCGACGCCAGAGACCTCACCTCGGGCGATGGACCAGCCGGCGCCACACTCGACGGTACCGGTGGCGCAAGCACCGCCGGTACCGGAGGGGTAGGGCGCAACAGCTCTCCCAGAATCTCTGGGAGAACGGCCCGGAGGCTCTCGTTCAGAGTGGCTGCAGAGAAAGGCATGGATGTCGATGCAGGCGTCGACGTCAGAACCTGTTCCGGGCATGGAGGCTGTTCTGGGCTGTCCAGAGTGGAGCGCATCGACACCTCCTGGACAGAGGGTGAGCGGTCCTCTCGGTGCCGATGCCTACTGGGTGCCGCCCTCGGCGACCCAGAGCTCTCGGTGCGACACGGGAAGGAGACCGGTGACGATGCTTCTTCGACTTCTTGGGACAAAGCATGTCACCAGAGCTTCCCGGCACCGACGAGGAGGACGTAGAATCCAACCGTCGCTTCCTCGGGGCCGAGGCCGAAGGAGGTCGGTCTCGGGGGGGCTGTACTGCAGGAGCCCTCAGGGTAGGGGGAGACCCACCCGAAGGCTCACCGCCACCAGCAGGGGAATGGACAGCCCTCACCTGCACTCCAGACGAAGCACCACCGTCCGACGACATCAGCCGACGAGGTCCCGGTACCACCGACGTCGATGCAGCTGTCCGATGTCTCAGCGCCGATGCAGAGGGCCGATGCACTCGATGCACTGGCGGCCGAGGATGAAGCTCTGGACGCTGAAGACGTCGATGCACTCGATACCCCCGGTGCCGATGCCGACGAAGAGCCCGAGAACAAAACGTTCCACTGGGCCAATCTCGCTACCTGAGTCCGCTTTTGCAAAAGGGAACACAGACTACAGGCCTGCGGGCGGTGCCCAGCCCCCAAGCACTGAAGACACGACGCGTGCCTGTCAGTGAGCGAGATGACACGGGCGCACTGGGTGCACTTCTTGAAGCCGCTGGGAGACTTCGATGTCATGGGCGGAAAAATCACGCCGGCGAGATCAAAAGTAGAAATGGCGGAAAAGGCACCCGAAAAACAAGGGGAAGAAAACTTCGACCCGAGGCCTAAAAGCGGCCTACCCCGACGACGAAAGAAAACTTACCGGGGCGAAAAAGCTGGAAATAGCGGGGGGGAAAAAAGACTGAAAAGTCTCTTTCCACACACAGAATGGATTTTTTTTTTTTTTTTTTGAAAACAACACGAAGAACGCGCGAGGTCGACTTTGCGGGGCACGACACGGCGAAAACACGACCGTACCGAGCGCGGACAAAAGAAGACTGACGAACACGAGCCGGTTCGGGCGGGAAGACGGCCGCGCATGCGCGGTGCGCATGAGCGCGCGAGGACTAGCAAAGGCCTTTGCTAGTAAAGTGTTCCGATTGGAGGGGCTGCCGTGGACGTCACCCATCAGTGAGAACAAGCAGCCTGCTTGTCCTCGGAGAATGATAGAATTGAAAAATGAACTTGCGGAGCTATTGTTAGTAATATGTAATTTATCCTTAAAATCGAGCGTGGTACCGGATTGGAGGGTGGCCAATGTAATGCCAATTTTTAAAAAAAGGTTCCAGAGGAGATCCTGGAAATTACAGACCGGTGAGTCTGACATTGGTGCCGTGCAAAATGGTAGAGACTATTATAAAGAACAAAATTACAGAGCACATTCAAAAGCATGGATTAATGAGACAAAGCTAACATGGATTTAGTGAAGGGAAATCTTGCCTCACCAATCTACTACATTTCTTTGAAGAGGTGAACGAACATGTGGATAAAGGGGAGCCGGTTGATATTGTGAATCTTTACTTTCAGAAGGCGTTTGACAAAGTACCTCATGAAAAACTCGAGAGGAAATTGGTGAGTGATGGGATAGGAGGTAGGGTTCTATTGTGGATTAAAAACTGGTTAAAAGTAGAAAACATAGAATAGGGTTAAATGGTCAGTATTCTCAATGGAGAAGGGTAGTTGGTGGGGCTCCCCAGGGATCTGTGCTGGGACCGCTGCTTTTTAACATATTTATAAATGACTTAGAGATGGGAGTAAGCAGTGAGGTAATTAAATTTGCTGATGACACAAAGTAATTCAAAGTCGTTAAATCGCGGGAGGATTGTGAAAAATTACAAGAGGACATAACGAGACTGGGCGTCTAAATTGCAGATGACATTTAATATGAGCAAGTGCAAAGTGATGCATGTGGGAAAGAGGAACCTGAATTATAGCTACGTCATGCAAGGTTCCACGTTAGGAGTCACAGACCAAGAAAGGGATCTAGGTGTCATTGTTGATACGTTGAAACCATCTGCTCAGTGTGCTGCTCCGGCTAAGAAAGCCAATAGAATGTTAGGTATTATTAGGAAAGGAATGGAAAACAAAAATGAGGATGCTCTAATGCCTTTGTATCGCTCCATGGTGCGACCGCACCTTGAATATTGTGTTCAAGTTTGGTCGCTGCATCTCAAAAAAGTTATAGTGGAATTAGAAAAGGTGCAGAGAAGGGCGACGAAAACGATAAAGGGGATGGGATGACTTCCCTATGAGGAAAGGCTAAAGCGGCTAGGGCTCTTCAGCTAGGAGGAAAGGCAGCTGAGGGGAGATATGATAGAGGTCTATAAAATAATGAGTGGAGTTGAATGGGTAGATGTGAAGCGTCTGTTTACGCTTTCCAAAAATGCTAGGGGGCATGCGATGAAGCTTCAATGTAGTAAACTTAAAATGAATCGGAAAAAATGTTTCTTCACTCAATGTGTAATTAAACTCTGGAATTCGTTGCCAGAGAATATGGTAAAGGCGGTTAGCTTAACGGAGTTTTAAAAAGGTTTGGATGGCTTCTTAAAGAAAAAGTCCATAGATCATTATTAAATGGACTTGGGGAAAATCCACTATTTCTGGGAAAAGTAGCATAAAATGTTTTGTACTTTTTTGGGATCTTGCCCGGTATTTGTGACCTGGATTGGCCAGTGTTGGAAACAGGATGCTGGGCTTGATGGACTTTTGGTCTTTCCCAGTATGGCAATACTTATGTAAGTATCCATTAAAGAAAAACATGGAGCACAAAATGCAACCCATCTCTCTTCTATTAAGAACATAATAGCCATACTGGGTCAGAACAATGGCCCATCTAACCCAGTATCCTGCTTCCAACAGTGGCCAATCCAGGTCACAAGTACCTGGCAGAAACCCAATTAGTAGCAACATTCTATGCTATCAATTCCAGGGCAAGCAGCGGCATCCTCCTCGTCTATCTCAATATGGACTTTTCCTCCAGGAGCTTGTCTAAACCTTTTTAAAACCCAGATAAGCTAACTGCTGTTAGCGCATCCTCCGGCAATGAGTTCCAGAGCTTAACTATTTCTTTTGTTTTCTGTGGTCATAAACACTATAGCCTTTCACACGGTTTCCCTTTCTTATTTTTTGCATTTTTAAAATTCTTAGTTGACCCAATTTCCCTTCAGAAAGTGGCTGTACCACCAAATATTATCAACAGTTTCTCCCTTCTGGCCAGCAGCTTTTGTACTTGGTATGGATTTCTTAGATTTCTTATACTAAACAGTAATGACGTTTGAGCTTATTTTGAGACTAGGTAATACGCTAAGGTGCTGCTGTAATGCCTATTTCTTCCATGGAAACAAAATTGGAGATTAGCCTTTAGGATATCTGGTCCTAAGTATTCTATCTGTGCATTTTTTTCAATAGTGTTCACAAAGTGCCCATCCCCCCACCCAACCCTCCCAACAACAAAAAAACCCGTAAGATCTTCATCATTCTCCTTGTTATACATGGACCCTCTCTGTAAACTATAGCGGTTCTCTCCAGGTGAGGTCCTACAGCACTACCTTCAGATCAATAAATTTACATCACAAAATAACTATTCAAGATTACCTCCTGGATATCCTATCAGGCAAAGAGGATTAAAAGACCAACTACAAGTCAATACCATTTGACTTCTTTGCAAATTAACCACCTGGAAAATGCTCAGCTAAACAGCCATCAGACTATGAAACATATATGCACAGTTAATTCAAAATTGACTGAATTTTGGATGTTGCAACTTTCACTGAAACTGAATAAGGATAAAACTAAATTCTTATTTGTGACTGGGAATTTGAACAGTAGCTCAGCATCAATTATGGTAAATACAGAATGTGTTTTTGTGTCTACAATCAGATTCTAACAGTTTTCTTTGATAAAACATTATCATTAGAACCACATATTAGTTAATTAAAAAATAATTTTTATTAATGAACAATGATATAGAATCCGTAAGTACTTTGATATGGAGCACTTCAGATTGTTTTACAGGCACTGTTGTTGTCACAGATAGATTACTGGGTCATTCCATGCCAAGTGGTCTAAACCTTCCCACCATCATGTCTCCAATTTTGTTCAAATTTTATCTGTTGCGCGAGTCAGGTGTTAAACGAAGTTTCCCAAAATTTGAGGTCTCTAACTGCAATAGTTGCAGATCTAGACCCCCTTTTCTGAAAGGTTGTCAGTCCATGAGCGCGCGACATTTACCAAAATGCCATTTTTGGGGTCTAATAAAATCCACATTTATAAGAATGGCTAAAAAATTCAAATCCTGTACAGTTTTTTATGCTAATTCCGATGAAATACATTTTAACATTATGGATGCAAAATCCAGTCAAGCACATTGACTCAAAGTGTGCATCAAAATTGGTCGCGACTCATTGGAACATATTTGGACCAATATTCAGACTGCAACAACTTCCATGCAAACAAAGATACGGACTTGAAATTTTGAACAAGCATTATGCTTGTACTGGACATAATATTGCCAGATTTGCAACTAACCAGCATCTATAACCGCCCTGCAGGATCTCTTCAAAGTTGGCACTGTCAGCGCAAATGGTAAAATGTACCAAAGTTCAAAGCCAATTATTACAAAAGAGTCTGCCTGAATCAGCTTGTGAACAGTATCATCTGAAAGAGAAAATTGTGCTCTACAACACTGATATGTTTTTGTTTTGCAATGCCACCATTAAGTAGACGCGATGATGCCTTTGAACAAAAGAAAGGCACAAAAGAAAAAAAAAGGGGGGTAAGACCCGACCGAGAGGCCTAAAACACGGCCGCTTCGAAGAAGAAAGAAAACTTACAAAAGTGGCCTAAAAAACTAAGAAAAAATATGGTTAAAAGTTTAAAAAAAAAAAGAAAAAGAAATGACAAAGTTGTCAAAAGCTCTTCCTGGGCCAAAAAACCCGAAGAGACGAATGAAGTACGCTGTCTCTCCACCGCGGACAAGAAAAAACTGAGCGGGAACGCTCACGCGACGGGCGGGAAGTCGTCCGCGCATGCGCAGTGCACGCGTTTCGCATGCCAGAAGGCTCTGGCTAAACTTTTTTATTTTTGCTCGGAAAATTTGCCGTTTCCTGGGCTGCCTAGGACGCCTTGTGAGAACAAGCAGCCTGCTTGTCCTCGGAGAATAGAATGTTATCTCTAATTTATTGTATATACTGCACTATAAATTGAGATCCTCCCAAAAAAGCCCATAGACTGGGGTCTCGGCTTATAGTCAAGTCAGAAAAAATTTATGTGCTTCCCCTCTCCCCCTACAGTGACCCAGCAGTTCTCTCTTGCTTCCCGCAGCCCCCTGCACCTGAACGGCATTGCTTACCACTCCGTTCTGGCTTCTGTTACTGTCACTGCCATGCCAGTGTGGCCTTGAGCATCTGTGCATGCTGAAGACCCCATTTCCATGTCAGCAACGGCAGCAGAAGCTAGGAGAAAGCGGTAAGCAATGCCGGTCAGCTAGGGGGGAAGCAAGGGAAATAATGCCAGTCAGTGTGTTGGGGGGGGGGGGGAGGGGAGGAGGAAGAAAACTGGCAGTCACTGGCGGGAGACAGGGGTAAGAGGGCAAAAATGCTGCACACCAAGGGTGAAAGGGAGAAATGCAGGATACTACAGGGGAGGAGAGATTACTGGTATACTTGAATATAAACCCCCAAGCTTATACTCAGTTTCCCCCCCTTTTTAGGGGGAAAACAACTCTGCTTATACTAGGGATAGGCTTATATTCAACAATATACAGTACCTCCTGATCATAATTTTTTATTAACTCCCTGGCTCTCAACTGATTAAACTAAGGGAATTCAGATACTATGAAGACCAGAACTGCAAAAATAATAAAAGACATGAAAATGTGACAATGCTGTAGCTCTAATTCATTTTTATGCTCTCTGTTACATAGTTTCAGAATACCTTCTAACACCTACGACTGCACCCTTGTTCAATTTGCTGCACTGTTATTCAACTACAAGTTTTCTTGTTGTGCCATCCAAAGTTGTTAGAAGACCTGAATTTAAAAAACAAAATCCCTGATTTTAGCCCTTACTGCAATGGGCTTATTAGGAAAACATTTAATCTGTCTCTCTCAACTAGACTGTTTCTGTTCTATGTACTGGATAGTGCTGTATATTCCTAATAACACTATAAGGCCTACCACTACACTTGCTGGTAATTACATCTGCAGAAATGGTCTCAAAATGTTCTCACACACACAAAAAAAGTGGAGAGAGAAGCATTATGCTTCTTTGGCTAAATTTTTGTATTTCTCCAGGAGCACCCATTTAGTCCCCTAGAGATCTTCCATCTCTGAGGTTAAAAATCCCCGAATTCCTGTACATATGTAAATTCCACCCTTTTCAAAACACAAAGAAACAAAAAAAAAAAAAAAAACTTCCTACCTATGAAGTATGTTTATCAAAAGTGTGTAATCCTGCAGGAAATCATCAGCTTGAAGCCTACTGCCATTTTGAATTCCAAAGTCAGATATCTTCTTGCCGTTATTTGCTGGAAGAAAAAAACATATTTGATGAGGAATATTAACAAATATTTGCATTGTGATATCTTTCCTATGATTTTTAATTGTGCACAGAGAAAGGTTCACAATAACCTTTGAGGGTGTAGTGCTGTTGCCCGTAGAAGTGTAGATAATCTAAATGTGAGCAAAAGAATGTACAGCAATTTTCTGAAGGTCACATTTAGTGGCTAGGGCTTCAGTTCAGTTCTCAACTGCGCGACAATGGAAGTCTTCCTTAATATTTGTTAACTTTTTACAAACATGGTATCATTATAAATGTGGCTGTTTCCTAATGTTTAGTTTAGAGCCTGTCAGCCTCAGAAATACCCATCTATTTTATTTTTATCAAAGCTGTCTTCAAAAATGTACTATGTGCATACCTTCAGTTTCTCCTTCCTCTGAAGATATAAGTATAGTCCCTTTCCCGTCTTCTATCTGGACGTCTGGAGCCACCATGGCAAACTTTTCCTTTAGAATCTACAAAGACAAAACAGAAAGCTGACTTTAACTATTAGGTAATGGGTATTTTTTGTGTGTTTAACCAACTTAAAAGTACTGTCTGGCAAACCCACCCTCCCTTAGATTGCACTGGTGACCTTGCCTGGCCCCGACTGGTGAGGCACCTTATTCAAGGATCCTGAACAGCAGCAGCCACCTTCCCTTCTTCTTTGGATGTGTGTGTTTGCAGCTACTCTGGCCCAGCTAGCTGTCAACTGAATGGATGGGGGGAATTTGAGCCTTGCTCTCCCTTGCTTCAAGGCAAATTTATGCAGCTTGAGCCACAAGTTTGGTCAGAATACATTTAACTTGACTAGAAAAACAAAATCGTGCTCAAAATACAGAAACACACTGATCTCACATCACCTTTCACTCAGGGGCGTATCTGCGTGGGGCCACAGGGCCCTACTGCCGCCGTGGGTACCTTTGCTGGTGGGGGACCCCAACCCCCACCAGCCGAGGTCCGCTTCCTCCTGCCGCTGCGAGGTTTTTTAAGTTCTTCATCGGGATTCGTCCTCCGTCACTCTGTGCTGCTGTTCAAAGAAGCTGCTAGCTGAATGCAGTTTCGAACTGAGTCTGACGTCGCTGCTGCACGTTGTACATGAGTCTGACGTCCTGCACGTACAACGTGCAGCAGCGACGTCAGACTCAGTCCGAAACTGCATTCAGCTAGCAGCTTCTTTGAACAGCAGCACAGAGTGACGGAGGACGAATCCCGATGAAGAACTTAAAAAACCTCGCAGCGGCAGGAGAAAGCGGACCTCGGTTGGTGGGGGTTGGGGTCCCCCACCAGCAAAGGTACCCACGGCGGCAGGGGGGGGGGGTCGGAAATGGCGGCGGCGGCTGGGGGTGGGGCTATAATGTGCCCCCTCACTCTGGCTTCGGCCCCCGCTACCGCTGACTTTCAGATACGCCCCTGCTTTCACTTCCATCTGTCTGCCTTTGACTTGCTCACTTCTTTCCCTAGTCCAGTGGTTCCCAAACCTAGTCCTGGAGGCCCCCCAGCAGGTCAGGTTTTCAGGATATCCACAATGAATATCCTCAAAACCTGACTGGCTGGGTGCCTCTAGGATCAGGTTTGGGAACTGCTGCCTTAGTCTCTCCCTCCCCCGTTTTGGAATCTCTTACTGCCTCACCTTCCAATTCATGTTTAGAGCAACAGGGGCTGCTCCAAACATCTCACCAAGGTTCTCTGGTACAGGTGCTATAGTACTGTGGTTTCCACTTGTGGAACTTCAATGTTATTCTCATACTGGCATTATGAATATCTTACAAATCAGATTGGACTTCAAGAACCACTGTTCCTCTCAGTCTATGGATTTATCTTCATTTCCTTCCCACGAAGGACTGTCTGTGATTATCCCATGCATTCCTGAAAGTCAGATATCCTGCTTCAACCCTCCACCTCCACTATACGAAAACACTTCTCATGTTATCCTCTCCAACCCTGTACCCCTTGTTTTAGAACCCAGTACACGAAGTTGAAATTGCTACTAGACAAAAAGAACAAACTACTAGCTGCTTTATGTATGATAAAATATGCTCAAGGTTACAGGTGAAGGGAAAGGCTGCAAAATTTATAACTCAATTTAGACAGAAAAAAAGGTTGATAAAGAGGTTTGAACAAGTACCGAAAGCTTCCTGTAATGTTTCACAAATGCATGTGTTCCTTTATTACACAAAATGCATGACAAATATATTTCAAATGCATCTTCTAGTCTTATGAACATAGCATTCAAATATAGATATTTTGAAAACATGCAGAGTAAATGATTCAGAACCTTTTTTGCACAGAACAGTTTAGGAGATACTTTCTTTTTATCTTGTCAAACTACAATTTTAATTACCAGTAGGTCTTACCTGCTAATTTTCTTTCCTTGAGCCTGCCCAGGTGGGTTTATATTCCTCTACCAGCAGATCGAGACAGACCAACTAGTTTGCTCACATCCCCAGTAAAGGGTCTTATGCAGTCGCTAGCAGTCCAGTAAATCAATGCTAAGCAGTAATAAACTGCCCCTCGTAAACCAGAGGGATCTAAACAACCAGTTGGCTGATTTTCACATCACAATATTTCCAATCTTATTTCTGTTCCTCTCCTTTCCCCTTCTCTGCCTTTCTCACATGCTCTGTGGAATGCCTGCTCTGCCTCCAACAAGCTTGCCTACATCCATGACCTCTTTATCTCTTGTACTCTCCATCTGTTTGCACTAACCAACTGAGACTTGGCATTGCCCTGAAGACACTGCTTCAGCTGCTGCCCTGTGTCATGGAGGTTTCCTTTTCTCCCATACACCTTGCCTGGTTGGCCGCAGAGGTGGTGCTGGGCTGCTACTCTAACCCTCTTGTAGATTTCAACCTCTTCTTCCATCTCAGTCTTACTGCTTTTTTCCCTTCAAAGTCTACTCTACCTCTCTGAATAACAGTCATTTATCGACTCCCTAAGTCCCTTTCTTTCTTCCTTTCTCACCGATTCCTGGCTTTCCTTCTTTCTCAAACCTTCACCTCCTTCCCTCATTCTTGGTGATTTTAACATTCATGCTAATTACCCCTCTGACTCTTATGCCTCTCAGTTTCTCATTTTAACATCCAGTACAATCTGGCTTTCATCCTCTAAATTCAACTGAAACAGCCCTTGCTAAAGCCTCCAATGACCTGTTCCTGGCCAGTTCCAAAGATCTTTATTCTATCCTCATCCGCGTCTGTCTATCTGATGCTTTTGACACTGTTCATCACCACTTACTCCTTGATACACTGTGCTCACTTGGATTTCAGGGCTGTTCTTTTTTGGTTTTCTTCTTATCTCTCCCATTGTATTTTTAGCGTAAGCTCTGGTGGATCCTCCTCCACTTCTATCCTATTATCAGTCAGTGTATCTCAGGGCTCTGTCTTGGGACTTCTTTTCTCCATCTATTCTTATTCCCTTGGTGCTATCTCCTCCCATGGTTTGCAGTATCATCTTTATGCTGATGCCTCCCAGATCTACCCCTCCACACCAGAAATTTCAGCAGGAATCCAGGCCCAAGTCTCGGCATGCCTGTCTGACATTTTTGCCTGGATGAACCAACCGCCATCTGAAACTAAACATGGCCAAGACTAAGCTTCTCATCTTTCCCCATAAACCTACCTCTCCTCTTTCTCTGTGGATAACACTCATCTGCTCGTAAACTTGTGGTCATCTTGACTCCTCTCTTTCTGTGCACATATCCATAGCCTTGCTATCACACCAGACCTCGATGCCGACGCCGAAAGACTTGACCGGGCTCCAAAAAGTTTTTCTCTCTGAGCCTCTCATGAAAATTGTGTCCTCTTTTTCATACAAAGGCAGAGAGCACAACTCGCCGGGCTATGGTTGGGCTCAAGGCACTGGGAAGAGTGGGTATCTGTGCCTGAGATGGTCCGATTGCACCGAGTACAGAGTTTGAAGCCACTGGGAGTCTTCGATGACATGGAAGAGAAGACCGCCCTAGCTAAATCAAAAAACGCGATTGTGCTAGGAGAAAAGCACAAAAAAAGGAGAGAACCCAGCCGAGCAGGCCTAAGGACAGACATAACTAAAAAGAAAGGAAACTTAAACGTGGGTCTAACAACTAAGAAAATAAATGGATTTTTTTTTTTAAAACAAACTAAAAAATAAAATAGAAGGCGAAAATGCCGACAGAAAACATCGAAAAAGGCACTGAAGGCTTTTTCCTGGGCGAAAATCAGAGCCACAGAAACTGCCACTCCTCAAGCAGAAAAAGAATAACTGAAGAGCGTGGTGGGTGGGAAGGCACTTCGCACATGCGCAGTCCAGCGCACGCCAGAAGGCTCTAGAAAATTTTTTCCTATATATTATGCCGGTTCCAAGGCTGACGCGAAACGTCGACCCACTTGTGAGAATGAACCAGCCTGCTTGTCCTCGGAGAATTCAATCACTAAACTGAAAATAAAGTCATTTTTCCTACCTTTGTGGTCTGGTGAATTTATTATTCCAATCATCTTGTTCCCAGACTTTGGCTCTGCTTTCCTCTGTCTGTGCTCTGAACTCTGTTTCCAGGGCCTCCTTTCCATTTGAATTATTTTTCTCACTTAATGCCCTATGTCTGTTTGGCACTGATCTTTTGCGTTCACCTTTCATCAATTTCTCTGCCACCTCCTCAAATCTATCTTGTTTTTCCTTTTTCTTCCCTTCATGTGCAGCCTGTCTCCCATCTTCCTTTCATAGTCAGCTGGTCTCCCCTCTTCCCTCTCTTCTTCTTTTCCTTCTCTACATCTGGCTGCCACTGATCTGTTTTTGTCCTCTTTAGCGCCTGCCTACTGTGTCCCCACCCCTTCCACCTGTGTCCCTGTCCTTTCTACTGCCCAGCTCTTTCCCCTCATCCAAGGGCAGGCATTTCTCTTGATTTTTCTCTTTCCATCTTTGGGTCCAGCGACTTTCCCACTCTTCCCTCTGCTCACCTGCCTTCCCCCCTCCCCCAGCTTCTCTTTCTCCTCCTTCCCTCCATTACTCCAGCCTCTCTCCCACTCTCTTTCTCACTGATCTCTCTTATCTCCAGGTCATCTCCCCCTCCCCAGCATCACTCTCCACCCCTGCCTCGTGGTCATGCATCTTTATTTCCCTGCCCACCCTGTACTGCTCAGCTGATGGGCAACATTTTTCTCCTCTCTTCTCAAGTTCAGGCATCTTCCACCCAGACCAGCCTCCCCCCCCCCCCAGAACTGGCATCTTCCACCCTTGCCCCCTCCCCTCCCGTGCCCCTCCAGAACAGACATCTCCCACCCCATGCCCTCCCCCAGAACTGGCATCTTCCACCTGTGCCCTCTCTGAGAACCGGCATCTTCCCCCACCCCCGAGGTCCAGCAACTATTTTTATGCCTTTCCTCCTCTCCCTGACACTCTTCCAACCTTCTCACTCAATGCCAGCAGCATCGGCCATCCAGGCAGGCCGCTCCCTGAAGCTGTTTTCTGCAGTTCCTGCCTATGTAGGGACAGCATGCTGCTTTAGAGGAAGTGGGAGCTGCAGAAAGAAAGCTTCCAGAATTGGCCTGCTTTGATCGCTGACATTGCTTCCAGAATTGGCCTGCTTTGATCGCTGACATTGCTGGTACTTAATAAGAAGGTTGGAAAAGCACTGGGGGAGGAGGAAAAGAATAAAAAGTTGGTGACCTCGATGGGTGGGGGGGGGGGGGGGTGCAGGTGAAACATGCTGGTTCGGGTTGGGGTGCAGGTGAAAGACGATGGTTCAGGCGGGGGGGGGGGGGGGGGGGGCCCAGGTGAAAGACGCCGGTTCAGGTGGGGGGCGCGGGTGAAAGATGTCTGTTCAGGTGGGGGGCATTAGGGGAGGAAGAAAGGAATAAAAAGTTTGCGACCTCGATGAAGGAGGTGACGGTGAAAGACGCTGGTTCAGGTGGGGGGCACGGGTGAAAGACGCTGGTTCAGGTGGGGGGAGCAGGTGAAACCGCTTCGGGTGGGGGGCGCGGGTGAGACACCGGTTGGGTGGGGGGTGGAGGGGCATGTGGCACAGGTGGAAGATGCAGCATATCTCTGGGATCCCAATGGCAGTACCCCCGGTACACTGGTTGAAAAACATTGGCTTAGGTCCTCACTTCAAAATAGACGCATTGTTCCTTAAATTAGAGAGATAGTATTAGACACCACACGGAGCTCAATTTTTTCAGAACAAGGATCAGAACTCTGGAATATGCTTTTGCAACATCTTAGACTAAGCAGATCTTACAACAGATCTAAAAATATTCTTATTTTCAGATGCCTATACTTGACTACTTTTTAATCCCCACTGTACTTCCCCATTCCCACTGTTCTATCAGATATAGTTCCACCCCTTACCCACACTGATAGTCGTCCATATGCCTCTCCATCCTATGATTAGAATGTAAGCCGCTCAGACAAGCTACTGATGGGTGGGATAGGAAGCTGTTTGTTTTTTAAATAAACTTGGAAACTTCTGTGGTTTCCTGCTCCCCCAAAGCAGCCACCTATATCTCAGCCACTGGTACTCACTGAAGAGTTCCCCTTGCAGAGTTACACAGGCCTTACTATCCACTCGCTGATATTTGCACCCTCCCTTTAAAAACAACAACAAAAAACATTGGAGTCAACATTCATACTGCGGGAGGCAGCCCACATACGTGCTGTGATCAGCACTGACCCCGGATAATCCGTGCCGAGCCATTTAAGTAGCCAGAATTGAATATCCGGTTTTTTTTTTTGGCCAGCTCAAACTTAACCAGCTAAATTACATTACATTAGCCATTTCTACCTCACATTATCTGTGAAGTTTAATGTGGCTTACAAATGGATCGCTAAATCAACTATCAGAAAACTAAAATAAATAAAAACAAAAGAATAAAAACGCACAATCAGCATGATTTTAAATTCCTGAACTGTATTATATATCCATTTACTTCTAATGTACCTCATATCTTTTGTACTTTATTGTTAATTAAGAATAATATGTATTTCTTCTCCGGAAATGGCTACTGCCATTTCGGCATAATGTAAGCCACATTGAGCCTGCAAAGAGGTGGGGAAATGTGGGATACAAATGCAGCAAATAAATAAATACCCTACAGATTCCCTATTTCTTTAAAATCAAGGATTTTTGAAATAGAAATGATTTTAAGACCTTTCTAAACATTCCACAATTAGACAATCTCCTAAATGCTATTGGTAGAGTATTCCACAAATGAGAAGTCGGATAAGAAAAAGTAAATGAATGAAAAGATTTAAAAATTATATTTTTACAGATAGGAAAAGGTAACACTAGGAAGTTCCTAGAACCCAATTCTGCATTTTTATTAGGCAAGTTAATGAGACCCTGCGTATAACTGGGGGCAATTCCATATATTATTATTGGGCTTCTATAGGCAGCCAGTGTAAATTTACCAACAATGGTAATGCACTCTTAAACTTGGATACTCTAAATATTAAATGTGCAGCTGTATTTTGCACATTTTTAAGTTTGGTTAGAAGTGATTTCTTACATCCCACATAGACAGCGTTACAGAAATCCAAATTTGTAAGAATTAAGGCCTTGAACCAGTAAACGATAAGCTTCTGATGAGAAACAAATATCTTACTCGTTATAAATTCCATAACATGTGAAATGCCTTGGACACTATTGCTGAAACCTATCTTTGCCTGCTGGCTGGTTAAGTTTATAGCAGGCAACGATAGGACTGCTATTTATGTGGTCCAATTTGCCCACTAAAACTTAGCCAGCCAGCGCTTGAATATTTGCAGATAGCTGGCTATATCAAGTGATATAGCAGGTTACCCACTATGCACTAATATTCAGCAGAGATAACCAGCTACTTGTGCTATTAGTGCCTAGCTGGATAAGCGCTATTTAACTGGTCAGGAGCTGTTCCTGGCCGATTAAATAATGCAAAATATCAGGGGGACTGGTTTCTGACCCTAAGCCTCCATCAAGGAACGAGGTTCCCAAGCTTGCTAGGGATACTACTCTTGGGCTTTATGTCTTGGGACAACTGGGTCTAAGCCCTCTTGACCTGCTTCTTCATGTCTGAACCACAGATGGAACAGTCTTGTTCCACTACCATCTGCTGGAGACTGAAAAATACTGGAGTGCTGGGGGCTGCACAGGACCCTTTTATAGGGGACATCAGCAAACCAGCTGGTCTCACTCCATCTGCTGATAGAGCAGCATAAATCTACGTCTTGATTTTCAGAGAGAGCGGACAAAAGAATTTGGTGTTAGAATGAGCTCAATGTAAAGAAAAATATGTAACAGAATGAATAGAACAGGACAAGTTGTTTAAGACTGCTCAAAACTCACCTTGTCCTGTAATGTCAGCACAGTTACTTTGTGGACATTCAGTTTCACTGTCACCTCTGGCTTACTTGCACAAACATAACAGTTCTTATTTGGAGGATCTAGTGCACAAGGAACCAGCAGTTTCTTCCTTGGGTTTGGTTGTTTGTTTAGAAAAATCTAAAAAAAAAAAAAAAAGTAAAGTAATTCAAAGTTAAAAAGGATAGAAATTAAAATGACTGTCCCCCTATATTAGAGAATCACCCTTCACTGCCACGATGTATGCTCCCCATATGCCAATTAAAAAGGCACCTACCGTCCTACACTGGTCTAAGTTTCCGGTCAAAATCTTCAAACCTTCCAGCACTATCAGGCCAGCTATCACAGCATTTGTTGTAGCTATAGCAGGGATAATATTTCCCGCCATTGCTGGAAAAAAAAATTAAACAGACAAAATGAAAAGTCTGTTTAATTAACAGAAACATCTCCTAAAAGAATATAAGGTCAACTAGCACATTCAAGGGGTCATTTACTAAAGGGAAGTTACTCACCTATAGCAGATGTTCTTTGAGGACAGCATGTGGGGGACATCACCGATAGAGCCACGGTGTGGACACCGCCCAGTGCTCCTTCAGCTTCTGGAAGCTTTTGGCAGGCCCAACTATGCATGCAAGGGTGTGTGCACCTTCCCACCTGCCTGACTTGCATGGGACCCTCCGTTAAATAAAAAAAAACAAAGAATATGATAGTAGTGTATCTCACCTACTTTGGTCAAAGCTAATTTGCATTTTTGACAGGTGGTTATGCCCACTTCTGGTCCTGTCAGCCAATCAGAAAAAAGGAAACACCCAGGCCATGCCAACTCCCGCCCAAGCCCCGTCTCACCCCCCTTTGATGTCATCAGTGGATATGACATCATAGCCCCGCCCATGTTTTTGCATAACCGTCCCTAGCCCCACCCCAAACCTCATCCCTTTCAGTGATGCCATAATAGCTATACTGGGTCAGAATTATGGCCCATCTAGCCCAGTATCCTGCTTCCAACAGTGGCCAATCCAGGTCACAAGTACCTGGCAGAAACCCAATTAGTAGCAACATTCCATGCTACTAATCCCGGGGCAAGCAATGGCTGGCTTCCCCCATGTCCATCTGAATAACAGACTATGGACTTTCATCCAGGAACTTGTCTAAACCTTTTTTAAACCCAGATATAATCATCACCGATACCTCCAGCAGCCAGTTCAAGAACTTAACTATTCTTTGAATCATAACTACGCCCATTTTCCAAGATGGCAGCAACTATTAGAAACATCATGCTACTCGCCACCATCTTGGATGGGATCATAAGTACATAAGTATTGCCATACTGGGAAAGACCAAAGGTCCATCAAGCCCAGCATCCTGTTTCCAACAGTGGCCAATCCAGGTCACAAATGCCTGGCAAGATCTCAAAAAAGTACAAAACATTTTATACTGCTTATCCCAGAAATAGTGGATTTTCCCAAGTCCATTTAATAATGGTCTATGGACGTTTCCTTTAGGAGGCCATCCAAACATTTTTTAAACTCCGCTAAGCTAACCGCATTTACCACATTCTCTGGTAACGAATTCCAGAGTTTAAAAATTTTCTCCAATTTGTTTTAAATTTACTACATTGTAGCTTCATCGCATGCCCCCTAGTCCTAGTATTTTTGAAAAGCGTAAACAGATGCTTCACATCTACCCGTTCAACTCCACTCATTATTTTATAGACCTCTATCATATCTCCCCTCAGCTGCCTTTTCTCCAAGCTGAAGAGCCCTAGCTGCTTTAGCCTTTCCTCATCATTTTCGTGCCCTTCTCTGCACCTTTTCTAATTCCACTATATCTTTTTTCAGATGCGGCGACCAGAATTGAACACAATATTCTAAGTGCTGTCACACCATGCAGCGATACAAAGGCATTATAACATCCTCATTTTTGTTTTCCAGGACGTGACCTCAAAAGCCACCGACATCACCCTCTATAGCGCAGAGGAACGTGTGCAGCTTAACCTTTTTTTTTTCTCTTACAGGAATGGAAATAGGTATTTTTAGATTTCAGACTACTTCTTTTTTTAATTTTTCATTCAAAAGGATATATTTGCTGTTTAACCCACAGCTCTAACGATTTTAAGCCCCTAAAGAGTGTTTATTTTAAGCTGAATCGAGTTTGTTTTATCCCTCTCCTTAGGCCACTTCTTTATTTTTAAAGGCATGTGTGTTCACCTTCTTTTTTTCAGAAAAAAACCCAGCGGACACAAAGCCATTTCAAGATAACTTTCACAAGAAACCATAGGTGGGGTCTGGCTCATCAGGCTTTCAATACATGTTACCTTGTAAACTCCTTTTTTTCTGAACAGCTGCAAAAAAGGCTCAAGTTTTTACAATCGATTCCCCTCTCTTCTCCCAGCTCTCAACAAGCACGCTGTTTTACACTGTTCTTGTCTGTGTGAGATCAATCCCCCCTCCCTTTTCTGCAGACAGCTGTATATAAGATTAGAGCCTCACAATGTAGATCAGCAGCAGATAGCCCTGCAAAAGTGATTTCAACGGCACAGAATCCCTCACAAGAGACAGAGAAAAATCTCCAGACCTGTACATTTGACACTATTGCAACTTTTGCTGTTTTAAAAAGAAGGCATTTGACATCAGCCTGAACCCTGCCCCTCCTCACCACCCCCTGGCAGACGAGGTAACGTGATTGAAAACATATATTTTGAGGCAGGGAAGCAGCACATCCTGCTCCTGGGGGCCGAAGGGTCTGGCCTTCAAGGCCAGTAAAAGAAAGAAGAAATAGCATCTGTTTTATTTCGCTCTCTTACCTTTAAAATGGACTAATAGAGACAGCTCACTGCATCGATCCTTGTCCCCAATTCTCACCCATTTTATCCATATATTGCTTCATCCTGCTCACTGCACTTATCCCTATCCCCAAGAGCTGCTCCTCAACCCAATTCTCACCCGCTTTATCCATGTACTTCCAGCTGTCAGGCTAGCTGCTTGGTTTGATTGCCTCTGTCCTGTGCAACAATGAACAAGGGAAAAATGGAATGCCGGTACCCCAGAGTTTCTGGCACTACACTTTGAACAGGATTGATGTTTCTTTGATTTCGCTCAATGGCCCAGTATTGGGTCCCTTAGTGCCAAGGATGATGCGAAATCCTTGCAAGTCCTTGGTGTTGAGTCTGAAGATGCTTGGCCCGAGCGAGCAGTACCGACACCAATGTCAAGTCAGGTGGAGACCTCCCCAATGCCAGTAGTCGATGCAGTTCCTGATGCCCATTGGGGTCGATGCCTCAATTCCGATGGACAAGACTTTAGCGTGCCAATAACTTCTCTTTGCACTGGGCTTCTCTATTCTCTTTCATTCATTTGAGAACAGAATTTACAGTGAGAAGACTGATGATGAAGATTGATACGGGGCATGGTAGGCACCAGTTGCGTCAGACATAGTTCTATCGCACCTCGTACATTTCTTGAACCTGCTGGGAAAGTTTTTGGGACATATCCGGAAAAACAGCCAAGTGAAATCAAATGGCTCAATGAAAAAAATTAAAAAATTATATATATTTTTTCGTAACTGGTGTTCAGGCCTAATTAGGTTGCAAGCCGCGGAAAATCAAGAAAACTTAAAAAGTGCCACAAAAGTGAGGGGAACAAAATGAGAAGTGTCCCACGCTACACACAAGAATAAAATAAACGAAAAGGACAGGAAGACTAGAAAAAAAAATTACTCAAGAAATCATGTAACAGAAGATTGAGACATGTCTGAGGAGCTTTGTGGAGAAAACAAAACTGAGGGTCCCATGCAGGTCTGGCAGGCATATGCGCATGTGCGGTCTGGTCTGCCAAACGCTTCTAGAAGCAAGAATGCTGGGCAGCGTTGGTGACATCACCCACATGAGAGTCCTGCTTGCCCTCGTAGAATTATTATTACACGTTATCTACCACGCTGTCTCCTGCATAAAATGGGCCTTGGAGTAAACAGTGTACATTAATAGTGCTAGCAAATAATCTTTTAAATTAAAAAAAAAAATTCTTACACTTGATATCAAATCTGCTTTTCATGTTCATGCTGAATACGTGCATCCTAAGGTTGGCAGCAGCGGTCACAAAATCCATTGCTGGTGGGTCATCCTGCCAACACAGTTTTAAAAGGCATTTCAAATATACATTTCTGTGCATCGCTTTCTGAACTGCAACCAACTATAACAGCTGCAGGACAATAAATGGGGCATAAAACATTGGGCTACATTAAAAAGAATACTGTTACATATTAATCAGAAATTATGTTTCATGGGGTAATACATTTTCTTAGAAACTGTTGATTTGGCTAGGAAACAAAAAACTAAGAAAAATGTAAAGGTGGCATAACACAAAGCAATATCTGACAATATTTTATTAAAACAAGACAAAGAAATTAATGTACAATATACTGAATTCTTAAAAACGGGTATTTAGAGTCCACAGCTACCAAAAGTGGAAAAGATTATGTTATATCCTTGTCCAAAACAGTATAGGCACAAATATGGACCAAAGCTATAAAAGCAGTTACATCTATGATAACCAGAAAATGGTTACATAGATTAGATAGGTGGGTCCAGTTTGTTTTGGAGAATTATAGGAAGACAGGCAATTACATTCATAAATAGTAAAAATATCTTGAAATAAGAAAGTTTTAGGGAATGATCATAAATATTAAGTAAACCTACATTGTGAAACTGTCAAGGAGTTCACAGGATAATAAATAAATCACAAGTAGATCAACATTTGATTCCAAGGGGAAAAATTCATTGTTCCCAAGTATTGCCAGGGCATTCTCTTTTATAGAGAAATTAACAGTCTCAAAAGTTTTCATGTCTCTCAATATTTTACTTCCTCCAGTAGTTTACTACATTTTTGCAAGGTAGCATTATCATCTACCTCATCCTCACACCAACATCACTGTGGTGTTCTGCAGGATTCAGTCCTAGAGTCCCTCTTATTCAACATTTTTTGCAGTTCTCTACCAACCTTAGCTCAGGACTTACACTGATGACATTTTTCTCATCTTCTATATGGATTTGTACAGGCCAGATTTTACCCCACTACAGTATTATCTCACATCCAACTGGCTACAAAAATCTACTCAACTTAAATCCAACTTAGACTGTTGCTTCCTGGATCACTGGCATTTTCTATCACTCTTTTATTACTTGGTTTCCCAGTCAATATGGTGGACTCCCTCGAGTATTCAGGTGAGATTGATCATCAAATTTATTTTTGTTCTCATGATACACTGTTTTGTTGCTCTACACCAGTTCTACTCTATATATTGCTATTTTGTAAACCCACACAATTCACCCTGCTAAATACACTCATACCTTCATGTCGACTACAGCAATGAGGTTTACGCTGGAATTACCAATGCACTTCTCAAGGGTATTTAACCACACTTGAACGTTTGATTATGTTATGCCACTGCTATATCAAGACCACAGAGTTTCTGTTCACTATAGGATCCAATTCAAGATCCTTATTTAGGGTTGGTTTCTCCATTTTCCCCACGATCTCTGATTGCTTATCACCCCGTATTGTGTGCTTGGTAGGACACTGCACACCACTGCGCTTTCTTCTTAGTTACAACTCTTTGGAAATCTCTGTCCCCATCCCTTTGCACAGATGCCTCTTTCAAGACTGCTGTCAACTTACTTTTCTTAGTTAGGCCTTCCCAGGGTAAATACAGTAGACAAGGTGGCATTACCTGCAAACCTCTCCTCTCCTACAAGTTCTATTCTATTACTCTCCCTACCCAAGCCCTTGTTTCTTCTCAATTTTAAGGTGGCCAAACAGGTAGAAAAGGCGATGGTGAAAGCTAGAAGGATGCTTGGGTGCATAGGGAAAGGAAAAGCCAGTAGGACAAATAAGGTTATGATGCCCCTGTATAAGACTCTGGTGAGACCTCATTTAGACTATGGAGACTGCAACTTCAAAAAGATATAAACAGGATGGAGTCGATCCAGAGGGTGGCTACTAAAATGGTCAGTGTGGTCTTCGTCATAAAGTGTATGAAGATTTAAAATCTTAATATGTGTTCTTCGGAAGAAAGGTGGGAGAGAAAAGTTGAACGGGATAGACTCAGAAGTAACCTGAGGAAATACTTCACGGAAAAGGTAGTGAATTCATGGATCAGCCTCCCGGTGGAAGTGGTGGAGACAAAAACAGTATCTGAATTCATGACAGCTTGGGACAAGTACACTGGATCTCTAAAGGAGTGACAGGGAAAGTAGATGGCATGGATGGGCAAGACTGGATAGGCCATATGGTCTTTATCTGTGTACATTTTTCTGTTTCTATGAGCAAATACAACTCTTACCTTATCCCATACAAGCTCTGCCCCTTCCCCCTTTTCCGATATTTGAACTCTTAGCCTCTGAACACTCTTTGAAAAGAGCTGTGCGTAGCTTTTGACATCAAGAACCTTCTGGTCTTTCAAGCCTGCTAAGGAGGCCTCATTCTGCTTATCAGCTAAGCTATTTCCTGTATAAGAGGAAAAAAATAAAACATTCAGATTAGGAACACATTCAAATAATTTCCACCATATTCATTTACAAACTACTTAGGGGCTCATTTTCAAAGCACTTAGACTTTCAAAGCTCCGTAGTAACCTATGGAACTTTGGAAGTCTAAGTGCTTTGAAAATATGCCTCTTAGCGTCTTACCCATTTAAATTTGTTTAAACTTAAAATAAATAACAAAAATAAATTGTTGAGTCATAATAAATTAAACTACAATACAGGAAAAAATGTTATTTCTCAAAATTCAGGGATTTATAGGATTTAGAGTAGAATTCCCCCGGGAATACTGTAATAAGCACCATAACTAGAGGTTCTGTCTTTTGGGGATTTTAATTCATCAGTGTGTGGAGAGCCCAAGGAAGACTCTGAGCTGCAGGTAGTGGTGAATTCTTGCACCTGCCAATACTTGTGGGTACACCATAGTGTCTCTGGTTGTTGTCAAAACTAAAATAAAAAATAAAGTTGCAAGAAGCAGGGCTGTTGACATAGTTCCATGGCCTTCTGAATTTAAATCCACAAAAAACAGAAGCCCTACCCATATCGCACTAGACCACTCATCCCCACACTCTCCCTCACAATACATACACTCTGTACGCTCAGTTTACCCTGATCGGTCAGCCACCCACTTCAAGACGCTAGTCAATTCTCCCCAATCAGTCAGACAGCCATCCAAGTCTGTTGCTCTTTCTTCAAGTAGATAGCTTTCTCTCCCAAGCATCAATTCAGATTATATCCTTCTCAAGCACACAACCACTCTGCCTCTCATCCAAGCAGCCAATTATCTTGTCCCCATCTTCAACAGATTGCCAGTCTGCTCCTCCCTCCCTTTAACCAAACAAGCAGCCAGCCAGGTTTCAACCAAAACAGATAGTGGGTTTTTCCCACTGAATCCGGCCTGCTACCTGATCAAAACATAAACAACAAAAAAAGAAAAAGATATAAAAAGCAAAAGAGCTCCATATCAGTTAGTTGCTTTTGTGCTTCACTAGGCTGCAGTTTTCTTGCAGTGCCCAACAGTGCTGCCTGATCTGCAATTCGAATCAATTTGCCAATTTGTTTTGGGCGAATTGATTCGAATCGATTTGCTTGGGGGGGGGGGGGGGGGGGGGGAATTGGGACTTTCCACAACGCCCTCCCACTGTAAACAAAGCCGCTGCTGTTGCTTCTCTAG
Organism: Microcaecilia unicolor; assembly: GCF_901765095.1. Classification (NCBI taxonomy): domain Eukaryota; kingdom Metazoa; phylum Chordata; class Amphibia; order Gymnophiona; family Siphonopidae; genus Microcaecilia; species Microcaecilia unicolor. The sequence continues at coordinate 325,124,735 of NC_044035.1, forward strand.
AGGAGCAGCAGCAGTGGCTGTAAAAAAAAAAAAAGATACTCACCGAAGGACCACACTTAGCATTCGCACAGGCTGCCAGCTCTGCCTCAGAACAAAAAGTGGCAGCCACAAGAATGGAGATAGTCTGGCCCCACCGTCAGTAGCTTCTTTTGCTGCTGCAGTGCTGAAGCAACAGCAGCAGGAGTGTTGGGGTGGGAAGGACAGCAGACGCCGGATGGAAGGGGGAGAGAAAGACAGCAGACGCCGGATGGAAGGGGGAGAGAGAAGAAGAGCAGATGCCGGATAGAAGGAGGAAAGAGAAGACGAGCAGATGCCGGATGGAAGGAGGAAAGAGAAGGAGAGCAGATGCTGGATGGAAGGTGGAGAGAAAGAGGGCAGATGCTGGATGGAAGGGGGAGAGAAAGAGGGCAGATGCTGGATGGAAGGGGGAGAGAAAGAGGGCAGATGCTGGATGGAAGAAGTAGGGACTGGAGAGAGAGGGCAGAGGGATGGAAGGGGAGAGACACTGGAAAGAAGGGGGAGGGGAAGACAAGACAAGACAGAAGGGTTATGCTGGTCTTGGGGGAGGGGGCAGGAGGGAAGGAGGAATAAGGGGAGTAGTTGAACATGAGGAGGGATAGGGACATAGAGATGCAGTGCTGGACATGGAGGGGGGATAGGATCACAGAGGGGTACTGCTGGACAGGGCAAGAATAAAGATACAGAGAGAGGGGAGATGCTCAACATGGCAGCAAAATAGGGGCAGGAACACAGGAGAGAGCTGAATGATGGACATGGACAGAGAAGAAATACCAAATGGACGACCAGGAGACTCTTGCAAAAGAATTAAGAGAAGACAGAAGAAAGCGGAAACCAGAGACTGGGACCAACACAATTACAAAAATTAAAAGACCAGACAACAAAGGTACAAAAATGAATTTTATTTTTTATTTATTGATAGTATACTTAAAGAACTGAATCGAATTGAAAAAAAAAAAACTCGATTCATATGAGTGAATCGAATTGAAAATGTTTTGGCTGAATTGAACAGCACTAGTGCCTGAACAGCTGATATATAGCAGCATCACATGGCTTTCAGTGTATCCAATCCATGCAGTGCCTGTACCGAGCTCTCATTCTCACCCTTGTAAGAACAGAGTACAAGCACTGCAATGCTTAAACACACCAAGAGCCAGGTGGTGGAGTGTATCAGCTGTTCCAGGCATTGCAGAAGAACTTAAGAGTACAGTTACTGGATCAGACCAATGGTCCGTCTAGACCTGTATCCTGTTTCCAACAGTGGCCAAGCCAGGTCAGAAGTACCTGGCAGAAATCCAAAAAGGTTGCAGCCATAGAGCAACACAGAAGCAGTTAACCAAGGAGCCCTGTGGCTTTTACTGGTATTTATTATTATTTGGGCAGCTGGCCATATTCTGTGGGAGACTGAGAAATTCTGCAGGAAGGAGAAATTCTGTCCAAATTCTCAATTGTGCAGACTTTCCCCAGGAATAAAACGCTGCATTTAAAACCTTCCCAATGAAAAGAAAAGATTATTTGATGGTCTGAACACTCCTGATCATCAAATATGAAACACCGATGCCAATAAAGACTGCTGAGCACTCAGAAAACATCTGTATGCTGCAATTTCATCGTACTCAACTGTGATTTTAAAGCCTAACATTTTGATATAATAATAAATTACCTAACCCAAAAATGCAATTAGTTATTCTACAGAAAAATTCAAGAAAAACATAACTTTTTTTCCAACAGGAAACATACAACAGAAAAAAAAAAAAAAGAAGATACCTTTGTTTTGCATTTCAGACCAATCCAATGGTACTGGAGGCTTCCTTTTTTTCCACAATCTATCCATGGTTAAGAGGTACTGTATATCATCTTTAAAAAGCTACAAAATGACATGCCACATGTAAATAATAAATATGGAAATACATTGCTTATTCTTACTGAGGTCGCTTAGATTTTGAGGAACAGAGTAGTCAGTCATAGGCTTTTATCACCTTGGCACGATATTCTCCTTCCTCCACCAGGAGGATTTCCATCAAAAGAGAATATCGCTATAAAGGACTTCAACAACTGCATGTACAGTCAAATTCAACTTGTCTTCTGGTAGTCTCTTATGCTGGCAAGAAGGGTCTCTCTCAATCAACATAAGAATTAATTCTGCACAAAGGGGAGAGAGATCCTCTTTCAAAATCAAGGAAGGCACCCTAGCCCACCTGAAACCACATATAAGAAATAGAATCAAATACTGGGCTCTCTCTGTTTAGGCTTTTAGACTGTTCATTTTTGGCTAAAGCATATTTTAGTTCTAATAGCAAACTGATGACATTCTTCAACAAGGAACCCATTTCCTTTGGTTTGTAAAGTCGGTATCCTAATTACTTATGCAAAATACATTAAAATATATAGTGTAATGCTGCTGAAGGTTCAGGAAAGGAAAATTATATCTTACCTGTTAATTTTCTTTCCTCGAGTCTCCTCCAGACCAGTTCAGACCAGTTCAAACTCTGCTGCCCGTCTCGTCTTCCGCCATGGTCGCTTTACTCATACTACCCCTCTCCTCAAGACCCTTCACTGGCTCCCTATCCGTTTTCGCATCCTGTTCAAACTTCTTCTACTAACCTATAAATGTACTCACTCTGCTGCTCCCCAGTATCTCTCCACACTCGTCCTTCCCTACACCCCTTCCCGTGCACTCCGCTCCATGGATAAATCCTTCTTATCTGTTCCCTTCTCCACTACTGCCAACTCCAGACTTCGCACCTTCTGTCTCGCTGCACCCTACGCCTGGAATAAACTTCCTGAGCCCCTACGTCTTGCCCCATCCTTGGCCACCTTTAAATTTAGACTGAAAGCCCACCTCTTTAACATTGCTTTTGACTCCTAACCACTTGTAACCACTCGCCTCCACCTACCCTCCTCTCTTCCTTCCCGTTCACATTAATTGATTTGATTACTTTATTTATTTTTTGTCTATTAGATTGTAAGCTCTTTAAGCAGGGACTGTCTTTCTTCTATGTTTGTGCGGCGCTGCGTACGCCTTGTAGCGCTATAGAAATGCTAAATAGTAGTAGTAGTAGTTGTTCAGACCCTTGGATTATGCACTCCTACCAGCAGATGGAGACTGAGAATCGCTGACTTCAGAATAAGCCTATATCTACCCTGTTCAGACTTTTGCAATATTTCCCTACCAAAGCAGATAAAAACTGAACAAGAAAAATATATCCAAACAATTATATTCTCTTTGAGCCATGAGAATATAACCCATAAACGACAACTTGAACATAAATCCCGCTGTGGAGTATTTTTATGAGCCTTGTTCCCCAATCTCCACTTCTGTTATACACTTCCTCCAGTCCTAGGTTGCTGGACCTGAAATTTTTAATCCACTGACTTAGGGAGGATTCTGTACCAATTTGGAGGGACTAAAGGAAATAAAATTAGCAGATAAGATTTAATTTCTCAGCATCACTCCAAATTGGTCCAGACACTTGGGAAGTACCCACAGCAGGGACCCACCCTTGCCTCAAAAGCCACATTCTTACATGCCTGCACATCCAGTAAAGAATGCCTTACAAAGGAATATAAGGACAACCACACCGCTGCTCTACAGATGTCTTGAGGAGGAAATCAGACTGTTCTCTGCTAAGAGGCTACTTGCCTTCTCGTTGAATGAACCTTTAGGACCTCAGGCACTAGGCATCCCTTGAGCATATATGCTGGCGTGATGGTCACCTTAATCCACAGAGCTATTGCTGCCTTAGAGGCCACCTCCCCCTTTCCTTGTCCTCCAAATAAACAAACAAATGGTAGGAACAAGGAAAATCATCAATTCTTTTATTTATTTATATATTTCATTATTGACCACAACATCCATGTACAAAAAAAAGATAAATACTGTTGAACTTTATACAGTAATAACAAGATATCCCATGGCCCCCCAAATAAACAACCAAATTATGCAAGTTGTGCGCAGAAATTTTCCCCAACCTACCCCACCCATCTACCCCAACACCCCTCTACTCCTTATTCCACCAATTCGAAATCTACTCAAGATGTGATATCAATTTAGCCATTCAATTTTCTACTACGAGCTTGTGGGGGTCAGTGTATCCCAAAAGTGGGACAAATATTGAAGAAAGTGGTTCCCCCGCATTGAGGACAAGTCCTGAATACCTCTGCATTCCAGAGCACTTAATGTAATCATAGCAGACCACCATTGTTGTACAGAGGGGTGATCTGGTTGTAGCCAGATGCCAAGAATAAATCTTTTCCCCCCATGATAACTGCCCTCTTTAACCCCCCTCCCTCCTTTGAAATTTAAAAAGCGTACCGTCCTACTCCTCAGGGTTAAGGCGGCGTGCGTCGGCAGCAAAACGCGTGTTCTTCGTGCGGTGCGCCTTCGGCCTTCCTTTCTGTCTCTCAAGCTCTGGTCCAGCGAGCTTGAGAGACAGAAGGGAAGACTGAAGGCGCGCCGAGCGAAGAACACGCGCTTCGCTGCCAACGCACGCTGCTTTAACCCTGAGGAGTAGGACGGTATGCTTTTTACATTTCAAAGGAGGAGGGGGGTTCCTGGTGCTGGGAGGGAGGACGGGCTGATGCTTCTTTGATTGGTGGGAGGGCGGGAGGGAGGCCTGGTGCTGGGAGGGCGGGAGGGAGGGAGGCCTGGTGCTGGGAGGGCGGGAGGCAGGCAGGCCTGGTGCTGGGTGGGTGGGAGGCTTCGTGCTGTGTGGTGCTGGGTGGGAGGGAGGTCTGCTACTGGGTGCTGCTGGGTGGGAGGGAGGGAGCCCTGATGTTGGGTGCTGGGAAGGCCTGATGCTGAGTGCTGGGAGGGAGGGAGCCCTGATGCTGGGTGCTGGGAGGGAGGGAGCCCTGATGCTGGGTGCGAGCCCTGATGTTGGGTGCTGGGAAGGCCTGATGCTGGGTGCTGGGTGGGAGCCCTGATGTTGAATGCTGGGTGGGAGGGAGGCCTGCTACTGGGTGCTGGGAGGGAGCCCTGATGTTGGGTGCTGGGTGGGAGGGAGAGAGCCCTGATGTTGGGTGCTGGGAAGGCCTGATGCTGGGTGCTGGGAGGGAGGGAGCCCTGATGTTGGGTGCTGGGTGGGAGCCCTGATGTTGGGTGCTGGGTGGGAGGGAGGGAGGCCTGATGTTGGGTGCTGGGTGGGAGGGAGAGAGGCCTGATGCTGGGAAGGCCTGATGCTGGGTGCTGGGAGGGAGGGAGCCCTGGTGCTGGGTGGGAGGGAGGGAGGCCTGATGCTGGGTGCTGAGAGGGAGGGCTACCTGGTGCTTGGAGGGAGGGCAGGGGGAGAGGAGGGTGGCTGGACATGGGTGGCTGGAGGGGAGAGAAGGGTGGCTGGACATTTGTGGCTGGAGGGGAGCGGAGGGTTGCTGGACATGGATGGAGGGCAAGAAATGAAGAAGAAAGGATGAAAGTAAATAAATAAATGGAAAAGAAGCCCTGGAAACGGAGTTAAGAGGACAGATAGAAGCAGAATCGGATACTGGGCCAGCATGATCAGAAAAACAAAGTCACCAGACAACAAAGGTAGAAAAATCATTTTATTTTCATTTTAGTGTTTGGAATATGTCCAATTTGAGAATTTACATCTGCTGTCTTATTTTGCACTGGGTATACTGGAGCTGTAACAGCTTACAGAAATGATTTATAATGAAAGAAAATCATGTTATTTTTTTCTCCTACACTAGTATAATATTTTCAATGATGTCTGTTTATATGCAGTCACAAAAGAGAGGGAATACAGCATACAAAAGCAACCAAACAAACAAAGCAAACACTGGGCCTTCAGGATTGAGAAAAATGTAGTTCTTTATTTATAATGGAGACCCGACACGGTCCGTGTTTCGGCGTACGAACGCCTGCATCAGGGGTCTAACATAAAAATACATAAAAATATGTCAATAAAAAATATATATATATGTGATATATATAGAACGCAATAGTACAGAACCAACATCAAAATAATATCTAAAAATTAAAATACATGTGCAATCCTACATAAACATACATTCACATGTACACTTAAAAATAAAAATATACAATCCTACATGAACGTACATACACATATACATTATTATCTTTTTTATATGTATATGTGTATGTACGTTCATGTAGGATTGTATATATGATAACCGATTTATATCTTTTCAAATTATGACCATTATATTTTATTTTTATTTTTAAGTGTACATGTGAATGTATGTTTATGTAGGATTGCACATGCATTTTAATTTTTAGATATTATTTTGATGTTGGTTCTGTACTATTGCGTTCTATATATATCACATATATATATATATTTTTTATTGACATATTTTTATGTATTTTTATGTTAGACCCCTGATGCAGGCGTTCGTACGCCGAAACACGGACCGTGTCGGGTCTCCATTATAAATAAAGAACTACATTTTTCTCAATCCTGAAGGCCCAGTGTTTGCTTTGTTTGTTTGTCTGTTTATATGCGCCATGGCTGGTGTAAGGGGTGTGGCTATCATAGGGGTGGAGTCATATGTGGTGACCTTGCCCATAATGAGTACCGGCACTCTGCGATAAATAATTCGATTTTGGGTTGCTGTTTGGGCACTCGGTCTCTGAAAGGTTCGCCATCACTGCCCTAGGTGATGAACGATCACAGGTAGGGTCATGTACTTGATTAAAATCTCCCAAGACTATCTGTGGAGCTGTATCATACTTTAGGCCCAATCGGACCAAGGTGCAGAAAAATCCAGCATCGTATGTGTTGTGTCCGCAAACTGCACAAAGATAATATTCCTGACCCAAATAATTCAAATGTAAAAAAAACAAATTGCACCTCAGTATCCTTCTCCACCAGCCGGAACGTGCAAGGTCGGCCTCATTTTATAAGAATAGTTACTCCCCCTCAACAGCCAGAAGAAGAAGAGAAATGGCACTCCCCCACTCGCTAGTTTCTGGTGTTCTGCATCAGAGAGTTTTGTTTCTTGCAAACATGCAAATGATGCTTTATGTTGTTTAAGCATGGACAAGATCTTGGAACGCTTGATAGGGGATGTAATCCCCAAAACATTCCAAGATATTAAATGAAACATTGAGGGATTAGCAGGCACAGCCAAAACAAGATCTGCGAGTCAGCCAAGCAGCAAAAAAAAAAAAACCAAACCAAAAAAACAATCAAACAAACCCCGGGCCGCCCAGCCCCAGCCCAGTGTGAAAAAACGAAGTACCAACAGAAAGAAACAAAGGAGCTCTGACCAATGGCTCCGACCTAAAGGGAACTGTGCCTCCACGATCCCCCAAAATTAAGTTGGAACACAAACCTACCCCACTTCCAATAGCAACGCAAAGACAGTTAAAATGGTGGAAAACCCCAAGATACTTCTACCCCCCCCCCCCCCAATACCCCTTCCCCCCTTCCCACCCATACCACCTTATCAAGCATGCCATAACCATCGCCATCAGGCAGGCCACTGAGTTACTATAACGCTTATGTGTACCCATCTCTAATCCTTTTAACCTATAATAAACCAAACATTTCTTGTGCTTCCCCTTATTAATTATCTAGTATAATATAACTGGAAACCATGGAACAATTGTTCTTGTCTCCCTCCGACCGGTAGTTTCTATTTAGAACATCTGAAGTCCAATCAGTAAACAACAGAGAGCAAACTGGTACGAGAAAATTTGCATGGTCATGTGGTTGGATGATTGATCCAGTCCATAACGGCATCTGGCGATGTGTATGATATCCATTTGCCATTAGTGAACACTTTTAAAGTGGCAGAATATTGCAGAATAAATCACTGTTGTTTCTTCACCAACATTGTGCATGCAGGGGAAAAAGCGCATCGCCGAACAGTCAGTGTGGCTGAATAGTCTTGAAATATTTTAATTAGATCACAGTCAAATTTTATTTCATCCCTGCAGCCTTTGTAAAGCCGAAGCACTGACGCTTGAGAATAGTGGTGGAATTTAGCTATTAGTTGAGGTCATAAATCCCTTTCTTGAGGTTGGCCTAAGTAGTGAACCCAATTCCAGGCGTATCACTCCTACGTCCACTGCATCAGGGAACGTTGCCAAAAGCCAGGTTTCTAGTACTTGCGTTAGTTTTGTTTCTGCTATTAACTCCGGAAAACCCACAAACCGTAGATTATCACGGAGAGCGATTTTCCAAATCGCCCAATTTCTGTTGATGATCCTGGGTCAGCCGCTCTAATTTAGCAAGTCCCTCCACTTAGGCCTGTTGGGTGTCTACAACCTCCGACACTAGCGCCTCTAATTCTCTGGTACTGCGCGTAAGCTGATGCTAATGAAGACAAGCCTGTTAATTGTTCAGAGAGTTGCGTGAACCTGGGCTCCAGCGCTCGCACCACTGACACAGTCAGCTCTGTTATCATGGAGTCGGAGTGGGTTTGTGACTTAGGTGCAGAAGGAGGGGAAGCCGCCATATTGGCCTCCAAAGCTGAGTCTGGTCTTCTTTTCTCCGAGGAGGATTAGATGCCGTAGCCATCATGGAGCGAGTAAGATATTTGTCCATATGCCTCTGAAGAGATCCTATACTAAAATTTGCTCATCCAGAATCAAGGGAAGTTCCAGTAAAAGTTGATTAGAAATGGGGCACCAAGCTGTCGGTGCACCATATGTTCACCACCACTCTCTGCATCATGTGACTCTGAAAATCATCCATTCCCCTAACATCCAGCTAATGGAAGTTCCTCTATAACTCATCCCTGCCTGCCTTCCCTAATACAGGGTGTGAAACAGTTTAATTTATGTGAAAAGATAACGCCACTTTGAGAAGAAAGGAGGGTACAGAATGCAAAATCACCTTCTCCTCTGAAATCAGCCACCCAAAAAAAGGCATTCCGCATGAAAGAAATTCTCCTGGATGAACAAACAGCCATCAGGAACATAGACGTCAAGATGATATCCTTCAGTGTGAAAGGGTGGTTGTACTAGGAATGACAGGGCACAATTCAGATCCAAAAAGGAGCCACCGGATTCCGAGGTGGGTGAATCAATTTCTCCCCCTTAGAAACTGACCATATCTGGATGGCAGGCCAATGACCTTCCTTGAACCTGACCATAACAGCATCCTAATACTGCCACCTGAACCTTAAGAGATGCCAATACGAAGCCTTTGTCCAGACCATCCTGAAAAAAATCCAGAATCTCCGCTATGCATGACCTCAAAGGAAACAATGAGCACTCCAAACACTAGCTCTCAAAAATGAACTACAATCTAACACTTGACAAGGGGGTGAACCTCTTCCTAAATTTAAGCAAGGTAGAAATCACTTTGCCGGAATAATCTCTCTTCCATAACCGTGCCCTCCAGAAAGCCAGGCTGTAAGACAAAACAGAGCTGGATCAGGTATCTGAATTGAGCCCTGAATTAGAAAGACCATCTGAGACAGGAAACAGAATGAGTTCCTTCACCACCAGATGCATGAAGTCTCCATACCAGGGCCTGTGGAGCCACCAACACCCACCAAGCCTCTATGGCTCTCTCTCTCTCTCTTTTGAATGATGACCGAATAATGGCCAAGGAGGAAACACATACAGAATGCTGCCCTGAGGCCACAGCTGCAACAACACATCAATCCCTTCCAAAGAAGATGCCATCCTGTGGCCCAAAAATCCGGTGATCTTGGCATTAACTATTAAATCCGGTGATCTTGGCATTAACTATTAAATCAAAATCCACTGCTACTTCTGGGATAAGCAGCATAAAATGTATTGAACTTTTTCGGGATCTTACCAGGTATTTGTGACCTGGATTGGCCACTGTTGGAAACAGGATGCTGGGCTTGATGAACCTTTGCTCTGTCCCAGTGTGGCAATACTTATGAACTAAATTAATAACTGGCTGCACCCAGTAATCCAGAATCCTTGCGAAGGCATATGTACTAAAGCACCATTCCCCTGGGTCCAGGAAATTTCTGCTCTGAAAATCTGCCTGAATGCTGTCTCATCTGGCTAAATGCGCTGCTGATAGACCCAGAAGATGTTCTCCATCCAGACCATTAGGGTTTGACAACAACTTGGATCAACCTGCCAACTGACACAGGCCACTGTTATCGAATCGTTGGAGAGAACCCTTGCTAGCTTGCTTTGAAATCAATGGTAGAAAGGCCACCATAGCTAGTCTCACCACACTGGTTTCCAAACCTGCTGACCGATCACAATGCCTCCTCCCGAGGTCAGAGCCCTTGCCTCACCCTGGCAATGGGTGCCTCCAGCCTCAAAGACTGGCGTCCATTATAACCATCATCCACTACAAAAGTTCCAGACTCATGCCCTGACTCAAATTGGAACTCTGCAGTCATCACCTCAGATTGCTCCCTCGCCGTTCCTAAAAGAGGATGCCTAATCTCCAGCTCTCGAGACTGTGGGGACCAACATGAAAACAATGCTCTTTGGATGCCAGATGAGCCCTGCAGCTAAGCAGGCTTCAAATCTGAGATTGCAATTGCTGCGCCTTTGCCTCTGGAAGGAACACACGTCCCCTGCCGAGTGTCGAACAGACTCCTAGGGACTCTTATCAGTTGTGAAGGAACAAGCTTGATAATGGCCAAACTGAGGCCCAGATGATCAAAAGCCCCGCGCTGTTCCAAACAGCGCCCTAAAAATAGCGCCGGGACAGCGCAGGGCTTTTCTGCATCGATGATCAAAGATAATGCATGCAAATCTAAGCAGCGCTATTATCTTTATCATGTTTTAGTGCGGGAGAATTGTGCCGAGCATGCGCTCAGCACAATCCTCCCGCACTTGTTTGACAGGTCTGAGCTGTCAAAAGCCCAGACCTGTCAAACAGCCTGCCGAGGCCCGAACAACGAGGCCGCCGCTGGCGGGCAAACCATCTCCCACCCTCCCACCCAGCGATGGGGGGCTGGAGGTCCGGTGGACCTCCAGTCCCCCCCCCTCCACGATCCCCACCTCCCCATGTTCACGGAGGGCTGGAGATCCGGTGGGTCTCCAGCACCCCTACCCCCTGAACCCACAGAAATCCAAGTGGCCACCTCCCGAAAAACGCTGTCCTACCCTCCCACCCAGCGACGGGGGGGGGGGGGGGGGGGGGGAGGGGGGGCTGGAGGATCGGTGGGTCTCCAGCCCCCCAAACCCCCACAAATCGTTGATTGGCCGCCTCCGGCCAAAGGATCGCCCACCCCAACTCCTCCCCCCCAGCGTTCTACTTAGGTTCCCTGGTGGTCCGTGGTGTGGTGTCATGAACCCCCCCCTCCCGACCCCCATTCCCTTACATGGTCTGTAGCCCCGCCCAGCGCATCCCAGGATGCAATGGGCGGGGCTGGGTGCCACCATTTTGGGTGTCGACTGACTAGAAGAGGAGGGAGGCAGGCAGGCTGCGTCCCTCCTCCAACAAAAGGTAGGGGGGTCGGGGGTTCATGACACCACACCACGGACCACCAGGGAACCTAAGTGGAACGCTGGGGGGGGGGGGGGGGGGGAGGAGGAGTTGGGGTGGGCTGGAGGTCCGGTGTGGGTGATCCTTTGGCCGGAAACGGCCAATCAACGATTTGTGGGGGTTTGGGGGGCTGGAGACCCACCGATCCTCCAGCCCCCCCCCCCCCCGTCGCTGGGTGGGAGGGTAGGACAGCGTTTTTCGGGAGGTGGCCACTTGGATTTCTGTGGGTTCAGGGGGTGGGGGTGCTGGAGACCCACCGGATCTCCAGCCCTCCATGAACATGGGGGGGGGGGGGGGGAATCATCGGGGGGACCAGAGGTCCACCGGACCTCCAGCCCCCCGTTCGCGTTTGCTTTGGGGGGGAAGGGAGGCCTGCCAGCATGCAACTGCATGCTGGACAGGACTCACCATTCCTCCCCAATGATCCGCAAAATCTAACGCCAGCTCGGAGCTGGCGTTGATTTTGCTGCAGCCAGTGACCCAATCTTTGGTGCGCTGGTCGCTGATCATTGGGGATGAATGCGTTAAGCGCCAATTAGCATGCATTTGCAAGCTAATTGCGCTAGAAGCCCTGTTTAGCATGCATTTGCATGCTACTTGCGCTGAGAGCCCTCAAGTGCGCTGTTTCAGGCGCTCGAGGGCTCTGATCATGGGTCGGCTGCAAACTCTGTCGCTAGTATGGCGTTAACAGCCTCTAGCGCCGGAGTTTGCTTTTGATCATGAGGGCCTGACTACCTAGCCAAGTTGCTCCAAGAAAATCACCACTCTATTGTTTTAATTGTTAGCCGCTATGGCCTGTATTCAGAAATGGCAGGACATCAAGCTTTTTAATATATACAAACATCAAACTCTCCTTGTCTGACCAAAACAATGGCCGATTTCAGATTCCCCACGTGGAACCTGAACCTGTTCACCTGCTTGAGATTGAGAATAGGCCGACAGGCACCTTCCTTCTTGTGCACCAGAAGTAAATGAAATCCTTTCCTGTGCCTTGCTCACTAGAAGGGACTGCTACAACCGTCTGGAGTTGTAGCCACTGCTTTGTCTGGAATATCAGGAAGACAACAGCCACACCAACTCTAAGATGTACCCGTCTCAAATAACCTCAATAACTCACCTGTCGTAGAAATCCCATAAACAACCTCCAACTGCCACCTCCTCCACAAAAGGATTGATATCTATGGAAGAATCTGTCTCTTTGCAATCCGCTTGCTGTTCCCGGGCAACTAATGCCTGGCATCTCGAAAACATCCTCTACTCAAGGAACCTCTACTGGCCCCTCAAGGCTTATCTTCTAGTAGCCTAGGTATACTGGCCTCTTCTAAGGTCTTAATCAACTTGTCCAATCCCTCTCCAAACAACCATTTACCCTTGAAAGGAAGCTTGCTCAGCTTAGCCTTCTACTCTATCCCCCTGATATTTAAAATCATTTAACCAGCCAGGCATGGCTTCTGGCCAGTTAAATGGAACTAAACCGGCAATATTTAGCAGGAGATAGCCGATTATTTCCCGCTGAATATTGCCGGTTAGCGCTTAGCAGAAAACTGGTTATATCGCGCAAGGTAACTGGCTATCCGCTGATATTCAGCACACTGCCAGCTACGTTGACAGCCAAATTACGCTGCTGAAATATCTTCGGCTGGTTTAAAATTAACTGGCTAGTGCTGAATATTGGTTAAATTTAAAAACTGGTCAAAAAAACACCCAGATATTCAATGCTGGTCACCGGAAATGGCCTAATATTGAATATCCAGGCTGACCGTTGACCACAGGAGTTAGCCCGGCTCACGCCTGCGGTCTCAATATCGGTCCCTATTTCTGCTGACCAACCATGAGCTGTTTCACTTTCTGACAGTCATTGCTGCCTGAACAGCGACCCCTCCCCCCACCCCCAATGTCTGGCGGTCATGGTAAGTGCATCTCCTCCTCTTCTCTTTTTGACAGTTTTTGGGCAATTTGATACTCTTGGCTAAATTTATATTATATTTTTTGTTGGAATAAGTATAGTAACATTGCAGTAATGTCTTAGGTGAGGTGAATGACTTACACTACAAGGGTATGTTATGTATCTTAGCTGGTTCCCACATACCTTTTCATGTTTTTCACTTGTAGTATTGTGTTTTGAGTTTTCAATTTTATTTTAATTCGGATGTTATTTTTTATTCATTATTTATTAAATATCTTAGTTATTTATGCATTTATTGCTATAATTTAATGTTTTTTCTTAACTGTTTTATCATTCTACTAGTAAAAAAGGCCCGTTTCTGACACAAATGAAACGGGCGCTAGCAAGGTTTTCCTCGGAGTGTGTATGTTTGGGAGAGTGTATGTGAGAGTGACTGTTTGAGAGTCAGAGTGAAAGTGTGAGTGTGTGAGAGAGAGAGTGAGTCTGGGTGTGAGTGTGTTTGTGAGAGAGTGTGTGTGTGAGAATGAGAGTGTGTGCAAGTGTGTATGTAAGACACAGTGTGATAGAGAGTGTGTGTGTGTGGCCATCCATGCTCCTCTGTCCCCTGCCCCCTCCATTCATCCCTTTCCAGCATTTCCCCTCTTTGCCTGAGGCCTGCCCTGCAATCCATATCCATCCATGCCCATCTGTCCCCTCCATTCATCCCTATCCAGCAATTCCCCTTTCCCTGAGCCCTGCCGTCCCAATCCATGGCCATCCATGTTACTCTGTCACCTGCCCCCTCCATTCATCCCTATCCAGCATTTCCCCTCTCTGCCTGAGGCCTGCCCTGCAATCCATGCTCCTCTGTCCCCTGCCCCCTGCATTCATCCCTTTCCAGCATTTCCCCTCTCTGCCTGAGGCCTGTCCTGCAATCCATATCCATCCATGCCCATCTGTCCCCTTCATTCCTCCCTATCTAGCAATTCCCCTTTCCCTGAGCCCTGCCCTCCCAATCCATGGCCATCCATGTTACTCTGTCCCCTGCCCCCTCCATTCATCCCTTTCCAGCATTTCCCCTCTCTGCCTGAGGCCTGCCCTGCAATCCATATCCATCCATGCCCATCTGTCCCCTCCATTCATCCCTATCCAGCAATTCCCCTTTCCCTGAGCCCTGCCGTCCCAATCCATGGCCATCCATGTTACTCTGTCATCTGCCCCCTCCATTCATCCCTATCCAGCATTTCCCCTCTCTGCCTGAGGCCTGCCCTGCAATCCATGCTCCTCTGTCCCCTGCCCCCTCCATTCATCCCTTTCCAGCATTTCCCCTCTCTGCCTGAGGCCTGTCCTGCAATCCATATCCATCCATGCCCATCTGTCCCCTCCATTCATCCCTATCCAGCAATTCCCCTTTCCCTGAGCCCTGCCGTCCCAATCCATGGCCATCCATGTTACTCTGTCACCTGCCCCCTCCATTCATCCCTATCCAGCATTTCCCCTCTCTGCCTGAGGCCTGCCCTGCAATCCATGCTCCTCTGTCCCCTGCCCCCTCCATTCATCCCTTTCCAGCATTTCCCCTCTCTGCCTGAGGCCTGTCCTGCAATCCATATCCATCCATGCCCATCTGTCCCCTTCATTCATCCCTATCCAGCAATTCCCCTTTCCCTGAGCCCTGCCCTCCCAATCCATGGCCATCCATGTTACTCTGTCCCCTGCCCCCTCCATTCATCCCTTTCCAGCATTTCCCCTCTCTGCCTGAGGCCTGCCCTGCAATCCATATCCATCCATGCCCATCTGTCCCCTCCATTCATCCCTATCCAGCAATTCCCCTTTCCCTGAGCCCTGCCGTCCCAATCCATGGCCATCCATGTTACTCTGTCACCTGCCCCCTCCATTCATCCCTATCCAGCATTTCCCCTCTGCCTGAGGCCTGCCCTGCAATCCATGCTCCTCTGTCCCCTGCCGCCTCCATTCATCCTTTTCCAGCAAGTCCCCTCTCTCCCTTCCATGACCCCCCCCTCGCATCCATGCTCCTCTCTCTCCCATGTCCCAGCCTGGCCCGCCCTCTTCTCCTCCCCCCCTTCGCATCCATGCATGCGTTTTTTTTTTTTTTCTTCTTTTAAAATTTACCTCCGTGGCGGTTCCGGCAGCGAAGCGTCAGGGAAGGAGGCGGCGCTCCCGACGTCTAGGTTTCCCTTCGCTGTGTTCCGCCTTCTTTTGACGTCATCCTTGACGTCAGAAGAAGGCGGAACACAGCGAAGGGAAGGCTAGACGTCGAGAGCGCCGCCTCCTTCCCTGACGCTTCGCTGCCGAGCGATGCGATTGGTTGAGTGTCATTGCTCCGCCCTCGACGTCATCACGTTTGACGCGTGGGCGGGGCAGACACAATGCGATCTCACCCCCTTCACTTTTGGCTAAAAGAGGCTTCATAGAACGTTGGAGGTGCGTTTTATATAGAGAGATTAACTTCTGTTATTGTTTTACCTTTGTTTATTTTAACAGTAAGTGTGCGCCCCTGAAGCAGCCCCTTCTGGGCGAAACACGGCCATGTTGGGAGGTTTTATTTTAGTTTTACAATAAAGCTTTTTTTATTATCCATCAACCATGTCTGCTTCTACGTACTCTATCTGCTTGCCAACCTGTTTCCTGGCAAGGGGGTATACTAGACTGACTTGGGAAACACTGTACTAGCACACTACAAGAGGAAGAGGAGGAAAACAGTTATGCACTAGGCCAATTTCTCTACCAACCGAGTCATGAGTTCCAATTTGAACTATCTGGTTGTATGGTGTCCCATGCATTCAAATAAAAAGTCAGGTCTGGTGTGCAGCCACTATCCTCCATTTCTTGCCCTGGTCATTTGAGAGGTGGGGGGTGGGATGTAGGACTATGCAAGTCGCCACTGCTGCTGGTGCCTTCAGGTCCCTTTGCAGAGTTTAGTTCAACATGTGCACAACTTTTTACAAATTCTGAATTGCATGTAATGGAACATGAAGGAAAGCAAACTGCAAAATATATTCCTGCTATAATCCCTTCCACTTATTCCTATCACATATATGATATACCATCACATACCTTATTAAAGAGTTTAACTGGATCATATCCTGTTGACTTAGCCCACTCTTTCGTTGAAATTCGTTTAATGTCCCCATCTTCATTAGATGCTCTTGCTCTGGCGGCAGCTTCTCCTGGTTCCCCTACAGGCAAAACAAATCACATGAACGTATGTTCCAGCTTTTTATAAGCAATTTACTCTGAACATGTCTGTGAGAATAAGCAGAGAAACAAAGTTTGTGATGTTTAATGCAAAACTACTCACAGGCAGCTTCAGGATCAGCTGTGTCTGGAGAAACTTCTTGGTCAGCATCTTCCTCACCGAAGAACTGACTGCATGAAGAAATAACACATGTATTTGGCAATAGCATGTAAAACTGAAGCTTTTCCAGGTCATGTTATAAATTAGGACCAGCACCTCTCTGGTGCATTTTGAGTATTAATGCCTGCTCCTAATCTGTAGTACAGTATTCACCTATTCTGAAACTTGCCTGCTCCTAATCTGTAGTACAGTATTCACCTATTCTGAAACTTGCCTGCAACTGCTTTTAACATAAATGTAGAGAGGCATGGTAGCCATGTTAGTCCACTCTTAAAGGTTATCAATAGAAATCAAACAAAATAAAATATGGAAAAGAAAATAAGATGATACCTTTTTTATTGGGCATAACTTAATACATTTCTTGATCAGCTTTCGAAGGTTGCCCTTCTTCGTCAGACCGGAAATAAGCAAATGTGTTGGCAGATAGTATATATAAGAGAAACATCAAAGCATCACTTTGACAGTCTGACAGAGTGGGAGGGTGGGGGTATGAATGGGGACATCAAAGCATTTCATTGATATTCTAACAGGATGGGTGTTGGTAGGTGACAGGAGGGTAATAAACAGAGAAATACAGCTTCATGGTTTGTAATGGGTTAGAAAACCCAGATCCTTATTAAGTCCTGTTTGTTGGGTGTCAAAATATTCAATCATTCTTATTTCAAAGGTCTTACGTTCCTGTATTGTTTTAAAATTACCTTTCAGTATTCTTACTGTGAAATCACTGGTGCAGTGATCTGATCCTGTAAAGTGTTGGCCCACAGGGGTGGGGGCTTGACTGGCACCAGCTATTTTCATGTGATGTCTGTGCCTCCTTATTTGATTATGTACACTATTGCAGTCGAACTGTCTGACAAAACGCTCACTTTTTTGTTGATTATATGAAAGGAGACAAAGGCCAGCCAAAGTGCTCTGATCTCCAGTCAATGGAGCCTCAGTTGGAGACCAAGTTCCCCAACACAGCTGAACTTTATACAGTGCACTCCATTTAAATGCACGTCGGATAAGTGCATGCTCTGTTTAACTGTATGCCGTACTTCGGTCCCGTTTTTGGTGCCATCAATTTCTATGGGGCCAAACTTCGGTTTAGCGCACCACTGATAAGTGCAACATTCACTTATATGCATGGTTTAAGACCACTCCTCTGCAGGGAAGGTTGTACATTTGACAGTACTGTACATATGTTTATCAGATGTCAAGCTACTTTGGGTCACAACGGTTAAGTGCACGCTCCAGTTAACTGCATGCATTTCTTTGGACGTGTGTGTGTGTGTATATATATATATATATATATACATATATATATATATATATATATATATACATACACACACACAGTAACACCGGCTGGGATGTCAATAACCTGTTCATCTAACAAGTTTGCAACAGCTGCATCTGTTTCGTCCCTCTCCACATCCTTAACAAAGCTTGCCCGCTTGTAGCAGTTCACAATGGTTGCCTGAGTAACATGATTCCAGGCTTTTTTCTGCATATGTAGGGAATCCAACCGTGATAGATTACGAGCCAGTTCAACAGCACGTTTATCCTTGCCAGTCTGGTCATCCATAACACTCATCAGACGACGTAGCACAAGAGCCCGATAACGTTGTTTGAAATTGGCTATTATGCCCTGATCCATAGGTTGGATCAGAGGGGTAGTGTTTGGTGGCAGGAAACCACCTTGACATTAGACACCCTGACATCATCACTGTGTGCAACACAATTATCACAAAGCAACAAAATCTGATGCTTTTGTGCCCGCATTCTAGTGTCTAACTTCTTTAGCCATTGCTTCCAAATTTCCCCAGTCATCCATGAATTTGCGTTAGCCTCGTATGACACAGGAAGTCGCTTAACATTCTTGAAGCAACAGGGCTGTTTGCTCTTTCCAATGACGAGGGGTTCCAACTTCTGACTCCCATCCATATTGCAGCAAAGGAAGATCATCAGTCGGTTCTTCGACATTTTACCTCCAGTAGTTTCAGCATGTTTGAATGCAAGTGTTGCATCAGGAATCGCTCGCCAGTAGAGACCGTTTTCATCAGCATTGAAAATGTCACGAGGTGCAAACTCGTTCAAGATGGTAGGAAGAACTGAAACAACCCAATTTTCAGCACCAAAGTCATCAGCATCTTGCTTTTCACCATGCTGTTTCTTGAATTTTATGTTGTTCCTCTCCTTCCATATTTCCAACCATCCATATATATATATCCCCCATATTTATACACACACAGTGATTGGAGGACAAAAAAGGGAACCCATGCATTTTACCTCAGTGCACAGTAACTCATGATAAGTCAATGAGCAGAAATGCATTGAAAACAAGGTTAAAAAGAAAACATTACTAAACCCTAATGCTGTAATCACACAACTTATAAAATACAAGACTCAGATATTGGCACATAACAGTTGTTCAGGGCACGTTTAGCAAAATATTATGTAACCTTTTAGATTAGGAGAAAAACAGAGCTACTGCTGCAAAGTAACCAAGGATAATTTCAGTGACAGAATTTGTTCAAAACGTCTTCCCTGAGCAGACATGAGCATGGAGATGGGTACGCAATTGTCTTATTGCAGAGTCAATCATGCATTGATCACGTTTTTCCCATACGGTCATTGTTGTACCATCTTTTTCAGAAGCTTATTTAAGCCTCCAGTGTCCAATTCTTTGTTGGTTGTTGGAAATTCAGCAATGTCATTTTCCTTTGTAAAGGTTTGCTTGTTGCAGTAACTTGATAAAACGACTATCTTCTTCAGAAAACACCATTTCCACAGTGACTTCATGTAAAATAGGTAACAAAATATAGGGGTTCTCTCTTCAATCACCGTGTATACATTTACATATATAGTGGTGCCCTGATATAACGCTATGATTGGGATGCATTAAATATCATCTCATTAAATGTGGGGTCAAGTTATAGAAGGTCAATATAACATGAACACAATTGAACCAAAAACTGATCTGCTGCAAAAGGAGCTGTATAAGCCACATTGAGCCTGCAAATAGGTGGGAAAATGTGGGATACAAATGCAATAAATTAAAAAAAAAAAAAAAATATATATATATATATATATAAAAGGGGAACCAAAACATGAAACTAAAATACACATGACTGCTGATTAGATGAAGATTTCATTCTTATTGATCACAAGTATCTCTACAACTCACAGAAAAGTAAGGTAGACTGGAAGCTGTTCTCTTTATCTACTCAAAAATAAGACAGAAAAGCATTTACCCTTAACAATAAGTCTTACTTTGGCACTGGCATATCCTAAAGGAAAGACCCACAAACATAAGTATCCGCATCTGCAAGTCTTACTTGAATAGGTATTTTGCCCACACTATGCAGTGGATAGGTTCTGATGGAGTATTGCGGATTGTGCAGCCTGGGAATGTTTTCTGGGCTGGTTTGGGATGACACTCATAACACTCTGTTACTCCCTGTAGGATTTAATACAGAAAGAGAACATTCATATAATTGCTATTGAAACTGTTCCACCTACAGTTCAGAAAAGTCCTCTCTCTTCTGCCTGTTACTATGGTACATAAATTTATTCATTTATTCTCAATCTTGATATAATGCCCAACGAAGAAATTTCTAAATCAGGGATGGGGGACCTCGGTTCGAGAGCCATAAAACCCAGTCAGGTTTTCAGGATATTCCCAACGAGATCGATTTGCATACAATGGAGGCAGTGCATGCAAATAAATCTCATGCATATTCATGGGGGAAAATCCTGAAAACCCAACTGCCCTCAAGGACAAAGGTTGCCCACTCCTACTTTAAATGGATTACATTATGTTATATTACATACTGTGATTACCATTCATATCATAAAACAAAAAAAGGGGAAACGTAAGCATAAAACTATGAAACCAAACTAAGAAAGGTTACAATACCTAAAAAAAAAGAGTGAGCCCAAGCCAGCTTTCTTTAATGATAGAGCAGCTGCTTCAAAAGCAGTTTGCAGCAAGACAGCAGATTCTGTTCCAAACGTACATAATGAGCAAGAACATTCTACAAACTAGGAACGTCACAACTAAAAGCTGAATTTCTAGCTGTTACTAATTTTAGAGCAATTACTGAAAACAGTGGAAAGCCTATGCCATGGTACACAGCGACTGACACGTTAAGAAAGACAATGGGCTGCTAACTGAAATATACTCAAAAGCAAAAACTTAACACTTTTAAACTTAACCTTCCACTTGTCAAGAAGCCAATGAAACTTCATCAGAATGGGAGTTACATGACAAAGCTTTGGCATCCACAAAGATTTTAGTTGCCACATTTTGTGATAATTCCAAACACTAGATATCTGAACCATGCAAATATCTGATCTAACATCATCTAGCAAAGGCTCTTTGGGGCTGATTTAATAAAGTGGTAGTAATTAGCATGTTTTTTTTTTTTTTAATCACTGGACTCAAAATGAGCTTTATTACCAATGTAGTAAACTAATAGTAAGCAAATTGCATACCAGTTAAAAAGTAGGAAAAAAATGTGCATTGAATACAGTAAACTATTCACTTTAGTAGGAGAGCCCACCTGGGAACTTTGGAACTAACATCCTCACACCAGGGAAGTATTTCCAGGCTTTCTAAGTTAGGTGTCCAGGTTAAAAGTATTTCTAAGACTGAAGGTGTTGGTTCTAGAGCTCTGAAGCAATCATCTAGGCCTAGAATGATGGCACCACATTTCCTATGCCTGGGAGATTTAGTTCCATGTAAAGAGATTCTCTTAATTTATATTCATTTCCAACAGAAGAAAGTTACTTTGCCTCAGACCCTGAAGTTAATATTTAGCACTAAGAGCAATATAAAACGTAGGTTAATTTTTAGCTCACTTTTCTGCACTGGGTAGTAATAGGTCATATAATTATCACGTATATGTGCAGGAAAAGTGTGCCAAAATTAGATTTATTTTTTTTTTAACTACTGTTTTAACTGATAATTTTGTCAGCTAAAATAACCACAAAATGTATATTAGCATTTAGCAGGATGAAGGCAAAAGCTTGGCTCTTCTCTCAAGACTTTAATGGAAAAAGCAACTACATAGTCAGTCACCCACAAAAGCACTAATGCCGGCTGTACATACTGTAGCAGGACTTGTTTATCCACCCTTACTCCAGCTATCATCATCATGCACCTTTTCTGACTTCATTTGCAATGTTCCCTTATTCTATCTAATCCTGTTAGTTACTCTGTTTGTATGTTCCATATCTGCTTACACGCTGTACTACCTATTAAAGTGTTTCAAAGTACAGTACAGTCTCGATTATTTGATGTAAACAGGACCAAGCCACTGTCGGATAAGCGAAAAGTCAGATAATAAGGAAAACAATGGTAAGCCCTTAAAAAATGCACGGAGAACATACTTTATGCATAAAGAACAGGCACAGGGTATCTATATTAAAAATATATTTTTAACACTAACCAGCAACTAGTGTGTGAAGTTGGAAAACAGGAAGAAAACCTGTGTACTTCTTGGTGGCAATGTGATGACATCATTTTTTTTTTTTGGGGGGGGGGGATCTGTCAGATATGCCGGATGGTCGGATTAGCGAAGGCTGGATAATCGAGACTGTACATTGTGTTGACACTGTCAGCAGCATACCAAGCCATAATGTGTGCTGTTATTTGAATATTTTTACTGTTGTGTATTGCCTATCTCCAGCTTATTCTTGCTGTACACCGCCTTCAGTGAAGTAAATAAGGTGGTAAATAAATAAATAAATATATAGGAGTCCCTGGTGAAAGGTCGGGTTCAGATGCAGTGAAAAAGGGATACCTTAGCCTCGGAGATAGCTGAAATGATCTCTATTGGAGCACAACATTAAATAACAGTCCAAGGGGGCAATGCCCAGAAAATAAGTGGTTCAAAAATGTCTAAGAAATTGTCCTGAAGAGGCCAGAGGAGAGCAGAGACACACAAAACCAATACCAAAAAAAACTCAACAGATAATACCACCAAACCTTTTTAATAACTGTTACTTGTCCAAGGTAGCCTGCAGTACCACTCTCTATAAGAGGAATATCGGCAGCCAAACACATCCTGTTTACATGGTTACGAGCAGCTACAAGAAAAGTAATGTGTGAAATAGTTAGGAAAGGTATATAAGCAAATGTTCTGGAGAAACACACAACTTACAGTTTTCAAGCAGAATTTTCCTCTCCACCAGTCTGGCTGTTATCTATTTACAAGTTCCTATCATGATACCCCTGTTTAACTGAAGCCACTCTTTTCTTATGTAATAAAAAGGGTATAAATAATTTTGTGTTTATAGAGACAATGTATAAAGTAGGAACGATAACACCTTTACACACTGATTTTGAATTGGTCTTAAGTGAGCCTCTAGTCTCCTTAGCACACTTAATTGGCTAACTAAAATTAAGTGCTAAGTAACCGGATAACAAGCAAACATCCCTGCAGAGTAAAACTGCATGACTGGCACAAAGGTCCTAAAAGGTTCGAGTTTGGTCCACCACAAAAGTTAGGGCCAGATGCACTAAACTTAACGAGCCATTAACGAGCAAGTAGCAAACCCTGGCATGCACTAAAGACTTTTTTCTGACGATGGTAGCAGCTAACGAAAACAGAATGCAGATGAGCAAATTGTGTAGAAACCCTATTGTACTGAGATGCACTAACCTTTTCCAATTGCCTTAACACTGGAAAATCTAACGAGAGGTCTGTACCTCTCTTTGGGGCTGTGCGGGATTGAAAAACTGCAACAAAAGTAACAAAAAAAAAATAGCACTCTGCTTTAAAAAAAACATCCATTTTGGCCGCCATCCCCCCCTCCCCCCCCAAAAGACACCGCGCTGCTCACCACCTCCAATGCGGCTCGATCCAGAGGACAGTGCAGTTGAGGACACCCATCCAAAAAAAAACGTCCATTTTGGCCGTCATTCCCACCCCCCCGCAATAATAAAAACATCTTTTTTGGCAGTGCTTCACTCAGCTGAGAGACCTGGAAATCCCTGAGCCAATCACAACGCGTTTAGCTGAGCTAAACACGCTGTGATTGGCTCACAGACTTCCTGGTCTCTCAGCTGAGTGAAGCACTGCCAAAAAAGACATTTTTATTATTGTGGGGGGGAATGACGGCCAAATTGGATATTTTTTTTGGATGGGCGTCCTCAACTGCACTGTCCTCTGGATCGAGCCGCATCGGAGGGGGTGAGCAGCGCGGCGTCTTCGGGCGGCACAGGGAGGTGTATTTGGCATGCGCAGAGCAGCCAGCATAACGCTTGGCTCTGCTCATGCTCAACCGGCCGACTATTTAACCGGCCGATTGGCCGACTATTTAACGTTGGAATAGAGAATGCAAGTGAGCTACAACGAGCAGCTGATTTGCATTTCCTTTCCTTTATGCATGCCCGTTCCTTACCAAATCACTAAGGGAATCGGTAAGGGAAGGGCTCTAACGATTGTTTAGTGCATCTGGCCCTTAGTGAGAACTCATCATGCCATGATCAAAAGAAAGTTCAGAGGAGCTATGAAAAAGAATAGCTTATACTCCTCTGTCTGAACATGATTCTACAACCATTTTGAACCATATGAGGCTTTGTCCATCCACTGTCGTCTACAAATGGAAAAAGTTGAAAAGTACACTAATTTTATCCGGAAGTGGTTGTCCTGCCAAGGACAAACAAAAAACGATCCACAATCACAAAGAACCCCAGACTAATATCTAACTGCAGCTTTCCAGTCACAATAAGAAATGTTTAGTTTGCCAAAAGTAGGAACCTCATCTTGATTGTCGAGCATTGTGGTCAGGGTATTGTGTTGTGGGGCTTTTTTATTATTGCACCAGGACATAAGTGATCAAGGTATTGTGGTGTGGGGCTTTTCTTTATTGCACCAGGACCTAGGTGGCTATCACTGATAGAACCATGAATACTCCTTTATATCAGAAAATTCTGAAGGAGAATGTCTTGACTTCCATCCATGAGCTAAAGCAAAACAAACACCATAAACATTCAATTAGATCTAGTACAGAATGGTTGAAGAAAGAGTAATTTCATGTTTTGGACTGGCCAAGTCAAAATCCTGACCTAAACCTTATTATAATGTTATGGCAAGACCTGAAGTGAGCTGCTTATGCAGAAGATCTCACATGTCTCAAGAGCTGAAACTGTTCTGTATGGGAAAATGGGCCAAAATTCCACACAGGTGATGCAAGACTAATAAAGAGTTACAGGAAACATTTAGTTGAACTTATTGCTGCTATGGAGGTGCACCAATTACTCAATAAGGACTTCTTTTCTATTGAATTTTTCCATATTTTGATTATGTCTTACCTGTTAATTTTCTTTCCTTTAGTCCCACCAGACCAGTCCAGAACCTGGGGGTTGTCTGTCGACCAGCGGATGCAGACAGAGAAATAAAATAGTTCTCGGTGATTCACTCCTTAAGGGCACCATGTAGCCACAGATACTCAGTATTTTGATTGACAAAGCAGCACGTGGTCACTTCTGTTTGAGTTAACATTTATAATGCATCTATGCCAGCATCTTGTATAACAAATCGCTGAAGTATAACCTGCTAATCCAAGATTGGAAACAGCCAAAAGGGATCACCTCACCAAAAAGAAATGCGATAGTATTGAGGCTCAAAATTAGAAACATGTTAGGGTGGGCCTCTGGACTGGTCAGGTGGGACTAAAGGAAAGAAAATTAGCAGGTATAATTTTTCCTTCCTTAGCATCCACACTCACCAGAACCTGTCAGATGTAGCAAAGCAGTCCTGAATATGGGTGGGATTATGAACTCCCTGCTAGAATAAAGGTGTCAGAACTGAGGGAAGAGGCCAGTTCATAGAGGAGGAATGATGTTTGCCAAATATGAAAGAATGAGACACACATACAATCTCTTCCTGTAACCTCCAATTGTAGCTCTTGACTTTCAAAGTTAGACCAACAATGACCAGCACTGGGAGGAAGATTCTGAAAAGAGGAAGAAGTTTCAAAGAACTTACAGCCAACCTCCAATTTTAGCCCATAAATTCCAGGCCTTCTTCAAAGAAATTGCACAATGTATTTGAGCATGACATGTCTGCCAAAAAGATAATTCCCAAGATATTCCCATCAAGATGGGGAAGAAACTAGTCAGCATATACGCAGGCAAAGAAGGGAAAAGAACATTACCAAACTTTAGGAGGAAGCACTTAAGACATAGACCAGCTGTCTTCAGAAAGAAGGCAGACAACAAAGAAAAACATTCATTTTGAATCCCAGAGTCCACGTTGAATATTAGAAGACTCCAAGACAGACCCTAATGGGAATATCGAGTTGCTAGTAGCATCAAATTAATCCTATGTAATAAGGGAGGGGATATGAGCATAAAAGTATAATATAAAACGAAGGACCTCTTCTGCATTCACTATTTCAGGCTAAGGAGACAAAGGATGCAGACGCTGTTGTCTCAAGTGATTTCCTCCCGAGACCTCAACATCCCTCCAGACCGGCACAGTTGGGCTGTGCATTCCAACCAGCAAATGGAGAAGGAGAACCACAAACTCTTCACACACCTATAACTATACTGTGCAGCCCTTCTGAGAGTCAGCATTCAAATAGCAAAGAACCACTACCCCTGGCCTGCCAAGAAGCCTCTCAGAACTGGAACCCCAAGCCACAAAGAATAGCCCCGTTGCTGGTGCCTTTTCTGAGAAACTTAAAATTTGCCACCTACACAGCTACATATCCAAGTGGCTTACCTAAAAAGAGAATGTCAGGCAGAAGCAAATATAAACGAACATGCTTGATAGCTGAAGGAGGAGGTTAAAGACTAAACGTACAGGAGGAGGAAACTTCAAGATCACTGAGTCATCAGCTCAGGTCTGGCTGTAGAAACTGGACCATTCAGGCAATTATCTTTCCACCTCTTCTTCTTTTTTGTTTTAACTGCAGAGAAATGAAGACATCCTGTGCTCCACTGATAAGTCATAGAATTCACCCAGAAGGTACTCTAACAACCAGCTAGAGACTGGACTGATGAAAATGGATGTATGAACTTGGGTCAGAGGCTGCAGCCCTGCGATAAAATAGAGGAACTCATATTCTTGCACTGCAACTTGAAAAAGGAACACTGTGGAATCATACAAAAATACACAATCCCACCACAATCCAGATAGGAAGAGCAGAAACTGGAGTTAGAAGAACTGACAGAAGTTCTGCAATGTCTAAGAATGGGAATACGAGAGGAAAAATCTAAGACACAGAAAGTTAGACTGATTATTCTGTGCAGAGGCCAAGCACAATAATGCCTGCATAAGCATCCCAAATGACACAGGACAGCAAATTTCCTGGAATCCAATGAGTTACAAGATCTGAGGCAACATGGTTTTACCAAAGGTAAATCGTGCCAAATGAATTTGAATTCTTTGGGTGACCAGAGAACTGGATCAAGGACATGCGCTAGATGTAATCTACTTGGATTTCAGCAAAGCATTTGACACAGTCCCTCATAGAAGGCTCTTAAACTTGAAAGGCTGAAATTAGGACCCAAAATGGTGAACTGGATTAGAAACTGGTTGACTGATGCCAGAGGGTGGTGGTCAATGGAATTCACTCAGAGAAGGAAAGGTGAGTAGCGGAGTGCCTCAGGGATCGGGGCTGGGGCCAATTCCTTTCAATATATTTGTGAGTGACGTTGCTGAAGGATTAAAAGGTAAGTTTTGCCTTTTTGCAGATGATACCAAGATTTGTAATAGAGTGGGCACCCCAGAGGGAGTGGAAAACATGAAAAGGGATCTGCAAAACTTAGAAGAATGGTCTAACATTTGGCAATTAAAATTTAATGCAAAAAAGTGCAAAGTGATATATTTAAGGCGTAGAAACCCAAGAGAGCTGTATGTCCTAGGAGGTGAGAGGCTGAGATGCACAGACGGACAGAGGGACCTTGGGGTGATGATATCCCATGGACCTTAAAGCAAAAAAAAAAAAAAAAACAATGTAACAAAGCGGTGGCTACAGCCAGAAGAATGCTGGGATGCATCGAGGAGTAACCAGCAGAAGAAAGGAGGTGTTGATGTCCCTGTACAAGTCAATAGTGAGGCCAAGCAGGCCAGGGAAGGCGATAAAAATGATATGGGGCCTGCGTCATAAGACACATGAGAAGAGACTGGAAGACCCGAATATTTATAGCCCAGAGGAAAGATATGATACAGACATTTAAATACTTGAAAGGTATTAACATAGAAACAAATCTCTTCCAGAAAAGGGGAAATGGTAAAACTAGAGTACATGAGCTGAGTTGCCGGGTGCTAGACTTAGGAGTAATGTCAAGAAATTCTTTTTCACAGAGAGAGTTGTCAATGCCTGGAATGCCCTCCCGAGGGATGTGGTAGAGACAAAAACAGTGATGGAATTCAAAAGGGTGTAGGATGAACACAGAGGAACCCTATTTAGAAAATAGATGGTAGAAAGCAAAAATAAATAAATAAACCTTAAATGGCTGCAGAGGGTGGATATGTGACACTTGGACAGCTACTCCAGCTGTGAAGAACTAAGGCCTCTGCCAGGCAGACTTTGCAGGTATGTGTCAGTATATGGCAATCCAGTTTAGGATAGGTTGGAAAGGGCTTCAATGGCAATTTCAGTAGCTAGAACAAGGACATTGCTGGGCAGACTTTTACAGTCTGGGTCCCACAAAAGACATTTGGATAGGCTGGCGTAAGCTTTGATGGCAACTCCAGTAGGTTGAACATAAGGACAGAGCTGGATGGACTTCTACAGTCTATGTCCTCGAAACGCCAAAGAAAGACTCGTGATAAAGTATATATCACATTCATTGTTGATTTAATCATGAATTGATAATGAGTGTGACTGTTGGGAAGACTGGATGGACCAGTCAGATTTTTATCTGCCGTCATTTACTATGTTACTATGTAAGTTCCTTGTGCAATATGAGGAAATTCATACACCATCCCAACCAGTTTTTTTTTTTGTTTGTTTTTAAACAAGGCTATAACAGCTACAGCAATTTCAAGAAACTCTTCTCCAGATTCTTTAGGAAGCCATTTCAGGAATATATTCTCCAGATTACTTTGGTAGAAAAGCAACATAAAGGGCAACTTTTTGAGAAACTTCAACATAAAGACCGCCCCAGAACATGAGCATTACATGCTGCTCTCTTAGGGAAGGAGTTAAATTTGGAAACTTAATTACCACAATGAAGAATCCCAAGAGAACTCAATGCAGGGAAACCACATGCATACGGAATAAGTAAGAACATAAGCACTGCCATACTAGGACAGACCGAAGATCCATCAAGCCCGGCATCCTGTTTCCAAAAGTGGCCAATCTAGCTCACAAGTACCTGGCAAGATTCCAAAACAGTATAATACATTTTAGGTTGCTTATCCAAAATACAAGCAGTGGATTTTCCCAAGCCCAACTTAATAATAGCTTATGGACTTTTCTTTTAGGAAGCTATCCAAACCTTTTTTAAACCCTGCCAATCTAACTGCTTTTACTACATTCTCTGACAACAAATTCCAGAGTTTAATTACATCTTGAGTGAAGAAATGTTTTCTCCAATTTGTTTTAAATTTACTACTTTGTAGCTTCATTGCATGCACCGTGGTCCATTTTGGAAAGAGTATACATCTCTGCCTTTCTATGGGACGTGTCCTCTACCAGGAAACCTGCAAGAAAAAGCATAGGCTTGCAAGGGGAATAATGGTGTGGTGGAGGGGAGACTTCAACCAGGCCCGCATCTGATTAAGATACCCTGGCCAGAAGTATCAATAGGTGACCTAGGAACAAAGTATCAGCCTGCCCTCCAGCCCTCCTATAATCAATTGTGTACATGAGTTGACGTGATGGGCATCAGTGTCATAGTTTAACCCTAGGCTACTTCTCCACTTTTTTTTTTTTTAATGATTCTGGTATAACAAAACAATTTTAAACCAACAGCTAAAGATCCTCCATAAACAAACTCTAATGAAAGTGCCAGTAGAAAGGCCCCCAGGGGCAACTGGCGCCCCAGAACTAAGACAGGAAAAAAATGGTGTTTCTTTCTCTTGCTTCCTTATCAAGCCAACTCAACAGGTATACGCAGACTTTAAGTAAATGTAATGTAACAGGGTCAAGACGGCAGTTGCAACTCAACTCAAAAAGAAACTGTGCCTATACTGCATATGGCTCTCCACCAAATGTACAGTGAGATGCTGCTGAGAAGGAACGGTGTCTTTTTGGTAGGCATAGTTTCAGTAGAGATATTCTTTGGGGCTTCCCCGAAATGCATTCTCGCTTCATCTCAAGACGCATCAGTGGCAGACAAAATTTAGAACCCTGCTACAGACTAATTAGGAACATGCCCCCTTATGGAGAAACTGCAGCCAGCTGCCTGATGCCCTCGGTGGCCTATGAATCTCCTGCAGTGACCTGGAATGTCCAACCTTTAGCAACTCATTCACACCAAAAATGAAGGTAAAGCAGTGCCTTGAAGATCCTGCGGGAAAACCTTCAAGCTGCAAGAAGCTGGACGGGAAGAGAAGGGAAGGGACTCGGATCCCTCCGAGTATTCCTCTTTGGCCTCATTTTGCGATTGTGGAGCGGAATACAGTTCTCAAGCTGGACTCGGAAAAGCTTCTGACACCATCCTGCAAAGGCACTCAACCCAGAAACCTTCCCAGGGAAAGTGAGAGAAAATGGATTTGGATCCCCCCAAACATTTCCTTCCAGGCTTTGTCGTGTGCTGGCAGTAAACAGAGCTCAACCTAACCAGTGGGAACTTAACCAACTTATTCAGCCCAGATCCTGCATGGTGAACATCACCATCTGCTAGGAAAGGAGAAATATTGAGTGTGGATGCACAGTGCCCTAACAGGCAAATCACACAGAACTATTTTCTTTGTCTTCATCCACTGGTCAATGGACATAACCCACAAGTTCTGGACTGATCTGGTGTGGATACTAAGGAAGTCTTATGTTTTGAATATAAATTGTACTAAAATACAGACCACCCCAGGAAGTACACAAACTCTCTCAGCATTGAACTCTACTACCTATTATAAACAAACATCAACTGTCTTATCTCTATCCCCTCTAAAAATGTGTGTCCTGCAAATTAATCTGTCCTCCCCCAATTTATGCAATTTTATAGTCACAGAAATATAGAAAATGGCAGCAGATAAAGATCATATGGCCTATACAATATCCATATCAACTATTAATCTGTACTATTCTTTTCTCTTTGAGATCCTCTGTGCTTGTCCCATGTTTTTTTTTTAATTCAAATATAGCCCTTGACTCCACTGGGAGGCCATTCTACATATCCAACACCCTTTCTGTAAATAAATTTCCTCAGATTACAGATGAGTCTATCCCCTTTCACCTTCATCCTGTGCCCTCTCATTCCAAACCTTCCTTTGAATTGAAAGTGGCCTACGTCCTGTGCATTTAGCAACATTTAAATACTTCTGTGGCATATAATCTCCCTTCTTCCACCTAAAGTGTATGTATGTGTATATATTATGATAAAGACTATAGACCATTTCTGTAGCTGTACTCTGAACTAGAGAATGACACGGGGACAGGGACCCATTGTAACATAAAAAGTATATATCTTTGGACGATTTACCACAGATGCAGGAATAAAACTTTTGATCCCGTGTTACAAAAATAAATAAAACAAACAAAAATGCAATTACCTTGCTCCCTTCCCTCTGTGCCTTCCTCCCCCTTCCCACCTCAATGCCTCTACCTTACTGAGCTGCAAGAGCGATTCCTACAGGCCTGCTCTGGGGCCTCCCGTCTTTGCAAGAAATAGGAAGTTGCATCAGAAGATGGGACTCGGCAGAGGGAAGGCCTCAGAGCAGGCTTGTAGGAATCGTTGATAAGGTAACAGGTAGAGCCACTGTGGCATGGGGGAGGGGTTGGAAGGCAGAAAGGTGCTGCACCCATGGGGGGGGGGGGGAGAGGAGGGGTTGCTGGAAAGAAGGCAGAGAGGTGCTGGACCAGCAGGGGAGAGATGCTGGACAGGGAAGTATAGGGGACACAGAGAAGGAAGATGAAGAATATGGGGAAAGATAGGGACACAGAGAAGGAAGATCCCGAACATGGGGAAAGATAGGGACACAGAGAAGGATAGTGAGGATGGAAAGAGAAGAAATATCAAATGTACTGGAGACCCTGGTGAGTGAGTTAAAAGAAGACAGAGGGAAACAGAAACCAGAGCCTAGGACCAACATGATTTGAAAAAAAATAAAATGACCGGCAACAAAAGGTAGAAAAAGTAATTTTATTTTCTATTTTGTGATTAGAATATGTCAGATTTGAAATGTGTATCCTTGCCAGAGCTGGTGTTAGACATAGCTGGGACCCAGGGCAGAAATCTGGGAGGGGACTTAAAGTCCAGTACCAGGTCATGCCTTCATCAGCTTCCAGCAGGTTTAGGGCTCTCTCTGGTCAGGGGCACTTGCCCAAATTGTACTCCTCTAATACCATCCCTGGAACGTTTGATCTTTATATTTTACACAGTATAGAAGGAAATGCATTGCTATTTCTTGGGTACTGTACTACATGCAAGGTGCGGCTTCTTGGGATTTTGGTGGTTCAGTTGTTAAGAGGTCCTGAACCTGTCATCTTGTTAGTGAAAGCCTTACTGGGGGGCTTGAGAGCAAGCTCCATCCACCCACTACTGACATCAGATGCTGAGAAGGTTTATATCACTGCACTAACCTGTTACCATATCATCCTGGTGTTTCAGCTGTTAAGAGGTCCTGAACCTGTCATCTTGTCAGTAGAAGCCTTATTGGGGCTTGGGAGCAAGCTCCGCCCACCCGTTACTGACATCAGACACTGAGGTTTAAATCACTGCGCCTAGTGGCATGCAGTCGCTCAGCGTGCCGCCTAGGGCGCAAGCCAAAGGTGCACACCTTAGCGTGCACCTTTGCGCAGTGACTGATGCAGCAACAGAAGTAATAGCTAAGGGGCTTAGATTTAAGCTGGGTCTTTAACATTTCAAATATTTTATTCATTACGGCAATTAGTTTTTGGCTTTGTCTCTTATTCTGCTTGGTATTTGGAATCCAATTATTGCCCATATTTTGAAAGTAGGGTCTGCTCATTTACATTATTCAACATTATCAACATTCTGTGGATTCTTTTCCAATTTATAGTAACCCAATTGATTGTTTTCAAGTCTTACCACACTTCATTGAAATTATAAATATTTCCCAATATAGGCGAAAGAAGCAGTATAGAAAATTAAATCAAACTGTTAGATCAGATGGACGTTCTGTTCTTAAAACTGTAGATTGTGTTAAGGAACTCAATTCTTCCTTTGTTCCCATTCAATGTTATTACATTAATATCCGCTCAGTTGGTAATAAGACATGTTTAATTAAGGACTAGCTTGAGGAATGTCAGCCAGGTTGCCTTTTTCTGACTGAAACATGGTTGCATTCCAAAGATGATCCAGACTTTGGCTTGTCATGTTAAAGATTCTTCATTATCACATACTCTAATATGTATTCTTTGTTACTGTCCACCTCAGAAGTGGTTAAAAGCATATCCCTCTTTTTGTGAGTTCATTTTTAGGAATTCAATTTAAAGCCCTTATAGTTTGATTTTAGGAGACGTAAATCTTCCAGATGGACATTAATAACATACCAAAAGAAATTATCTTTGCTCTTTTCTATCTTTCCTAAATTACACTACACCTTCTCCCACTGCAACTCATGTTAAAGGTCATCAACTGGATCTAATTTTATTTAGAGGGTAGTGATATTTCTGCTCTTAACATCAGTGTGTCGGATATCACCTGGCAATAATCTTTATGGTCAGATCATTTTTGTTGCTCTTTTAATATTAATAGGCGTAAGGTTAAGGGTTATTCTAAGCAGATTTATTATCATTGCACCAGAGGAACAATTGATGTTGATAAATTCTGGGATAGGGTTATCAAACAGAAGGCTGATAATATAGATGATAACTTTATAGATAAATGGTCTGAAATCAGTGCAGGAACATTAGATGAGTTAGCTCCGTTACAGCTGAAGCTAAAACAGTCCACAAAAAGTAACAAACGGTTTATTCTTGGTCTATTGGAACTAAAAAGATTATGTAGGAAGTTGGAGCGAAAATGGTATAAAGCTAAGATGATGGTTCTGGAGCCGCCTGGCGTGAAGCAATTCAAAAACATAAATAAGCTTTGAGGATAGCTAGAAAGACAAATGATGGTTTAATGGGGAAAGATAGAGTGAATATGAAGCAATTAAGAGAAATAGTAAAGCTTGGAGTAGGATATGCAAAAAATGTAATTTAATTACATCCTAATTTTTAAGTTACTGAGGGGATACCTGTTAATCAAATTTGGAAGGATTTCTCTGCTATTCAGTGGAGTGACTTCTCCAAATTATTTAAGAAATATGTTACAACTTATTGTACATTAGATACTTGTCCTCCATATTTGATGGAGGTGGAACCATCATTGTTTGAGGCTGAACTATTCTCTTGGGTTAATCTACTACTATCCTTAGGTAAGTTCCCTGATAACCCTGGGGAAATGATTATAACCCATATCCTAAAAGATTTAAAACAATCAACATCTTTAGTGTCTAATTATAGGCCTGTTGCCTCAATTCTGCTCTTTGTGAAGTTGTTAGAAGGATTTGTTACAATATTTGGAGCAGAATGATATTCTTCCTACATTTCAGTCAGGCTTTCAAGCCTATTGTAGTACAGAAACAGTGGTAAACTCATTGTTAGACAAAGTAAGAAATTAAGCATGTAATTGCCACTCTAGAATGGCATTTACACACCAACATTTAGGCGTGACCACTTACACCATCTTTATGGCAGATGTAAATGCATGTCCCTAAAAACGGCACCTTGTGTACGTAACTGATAGTGTTCCATGAAGTGGGCACTAAAATAGTCAGAACTCCCATGCCCCTCCAATGTGAACGCCTCCTGTGCAGTTAAGGTCATAACTCACATGTGTATCTGCAAATTAGTGCTAGTTAAGGCCAATTATTGATATTTATCGCCAACTAAATGACAATTAAGGGCCGAGTAACTTGTGCAAAAGTGGTACTGTTTTACAACTGTGTGCACCACGCAGTTTATAGAATTAGAGGGTTAATGGCATGGTTTAAGCTCCTCACATGATAAAACAGGTAAGGCCACTAAGGAACTTTTATGTTTACTTATCCATATTTTGCAGTCACAGTTTTCAAAGGCATTTAGGAAAGAAGTGCAAACATCATCTGTAAAACAGTAAGTTCACTGGCTTTTATATTCCAACAATTTGACTAGACAGTTTCCATTTTATTTTTAAATCTCTCAAGATTACAAGCTCTATTCATAAATGGGTCCTGATCAACATAAATTTCATTCATTTAATATATTTATAGCCTGCCCATTGTTGCACTTCTAAGCAGGTTCCAAAAGTTTAAATGGGACAGGCGCTGTATCCACCTGGTTAGTGCACAAAGCTCTAAAATTGAACAATGGGCTTCTCCCTGTGCATCTCTTGCAGCAAGTTAGTTAGCCTCCCAAATTCAGACTGGAGCATCCTGGAACCAATCCTCATAACTAAAAACCCTGTTTACTAAGATGCGCTAGCGTTTTTAGCATGTGCTAAAAAGTAGCGTGCGCTAACCGTGTAGATGCCCATATTTTGGACATCTACATGGTTAACACCCGCCAATGCTTGCACACTAAAAACATTAGCGCATCTCTAGCGCAGCTTAGTAAACAGGGCCCAAATTATGATTTGTAGTATTACTGTACGTCTACTGGCAGTGGAATAAAAGGAATAGCCTATATTTGTTATAAATACTCAAACAATTTAGTTTATTTCACATATGCACTAGCTGATTTACCTAGAAGTACAATATTGTTAGAGCATCTCTGTGTTTTATTGGTCTCGTTTTATTTGTGCCCATTTCATCTTTGTTGTTTTCTTTTATTGTATTTATTTTGTATTTCAGGTTTCATCTTGCGACCCACTTTCAGTATTGTATTTGCAAAAATGGTTTTAGACATCAACAATATCTGTAGATCGCATGGTATAGAGACATGCAATCAAACTCAATTCTGCACTATCCTGCTAGACATGTGATAATCTACATTAACAGTACAAAGCAACCCCTCTGTAGAAAACATTATACTGATCTAATTTTACCTTAGAGAATTTTAATAATTGTGTGGCTAAGGATTGAAATGTACTATGGTTTTCATCACGAACAGAAATCTTACCTCTGTTATCTAAGGCGTTCATAACCAATGTAAACTGTTGGAAGAATCCCACATTATAGTCAGGGCTGCAGAGATAAAGTAACACAAGAAGGAAAGTTATCGGTGTCCCACACCAAGTAAATAATATTATGGTGCTCTGCAGTAACACTACAGTTAATGCTGTTTAAGTACATTCTAATGGCAAAGTGGTCATGGTGGTGGCAGAGTGTGTATATCAAACTGCAAGCTGGTGATTAAGATCTTGGTGGGATAAACATTTATTTTCTACCAGGGGCGTATCTGCGTGGGGCCTCAGGGGCCTGGGCCCCCGCAGATTTCGCCCTGGACCCCCCTACCGCTGCCAACCCTCCCCCTCCGTTGCTCGCCTACCTTCGCTGGCGGGGGACCCCAACCCCCGCCAGCCGAGGTCCGCGTCCTCCTGCCGCTGCCGGCTGCCTTTGGTCCTTTAATTCTTCCATTGAAGCTGGCGCCGACGAAAGTTTCTTTTGAGTCTGACGTCGCTGCACGTTGTACGTGCAGGACGTCAGACTCAGAAATTGTTTCTGAGTCTGACGTCCTGCACGTACAACGTGCAACGTGCAGCGACGTCAGATTCAAAAGAAACTTTTTCGTCGGCGCCAGCTTCAATGGAAGAATGAAAGGACCAAAGGCAGCCGGCAGCGGCAGGAGGACGCGGACCTCGGCTGGCGGGGGTTGGGGTCCCCCGCCAGCGAAGGTAGGCGAGCAACGGAGGGGGAGGGTTAGCAATGGCAGCGGCTGGGGGGAGGGGGATCGGCAATGGCGGCGGCGGCGGCGGCGGGGGGGGGGGGGGGCTATAATGTGCCCCCCCTCTCTGGCCCTGGCCCCCCCTACCGCCGCAGTTCAGATACGCCCCTGTTTTCTACACAAACATTTTGGGGAAAAAGAAAGGCGATTAATGGGCGTGTTAAGATAATACCTCAAAACAGGAAACAAGAGTCACAAACAGGCAGGAAACAATCTCCACGTCGACAATCCAATCAAAAGGGAGTAGAGGATGGGTAATGAACACTCCACCGCAGGAAGTAGATCTTGAGAGATACTTTATTCAATATTGGTACAGTAGGACCTGACACGATCCATGCTACGGAAACGCCTACCTCAGGGATCACAATGATATTCAACCAAATGTGAATAGGTAGGAATATCCAAAACACTCCGTTCAGAAAACAAACAAATAACAAGTGCAGTCTGAGAGCGTTGGCAAAACAACAGGATGCACTTGTTACTTGTTTGTTTTCTGAACGGAGGGTTTTGGATATTCCTACCTATTCACATTTGGTTGAATATCATTGTGACCCCTGAGGTAGGCGTTTCATTACGCCGAAACATGGACCATGTCGGGTCGCACTGTACAAATATTGAATAAAGTATCTCTCATGAACTAGTTCCTGTGGTGGAGTGTTCATTACCCATCCTCTACTCCCGTTTGATAATACCTCACACAGAATAAACCAAATCATGCATTGTACATCTCACGTGTTATTTACAAGCACCGATCTTGCAACCCAGAGGTGGCCGGTTCAAATCCCGCTGCTGCTCCTTGTGATTTTTTTGTTACATTTGTACCCTGCGCTTTCCCACTCATGGCAGGCTCAATGCGGCTTACATGGAGCAATGGAGGGTTAAGTGACTTGCCCAGAGTCACAAGGAGCTGCCTGTGCCTGAAGTGGGAATCGAACTCAGTTCCTCAGGACCAAAGTCCACCACCCTAACCACTAGACCACTCCTCTACTCTTGGCAAGTCACTTAACCCTCCATTGCCTCAGGTACAAACTTAGATTGTGAGCCCTCCTGGGACAGAGAAATAGCCAATGTACCTGAATGTAACTCACCTTGAGCTACTAATGAAAAAGGTGTGAGCAAAATCCAAATAAATAATTAAGTTAAAGAACAAAATGAAATGAAATGGAGTTCACAAAGCCCCTAACTCCCATGAGGCACTGCCTGTGAAATGAGAAAGAACAAATTGCTCTGGAGCAGCAATACACAATTCAAACTCTTAAAAAAGGACAGTCACAGCTGCCTACTAATTTTCAAATGGGGAACAAAAGTTCAGCGTAAGCATCAAGACGTTTGCTGGACAAAGTGCAATAGGAGGAGGTGCCCCCCTACTGAAGTAGCTGACTCAGCAGTTCGGGTACACTCAGAGCAAGTCTTGTAACTAAAATGGTATCTGCTCCCAGGTCGTTATGTCCCTAAGGCATCTCCTAGGCACATACTTTCATCTCAGCTTGTCTCACCAATATATTATTCCTTCTCTCCCCCCAAATCCTCTTCTTCATACTTTCTTCCCCCTTACACATTTTCTAACCAGTTGGCCTCACCCATTGTCTCCACCTCATTCTCTTCAAGCAAGCTGTCCCCCAGATTGTTAATCCCCTTCTCTGGAAGCTTGCAGCTAGTGGCACTGCATGGCTTTCACAAACTTTGAGCAGCATGGTGGTTGAATTCTCATACTGATCTCACAAGACCATCATGAGCAATTGAGTACCATGTGATTCATACTCAATGAGAGTTGTGTGGTGCATGGAGAAAACAGAACTGCTGCTCCCGAGGTAGCTTCAAGCCTCTGGAGTGTGTGTGTTAGGGGAAAGAATGATGCTGTCCAAAAGAATAGGGAAGGGACGCAGAACAACCAAACTAGGCAGGACTCAAGAGGTAGATGGATAAAAATCTTTATTACCAAAGACCAATGTTTCAGCAAAAATATACCTGCTTCAGGAATCAAAGTATCA
This sequence comes from Microcaecilia unicolor, assembly GCF_901765095.1. Taxonomy (NCBI): domain Eukaryota; kingdom Metazoa; phylum Chordata; class Amphibia; order Gymnophiona; family Siphonopidae; genus Microcaecilia; species Microcaecilia unicolor. The sequence continues at coordinate 325,163,387 of NC_044035.1, forward strand.
CCTCTCAACGTCTATTCACTAAAAAAAGGCATGAAGCCAACAATACAATAGTTAATACAAACAACCACATACAGCGTCAGAGTACTGCTACTCTGTTGAACAGTACTTTCCCCCGTAGGGAATCCCTCCTTGTGTTTTAGTGTAGGGAAAAGAACCACCACCGCTAGTTTCAAGGTCTTAAAAGATTCCCCTGAGGCTGAATAGTATGAAAGGAAACACCAGCCTTTTCTTGTTCAAATGCATCAGTCAAGAACCCTCACCTGCCTAAATCAATTTTTCAGAATCAACACTAAAGAGAGAAATTTACTCCTGCATACCATCCTATAGCTTAAAAGTAGTTACTGCTGAATTAAAAAAAAATTATTAATACGGGACTTTTATTATCAAGAATTCATGCTACATCTCCCAAAGAGTCATCCCAGTTGCTACATTCTGATAGATATTTCCAATCCAATTTGTTTGTGCCATTTGTAGCTATAAGGCCTATTTACTAGTGTGCCAAGTAGTTGGAACATAAATTAGTGCATGCTATTAGCACACAAGCATGATAACAGTTACTGTCATGGCATGACAGTGCATACTAATTCCCACACTAACTGCATAGTGTGTTATAGGGTAGGAAATGGGTGCAGATTTATTTATTTAGATTTTGTTCACACCCTTTTCAGTAGTAGCTCAAGGTGAGTTACATTCAGGTGCACTGGATATTTCTCTGTCCCAGGAGGGCTCACAATCTAAGTTTGTACCTGAAGCAACGGAGGGTGAAGTGACTTGCCCAAGACCACAAGGAGCAGCAGTGGGATTTGAACTAGCCACCTCTGGATTGCAAGACCGGTGCTCTAACCACTAGGCCACTCCTCCACTCAGCAACATTCCATGTAGAATCTCAAATAGCAACAACATTCCATGTAGAATCTCAAATAGCAACAACATTCGATGTAGAATCTCAAATAGTAGCAACGTTCGATGTTCCACTGCACTAACCACTAGGCTACTCCTCCACTAGCAACATTCCATGTAGAAGCCTGCCCTTGCAGATCAGCAATGCGGCCGCACAGGCTTCTGTTTCTGTGAGTCTGACATCCTGCACAGAAGCCTGCACGGCTGATCTGCAAGGGCAGGCTTCTACATGGAATGTTGCTAGAGGAATAGCAACATTAACATTCCATGCAGAATCTCAAATAGTTGCAACAGAATCTCAAATAGTAGCAACATTCCATCTAGAATCTCAAATAGTAGCAACATTTCATATATTTATATAGATTTTGCTCACACTTTTTTCAGTAGTAGCTCTAGGTGAGTTACATTCAGGTATTCTGGATATTTCTCTTTCCCAGGAGGGCTCACAATCTAAGTTTGTACCTAAGGCAATGGAGGGTGAAGTGACTTGCTCAAGATCACAAGGAGCAGCAGTGGGATTTGAACCGGCCACCTCTGGATTGCAAGACCGGTGCTCTGACCACTAGGAGGCATATTTTCAAAGCACTTTGGGAGGCTAAGTTCCATAGGTTTCTATGGAACTTTGGGAGGCTAAGTGCTTTGAAAATGAGCCTCTAGGCCACTCCTCCACTGATGTTTGTACTTTTCAGCTAGTACATAGTACTTTACCCGCATTGCCACTTGTGCAGTTAACACGGCTGCACTTACTGCCTCCTAAGTAGGCAGCATTAGTTGCATCCAAGCTAACTGCGAATACACTTACTGCGCTATAAGAATGTCTGTGCAAAACTGAATTGGAACATGCTGGGAACTTGCCTGGCAGAGAACAGGCCTTGCACTTAAATACATGTTAATTCTTGCATTTAACATGGGTTAAGTGTAAAATGTTACTGCACTTCAGCAAATAGATCCCTACAGGTGGCCGATGTATGAACAGAGCATTTGGATCTGAAGAAGTCAAGAAATAGAACCCCTGTTATAATTTAACTGTAGAGTTACGTTTCACTCTGGTAATTAAATTAAAATCGCCTCAAAATGTAATTTAAAAGACTGCTAAAAATAAATATTAAAAGCTTTAACACATTACAATACATTTTATTTATACTTAAGACTTAATTGTTAATGTTTTTAAAATTTGAAAGACCAAAACATACTTCATTATGCTGTCATGGTGGGCTGTAATATTAGCTCTAGGGCAGAACTGTAACACACTTTCTTTGGCAACCTGGAGAAAAACAACAGCAATTAGCTAATATTTCCATCCTTTGGGCTAAATCTGACATGTACTTAAAAACAAAGATATTAAAAATTCCAAACTATTAATATGATAGCAGTAGTATTTAAAATTAATTTGGAATAAAGTATCAAAAGCAAATAAGATGGGGGTCAGTCTGGCGGCTCAGTGGCAGTGTTGTGCACTGCTGCATTTAAAGACTTGGGTCCAATCTGGCTCACTGAAATAAAATAGGAGAAAAACAAATCCCTAGATAAATGTAAATTAAGGTTCGTGGTACTAGACCACATTCCTGATTCTGACTGAGCTGGATGCTCAAAAGAACAAGAGGAAAACTGCCAAAATAAACCAAAAGATTTAGGTCCAGTTTAAGTTACTGTATCTGTTACGGCTGTGATACTGCAACATGCTGTGTGCAGCCTAAAGATTAAGAACAAGGCTGAGAAAGAGAGCAAGCTCAAGCAAAGCTATGACTGCATTTTACTTTTAAGAGGCAAAACCAAAATACTCTGATTTGCCAACCCGCCTTCCTGTCGTCATATTGGTCTAGTCTGTTATCATTTCTACTGTACTGTTGCTGTCTTAACTCTGTCTTTTAAACTCAATTATCGCCTTCTATTTGATATTTCAGTGCAGTCCAGTCCTTATTTTCCTGCAAAATGCACTGGGGTTGGAACTGTATGGAATGGACTAACATCACTGATGTTTCCAGTTCTGTATCTGGTCATGTAAGCTTCATGAAATACTCTTACCTGTGCTTTTGACCTCCCAACATGTTTCTTTTGAAATAAAAACTGCCTGTTGAGATTGCTGACGTCAATAGTATCCAGATCAATCTATGAATACACAAAATAAAACCGTGTCAAGGTTTAAGTTAAATACTTAGGGGGGGGGGGGGGGGGGAACTTTCACTGGGTTTAAAACCAAAAGGCAAACTGAGAATATTTTTAAAATAGCTAAGTGTAGTGCTTTCCGCATCACTGTTAGTGAATTTGTTGGTTTTAAGTACCTCAGGTAGAAATGAAAAGGTTCCATTTTCCAGCATTTATTTCAAGCTCTGCCTGAGAACATCTACCGTTGTTTAAAGCAAGGGTTCGCAGCTCAGGTTTCACAACTGTTGCTGTTTTCACAGTAATCAGTCTATACAGTTTAGTCTTGTTCTTAAACCTACATGTGCAAATATATCTGATGAAAAATCATTTCGGAATTCTGAGAACAATTCAGAAGCAAAAGAAAATTGCCCATAACTAAAACACTGACGTACTAGAACTCGTGCAGTACTATTAATGAGAGCAAAATGGTCTAGCTAAATAACATAATGCATTCTTTAGCTTAAGAACATTACGAATGCTTCTTTTCTAGGTCTAGTGTTCACAATGAGGTGCCTTAAAAAAAAACTCCCATAGATCCTCTAGTCCAGTGTTTACAACCCAGTGCTAGCCATACATCCCAGACTCTGGTTGTTCCAATAATACAAATATGCACCAGAGTTTTGCATAATGCATATCAAGCACAGTTATTACAGATATCATGAAAGTGAGATTGGTCAGGTGTGCTGCTAGAACAGGGCTGACGTTACATACCAGATAATTAAGATATGATTTATTTGACTTAATATACCGCCCTGCCTGACACTATAACAGAGGTTTACAAACTTAAAAATTCACAGGTAGAAAGGAACGCCATTTTAATAAAGGAAAGGAGAAAATATGAGAAAAGAAAGTAGGCAATGTTAGCCTACTCTGAAACCATTCACTTCGAGTGCTACTAGCTGCTGTTGCCCTAATAAAACAGGTACGTTTTCAAGGCTGCCTTAAATTTGGGAAAGCAGATTTTTACGTGCAGGAATAAAGGCACAGAATTTCAAAGTACAGATGCAACACAGATGGTGGATTGAGTCAAGGTGGGCAAGGCAAAGAGGTTGCAAAAATCCAAGGGAAAGGTATAGTATAGGGGGTGAAGTACTTCTGTGCACGAAAGAAGAGTGAGACTTGGGGGGTGATTGTGTCTAATGATCTAGGCGTTTAAACACAATGGCTGCCATTTTTTTAAACTCAGTGAGAGTCGCCAGCAGGTAAGTCAGTTGTGCGTTATCTTTATTTTGTATTATGCTGTATAGCGGTGGGAGTTCATACATTGTGATGTTGATGTTTTGTTAATTTTAGCTAGGTCTCCTGATGAAACTTATAGCAAAATGGGTCCTACAGAGACCGAGTTAATGTTGCACACACACTACTTAGACTATGCATTTTAAAGATCCTCAGCAGTGATTGGTGGATGAAAAGTAGGAAGGAAGGAGAGCATTGATGATCTGTGGTGACATTTTGGTCCAGCTTTAACATCAATAAGGACAACAACGTCTTATATTTTGAACTTTTCTTGAGTACGGACTTTTGCATGTTCAGCTTTTGAATATATTTGTGTCAGTTGAGAAGGTAATTATCAGGAAAAGGGAACACCGATCATCAGACAATCAGAGAGAATCTGCAGTGGATATGATCATGGTAAATACTTTGTGTGCTTTTATGTGTGTTATGTGCGATAGATTTTATATGTTATGTACTTTCTAATAAAGTTTGTAAAAATATATGGAATGGTTTAGTCGTGTAAATACTGTCTCTTCTGCCTTCATTGTTAAACACATTGAGACCAACCACGTTGGGGAAATGTGGGACACAAATGTCAAAATAAATACCGTATTTTTCGGACTATAAGACGCACTTTTTTCCCCCAAAATTTGGGAGGAAAATGGGGGGTGCGTCTTATAGTCCGAAGGTAGATTTGGTTGGCTGGCAGGCCGCCTGCCCTCCGAGTTCGGGATCGCCGTGCAGGGTTACCTCCTCCCACCCCCTCCCCGGCCCTGTCACCACTTCTCCCCTTACTTACGCGATCTTCCCTGGTGGTCTAGTGACGTCGGGGCAGGAAAGAGCTGACGGTCTCGGCGAGATTCAAAATGGCCGCCGAGACTTCACTTCTTGGCGGCCATTTTGAATCTCGCCGAGACCGTCAGGCTGCATACAGGAGGATGGAGAGCAGCGTGCTGGGCAGGAAAGAGGGGGCTCTTTCCTGCCCCGACGTCACTAGACCACCAGGGAAGATCGCGTAAGTAAGGGGAGAAGTGGTGACAGGGCCGGGGGGGGGGGGGGGGGAGGAGGTAACCCTGCACGGCGATCCCGAACTCGGAGGGAGGGAGGGAATTCGGACAAGACGCACTGGAGCACCTAGGTTTTAGAGGAGGGAAAAAGGAAAACATTTTTTTTCCTATTTCCCTCCTCTAAAACCTAGGTGCGTCTTATGGTCCGGTGCGTCTTATAGTCCGAAAAATACGGTAAATAAAAATCCTATATTGAGAAGAAGGTGGCCAAACAGGTAGAAAAGGAGATGGTGAAAACCAGAAGGATGCTCGGGTGCATAGGGAGAGGAATGGCCAGCAGGAAAAAAAAAAGAGGTGATAGTGCCCTTGTATAAGTCTCTGGTGAGGCCCCATTTACAATACTGTGTGCAATTCTGGAGACCTCACCTATGAAAATATAGAAACAGGATGAAGTCGGTCCAGAGGGCAGCTACAAAACTGGTCCGTGGTCTCTTTCATAAAGCATATGGGGACATACTTAAGGCTCTCAATATGTATACTTTGGAAGAAAGACAAGAGGGAGATATGATAGTGGCATTGTGTTCACTGTACATAGAGAACTGTAGCCACACTGGTAGTGGCCAGTAAGGAGCTCTTTCTCATTGTTTTTGATCTGAGGCAATGCTGAAGGTACAAGATCTCTTAGATTTCATTCTCTTTTATATGCAACCATCTTCCTTATCTGAGAAACATTGACCTTAGAACCTTTAACTATGCCACTGGACATGTGGGTGAAGGACATAGTACATTTCTTTTGTCTATTACCAGGTTTAAATAGGGTAGTTCTCTCTAAGCAGCTGCTCTTCTAAAACATTCATTTATGCATTTTCTGGATACCCCTTTTCTCTAAACCTCTTCTTCATATGTTTAGACCTTTCATTATATATCTTATCATCTGAGCAGAGCTAAGATGAGCACGTGCAGATTCACCGTGTTCTCATGCTGTGTGCTGGAGAAAGTGATGGTAGGCGTTTTTAACTTTGCTTTTCAAAGGCACTTTATTTGAATAGTTTATAGCCTCATGCATTTTTGTTCTAAAGATGTTGTCTATCTAACCACTTAAAAAGTATGGCTTATTGTCTATTTTATTTTTTAAATTTTGGATTAAGTAAGTGACACCACTAAAAGACACTGCTTAGGAATATTGGCTTTCCAGTCCACCTTTTGCTCATATTACATACTTTTATGTGAAAACATTTTACTTTGTATTCTAATTAATTTTGAATGATATGTGGAGGTGTATTTTCAAGCACAGACTTACAAAGTTACTTTGTTACTTAGAGGCTCATTTCCAAAGAATTTAGACTTACAAAGTTCCAAAATAACCTATGGAACTTGTAAGTATGTGTTCTGAAAATGAGCCCCATAATCTCTCAACGTAATTAATAGTACATATATATAAGGAGCATGCTAAGGTGTTACTGTTATTGTCTTTATCTATTCTTTGGATGATTTTACCAACTTGTATTTGTGTATTTATTAAACATTAATATTGAGCCCATAAGTGGCCAAAACATGGAGTGTTGAGCTTTTAATGTGTTTTATTTATATGGTGAATAAACATTTCTGGCGATGGACAATTTTCTGTGCCCTGTTGCTTCTTGGTGACAGGTATCTTATATTGAGATTTGCTTTCGAAGCAAAATCAACCAAACAGTTCCGCTACCATAAAGAGCAGTGGGTCACTACCACCTAGGCAACTCAACTGGAGCAAATGCAAATGAAATCACAGAGGACATCAGTCAAGAAAGCTGCTCCTGACTCAAAAGAGCTACCTCTGGTGAAACCAAGAGATGCTCAATCCAGCGTACCACTTTTGGGACATGAAAAAGCCAGTTCAGATCCACCTGAGGAAGGTAGTAAAATGTATTTATTAATTTAAAAACCCTAAGGGACCAAATCCAGAACAATCTGAAAAGTCCATCTGTGACAAAGATTTGTAAAACAGAAAGGTCTTAGCAGATTTTCTCAAATCCTCAAGAATGGGATCACCATCAGAAGTCTGCGCCTGAGAAGCTGTGAAGATACAAAGGTGGAGACAACTTGCTCAATAAGCAACTAATTCCTCCCAGCGAAACAAACAAACCACTGGGGAATTGATCCCTTCCTTTAGACAGTTCTCCAGACTCTGGCAAGGAGAAAGGTCATCACCTTCCAGACTCTCTGATCCCTAATGTCTTCTGTAGAGGACAAGGGATGAATTATTGCCAAACAGTCCGGACCCCCAACCAGGGAAACTGGGATGCTTAATACAATCAGAAGACTCCTAAAAAGGATCACAGGTCTCACTCAGACCTTAAAACACTCAAAACTTAGATGCCTCACACAAGGCAGGGGCCTAGACCCAGAGCCTGCCTAAGGCTCTTTCGAGTGCCCAAAATAATTGAAGTCCTGGAACAAGTGCAGTTCTCTCCACAGCACCCTGGTACAATCTCTTGCAGTACGGGGGGAGGGGAGATCTCTAACCCCCAAAACAGCAGAATATGATTCTCCCCTACCCGATGAAAGAATCGCAATTCACTGACAATGGTTGCCATTCCTGCCAAAATCTAAGATACTGCGGTGAGCCTCCATTGAATGCTGCTGCTTGAAAGAGGATGGTTCCATGGGATTCCCCCAAGTCATCCAAAAGTTCCTACATTACAAAGGGGCACCAGGAGCCAGCAGCAATAAATGACCCTTGGAAAGAGCCATATAGTACAGAAAGACTGTAGCACCTGCTGAATTTCCAGACACCAGTCTGGAAACAATTCTGCACCCGAGGGGATTTCTGCAATGTGTAATTTCACAGATTTCTCCCTCACCACCCCCCCCCCCCCCCGCCCCACCACAAAAAAAATATATTGTAGTCCTTGCATGTGCAGCCGATGCAATCAAGCCTTCATAATGCCTCTTAAAAGTGCAAAGACAAAAAAAGTAAATGAAAAGAGGATTTGGGGGAACTAAGAAGATCTAAGCAAAGAAAAGGGAGTCCAAGCATAAATGCAAGAGACTACAAAGAGGAGCAGGTGGTGAAAAATAGTAAGTAGCAGAACATAGTCCCATGGTCCAAATTTTATTTTTAATTCTACTGAGTAAATTGTAGTAAGGAACACCTATTTTTACAGAGGCCATAAAAGAGACCTCATTTGGGAATATTTCAATGAAATTCTTGTACCTATGGGTAACACCAAAATGTGTGCAAAATGCAGAGTGGCACAAAGAAATGCAAGTCTTGCATGTCCAAATGAAACAACAAAATCATTTCCCCTGAAGGATGCATTTCTTTACACTTAGGCTATTCAGGTTAATAAATATTCTTATAATTTCTTATCTTGTTTGAGCATAACTTTTTGAAAAGCTTCTGAAGTTACTACTTGAAGCATCATGTTCAAACAAAATGCACTTGTCACTTTACTGTACTATTAAGTTGAGTTTGTGTCTAACATTATATCACACTTGTTTGTCACACTGTATGCACTTCTAATTGCTACTTTATCACTTATTATTTCACAAGGCACAACTGATGTGAGATGACCTCGTTCTCTTTAGAATTGCTCATCAGTTCACTTAGGTTTTATTGTTGTTAGTACCAGCTTGTATTTCATTTATTTATTAATTCTTAATTTTTATTTCATGTCCATACATTTCTTTACTTCTTTTTCTATACTACCTTTTTCATTCCATTACATTGTTTTATGTATATTTTATGCCTCTATAATTGTATTTATGATTTATTTCCAGTAACTATGCCGTTCTATTTTGTATTTGTTTCTTATGAGGGTTTAATAGCTGAAACATGGCCCATGTTGGGTCCACCTATAAAGTGCATGTGTCTTTATAAAACATACACATTTTCATTTGGGATTGTGAATGTGCAAATAAAGTCTTCATTTAATCCTATCCTGGAACAAATTCAGAGGGTCTTTTACAAAGGCACGGTAGCATTATTAGTGCGCACTAAACGCTAGAAACACTCATAGGAATAAATGGGTATCGCTAGCGTTTATCACGCTTAATTTTAACGTGCATTTGTAAAAGGACCCCTAGGTTTTTGGCCACTTCCACTCATTACATTTTCTTTGCTGTTTTCTTTTCCTATGGGAGTGTTTGGGTCTTTAATCCTTTTGTTTTGGACTATAATTTTAACGCAATGGCAGATATTCCTTTAACAGTTTCATTGTTATCAGTGAAGAATCCACCTGATTAATGATTTAAATTTATATCAAACCCACTCTGTCAAAAACAAAAAGCAAAAAATGCAGAAACAGAAGTTTCGCTGGCTCTTAAAAAAGGACTGACAAACAAAAACAACATAACCAAATTATTTAAATCTGCATTATCCAGACTGTAATGGACTTAGATACAAATCTACTTATGCATCCAGCTTTTCTTACATAAGTACACAACTGTGGAACGCTTTGCCCAAAGCTGTAAGATCTATCTATCCGTAACCACCTTAACTTCAGGAAAATACTGAAAACCATCCTGTTTAAGAAGGCCTACCCCCCTGATCCAGATTAACTTTTTACTTCCTGCGACATAGCTAAATATGGACAAAACTAGACTTTTATTATCACCCCCTCTTCATTCCTTGTAGCTTATACTTATGTTTCTTATCATGCTTTCTACTTTATTATGTATCTGTAATATTGAACCGGAGCGTTACGGTATTGTGTAAGCCACATTGAGCCTGCAACTAAGTAGGAAAATGTGGGATATAAATGTGTTAAATAAACAATTAAATAAGGCAATACCTTTTATTGAACTAACAACAGATTTCTTAACCAGTTATCAGGAGTTAACACTCCCTTAACACTAAAAAATGTTGTTTCCAGAAAATACGTGAATAGAAAATTCTTCACCATAGTAATGTGAAGGGAAATGGGAATGATAAGGTGGTAACACAGAGGTACTATTTCTGGTAGCAACCATAATAATAATAATAATAAATCTGTCACTGGAATGATATGAAATAGCATTTCTATTCCGCTAACCAAACTTGGTGGTTCAAAGTGGATTACAAAAATATTTGCATCTTAGCCAACAACTTTACACATATTTTCTGAATAAATATTTTCAAGTCCTTGTGAAAGAGAGTATAAGACGTAGCTGACTGCAAATCCTCAGGTAACGAGAACCAAACTTGAACTGCTTGATAACTAAGGGCCCTGTTTATTAAGCAGCGTTATAGGCGCATTAATGTTTTTAAAGCATGCTTAACCATGTATGCACGTTAATAATGTATGTGCCTACAATATCCCTAAAGGCGCCTTAGTAAACAGGGCCCTAAATGAGTTTTCAGAGTTTCTTATACTTAATACCCATAAACGGTGGATAAAGTAGAAGAAAAGGGTCTCTAGATCTTCACAATCTCTTCAAAGGAAAAGCCACTAACTGACTGGTACCACTTGAACATTTTAAATACAAGACATGCTATTTTAAAAAAAAGATACAAGCTTATACAGTTAACCAGTGGAGAAAAATTAAGGCTGAGGTAACACTGTCACGCTTTTGCAAATGAAAAATGAGTCTAGTGGCAGTATTCTGTAAGATCAGAAATTTGGTTTGCAATTTAACAGTGATAGAAGAATACAGACTATTAAAAATTACATTAGGGCTTATATCCCGCTAAAACCTTTAACGGTTCCAGGTGGCTTACAAACATTTTAAGGGGGTATGAAAATGAGAGCCCTCTGAGAATTACAGTGGGTTGCTTGGGGAGAGGCAGAATTCTTGTTGTGGTACCTATTTCCTGGGGAACGGTTACAGTACATATTTTCTAAATAAAGGAGTTTTTATCCTTTTTTGAAACATAAGAAGATATGTACAGACTATTACAATAGTCTAAATGAGATAATGCAAGAGCTTGAACCAAAAGTATAAAGTGCTTTTTATCAAAACAATGGCAAACATTTTGCAACATTCAGAGCTTAAAGAATGCTTGTCTTGATGGCATAATTGAGTTTCTAAGGAATGTGTGGAGTTCAAAATAAAACCCAGAACCTTAGCAGTATTCAACCTTTAAAGAAAGATCCTTACAAATAAACGAGTGTATCTGGAATCAAATTTGTTGCAGTACCTATCCATAATAATTTGATCTTATGCTTGCTTAATTCAAAAACATGGATTAAGCTATGATGTTCAAGAAGCAACCTTACATATATATATAGATTGAACCTCTCTTTCTTTACATGCACCCTACAACAATTTCATCCTTCACATCTTGCAGCCCTGCGCGGCTGGAAACATCCCGGGATGAGGCCGAAGAGGCCACAAGGAAAACAAAGCCACCCCCCTGTGCGCGCATCGCGGCAACTCAGCCTCTCTCCGAGCTTGGCCTGGGACATCGGCCTCATTCTCCCCCATCCCAACCCCCTCTCTCCGGGCCCAGATTCCCCCGAGCAGACGCTCTCCGTACCACGTCCAGGTTGGTGAATCCCGTTAGCACCAGGTTCTTGAGCAGCTCGCAGCCGATGCCTCCGGCCCCCACCACCAACACCCGGCTACGGGAGACGGCGTCTGCCAGTTCTCTGCGAAGAGATCCGGACAAGGCCATGGCTCGCCCGGCGGCGCTTTCCCTTCTTCTTCTCCCCCCACCGGGAGAACCGAGAACGCGAGAGAAAGGAAAGTGGGCGGGCTCCACCGCGCGCAGTAACCGGAACCACTAGCAAGATGCAGCCGCGGCTGCCCCCAGTCTCTCAGAAAAAAAAACCACCCTTCCGATTTCTCTGCAGCGCCTCCTGGTGCCCTGGAGCGGAAGTAATGATGAAATCACAGACCCAAATGTAAATGTCAATGAAATTTTGGGAGGCAAAAATCTATTCACACGAATTATTAAAATGATGTTCCTGTAAGCTGTACGAGGATTGCTGAACTAAGTAAAATATCTGAGCTATCTGGGGGAAACCTTTAGGGGCGTTTTATTAGTTTAACCCTCCCCCCCCCCCCCCCCCCAAAAAAAAAAAAATACATAATGGGAAACTCATGTTATCGAAAGAGAAAAACGTCTCAAAAACAGCACAAGGTGGCAGTTGAACGTTTTTCCTTTGAAAAATGCCCAAATCACAGTTTTCTAAACTGGATCTGAGTCGCCTTGGGAGCAGGGTTTGGGCAGTCCCAAAACCTAGTCGTTTTTCAAAACATCCCAAGCTGAAAGTTAGTGGTCTACATCTGTTTATCAAGCCTAAGTTACAAAACGGTGCCCTAAGTGCTGAGATGACTATTGGAGGGATTAAGGCATGACCCCCCCCCCCCCTTACTCCCCCAGTACTCACTGACCCCCCCTCCCTCCTGCACCCCCCCCCCCCCCCCAAAGATATGAAAGAAATAGAACATACCAGCTAGGGCTGTACTGAATATTCGTGTTCGGCTCGGCCAAATAGTGATTTAAATTCAAATACAAATAATCAGTGGCTCTACTGTGCTAAATCGTACTGAAGCAAACACTTGGAAATCATTTTACTAAGGCACACTAAATGAGAAGACATCCATTATATTCCTTTGGGCATCTTATCATTTAGCACATGCTAATCATGCTAATCATTAGTGTGCGCTAAATCTGTTAGTGCACCTTAGTAAAAGGACCCCTGGATCTCTGATTTCACATTGCTTCTTTTATTTGTTACATTAAAGCTCAATGGCCATTATTCGTATTCGGCCAAATAGTAAAATATGCTATTTGGTACAGCTCTAATACCAGCCTCTATGATAGGTTCAGATGTTATGGCCAGTCCTATTAGAGCAGCAAGCAGGTCCCTGGAGTAGCCTAGTGGTCGATGTAGTGCACTGTAGAGAAGGGGACCCAGGTCCATATCCCACTCTAACTGGTGAGCCCTCCAAAACCCTCCAAAAACCTACTGTATCTACATATAGGTGATACTGCAGCCATAAGGGCTATTGCAGTGGTGTACACTTGAGTACAGTAGGTTTTTGGTGGGTTTTGGAGGGCTCACCATATAACATAAGGCGGTGACGATAAGATGTGTACCTAAAACCTTTTATGTGAAGTCCACTGCAGTGCCCACTAAGGTGCCCCACTGCTCTGGTGGGAAGTCTGTGTGGCCACTCTACTAAGAATGCTGGTCCCCCATACATCCCAATGGCTTGTTTATGTGCATTTTTCCCTTGGATTTTTAAAAATTATCCTAAAAGATAGAAGCACTGAGCACAAAAACATCTAGCAAATGGCCTTTTTGAAACAGAAAGTTGGTCGTTTTTATAGTTTGCGAATGGCTGTCTTCATTACTGGATTTGTGGACTTTTTTTGCAAGATGTCCAAAACTAGATTTAGATGTCATAGCAAGAACGCCCCTCACTATGTGTCAATATAGATCAGATCAATGACCCATCCTGCCCAGCATCCTCACACCAACAGTTGTCAGTTCAGGACTCTGGAAAGTGCCTTGTGGCTCCCAATGGAAATATCTCTCTGTTGACCAGCACCAGATGAAAGAGTTGACTAACCCTCATTCTACTTATTAATTGTTCAAGGGCCTAGCCTCCTGTGCCTTCTCCTAACCTTTTATAAACAGGGCTATATTTTATACCCTGATGCTATCCTCCTGCAATAAATTCATTGACTCAAAAGACTTTCTTAAATGTAACCCTGGTGTCACTAAAGTTAAGTGAAGGTAAATGTTCCTTTTGATGCTCTTTCAGGGTTAAAACAGCCCTGGAAATAAGGCTATCCTAACCATTAGGTGGTTATCTAGGGCAGCAAAAAAAAAGCAGCTGAGGATAGAGCCTGCGGGGAAGGGGTGGGGGATGGAGACAGAACCTGTGGGGACGGAGACAGAACTCACAGGGACAGGGTTTTCTAAATAGTCAATCAACAGCTGTTCTGGGCAGGTATAGAGGGTGGGGACTAGGGTTTCCAGATGATGTCAGACTAACTTTCATCTGATTGGCCCAAACTTCTGATCTCAGCTCAGCTGTTTTTGGGACCAGAAGTTCTGACATCGCTTGGAAAGCCTGTAGACGAGAAGCAGAGGGATGGAAAGTATATACTTTTGTAAAAACTACTTTCCAAAGTTGTACTTTGTTACTAAGTACAAAAGTACAGCTTAAATGTAACTTATTACAAGTATAAAGTATTGCAAAAAAAAAAAAAAAAAGGAACTCATTACAAGTAAAAGTACTGCCAATTGTACTTAAGTACTGTAACAAAGTACAAGTACTTTGTTACTACCCATCTCTGAAGACTGGATAGGAAGAATGAATTAAATCTGGATAGAGAAGCAGATAAATAAATTGAAGAAAACTGAAAGGAAAAGGAGGAGAGAGAAAAATGACAAGTGAACAAGAAATCATGGCAAGAGAGTTAAGAAAAAACAAGGGAAGCAGAAACCAGAAACTGGGAGCAACATAATTAGAAAAAGTGAATGACTAGATAGCAGAGGTAGAAAAAAAAAGTTATTTTACTTTAGAATAAAGTAGTGTAGTACCTGTGTTAATAAAGATTAATACAGTAAATATGAATATAAAATGGAAATAAGGTGTTATCTTTTTATTGGACTAATTTTAATAGTTTTTAACTTATCTTTCAGAAACCAAAACCTCCTTCCTCAAGTCAGGACAAGATACCATAACAGCTGGAAGCAGGTTTTGGCCTCTGAAAGCTAACTGAAAAATGTATTGTTAGTCCAATAAAGTGGTGTCATCTTATTTTCCATTTTTTGTTTTATTTGTATTTGTTAATTTGTAGTGTAGTGACTTGAATATGTCAGTTTTTGAAATTTACATCTGCTATCTTTATATTTTACACAGTATAGATGGACATGCATTACTGTTTCTCTTTCTCTGGTGTTGCACTGTATGCAGCAGTGGCGTAGCCAGACCTCAGCGTGGGAGAAGGGGATCCAGAGCCCAAAGTGTGAGGTCACATTTTGGCCCACCTCCCTGATGCCCCCTCTGCCACCGCTGCCTCCTCACATACGCTCGCCTCACTTAAGCAGAATAGTGGCAGTTTTACACATATGGCGTGGATAAGTAGGTCCTGCTACAGTGTACTGATTTGTAATTTGATTACAATTGTAATACTTCCCCTTATGTTCCTCCCCTAGTCTTATTACTCCATTTTCTTTTAGAAAATTATAAACCACTTAGATGTACTTTTATGAGCCTGTAGTATATCAAAGTTAATGGTGATGTTCAAGTCATTTAAATACCTGAAACCTATGAAAAATGTCTACTTTGCAATTCTACAATATTAAGATTCATTGATAAGGACTATTGCTACAGTTAGTTATTTCATGTTTAAAATATTGTTGCATTTACTTATGTTATTCTAAGTGATTTTCCACAGTGTATTTCATCAAATTTGTTTGTTTTCCACACTGCTTATGTGAAGGAAATGCTGGCTAAGGGCTTTTGTGTGCAATGTGAAGGACCCAATGAATGAAAAAAAAGCTTGGCCATCCTCTTCAGCTTCCAGATTTCTGGTTAGCTGCATGGGTGAGTTAACTTATATTTCAGAGGGCCTTACACAGTGGTGTGCTGGTAAATGTTTAACAACAGGTTCTGTCCCCGGTCCACCTTTGCGCCCCTCGTCCACCTCTGTGCCCCCCCCCAAATTGCAGAGCTGGCTATAGCCAGGAAGAGAGCCTGGGGGGGGGGCAATGCATTACTCCAGGAAAACAAAAATTAAATGATCTCAGGTTCCAATCTAATTCATGTTTAATGTGGAATAAAATGCCATAAATAAGTAAATAAATATAAACTTTTAATGTTGAGCACCTGATTCTCACAGTGGACATATTCCAAACACTATGATGAAAATAAAATGAATTTTTCTACCTTTGTTGTCTGGTAACTTTGTTTTTCTGATCATGCTGGCCCAGTATCCGATTCTGTTGCTATCTGTCCTTTTAACTCCATTTCCAGGGCTTCTTTTCTATTTATTTCTTTACTTCCCACCTTTCTTCTTCATTTCTTGTCCTACATCCATAAGTAAAAGCTGGGTCCTCCGCAGACTTGACTGTCCAGTGGATCCAGCTTCTGCCTATTTTCTTCATCCATGTGCAGTTTTTCTCCTCTCTTCCTTTTCCCTCATCTCCTTCCTCACTCTTCCCTCCCCACCATCCATGTCCAGCATTTCTTCTCTCCCTTCCCTCTCCTCCATCCATGTCCAGCAACCCTCCTCTCCCCTCCCCCCCCATCCACCCATGTCCAGCAACTCTCCTTTCCCCTCCTCTCCCCCATGTCCAGCAACTCTCCTCTCCCCTGCCCTCCCTCCATCCAGATTTCATGAGGTTATTTGGGCATGTGTCTAGTTTGCAGTTGGATTTGGCATATCTTTTGAGACTCATCTCAATGACTCTCAAAAGATATGCCAAATCCAACTGCAAACTAGACACATGCCCAAATAACCTCATGAAATCTTCTCCTCAACAATTCATAATAGACCTAATGATCCATATAAACTACATGCTACAAAACGGACTCTTCCCAAAAGAAAAAGGAAAAATCTTACTCACCCCAATTCCTAAAGATACAAAGAAAAACACAAGCGAAATAACCAACTACAGGCCAGTAGCATCCATTCCACTAATAACCAAGATAACCGAAGGAATGGTAACCAAACAACTCACAAACTATCTAAACAAACATTCAATACTGCACAATGCCCAATCAGGATTCCGGTCGAACCATAGCACTGAAACAGTATTAGTCACCCTTATGACTAAATTTAAACAAATCATAGCAACTGGTAACAACATACTCCTACTACAATTTGACATGTCAAGTGCATTTGACATGGTCAACCACGAAATCTTACTGCATATGCTGGAATACTTTGGCATTGGAGGAAACGTCCTGAATTGATTCAAGGGTTTCCTAACATTGCGTTCGTATCAAGTCACATCAAATTCAACCATGTCCAAGGCATGGACACCTGAATGTGGAGTTCCACAAGGATCACCCCTCTCACCAATTATCTTCAACCTTATGATGATCCCTCTAGCAAAACTCCTATCAAACCATAACCTTAACCCATACATATACGTCGATGATGTGACGATATACATCCCCTTCAAACAAGACATCAAAGAAATCGTCAACGAAATCAATCAAAGTCTATATATCATGAACACCTGGGCAGATGCATTCCGTCTGAAACTAAATGCAGAAAAAACCGAATGCCTAATACTCACCTCCTAATACAATACAAATGAATTCAACGAGATAAGCACACCAAACCAAAACCTTCCAATCTCAGAAACTCTAAAAATTCTTGGAGTCACTATTGACCGCCACCTAACTCTAGAAACTCACGCAAATAACACAACTAAGAAGATGTTCCACTGCATGTGGAAATTGAAAAGGATTAAACCATTCTTCCCAAGATTCGTCTTCCGCAACCTAGTGCAATCCCTCATCCTAAGCCATCTGGATTACTGTAACTCACTATACACAGGCTGTAAAGAGCAAGTGACGAGGAAACTGCAAACAGCCCAGAACACAGCAGCCAGACTCATCTTTGGAAAACCAAAATATGAAAGGGCAACTCCACTACTAAAGCAACTACACTGGCTTCCACTTAAGGAACGCGTCACTTTCAAGGTATGCACACTAGTCCACAAGATCATTCATGGTGAAGCCCCTGCCTATATGTCCGAGTTGATAGACCTTCCAACCAGAAATGCTAAAAGATCATCCAGAACATACCTCAACCTCCACTTCCCTAATTGCAAGGGCGTGAAATACAAGACGCTACACGCGTCAACCTTTTCTTACACAAGCACGCAACTTTGGAATACACTGCCGCGCAACCTAAGAATGACTCACGAACAAGCCTTCTTCCGCAAATTACTGAAGACTCATCTGTTTGAAACAATTTATGGCAAGAGCCAAAACACATAGAGTCCACACTCACTGATCATCAATGCTCCATACATCCACTCCTAACCCTCATCCCCCGTAATTCCACATCACTCATACATTTACTCACAGGAATATGTACACCATATATCTCTGTGTCTTAACACTGCCCTTTAAGCTTCCCACTGTCTCTTTCCAACGTTTCAATGTTGATCTCCCATTGTCATATTCTTAATGATTCTTCGATGGTTTCACAAAACTTGCACAATGTAACCTATAACCAAGTTATTACAAATGTATTTCCACTATTCATGTCTTATTGTAAGCCACACTGAACCCGCAAAGAGGTGGGAAAATGTGGGATACAAATGCAATAAATAAATATCCAGCAACTCTCCTCTCCCCTGCCTCCCTCCATCCATACCCAGCGATTCTCTTCTTTCCCCTGCCCCCAGTATCCATCCATACCCAGCGATTCTCTTCTCTCCCCTGCCCCCCTCCAGCCATTCATACCCAGCAATTCTGTTCTCTCCCCTGCCCCCCTCCAGCCATCCATACCCAGTGATTCTCCTCTCTCTCCTGATTACCTCCGTCGAAGCGGCCGCGTCATTGAAAACCCTGCCCATCTCTAGCCTTCCCTTCGAGTTCGTTCCCTCAGAGTCCCGCCCTCGCGGAAAGAGGAAATGACATCAGAAGGCGGGACTTTGAGGGAACAAACTCACAAAGGGAAGGCTAGAGACGGGCAGGGCTTTCAATGATGTGGCCGCTTCTATGGAGGTAATAAAAATGATTTAAACCCGCCCCCAGGGCGGCGCAGGCAAACGAGGGCAGTGGTGGGAGGTGAGAGAAATGGGGTAAGCATGGCTTGTGGCGCCCTCCTGCCATGCTTACCTTGTTTACTGGAGCCGGCTCGCCATGCTGAACAACCGGCTCACAAGATCTTTAAAAAATTAACAACCAGCTCTTGCAAGCTGGTGCGAGCCAGCTCCAGCACACCATTGGCCTTAGATATTCAGGTTCTGAATGATTACACTGTGTATCTGTATTGTTGTAGAAGTCTTTTATTGTGATTGACTTTGAGTCTCTTGGTTTGTGAAGATTGTGTCAAATCTATGTAGGGCAATTGTATAACAGGGTGCCTAGAAGGCCTATTCTAGAAAAGAGCATAAGTGCCAGCTTTATAGAATATTAGTCTTACCCAGTATAGACATGCCTAATAATTAGGGAAAAGTACTTACAGCAGCCCTAGATCTGTCAGTGCCTAAGAACTAGAGGTACATGCATAACACAGTATTCTGGGGTCCTTTTACTAAGGTGCACTGAAAAATGGCTTGCGGTAGTGTAGGCGCAGGTTTGGGGCACACGCCGATCCATTTTTCAGAACGGCTATAAAAAAAGGCCTTTTTTAAAATTTTTGCCAAAAATGGATGTGTGGTAAAATCAAAATTGCTGAATGTCCATTTTGAGTCTGCGACCTTACCGCCAACCATTGCCCGAGTGGTAAAGTCTCCCGCAGTAACCATGCGGAATGACCTAAGCATGTCAAATGCCACTTGGTGCGCGTCCGATACGCACGTCCGAGAGTAAAAGTTATTTTTCATCCGCACATATCGGACGCACGCCAAAAATAAAATTATTGCAAGAGCCACCCGGTAGCCGGGCGTTGACTCCATTTTGGCGCACGTAGACGCTTGTGCAGCTTAGTAAAAGGGCCCCTTTGTGAGGTATGCATGTGAGACCTTTGCCCCAGGTCCCATCCATAAGTACAGCCTTTTACAAGTGCATGCTATGTAAGTTGAGTGCTGTTATGTTTCTCACCTGGTTCCAGGCCTGCGCGGCCGATTCACCGGCGAGGCGCGGTCCGGCAGAGATAGCCGGCTATCTTGGTGGTGTTTCTCCAGGATAGGTCAGCCATCTTGGGGTTGGCCGGCTGCCTGACCGAGTGCGGTGTCACTCCATCTTCGCCGTGCTCAGTCGGGGCACAGGGGCTCACAGTTACCAGATCCTAACAAGTGCATATTTATAGAATAGCTTAGTGGTTCCCAAATCTAGTCCTGGAGGACAATCTGGCCACTCAGATTTTCAGGATATCCACAATGAATATTCATGCGAGAGACTTGCATGCAGTGGAGGCAGTTCTTACAAATCTCTCATGAATATTCATTGTGGATATCCTGAAAACCTGACTTGCTGGGGTGCCTCTAGGACCAGGTTTGGGAACCACTGAAATTGCACTTAAGGAAAATATTGGCAATTGCCACGTATGTGCGGACATACCCACCTATATACATGTAATTAGCAAGTGAGTGATTAGCACCTATGTTATAGAATTGGCGCCATGATATATAAAAGACAAGAATTCTTAGGAGGCTCAGAGGAGGAAGGAGAGACTCAAGTAGATCTGGAAAATTCATCTTCATGGAAAGGACAGTGGCTAAATCAGTGGCTCTCAACCTAATCCTCAGGACACACCCAGTCAGTCGGGTTTTCTAGATACTCACAATATATGTGCATGAGATAAATTTGCATCACTACTTCCACTGTATGCAAATCTCTCATGCATATTCATTGTGGGTATTCTGGAAATCTCATGGGCTAAGTGTGTTCTGAGGACTGGTCTAATGAAGCAACTTCCCTGCCGAAACAAAAACCACAGAGGATTCCTAGCTATTAGGAAATGTGTCTAAAGCTATTGAGTAAGAGGGGGGCTTGGGATATTGTAACAGAAGCGAAAATATGCAAGGTGAATGAGCCTTATTCTCTGTCTGCTGGCATACTCTATTCTTTTATTATGCAGGATATAAATAGAAATAAAACAAAACAAAGAAAATAAAATAAGATGATTCTTTTTATTGGAACAATTTAATACATCTTTTGATTAGCTTTCAAAGGCAATACCATCTTCTTCAGTTAAGAAATGAGCAAGCGATTTCATAAATCAGAATATATAAATGAAACAAAAGCATTTCAATGACAGTCTCATGGGGAAAGGTGGGAGTGGGTAGATGGATGGATGATCAGAGGGCGACAAAGCAGTATTTTATGGTTTATAATGTGACTAGCCGTTGAGCCCGTAAAAACGGGCTAGTATAGGACGGGGGGGGGGGGGGGGTTGAAAGTCCCTCCCCTGCCGCCAAGCTCGCCGCTGCCCCTCCGAGGTCACTGCTATGTCCCCCCGGAGTCGCCGCCACCCCTCCACCCGGGCCAGGCCCTCGCTTCGCTATTGAAACAGTGCGGGAACGCAGCACACAGCTCAGATGAGCTGCCGTCCTTCTTCTCTGCCTGTGCCCCGCGGGCGGGACAGAGGCAGGGAAGGAAGGCCGACGGCAGCTCAGCTGAGCTGTGTGCTCCATTCCCACGCTGTTTCTATAGCAGAGCGAATGGCGGGCTGGGTGGAGAGTGGGTGGCGGCGGCGACCTTGTGTGTGGGGGGGGGGGAAGCGGTAGCGACGGCGGTTTCGTCCCTCCCCTTGCGCAGTAGAGACCCTCTCTGTCCCGCCCTCATCATCACGTATTGACGCGGGGGCAAGACAGAGAGGGTCTTTACTGCACATTTGCGAGTGAGTTCGGTCACTCGCCGTTTATATGTTTGATAGGAAACCCAGATGTTTGTTAAGTCCTATTCTAAGAGACAATTGCTGAAGTTATATATTAGCACATTTAAAACAAACAGGAGAAACACTCATCAAATAGTTAAACTCTGCACCTCATTACCAGAGGATGTAGTAAAAGCAGTTAGTATAACAGAGGACAAGTCCATAAACTGCTATTAAGCAGACACAGAGAAAGCCACTACAGTACAGTCTCAATTATCCAATCTTTGCTAATCTGACCATCCAGCATACCCGACAGACACCCCCCTGTGACATCATCACATTTATTTCTATTAAAAGTCTTTGTTTTAGAACAACTTTGGAAAATTGGGAACTCTATACCTTTACTTATGCATTTTTGAAGAGTTTATGCAGTATTTTCCGTATTATCTGACTTTTTATTTATCTGACAATGGGTCGGTCATTGTATAATCGAGACTGTACTGTACTTATTCCTGGGATCGGTAGCATGGAATCTTGCTACTCTTTGGTACTTACGACCTGGATTGGTCAGTATTGGAAGCAGGATACTGGGCTAGATGGACCTTTGGTCTGACCCAGTATGGCAATTCTTATGTACCCTCCCATAGCATCCTTGGGGAGGGGGTTGAGGAATTGAAGGATATGCAATGTTTCTGGCCTGGGTTCCTCCTCCATCTCTAACTGTACTGGGACAGCTTGCATTATCTCCCCAATAAAACCAATGAAAGAGAGCTTCTCTGGTGGAGGTTTGCATCTCTCATGTGGTGGGGAGGGGTCTGAAGGGAGTCCAGTGGACCTATCCTCTGAGCAGCTCTTTGGCTGTTCTTCAGACTCCCAAAAGCATTCAAATTCAGACTCATAAAAGAACTCAGCTGGTGGCATTTGAAATTCTGCCTTCTTTGCACTACTGACAGAATGGTCAGGCCTCCTACGGTGTTGAGACACCAATGACTCCTGGTGCCGTCGTGATGCTTCCTCCACCAAAGCACTGGAAACAGATACCAGAGCAGCCAATTTCAGCTCAGCCCTCTTCAGGCTTTGGCATCCAGGGCAGGGCATGGATCTTGAGAATTAGTTGGATCACTCCTATCCTCAACATCAATGATGTCAAAGCTGCAGCATTGCATTGAACAAAGAAGCACTCCATTGACTCCTCCAAACTTCTGCTTGAGCTGATTGTCAACTGCCATCAATAAAGGCGGGAGCATTTCTGTAGGAATCGCTACATCTTCCTGAGTCATTTGAGAAGTATCAGAACTGGGGTTTCGAGTCTGTGGAAATTGACACACCCTCTCAGATCGCATGGATGTTGAGCTGTCTTCACATCGAAGGTACTTCAAGAACACTGGTGACATTAGTGCCATGCAATGGGGTTCATTATCAAGACATCTCAGCTTCTTCCCGATGTCTTGCATCATGCTTCCTTGGCTTTGATGAAGATGGGGTTGAATGATTACTGTTTCTGTTGCGCTCTACCAATGCTTGATGTCTAGGATGACTGAGAGGCTCTCAAAGTCAATGCATCCACAGCATCCAGAGCAACTCCTGGACCCATGGAGACTGACGGGTCTAATGCCAATGTTGATGGACTGATCTTATCTCTGAAAAGTTTTCTCTACCATAAATCCCTTTTTTTGATATGAAAAAAAGAATGTAATGAAAGGGACATTGTTAGGTCCCAGGCATTGTAGGCACCATGAGTGAATATACTTAATGGATAAGGTCCTGTTGAACCAGGAACACCTCTTGATGCTGCTGGGAGTCTTCTTTTACAACATATCATCCAGAAAAATAGCAGTAGCAAAATCAAATGACTTGGGGCCCATTCACTAAAGCTTAGCGTGCACTAGGCGCCCGGTATAAGAGGCTTGGGGAGGCTAAGCCTCCCCAGCCCAACCTTCCACGCCTGCTGCTTTCTTCCTAATATTGCCCCTCTCTTCCCCCCCCCCCCCACCCCACCTCACCTCGTGCCTTAGGCTGTAGAGGTTTTCCTTCCCTGTCTCCTGTTTCCACCTCTGCCGTTCCTACAGTACTAATTATAAATCAAAGCTGTGCGGGACCTTGACTCTCTGCACACTGCAGCTGCTGCCTCCTCCTCTGCCGGCCGACCTCCAATGAAAGAGGGTTATAGCAGAGGAGGCAGGGTCAGCTAGAAGTGGTAGCTGCAGCGTGCAGAAACCCACAGTCCCACACAGCTTTGCTCTATAATTAGCTAGGCAGAAATGGCAACAGGAGGGAGGGAGGGAGCCTCTGCTTTCATAGGCAGAGCTGTCGGCTCTGCTGGTTACACTCCTTCTGACATCAATTTCCTGTTCCAGAGGGGGAAGGACTGACAGAGAGCAGGCAGCCACACCTATGAAAGCAGAGGTTCTGCAGTTTGTTTTTTAAATTGCTGCTGCTCGTTAGAGGAGAAGCAGAAGGGTCTGCAGGAAGTTCAGAGAGAGAGAGAGAGAGAGAGAGAGAGAGAGAGAGAGAGAGAGAGAGAGAGTAGAGGTGCTGGTTGAAAAGGGCAAAGAGAAAGGGGGAGATTCTGTGTGTGTGTGGGGGGGGGGGATTGGAGAAAGAAGAGGCTAGCTACAAGGGGATACAGAGCAGAGGGACATGCTGGCTGAAAAGGGAGGGGGAGTAAGGTGGGAGAAACACTGGATATAAAAGGTGGAGAGAAAAAGGGATATGCTGCATGAAAAGGGGAAAATAGAGGGGAGTTGCTGGATGAAAAATGGAAGAGAGGAGAAATTCTGTCAGGAAAGGGGTAGAGAGAGAGAGGGGGGAAGACACTGGCTGTAAAGGATGGGGGGGTGGGGGGGAAATGCTACATGGAAAGGGTGGAGAAAGAGAGGGGAATTTGCCGCATTGAAATGAGGAAAATGGAGGGATGCTGAAGGGAAGAGAGGAGAAATAATGGCTGAAAGGGATGAAGATGGGGAGATGCCAGATGGAAAATGGTAGAGGTGGGAAATCTGCATGGAAAGGTGGAGGGAGAGAGAAGATATTGAATGGGAGGGGGAGATGATAGAATTAGTGAAAGACTGGAGAATATAAGGAAGGGGAATAGAAGAACTGGGCTGAGGGAGAGAGAAAGCTGTAGGTAGAAGCAGTAAAAGAGAGAAATTGAATTGTAAGAATAAAAGAAATTTGGACAGAGGTGGAAAAATAAATAGAATAAAGCTGATAAGAAAAAAAAAAATCAATGTTGGAGACAGATGTGTTAGAAGAACTGAAGATGACAGAAGGAGAGAGAGAAATGACAAACAGAGAGAAAACCCGGTGAAGAGAGCTAAGAGAAGACAAAGGAAAGTAGAAACTAAGGACTGGGACTGACACAATGAGAAAAATTAGCCAGACAGCAAAAGGTAAATAAAAAGAAATTTATTTTTTATTTTAGAATACATCACTGTTCACATGGCCAATAGGAGTAAGCTAGACTGAGGAGCTAGGACTGACCAAGAGCCAAGTGTTAGACTACCTGCACATAGTACTGCACATACTATTCTCTTTAGTATATTGTATTATTTAACATTTTTTGGTAATAATTCCCTGGAGAGTACTCAGTGTGCATGATACCATCAGTTACAGAGGTACTAGGGGGAAGCAGCTGGCAGGGGGGTCTTCTGTACTGTGCTTAAAAACGCCATTTGCTGTCCCTTTCCTGTTGATATAGGTGTTGACCCCTAAGGTTTTTAACTTGACCCCGCCCAACTTAGCCCTGCCTACCTTAGCCTCCCCAACCAGTTGAGTCACCGACTGCCTAGCGTACACTAATGTCCATTAGCACATGGTCAACTTTAGTAAAAGGACCTCTCGGTTACAAAAATATCCTGGTCAAGGTGCTCAAAACTGAAAAATAGGCCTAGATTGAACTATGTGAAAAAAGAAAGAAAATTTCGAAAAATGACAAAAAAAGAACTGACTAAGAAGCCGTTGAGAGAATGCCAAGACCTACGCAACAGTGACAGTACAGGACTTACAAAGTTTTTCAGAGAAAATAAACTTCAAGGCACTTGAGAGAACTGCAATAAAAAAAAAAAAAATAAAATGATCTGAACGCTTCTGTGGAGAAAACCAGTTAGGTGGTCCCATACAAGTGTGCATGCAAAGTGAGAAGCCCAAAAACTTCTGGAAAAATTGCTGAAGTACCCGTTCCCATGCTGGGTTCTGTCAGTGACATCACCCATACTTGTCCTTGGAGAAAAAAAAAAGCTGTACTAGCTTGTTAAAATTATTACATTTTGATTAAACATTTATTTTGCTTTTTCCAAACTGAACTGCAAATGTGGCAGATACTTGAAATTAGAGCTCAGCATGTTCTCTGGCTTTGACTTTTTCAGGCAAGGTCTCCATCCAGAACATCACACGATGATCTCTCAGTTTTGTTCCAATCTTCTGCTTTAAATTTAGCTCCAGATATTGTTCTTTCTGGTCGTAGACTGGCCATTTCACCAAGCCATTGCTATTTGGGTTCCTGGAAAGAAAACAGAACAAAGAGTAAGATCTAAGGCATTTGGAGAAAAAAAAATAGAGATTGGAGAATCAGGGCCTAAATTAGAGTTCAGTTTGATTCATAATGTTAAATTCTAAGACCGTGGAAGTGTGGGTGACTCCATTCCTACCCCTGTCGAGCGAAGTTTGCCCAATATTTCATCATTGTTCTGCTGAGGGTTTTCTCTTCATCTGTAGCATTACCTGAAACAGCAGAATATGTACGGTAACATTAAAGATTATGCTGCACCAGGTACTCGTACTCAAGAACTAGAAGCATGAGAAAACTTAGAGTTTGCACAAGAAATGGCATCATTGCGTAAATGACAAACACAAATATCTGGTCCGATAGCCATGTTAAAATTGTCATATTGGTAGGAAAATGAAAATAAGAACACATGCATATGAATGTATTTTGGTACTTTTCAGGGCCCTTTTACTAAGGTATGCCGAAAAATGGCCTGTGCTGGTGTAGGTGCATGTATTGCACGTGCACAGGTCCATTTTTCAGCGCACCTGCAAAAAAGACCTTTTTTGGGGGCCAAAAATGGACGTGCAGCAAAATAAAAACCAGTGCTCGTCCATTTTGGGCCTGAGACCTTACCACCACCCATTGACATAGTGGTAAGGTCTCACACGTTAACCGGGTGGTAATCCTCAGTGTACGTACACTACTGATTACCGCTCGGTTAGCGCCACGCGGTAGAAAATAGAAATTATTTTCTGCCACACATTTTGGATGCGCGTCAAAATTAGAATTACCACCCAGGGCACATGGTAGCTGGGCGGTAGTTCTAATTTGACGTGCGTAGTACACACGTAGGCGCCTACGCGCCTTAGTAAAAGGGCCCCTTAGAGGGGCATAATCGAAGGCGGACGCCCATCTCCATGGCGACTATCTCCGAGGACAGGTACGCGAAGGGGCGGGACAGACCGTATTTTTGAAAAAGATGGGCGCCCATCTTTTGTTTCGATAATACGGTTGGTGCCGGGCAAATGCATCGGATTCGGGCGGATTTGAGATGGGCGGTATTGGTTTTCAGCGATAATGGAAACTGAAGCCGCCCATCTCAAAAACGAACACATCCAAGGCATTTGGTCATGGGAGGGGGCCAGGATTTGTAGTGCACTGGTCCCCCTCACATGCCAGGAAACCAACCGGGCACCCTAGGGGGCACTTGTAAAAAGTAAAACAAAAACAGTAAAATACCTCCCAAGTCCATAGCTCCCTTCACTTCGGTGCTGAGCCCCCCCAAATCCCCCCCAAAACCCACTCCCCACAACTCTACACCAGTGCCATAGCACTTATGGGTGAAGGGGGGCACATACATGTAGGTACAGTAGGTTTTTTTTTTTTTTTTGGGGGGGGGGGGGATTGAAGGGCTCCCATTTACCAGCACAAGTGTAACAGGTAGGGGGGTTGGGCCTGGATCCACCTGCCTGAAGTGCACTGCACCCATGAACAACTGCTCCAGGGACCTGCATACTGCTGTGATTGAGCTGGGTATGACATTTGAGGCTGGCATACAGGCTGGAAAAAAAAGTTTTTAAAGTTGTTTTTTTTTGGTGAGAGGGGGTTAGTGACCACTGGGGGAGTCAGGGGAGGTCATCCCCGATTCCCTCGGGTGGTCATCTGGGCAGTTGGGGCACTTTTTGGGGACTTGTTCATGGAAAAAAAAGGGTCCAAAAAAGCAGTCCAAATTCTCGCTACTGCTGCCCTTCTTTTTTCCATTATCGGCCGAGGGCGCCCATCTCTCCTCGGCCAATAAACATGCCCCAGTCCCACTTTCACCATGCCTCCGACAGGCCCCGTCAACTTTGTTCGTTCCCGCGACAGACTGCAGTTGGAGGCACCCAAAATCGGCTTTCGATTATACCGATTTGGGTGCCCACGGGAGAAAGGCGCCCATCTCCCGATTTGGGTCGAAATATGGGCATCTTTCTCTTTCGAAAATAAGCCTGTTAGTGTTCTCTTCCTGGTCTTATTTGATTTCAAACATTTTGTAATGTTTGAAATCAGTACTAATTGTATTGATTGATTATTTTTCAAAGTAAACTATTAATACCAGTGTTGCTGGATTAAAGTATGTAAATAATTGTCTGGAAAAGAGTTACTACTAGTATATAGCTACATAAAACTAACTGTGAGCAGGTTCCCAGTCCAGAGACCTCTCCCAGGGAGTGGGGGACAGTGATAGCTCTAGGCCTCTTGCAGTTCAAAGCCAGTCCAAGGCTGGTCTAGAGGTAAAGAGTAGTGGCAGATGATATATCAGGGTGGGTTATGTGGTCCAAGAAGTCCACAACCCAGTCGGGTTTTCAATATTTCCACAATGAATATGCATGAGAACTATTTGCATATAATGGAAGCCATGCAAGCAAATCAATCTCATGTATATTCATTGTGGAAATCTTGAAAACCTGGCTGGGTTGTGGCACTCACCCCTGGGATAGATCAAGTCTAAGTCCAGAACAAAGCTTAAGTAAACAGAAATGTCCTTATCATTTCAGAGTATGTCAGTATAGGGCCGGATAGCCTTCAAGTCACCAGCAACAACTTCCTGGTTCCCAGCAAGCCCTTTTCAAGATCCAAGGTCCAATTAGCTTCCTCAGGAGTGTAGTTATTGGTGCTGGCATCAGACTCATTCTTTTCAGTATCTCAGCTTTACCTGTGTTTACCTAGTCAGAACAGGGGTTTGCTTCAGTGAACAGGCTCCAGTTCAAATCCCATAATGTTCCTTCTTTCCATGGTGCAATATTTCAAAAGTATGTTACTGGTAATCCTTATTTTTTTTTTTTTTGTTACATTTGTACCCCACACTTTCCCACTCATGGCAGGCTCAATGCGGCTTACATGGGGCAATGGAGGGTTAAGTGACTTGCCCAGAGTCACAAGGAGCTGCCTGTGCCTGAAGTGGGAATCAAACTCAGTTCCTCAGGACCAAAGTCCACCACCCTAACCACTAGGCCACTCCTTTTATTGGTAAGTTACTTTTTAAGAAATTCCTTTGACCAAAGGAGTAGTCAGATTAGCCAGGGTTGCTGTCGCGCCTCTCACCTGCTTAAGGACCTGATCGCCCTCCGGTCTCGACGTTGGGCTACAGAGCGCCAGCCATCTTGGCAGCACCGGCGCTTCTGGATCGGTGCGCCTCTTCTGGGCACGGAGTTCGGTTTCTTGGACTGCGTCTTCTACTTCGGATTGGCCAGGGCCGGCGGGACTCTGCCTCCAGTTCCTTGGGATTGGTCTTCTCTCCTTGCTCCGTCGGCAGGCAGCCAATGAGAGCTTTCCTTGCCTGCTGATGCGGCTTTCACCTTGGGAGGGGCTTGGAGCGCTTCCTTCCAGCTGATCCTGCTTCCCCTGATGGAGGGGGCTATTTAGGAGCAGGTCCTTCTCTCAGACTTTGCTTCGGCTTGTACTGGTGTAGTCTTCTGGGCGCTTGTTACTCTCATTGTGCGGACTGTGTTGAACCTTTGCCTGGATCTGGACTTTGCTATTGCTTGCCGCCTGCCTTTGAACCTTTGCCTGGACCTGGACTTTGCCATTGCTTGCCGCCTGTCTTTTAACCTTTGACCTGGACCTGGACGTTGCCATAGCTTGCCGCCTGTCTTTGAACCTTTGCCTGGTCCTGGACTTTGCCTGCTGCCTGCTTTAATACCCTGCCTGTACTCAGAATTCTGCTTTGCCTGCCACCTGCCTGGATCTTGGCCTGGTCCAGGCTTCTGCTTTTGTCTCTGTTGTCTGGAAGAGGTTACAGAATTCGATTCTTCATCTCCTTCTGCAGGTAAGCCAGGATTGTTCAGCTGCCAAACTAGGGTTTGGCACAAGGACTCACTACTCCTAAGGGAGCCGTGACAGTTGCAAAGATCTCACATAGCATAAGATCAAATTAGTTCATGCAGAACCATTCTCTCCTGCAATATGGAAGTCTTAACAGATAAACTGAGTAACTGAAGATTTTAATTACTTAGGGGTCCTTTTACAAAGAAGTACTAGCATTTTTAGCACGTGTTATAAATAAGCGTGTGCTAAACACTAGAGATGCCCATATATTCCTATCGGTGTCTCTAGCATTTACAATGTTTAAAACCCTGAACTTGAGTGTACAATGGTAATATAAATTATTATTACAATAATCTGTATAGCACAAATACTAAATATATTATCAGTATAAAATGTTTTTTTTTTCTGTCTCCTTGTCTTAATTTTTATTTCCTTTTTTGTGATTGTTTTATCTTTCCTATTATTAATGGACTTCCTTTCATTTTTTTTTAATTTCATAGCATGTAAATTGCTCTGCTCTGCCTGCAATAAACTATAAACCTCTAGTCTGAAGATGAGAACTATTTAATCTGAAAATCTTGTGCACTTCATAATCAGATCATTTTTGGTACACTGAAATGTTATCTCAGCCAGCAAGAATTCAGTGGACTTTGAAGTACTATGAAGTTCACAGAGGGCACAGATTTATTTTAATTTAGGAAACAGGATGGTGCCTTTAACAAACAAACACTGTTCCTTACCGAGTACTGATACATCACTATCCAAGAATGGGCCTCCAAACACAAAGCCAATCTCATCAGTGTGATCTGCTCCTTTCAAGTAGTCTGGTCTAGGGCTTGCCCATGCACTTGGCCGATGTTGAAGTTCAAACACGTAGACTGGAAAGCCAGCATCTAACAGACAACCGAGAACATTCCACTGTGATAAATATAATACACATTGTATCCCTTTAGATGAAATTATTTCTTTATTAACCACTTTCCTGAATGGTGTAGTAAAACCAAGTCTGTCTAATGAAGCAGTAACTTACAGTTAGGTCATTGAATCCAGCATAATGGTGACACCTAGTAACCAGATTCAGAGTCCAGCTTTTCCATGTTCCAGGAGGAGCTGTAATTTGTGGTCCTTGGGAGGTGGACTGTCACTGTGATATTTGGGCTATGGTAGGGGGTTGGTTCAAAGAAGACAGACCAAAATGATAAAGGCAGTGGAACTCCTCCCATGTGGGAAAGGCTAGGGAGATTAGGGCTCTTCAGCTTGGAAGAGAAATGGCTGAAGGGGGTTATGATTGAGGTCTACAACATCCCGAGTGGTGTAGAATGGGTAAAAGGGAATCGATTTTTCACTCTTTCAGAAAGTACAAAGACCAGGGGACATGCAATGAAATTACATGAAAACACTTTTATAACAAATAGGAAGATATATTTTTTTTCTCTCAAAGAATAGTTAAGCTCTTTGGAACTTGTTGCCGGAGGATGTGGTAACATCGGTTAGCGTATCTAGGTTTTAAAAAGGTTTGGACAAGTTCATGGAGGAAGTCCATAGTCTGTTATTGAGATAGACATGGGGGAAGCCACTGCTTGTCCCTGTGATCGTTATCATAAATCTTGCTACCATTTGGGTTTCTGTCAGGTACTTCTGACCTGGATTGGCCACTGTTGGAAGCAGGATACTGGGCTAGATGGACCATTGGTCTGACCCAGGATAGCTATTCTTATATTCTTATATACTGAGTGCTAATGGGAACACTAATGCATAATCTGGAAGAAAAATAGTGAGAACTTCCCTAAAAGGAGCCATGTAAAATTTCCAACTACTATGCGGTAAAATCCCACTGCAAATTTTAGTGCATTTTAGTAAACGGGCCCCTAAGTCAGATTCCAAGTAAGGCTGTAATGCAGTGGTTCCCAAACCTGGTCCTGGAGGCACCACAGCCAGTCAGGATTTTTAGGATATCCAGAATAAATATTCATGAGAGATTGCCTCCACGGAACGCAAATCCCTCTCAAGAATATTTATTGTGGGTATCCTGAAAAACCTGACTGGCTGGGGTGCCTTCAGGACCGGGTTTGGGAACCACTGTTGTAATATTTTCCATCAGCTTCAACTTAAGATATTCCCAACATAGAACCTGACAACTTGTTTCTGGTTTATCCTATTCTCTTCCAAAGTCAGAAGGATCAGATCCAAAGAGGCTTAGGGGAGATTAGGTAGGAAAGCTAGTGCTGGGATACTTCTGTGGCCTGTGCCCTGATCGAGGCTGAGTGGAGCTTTCAGGGGCTTTGACAACAACTTCAGAAAATTTAGACCAGTGCTGGCCACACTTCTACGATTTATGCCCTAAAAAAGGCAAGGATAAATCAAGATCAAGTGTACATATGGAGTAGAGGAGTAACCTAGTGGTTAGAGCACTAGTCTTGACATCTAGAGGTGTGATCCTGGGCAGGTCAGTCACTTAACCCTCCATTGCCTCAGGTACAAAATTAGATTGTGAGCCCTCCTGGGACAGAGAAATATCCAATGTACCTGAATGTAACTCACCTTGAGCTACTACTGACTGGGCTTTATCAGCAGCCATTTACTATGAGGTAGCATTTTAATTCCAACTTTCACCTTAAAGTGCATCTGTGTCCCCAAAACATAAAAGTGCTGATTTAGTGACATTCCATACTAATCTACTCATAGTAAATCAACATCTTACACATTTGTTATTAAACACCATCTCCATCAAGATGTAAAAGTAGCTGAATGTCATCCACACAGGCATAGAATGAAAAACCAAAATTCCTAATCAATTTCCCGTACAGAGACACATAAATATTAAATATTAGTGGGGAAAGAAGTGAATCCTGAAGGTCCTTCCCCTCCTGCCCCAGAGTCCCTTTGGGTGGTAGGCACGGGAATGTGATATTCTAAAATAAGTAAGTTCCCGATGAAAAGAGCAGATAATTTGCCGATAATAGGGAGGGTTCCACGGAGCTCAGCTAGTCAGCTTCCAGCCTGTAGCTTTCACTGCCGGTGTCTTAGAAGCAAGAGACACCATTTTGTAAGATATCGTGATTTGCTAACAGTTACTTGGCCCCCTGAGGAAGCTTAAATCTTATAGCGAAACGGAGAGCCCCGTTGGGCAAGATTAAAAGCTAAGTAACACCATTATTAGTATTATTGTTAGAACAATAAAATATCACGATTTAGGATTTCACATATGGTGTATGATATACCAGTGGAGTTTTTTTGAGACCAATGATTATAATGGAGTCCAAGAAGTGCTGGCGTTTGAGCACATTGAGCACAGTATCGCCATGCAGAGACTGCTGAGGTCTTTTTTCTCCACTTTGAATTGGAAATAGGAATAAAGTAAAAAAAAAAAAGAATTGATACCAGACTGCATGTTTATGAAGTTAGTGTGCTTTCAGCTCATTATTGACGGCATGGTGACACGTGACATGTATTTTTATAGACTAGCACATAATCCACACCTAACTTAAGGCACCTGTATTTATGTCTGTTGAAACCAGGTGTAAATGCCAGCACCTAAATTAGGGGCAGATCGGGTGTATTCTATAAAAATACATGTAAATCATAGGAACACCCCCGAAATGTGCCCTAAACACACCCCTTTGAAATGACACCATATAGGAGTTATATGCACATTGTTATAGAATACGTGTGAGCAGAACTCCCAATTAAGGCCAATAATTGGTTGATAGCAACCAATCATTGGCACTGATTGACTCAATCAATTAAGCTGTGAGTTCAAATTGGCTTTGTGCGCACAAGTTTAGTCGCCATATATAGAAACTATGGGGGATAATGTGTACAGCGCTGCATACGTCTAGTAGCGCTATAGAAATGATTAGTAGTAGTAGTAAGTAGTAGTAGTAGTAGTAGTAGTAGAGTTGACCGCTCTACCCCAACAAACATTATAGTTTGAACTTACCTCTGTGATATTTGGCAGTTTTAATCACTGGTATAGCTATTACTAGATCTCCCATCATTTCAAGAAACTGGTCTCGTAGCTGAACAGGGTTCTCCGTATCACCCACATACTCATCAAGTATCAAATCTATGAATTTTATAGTAGAATCCTGGTTTGGGGGGGGGGGGGGGGGGAAGGGGTGAAGAGAGAGAAGGGTTGAATAATGAAAGTACTACATTAAGGATCTGATTTATCAAGTTGTACTTTCTACAGCCTTGGTAAATCAGGTGCTATGTTTGTTGCTGCATTCTAAATGTAATTCATTTGGGGCTCTTATCTGCATGACTGCTATAGTTCAAGATGCATTACAAAATTAAATTCATATAAGGTATAATGCTGTTTATATCACACATAGGGGGCAATTCTAAAAGCTTGATGTGTTTATGCATGCAAGATGCACATAACTACACGCCCAGCTATAGAATTACCGTTGTTTGTAAGGTGCTAATTTATTATATTTGTAATTCTGTTCCTTGCTTAGAAATTTATGATAATAAAAGAGTTATAAATATATTTTATTATTATTATTATTATTATATACATAGAATTTCCCTTATATAATTTATTGGTTATCTATCGAGTGATGCCACTTTTTGACAGTATTTGAGATGAGACCCAGAACAGTAATTGCTGCTATGCTGAAATTTTCAGAACAGCAGCACATGTTCTGCTACTAGAGAGTGCTTTGCTGGGTTGAGTTTTCCTTGCCAGATATTCACTGGAAAGAGTAGGCGATGGGTTGGAAATCAAGGAAGCTCAAGTTCACCTACTTCTGCAGCTGAAACTAGCTGCATCTTGGGCAAACCACTACTTTATTGAGGCTCAAGCCCCAGCCTACGTTGTAATATTTGCAGTGGCGATTTATTGCACCCATTTGCATTGGATTTCACGGCGCCCTTTAGGGTGCCATATAAATAGCAAAAATGATTATGTACAAAAGTTTGGTTTTATAAAATACAGGAGGTCACATCCCTTTCCCTCCTCCCCTCTCCCTTTTATTCCCCGCCCTTTCTATTTTCGTTACTCTCTGTCCTATATTTCTTTGGCATTCCTTTCTTCTTTTCTTGTGTTATTTGTAAAACACGTCATTGTCTTTGACTGAAAGGCAGTATATCAAGTGTAATAAACCATAAACCATCACCTCTCTCTCCTTCTAACAGAAAGCTAAAACCAACTAAGCTGTGGTTATACTATATTTGTACCAGGCATTCATTTGTAACACTCCTCCTAAGAAAACCTTGTGTTCCAGCACAAAATCTAGCTGGCTAGGGGATATTGAAGATAAGAGAGTCTATTCTGTAGTTAACTGGATTAATTGTTAAGGACTCCATAGAGCAAAGGGGCTCTTATTTTTTCCTATGGGCAAAAAAATTTACTGGGCAAAATGTACTTGTTTCCTCAGTTTAGCTCATTCCATAAGTCCACAGTCTGCCGAATGAACAACATTATTGCTGAAGGAGTAGGGAAGGGATATAGGCCAAACCAAACAGGCCAAGCATAGAATAACATAATCACATACCATTATCCACACAATATTCTGCAGGGATCTGTCCATTTGTTCTCTATTCATGCCTTCCAGTAAGCCAGGGAAACTCATTGCCTGCAGAACAAAATTAAAAAAAAAAAATATATATATATATATATATATTAGTTTCTACATTATTTGCAAAACTATTTAGTAAGGCTGAAGTACAAGTAACGTCAGTGGATTGAGAAGGGTTGGCTCTTACAAAGTTGTTCACATAACAGCATTACGTTTTCTCCATTTTGCAATTCATGCTGAGGCCCAATGAATCCAGGAGATTTTCAGTAGAGTTCAATATTTAGGGACCTTTTTACTAAGCAGCGCTCTAAAATGGCCAGTGCTATCCCCAGCTTGTGTCTTTCCTAGGGTTACCTTTCATTCGGATTTCCACGGACATGTCCTCTTTTTGAGGGCATGTCCGGGGCGTCCGGCGGGTTTTGCCCTCACGCATGTTTGTCCGGATTTCTGGACAAGTGTGCGTGCGGTTGCGAGATCCATCGGTGCCATGGCACTCCCCTCCCCTTCCTTACCATCTTCCCTGGTGGTCTAGTGATGTCTTCGGGGCAGGAATGAGCCCCCTCTTTCCTGCCCGGAGCGCTGCCTTGCCCATCCTCCTTCTCGGTCTCGGCTGGGGATTCAAAATGGCCACCGAGAGTTGAAGTCTTGAGAGGCCGCTTCAACTCTCAGCGGCTATTTTGAATCCCCAGCTGAGACCGAGAAGGATGTAGGCAAGGGCAGGCAGCGCTCCGGGCAGGAAAGAGAGGGCTCTTTCCTGCCCCGAAGACATCACTAGACCACCAGGGAAGATGGTAAGGAAGGGGAGGAGAGGGGAGTATGTGATGGGGGGAGGGGAGTATGTGACGGGGGAGGGGAAAGGGGGCAGAATGAGGATCCAAAAGGGGCGTGGCAGTGGGCATGGTGGGGGCGGGCAGGGGGTGTGACATGTGTCCTCTTTTTCAGAGGACACAAAATGGTAACCCTAGTCTTTCCCATATGCTGAGGCCACTTTTAGTGTGGCGGTAAAATGGCCTCATTTTCCATTATTCCTATTGATGGCCACATGCTAATTTCCCCATTAGCACTTGGCCACTAGGGCATGAGCACTTACCAATATCTATTTTCTAGGCAGTAAGGGTTCAGGCACTAGCCACGCACTAATTAGTTAGCATGCAGCGATGCAGCTGTGCTAACTGATTAGCGCAGAATATGCTTACTTTCGCCCTCAGACATGCCCCCAGCACTAAAAAATACATTCTGTTTTTTAGTGAGTGAGAAGCATATGCCAATTCCAAACTGCCACTGGATGCCTGAGCACGCCTCACGGTAGGGCTTCTTAGTGTTTACCGCAGCTTAGTAAAAGGACCCCTTAATCTTTTCCCTTCAAATAGCACTCCTTTTATGGTACATGGCAGTGGCATAACCAAGGGTGGGCCTGGGTGGGCCCAGGCCCACCCAGTAGCAACACACCTATGATGCGGCTGGCAGGGATCCCAAGGCCCCACCAGCCAAAAACTCCCAACAACTGTCCCTCCTGCATACCTTGTAAATAGCAGATCTTCACCAGCAGTGAGCAGTAATTGACACATACTGCTTGCACCAGCCCCACAGGCTTCCCTCTGATGTAGTCCCGTCTATGTGGCAAAAAGGAAGTTGCATCAGTGGGAAGGCTGTGGGGTCAACAAGAGCAGTGTGTATTAGTTGCTTGCTCACTGCTGGCGAAAATCTGCTATTTAAAAGATTTGTGGGGGAGGGGGATCTTTGAGAGACCATGTGGCATGCAGGCAAGAGAGGGAGAGACCAAATCACTTGTGGGACAGGGCGGAGTTCTGCCCACCCAGCTAGGGCCCAGGCCCACCCCAAAATTGGGTGTCTGGCTACACCCCTGGTACATGGATTGCATACTGTGCGCTAATTGCATCGGGTTGTCCTGAATGATGTGATTCATAGCCTGAATAATCTGATTGATTAGCATTTTATTTTAAACATGCCTTTTAAATTTAGTACCAGTGGAATTTCTATACCTGAAGACATTTGTTAAATCAGTAATCTATTGGAGTAACCCACAGCACTGGATGGGCCTTTTCTGTCAACAATAATATAACTGTAAGTTGCAACATTTTTTAAAGGGACATGTGTGGCAATTGCCAGTACAAGAGGCAGATCAATTCTAACCTCAGCTTGGATCAGATATTACTAGTCAGAGCAAAGCATGACTAATTAACTCAAGTCACATGAACTCTCATAGGAGCCTGTTTACTAAAGCACAGTAAGGTTTTGAACCTACCGTTCCTTAACAAATATTAATGTGCAGTAAATGTCGTCTGCAGGTACCACACTGAGAAGTTCTTAAGCACACATGAAGACTATTCACAGTTAGTGCAGATGCAGTTATCACTTCCTTTTGAGAAAATAGTAACATAGCAAACGTCGACAGATAAAGACCTGCACGGTCCATCCAGTCTGCTCAACAAGATGGCCAGAGTTGAATCTGGCACGCTGTACACAGGGCCGGTCTTAGCAAGTGCGGGGCCCTGTGCAGACCAATTTGATGGGGCCCCATCCTAGACCCGCCCCACCCTAGCTCCACCCCTCCGAGCTCCAGGGACCCCTCCCTCTGAGCTCCCTCCGAGCTCCAGGACCATCCCTCCCTCCCTCCGAGCTCCAGGGCCCCTCCCTCCGAGCTCCAGGACCATCCCCCCTCCCTCTGAGCTCCAAGGGCCCCCTTTCCTCCCTCCCTCTGAGCTCCAAGGGCCCCCCTCCCTCCCTCCCAGCTCCAAGGCCCCCCTCCCTCTGAGGCCTCCCTCCAAGCTCCAGGGGCCTCCCGCCCTCCCTCTGAATTTTAAAAATCATCTTACCTCGTTGGGTTACAGTGGCAGGCAGCAGCAGTGAAAAGCATGTGAGCTCAGCGCTTCAGGAGCCTTTCTTTCTCTCTCTCAGCTCTGGTCCCAACTCCCACCCTCATTTCCTGTTTCCGCAAGGGCGGGAGGACGGGACCAGAGTTGAGAGAGGGAAGGGAAGGGAAGGGAAGGCTCCTGAAGCGCCGAGCAGCTTGTATGCTTTTTACTGCTGCCACCTGCCACCGTAACCCTGACAAGGTAACTTAGTTGACTTTTAAAATTCAGAGGGAGGGGGACTGGAACTTGGGCGGTTGGGGCGGAGTTCAGGCGCGCTGTGCGGGGCCCCCTTGAGCGCGAGGCCCTATGCAGTTTTCCTGCACTTCCAGTTCAGTTTCGCAATATTGGCTAATATGCCCATACTGCCCACAACGGTAGCAAACAGGAATTCTCTTTTTCTGCTGAGGTCTCCAATAAGATCTCATCTATTTTCACACTCTTCATAAAATCTTCCTCTTTTTTTCTGTACTGATTCCCAGATGGTTCTCTGTATTCTCCGTTCTTCGGCTTCCATGTTCCCTTATTTTCATCCCAGCTTCTATTCCATCTGTACTCAACATTCCAAGATTTCTTTTGTTGGATTTTCAGTGTTTCCTCCTCTGATCTTTCCAGCAACTCATCCTGCTTTCTTCCTATTTCTCTCAGCCGTTTAGTAATTTCAGATAGCGCTGTTACCAGTACTTCTATATCGGCTGACATAGCATGCTCAGGCGCTTCACTCCGACCTCGCTGTAATAACTCTATTTGCTGCTGCAATTCCTCCATGTTCTTCTCTGTCGCCTGATGTGCAAGTCTCAATAAGGAAACTAAAATCCCCCCTCTCCGCACAACAGTTGCACTTGCAATCAAAATTTGATATTAACTTTTTCCACAGGGAAGAACAATTGCCTTTACATAGAGTATTCCACAATTCTTAAACACATGAAACAGCAAATATCTTCCTCAATATATTCCCATATATATTCCTACGTTCCCAATTTCACTTTATTTATAAAGTGAAGGTCCTATCCTGCCGACTATGCCATTTTTGTCACCCTGCCCCTCTCCTGAGTGAATTCGCAAACCTCACTGATGTTCTAAAATTCCTTTCTTAAATAGTCAGGGCCGAGTACCACAAATGCCTGACTCAGGAGAAAGGGAAGGATACAAAAAAAAAAAAAAAAACAATAAAAATTTAACGCATACATTTTTATTTAAGACAATCAATAATACTTCCAATTAGACTCCTATGCATACCCCATTACATCCTTTTCTAGAACATTAAATTATAAAACATTTAAGTGTGATACAAAGTAATTATGTTTCTATTTTGCAAGTTTGGTTACCAATAGTAAACCCTTGTACTTTCTCTTCCCTTGTTTCCAGACAGAGTAACCCACCCGCAACAGAAGCTATGCCCCAGTATCAGATACGTATTCTTCTATTATAATACTTATTAACACCTCTTTCCTATTAAGATAAAACAGTTCTTCTCTTTTCCAAAGAATTTGATTCTTTGTGTTCAATTTTTATTTTGCAGGTTATAATATACAGAACCATGAATCCTTCTTCACTGGGTCTCAGGTAAGTGTTTCCTGTTTTTATGTTCATCTATTTATTTAGATCACCCACTTAGCTGAGTATTTTGTTTCCGGTTGACATTCTCT
Organism: Microcaecilia unicolor; assembly: GCF_901765095.1. Taxonomy (NCBI): domain Eukaryota; kingdom Metazoa; phylum Chordata; class Amphibia; order Gymnophiona; family Siphonopidae; genus Microcaecilia; species Microcaecilia unicolor. The sequence goes on from NC_044035.1 coordinate 325,203,369, forward strand.
TTCTTGCGTGGGGGCCCAGTGTCTCCGCAGCTGTAAGTGCACTCCAACGCCACTCTCTTCTCCCAGCTGCTGTACAGAAGCTCCAACTCCTCTCTCCTCTTCTCCTTACACCTTTCTCTTGATAAAAATAATTGAAGGCAAAACCCTCTCTCCTTACTCTCTGTTAACTTTCACCTTCCTGTGGTAAGGACTTTAACAAAACACTGGGGCACTCTAACTATTTGAAATAAATTTAATAAAATTCCCCTACCATACAAACACTATCTTTACTTAAGCACCCTATGCTCTCAGAAGCTGGTTGGTAGCTCATTCATTCTGTCATAATTAGCATCCTTTCTCCTTAAAATTTTGCTCTCTCAGTATTCCATTCCCCTCCCCTCACACATTCACTTTTAAAACCAGACTCACCTAGCTAATGTCCCACTTAAGCACCCACTCTCTCCCAATCACCAGTCATTAGCCTCAGTCATCAGTCTCTTATACTCTCAATCACATTTGTACTATATTTGAATCCTTAAACTTTCAAATAGAGCTCTAAGTACATAAGTACATAAGTAGTGCCATACTGGGAAAGACCAAAGGTCCATCTAGCCCAGCATCCTGTCACCGACAGTGGCCAATCCAGGTCAAGGGCACCTGGCACGCTCCCCAAACGTAAAAACATTCCAGACAAGTTATACCTAAAAATGCGGAATTTTTCCAAGTCCATTTAATAGCGGTCTATGGACTTGTCCTTTAGGAATCTATCTAACCCCTTTTTAAACTCAGTCAAGCTAACCGCCCGTACCACGTTCTCCGGCAACGAATTCCAGAGTCTAATTACATGTTGGGTGAAGAAAAATTTTCTCCGATTCGTTTTAAATTTACCACACTGTAGCTTCAACTCATGCCCTCTAGTCCTAGTATTTTTGGATAGCGTGAACAGTCGCTTCACATCCACCCGATCCATTCCACTCATTATTTTATACACTTCTATCATATCTCCCCTCAGCCGTCTCTTCTCCAAGCTGAAAAGCCCTAGCCTTCTCAGCCTCTCTTCATAGGAAAGTCGTCCCATCCCCACTATCATTTTCGTCGCCCTTCGCTGTACCTTTTCCAATTCTACTATATCTTTTTTGAGATACGGAGACCAGTACTGGACACAATACTCCAGGTGCGGTCGCACCATGGAGCGATACAACGGCATTATAACATCCGCACACCTGGACTCCATACCCTTCCTAATAACACCCAACATTCTATTCGCTTTCCTAGCCGCAGCAGCACACTGAGCAGAAGGTTTCAGCGTATCATCGACGACGACACCCAGATCCCTTTCTTGATCCGTAACTCCTAACGCGGAACCTTGCAAGACGTAGCTATAATTCGGGTTCCTCTTACCCACATGCATCACTTTGCACTTGTCAACATTGAACTTCATCTGCCACTTGCACGCCCATTCTCCCAGTCTCGCAAGGTCCTCCTGTAATCGTTCACATTCCTCCTGCGACTTGACGACCCTGAATAATTTTGTGTCATCGGCGAATTTAATTACCTCACTAGTTATTCCCATCTCTAGGTCATTTATAAATACATTAAAAAGCAACGGACCCAGCACAGACCCCTGCGGGACCCCACTAACTACCCTCCTCCACTGAGAATACTGGCCACGCAATCCTACTCTCTGCTTCCTATCTTTCAACCAGTTCTTAATCCATAATAGTACCCTACCTCCGATTCCATGACTCTGCAATTTCTTCAGGAGTCTTTCGTGCGGCACTTTGTCAAACGCCTTCTGAAAATCCAGATATACAATGTCAACCGGCTCCCCATTGTCCACATGTTTGCTTACCCCCTCAAAAAAATGCATTAGATTGGTGAGGCAAGACTTCCCTTCACTAAATCCGTGCTGACTTTGTCTCATCAGTCCATGTTTTTGTATATGCTCTGCAATTTTATTCCTAATAATAGCCTCCACCATCTTGCCCGGCACCGACGTCAGACTCACCGGTCTATAATTTCCCGGATCTCCTCTGGAACCCTTCTTAAAAATCGGAGTAACATTGGCTACCCTCCAGTCTTCCGGTACTACACTCGATTTTAGGGACAGGAGCCACTGCCACACACATCCACTCGCTATTGCACTCCAGCCGCTTCTCAATACAGAGAATTCCTTTTCATAAATTATGTTATCCCAAAATTCACTCCTACACATTCACCTTTACCAACTCTTTATAAACTCCCTTTAGAACTACCACCATTCACCAGTGTAACTAATTACACTTAGCAAAAGTCACAACTACTCTGCTTAACTTACAAATTTTCTTTTAAGTACTTTCAAACTGCTCTTTCATACTCTCCACCTCAGACACTCTCTCAGCACATCCTTCTTTCTCAACTGCTTTTTCCTTTCTCCAAAATCAACTCTTTCAGAATAATGCTCACCAAAATTGGTTCACAGTAAAATGAACAATAATCTTTACAAACCAATATAAAATAAGCAAGGTAAATATTGCAATAACATTTTTCTCACACACACACACACACACACACACACATATATATATTATATATATATATATACATACACTTCCCCAGATTCACTTTGTTTCAATAAATAAACAAAGTGAGGCTGAATCCTGCCGACTATGCCATTTTTGTAATCCCCTCCCCTCCCCCACTCCTAGGTTACCAGGTGTTCAGATTCAGGTTTCCAATGTAGTCTGGACCGAGTGGCACAAACACACCAGGAGCGGAGAGGAGGTACAAAAAAAACTAGTGAAAAGTAGAATTGATTAAAAGTTACTTTATTTAAAACATTTGTTTTAAACTCAGCAATTCAGTATTTATAACTCGCTCACTAGCGGATGGTAAAAAATTCACAAATTGTTCTTTACACAACAAAATCGTTACACTTAAATTTATATGTTTAAATTTTCTAGGGCAACTTTGTTTCTATTGCTTATTGACTTTTACAAGTTTTATCAACAGTAGCTATTGACATTTGTATCTTTGTTTTTTTCCCATAGGTTCACTCACCCGGCTAAAGTATGCCACTAACATCAGATAAGTATTTCTTCCATTTATACCTTAAACATGCATGCAATAACAAAAAGTAACCATTCAGGATATGTCAGCTGTCAAGAATTGATTCTTTGGTTTTTTTTCTCTCTTTCAGGTTCTTCTTCTCATAGCGCAAGGTAAGTATAAAATGTATATGATTCTACACTTCTGCAACTAATGTCCTTTTGTAGTTTCTCCCCAGCTTATAGATGGCGTTAAAGGATACTTTATTTTCTAACTTTCTTGACTCTTTCTTCTTTTTCTCTTTCAACGTTGGGTACCATATTCTTGCTTGAAGATCACTGGAACCCCCCGATCAGGAACCTACTACACTGAACTTTAATAACAGAAAGGGAAGGAAGACCCTAAAATCTACCTAATACTGTAACCTTAAAAATTTAATGTACCAGAGTTCATTACTTCCCTCTCTAGCTCATCCCAATAAAAAAAAACAGATAATTATTACTCCCTACGCTATCCCTCCCACAAAATATTTTGTTAGAAAATATGAGATATAAATTTCTTTTATTTCCCAAAATTAGAATTCTAAATCCCTGCAATTAATAGGGACAACCCCATACACAGCCTTCAGAGAGGTATTTTCTTTTAAAATCACATCACAAAGCTAATCAGGCTCAATAGTAATACTTTTAGAAATTCTTCAGGCACATTAACCAAAAATATGCCCTCTCAGTTTGTAGCATAATTTAGCTTAATCCCTAAAACGTTAAGCCAATTACAGCATTGTAATACATACCAGAGCTGTGCTACTTAGTTACCAGCCCTGAGCCACAGCTCTCAGTCACACTTGTCACACGCTATAAGCCTGTATAGACACGGAAGGCTTTTAAAATGGTACAGCTAACATCAATCACACTTTTCTCTAACACCAGTACCCTTAATGAACACTCAATATGTCTGAAAATGAACTTATTTCCGAACAGCTGCTCTCAGACCTTTAACACACGTCTGACCAGCTTAACATTCACCTCCCAACTACCAACCGTAACTTTTAGAACGTACTGACATCACTGTCCCAGGCTCGAGCACTTGCCACGAGCCTTCACATTCTAAATCCCCACAGCACACAACCACAGCGTTTTTAAACCAAAATTCACACTTTTTAAATATATATATACAGGCAGCATGTTGAAGTAATGTAAATCTTTATACCTTAAGACTCTTGTAGCCTGAAACTTCTCCCTTTAAACCTGGCACACGCCTCCCGCAGTCCCCTTCAAACAGTCTGCCCTGCCTCTCCATCCTCCACCAACGCCACAGGTAAGAACATATTTATAAATTTTAACCCCTTGGGTTACAGAAATAATTCTGGATTTTGGGCAGATCTCTGGGCCTAGGGTTAATTGCGATAAATCTGAACTTCTACCATTGAGAGGCTCTACAATCGAGCCATGGCATGCATCTTTGTCCATCCCCCCGGTAATAAAGCCTATGAGGTGCTTAGGCATCTTTCTCAGTACAAATCCTCAAGTTATGTACAAGTGCAACATATTAGATCACATAAACAAAATCAAGCAGCTTTGTCATGTTTGGAAGGACCTCCCCTCTGTCCTTGTTTGGTAGAGTTGCTCTAGTCAAGATGGTTTTGCTACCTAAATTACTATATCTGTTACAAACTATCCCAATCTGGATTACCTGCAGATACGAAAGGATTTTTCAGAGCATCATTAGATCCTTTGTATAGAGTAAGTGGGGAGCGAGAATAGCCTTTGTTAAATTGGTCCTAGATAAATCTCAGGGGGTCTCAATCTCCTGGACATTTGTCTTTATAATGTAGCAGCATTGATGCACTTAGTCTCCGAGGGAGTTAAGGGTATGGCTAAGTAGATGCCTGAACACTGGATGCAGGGTTAGAATGCACCCTTCTCATTTGTCAATCTTGTGCATTTGAAATGTACTCCAGGTGCATGCTATGCATCCCATCTGCAATTTTTTAAGCCCATTTTGGGACCTCTATTTGAAATGTGCCGCTTATTTCATTAAGTAATCACAAAAGAGAGGGTAATACAGCATACAATATAAACAAGAAAAAGCAACACTGGGCCTTCAAGAAAGAGACAATAAAGGACTGCCATTGTCTCTTTCTTGAAGGCCCACTTCTACATGGAATGTTGCTAGTGGAATAGCAACATTCCATGTAGAATCTCAAATAGTAGCAACAGTGGAGGAGTGGCCTAGTGGTTAGGGTGGTGGACTTTGGTCCTGGGGAACTGAGGAGCTGAGTTTGATTCCCACTTCAGGCACAGGCAGCTCCTTGTGACTCTGGGCAAGTCACTTAACCCTCCATTGCCCCATGTAAGCCGCATTGAGCCTGCCATGAGTGGGAAAGCGCGGGGTACAAATGTAACAAAAAACAAACATATTCCAAACAATCGTGCATATTTCTACTTACCTTGCCAATGAAACCAAGCAAGCTAGTGAGCTAGCAAGCTATTAAAAAAAACCCTGTTTCAGAGAAAGAAAGAAACAGGGCTACAGGAGCCAGCTTTGGGTGCTTGAGCATCCCCAATATTGAACAAAGTCCTTGATTTTATCCAGGGAGAGGTCATTTCTATTGGGTTTAGCACCCACAATAATTAAAAAAAAATTTGGCTCCTAACACTTTCAGTAAAAGCACACATATCACCAAAACCATACAAGCATTTTTTTTGGCCACCCTTTACGCTTACCTTTATACAATAGAAAAACCAAAGGCTATTGGAGGAACAAATGCCAAAGCAAACAAGCAAAAACAAAAGCCTAAAGAGGAAAAAAAAAGGTTAGAAAACCAATAACATGCTAAAAACACATATCACTGAACATAGATGCATCTTACACTCACCTCTTCCCCCCCCCCCCCCCCCCGAAAAAAAGATCAACACTTAACTAACACGGACAAATAAGGTGCAGTCACACACACACAATGCTGAAGCAATGAAACACAATGACAAAAAGACCTGCACAGAACTACAGACAGGTCGTTAAAAAGCCTCAGGATTTTACAGCACTTTTTCAGCAGTATTTCCGCCCTTTACAGTGCACTTATGTGGTGCACACACATGTGCAGGAAAATTGCGTTGTTCGGGGCAAAAAAAAAAATGTGCGTCCATGCCAGCTACTTTGGATTCAGTTAGTACAATTACACCGCGCATATAATTTGAATGCCATTAGCTTCAAGCACTGGAGCTCTGTTTTTCTTTACTGTTCCTGCAGTATAAGGTAGGTGCTGTTCCCTACAGCACAGGAGTTTTCAGCATCGGCCCAGCACTTCATTTTCTTATCTGGTGATCTCCCATTCACAACTTGAGTGAGTACAAGGCAGTGTATTGTCAAGCTGAATACAAGATGGTGATGCAAGGAAGGGATCAAGGAGTTCCAAATGCAGCTGGGCTGCTTTTATCGCTTTATCCTGAGAAAAAACCACATATGCTCAGTAGATACCAAGGAAGTTTGATAACAGGAGACGGCATGATGTCATAAGGCTGAAGCCGGTCTCCACCCAAAGAGTTTTTAATTCTCCCCAATGTAGCCGCCGCCATCTTGGTACACCCAAAACAATGAAATTGAAAGGGCAACAAGCTCTGCCTACTGGCTTCAGCCCACATAATGGGCCAGATAGGCTCATGCTGTCTCCTGTTATCAAACCTCTTTGGTAATACAAAGAAAGGAGCACAGAAAAATAAATGTGGGTGATCCCGCTGTCATGTTTTCCAGGCAGGAACTGGGTTTGTGAGCCCTTGGGCCACTGCTGAGGAGCGGCAGTGGCAGGCAAAACCACCCCACACAGGGACAAGGCAGAACACTGACAGGGCCAGCTAGACTTCACCTGCGCTTGACCACCGTTCCTCAGGAGTTGAGCCCCTGAGTGCAGGTGACTGGCAGGACTTACCAGACAGGGCCGGAACTGGATACCAGCAGGATACACACAGGGACTAGAACACACAGGGAGGCTAGGCAGAATACTAGACTAAGACTCTCAGACAGACAAGGGACAGAACTGAAAGCTGCAAGCAGCCACTGAAACAGGGAACAAACACTGATAGTGTTATGGTATAAGCCAATCATCAGAATTAAATGTGTAGCATGATGTTGTGTTGGATCAGATACATATATATACACACCAATATATTAGTGCAGCTTTTAAAAATATATATTTGACACTGCAGCAGGACTGGCTTTCCTTCCAAAAGCCCTCTTCCCTCTCCCTTTGGGGAACGTTTAAAAGACATTTAAAAGACAAAGGCACTGCTGCAAGGACCTCACCTCCCCCTTTCCCTCCCTCTTTAACAAAAGACTTCTCAAGTAAGAGACTGCCTCAAGGTTAAATTGACTCTCTTCCTCTGATCAACACAACAAACATCAAAGGTAACCAGTAGAGGCAAGGAGACAAGCAGGTGGGAAAGGTATGAAATACAGCTACTAAAGACAAAAGACACCTGCTGGCTGCCCCAGACAAATCTTATCACAGAAATTCAAGCAGGGAAAACCCTGCACTACAATAAACAATTTGTCAGCAAAATCCAGACAGCAAGTCTTGTGATGTCATAAGGCTATTATCAAAAACAAAATTACAGAGCACATCCGAGGACATGGATTACTGAGACCAAGTCAGCATGGCTTTTGTGTGGGGAAATCTTGCCTGACCAATTTACTTCAATTCTTTGAAGGAGTGAACAAACATGTGGACAAAGGGGAGTCGGTTGATATTGTGTATCTGGATTTTCAAAAGGCGTTTGACAAGGTACCTCATGAAAGGCTACAGAGGAAATTGGAGGGTCATGGGATAGGAGGAAATGTCCTATTGTGGATTAAAAACTGGTTGAAGGATAGGAAACAGAGAGTGAGGTTAAATGGGCAGTATTCACAATGGAGAAGGGTAGTTAGTGGGGTTCCTCAGGGGTCCGTGCTAGGACCGCTGCTTTTTAATATATTTATAAATGATTTAGAGATGGGAGTAACTAGCGAGGTAATTAAATTTGCTGATGACACAAAGTTATTTAAAGTCGTTAAATTGCGACAGGATTGTGAAAAATTACAAGAGGACCTTACGAGACTGGGAGACTGGGCGGCTAAATGGCAGATGATGTTTAATGTGAGCAAGTGCAAGGTGATGCATGTGGGAAAAAAGAACCTGAATTATAGCTACGTCATGCAAGGTTCCACGTTAGGAGTTACAGACCAAGAAAGGGATCTGGGTGTCGTCGTCGATAACACACTGAAACCTTCTGCTCAGTGTACTGCTGCGGCTAAGAAAGCGAATAGAATGTTGGGTATTATCAGGAAAGGTATGGAAAACAGGTGTGAGGATGTTATAATGCCGTTGTATCGCTCCATGGTGCGACCGCACCTTGAGTATTGTGTTCAATTCTGGTCGCCGCATCTCAAGAAAGATATAGTAGAATTGGAAAAGGTGCAGCGAAGGGCGACTAAAATGATAGCGGGGATGGGACGACTTCCCTATGAAGAAAGACTAAGGAGGCTAGGGCTATACAGCTTGGAGAAGAGACGGCTGAGGGGAGACATGATAGAGGTATATAAAATAATGAGTGGAGTGGAACAGGTGGATGTGAAGCGTCTGTTCACGCTTTCCAAAAATACTAGGACTAGGGGGCATGCGATGAAACTACAGTGTAGTAAATTTAAAACAAATCGGAGAAAATTTTTCTTCACCCAACGTGTAATTAAACTCTGGAATTCGTTGCCGGAGAAAGTGGTGAAGGCGGTTAGCTTAGCAGAGTTTAAAAAGGGGTTGGACGGTTTCCTAAAGGACAAGTCCATAAACCGCTACTAAACGGACTTGGAAAACTCCAAAATTCCAGGAATAACATGTATAGAATGTTGTACGTTTGGGAAGCTTGCCAGGTGCCCTTGGCCTGGATTGGCCGCTGTCGTGGACAGGATGCTGGGCTCGATGGACCCTTGGTCTTTTCCCAGTATGGCATTACTTATGAGACCAAGATACCACAATGCTTTGCAAATGCCCAAGGGTCGTGTGCAAACCAGGAAACCAAGACAGAGATACACATGGCATGTCTTCCTGCAGCTTGCAAGAATATAAAAGATAGAAGCTGTTCCAGACAAGCAGATGATGCTTCCCTTCAACTGCAACACAGATTCTTCTCTTCCTGGGACCTGTAGCCACCTGTCTGCTATGAGGATCTCTTCTGCAAACATGTGCTTACCTCATGCTGTTCATACTATGTAACAAGGACTTGTAAGTAACATAACATTTGATCTAGACCTGCTACTTTACTTAAGCACAGATTATCTGTAAAGATCTTTAAAAAAACCTACCTCTCGTGTGCATTTGTATATTAAATCAACCTTTTTGAAGCTAAAAATACGATCTCTTTGTGTTCTGAGTATATGGTATCTTTTATATATACTTAATTTATTTAATTTATTGCAATTATCACCTTTGGTGATTGGTGGAGAAATTAATATCCTAAAACTTATAAATACAGCGCCTGCTCTTAAATTATAAACAGTAGCGAGTGCTCTAGAGCTCTTTCCCCCAAGATAAATAATTTCTTGTAACATTTTTATTGGTGCAGAACGTGGGCAGATATACTGTACGAGTGAAGTAACGGTGTTCTTAAATTATATTTTTGTATTTTGCTGCAATACTGTGCGAGTGAGGTAGCGGTATTCTTAAATTATATTTTTGTATTTTGCTGCTTTATAGAGACCTGAGTATCAGGTTTCATTAATTAAACTTCCAATTGATAAATTGATAAGGTTTTCAGGTATTCAAAATGTTATGCTGGATGGATATTTGGGCTTTGCCAGTATGGCAATATCTAAGTACTTACACGCTTATTGCGCTTATGTACTGTATAACAAAAATTTTAGGCATGCTCTGGCATAAAATAAAAACCAGTTTTGCAGTTTCTTTTGAGGAGGACATAGATAACCCCACTTTGCCTAAGCAATGCGTAGAATCCTCTGGCCCTAATCCTTGGACCCATAAAGTAACTGATGATATTTCCATCCCCTCTGATATTAAAACAAAATGTGACATATTCAATTAAGTCAGGGAGCAAGAGGAATTCTGCCTGTCTCTGGTTAATGTGGACCATTTATAAGAAAGCCTTAAAAGAACATGCAGAATTGAATGAGAAGTTACTAACCAAAGAGAGAGAATGCATGCAGGTAGACACAGAAAAGGATTTTTTGATCACAATGGCTAATTGCTTAAATTATCAATTAAACTATTCCAAACAGCAGATAGCGCAACATCAAGCTCAGGAGAGTAAAATGAAAGCCCATATTTTAGCTTTAGAAATGCAGGCCAGCCAGGTTCCAGACTTGAAGCATTTAATCAGAGAATTAATACTGCAAATGCCACATATAGATGAGAATATTGTTCATGTACACTGTCACAAGGAGATAGAAACCTTAAGACAAAAATTACAGGATGCTCGTATGCAGGTCTCAACCATTACGGGTCTCCCATGTGCCCCTCCAGACCCAAACACAGCTACAGCCATGCCTGTCTCAGCCATGGTAACAGTATCACAGTCCACACCCATAGCAGGAGGTTCAACTAGAACCATTAGTTCCCAGGCCCCCTCACAGCATCCAAAACCCCAGTGCATAGGAACACAACCTGCTCTGCAGTCTAATTTAAATGCTCATGATTCAGCTCTTCAACACACAGATGCACCACCTGGGCTGCATTCTGATCTAAGCTCCCATAGAAGGGACCTCTAATAAGAGAATCAGCTCCTCAGTATGTAGCTACTGAAAACCGCCAGCATGCATGTGACATTTTAAGATCTCATGGTGAGAATATTTCATATTGGGAAAATAAACCCACTAGTACCCTTACTGCAAGAGCCTTGCAGATATTGCAGATAGCTAACAATAACAAGAGAAACCTGCCCCCAGATAAGCAGAAACCTATAACTGCAGGTCCTATGGTACCAGACACTGACATATTCTCAGGCCTCCTTGAAATTTAATTCCTATAAACATGAGGAGACACATCCAGCCTGGACTGGACTTCTCCACAGCATGACCCACTCTGCATATGGCAGTGGGATCCAGGTGGTTGATTTTTAGAATAGGTTGGACAGGAATATAGAAAAAGTTTTTGCAATAAACCTTTTGTAACACTGTAAATAGTTTCTAAGGATTTAAAATGTAGCTTCTATTGTTCTTTTGAATGTGTAAGATTTAATAATGTCTCTCTGCAATAAGTAAGATTTAAAGATGTAGCTTCTATTGTGACTATAGTATGTTTGAGAAATAGATGTACCTATATAATATTGTTTAAGGATTTCAAAATGTCTTTTTCTGATGAGTGACTCCCACTGGAGTTGAAACTAAAATACTGGGTAAGAAGTTTTAAAATTGCCTCTTTCCAATAAGTAACTCCCACTTGAGCTGAAACTTAATATTGTGCTTTAATGTGAATTAACAAGATATGCTTACTTTTATAGAAAAGAAACTAAAGCCTGTCTGCACGCTGCTTGTATACTATGGTCTAAGATTATAGGAAGGAACTGCGGAACAAGAGAGGGATCCCCTACCAGAACCAGCCATGTGACCTGCTAATATTAATGTGAAAGTGTCTTATTCTTGTCTTTTTCAGAGTTCGAGTTTCTACTTATGAAATAGTGATCCTGTTCTACTTATGAGATATTAATACTTTTAATGGTGCTAGTAATTAATATATACATGGCTATCTCAGATACCTGTTCTACATTTTAAAATAGATCTATGCCTCTTCTACATTTTTAAATGAATAGATCTATACCTGTTCTACTTACGAGATAGTGACATGTATAATTTTGCTAATTGTTGCTTATTTCTAAATGAATGAAACTGCTGTGGTAATCCAAATGGATGCCACAAGTGCTGCTTTTGGTGCTTTTTGTGCTTTATTAATTTTGCTAATTGTTGCTTATTTCTAAATGAATGAAAATGCTTTGGCAATCCAAGATGGATGCCGCGTACGTTGCTTTTGTGCTTTTTGTGCTTTATTTGCAGGTTAAGCTCAAGCCTGGATCTGGAATGGACGATCGGAGACCTAAAGACCTACTAGAGCTCCTTGTTTGTTTGTCATGTGGTCTCCATGTTATATGTTTGTTTTATTTTATGGGGTACCCAAGAAACTATACACAGACATTAATAGACCCTCCCTACTAACAGTCCCTCCATTAGTTCACATTGTCCAAGAAAGAAAGGAAAAAGACCATTTTCACTGGCAGAAAAGCTACAGAAAAGATTATTATACAAGCTACAGACATATATTAAGTTCTACCAATTGCTATCTAAGGTTATATATTCACATGTGTATATTTGAAAATATGAGCAAAGGTTTCTCTTTATATGATCTACCAGATACAGTCAGTATACTGAATGTTTCTAACCTTTTTAGTTTATTCTACATCACAGCCAGTACATACAAAATGCTCTCTCTGGAATGAAATATTGGCTGTGTGCAAAGCACAATTAACATATCTTTTCTAAATTCTTTACAACATTAAACACATGAGTATTGTCTATTAATTTGCTACATTAAACACTGCTAAAGCAGATAAATATGGTAACCTTTTACCACACTCATTACCCATAAATAGTTTCTCTCTAAAAAAAAAAAGTTTCTCTCTGAAAAAAAAAAAAGTTTCTCTCTGAAAGGTATTTCATGGCACTATACCATGACTCTGTTTTTGCTTATTTGGTCAATAATTAAGTAGATATTGTGGTATAGGATTGATAAGAATAATTTTCTTTTTGTGTATTATTATGATAATTGAATACATATGCCTTTCTTATTTCTAATGATAACAGTAGTATAGCAGTTCCATATTACCATTCTTGTTTCTGTATTAGAACTATCTGTCCTTCTATTATTGCTAATGATGCACTGTTCATAGTAAGTGATTTTAGTAATTACAGACCAATGCTGCAGTATGTTCCCAATGATTTATCCATACACACCCCTGAACTACTACCTATTCCCTTAGATGTTATTGCTATCAATACATCAGTTAGCCTCTGAAATAGAGAATATAGGGAAACATTCACAGAGTATTTTTCCTTGGAATGTCAAACGCTGAGAATATGACTGAATAGATTGGTCCATCCCATTGCGGTGGTAAATTGGTCAATTGCGCGCACTCATGCTATTGATTTGGCTAGCATACTGGGTAAGATATCCTGTGGCATAAACTTGGGAGCAGCCTATGCCCCTGAGCAGGTGACACAAAAAGAGAAAGTCTCTGGGAAATAGAGCAAGGTGACGCTTCTGTGGCTGAAGTCATATAAAGTGTACTTGCAAGCCTATTTTAAACCAGAGCAAAGCCACACTCTGCCACCTGACTGACTAGAAGTCTAATGAAACTGACCACAGAAAACTTAACCCTAGCTACCTAAATGTAAGGCATGAGTAACAGCAAACAAAATTAATAATGATGAGTCTTTTTGCTTATAACAGTCATATTCCAGCTAAGGACATATTCCAAGATTCATAGTAGATGACCACAGGAGAAGACCTGCACGGTCCATCCAGTCTGTTCAATGTCCACTATTAAAAGAGTCACCTCTCCCAATACACATGCCCATGTAAACAGTTTAGTATCTTTGCTACTGTTCTTTTTGAAATTATGCTACTGTACTAGGTTAGAGTTTTTAATTTTAGCTTTTATAGTTTTTATGGTTCCTCATTCCAATATATTAAAAATTTATTGTATCTCGGAACCAAGAGAGGGAATGTTATGGTATAAGCCAATTGTCAGAATTCAGAGTTATTGATTTTATGTATATATAAAAATGCAGCTTTTAAAAGATGTATTGAAACTGCATTTCAATACCTTCTTTCAACTTTTCCTTTTCAACTTTTCCTTGGGAACTTCTGATAGCAGGACTAGTCAATTACAAACACTTAACAGAGACAAAGGGGTACTGTGCTTCAAAGAGAAATAAAACTCTCTCTGCCCTCCCACCTAAAAAGACTGAACAAAAGCATGACTAAGGTGGATACTTGAAGAATCACATAGAGGCTTATTTTCAAAGCACTTAGCCTCCCAAAGTTCCATAGAAATCTATGGCACTTAGCCTCCCAAAGTGCTTTGAAAATATGCCTCATAGACATCTCCACCAGCAGACAGATAGTCTGGAAAAGGCATAACTCCAGCTATTAACAAAGACTTCAGAGGGGAAAACCATAAACAAGACATTTGCTTGTCAAACCATTTGGTAGTTACCTCAGATATGTATACCTGCCCCCTCCCATCAGCTTTCAGACATGTGCAGAAAGGAAGGACTTATAATGTGTATCTGCTCCAGAGACTGAGCAGGAAGCCTTTTCACATCAAAAGACCATTTGTCAGCAAAATCCAGACAGCAAGTCTTGTGATATCATAAGACATGAGACCAAGATACCACAATGCTTTGCAAATGCCCAAGGGTCGTGTGCAAACCAGGAAACCAAGACAGAGATACACATGGCATGTCTTCCTGCAGCTTGCAAGAGTATAAAAGATAGAAGCTGGTCCAGACAAGCAGATGATGCTTCCCTTCAACTGCAACACAGATTCTTCTCTTCCTGGGACCTGTAGCCACCTGCCTGCTATGTGCTTACCTCATGTTCTGCAAACATGTGCTTACCTCATGCTGTTCATACTATGTAACAAGGACTTGTAAGTAACATAACTTTTGATCTAGACCTGCTACTTTACTTAAGCACAGATTATCTGTAAAGATCTTTTAAAAAAACCTACCTCTCGTGTGCATTTGTATATTAAATCAACCTTTTTGAAGCTAAAAATACGGTCTCTTTGTGTTCTGAGTATATGGTATCTTTTATATATACTTAATTTATTTAATTTATTGCAATTATCACCTTTGGTGATTGGTGGAGAAATTAATATCCTAAAACTTATAAATACAGCGCCTGCTCTTAAATTATAAACAGTAGCGAGTGCTCTAGAGCTCTTTTCCCCAAGATAAATAATTTCTTGTAACAAAAGATAAGGGACAGGACTGAAAGCTGCCAGGCAGCCACTGAACAAGAAACACAGACAACCTAGAACTAGACAAAGACATACAAACAAGAAACAATACTGGGAAACAAGCAATACAGTACAAGAAGCTACACAAAGACTAAATTAGAATCAGGCAAGAATACAGACTATAAACTGGACTAGGCAGAAGTGCAGCAGCACCCCAACATACCAGGGCCTTAGGCAATGCAAAGGCAAAGCAGAGAGTCTCCAAATGGCTAATATGCCCAGCAGCAGCTGAGATTCACAGCTGCAGCAATCACCAGGCAGCTACGGGTGCTGTGCAGGCTCAGCTGCAGCAATCACCAGGCAACTACAGGTGCTGTGCAGGCTCAAACAAGACAAGCAAGTCTGGCAGGCCGGAAGATCCAGACTGGACTGGGCTGAAGTCTGGAACTGGAAACAGCACACAGACAATCCAATGCAGCCACCAGGTCTGGCCACCAGCGGGCAAGAGGAACACAAACCAAAACACAGGCAGAAAGCATACTGAAACACAGAGAGGCCTAATACACACAGGTGCAGTATAGTAGAGCACTCAGAGCCATGCTGGAAGCAGCCAACACACAGGGACAGAGACAGAACTAACTCAGGAAGACCAGACAGAAGCCAGCTCAGAAGCTGACTGCCAGAAATAAGGTGAGCCTGAGAAGGGTCACGACCACAGACGTGACACCCGCATATTCTCTTACATGAAAAGATTAGCAAAGGAGGTGGGTATGGAAGAACTCTTTGAGATCCAGGTGGGGAATTTGCCAGTTGAACTAAAATAGCTCTATTTATGCCTGTAAATAGAAATCTCCACATTTAATAATGCCTTTTAATATATGTTTGTGATACGAAAAGTCTTGTATAGTCTTACGCTTGAAAGTAGCCAGCCAAATTCATCAGTATTAACTCCAAATATACAGGGGACAGGGTTGACTTCTTTATTTGCCAGTAGCTCTTTAGGGCTCTTTCGAAGAACGACACCATCCATAACAAAATGGAACCGAACAGTTTTCTGAAAGAAGAAAATGCAGCAGGTTATGAGTCAATTCCTTCTCTAGCAGAAAGGATTAGCAAGGGTCTAAATGCATGGACAGGTGCAAAACAACCCACGGTCCGTCCCCCCCCCCCCCCCCCCCCGCCTTATGATCTTCCATGGCACAATACATCTCCCAATCCTCCTCCCTCCTAAACCAGTGGCTGTGACAGGAGTGATGCCCCAGATGAACTGCCCATGAGTGCCAAAGTTTAAAATGGCACTGCAGATCCCTAGCTGTATTCAATTGCAGAATGGTCATAATAATCTCTCTCTCGGCACATGAACCAGCACTAGTGTCACAGAAGATTTAGAGAAAATCCAGTGCTGGAAACATATCAACTGCTTCAGGTTAGGGAAAGATTCTGCAGCAAGGTTTACAAAATTAATTTGGTTGCATACTTGCGCATAATTTGAATATACCCAAAGTAAATTTTTTATGCTAACATTTTTATATGTTTTCATTTGAAAAATTGGATCAATATTAAAATCTGGCAGTGAGTCATGGCATTTGAAAGAATTTGTATTATCAGAGCCTGGAGTGGACTAGCAGTGGTCTGGGCCCTTGGGTAGTAAAGGTCATTGGACCCCCCTGGCTGCTTCCCCCACCCCCTCCCGCATGCTACAGCCCCAGTGCAGCTGCTGCTTCCCTCCCACATACTACAGTCCCCCACCTTTGCTCCCAGCAACCTCCCTGCACATTATAGCCTCCTGAGCCTCAGTGAGTACTCCCTAGTCCTACCTTGAAAGTAGAGAGTTGCACGGGGACAGAAATCCTACCCATCCCCGCCCATCCCTGCTGGAATCTTACCCGTCCCCACCCATCCCCGCTGGAATCTTACCCGTCCCCACCCATCCCCGCAAAAATTTAAACCATCCCAACCCGTCCCCACCCGTCCCCGCAAGAATTTAACCCATCCCCGTAAGAATTTAATAGTACATAAAAGAAAGTTCCAGTCAGCTCCCTTTCTGGATTTGAGCCACAGCACTGTAGGCAAGGACGGACCGGAAGTTGGAACTTGGAACACTCTGGTGCGCACATGTAAGATTTGTCTCTGATTCACTGGGATTGTGTGCTGAGAGGCCACCACATGCACGCGCCAGTAGGTCAGGTGACATCTGATTCTCGTGCCTGTGTCAGAGCTGAGGTCTGTGCACCAGCCTGGGAGCAAAGAGGATTAATAGTAACATAGTAAGTGACAGCAAATAGAACTGAACGGTCCATCCACTCTGCCCAATAGTCACACTCATGATCAATTCATCATTAAATCAATGAGTGTGATATTATATACTTGATTATGGTCTTTCTTTCGTGTTTCTAGAACAAAGACCACAGGAGTCTATCTGGCCCCATCCTTATGTTCCAACTGCTGGAGTTGCCATCGAAGCCCACTCCAGCCTATTCATGTTCTCATTTGTGAGACACAGACCGTAAAAGTCTGTCCAGCACTGTCCTCATGTTCCAGCCACTGAAGTTGCTGTCTAAGCCCTTTCCAGCCCATCCTACACCAGATTGCTATGTATGAGACACAGAACATACAAGTCTGCCAGGTATCAGCCCTAGTTCATCACAGCCAGAGTCGCCATCTAAGCGTCACTTGACACATCCACACACATGCAGCCATTTAAGGTTAGCTTTTATATAACTTCCATTTTCTAATTAGAGATCCTCTGTGTTCATCCCACGCCTTTTTGAATTCCGTCATCATTTGTGACTCTACCACCTCCTTAATGGAAGACTTTCCACATTTATGCTGTTAAATCAAGGAAGAAGAGGAGGAGGAGACAGCACTCAAATAAATTGGTATTCGGTAGATGAGAGGCTGGTGCAGGTGCAGCTTACACTTCCACAGGAAGCCCACAGAACTGGTTCCATCCCCGCGGGAACCCCGCAGAACTGCTTCCATCCCCGCGGGAACCCCGCAGGAACTGCCTCCGTCCCCGCGGGAATCCCGCGGGTTCCGCGGGATTCCCGTGGGGACGGAAGCCGTGCAGCTCTCTACTTGAAAGTCCCTAGTGGTCTAGTGTCTTCGTCAGGAGAAGGAAAGAATTCCACTCTTTCCTACCCACTGCTGCTACTCTGCCCAGCACCACCATGTTTTCAAAATGGCTGCCAAGACTTCTCATGGCTACAGGAAGTTTTAGCAGCCATTTTGAAAACACAGTGATGCCAGGCAGAGCAGTGGGCAGGAAAGAGTGGGGTTCTTTCTTGTCCCCAAAGAGGCCACTAGACCACCATGGCCCTTCAAGTTGGGATTGGGGAGGGCTAGAGATACCATATGGCTCCAGAAAAAGGAGGACACTGATCCAGTCTGGGTTTGGCTTCCATTAAAAGCAATAGAAGTAAAACCTAGACTGGCTCAATCTGACCTCCTTTTTCTGGAGCCATATGGTAACCCTAGGGAGGGCCCACTGAGATACAGGGGTCTTTAATGTGTCGGGGGAGAGGTATCCTCTGGGCCCCCTAGAGTTTCTGGGCCCTCGGGCACTGCCTGGTTGCCTGTGTGGTCAGTCCACCCATGATCAGAGCTACTAAAGATAAGTAGCAACACTGAATATATGTCAAGAATACTTATTCATCCTCTATACATTTAGCTAAATTATGACAGCCATTTTGCTGGCCTAAATTAAATCGCTTAGGGGTCTTTTTACTAAAGTGCGCTAGAAAGTGGCCAGTGCAGCAGTTAGCGTGTGGGTTTGCCATGCATTCTGGCCACTTTCTATCACAACAAAAAAATAGCTGCGGTTGGCTTATTTTTAATAGCGGTAAGGGCTCCCACACTGCTCTTGCACTAATCAGATAGTGCGCAGTAATGTGCCCGCGCTACCCAATTAGCAAAGGCAAAGCTACTCTACGCCCACAGACATGCCTCCTATGGCTTAGTAAAAGGGCTTAGTTTACTAACAAATAACAGAGTAGTTTGCAACATCATAATGAAATAAAGTAAAAAAGTAAGAGAAAGTAAAACTAAAACAGGTTAATAAAACCAAACATCAAGACATTGGAGCCTGGTGCAACGCACAAGCACACCAAAAGCTTATCTTTAGCATGCTTAATGATCCACATTCACTATTGTTAAATTATTAAAGAGCATCTTGATAGATTATTTTTAAGAAGGCCTAATATAAATATCACATAATATGGACTCTAAAGAAGAAAGTTATTAAGTTGTGCTAGGGCTTTAAGTCACATTATTTGCCCATTAAAGGGTACTAAACTATCTGGCCCTATTTTATGCCTATGCACTTTGAAAATGAGTGGCATAGGGCCTGATTTTCGAAAGAGATCGCCGACCATCTTCCGACACAAATTGGGAGATGGCCGGTGATCTCCTGAAGTCGGCCAAATCGGTTTAATCGAAAGCAGATTTTGGCCGGCTTCAACTGCATTCCGTCGTGGGGCCGGCGAAAGTTCAAGGGGGCGTGCCGGCATGGTAGCGAAGGCGGGACGGGGACGTGCGTTGAGATGGCCGGCTTCACCTGATAATGGAAAAAAGAAAGCCGGCCTTCACGAGAATTTGGTCTGCTTTATTTGGACCCTTTTTTTCCAGGTCCAAGTCCCCAAAAAGTGCCCGAACTGACCAGATGACCACCGGAGGGAATCGGAGATCACCTCCCGACGCCCCCAGTGGTCACTAACCCCCTCCCACCCTCAAAAAAACAACTTTCAAAACTTTTTTTGCCAGCCTCTATGCCAGCCTTAAATGTCATACTCAAGTCCATCGCAGCAGTATACAGGTCCCTGGAGCAATTTTAGTGGGTGCAGTGGACTTCAGGCAGGCGGACCCAGGCCCATCCCCCCTACCTTTTACACTTGTGGAGGTAAATAGGAGCCCTCCAACCCCCCCCCCCCCAAAACCTACTGTATCCACATGTAGCTGCCCCTTCACCCCTTAGGGCTATGGTAGTGGTGTATAGTTGTGGGGAGTGGGTTTTGGGGGGCTCAGCACCCAAGGTAAGGGAGCTATGCACCTGGGAGCTATTTTTATTTATTTTTTTTACTTTTTAGAAGTGCCCCCTAGGGTGCCCGGTTGGTGTCCTGGCATGTGAGTGGGACTAGTGCACTATGAATCCTGGCCCCTCCCACGACCAAATGCCTTGGATTTGGTCGGGTTTGAGATCGCCGGCTTCGGTTTCCATTATGGGCAAAATCCGAGGCCGACCATCTGAAACTCGGCCATCTCTGACATTTGTCCGGCCCAACCATATTATCGGAAAAAAAGATGGCCGACCATCTTTTTCGAAAATACGGTTGGCTCTGCCCCTTCGCGGCGCCATCCTCGGAGATGGCCGGTGCCGTTCAATTATCCCCCTCATAGTGATCCACATAGAGAAGGTGGACTACACATGGATGAAATGTCAGAGAGAACCTTTTCAATCACAGTATTGGGGGGGGGGGGGGGGGGGGGTGCACAAATTCAGAGTCCTGAGTATCTGAGAATCATCCCTGCTCCTGGTTCAGTTTCAATTGATTAGTCAGGAGCTGCTTCAGTAACTAGTCTAGAGGCTGCACAGTCTGTCCATCACCATTTGCTGGAGACAGAGAAATACTAATTATCTGATGCTGCACGGTGCCTTTGTGAGGTGAAGCATGCAGGACTTCTTTTTTTCCTCTGTCTTCATCCACAAGTCAACAGACACAACCAAGAGGTTCTGGACTGGTGTGGTAAGCACATAAAGAAACATGTATTTGCATTATGATAAGGGGGAGGGGCCAATACACTTGTCTGCCTAGGGCACACCAAAGAGTGAATCCTGCCCTGTAGATTCCTAGTTCTTATGAACCAGAACTGTACCTACCAGGCTGGTAGAAATGTTAAGCATCTCTTCTTCAGTTTTCATCCTTAAACACTCAACCAGTGCAGCAGAACTCATCTTGCAGCCAGAGACATCAGCTGCTTCCTGCAGAAAATAAGCACAAAACAGACCCCATTCTTCAATGAATTATCTGTAAGGCATCGTATTGATTATGTGATCTAGTAAATATGGATTTGAAAACCACCTTTGCGAGGCTGTATTTGTGCTATGGTAACCCTGCAAGTTTTTCATAGCCTTTGAAAGTTTCTATTGGAGAAACTTTAATATATAAACATCCTCCCCCTAATTCTATAAAAGGTGCCTCAAGATGTACGTGCACATCTTAAATAATTAGCCAACCAATTAGTGCTAATTGTCATTTTAACAAGCAATTAATCAGTAATTAGAATCAAGATGTATGTGCCTAAATTTTAAGCACATCCTGGAAAAAGGGGCACAGAAATGGGAGGGTTATGGGTGGGGCGGAGCATGGACATGGATTTAAGTTTCATGCACAATTCAGTGGCGTAGCCAGACTGCCAATTTTGGGTGGGCCTGAACCCAAAGTGGGTGGGCACAAATTTTTCTCTCTACCCCACCCCCCACCAGCAAAATTTAGTCACACTCAGATGCATTTGTCACTCAGGGTAAAGTGCTGCTTTTCAGTGCATCCGATTTCAGACAATTTATTTAATAGCCTAATCCTTTTCAGTGAGCTTTCAGAGGCCAAAACCTCCTGCCTCAGGTCAGTATAATGCTGTTACGGTATCCTCTCCTGACCTAAGGAAGGAAGTATTGGTCTCTGAAACTTTATTAACACCATATTACTTTATCCTAAATTAAAAATAAAATTATTTTCTTTACCTTTGTTGTATGGCCATTTACTTTTTCTCATTGTGTTGCTCCCAGTCTCTAGATTCCGCTTTCCTTCGTTTTCGCTTAACTCTTCTGCCAGGGTTTCCTGGCCATTTGTCATTTTTCTCTCCTTTTTCTTTGCTTTCTTCAATATTTTTCTGCCTCTCTCTGTGTCCAGATTTAATTCATTCTTACTATCCATTCTTTAATTTCCTTCATCTACTTATGGCTTTTCATCTTTTTCTCACCCATGTTCTCCCGATGCCCCTTCCTCTTATTCTCCAATCTTTCACTACTCCCCTTTTCCATGCAGCAGCTCTCCCCATCCTTCCAATAGTCTCCCCTCTTTCTTTCTGCATCCTTCCATCCAGTGTCACCTCTTTCTCCCTACCCTTCCATCCAGCGTCTCCTCTCTTTCTCTCCCCATCCTTCCACTTATCTACCCTCTCTCCTGATCCTTCCATCTAATGTCTCTCTCCCTCCTTCTAACCAGTGTCTCTCTACCCTTTTCTGTTCAGTGTCCCTTCTCTTTCCACATCCTTCCAGTCTCTCTCCTTTCTCTCTGCATCCTTTCATCCATCTCCCCTCTTTCTCTCCCCATCCTTCCGTTTTCCCTCTTTCTCTGCCATCCTTCCGTCTGTTTTCCCTCTTTCTCTCCCCATCCTTCCATCTGTTTTCCCTCTTTCTCTCCCCATCCTTCCATCTGTTTTCCCTCTTTCTCTCCCCATCCTTCCATCTGTTTTCCCTCTTTCTCTCCCCATCCTTCCATCTGTTTTCCCTCTTTCTCTGCCATCCTTCCATTTGTTTTCCCTCTTTCTCTCCCCATCCTTCCATTTTCTCTCTCTCTCTTCCATCCTTCTGTCTGTTTTCCCTCTCTCTCTCCCGTTTTCCCTCTCTCTGCCATCCTTTCATCTGTTTATCCCTCTTTCTCTCCCCATCCTTCCGTTTTCCCTCTTTCTCCCCATCCTGTCATCCGTTTTCCCTCTCCCGATTCAGGCCCACTCGATTCAGGCCCGCCAGCCCCAGCTCCCATTGCCGGCCACTGCTGCTTTTCCTGTTGAGCAGCAGGGCCGGCGCTACAAAAAGAAGAAGCGCTCAGCTGACTGAGCTGAGTGCCAATGCTAACGCCGCAAAAAAATGTTTAATAAAAAGCACGGCACCGCAGGCAGCCTCGAAGCATTGGCTGCTGGCTCTGCAGGCTCTGCAGGCTCCTCCCGTCTCTTACGTCACTGCCCCAGGGGCAGTGACGTAAGAGACGGGAGGAGCCTGCAGAGCCTGCAGAGCCAGCAGCCAATGCTTCGAGGCTGCCTGCGGTGCCGCGCTTTTTTTAAACATTTTTTTGCGGCGTTAGCATTGGCGCTCAGCTCAGTCAGCTGAGCGCTTCTTTTTGTAGCGCCGGCCCTGCTGCTCAACAGGAAAAGCAGCAGTGGCCGGCAATGGGAGCTGGGGCTGGTGCGGGCCTGGAAGAAAAGTGGGTGGGCGGGCCAGAGCTGAAATTGGGTGGTGCAAATGGATGCGCCTAAATGTAAGCACAATCCCCTACATTTAAATGCTTTAGGCACGGCTTATATAACAGTGCTCAGTGGGTTTTTCTGGTTCCAAGTTTTTAGGCGCCCCTATGTGTAGTCAGCCAGAAATGAAACAAACAGAAAAATGGCTATTTTATGGCTGCATTAGAAATAGACTTAGCACGTGGGAATGACCTACGCTAGGATGCAATTAAGCTCATTTACTAGAATAGCCACGAAAATATGCACAAGATTTTCAAAATGCCCCGTGCATGTACTTCCCTTCCCTCTGCCTAACCCCATCCTTTTCCCTAGGCTGGTAAAAGGACCCATGTTGTGAATAAGATACCGTGAATAACCTTTGGTAACTGCCCTTGTGGGAAGTAGTTTTATAAAAGGATGTCAATGTGACAAGTCCTAAAATGTGCCTATTTTAGGAAGACAACCTAAATGTCTATGTACCTTTACCAAATAGACTCCCAGATCCACCACCATTGTTGCCAGAGAATGTGGTAAAGGTGGTTAGCTTAGCGGAGTTTAAAAAAAGGTTTGGCCAGCTTCCTAAATGGACTTGGGGAAAATCCACTATTTCTGGGATAAGCAGTATAGAATATGTTTTGTACTTTTGGGGGGGGGGGATCTTGCCAGGTACTTATAACCTGGATTGGCCACTGTTGGAAACAGGATGCTGGGCTTGATGGACCTTTGGTCTTTCCCAGTATGGCAGTAATTATGTACTTATGTGCACCAATGTCCATACATTAAATTTACACCTGCTCTGAAAAAGGTATAAAATGCGTGCATGCAGTGTACCATAGTAATTCTATAATCTGAGCTCCTACATTTACAGGCCATACACCTATGCCCTATTCTGTAAATTTATGCATATCTGCTGTAGCAATGATTTTACAAGTGGCCTTGGTAGTGAACCCATTTAAGCACGTAGGGGGAGGCTATATAAGGTGCCTAAAAAATCTACGCGTATCCATTTACGCCAACGAAAATGTGGAATAAATCCCAGTGTGTAGATTTAGGCGCACTGGGCCATATTCTATAACTAGGCACATAAATTTCAGAACTCCCATGAAACACCCATTTCCCCACCTATAACCGTGCCCCTTTTTGCCTGCATGCGTTAGAAGTTCAACGCACATCTTTACAGAATATGCTTAGTGACTTGCGCGCCTAAATTCTAATCAGTGCTCATTATTGTTTGTCATGTAACATGCATTGCTATAGAATCCACGCCAAAGGGTGCGTGATATAGAATCTGGGGATGACTTATAGAATATTGTAAATTATGAATGCATCATCAGAAGTTAGACACACACACATGCGAGCTCTATGGCTGGGCTCACACCTGAGCGAATATGCATGTATATACCCGGTTATGCAACTATTCTATAAAGGAAAGCAGGCACCTATTTTCCTTTATAGAACATGCAAATAATTATTATATATATATATATATATATATATATATATATATATATATACACACTAGTAAAACGTGCCCGTTTCTTGCGGCAATGAAACGGGCGCTAGCACGGTTTCCTTCCGGACCTCCCCCCCCCACTCACCCTGTCGGCGTTCGTCCGCCATTGTTGCGGACCTCGGCACGCCACCTTCAATCTGCTGACATTGCTCCGCCCTCGACGTCATCACGTTTGATGTGAGGGCGGGGCCCCAACACAGTGTTTTTGGTGGCTTCACCACCACGAAGGCTTCGAACCGGAAGGAAGTGCCCGGAGGACCTGACAGTGACGAGTGACGCCAGTGTCCTCAGAACGTTGAGGGTGAGTTTTATTATTATATATATATATATATTTGACAGTGCTTATATCCCACAATTTCCCACCTTTGGCAGGCTCAATGTGGCTTACAACATTTGAAGAACAAATAGACAGGGTACAATAAATGGAAAGGGGTAAGCAGGGCAGAGAGGTAAGGATAAAGAAATGGGTCAGTCCATAATGGCAGCATCCTGAGGTCAGTGAGGCTGGACAGGATCTTTGGGGTACGCTTGCTCAAATAAGCAGGTCTTAAGCGACTTCCTAAAAGTCAGATGGTCCTGAACCGTTTTCACTGATTTTGGTAGGGCATTCCACAAATGAGTACCGATGTAGGCAAAGGTGGAAGCATACGTGGTTTTATACTTCAGCCTAGAACACGCAGGGTAATGGAGGGTTAAGTAAGAACGGACAGTTCTGAGTGAGTTTCTTGGTGGTAAGTGGACAAGGGCATCCATGTACGCAGGGGCTGCTCCATAGAGAATCTTGTGGACTAGGGCACAGAATTTAAAAGTTATACGTTCTTGTACAGGAAGCCAATGTAATTTCTCGCGAAGTGGGCTGGAACTGGTGAACTTTGACACTCCATAGATGAGTCGAGCTGCTGTGTTTTGGACGGTTTGTAGCTTCTTTAGGACACACACACTGAGTTATAGAATTACCCCCATTGGGGTAGTTTCTGTTCAAGGCGCACATATTTAGGCTCCGGGAAAGTGCACACTAAACAGCTATTCTATAAAAATAAGTATGCATGGACTTTCGGTTGCAGAATAGCGACTCAAGTCTGCATTTATTCACGCCCATTTAGTTGCCCACTTATGCCAGCTCAAGGGGTGCCTAAATGTAACAAATGCATGTGTAAATGCCGGTATTCTGCAACCTAGAAATGCATATTCTGGGCACATCCCTAACCTGCCCATGCCCATCACATGTCAATGCCCCCTTTGAAGATGTGCACCCTAGAATTTAAGCATCTAGGTTATAGAATAGCAACTAAGGGTAGCTCAGTGTGAAACTACAAATTGATGCCAATTAACAGTCAATTATTATAAAAAAAACTGCACAGGCAACTGACCTTATCCTATAACTGCATGCACAAATTTACTAGTACTACTAGTAATTTCTGTAGCGCTACTAGATGTGCGCAGTTCTGGACACATTATATACAGGTACTACTGGGCTCACAATCTAAGGTGTCTTTTGTACCTGGGGCAACGGAGGGTTAAGTGACTTACGCAGGGTCAAAGGGAGCTGCAGTGGGAATCAAAGCCTCTTCCCCAGGATCTCTCTTATTTTTTTTTAAGTTTATTTTCAAATGTGAACAGCATTGCGCATAGCATCAACAGTACCCAGAAACCAGCGCCAAAAGAGGAAAACAGCGTCTCTCAGGGTTTAATCTGGATACATTGCACACAACAAAAACAATACAACAGCAGCAGGAACAGTCACTGCACTGACCCTTAGGCTGCTCCTCCACTCCAATTTGCATGCCGTTTTTTTTAATATATAGAATTTGGGGGATTGTGTGTACTGGTCGATGTGGAGCGTCTGTTTACGCTTTCCAAAAATACTAGGACAAGGGGGCATGCGATGAAGCTGCAGTGTGGTACATTTAAAACGAATCGGAGGAAATATTTCTTCACTCAACGCATAGTTAAACTCTGGAATTCGCTGCCGGAAAAAGTGGTTAAGGCGGTTAACATAGCGGACTTCAAAAAAAGGTTGGACGGCTTCATGGAGGAAAAGGCCATAGAATGTTATTGAATGGACAAGGGAATAATACACTATTTCTAGGAGGGGCAGGACAAATTGCTTGTTCTTTTGGCCGCTGTCGGTGACAGGGTGCTGGGCTCGATGGACCCTTGGTCTGTCCCAGCATGACGATGCTTACCTACTTATGCACCTGCTTATTTTATATAATGCCACTTTAATGTAAAGCTCTAGTTCCCAAAATAGGCATACCATTTAAGAGGCCTCATCAGTGGCGTTCCATATACTCATCGCTAGTGAGACTGATGCACCTCCTTCTTTATTGGTCTGTTCATTTTTACTTGTGAAATTTTTTAATTCAACTTCAAAGTTATAAATTCAAATACTTATGAAATACTCATTTCAAACTTTGTCGGCTAGGGATCACTTCTGACATAACTCATGCTTCGTGGGGGGAAGACGACATATTGTAGATATATTAGTGATAGGAGGAAGTGCAAAAGTGGCATTGTGAGAGTCAAAGGCGAAGGGGAGGAATATGCAGAAGCTGACAGAGACGAGGCAGAATTGCACAACAAATATTTCGGTTCTGTGTTCACAGCTGAAGAGCCAGGAGTAGGATTGCACAAGACACACAAATAGAAATGGAGGGGTGGCTAGTGGTAGTCCATGAACAGTTTCCAGAGAACTATAAGGTACTTTTACTAAGGTGCACTGAAAAATGGCCTGTGCTGTTGTAGGCACATGTATTGGACGTGCACAGGTCCATTTTTCAGCATGCTTGCAAAAAAACACCTTTTTTTAGCCAAAAATGGACGTGTCCATTTTGGGCCTGAGACCTTACTGCCACCCATTGACTTAGCGGTAAGGTCTCACATGTTAACCAGAGCTGTAATCGTCAGTGCACGTACACTGCCAATTACCACCCGGTTAGCACCACGGGGTAGAAAATAAAAAAATATTTTCTGCACCTCGTATCGGATGTATGTAAAAAATGGAATTACTGCCCAGGGCACACGGTAGCCCGGGTGGTAGTTCCAAATTGACAGGCGTTGGACGCACGTAGGCACCTACGCACCTTAGTAAAATGGCCCCTATGTTCGTGAGGAGCTGGCTAAACGAAAGGTGGACAAAGCAATGAGGCCGGATGGCATACATCTGAAGGTACTGAAGGAACTTAAGGAAGTTCTAGCAGCTGACCTTTTTTGTGCTTCTTTAGAGTTGGGAGTGGAGAAGAGCAGATGTGGTCCCCAGGGGCATAGCCAGACCTTGAGGTGGGAGGGGGCCAGAGCCCAAAGTGGGGGGCACATTTTGGTCTGCCACCTTGCTGCCCCCCTACCGTCACCCTGCTGCTCCCCACCCACTTCTGCCGCTGCAATACCTTGGCTGGCGGGGGTCCCCAACCCCTATCAACTGAAGCTTTTGTCCAGTGCTGGTCTCCGGCGCCACCACATTGCCTGCCCTGCTCTCTTCCCCTCAAGTCCGGCATGCTTGTTTTAATGAAATTGAGCATGTGTGCATGCTCAATTTCACCAAAACAAGTTCAGGGGCTTTCAGTAAAGATGCTTGCAGTATTACTGAGTATCGGGGATCCATGTCTAACTTACACACCAGGATTTATACCAAGTTTCAGTGGATGTAAATCATCACAGCCTCTCCACAAAAGCAGAAGTAAGGAAGAGGTTGGGAACTACAGGGCTGGTAAGTCTGATTTCTGTGGTAAATAAATTAATAGAAATGGAGAAATCTCACTGGTGATGAGTATATGGAGCTACTACTCAGTGGCACTGCTGAAGTCTCTTAAATGGTACATCTATTTGGGGAACTAGGGGACTGATATTCAGACTGTTGCAGGTAGCCAGGCTGCCTCCCATGTTGGGCGTTGAGCCCAGATATTCAATGCCGGGCTGTTTACGGTGACTGTCATTGAATATCTGGGTGTTTTGAGGCTGGTTTCCACTTAACTGGCCAAGCTGATATTCAGCGCTGGCCGGTTAAGCTGAAACTGGCCAAAGATAGGCTTACTATTTTGGTGGCCTAATTTGGCTGCCAAACTTAGCCAGTGATGCACTGAATATCAGCAGATAGCCAGGTATATCGTGCAAAATAATTGGCTATCCACTAAGTGCTAACTAAGTGTTACATTTGTACCCCACATTTTGCCACCTATTTGCAGGCTCAATGTGGCTTACATTGTACCATGAGGCGTTAGTCGCCTTCGATGATGAAACAAATACAATGTGATGTTATAATCAAAGAGGTTCCTGTGTTACAGACACTATAGGAGAATTGTATAAAACAAAAAGTGAATCAGTGTTCAAGCAGATGTTAAATCAAAAAGGTTCATGTGTTTGTGCAGGGCTGCGTATGCTTTGTAGCGCTATATAAATGCTAAATAGTAGTAGTAGTAGTATTACAGACACTTCAGGAGAATCGTATAGAAGAAAAGTTATTCAGTGCTCATTACAGCTTTGGATTTATTGTGTTGCTGGGTTCAAGGCACTAAGTTTAGTCAGTAGGGTATGCCTTTTCAAACAGGATGGTCTTTAGTGAGATAGTCTTTAGCAGGAGATAGCCGGCTATCTCGCTGAATATTGCTGGATGGCCGGTTAAATAGTTTTAAATATCGGCCAGAAAGAAGATCTTTACATTGAAGTGGTGTTTTAAATGTTCCTGAATTATTATAGAACAAGCCATAGTTAAATATTTTATACTAGTAAAAAAGGCCCGTTTCTTAACGCAATGAAACGGGTGCTAGCAATGTAATGAGTTCCTGCCATTAATGTTTCCATGGTTGTATTCTGAATTTAATTGTTGTTTACATGTGTAAGATTTCTTTATATACAATATTTTTTGTGTAAACTGTGTTATAATGTGGTAAAAGTTTTCCTTGTTCAAGCCCTTCAATCAGTTTAACAATCACATCAGAAGAGCTCCTTACTTGTGAGAATGCAACATACAGTTGCCCATGTGAGAGACTGAGAGTGACAGTGTGTTTTACAGACAGTGTAAGAGAGAGATACACAGAGTGATTGTGTGTGTGTATGTGTGTGTGTGTGTGTGATGTCTGTGTTTGTGTATAAGTGACAAAGTGATTAAATGTTTGTCTTCCCTTCCGTTCTGTGCACTTGCCTCCACTGATGTTTGTACCTCCCTGTGATTGTTTGTTAGAGATTCAATCCACTCCACTTCCCTCCTCCAAGTTCCGTTCTGTCTGATTGGTTCTTCATTCCTGTGACGTCACGTTTGTTTGCTTGGCAACTGTGCAGCATTCCGTTTCCTCGACGTGAGGGCGGGGACAGTGAGAGCCAATGAAACGCTGAACTACAGACTTACGAACCCTACACTGCCACAGAGTCAGCTTCAAAATGTTGGAGGTGCTTTTTATTATATAGGATAATGTGCATAGAATGCAACTCTGCCTATGGCCAAATTACATTCACAGGAATTTCTATGTGTAGGTTACGTAAGCATACTCTTTCCATGTACCTACATTTTACATGTATATGTACTCATGCAATTTTATAAAAGCCCTTTTCTGTGTGTAAAACAGGCTGTATATGGATAAAGTTTTACAAAATACCCCCTTATCTCTTTATTCTGTAACAGGTTGCCTAAAGTTAGGCGCCATTGTGCACATAAGCTATAGAATATTAACACTTGCGTATGTGACTGTTGCAGTTACATGCATAAGTGCTGGCTGCATACTCAGCAGTATTCTATAACATATGTGCACAACTTCCTTAGCATGTAAATGCAAGGGGGCATTCCTAAGGGGATGAGCGTGTACATGTCCAAGTTGTGCGCACAACTTATTTGAGTAACGAGTCATTAAATAGCAATAATTGGGCAATAAGAAATTATAACAGTTAATTGGCTCCAAATAGGATTTGCATGTGCATCTTGCTAGGCGCTATTCTATAAAGATCTGCATAACTCAAAAGTGGGTGTGGCCAAAGGAGGGGCATGGGTGGGCCAGGGGGATTCAGTGAAGATGCTCGCAATGTTACTGAATATTGGGGATCTATGTCTAACTTACATGACAGGATTTATACCAGGTTTCAGTGGATGTAAACTTCACAGCCAAAGTTTGGCGTGGAAATTGGCTCTAAGTGCTATTCTAAAGATGGCGTGCTGTCATGTACCGGCTCCACCACTCACCGCTATGTCCCGTCATGCTTCTGCTGACTCCTGCCATGTTCCACCACGCACCGCCCACCCTTGCCATACTCAGAGGCTGCCCGCTGACTTCTGGTGCCTGTGGGTACGGCTGTTCTGGCGGCGGGCTGGCTCTGGTGGTCTGTTTCTGGGTCCTGGCTGGGGCTGTTTGGCGATCCTGCCATCTCTGGGGCACACTCTCAGTTGGGTGTCTGAGGACAGGTCTTGACGGTCAGGGGTGTAGCTCTGACGTCAGACGCCTTCCCTCACTCAGAACCTCAGTATTAGTCTTCCGCTGTGGTTCTGCCTCTGTGTTGGAAATGTTGTTTTTGCCTGACCTGACCTCTGCCTGGATACTGACGCCTCTCCTATTTGCTGCCTGATCTGATCTCTGCCGGGATACTAACGTCCCTTCTGCGTGCTGCCTGACCTGACCTCCGACTGGTTATCGACGCCTCTCCTGATTGCTGCCTGACCTGACCTGCGCCTGGACTCCAATGTTCGACTTGTCCAATGAGACTTCACAAGTTCTGCTGGCCACCCGCACCTAAGGACTCATTCCAAGGGGAACGGCAGTAGGTCCAGTTGAAGAACCCGAAGCTTGTTGGCTAGACCACCCTTTGGTAGTCACTCAAGGGCTTACTTCCACTTCCCAAGGGAACAATGTGACATATGCAACTTGGAGCAGTTTATAGAATAGCGCTTCATGCTATTTTTTTTTTTCAAATTTGGGACCAATTTCTCAAATTTAGTCGTTAACTTACAGAATACTGGAAGTTACGTACGTAAACTGACGCATTTAGCTGCACTTTTATGCCTGCTGTTGACATGGCGTAAATGTAGATGCCGACTTATGCCCTATTGTAGAATTGCCCCTTTAAAGTATAATTTCAAAAGCCCTGGGCCTCAGGATACTGGAACAAGCAGAGAGAAAGAAGAAGTCCTCACGAGGACCCAGAAAGCAACAGGGCAAACGATTCGCAAACTCCAATACGATGACAAAAAAACAAGCAGACCAGTTGGAAAAAAGTCAAACTATGTATTTATTAAAAAAAAAGATTCAAAATGCCCAAAACAGGCCGTGTTTTGCCCACAGCGGGCTGCATCAGGGGTACTAAAAGGTAGCTATTAGAGTTAAAACCACAGTGGTTTGACAAAACAAAACCAGAAGATGGCAGTGTCGACTCATCAATTGAACTGAATCTCTGCATCTGGTCTGCTTGTTTTTTTTTCCCATCCTGACAAGGATTACCAGAAAGCAGAAGAGTGAGGAAAAATACCGGATGGAAAACAACATCAAGCCTTGTTGGCTTAAAAAAACTTTAATAAAAAGTCCAATAAGGATTAATACAGAGTGCTGGTTACTGGAACAATTCGGTGTTACCCTGGAGACTGATTCAGAACCCCTGTCTGCCATTCACTCTAATTCCGAAGCAAGTCACATCACTCCCCTGTGTTTGAATCTGGCTCCTGAAGCCAGACACAGTGGCGTACCGAGGGGGGGGGGGCGGTGGGGGCGGTCCGCCCCGGGTGCACGCCGCTGGGGGAGTGCCACGCGCCTGTCGGCTCTTCGTTTTCATGCTCCCTTTGCCCCGGAACAGGTTACTTCATGTTCCGGGGCAGAGGGAGCATGAAAACGAAGAGCCGGGAGGCGCGTGGCACCTCCCCCCCCCAGCGGCGTCGCGCTGTTCTGGGGGGGCGGGGCGCATCAGCGATCCGCCCCGGGTGTCAGCCACCCTAGGAACGCCACTGGCCAGACGTCATGTTTCTTGTACAATTAGCCCTACTGATCTAAATACTGTTATTCTATGTTAGTTTTGCTTAACATGTTAAATACAGAACCTACTTTAACAAAGGTGGCTATTATTCCAGGATCAGAAACGGCAACATCGGGGATGAGGGCACTGCCACTCTCAATTATTGCTTTATGGAACAAGCCTTTAGCCAGAGGAGACAAAACCTAGAAGGAGATGAAAAGAACATTATTTCTTATACTGTGGTTTCAGAGTTTGTAACTACAGCACTACATACATTTTTAAACATAGTAAACAATGGATATTAAGAGTTTGTTTATAACTCAGATTTTCTTATTTTCTTACTTGTCTTTGTCTCCCTCATATTTACCTCAGTCATTGGGTCTCTGTTAATGTTGCTTTCTTGTTTCTAATTGTCAGTTGGCCCTATATTCCTGTTGCTGTAACCAGCTACGAGGTTTATTTTCTTTGTATTATTTTTCATTAACGTTGAATGAATATTAAATTAAAAAATGATAGCAACCAATGACAAAAAAAAAAGGACAATTTGGCATACATCAGAGCTCTTTCTCTGTACCTTTGTCAAACAGGCTCCTTTACTAAGCTGCGTTAGGCGCTAATGTGCTAAAGCATCCAGTGTTACTTTTGCCATCTGCGCGCACTAAGTGCATAATACTTTTTTTTTTTTGTAATTTCTTTTGAGTGGGCATGTCGGGGCAGAGAGTGGGCATAAAAGCACATGCTAACTGGTTACCATAGGAACCCTTACTGCCTCCTAAATAGTGTAAAGGCTCTGCGCTCTGGATCGTTTAGGAACGCCTCCTCCCCCACGGACGTCCAGGGATTTTTCCAGGAAATCCAGCGGAAGCTCATTCACTGCTCCACTCTCCTAGGATCCTCTACACCCAGACTCAAAATAATGACTCAACAACTCAGTCCGGGCAATATGTATCAGTTTATGTACCTCAGCCCCTCTGCAACCACAATAATCCAACCAAACCAAAAACAAACAAAAGGTTCAAAACACCCAAAGTTTTTCTAAAGCAGTTCTCCTAAACAAAATACTTTCCAAACCCCGCGGTTCTGAGCGGGCTCCAAAATATCCCCCTCCTTATCAGTTTAGATCATGTAAAGCAGTTTCCAAAGAATTCAAAATCCCAGCAGTTCATGTAAAGCAGTTTCCAAAGGGTTCAAAATCACCACCCACTGGGCCAGCACTATCTTCCAGCCACCTCTCCCCATTGGACCCTCCAGGGAAAACAGCTTCTCAGCTCCCCTTTAGAGAAAACCACCTTCTTCCTTTCTCCACCCAGCTCCCAACTGCTGCTTTGTCTCACCTTTTAGTTTAGCTAGAGCTGAGGTATCCATTGGCTCCTCCTGTTCTCTTTCCTGTCCCTTTTCTGCCCCTTGCCAGTCCATGGGTTCCTCCCCACACCCCTCTCTCCCAGCTGCCCCTCCTTTCCTTGATTGGGCAGATTCAGGACCTCCTCCTCTAGCCTAGTTCTGTGTGTCAGGGTTTTCCAATTTCCCACCCTTGTCCTTCTCTCAACCTCCTCTGGGGGCTGATGGGAATGGAAGTCCCTGCTGCGATGGTATGCCTCCCTCCGGGGCTGCTGGGAAACGTATTCCCGCATTCTAGGTTGCGTTCCTCTTGGGGACTGGTGGGAGTTATAGTCTTTCTCCTTTCTCCACTTCTCTGGGGAATAGGATCTGCTCCTTTCTCTAGCCCTGTCTTCTCTCCTACCCCCTCATATTCCTTACAATAGGAGGTGGCAAGGGCTCCCATTTTAATTTTTTAAAAATGGCCATGTGCTAATGGTATAACACAGAGAGAATCTAAAGTACAGAACAAAATCCAAAATACAGCAGAAAGCACTGGGAGCCTTCAAAAACGGGACACAGTTCTTTTTTATTAAGAAGTAAATTGCCAATGTGGACCCGACAAGGGCCGTGTTTCGGCGCACAGCACCTGCATCAGGGGTCAAAATATGATCTAGTGTGAAATGAATGCTGTGTGCATCAAACACCTTCTTCATAAAAACAGTGGTGTACCAGGGGGGGGGGGCAGTCCACCCCGGGTGCACGCTGCTGGGGGGGGTGCCGCGCGCCGGTCAGCGTTGTTGGTTTCCATGCTCCCTCTGCCCCGGAACAGGAAGTAATCTGTTCCGGGGCAGAGAGAGCATGGAAACCAACGATGCTGACCGGCGCGCGGCACCCCCCCAGTGGCATGCACCCGGGGGGTTCTTTCGCCGGGGCAGGTGGGGGTGTCTCTGCGATCCGCCCCGGGTGTCAGCGCCCCTCAGAACGCCACTGCATAAAAATGAAGCTGACAAATTCTTTGTTTACAAACATCCATGAGAATGCGAAAGCTGCATTACTTTGAGATGCTTTGCATTAAACTCGTATTCTTTGGCTATGTTTGCAACCTCAGCAGCACAGCCAAAGGCCCTCCACCCGAAGGGCTTTAACCACTAAGTGCCTAAGAAGTTTGTATTCAACAAGTCCATGTATTCAAATAGTAGGAAGAATAGCACACAAATACAGAGCAGAAAACCGAAAACGAAATGCACGGTCTGCTTGCAGCTT
This sequence comes from Microcaecilia unicolor, assembly GCF_901765095.1. NCBI lineage: Eukaryota > Metazoa > Chordata > Amphibia > Gymnophiona > Siphonopidae > Microcaecilia > Microcaecilia unicolor. The sequence continues at coordinate 325,238,604 of NC_044035.1, forward strand.
CCTCTCACAATCACTTATAGCTATCTTCATATTTCTCTAACTGATGGTATTTAGCGCATGGTATTTGCACACGGCCATAAATGAAACAAATATAAAAAAGCTGTTTATGGCCATGCAAAAAATGGTCTTAGCACGCAGGAAAGACCTGCATAAGGGCGTACTAAGCAGTAAATTCTATAAGTAGCACCTAAAAATCAGCGCCAATGTGTCATGCTTAGCACAATTCTATACAGAGTTTGCGTCCTTTATAGAATCACAGTTAGCACTAAGCTGCACCTACAATTAATACTGGCACCTAAGTTAGACGCACTTAGGTGTGATTCTGTATCAACACGCATAAAATCTGGAAACGCCCCCTGTTATCAAGCGGCCCCTGCACCAGATCATGCACTCGACTAAGGATTAGGTCTAGAATGTTTTGTGTCTCTTGTTGGTTTCTGAATCAGCTGCTCCAAACAGCAGTCATTGATTTCATCAAGGAATTTTACCACCCTAGCATGCACTGATGTTACATTTACCCAGTCAATATCAGGGTAATTGAAATCTCCTATTATTATTGTGTTGCCTAGTTTGTTAGCCTCCCTAATTTCTGAAAACATCTCGAGTAGAGAGGTGTGGTAGCCGTGTTAGTCCACTTTTAAAGGTAATCAATAGAAATAAAACAAAATAAAACATGGAAAAGAAAATAAGATGATACCTTTTTTATTGGACATAATACATTTCTTGATTAGCTTTCGAAGTTTGCCCTTCTTTGTCAGATTGGAAATAAGCAAATGTTGGTAGATGACAATATATATAAGTGAAACATCAAAGCATTTCAGTGACAGTCTAACAGTATGGGGCTGGATAGGTGAAAGACAGGAAGAGTCGGGTGGATGAGGGACAGGGAGATATGCATGGAGGTAGGAGGGTGACAAAGCAGTTCAGTTTTTGGTTTATAATGGGCAAGAAAACATAGATCTTTGTTAAGTCCTGCCTGGTGAGTGTCAAAATAATTAATCATTCTGACTTCAAAGGTCTTACGTTCCTGTATTGTTTTAAAGTTTCCTTTCAGAATTCTTAACATGAAATCACTGGTACAGTGTTCTGGTTTTGTAAAGTGCTGCCCCACAGGGGTGACATCCTTATTGGTACTAGCATTTTTCATATGGTGTCTATGTAAATTAAATCTCTTCTTTAGCATCTGACTTGTTTCTCCAGGTCTGAGTATAATTGAATTTCATCCAGCTTGCTGGATGGGCAAAATGAAAGTCCTTTGGAGAGTGCAGAGACTTCATGCTGTGATAATTGATGGTTCGAGAGGATTACTATCCCCATTTCATCTGTATCTCCAATAGTGTGATCAGTGGTTTGTCTGCAGGGTCTCTGCAGACTTCCTTGATTTCTTGGAAAAATTAAGAAAAATCATTAATGATCTACAGCCTCTACTCCAGGAGGATGAATTATTGAAAGAGATATTCCCATCCCCACAAGTGCTGACCTTCCGGCAGCCAACCAACTTAAAACACAAGCTAATTAGAAGTAAGCTCCCAACACAGACTCAAAAAGAAAACAATGGCACACATCCTCGCAATATATCCAGCTGCAAACCATGCCAAAACATTTCACAGGACCCCCATAGTCATTCACAAAGGAAAAATATTCAATATTAAGGAATCTTTCACGTGCTCATCTTCCAATGTGGTATATATCATTCAGTGTAAAAAAATGCAATGAAGGCTGCTACATTGGAGAAACAAGTCCGATGCTAAAGAACAGATTTAATTTACATAGACACCATATGAAAAATGCTAGTACCAATAAGGATGTCACCCCTGTGGGGCAGCACTTTACAAAACCAGAACACTATACCAGTGATTTCATGGTAAGAATCCTGAAAGAGAACTTTAAAACAATACAGGAACGTAAGACCTTTGAAGTCAGAATGATTAAATATTTTGACACCCACCAGACAGGACTTAACAAAGATCTGTGTTTTCTTGCCCATTATAAACCATAAAATTGAACTGCTTTGTCACCCTCCTATCTCCATGCATATCTCCCTGTCCCTCATCCACCCGACTCTTCCTGTCTTTCACCTATCCACCCCCATCCTGTTAGACTGTCACTGAAATGCTTTGATGTTTCACTTATATACACTGTCATCTACCAACATTTGCTTATTTCTGATCTGACGAAGAAGGGCAACCTTCGAAAGCTAATCAAGAAATGTATTAAGTTATGTCCAGTAAAAAATGTATCATCTTATTTTCTTTTCCATGTTTTATTTCTATTGATTACCTTGAAAACATCTCTACATCAGTCTGTTCATCCTGGGCAGGTTGACAGTAGTACACTCCTGTGACTATCCTTTTCCCCTTTACACGTGGTATTTCTACCCATAGAGATTCTAAAATGCGTTTCTTGTCCTGCAGAATTTTTAGTCTATTCGATTCAAGGCCCTTCTTAACATATAATGCTACCTCTCCACCAATTTGATCTACCCTATAACTGCAATATAATTTATACCCAGATATGACAGTGTTCCACTGGTGATCATCCTTCCACCTACGTCTTGCCCCATCCTTGGCCACCTTTAAATCTAGGCTAAAAGCCCACCTCTTTAACATTGCTTTTGACTCGTAACCACTTGTAACCACTCGCCTCCACCTACCCTCCTCTCTTCCTTCCCGTTCACATTAATTGATTTGATTTGCTTACTTTATTTATTTTTTGTCTATTAGATTGTAAGCTCTTTGAACAGGGACTGTCTTTCTTCTATGTTTGTGCAGCGCTGCGTACGCCTTGTAGCGCTATAGAAATGCTAAATAGTAGTAGTAGTAGTAGTAGATGCCTATTATATCTATCTTTTCATTTAGTGCAATATATTCTAAGTTAACCATTTTATTTCTTAGGCTTCTGGCATTTGCATATAAACTTTCCAAACAATGTTTATTGTTCCTATTCACAACTTGCTCAGCAGTCGACAGTGTTATTTTGCAATCTTGAAAATCTCTCTGCTCTTTTATTTAAAGACACCTGATCTACTATGGCTTCAACTGCAACCTCACTATCAGGATGCCCTACCTTCCCTGTTTTAGTGATATCTTTTAAAGATACCTTGTTCTGAACCACGCATTTTTGAGTGCCTGTTGGCCTTCCCCCAATTTCTAGTTAAAAGCTGCTCTATCTCCTTTTTAAATATTGATGCCAGCAGCCTGGTTCCATCCCGATTAAGGTGGAACCCATCCTTTCAGAACAAGCTCCCCCTTCCCCAGAATGTTGCCCAGTTCCTAACAAATCTAAATCCCTCATCCCTGCACCATTGTCTCAACCACGCATTGAGACTTCAGAGCTGTCTGTCTGTCTCTTTGATCCTTTGCGTGGAATGGGGAGCACTTCTGAAAATGCTACCCTGGAGGATCTGGATTTCAGCTTTCTACCTAGGAGCCTAAGTTTGGCTTCCAGAACCTCCCTACCACATTTTGCTATGTCATTGGTACCCACATGTACCAAGACAACCGGCTTCTCCCCAGCACTATGTAAAATCCTATCTAGGTGACGTGTGAGGTCTGTCACCTTCACACCTGGCAGGCAAATGACCATGCGATCCTGATCCTCATATTCACCAGCCACCCAACTATCTACATACCTAATGATTTAATCAACAACCGTCCTAACCCTTCCCTCCTGTATTTGTACTGCTTTGGGATCTTGCCAGGTACTTGTAACCTGGTTTGATCACTGTTGGAAACGGGATGCTGGGCTTCATGGACCTTTGGTCTGTCCCAGTATGGCAATACTTATGTACTTATGGGCTGGTCCTGGCTACAGGGTGATGCTCTCCTTTAGTAGACTTCCCTCCTCCAAGGCAGCACAGGGGCTGCCAAACTGGAGGTGGGACTTCTCTACAACCTCCCTGTAAGCTTCCTCTATGTACTTCTCTGTCTCTCTCAGCCTCTCCCTCTAGCCTCAAGAGAACAGACTCATTCTCTGAGAGCTAGGAGCTCTTTGTATTGAGCACACACATATCATCATACATGTGACACTCAATGCAAAAGACTGGATAGCACGCCTTTCATTGCTGGACTGCTGTCTGCATCTTATGCATCTTAGTATTAGAGAGTTGCTTAATTAAAACTTTTTCAGGTACAAGGAATATTAGATGAATATAAAGAGGCTTAGGATTATATGGTATAATGTGTAATTTATTTAGTGTTTGCGTCTCAGAAACTAATTAAATGTAATTAAAACTAATGAAAACTCTCCTTTTATTATCCTAATTAAAATAATTGACTATAAATCAAGAAATGTGCTGGGAGTGGGGGAGGAATTTGTGGGAATGAAGACTGAGCTAGGTCTTGCTGCGCCTTCTAGAGGCTATCTGTAGTAGCCATTATTTTATAGCATATGATAGGAAAGCTTATTTAAATAGATATGCCTTTAGTTGTTTCTGAAAGAGCAGTATCAAGTCTAAATTAAGCAGTTCATCAGGCAACATATTCCATAGCCACCTGGAAAGTTCGAGATCTGAGTTCACGTAAACTTACTACACAAAAGGAGGGCACCTCAAATACATTTTTTTCTATTGACTGTAGTGTCCCTGCAGGCCGATACATTTTCAAGGTTGATGCTATAATCAAAAGGTGCTTCATTATGCAGTGCTTTGTAAATTAATAATAAAACTTATGAATCCTCCATGTAACTCATTTCTTCTTCCCACACGTCCAAAGCACACCAGCCTTTTCTCTCATCTTCTCTGTGACCTCAGTCATCTCCACCTCTTTCCTTGTAACTTTGGTGGCACTCCAAGCATCCAGCACACAATGCTTATTTATAATTATATTTATTAGGTTCTTGAACTGCCTTTCTGTGATACAACCAGGGTTTTTTTCAGGGGGTACTGAGTACCGGCACCTTTCCATTGTCTGCTAAAATTGACCCATGGTCCCCAAGTTTTAATGAAACAGCTCAGGCTCTACACACCAATTTTGCCTTATCATAGATTCTGTGACCGTTTGCAGGGGGCCTGGCCATTGTGGGGTGGGTCCCTCAGTAATCACCCCACACCTGAAGGGTGGCCCGGCATTTGAGTACCGGCACCTTTTTCACAAAAAAATGCACTGGGTAGAACCAAACTGGTTTAAATATTATATATATAGGTACTTTCTTTGGCCGTTTTCAAGTCCAAACTTAAAGCCCACCTCTTAACCACTGCTTTTGACTCCTAACCACTGCTCACTTGCCCTGTCCTTTTATCCTCTCCTCTTTATTCCTTACCCTTAATTATTCTATCTGCCTGTCTTATCTATATTGTAAGCTCTTTGAGCAGGGACTGTCTTTTTTTGTGTACGGTGTACAGCGCTGCGTATGCCTTGTAGCGCTATAGAAATGATAAGTAGTAGTAGTAGTACTTTCTATGTCCCTAGTGGACTCATAATATAAGCTTTTATACTTGGGGCAATGAAGAGTTAAGTGACTTGCCAAAGGTCACAAGGAGCTACAGTGGGAATTGAACCCAGTTCTCAGCCCACTGTGCTAGCCATTATGATACTCCTCTCTCTCTCTCTCAATTCATGCAAATCTATCCCTTGATTATTCATTGCAGATATCCTGAAGGCTTGACTGGCTACTGATCCCCGAGAACAGGTTTGAAGGCTACTAAAGGTATTATTACCACCTTACATGTGTCTTTCCTTTCAAAATGGCCAAGAGTCCCTTATCACAGGTAGACACTCTGTCAGCTGGTCTTGGCCCTTGCTATCATTTGTCTGAGAAGAGATTCATATGTAATTATTGTTGCTCCTAGATATCTAAACTTCTCAATCAAGAAAGTCTTAACCTAAAAACTGAATTAAGAATTTACCCATTGAGTTAAGTCTTCCTGAATAAGAGAGCATCCTTGTAATATTTACCAGGATAGAAACACTTGTTGCACCTGCAGAGTTTCCAAATATGGTCACGGAATCCGGATCACCTCCAAAACTTTCAATGTTTTCTTGAACCCACTTTAGAGCTGCAACTTGGTCCATAAATGCCCAGTTTCCACGAGCATGTTCATCCCCAGTACTGAAAGCAGAGACACAGATGACAGACAATCCTGAGTGAGCCCGTTATGCATGATGAGATCATAAGACATATTCATTTCCTATATTAAAAACAACACCACACCTCTGACAAAAATCAATTATTATAGATTATATATAGCTGTAATTCTCTACTGATCGCCCACAGTTAGGCACTAGGATGACAAAAGCTAAGCATGAATTCTATAATGGCAGTTGTGCGTTCTACTGCCGTTGTAGTATATTAACATAAGTCCACATTTACACACCTAACTTTAGGTGTGAGCACTTATGCTAGCTCAATGACAGGTGTACATGCTCGCATCTAACTGTAGGTAGTTATGTGTATAATGCTAGTATTCTATAACTTGTGCTCGTAAAGCATTTGCATCATATCTACGTTATTTGAATGTTCTATTGTGTTGCTTATTAGGTGTTTCATTTGTATTATGCTGACATTGTAATATATATAATATATGATATTTGAATGTTCTATTGCATTGCTTATTAGGTGTTACATTGGTATGATGCTGATACCATATTATATCTATGCTATTTCAATGTTCTTTCCATGTTGTCTATTATAGTATTGTTTGTATTGTACTGACATTTATGATATTTCTGTTATATGGTTGTTCTACAGTGCTGATAAATGTGTATATTTTTGATACTGTTTCGTGGTAGTCCTAGTAATAGGTTTCAATTTGCTGTTTCCAATTTTACTACTAATCATTTCTATAACATTACTAGATGTATGAAATGCTGTGCACATTATATACAGGCACCTTCTCTGTCTCTAGAGGGCTCACAATCTAAGTTTTTGTACCTGGGGCAATGGAGGGTTAAGGGGGTCTTTTACTAAAGTTTAACTCGAGTTATCTGCAGAAGGACCCATTTTATTCCTATGGGCCCTGCTGCAAATAACTCGAGCGAAGCTTTAGTAAAAGACTCTCTAAGTGACTCGCCTAATGTCACAAAGAGCCGCAGTGGGAATTGAACCCAGTTCATCAGGATCAAAGCACTGCACTAACCATTCGGGTACTCCTTCACTCATTTAGGGGCTCATTTTCAAAGGTGACTATAACTTTGCAAGTCTAAGTGATTTGAAAATACTCCTCTTATTGTATTTATGTATATATTTGGTCATTTTTGCTACTGTTATGCTGTTAAGAAAACTAAGTTTTATGTTAAACTGTACCTGCTGTACACCGCCTTGGGTGAATCTCTTCATAAAGGTGGTTAATAAAGCCAATAAAGAAATAAAATAAAATAAATGAATAATTTCCTGACATGCCCCTGATCCACCCATGCCCTTCCAAGGTCCACACCCCCCCTTGAAGTTGCGTTCTCTGACATTTGAGCATGCATCTTATAGAATACTAAGGGCAGTTAAGCGCTACCAATTAGTGCCAATTAGCCAATAATTGGTTAAGGCCAATAAGCAGCTAATTAAGTCTTTAAGGGGGTCATTTACTAAGGTGCGCTAGCATTTTTAGCTCACGCTAAAAGCTGAGATGCCCATAGGAATATGATGGGCACACTTTAGTAAAAGACCCCCTAAGTTATAGAATAAGGTCAGTTGCATGTATAAGTTGCACGTGCAAATTTGCAGGTCAGTCAGAAATTTGGGCACCAACCTTTCTAGAATTAAAGGGATAGTGTACAGCACCTTTTATTTATTCTGGGTAATGAAAGTTCTGCCATTATCACCTTGCTGTGTGCTGTTTTTCTTCTAACAGTGCACACTGTTTTAACGCGGAGGTAATTTGCATGCCATTAGTTTACTGCATTGGAGAGCAAACCTTTTGTGTTAGTTTTGTTTGAAGTCATACTTTCATTCATCGGCACATGGCTCTACCGTGCAGCTTTCCTCATTGTCCCTTAAGTTTGTACTTGAGTCAATGGAAGGTTAGATGACTTGTCCAAGATCACAAGGGGCTGGAATAATCATACTCAGATTGTGATAGAGTCACATCCAGGATAGTTGGGTTAAGGCAGTTTTAGTCTGAAATACAAGTTCTAGAAGGCATTGCAGGCAAGGAGCCAGGGGGTGAGATGAAGAACCCCGGACTGGACTCCTAGCTGCAATAGGGGAAGACATGGGTGTAAGCTGGCAGAATGTGTAGATTGGCTGCCACTAGGGGGAGAGAGAGATAGGAAACCCTGTGTGCAGGAGCTCATCATTAGTCTAATGCTTAACTCAGCTGGTATGGGTGTGGGGGAAGCTAATGGAAGGAGAATGATTGGTTGTGGTAGCAGAAGCCAGGGATTGATTAGGCAGGTGGGAAGGTGTCCCAGGGAGGAGAGAAGCAGAGAGGAGAGAAGAGGGTAGAGTGAAGCAGATGCAGGCTGAAAATTCTTGGGTAAGAGAAGTTCCTAAAGTTGTGCAGGCTGAAAACCCTTGGGTAAGAGAGGTCCCTAAAGTATTGAGTTCCGGACGAGCTGACCGCACCATGCGGCCCATCTGTCCGCTGACGACTGAGGCCTAGAGCGAACGAACTCGCCAGGTCATCCAGGTACCAGCGGACACCCCTGACCGGAAGAATCCGGACAGCACCTGAATTGAGGCCCTCGCTCCGAAGTGCCCAGATTTACCGATTCGGGGGACCCAACCCGGAAGCAGACGCCGGGCCTAATTTCCCGAACCGCGACTCAGGGAGCGACCGACGTCGGAGAGACAGCAGGGTAGGTCATGGCTGGTTTGGTGACCCCGAGCGGCTTCCAGAGAAGAAGGCTGCCAGGCGCAGGACCGCAAACCCAGACCCACTAAGTCCCAACACGGGCGCAGGAGCCGATTAGCCAGCAGCCTTGAGGCCACGCGGCGCCAACGGCCAGTTGGGACGCAAGACGAGCGGGATCGGAGGATCGCCGAGAGCAGGTCGAGCTCTCCTTCTGGCCAGACACTGAACCGCAGCGGAGCCCGCTAACCGGCTGAAGGACCGTGGCTGTGGCCGACTGAGAGGGGAGCCACGTGCCTTTCCCAAGGACCCGAGGAGAGCCGCTGCGGTTGAGCAGCGTTGCAGTTAGCGAGAGCGCAGCACCGGACCCGAGAAAAATCAGGCAGCCTACGGAGACCGAACATCGAGGATCAGGGACCAGCAAGCCCCCAGGTCAGCTGCTTGCTCCTATGATAACAGTTCAGGCCGCCAGAGCAGACCGTTGGATGGCGAACAGACAGAGCGACAAGAACAACAATACAGTAACTAAACAAAATAAATAACTGCTTGCTCAACTTAATTGCATGCATGCACTGTATTCAGTTTGATTTAACCCTTCACTCTGCTTGCTTTGCTCTGCTTATTTCGATTGTAAATGCAAATGTAGGCATGCCCAGCATTGAACTGCTACCAAGCTATAAACTTAATTAAACTATTGCCAAGCTTAAACGCAAATGTATGCACTAACTCACTTGCCTAGCACTGAACCGTTCCCAAACATTAAATGTAAACTTGCCTAGCACTGAACCGTTCCCAAACATCGAATGTAAACTTGCCTAGCACTGAACTATTGCCAAGCTTTAAATTAAATTGTTGCCAACCTAAAAGGCAAATGTAAGCATTATCTCGCTTGACTAGCATTGAATTGTTGCCATGCTTTAAATTAAATTGTTGCTAAGTTTAAATGCAAATGTAAGCATTACCTCGCCTGAATTGTAGCCAAGTTCAAATGCAAATGTAAACTTTGCCTCGTGCTGAACTGCCAAGCATAAATACAAATGTAAAATTTGATCCTCCGATTCGCTTGAACTCACACCAGCTGAATATTTGCCAAAACGCCTTAGACATAGATATGAACACCAGGAAGACACTCCTAATCATCCATTGTCTCACCTTATTCTTACGCTCAAACTTAACCTACAACCTAAACAACAACAACCCCATTACCCACAAATCACACAACACTCACATACACATAATGCACACCCTAAACAATATCCATAACAACTCACTCACAATTCACCAACCCTATGCACAACCTTTTAACAACCCACCAAATCAAAGACACAATAACCAACCAAAAGGAATAAGCTCCGGATATGAACACCACCGACAAACTGAGGAAAACAACGATAACAACAAACTACCACCGAAGAAACAGACAACTAATAAAAATAAACACATCAAACCCTCCCTTAGAACCATATCACTCAATCCAACTAGGATACATCAATGCAAGGTCAGCAGTAAGCAACTCAGTAGACATACTAGACTGGATCATCGCAGACAAACTTGACCTCCTATTCATCTCAGAAACCTGGTTCCATAGTCCCACAGATCCCGCCATCTTAGAAACGTGCCCAACAGATTACAAAATCACCCACTGGACAAGAAAGGGAGAAAAAAAGAGGCGGCGGAATAGCTATAATTCACAAACCCGAATTCACCATCACAATCATGGGCGAACCTACCTCCCCACAACTCGAAATTGCATCGACAAGAATTAACCATCCAAACTTAACAGAACACCTTAACACAGTCATATTCTACAGGCCACCAGGAAAATGGCAAGACTCCCAAACACAACTCATGGATTTCATCTCGAACTCCTGCTTATCTGCCTCAAACATCCTGATACTAGGAGACATCAACCTACACCTAGAAGATGACACCTTACTAAGCACACGAGAGTTCAAAGAATTCCTAAAACTCTGGGATCTGCAATCACCCAACATGCAACCAACTCACGAAAAAGGACACACACTAGATATCATAACGAACAAATTCGAATCGGACTCGACAATCATACTCACTGACACAAGATGGACACCTACATTATGGGCAGACCACCATAAAGCAAATGTCACTCTTTGCTGGTGAAAAACACATCTAAACACGACCAACAAACAAGAGCGAACAACATACACAACAAGAGGAAAAATAGACCCCACAACATTCTGGCAACAGGTCTACCAGAACGAATGGACAACAAACGCTGACACCATCCAATTCCTCCAAGAATGGGATGATATATGCACAACAACATTAGACAAAATCGCCCCAATCCAAACCAGAACATCACACAGGAAAAAAGCAAACCCATGGTTCACCGAAGAGCTGAAAAAACTTAAAACACAAGTCAGGAAACTAGAACGAGCTTGGAACAAAAAGAAAGACGAACAAATACTAAACGACTGGAAGTTACTTCGGAGAAAATACAAATACACCATAAAACAGACAAAAAGACTACATTACAAAACAATAATAGGACCAAACTACAAAGACACACATAAACTCTTAAACCTCGTGAACAAACTGCTAGACACCACACCAGTTACAAACAACGGCAAAGATATACTAGACGTTGACAACCTTGCGAAATACTTCAAGGAGAAAATTATACTACTACGAAACAAAATACCCGCTAGTCCTATAGAATACGCCACTCTTCTAGACTGTCTAGATCCAGAAGAAGGAACACACCCAGCAGTCAGAACCTGGACTGAATTCGAAATACTATCAGAAGACCTCATCTCTAAAACTCTCAAAAGATATGCCAAATCCAATTGCAAACTTGACACATGCCCAAATAGCCTCATGAAATCTTCTCCTCAGCAATTCATAATAGACCTAACGAACCATATAAACTACATGCTACAAAACGGACTCTTCCCAAAAGAAAAAGGAAAAATCTTACTCACCCCAATTCCTAAAGATACAAAGAAAAACACAAGCGAAATAACCAACTACAGGCCAGTAGCACCCATACCACTAATAACCAAGATAACCAAAGGAATGGTAACTAAACAACTCACAAACTATCTAAACAAACACTCAATACTGCATGATGCCCAATCAGGATTCCGGTCGAACCATAGCACAGAAACAGTATTAGTCACCCATATGACTAAATTTAAACAAATAATAGCAACTGGCAATAATATACTCCTCCTACAATTTGACATGTCAAGCGCCTTCGACATGGTCGACCACGGAATCCTACTACACATACTTGAATACTTTGGCATTGGAGGAAATGTCCTGAACTGGTTCAAGGGGTTCCTAACCCTACGTTCGTATCAAGTCACATCAAATTCAACCACGTCCAAGGCATGGACACCTGAATGTGGAGTTCCACAAGGATCACCTCTCTCATCTACTATTTTCAACCTAATGATGATCCCTTTAGCAAAACTCCTATCAAACCATAACCTCAACCCATATATATACGCAGATGATGTGACAATATACATCCCTTTCAAACAAGACATCAAAGAGATCTCCAAAGAAATCAAAGTCTATACATCATGAACACATGGGCAGATGCATTTCGTCTGAAATTAAATGCAGAAAAAACTCAATGCCCGATACTCACCTCCCAATACAACACAAATGAATTCAACGCGATAAACACACCAAACCTAAACCTTCCGATCTCAGAAACGCTCAAAATCCTTGGAGTCACTATCGACCGCCACTTGACACTCGAAACCCACGCAAATAACACAACTAAGAAGATGTTCTACTGCATGTGGAAATTGAAAAGGATAAGACCATTCTTCCCAAGATTCGTCTTTCGCAACCTAGTGCAATCCCTCGTGGTCAGCCATCTGGATTATTGCAACTCACTATACGCAGGCTGCAAAGAGCAAATACTGAGGAAACTTCAAACAGCCCAGAACACAGCAGCCAGACTGATCTTCGGAAAACCAAAATATGAAAGGGCAACACCACTACGAGAGAAACTACACTGGCTTCCACTTAGGGAACGCGTCACTTTTAAGGTATGCACATTAGTCCACAAGATCATTCACGGTGAAGCCCCAGCCTACATGTCCGAGCTGATAGACCTACCACCCAGAAATGCTAAAAGATCAACCCAAACATACCTCAACCTCCACTTCCCTAATTGCAAGGGCGTGAAATACAAGACGCCACAAGCGTCAACCTTTTCTCACATGAGCACGCAGCTTTGGAATACACTGCCGTGCAACCTAAGAACGATTCACGAACAAGCTTCCTTCTGCAAATCATTGAAGACCCACCTGTTTGAAACAATCTACGGAAAGAGCCAAAACACATAGAGTCCACACTCACTATTCATCAATGCATCACACAACCACTTCTGACCCTCACCCCCCTTAATTCCACATCACCCATACATGTACTCACAGAAATATGTACACCATATGTCTTTGTGTTTTACTACTGCCCTTTAAGCTTCCCATTGTCTCCTTCCAATGTTTCAATGTTGATGTCCCATTGTTATATTCCTAACGATACTTCGATGGTCTCGCATTACCTGTACAATGTAACCCATAACCAAGCTGTACAATTGTATTTCCACTATTCATATCTTATTGTAAGCCACACTGAACCCGCAAAGAGGTGGGAAAATGTGGGATACAAATGCAATAAATAAATAAATAAATAAATACCAGTGAAGCAGATGCAGGGTGGAATCCCTTGGGTATGAGAAGTCCCTAAAGTATGGAACCTATTATGAAGGTAGAGAGAGTAGAAGGTAGAAACCTCTGATTTGTGATTTAACTGTGATGATGAACTGAATGAACTGCTTTTATTTGGAATTGAACTACTGTTACTGTGCACTGGATAAAGAGCCCAGACTGGAGCTGACTGTGAACCTGTATTGAATCCTGGTATGTGCTGATAGCCTACTGCTTAAAGGGGACTATTTGCCACATACTTTCAGGTGGCTTTGTATGTGCTGAAGATGGAAGGTGAATGCTGCTGTTGGAACTATGTATCAGGTCTACTAGAAACCTGCATGGAATAAAGATTGAAGTTGCTGGTGGACATTTATTTCTTGACTGTACCGGGAGCCTGTGGCTGGAGGAGATTATTCTATCCTTGGCTGCACCTAGAGGTACCTGGCTACAAGATATATTTCCACCTTGGAAAGCAGGATGTGGAATACCACAAGGATCACTGCTCTCACCTATATTATTCAACCTAATGATGACACCACTGGCTAAATCTCTATTTAAACAAGGCCTCAATCCATTTCTCTACGCAGATGACATCACCATCTATATTCCCTTCAAACAGAACCCCACAGAAATCACCAAGGAAATAATAAACAGCATGACCATCATGAAATCCTGGGCATCGGCATTCAAGTTAAAACTCAATAGAGATAAAACCCAATGTCTCATTCTCTTGTCCCAATATAATAATGCTCCCCCCTTGGCAATTAACACACAGGGTTCAACCCTCCCAATCTCAGACCACTTGACAATTTTAGGCATAACAGGTTGTGGTCAATTAATGCTAGAAAGCCAAGCTAAGAACACAACCAAGAAAATGTTCCACACTATGTGGAAGCTCAAACATATAAAACCTTACTTTCCCAGGGATTCATTTCGCAACATAATCCAAATCATGGTGCTAACCCATGTAGACTACTCCAATAGTATTTTCGTAGGCTGCAAAGATCAAATCATAAGAAAACTACAGACAGCACAAAACACAGCTGCCAGACTCATCTTCAGAAAAACATGCTTCGAAAGTGCGAAACCCTTCCTAAGAAGCTTACATTGGCTTCCTATTAACGCTCACATAACTTTCAAAATATGCACAATAGTCCACAGAATCATCTACGGACTCGCACCAGATTACATGATGGAACCTATCGATTTACCAATAAGAAACATGAGTAGAACAGCAAGAACCTACCTAACCCTTTACTACCCCAATTGCAAAGGTATAAAATACAAATCTTTACATGCCGCCAGCCTCTCGTTTATAGGCACACAACTTTGAACTCACTACCCAAAGACATGAAACTCACAGAAAACTACCTACAATTTAGAAAAAAAATGAAAACACATCTTTTCAAGAAGTCTCCCCCCCCCCCCCCCCGATCTGCCTAATCCCACACCACCATACATCACGAAAAGTTCAGAAATGGAAAACAATAATATTAACCTCTCTCACAATATGCTAATATATCAACCTAAGCATTTATTGTACTTCTGTATTATGTACTAGACTTCTACAAATCTAAATTTTGTAACCACCTTTTTAGCAATATGTAAGCCACATTGAGCCTGCCATACAGTGGGAAAATGTGGGATACAAATGCAATAAATAAATAAAATAAACCATTGGGAGCAGAGCCCTGGTAGGTCTAAGCTCATTTTCACATCTCACAACACAAAAAGAACTTTTATGAACATCAACAATAACACTGACTGTTACAAATTCAAACAGGCTAATCAAAATAAGGCACCTTTGGAGTGCCCCACCTGGGTAAATGTATTTATTTTAATTATTTGGATTTTGCTCACACCTTTTTCAGTAGTAGCTCAAGGTGAGTTTTATTCAGGTACACTGGATTTCCCTGTCTCTGGAGGGCTCACAATCTAAGTTTGTACCCTGTTCTTTCCTGGTTCTCTTCCTATCTCTCCCAACGTACTCTTAGCGTATACTCTGGTGGTTCCTCCTCCACATCTATCCCGCTAACAGTCGGTGTACCCCAAGGATCTGTCCTAGGACCTCTCCTCTTCTCCATCTATACCTCTTCCCTTGGTGCTCTGATCTCATCCCATGGCTTTCAATACCACCTTTACGCTGATGATACCCAGATCTACCTCTCCGCACCGGATATCTCAGCTGAAATCCAGACCAAAGTATCGACCTGCCTGTCTGACATCGCTGGCTGGATGTCTCGCCGCCACCTGAAACTAAACATGACCAAAACCGAGCTTCTCCTCTTGCCCCCTAAACCTGCCTCTCCTCTCCCCCCGTTCTCTATTTCGGTAGATAACACTCTCATCCTCCCTGTCCCGTCTGCACGCAACCTTGGAGTCATCTTTGACTACGTTCTCTCCTTCTCTGCTCATATTTAGCAGATTGCCAAAACCTGTCATTTCTTTCTCTATTAACAAAATTCGCCCTTTCCTCTCTGAGGATGCTACCAAAACCCTTACCCACACCCTTATCACCTCTCGCCTAGACTACTGCAATTTGCTTCTCGCTGGTCTCCCGCTCAGCCATCTATCTCCTCTTCAATCTGTCCAAAATTCTGCTGCGCGTCTTATATTTCGCCAGAGTCGCTATACTCACGTTAGCCCTCTCCTCAAGTCGCTTCACTGGCTCCCTATCCGCTTCCGCATACGGTTCAAACTTCTCCTTTTGACCTACAAGTGCATCCACTCCGCAGCTCCTCAGTACCTTTCCGCTCTCATCTCTCCCTACACTCCTCCCCGTGAACTCCGTTCGCTGGGTAAATGTCTCCTGTCATCCCCCTTCTCCCCCACTGCTAACTCCCGGCTCCGTTCCTTCTATCTCGCTGCTCCCTATGCCTGGAATAGACTCCCTGAGCCAGTACGTCAGGCTCAGTCTCTGGCTGTCTTCAAGTCTAGGCTTAAAGCCCATCTCTTTGCTACTGCTTTCGACTCCTAACCATGACTCTCTTACTCAACACCCTCACTTATCACCCCTACCACTGCAATTTCCCCACCCCTAGCTGTCTGTTCATCTGTCCAATTTAGATTGTAAGCTCTGTTGAGCAGGGACTGTCTTTTCATGTTAATTTGTACAGCGCTGCGTAAGTCTAGTAGCGCTATAGAAATGTTTAATAGTAGTAGAGACAATGGAGGGTTAAGTGACTTGCCCAAGATCACAAGGAGCAGCAGTGGGATTTGAACTGGGCACCTCTGATATGCACTATCCTTCTCAGAATGATAGAAGTGTGCACTGGCTTTCACGGTTCATTGATTTTGGCCAGGTTAAAAGACACAGAAAACTGAAAACATTCCTAGGGCAGGAAGAGGTGAAGAGGAGAGCGAGAGGGTGTTTATCTTCAGGTTGAAAACAGGTCATCTATACTGCCATTTTCAAAGGTACACAGTTGTGTTGATCTATGCTCACAAATAGCAGGTAGAAACATGCATGTAACATAGTAGATGACGGCAGAAAAAGACCTGCACGGTCCATCCAGTCTGCCCAACAAGAGAAACTCATGTGTGCTACTTTTTGTGTATACCCTACCTTGATTTGTACCTGTCCTCTTCAGGGCACAGACCGTATAAGTCTGCCCAGCACTATCCCCGCCTCCCAACCACTGGCTCTGGCACAGACCGTATAAGTCTGCCCAGCACTATCCCGCCTCCCAACCACCAGCCCTGCCACCCAATCTCGGCTAAGCTCCTGAGGATCCATTCCTTCTGAACAGGATTCCTTTATGTTTATCCCACGCATGTTTGAATTCCGTTACCGGTTTTCTTTTCCACCACCTCCCGCGGGAGGGCATTCCAAGCATCCACTACTCTCTCTGTGAAAAAAATACTTCCTGACATTTTTCTTGAGTCTGCCCCCCTTCAATCTCATTTCGTGTCCTCTCTTTCTACCGCCTTCGCATTTCCGGAAAAGGTTTGTTTGCGGATTAATACCTTTCAAATATTTGAACGTCTGTATCATATCACCCCTGTTTCTCCTTTCCTCCAGAGTATACATGTTTAGGTCAGCAAGTCTCTCCTCATACGTCTGGTAACGCAAATCCCTTACCATTCTCGTAGCTTGTGTGTACCTTGTAGGTAATTTTCAAATGGAAAAGCACTTGAGCAGTTTCTCTTTGACAGTTAGCTAAAAAGGGTTCACAAGTTATAGAAATGTGTATCTTATAAAACCGGGGTAATATCATAAAGGGCTTCAGCACACAGGACAGCATTTTATTCTTGCTTGGGGGGGGGGGGGGGGGGGGTACATGCGCTTTGAAGGCAGTTCTATGACACACTGCCAACATTTAGACACTAAGGACTAGATTCAATAAATAGCACCCAAATTTGGGTTCGGAAAAAAGCGAGCACTATTCTATCATTGGCACTCTGAGTTGGATGCCGTTTATAGAATAACGCTTAGTGCTGGGATCCATGCCCAATTTGGGGTGCGAGGATTTACATCAACTGAACCCTGGTGCAAATCTTTGTGCCTAAATTAGTTGCGGATCTCCTGTATTCTCCAATACTGTGTGAATCCGTAGCGAACGTCCCTGACCCGCCCTTTTTTTAGCAACTTGCGCATTTTTACAGAATAGTACCCAGCAATTAGCACCAATAATTGATTGTTAGAATCAAATTATTGGCGTTACAAGGTTCATAAATTGCATGCCGAAATTGGGTGTGCTTCCAAAGTTGCATGTGCATTTATAGAATTCCCTTGCAAATTTGCATTGGATGCAAGCTTATTCTACAGTGTGAGTGTTCTTATGAATACCAGCATAAACTGGTACAGCTTATTGGAGGCACGCCCATTTACACTGGGTCTATGGCTGGTGTAAGTGGGTGTGTCTAAATGCAGCATTTATGCATTTTAAGCTGCCTGTGTAAATGTCAGCCACACCTATGACACACCCATGCCCACTTTTTAACACTCCATTGCAATTATGTGCTAAGCCATTTTAGCGTGTAATTACAGAATAGTGGTTAGACACACTACTGCTATTTATAAGTGCAAGTAAACCCTGAGGCGTGCAAATGACAGTATTCTATGAATTAAAGCACTGCAAATGGTGCTTAAATATTGGTAACCCATTATAGATTTTTTTTTTGTTACATTTGTACCCCGCGCTTTCCCACTCATGGCAGGCTCAATGCGGCTTACATGGGGCAATGGAGGGTTAAGTGACTTGCCCAGAGTCACAAGGAGCTGCCTGTGCCTGAAGTGGGAATCAAACTCAGTTCCTCAGGACCAAAGTCCACCACCCTAACCACTAGGCCACTCCTCCACTGTTGCTACTATTTGAGATTCTACATGGAATGTTACATGGAATGTTGCTATTCCACTAGCAACATTCCATGTAGAAGTCAGCCCTTGCAGATCACCAATGTGGCCGCGCAGGCTTCTGCTTCTGTGAGTCTGACGTCCTTCACGTGCAGGACGTCAGACTCACAGAAGCAGAAGCCTGCGCAGCCTTCCACATGGAATGTTACTAGTGGAATAGCAACATTCCATGTAGAATCTCCAACAGTAACAACATTCCATGTAGAAGTCGGCCCTTGCAGATCACCAATGTGGACGCACAGGCTTCTGCTTCTGTGAGTCTGACGTCCTGCACGTACGTGCAGGATGTCAGACTCACAGAAACAGAAGCCTGCACAGCCTTCTACATGGAATGTTGCTAGTGGAATAGCAACATTCCATGTAGAATCTCCAATATTATCAATTTTATTTTTGTTACATTTGTACCCTGCGCTTTCCCACTCATGGCAGGCTCAATGCGGCTTACACAGGGCAATGGAGGGTTAAGTGACTTGCCAAGAGTCACAAGGAGCTGCCTGTGCCTGAAGTGGGAATCAAAATCAGTTCCTCAGCACCAAAGTCCACCACCCTAACCACTAGGCCACTCCTCCATTACCACTAGGCCACTCCTCCACAGGGTTAGGGATAATTTTATTTAACAAAAGGCTTTCCATGCATAAAGCCATTTATATGCATAAAAAAGGCCTTTATAAAGTTGTTTGGCAGTTTATTACACCTGCCAAATTGCATCTACTTATAAACAAGCCACATATAGGAATTCCCAGGGGCACAGAGTTTGGGTAGTGTGGAGGTAGAGCTCTAAGTTGTACTTTTGGAATTGTTTTTTCCATAAACCTACGACTTGGGCGGACATTTGGTCTACCCCTACCTCTTTTTTTTGGTACACTGTGTATTTTGTAAAATACACTGGTACATCCATGGGGTAAATTCTCTGTAGGTCGCTAAAAGGCATCAAGAACCTGGGCGTTAAGTTAGTTTTCTGTAAGATCAGAGTTGTGAACCAAATCTGTTAAAAAAAAAAAAAATACTAGTGTATTCCGCAGTTACACGCCAAACTTTACATGGAACCACTTACGCCGTGTCTATGGCGTAAAGGGTGGCACCTAAATGTGGTAGATGGGTGTGAAAATGCAACTATTCTCTAAAGTGCATGCAAGAATAGTCGGAACGCTCCTGACGTGCCCATGCCCCTCACATATTAATGCCCCTCTTTGCATTTGTGCACGACAGAAGTTAGGCATACTCTGGCCAATATTCAAAGTGATTTGAGCGGGTTTAATCGGGCAGGAGCCTTCTTAAATCACTGGGGTCCACCCAACCACCGACATACAGTGGCACTTAACTGGGCAGTGCTGCTGAATATCAACAAAGACCAGCCCAAAAAAAGTTGGCAAGTCAGGGGCGGAACGGGGGAGCACTGGGGAAGAGCCAGCAGTTATGTAGGTGCTGATATATTCAGTGCCAGAACCCGCATAGCTAAATGGCTGAAATTAGGACAGCTCAAAAGCTGTCCAAAATTTGGCTGCTTAGCTGTGGGTGCTGGCACTGCTATCCAAATAATCTGGAAGCTTATTTACTATACGTGCAGGACATCAGACTCAGAAACAGAACGAAGCCTTGCACCGGAAGAAGAGGACCTTGGCTGGCGGGGGTTGGGGTCCCCCGCCAGCAAAGGTAGCCCATGGCAATGGCAGGGGAGGGTTGGCGGCGGGAGGGGGGGGTCGAGAGGGTCGTCGGCAGGGGGTCCAGGGCCAAATCTAGGGGGGGCAGGCCCCCCGTGGCCCCACGCAGCAACACCACTGCTTGCACCTAACCTCATACATGCGAATGTACCTAGTTATGCTAGCATTCTATAAAGGGAAAGGAATGGGATTTGATATACTACATTTCTGTGGTTACAATCAAAGTGGTTTACATATTATATATAGGCACTTATTTTGTACTTGAGCAGTGGAGGGTTAAGTGACTTGTCCAGAGTCACAAGGAGCTGTAGTGGGAATTGAACCCAGTTCCCTTGGTTCTCAGGCCACTGCACTAACCATTAGGCTACTCCTCCACTCTGGGATGCCTACTTTCCTTTATAGATTAGGTTCCTAACAGGTGCCCCTTTATAGATTTGTTCTCTACATGTCACCCTTGAGAAAGGACTATGACTTTCCCCTCCTCCACATTCCCAAGGATGTGAAATGAGGTTTCTGGAGCATCCCCAGTCCTGGCAGATCCCGGTTCCTCCCTCCACAGGGCAGTGCATAGAAGTCACACTGCACTGGCTCAACTTGCTTTCCATTTTGATTGTGACAAAAAGCCCAAGATATTCCTAAAAGAAGAAATACAAAGAAACATCATACCTAAAGAAGCCCAGGAAACCTAGTCTGTACTGAATTGTTACCACCACAACATTTTCATAGGCAACTAGTGCAGAACCATCATAAGTGGAAGCATCTCCAACCAGCAAACCACCTCCATGGATCCATACCATGACCTACAGCAGAGCAAACAAACAAACAAAAACAAACAAACATCTATTTACTGATTCAGGTAAAAATGTCAAAATTTAGATAGATACTTTTGTTCACAAAAGCTGAGTTTTTACACTCAGTTATTGACTGCAGGTGCTAATACATTCAGCTATACAGTGATCATCAGCCCATGGTGTACATACCATAGGCAACAATAGTAGATAGTTTTAGGCTACGCACGAGATGAGTCACACTGATGGCGACATCCAGCACTCTGCTGAATGTGACTGAGTCATACACATTGCCATTCAGAACTTAAAAGTCCAATTTTCTTATAATTGGACACGTTGCATAACACACTGAAATCTTTAATAATCACATCTGACCACTGAAGCAGGCATTTGCCGAAACACAGCCCGTGTCGGGACTTTGAATAAAGATTGTTCTTCATACCAATTCTTGAGGCCCATGTGTTTTTTTCTGTGCACCACAGATCCTGTTGTGCCATTGAATCCCTCTCCTCTGCTTGGTTTACATTTTAAATGTTTTATCACTTTATGGCAGCTGAGCTCAGTGAAGTCAACTGACTTCTGCAGTGGGTATTATAAATATCACCACTATGAAAGGTGAAGAGAAGGGATTTTAGATTTGACTCAGTTGTAGCTCAAGGCGAGTCATACTCGGTTACAGTAAGTACATCCCTGTCCTTGAATGATTTACAATATGGGGCATATTTACTAAAGAGTAGAGCTGTACCGAATAGCATATTTTACTATTCGGCTGTGCAGAAGGAATGGATCCTCAGAAGCTTAGCCGAGATTGGGAGGCGGGGCTGGTGTTTGGGTGGTGGGGCTAGTTCTGGGCAAGACTTCTACAGTCTGTGTCCTGAAAATGGCAGATACAAATCAAGGTAAGGTATACACAAGAAGTAGCACATATGAGTTTATCTTGTTGGGCAGACTAGATGGACCGTGCAGGTCTTTTTTTGCCGTCATCTACTATGTTACTATGTATATTCGGCTGAATACGAATAATGAAAAATATTATTCAGCCGAATACGAACACCGAATACACATAATGGGCATTGAACTTTAACAAAACAAATAATAAAAGAAGCAATGTGAAATCAGAGAGCAAGTGTTTATTTCAGTAGGATTTAGCACAGTAGCTACCCGGATTATTCGTATTCGAATTTAAATACTATTTGGCCGAGTACAAATAATGTATTCGGGCCGAATTGAATTGAATTGAATATACGGTACAGCCTTAATAAAGAGCATTAGAGTTCCATACTTAACATGGGTTAACAGCCAAAAGCAATGACCCTTAAGTGGAAAGACTCTAAGGGGAACAGTTGGGGGCATGTCCGGCATTCTCTTGCAATTCCCACACAGATAAGTTCTCTAATGTGCATTACTTTCAGATGCTACCAGCGTGGACGCAACTGGCACCACTTAATCAGGTAGAATTAGGTGAACCTGTATTGACTGCACATTTGACAGTATGCGCTATTTAGCTGTGAAGCCTACACCCAGTCTTCACCCATACCCTGCTCAGTACCCGCCCCATGATCCCACATGAAGCAATTAGTGCTGAACCTTTACCGCCCCGGCTGTTTCAACGTGCTTTAAGCATTAGCATTTACAGTTAGCATGTGCTACTACCCATGCTAACTGTTTACTGTGCCTTAGTAAACATGCCCCTAAGTTTGTACTCCAGGTCACAACAATTTGCCCACGTTCACATGCAGCCACAGTGTGATTTGATTTGGGCTAAGGAAAGGACATGTGAATATCTTGAATCCAGCCAAGTTATAGGATCCAAGGCAGCACAGTCTTACCAGAAATCATGACACCTAGATCTGATCATGCCTTGACTGGCTGATGAAAAGATCGGATCAAGGCAGACATTGAATGCAGTGTACTTAGATTTCAATACATTTCTGACACTAGTTCATATACGTAGCCAGCCCTCCGATTTTGGGGGGGAGGGGGGCAGAGATGAACTGAGAGGGCAACATATTCCCTCCCCTCCGCCAGAGCATTAAAATAATACCTTTACTGGCAGGGATGCCAAAGCCCTGCCAGCCAAAGAAATTCCCTGCCGAGCTGCTCCCCTTCTCCTCATTCTGATGCAGTAACCCTCCGATTTTGGGGGAGAGGGATAGAGATGGGCCGTGTTTCAATGGGACACACCTGTCTACTTCAGGGATCTTACACTCACAGTTGAAACACAAAAAAAAGGTTGGTGCAGAACAATGAGACTTGTATTTGAGAAACCACTGACTCGCAGTGAATTCCAATCGGATGCCGTCAAGCCCAAAGCAGACGGGCGTTTCCCATCGAAACAAGGCCCCATGTCGAGTCAAGTACATGAGTGGTGCTGAATAAAGTTTGTTATATCTTACTTCTGGCTGCAAAGATTTTTTGGTCCACCCTTACTAGTTTAATTTTGTCTTGGATTATACATAGAAGTCTTTACTTTTACCTTTGGGTTTGGCTATTGATAATTAGTGCCAGTAATTTGTCATTAATACCAATTATCAGCTAATTATGAAATTAAAATATGTGTGGAACCAGTGGCAGCCCTACCATTAGGTCACCTGAGGCGGGGGCCTCAGGAGGCACTCTTCTGGGAGCAGTATATCCCCCCACACTGGCCGCGATCTGGCATCTCCCCGCTTCTTTCTTCAGTCCTCTTTCCTGAGCACGCCTTTGTTTATTAAAAGTCGGTGACAGCAGCAATTCCCATTCCAGCACAAGCCTCTTCTCTCTACTGCAGCCCGCCTCTGACATAACTTCCTGTTTCCTCAGAGGCAGGCCGTAGTAGAGAGAAGAGGCCGGTGCCAGTAGCAGGGCAGCCTATGGGAATTGCTGCAGTCGTTGTCTTTTGGAAAACAAAGTAGGATTGGGGAAGGAGGTTGAAGAAGGAAAGGGGGGAAATGCCAGAGCATGACTGGGGGGGGGGGGGAGGGCGGCAGGGAGGTGCCATCTCAGCCCTCGCCTCAGGTGGCAGATTGCCTTGGGCCGCCCTTGCGTGTAACCGACAGTATTCTATACCTGAGTGTGCAGTTTTGCACGGTAAGCATAAATTTGTGCGTACAAGTTTATAGAATTAGGGGCCTGGTGCAGAGACAATCTGTAAGGATAGTCAGCGGCATCATGTGGGTAGTGCTGCTAAATATCCAGACAGTCTCCGTCAACACAAATATCTGGATAACTTCTGAAGTTTTCCAGGCATCTGTATTTGAATAGTAGTCCCTTAGCACTTTTCAGGCCCAATATCCTGCAGTGACTCACGTACAACCTTTCTTCGCAGTCTGTTTTTCTGTCCTGTAGTTGTAGGAAATTAAGCCCTGTGGAAAAAGTACCATTTATTTAAAAAATTTGCAAGTAAACCGACTTGCAAAGTTTTTGTCCGAAACTGAGATCTGCCCTTGCTATTTCACCTTAGGAAGATTAAGAGATGCACTCTAGTTTGGCTTACTGGAAGTCTGGCTCTGGCGTTCTTGCTGGTGTCTGCAGGAGCATAAACAGTTAGGTACAAACAGTCTTCTGAAACAGTGTGAGGGTAATTTTCATTCTTCAGAATGTATGGCAACTCAGTGAACGCTTTCACATTCTGTACACACCTGAAAAATATAAAGGTTTACAGTTAATGAAGGGTTCACATTTACTATTTAAAATAACAGATTTTTTTTCTCCTCTCTTAATAGTCTTTGCCTCAACCACCACTGAGAGCATGCCAGCGCGATTCATGGTAAATTTCAAGGACATAGTCCTAATGTATTAATATACAAGTAAAAAAAGGCCCGTTTCTGACACAAATGAAACGGGCACTAGCAAGGTTTTCCTCGGAGTGTGTACGTTTGAGAGAGAGAGAGAGTGTGTGTGAGAGGTGGAGTGTGTGTGTCATAGAGAGAATGTGACAGAGACAGCATGTGTGTGGGTTTGTGTGAGAGAGACAGTGTCTGTGTGTGTGTGTGACAGAGAGAGTGTGATAGACAGGGAGTGTGTCAGAGAGAGTGTATGTGAGAGAGTGAGTGACTGAGTGAGTGCGAGCCCCCCTCCCCACCCCCACCTCTCTGATCTCAGGACCCCCTCCCCACCTCCCTCTCCCCTCCCCCACTCCAGCTACCCATGTCCAGCGACCCTCCCCCCCCCCGGCGCATCAAACCCCCTCGCCACCCGCAGCTGCCAGTGGTAATGTTATCTAGCCGTTGCTGCTTCCCCTGTTGAGCAGCAGTGGCCACTACAAAAAGAAAAGAAGCGATAAATGTTTTTAAACCCAGGCCAAATCATTCGCAAATGCCCAAATCTTACAATGCAGTCTCTGCAGCCGCTCCTCCTCTCGCTTGTCACGTCACTGCGCTCCTCTGGGGTCTTACTCCAGGGGCAGTGACGTGGAGGTGAGAGGAGGAGCGGCTGCAGAGACTGCGTTGTAAGACTCGGGCATTTACGAATGATTTGGGCTGGGTTTAAAAACATTTATCGCTTCTTTTCTTTTTGTAGCGGCCGCTGCTGCTCAACAGGGGAAGCAGCAACGGCTAGATAACATTACCACTGGATAACATTCTCAACAGGAGAAGCAGCAGCGGCCGGACAGCGTTGCTACTGGCATCTGCGGGTGGCGATGGGGTTTGATGCGCCGGGGGGGGGGGGGGGTTCTATGGTGCCGCTCTTGTAGTTTTTTGATGCGCCGCTCCCTGCCACTTGCTCCGAAGTGGCAGGGAGCGACGCACTGACAGCTGATTCCCAGGCAGGGGAAGGAGTAGGGAAACATGCGTGTGTCCCTACTCCTCCCCCTGCCTGGGAATCAGCTGTTAGTGACGTCATCCTGGCTACGGAGCCTAGCTCAGCAACTCCAGGAGCCACGGACACAGGCAGTTCCACATTAGAACGTTGGTGGTGGGAATTATTATATAGGATTACTTCTCATATTAGGTGCTTTTAGGGGCCTTTTACTAAGCCACTTTGGCACGTATGCGCGCCCTACGCATTCAGTTGTAACTACTTCCCGGCTACTGCGTGGCCCAGGTAGTAATTTCATTTTTTATACGTGTCCACTAAGCGTGCTAGCAGCACTAACTGGGCAGTAATCGGCATTGTATACGTGTAGACCACTACCGCCCGGTTAACGTGTGAGACCTTACTGCTGGGTCAGTGGGTGGCGGTAAGGTCTCAGGCCCAAAATGGATGTGCACCAATTTTTATATTGCCACACGTCCATTTTGGGCTAAAAAAAAAAAAAAAAAAAAAAGCCTTTTTTTCAGGTGCACTGAAAAATGGACCTGTGCACGTCCAATACACGCATCTTCAACAGCACTTTAGTAAAAGGACCCCTTATTGCTGTTGAAAAGCTCAATACTTACATTCCAGTCAATTGTTGTTTTTTTTAACGTTGACCAGAAAATGTAGTGACAGCGGCTGGCCTTATGGCGTTTAAAGGGGGCTTGGACAGATTCCCGAGGGAAAAATCCATTGAACATTATTAAAAATTAATTTTTTTTCTTTAATGGGTTTTGCCAGGTTCTTGAAACCTGGATTGGCCGCTGTCGGAGACAGGATGCTGGGCTTGATGCAGTGGCGTACCAAGGGGGGGCGGTGGGGGCGGTCCGCCCCGGGTGCACGCTGCTGGGGGGGTGCCATGCACCTGTCTGCTCCATTCGTTCCGTGCTCCCTCTGCCCCGGAACAGGTTACTTCCTGTTCCGGGGCAGAGGGAGCATGGAACGAGCGAAGCAGACAGGCGTGCGGCACCCCCCCCCCCCAAAAGGTAAAAATGCACCCGGGGGGGGGGTGTCCTTTCACCGGGGGGTGGGGGGGGGGTCGGCGATCCGCCCCGGGTGTCAGCCACCCTAGGAACGCCACTGGCTTGATGGACCTTTGATCTTTTCCCAGTATGGCAGTGCTTATGTGACCATGGCATTTAAAAAATATTCCTAGATATTCAGCAGTAGCCACTATCTTCATAATTCTATAAAATCGTGTGCACAATTTTACGCTCAGCATGCAGTTGCACACACAAGTAATACAATGGTATTAATCACACTGCTGCTGATTGGTGTTAACCACTGATTATTGTCCAAACAAAAAAATAGCACCACGGGCCTTTAAAAATGGAACACAGTTCTTTAATGAATGAGCCTTGACAAAAAGACCCGACACGGGCCGTGTTTCGGTGACTAGCACCTGCATCAGGGGTCACAGTGATGACGTGGATACAGAAAGTGAAAGTGCCTTGTTGCTTTGTAGCTTTTACTATACGAGACGTAGGGTAAGGAATAATATATTGTAGAGGAATATAGTCAAGTTATTCCCCAAGTTTTCCACATCATCACTGTGACCCCTGACGCAGGTGCTAGTCACCGAAACACGGCCTGTGTCTGGTCTTTTTGTCAAGGCTCATTCATTAAAGAACTGTGTTCCATTTTTAAAGGCCCGTGGTGCTGTTTTTTTTTGTTTGGACTTTAGTTTGTACTTCCTTCTGTCTCTTTTGTTAAACCACTGATTATTGGCCATAATTGGTGCCCAACTGGCTCAAATTAACAGTTTATGTTGGAATTGTAGAAATTGAGAATGTAAAATCCACACTGGCCAATATTCAGCCAGCGGCGGTCAGCGTTTTTATGTCCGTCACCGGTTATATTCCTGGATTTTCAATGCTGGGTTGTATCTGGACACTGGCATTGAATTTACGGTTGTATGTTGGCTGTTAAAGCTTGTGTGGTTAAGTGCAATATTCAGCCCTTAACCCCTAGATTCTATTTATGGCACCTAAAGTTGCACACGCAAATTTGGCAGTGCAGTCAAACTGCATATACAACTTAATTGGTTAACAAGCCAACGCCAATAATTGGCCACTAACAAGCACTTATCTGCACTAATTGGCACTAATTATTTATTTATTTATAACATTTGTATCCCACATTTTCCCACCTATTTGCAGGCTCAATGTGGCTTACATAGTTCCATAAGTGGTGATACCAGTTCCGGACAGCAGAAATACATAGTTGAGGTAGAGGGACAAATTGGGTTAGGTTACAGGAGGAAAGTTTGTCTTATGATAAGAGCTAAAGGTAATAGGTTAAATTTCATTCATGACAAAATTAGCTTGAACAATTAAGAAAATTAAACTAGAATTAGAATTTACGCTTGCAACTTTCTACGTGCATTCTCTAAAGTGGTGCGTGTAAATTCTAATGCACGGATCTCAAAAGGGGTGTGGCCATGGGAGGGGCATGGGCGGGCCATGGACTTTCCTAACAATTACACCCATTGTTACAGAATATGCCCGATCCGCCCCTAAGTTATGCGCAGGCATTTACACCAGGTTTTAGTTGGCATAAATGGTCAGACCTTCATTTTAGTCATGGGAATGGGCTCTATGCATAGTCTATAAACCACACCTAACTTTAGGCAAGATTTATAGAATAGCACTAAGTGGTTTTTTCAGCTGAGTTTTGGCACCATATATATAGAATTCATGCTCAATTTCACTAAAAGGAGCATGCTGGACATAAGGGGAAGAGAGAGCAAGGTAAGCAATGTGGTGGTGCTGGAGACCAGCGCTGGACGAAGGCTTCAGCTGGCAGGGGTTGCTAGCCAAACCAGGGGCCCAGAGCAAATTTGGGGGGGCCCAGGTCCTCATGGCCCCACGTACCTACACCACTGACCATGGGATACTCGCAGCACTAACTGGTTAAGCACCTCTGAATATTTGCGGTTAGCCATGGACAAGTCATTTAAATGGCCAGAAGTCTCTTCAGGCCATTTAAATTGCTTTGAATATTGGGCAGATAGCACGCCACCGTATGAGGGTGCCTAACACTGATATGCACAGGCTTTAGAATGCTGTCAGTTACGCATCTGACAGATGAGAGCATGGACACCAGCCATTGAGCCAGCTTAATTGCTCACATCTAAAGTTAGACACGTAACTGTGGACTTACGCTAGTATTCTATAATGACAATTACACACATAATTGCCAATATAGAATTTGCGCTTAGTGCGTATCATCCCAGCACCTAACTTTCAGTGACCTGTAGAGAGTTACCCACTATGAGGGTAGTGATGATAAATTTATTTATTTATTTTCCAAACTTCTATACCACTTAGAACTAAGCAGTTTACAAAGTACAAACAGAGCATAAAATACAAACTAGAGAGTTGCACGGGGACAGAAATGTCACCCGTCCACACCCACCCCACTGGAATCTTCTCCAGCCCTGCTCATCCCTGCAAGTAATCTCCTCCATCCCCACCCATCTCCAGGGCCACTGAGGGGGGGGGGCCAAGGGGGACAAAATTCCACAGGCCCGGGCCTCCAAGGGAGGCCTGGCGCCACAGTCCCCGATCTCACCCGCCCTCGGCTCCGTTGGCTGTCCGCCACCGGGAGGGGGCCCCCACATTGAAATCATCAGAGCGCCTCACCTGTCAGCTCCGTGACTGAAAGCGCAGCAGTGCAGCAGCAGATCGGATTCGCCTCCCTTCGGACCTTCCCTCCCTGTGTCCCGCTCTCGTTTGATCTAACTTCCAAGAGGGCGGGACACAGGGATGGAAGGCCCAAAGGGAGGCAAATCCGATCTGCCACTGCACTGCTGCGCTTTCAGTCATGGAGCGAGGTGACAGGTGAGGCGCTGTGATGATTTTAATGCAGGGGGCCCGGCCCAGTGGTGGACAGAGGGGGGCGGGTGAGGACTGTGGCACGGCGGCCTGGGGGGGCGGGGCCCCAGGCTCGGCCCAGTCTCTCGGCAGTCCTGCCCATCTCCTGTGCTAAAATAACCCGACTTGTGGTAAAATAACTCAAGCTTAACAGTAGCCCATGTTGATAACTTCCCCTCTCAGTGCTTATGGGGATTCCAATGCTATCGACCATATCCATTAATGCTTTTAGTGCTATTATAATTGCCATGGCACAAGGAAAGGATAGGTAGGCTGGCCTGGCACTACATTTCCACGGGATCCCCACAGGACCTGCGTCCATCCCCACAGGAGACCCGTGGACCTGGAGGGGATTCCCGCTGACTCCGTTCCCATGAAGCTTTCTAGTACAAAGTACAAGACAATAACAGCATCAAAATAACATCAAAATACCAGCTCTCTCAAATACCACAATAGAAAATGCAAATTCTCTTAGACATTTCACAGATAACACAAATGCTGCTCCTGCTACATCAGTACGTTCCCGATTTTAACAGCTGCTTAAAATACACTATACTGGCACATAGATGCAACTGCCCCAATACATTCCACTTCAGTATCACAGCTATCAAAAAGGCAGCAGTTCTTGTAACATTATATCGTATGTTAGCAATCCCATCCAAAGATAGGCACATTGCAGTCTCTGACCGGGTATGCTGCACACTGCCGGAATTATCCGTATAAGGTTAACATTCAGCGCTATCTGGATAACTATTTGAATAAATAGGACAGCAAACTGTCTGACCTAAGTTATCCAGAAAGTGGCGCAGAATATCGCCTCTATGCGATAATTTCCTGCTCCGTTCTCGCTCCACCTCGGCAACATCTGTATAGTTCCGGGACGCTCAGTAATGATTTACAGCAGCATTATCTGGATAATACCACTGAAAAATCACTGACTGGTCCCAGTCAGGAGCCCTTATCTGAGTAGCAGGTGATGCTGCCCAGGCTGCCCAGATAAGAGTTCTTGAATATCAAGCCCAGAATATTCAAGTTATTCAAGTTTAGTGAAAACTACAGCAGAAAAATACAAAGATAACATACAAATCCTACCATGGGGGGTAGGATGTAGCATCTCTAACTCCATTCCAGGGCTCAGCAGGCTGTGGGGGAGAAAATCTCAATTGTCCAATTGGTGGTTTTGCAAATGGAATCCCAAAATAAGCGTTGACATGTCTGTCTGTTCCTTTCACTTTCATTAGTTTTCCCTTCAGTTTTCCAGATTTTGTGGTGACGGTGGGCTGTGAAATCTTTTGCTCTGTAATGAGAACGTATAGGAATTACAAGGTTACATCATGGCAGATCAAAGTCTCTGCATCCTTGCCGCAAAAAAAAAAAAAATACTGAAACTAGCAAAAGATTTCAGAAATACAAGTCAATATTCTCAGTACATAGCACAGTCACCTGAAATTAACATGCAGCATACAGAAAACTACTATGGGCTGAGTTTTCCCATGCATTTAATCTACATAGACATCACATGAAGAAAGCCGGTGCAAGTCAGGTTCCCACCCCTGTGGGCCAGCACTTTACAAGACCATAACACTGTACCAGTGATTTCATAGTAAGAATCCTGAAAGGTAACTTTAAAACAATACAGGAACGTAAGACCTTTGAAGTCAGAATAATTGAATATATTGACACGCAACAGACAGGACTTAACAAGGATCTGGGTTTTCTAGCCCATTAGAAACCATAAAGTTGTATTTCTCTGTTTGTCACCCTCCTCTCACCTACCCACACCCATCCTGTTAGAATATCAATGAAATGCTTTAATGTCCCCATGCATACCTCCTGCCCACCCCCACCCTCCTACCCTGTCAGACTGTCAAAGAAATGCTTGGATGTTTCACTTATATATACACTATCTGCTACCACATTTGCTTATTTCCGATCTGAGGAAGAAGGGCAACCTTCGAAAGCTAATCAAGAAATGTATTAAGTTATGTCCAATAAAAAAGGTATCATCTTATTTTCTTTTCTATGTTTTATTTTGTTTGATTTCTATTGATAACCCATGCATTTAGTAGTTTGGATGGTTTAGGCAGTCTGTGGTGGAGAGAAACAGCTTTCTAACATACCAAGAACCAACCAGGAGTTTCAAGACTTTCCTGGAATTCTTTTATTGTTATCCACATTGAGTCACTCTGATAAAGTACACAGACTCCCAGTTTGTGAACTTTTTAACCTCTTATTTGTACTGAGTATTCACTAAAACTTTGCATAGAAATGAATTGTACAATGCAGCTTTGGTGCTGAATCATTGGGCATGTCCTTAGGCACCCACAGAAAAACAGAAACGCAGCTAAATAGAAAGACTTGATTAGAAGATATTTCAATGTTGTTAATCTTCTTCCTCTTAAACCAATTGTTAATATGGAAATAGGTTTTTCATTTTTCTTTGCACATACAGTACACATCTCTTGTAACTCAATCATCCTGACTCACAGATCTATTAATGCAGGGATTTTTTTGTTCTTGCTTTGAAAAACACAGTACAGTACTTAGATGTAGTTCTAATACTCATTTATATTTACATAAAGCTTTACCTAGGAGAAAGAAGTGTACATAAGGATCAGTTTTATGGTACAATTATCATTTCTCATCTTTTCAAGTGGATTTACAATCTAAGCTACTGCTGAGTCAATGCAGTGTGACATGATTTGTCCAAAGGTCAAAAGGTAGAAGGAAGATTTGAATCCTATTCCTGGCATCCCAGGTTCTGAGTCGAACAAGTTTTCAATCATAGCCCTGAAGATTTGGGGTGACAACATTTATTTTTAAAACAATTGATAGAATGAAGCATATTTCTCAAATGCATATTTCCTAACTTTATGCTCACTTTTACTGTAGCAAATCTACCCTCAGACTCATAATACAGCATATGGTGCACTTAATTAAAATAATAGAGATTTGCATTGAATAGATAGTTGCCAAATACTTTATACCAAAAATACTGCTGGGCACAGCAAATACCTACAGTGGGGGAAATAAGTATTTGATCCCTTGCTGATTTTGTAAGTGTGCCCACTGACAAAGACATGAGCAGCCCATAATTGAAGGGTAGGTTATTGGTAACAGTGAGAGATAGCACATCACAAATTAAATCCGGAAAATCACATTGTGGAAAGTATATGAATTTATTTGCATTCTGCAGAGGGAAATAAGTATTTGATCCCCCACCAACCAGTAAGAGATCTGGCCCCTACAGACCAGGTAGATGCTCCAAATCAACTCGTTACCTGCATGACAGACAGCTGTCGGCAATGGTCACCTGTATGAAAGACACCTGTCCACAGACTCAGTGAATCAGTCAGACTCTAACCTCTACAAAATGGCCAAGAGCAAGGAGCTGTCTAAGGATGTCAGGGACAAGATCATACACCTGCACAAGGCTGGAATGGGCTACAAAACCATCAGTAAGACGCTGGGCGAGAAGGAGACAACTGTTGGTGCCATAGTAAGAAAATGGAAGAAGTACAAAATGACTGTCAATCGACAAAGATCTGGGGCTCCACGCAAAATCTCACCTCGTGGGGTATCCTTGATCATGAGGAAGGTTAGAAATCAGCCTACAACTACAAGGGGGGAACTTGTCAATGATCTCAAGGCAGCTGGGACCACTGTCACCACGAAAACCATTGGTAACACATTATGACATAACGGATTGCAATCCTGCAGTGCCCGCAAGGTCCCCCTGCTCCGGAAGGCACATGTGACGGCCCGTCTGAAGTTTGCCAGTGAACACCTGGATGATGCCGAGAGTGATTGGGAGAAGGTGCTGTGGTCAGATGAGACAAAAATTGAGCTCTTTGGCATGAACTCAACTCGCCGTGTTTGGAGGAAGAGAAATGCTGCCTATGACCCAAAGAACACCGTCCCCACTGTCAAGCATGGAGGTGGAAATGTTATGTTTTGGGGGTGTTTCTCTGCTAAGGGCACAGGACTACTTCACCGCATCAATGGGAGAATGGATGGGGCCATGTACCGTACAATTCTGAGTGACAACCTCCTTCCCTCCGCCAGGGCCTTAAAAATGGGTCGTGGCTGGGTCTTCCAGCACGACAATGACCCAAAACATACAGCCAAGGCAACAAAGGAGTGGCTCAGGAAGAAGCACATTAGGGTCATGGAGTGGCCTAGCCAGTCACCAGACCTTAATCCCATTGAAAACTTATGGAGGGAGCTGAAGCTGCGAGTTGCCAAGCGACAGCCCAGAACTCTTAATGATTTAGAGATGATCTGCAAAGAGGAGTGGACCAAAATTCCTCCTGACATGTGTGCAAACCTCATCATCAACTACAGAAGACGTCTGACCGCTGTGCTTGCCAACAAGGGTTTTGCCACCAAGTATTAGGTCTTGTTTGCCAGAGGGATCAAATACTTATTTCCCTCTGCAGAATGCAAATAAATTCATATACTTTCCACAATGTGATTTTCCGGATTTAATTTGTGATGTGCTATCTCTCACTGTTACCAATAACCTACCCTTCAATTATGGGCTGCTCATGTCTTTGTCAGTGGGCACACTTACAAAATCAGCAAGGGATCAAATACTTATTTCCCCCACTGTATATTACATTCTGCCTAGTTTCAACACAATAAGCCTTGCTCAAACAGTGATTCATTATTATTTCTCACGAACTATTACTACTACTTAACATTTCTAGGGCGCTACTAGGGTTACGCAGCGCTGTACAAATTAACAAACAAGGATGGTCCCTGCTCAAAGGAGCTTACAATCTAAAGGACGAAATGTCAAGTTAGGGCAGTCAAGATTTCCTGAGTAGAGGTGTAGTGGTTAGGTGCCGAAGGCGACATTGAAGAGGTGGGCTTTGAGCAAGGATTTGAAGATGGGCAGGGAGGGGGCCTGGCGTATGGGCTCAGGGAGTTTATTCCAAGCATGGGGTGAGGCGAGGCAGAAAGGGCGGAGCCTGGAGTTGGCGGTGGTGCAGAAGGGTACTGAAAGGAGGGATTTGTCTTGAGAGTGGAGGTTACAGGTAGGAACGTAAGGGGAGATGAGGGTAGAGAGGTAATGAGGGGCTGCAGATCGAGTGCATTTGTAGGTTAGTAGGAGAAGCTTGAACTGTATGCGGTACCTGATCAGAAGCCAGTGAAGTGACTTGAGGAAAGGGGTGATATGAGTATATCGGTTGAGGCGGAAGATAAGACGTGCAGCACAGTTCTGAACGGACTGAAGGGGGGATAGATGGCTAAGTGGGAGGCCAGTGAGGAGTAGGTTGCAGTAGCAAGGCGAGAGGTAACGAGAGAGGGATGAGAGTTCGGGTGGTGTGCTCAGAGAGGAAAGGGCGAATTTTGCTAATGTTATAGAGGAAGAAGTGACAGGTCTTGGATATCTGCTGGATATGCACAGAGAAGGAGAGGGAGTCGTCGAAGATGACACCGAGGTTGCGGGCAGATGAGACGGGGACGATGAGGGTGTTATCAACTGAGATAGAGAGTGGAGGGAGAGAAGTGGGTTTGGGTGGGAAGACAATAAGTTCGGTCTTGGCCATGCTCAGTTTCAGGTGGCGGTTGGACATCCAGGCAGCAATGTCGGATAAGCAGGCCGATACTTTGGCCTGGGTTTCCGCAGTGATGTCTGGTGTGGAGAGATAAAGCTGGGTGTCATCAGCATAAAGATGATAGGGGAAACCATGAGATGAGATCAGGGAGCCCAGGGAAGAGGTGTAGATTGAAAAAAGAAGGGGTCCAAGGACAGATCCCTGAGGAACTCCAACAGAGAGCGGGATAGGGGTGGAGGATGAACCATGAGAGTGTACTCTGAAGGTACGATGGGAGAGATAAGAGGAGAACCAGGAGAGGACAGAGCCCTGGAACCCAAAAGAGGACAGTATGTCAAGAAGTAAGTTGTGATTGACAGTGTCAAAAGCGGCGGATAGGTCGAGGAGGATGAGGATTGAGTAGTGACCTTTGGATTTGGCAAGGAACAGGTCATTGCAGACTTTAGATAGTGCCGTTTCTGTCGAGTGTAGGGGCGAAAGCCTAATTGAAGCGGATCTAGGATGGCATGAGAGGAGAGAAAATCAAGGCAACGGCTGTGAACGGCGCGTTCAAGTATCTTGGAGAGGAAGGGTAGGAGGGAAATGGGGCGGTAGTTGGAGGGACAGGTAGGGTCAAGTGATGGTTTTTTGAGGAGTGGTGTGACTACAGCATGCTTGAAGGTGTCTGGGACAGTTGCAGTGGAGAGAGAGAGAGGTTGAGGATATGACAGATGGGGGGGGGGGTGATAGTAGGAGAGATGGTGTTAAGTAAGTTGGTGGGGATGGGGTCTGAGGAACAGGTGGTGCATTTCGAGGAGGAGAGAAGATGGGCGGTTTCCTCTTTGGTGATATCAGGAAAAGAGGAGAAGGAGGTCTGGGTTGGTTGGATGAGGGAGTGGGTTATAGGATGAAGAGGAGGAGAAGGTTTGGTGGTGAATTCGAGGTTGATCTTCTGGACCTTGTTGTGGAAGTAGTCAGCCAGAGATTGAGGGGGGAAGAGACGACGAGGGTTAGAGCTGAGGGAATTGGTCATTTGGGTGTAATAGTCCTGTTTGGCGAGGAATAGGGAGGACTGGAAGGAGGATAGCATGAATTTGTAGTGAATGAATCAGTATGGGTGCGAGATTTCCTCCAGAGGCGTTCAGCCGATCGGGCACAGGAGCGAAGGTAACGGGTGCAAGGGGTCAGCCAGGGCTGGGTATTGGTATGCCTTGTGAGACGGGAGACGGACGGTACAAGGGTGTCTAGAGCAGAGGAGAAAGTGGCATTGTAAGTGGAGACAGCCTTGTCGACAGACTCGGAGGACATGATGGAAGGGAGGAGATCAGAGATACTAGAGGATAAGGTGGGGGGGTCAACAGCCTGGAGATTCCTGGAAGTAGTGGTTAGTGTTGGGCGAGACTGAGGGGGAGGGTGATGAAGTGTGAATGTGATCAGGTGATGGTCAGAGAGAGGAAGAGCTGATGCGTGGAAATTGGAGGGTGAGCAGGTAAAAGAGAGGACGAGATCAAGACAGTGGCCAGATTGGTGAGTAGGAGTGGTGGAGCTCAGTTGGAGGTTGAAGGAGGAGGTTAGAGTGAGGAACTGAGAAGCATATGAGTCGGATGGGTTATCAGTGTGTTTGTTGAAGTCACCAAGAATGAGGGATGGGGATGAGGGCTCAAGAAAAATGGAGAGCCAAGCATCGAAGTCGGTAAGGAAGGAAGGGAGGGTAAATGACTGCAACTCTGAGTGGCAGCGGGTAGAATAGACGGATGGAGTGGACTTCAAAGGTTGAGAAGCAGTGAGACTGTGGTAGGAGGAGAGGTTGAAAACTGCAGGAG
Source organism: Microcaecilia unicolor (assembly GCF_901765095.1). NCBI lineage: Eukaryota > Metazoa > Chordata > Amphibia > Gymnophiona > Siphonopidae > Microcaecilia > Microcaecilia unicolor. Next base: position 325,275,857 of record NC_044035.1, read on the forward strand.
GGCGAAAGTAGTAGCCCGACGCCGCCACCGCGGCCAACTGGGTGGGGCGAATGGGAGAAAAGATAACTTCCATGGCATAGGGCCGCGACTGAGGCAGAGTCGTCAGGGGTGAGTCAGGTTTCGGTTAGGGCGAGCAGTTGAAGGGAATGGGAGATGAAGAGATTGTGGGTGAAGAAAAGTTTATTGCAGACCGAGCGGGCATTCCACAGGGTACACAAGAAGGGGAGGGAGGAGGGGAATAGAGATGAGATTGGAGATATCGCGGAAACGTTTGCATAGATGAGACGAGGACGAGGACAGGTGTGGGGGACCTGGGTAGGGATTGATGTCTCCCGCGGATAGCAAGAGAGTGTAGAGAAGGGTGGGGGAGGTAGGGCGACGAAGGCGATGAAGACGGGATGCGCTTAGGAGGCATGGGGAAGGGTTCATGGCAGGAAGGAGGTGTTGAAGGTTGAGAGCTAGGAAGGAGGAGGAGGAGGACAATAGGGATGGTGAGGTGGTGGGGGACAGGGGTGGGTAGGGTACTGCAGTAGTGAGCAGGACAGGAGAGGACATGGATGGGCAGTGAGTTCGTGTGGTATACAGCGGTGGGAGGGGGAAAAGATTAGGGAGGGACAGGGCAAGGAATAGAATGTGAATGGGGGCCATAAGTAGTAACTGAGGTGTTCACGGGGCAGGTAGATGGGCTGGGAGACAGGCAGGTGAGGGTGAGCAGTCGAGCAGGAGAGTGATGAGCTGGCAGGAAGATGAACTGGGAGGCAGGCAGGTTTTAGGGTGAGCAGTCAGGAGGGTGAAGGGCTGGTAAAGTGGCAGGTTGTTGATGGGCAGACAGGCAGGCAAGTTGAAGGGCTGACAAGCGGCAGGCTGATCGATTGGCTAGCAGGCAGGTGAGCAGGAACAGGTGATTGGCTAGTAGGCAGGTTGATTGGTTAGCAGGAACAGGTGATTGGGCAGCAGGCAGGCAGGAACAGGCTAAGAGCAGCTGTGAACTGTCGTTCTCCAAGTAACCACACACACACTCACCCTCATGGAGCACTGGTGGGGGTTAGGGATGGAAGATCACTGGGGTAAGAATGAGGAGGGTGAACAGAATGGAGCCCTTTTTCTTTCTTCTACCCTCCTCTTCTCTGCTCTCATGATTCTTGTCCTTCATCCCCAGCCCACCACTATGATTCTGTCAGTGATCCTAAAGCCTCCAAGTTTCATTCGAATTGGAATACTGACACCCTGTTTGCAGGGTCCCACAGAGTTCACTATTGTCGCCATTATTATTTAACGTATAGTGTAGCTCATTAGGTTATATTAAAAGTCAAGCAGGATTTAAAATATACATATATGCAGATATTACAGTTTTGATAACCTATTCATAATCAGGAAGATGACATTCCAAGTAAGACTGTAGACTGTATTCGTCTGTTGGAGGAGTGGAATTTTGTCCATCTTTTAAAGTCGAATAAGGGTAAAACTAAATTCTTGCTGATTGGTCAATCTTCTGAGATATGGAATGACAACATCATTTGAATCCAGTTTAAAATTATTGGGTATAATTTTGACTAATTCATTGAGCCTTGATTTGCAAGTTCAAGCACTTGCTAAGAAATCTTTTTATATGCTGAAAAATCTGCGAAGAGTTAGGAATTTGTTTGATCAAGAAGCATCCAAACTTGTAGTCCAGAGTTTTATATTAGGACAATTGGATTAGTAGAACAATATTTATTTGGGCTGTTGTAAGCTCTTATTGAAGAAAATCCAAACAATGCAGAACATGGTGGCTCGTCTTATTTACTCTGCTCATAGGTTGGAATAGGCTTCTTCTCTGTCGTTTAAATTACATTGCCTCCCAATCGAGACCAGACTCCATTTTAAACTGTGTACATTTGTGTTTAAGATACTTTATGGGGATGCTCCACCATTTACGACAGATTTAATCAGTTTATTGCCTAGATCTAAGGATGTTTTTTCCTAGAATCCCTTTGCTATTACAGTTTCCCTCCCCACGAGGTATTCGTTCTACATTGATTTTTTTTTTTCAGCCATCTTCCAATAATTGGCACCTCAGATTTAGAATTCTCTTCTGCCTGAGGTTAGAACCATTCTAACTTACATGACCTTTAGAAAACAGTTAAAAACATTTCTGTTTAAAAAATATTTTGATTAAAGTAGGGTTGATTACATATTGATAATTAGCATTTCTTACTTTTGGGCTTCTAAATCTGTTGCGCTTGTGTGTACGCAGTGGTGTGCTGGAAAAATTTTAACAACAGGCTTTCTCTCCGGACATAGCCAGCCGTACAATTTGGGGGGCAATGTATTCCTCACTCTCCCCTCCCCCATGTAGGCATACCTTTCCTGGCAGGGATGCCGACTATCTTTCTCTATTCATCTAGGCACAGGAAAAAAAAAAAAGATTTTAAATGCTCCCAGGTTTCAACCTAATTCATGTTTAATGTAGGATATAAATAACATAAATAATTTAAAACAAGTAAATTGTGGGATGGTAACTTAGGAATAATGTCAAGAAATTCTTTTTCATGGAGCTTAGCCAAGATTGGATGGCAGAGCCGGTAGTGGGAGGCGGGGATAGTGCTAGGCAGACTTATACAGTCTGTGCCAGAGCCGGTGATGGGAGGCGGGGCAGACTGATACGGTCTGTGCCAGAGCCGGTGATGGGAGGCGGGGCAGACTGATACGGTCTGTGCCAGAGCCGGTGATGGGAGGCGGGGCAGACTGATACGGTCTGTGCCCTGAAAAAGACAGGTACAAATTAAGGTAAGGTATACACAAAAAGTGGCACATATGAGTTTATCTCGTTGGGTAGACTGGATGGACCGTGCAGGTCTTTTTCTGCCGTCATCTACTATGTTACTATGAGAGGGTGGTTGATGCCTGAAATACTCTCCTGAGGGAGATGGTGGAGAAAAAAAAACGGTGACGGAATTCAAAAAGGCATGCGATGAACACAGAGGATCTCTAATTAGAAAATGAACGGTATAAAAAACCCCCACAAAACTTAAATAGTTGCATGTGTGTTTGCATGTCGAGTGACGCTTTAGATGGTGACTCTGGCAGTGAAGAACTAAGGCAGGTTCTGGGCAAGTTTGTACGGTCTGGGTCCCGTATATGGCAATCCGGTTTAGGATGGGCTGGAGAGGGTTTCAACAAACTCCAGTAATTTGGAATGTGAGAACAGTACCAGGCGGACTTTTGCAGTCTCTGTCCCACAATTGACAAGATGAATTTGGATAGGCTGGAGTGGACTTCAACAGCAACTTCAGTAGCTGCAAACTAAGGACAAGGCTGGGCGGACTTCAATGGTCTATGTCCCAGAAATGCCAAAGAGAGACAATGATCAAGTATTTTATTTCACATTCATTGTTGGCTTAATCATGACTTGATAATGAGTGTGCCTGTTGGGCAGACTGGATCCACTGTTCAGGTCTTTATTTGCCGTCATTTACTATGTTACTATTATATGGGTTGAAGCCAGTAGGCGTAGCTTGCTGGTGATAGGCGGAGTCACAAATACACCCAAAACAATAGCAAATGCTATTGAAAGCAATAGTAAAAGATTATTAGAAATAATGGACTGCCTATGTGTGGTCCATCTGTAAAAAATCAAAAGCTGTTCCAGTTGGATATGCAGTGCCATAAAAGGTGAAGGGCAAAATATTTTGTTTTGTTTTATTTGACAGCTTTTTAGTTTATTTGAAAGCATCCCATTTGTAGATATAAATATAAACTGAATATCACTAAAACAACTTCAAAAAGTATTGTATCTGGAGGAAACAGCACTAATAAAGGCTGTATTTTGTGCTCATTTTTCTACACTGTTCTATACGATACAGTAATACATGGTCAAATTTCATTGAGGATAGCCTTAGTGATGGGTTCATTTTAACTTTTTCTAACCTGCCTTGTAATAAAGGTTGGAAGAAAAATTAAACTCTCCTTTCACTGGGGCACATGGAATCACATCTTCACCTCATCTGTTTTGTACAAATGGATTATTCTGTTTTGAGCATGTTTCAGGGACAAGTGGTTTTCCTAAGTCAAAATAATAAAAATACACTTTTTCTTTCATGCAGATCTCTCATTTGTTTAAACACAATAAATGAGCTATAAGTCCTACTACTACTATTTAACATTTCTAAAGCGCTACTAGGGTTACGCAGCGCTGTACAATTTAACATAGAGGGACAGTCCCTGCTCAAAGAGCTTACAATCTAAAAGACAAGTGAACAGTCAGTCCGATAGAGGCAGTCAAATTGGGGCAGTCTGGATTTCCTGAACGGTAAGAGTTAGGTGCCGAACGCAGCATTGAAGAGGTGGGCTTTAAGCAGAGACTTGAAGATGGGCAGGGAGGGGCCTTGGCGTAAGGGCTCAGGAAGGTTGTTCCAAGCATAAGGTGATGCGAGGCAGAATGAGTGGAGCCTGGAGTTGGCAGTGGTGGAGAAGGGTACTGAGAGGAGGGATTTGTCCTGTGAACGGAGGTTACGGGCGGGAACGTAAGGGGCGATGAGGGTAGAGAGGCAGTGAGGGGCAGCAGACTGAGTGCATTTGTAGGTAAGAAGGAGAAGCTTGAATTGAATGCGGTATCTGATTGGAAGCCAGTGAAGTGACCTGAGGAGTCCATACTGTCCCTAATGCAGTCCATTGGTTTTCTTATATTTTGTCCTTGTGATGACATACTGTGCCAAAACTGGAAATACAGTGAGACAGAATAATAGAATACAGTAACATCCAAAACTTATTAATTAGCATTATAATTGCATTCACATTTGAGTAATAACTGAGAAAATGCTGTTGAAAATTGACTTGAAGAAATATATATCGCAGAACTGGAAAATGTTGGCACATTTAGACTGACTCTGGACTTCTACATGAAGGTAGCTCTACCCTCATTATTTAATATATTTCTTTTAAATATTAGTGTAATAATCAATATCAAGTGCATTTTTATAATATAACACTGCATTCTACAAAACAAAAAGGAGCAAGTTCTCACAAACCATCTTTTTCTTTTGATCTAGACTCCCAGGTTTCAACCTAATTAATGTTTAATGTGGGATATACTGCTATAAATAATAAATAAGTAAATAAATAAATAAATAAATAAATAGATAGAACTTCAACTTTTTGACGTCATGCCGTCTCCTGTTCTCAATCAAACCTCCTTACTGGGCCCAGAGCATCCCTCTGATGCAACATCCTGTTTCTGCAGAGGCGGGACCAAGGAGGTTGGATAAAACAGGAGATGACGTGGCGTCAACACATTGAAACCAATTAGGTAAGTCTCAGTTTCTCCCTTCCCAGTGCCACTGTCATCACCATACATTCAAAGCAAAACAAGCAAACCTATGAGTTGCTGCAAACTCCGCCTACTGTCTTCAGCTTTTACAGTGGACTAGGTAGGCTCACTTCATCTCCTGTTTTATCCAACCTCTTTGAGCTGAAGCCTTTAGTCAGAGCTTGCAGGCAGTAGGCAGATCAGCTTGTCGCCATTTTTGTTCACTGAAACAATTGCAAACACTATTGAAAACAATAGCAAAAGGTTATTAGAAATATCGGACTGCCTGAGTGGTCCACCTGTAAAAAGTGTAAAGCTGTTCCAGATGGAAAGGAGGAGGAGGAGGAGGAGGTTTGTTTGCTTTGTTTTGAGTATACAGGGATGGCTTCGTGTTGATGTCACTTAGGGGCCCTTTTACTAAGCCGCGTAGGCGCCTAAGAGTGCCCAACATGTGTCAATTTTGAATTACCACCTGGCTACCGCATGGCCCTTACGGTAATTTCATTTTTGACGTGCGTCCTCTAGGCACACTGGAAAATATTTTTATTTTCTGGCGTGCAGGTGGTAATCATCATTCAACACGCGTAGACCATTACCACCTGGTTACTGCGCGAGACCTTACTGCTAGGTAAGGTCTCAGACCCCAAATGGACATGCGGCAATTTTCATTTTGCCACACGTCCATTTTCAGCAAAAATAAAAAATGGCATTTTTTTATAGGTGCGCTGAAAAATGATTCTGCGTGTGCCCAAAACATGCGTCTACACTACCGCCGGCCATTTTTCAGCGTGCCTTTGTAAAAGGGACCCTTAATCTCCTGTTTTATTAAACCTCCTTGGGTGGGACCACCAACCACCTTGGTGTGAATTGCTGATCCTGGGTGACATCTGGAAGTGCAGACAAGTTTTAAAAAGGTACACCTCAGGGGGATTGAGAGGCGGGGGGGGGGGGGGGGGGGGGGGAGATGCCAGATCATCAGCATGAGATAGGGGAGGAGAGAGAGAGAGAGAGAAGCTTGTGGATATGCCATAATTTTATATTTTTAAACTATCCTGTCACACTCTGGAGGCTTCTGCATGTATCTATGGAAGAAAACTTTCATTATTACTAATCACAGCGTTGGCAACTAGGTTCCATATTTGAAACCTGCTCCAATATTGATTGGCTAAATATAGCTACCATTTTCATCAATTTTATGTTTTAAATGTTAACTTTTCAAGGGAGATTCCACTTGTTTGGAGGAGAAAACTATATATTGGGGTTATTAATAACTATAGGCACTGTTACTCTTGTATATTGGTAATGCAGTTTCTCTTGCCTTTTTGGCTTATTCCTTCTTTGTGCCTGTCTACCACTTGAACTCTGGCCACTTTTCATTCATGGGTTGCTTCTTCCTTCGTGCTGTGTGGTCAAATGACAAACTGTTTGAACCACGGACTCCATAAGACAAAGCTGGGTGATTCATAAAGTTTATTAATGAATTACTTGATGAAAAAGGAAGAAGCAAGGGACCGGTGCTGCTTAAGCAGAAGAGTTCGATAAGCACTTGGCAGTACAAAGAAGGGAGGTGAGGGGGATAAGCATAAAAGGAAGTGAAAACTATATTATAAGCAGTGCGTTTATTCTACCAAAAAAGGTGCCGGTACTCAAATGCTAGGCTACTCTTCAGGAGTGGAGTGATCACTGAGGGACCCACCCCACAATAGCCAGGCCCCCTGCAATCAGTCACAGAATCTATGACAAGGCAGAATTGGTGTGTAGAGCCTGAGCTCTTTCATTAAAACTTTGGGTCCATGGGTCAATTTTAACAGACAATAGAAAAAGGTGCCGGTACTCAGTACCCCCAAGTACCCCCTCAAATAAAGCCCTGATTATAAGCATAAAACTACAGGAGGAACCAGTGGCGTAGCCACAGGTGGGCCTGGGTGGGCCAGGGCCCACCCACATAGGGTTCAGGCCCACCCAACAGTAGCACATGTTTAGTGGTAGCTGGTAGGGATCCCGAGCTCTGCCAGCTGAAGACTTCTCCCTGATGGTAACGAAAATGCTACTCTCCAAGATACCAGCACCTGCGCACGCTCAGTTTTCAGCGCATGCCTGCTGCAGACTACCAAGGTGGAGAGAAGCATTTTCCCACCAGCTATTTTTTTTTGGCGTGGGGGGGGGGGGGGGGGGGGGAGAACATTTGGTGCCCACCCACTTCTTGCCTAGGCCCACCCAAAATCTGTTGTCTGGCTACGCCCTTAGGAGGAACACGGAGTCAGGCTCAGGAGAACATAGACTGAAGGGTGCAGGGGGACTCTTGGACTTGGTCAGTGGGTGTGTGATTGGAGAGGAGAGTGAGGACTTCCAAACTGAGGTGAGAAGGGTTGGGGATGGGAGGAACGGGTGGCGTCCAGATTTTGGAAGGAGAAAGAAGGACAGAATGCAAATTCCCAGATTGGGAATGAAGATGAAGAAGGATATTGGGGGGGGGGGGGGGGGGGGGCAAGCAAATGGGGACTTCTAGACTAGTGGAGAAGGGGCAGAAAGTTGGGAAAACTGGTCAGGTAGTTACTCCAAAAGAAAAGAAACACAACTTATGCTCCCAGGCTTTACAACTAAAAGAATGAAAAATACTTTACAATATCTGATGATACTCAGCGCACATTGTAGCAGTTAAATTATGTAGCCTGGGACTCAAATATAAAATATGCTGACCCTGCACACTGGACTGGCATAGTGTCAACAGTAAACATATATTCTGCATTCACAAAAGTCTCTCTCTCTAAACAATGGGTGCAGAGTAGAGCAAGGACATTTCCACCTAGAAAACACTCTTTGTGGGCATGCTGTGTAAACAGAGGTAGTTAGTGTGCATTCACTGCTAGAAGAGTTAGCTACACCCTCAGAGGTATATCTAATTACACACTGCAATATCTGCCATGAAGTAAAGGACAGTTCCAAACTTAGGGGCCCCTTTTACTAAAATGCATTAAAATCTAGGGTTAAGGCGTTTTTTAAATCTGGGATTTTCCCACACACACTAAGCCCAGATTTAACATGGCATTTTTTGAAGGGTGTTATAATGCCTTTGCATCGCTACATGGGGCGACCGCACCTCGAATATTGTGTTCAATTCTGGCCACTGCATCTCAAAAAAGATATAGTGGAATTAGAAAAGGTGCAGAGAAGGGCGATGAAAATGATAAAGGGGATAAGATGACTTCCCTATGAGGAAAGGCTAAAGCAGCTAGGGCTCTTCAGCTTGGAGAAAAGGCGGCTGAGGGGAGATATGATAGAGGTCTATAAAATAATGAGTGAAGTTGAACGGGTAGATGTGAAGCGTCTGTTCACGCTTTCCAAAAATACTAGGACTAGGGGGCATGCGATGAAGCTACAATGTAGTAAATTTAAAACAAATCAGAGAAAACTTTTCTTCACTGAACGTGTAATTAAACTCTGGAATTCGTTGCCAGAGAATGTGGTAAAGGCAGTTAGCTTAGCGGAGTTTAAAAAAGGTATGGCTGGCTTCCTAAAGGAAAAGTCCCTAGACCATTAGTAAATGGGCTTGGGGAAAATCCACTCTCTCTGTGATAAGCAGTATAAAATGTTTTGTACATTTTTGGGATCTTGCCGGGTATTTGTGACCTGGATTGGCCACTGTTTGGAAAACAGGATACTGGGCTACATAGACCATTGGTCTGACCCAGTATGACTACTCTTATGTTCATAATGTAGAGGACTATTACTTGCCCTGGGATTGGTTGCATGGAATGTTGTTACTCTTTGAGATTCTGCATGGAATCTTGTTATTCTTTAGAATTCCAGAATTTTTCTATTCTTTGGGGTTCTATGTGGAATGTTGCTATTATTTGGGATTCTGCCAGGTACTTGTGACCTGGCTTGGCCACTGTTTAGAAAAACAGGATGCTAGGCTAGATGACCATTGGTTTGACCCAGTATGGCTGCTCTTATGTTCTAAGAGCTTAGGGCTGGATTTGGTAAATGGTGCCCAACAGGCACCGGAAAGTTCCATGCTTTGATAGTATTCTAGAAAGGACACTCTGCTCAGGTCACCCACAATACTAGCTTAGTGTAGATTTCACGCCTAACTTTGGGCATCAGCATTTATACCTGCCAATACCTGGTGTAAATGCTGGTGCCCAATTTCTGGCAGTTGGGCTTACAATTGATAGTATTCTAACATTGCTCCTATCTTTTGAGAATGTCCCTTAATCTGCCCATGCCCCTCCTATGGCCACATCTCTTTGGAGTTACCCTCTGTGGGGCCCTTTTACAGAAGTGCAGCAAGCCTACCGTGGGCTTGCCACACAGCAATTTGGCTCTCCCATTAGACTCCCGGGGAAGCCTAGTCATAGTTCTGGCCCCTACCAAGTGTCATTTCCAGTGTGACAAAATATATATATTTTTTGAGTGGTGAGGGTATGCCTAGCAGTTACTGTAGAACAATTTTCTCCTTACAAAATATGGGCAGATTAAGGGACATTCCCAGAAGATAGGCACCTAAATAGATGGACATTCACAGAAGATGGGGGCCTAAATAGGAGGCAGTAAGGGCTCCCCCCCCCCCTCAGATAATGGCTACATGCCAATGCCTTTTTTTTAGGGCACGGACATTTCCTTCCCCTTGGACTGAAAATGCCTTTTACCAGTGTGCAGTAAAAGGCAGCTTCTCCAATGCCACAACAAGGCCCTTTTTTACTGCTTCTTGGTAAGAGGAGCATGGATTTTAAAGAATAGCACCTAGGGCAGCTGTGCATGTAATGCCAAACTAATTTGCATGGGCATCTGCCCTGGGTGCCCAAATTTGTGTGCTCAACGTTCGGCGACCTATATAGAATCCAAGGATTAATACCTTTTAGTAAAAGAGCAAAAAAAAAAAAGAAAAGAAAGCACAAATGAAGCTTCAGGTTTTTTTCTGACTGCGTTTTCCTGTGTGGACAGGACTCTAACAGCTATCTTTATCACACACATGCACATACCAACATTTTGAGAAGGACTGGTATTGGGCACCCTGTCAAAAGAAACCAGACAAATAAAGTTCCAGACAAAAAAAAGTCCCTGACAAAAGGGCCTGATGAAATAGATTTACTGAGAAAGTCCACGGCTTGTCACTTGAAAGTCCTGGCACCTGCCTACGGCTTGACTTCACTATCCACACTTGGTATCTAGTGAGAATCATAAAACTGCTTGACAAGATAGCTTGATTAAGGAGGTTTCCCTGCCCTGTTTTGTGTAGAGTCTATTTTGTCTTGGGTTTTTTATGGGAGGGTTGTTTTTTTTTTTTGTCATGGTCTGTTTTGGTTTTAGTCTGTTTTGTTGGGGGGGGTTTTGTCATGGTCTATTATGTCGGGGTACCATTGTATTGTTGTGTTCCATTAGTGGCAGCCCTGCATTGTTTAACAAAGAATCCTGCACATTCTTGTGACCCCTGATGCAGGCGAACAATCGCTGGAACACAGCCCCTGTTGGATCTTCTTAATAATGAACTTTTCATTGTCCTGCTCCTGAAGGTCAATTTGTGAATTTTTTTTTTTGTGCTTAGGTTTGGTCAGTGCACTCTAGACCCTCTCTTTTATTCCTTTTAGTAAGAGGGCCTCATATTGTGCCTTAATTGCAGAACTTCTGTGGTAAGAACGTTCCCGGCATTTTTTTTTGGAGGGCTGCAAAGCCTCATTGCACTGAGGACATCAACTGAGGACATCATCCAAGCAGTAGTGGAATACTGTCAGGTGCTACCGCATACCCTTTGACACAGCTAACGACAGTGAAATGCAGTGGGCATTGGGGAACTTTGGGGAAGCTCATTGTTTCAGTAGATAAGTGCTCCTCAGTTTGTGATCTTTGGAATGAGCACATGTGAGCAGTCAAGCTGAATATTTGAAGTTTGATAAAATGCCAGTACTTAGATCTTTATTGGGGACACGATGATAAATGCGAAGAGATTATGAGTTTAGCTGGTTGACCAATTAGAACTCACATCTGCTTGGTATATGTACCCCCAATATGACAATATTCTTTCCATATGTAAAAGGAAAGGAGGTGCTTTGTTTCATTGTGATTACTACTACTACTATTTAGCATTTCTATAGCGCTACAAGGCGTACGCAGCGCTGCACAAACATAGAAGAAAGACAGCCCCTGCTCAAAGAGCTTACAATCTAATAGACAAAAAATAAAGTAAGCAAATCAAATCAATTAATGTGTACAGGAAGGAGGAGAGGAGGGTAGGTGGAGGCGAGTGGTTACGAGTCAAAAGCAATGTTAAAGAGGTGGGCTTTCAGTCTAGATTTAAAGGTGGCCAAGGATGGGGCAAGACGTAGGGGCTCAGGAAGTGATTAGAATTTATTACATGATTACTGCTATACATATACTACTGAGAACTCTAGCACTGTGTCTTTATAAAATGTGTGGGCCCAATATTCAGCTGGCGGGTGATCAGCACTTTGCCGATTACCACCGGCGTTATCCCCCCCCAAAAAATGCAACGTTAGGCCATGTCCAGGCTCCACCTTGAAATTCCAGGTATATGGGAACAGCGAAAACATAGCTGGTTGCGTTTATCTTTTACTCTTTATTAATTTAACATACCACCTACCTTGTGCCCAAATCGAGGCAGTTTACGTTGCCAAAAGTTAGAGGATAGAGAAAAGAACTCCATATTGTAAGATAAGAAAGAAGCAGACACACAAGAGACTCTCCCTGTCTCCTCGGCTCAAAACCTTGGGGTCATCTTTGACTCTTCTCTCTCCTTCTCTGCTCACATCCAGCAGACCGCCAAGACCTGTCGTTTCTTTCTTTACAACATCCGTAAAATCCACCCCTTTCTTTCCGAGCACTCTACCAAAACCCTCATCCACACCCTTGTCACCTCTCGTTTAGACTACTGCAATCTGCTTCTTGCTGGCCTCCCACTTAGTCACCTCTCCCCTCTCCAATCGGTTCAAAACTCTGCTGCCCGTCTCGTCTTCCGCCAGGGTCGCTTTACTCATACTACCCCTCTCCTCAAGTCGCTTCACTGGCTCCCTATCCGTTTTCGCATCCTGTTCAAACTTCTACTAATCTATAAATGTACTCACTCTGCTGCTCCCCAGTATCTCTCCACACTCGTCCTTCCCTACACCCCTTCCCGTGCACTCCGCTCCATGGATAAATCCTTCTTATCTGTTCCCTTCTCCACTACTGCCAACTCCAGACTTTGCACCTTCTGTCTCGCTGCACCCTACGCCTGGAATAAACTTCCTGAGCCCCTACGTCTTGCCCCTTCCTTGGCCACCTTTAAATCTAGACTGAAAGCCTACCTCTTTAACATTGCTTTTGACTCGTAACCACTTGCCTCCACCTACCCTCCTCCTTCCTGTACACAATAATTGATTTGATTTGCTTTTTTGTCTATTAGATTGTAAGCTCTTTGAGCAGGGACTGTCTTTCTTCTATGTTTGTGCAGCGCTGCGTATGCCTTGTAGCGCTATAGAAATGCTAAATAGTAGTAGTAGTAGACGCACATTCCAACAGTACAGCACCCTCAACCTAACTCATTCAAACTAAGTAAACAGGTGGCTCAGGAATTCAATTTTTTAACCCTAAGAACATTTGTCCTTGGCACAGGAACAGCAGTAGTCAAGTAATAAAGACTAGGAGCAGCTGTAATTACATATCAAAAGCAAGATTAAAAAAAAAAAAAAAAGAGATTGTCTTCAATTTACTGCAACAAGAGGAATGGGAGGTCTCCAGTCAAAGGTATTGTGGGAGTGAATTCCTCAAAGCAGGTGCAAGAAAAAAAGATGGCACCAGCCCTCAAACTCCCACCTTGCTTTTGTGGGATTAGGAATCACCAGTCTATTATCTCTCAAGGAAAGTAAAGTGTGTGCCAGAGTGTACGGAATTATTAAAGATGATAAATATGTGGGAATATCCTATATAATAAAAAGCACCCTCAACATTCTGAAGCTGACTCCATGGCTTCAGTGAAGGGTTTGTAACATCCGAAGCTCAGGCTCCATCTCTGTAAGCTCTGCCCTCGTGTCAAAAACGTGATGACGTCAGGGCGGGTAAATCGGGATGAAAGAATTCGCTTCAAAACAAACATCGAGCTCTGCCCTCGCGTCAAAAATGTGATGAGGTCGAGGGCAGGTAAATCAGGATGAAAGAATCGCTTCAAAAAAAAAAAAAAAAACGGACTCGCGTGACCACGCTAACCGCGCCTGCGCAGCAAATAACCAGCCTCTCGCTGCCACTGAATCTCTCGTGCAATACGAGTCACGTGCACACACCAAGCGCGCCTGCGCATCAACTACGGACACGGTGTCTGGCCGCTCGTGCACAGCGCCAGCTGTCATTTCACACACTGACAGCCGATAGCCAACCATTACTAACTACTACTACTACTACTATTTAGCATTTCTATAGCGCTACAAGGCGTACGCAGCGCTGCACAAACATAGAAGAAAGATAGTCCCTGCTCAAAGAGCTTACAATCTACTAACAGAAAGAGGGAAGAACGGTGTGGTGCCACCCACTCACATCATACAAAAACTCTCCAAAGGAAAAACAGAATGTTTCTAACCCCCCCTCCCCCAAACATCATACAAAAACTGTGCTATGGAGAAACAGCATCTCTCTCTCTCACACACACACACTCCCCTACCACACCCCTGAATACACAAACTCTAAAACAGAAAACCAACATCTCTCTCTCACTCACTCAGACACACACACTACCCCCAACCCCCCCCCCCCCCAAAACAACATACACAAACACTGCCACAGTGATCTCTGTCTCTCACTCACACCCACACACTCCCCCCCCCCACACACACAAAATACATACACAAGCTCTACCCTGGAGAATCTACATCTCTCACTCACACACACAAGCAAACTCCCCCCCCCCCCCCCCAAACCACACAACAACATACACACACTCTACCATGGAGAGACAGTATCTCTCTCTCACACTCACACAATCCCACCCCCCCTTAATACACAATGCTAACCCCCCCCCCCTAAGAATGGCAACACAGATTAGTCATGCAACTCAATCCAAAAAAATGCAATAACCAAACTCCCCCCTTCCAATACAGGGCTACGGAAAGGGAAGTAGAGGGGAACAAATGCAACTGTCCACCCTCAAAACACCGCTATCCTCTCCCCCCCCACCACACACATATCATACACAAACTGTGCAACCCTCCACCACCACCCTCAACAACACCCACATCAACCCTCTCACACTCTGTCTTCCAATCTTACACTCTCTCTCCCAGACACTGTAACTCACACACTGTATCTGTCTCTCTCACACATACTCACTATCTCTGTCTCACATACCCACACACACAGACAAAATACATACACAAGCGCTACCCTGGAGAATCAACATCTCTCACTAACACACAAGCAACCCCCCCCCCCCCCCGACACACAACAACATACACACACTCTGCCATGGAAAGACAGCATCTCTCTCCCACACTCACACAATCCCACCCCCCCTTAATACACAAACTCTAACAAGGACATTCAACATCTATCTCTCTCAATCACACACACACACACAGCCCCCCCACCCCCCCCAAAAAAAAACTGATGCGGGACAATGCTACCCTCACCCCCCCCCCCCCAAGAATGGCAATGTAGATTGGTTATGCAACTCAAACAATCCAAAAAAACAAAACAAAACCAAGGCCACACCCCACCCACCCCTCCTTCCAATATGGGGCTAAGGAAAGGGAAGTACAGGGGAACAAATGCAATTGTCCCCCCTCCAAACACTCTCAAGCACAGATGCCGCTACCCTGTACACCCCCCCCCCCACATCATATACAAACTCTGCAACCCTAAACCACCCCCATCAACACCACCCACATCATACACAAACTGTACAAGGGACGCTGCCCCCCCCCCCTAAGAATGGCAACGTAGATTAGTCATGCAACTCAATCCAAAAAAACCCCAATAACCAAGGCCACCCCCCCTTCCTTCCAGTACGGGACTAAGGAAAGGGAAGTAGAGGGGAACAAATGCAATTGTCCCCCCTCAAAACACTTTCAAGTGCAGATGCCGCTAACCTCTCCCCCCCCCCCCACATACACATCATACACAAACTGTGCAACCCTCCACCAACACCCACATCAACCCTATCACCCTCTCTGTCTTCTGATCTTACACTCTCTCTCACACAGACACTGTCTCTGTCTCTCTCACAGATACTCACTATCTCTATCTCACATACTCTCTCTGTCACATATAGTCAATCTCTGTCTCACACATACTTACTTTCTGTCACTCAAATACATACTGAGTCCTAACATCTCACTTTAATGCATAATTGCCATCACATGATAACTTAAACATTCCCCCTCATTACCAACACAACTATAAAAAAAAATCACTTACAACACATTAATGGCAGAAAACAAATACCTTGCTAGCGCCCGTTTCATTTGTTTTGGAAACGGGCCTTTTTTACTAGTTGCTATATAAAGCTTTTGTGGGTCAAAGTGAGAATTTAAAATTTAACTCGACGGAGAAGTGGAAAGACATGATGATAATGACTTTCCTTGCAGATAATACGTGCTGCTGTATTCTGCAAAGTTTGTAGTTGTTTTAAGATTAGTTTTTGTAATGCCAGCAAAAATATTACAGTAATCAGACCTGGAGTGTACGTAAGCATAGAACAGAGTGCAGAGAGAGAGAGTCAAAATCTAGTACTGACCAAACAGATTGTAATCTATGTAGACTGCCTGAGAGATCTGCGGAGAAAAGGCTGCGCGGAATCAAGAATTATTCCAAGATATCTTAATGATGGCAAAACTGGAATAAGGGAAGGTGGAGAGAGAGAGAGAGACCATTATCTAGCATGCCACAGTTTTCTCTGGATTTAAGACGAGATGGTGATCTTTTTACCATTGCGTTACTGAATAAAGAATGCTGCAGAGGCTAGTGCACTAATTTAAAATACTAGTAAAAAGTCATCCACATAGGAATAAGTGCTAATCCCAAAGGACTGGATCAATAGGGCTAGTGGACTAACAAACAGGTTGAAGAGCAGTGGTGAAATTACTGAACCCTGGGGTACCCCACATGATCACAGGAGAGAGACAGAGCATGAAGAGGACTGAAGAACCTGAAAAGAACGTTGGGTGAGAAAAAAAAGAGGTGAACCAGTCAAGCACTGTACCGGCAATGCCTAAAGATGACAACCAATGCAAAAGGAGGCTACGATTAATTACGTCAAAAGTGGCCAAGAGGTCTAATGAGACTACTAAAGCTATCTTGCCACATTCTAGATTACTGTGGAGTTCACTCAATAGTGCACCATTTCCATACTGAAACCTTTCTTCACCAAAACTCCTTCTTCCCTTATCTTCCACTTAAGACTGCTGTAGTCTGCTTTATCAACTAGTAGTATCACCAAAATCTGTTCAGATTATAGCTTTAACTGTTTCTTCAATTAGTAG
This sequence comes from Microcaecilia unicolor, assembly GCF_901765095.1. NCBI lineage: Eukaryota > Metazoa > Chordata > Amphibia > Gymnophiona > Siphonopidae > Microcaecilia > Microcaecilia unicolor. The sequence goes on from NC_044035.1 coordinate 325,292,609, forward strand.
CTTGCTGTACATGATCTTCAGCATGGTATGAGCGGATGAGTATAAATAAACCTGGCTCCTAGATCCTAAGAAACTTTGTTGAGGTCTGTTCTACATGCCCCTTGTAAAGAAGGACAGAACACAAGTGGAAAGAGTATCTAAGACCCCCCATCTACATGGAAGTCACACTCAAAAGCATACTCCTTAACCTGCACGTCCCTAACTGCAAAGGTCTGAAATACAAACTAACATACACATCAAACTTTACCTACTTGAGCACACAGTTATGGAACGCATTGCCGCGCAACTTAAAGACCCACCTCTTTAACAAGGCATACCACAAAGATCAACCAATGTGAATACACACAACTCCTCCACATATATTCAGAACTGTCTTATAATATCTACTTGTTATACTACTATCATGTTTTTTTTATAATCATGTTGCCCAAGATCCTTCTGCAACACTAAATATGTCTATTTTCTAATATATTTCCACTATTCATGATTATTGTAAGCCACATTGAGCCTGCAAATAGGTGGGAAAATGTGGGATACAAATACAATAAATAAATAAAAAAATGGAGTGTGACTTTGTAGCTACTGAAGGCGCAGGTTACTTTGTTCTACAGGTTGGCCTAAGTTCATTATTTATGAACAATTGAAAGGACGACACTTGCTAATTATAAATATGAATTATCTGGGACAGAAATATCACAAACGCTTCTGTGCACCGGCATATTACAGTTTTATTAGTGGATTGAGATAACATATATATTTATTTGCAATCAAAATATTTTTCCACCTTACCAGTAGTTAAAACAGCTGTGAGCCAGACACCCAGGATCAGCTTCTGACAGAACAGCATTACTGCAGATTCTCTTAAAAATTGCAAAATTATCACTGTTCAAAACAACTCAAAGCCAAAAAAATAAAATAAAAAACCCCCCAAAGAAAGCTACAGTCCAAATACAGCTCTGTTTTCTTCTGACTGCATTTACTTCACCTGGAGGTTAAAGTGAGCTTCTCTTAATTATAAGAAGAACTGACTTGCAATCCACACCAGAAGGAAATAAGCTTAGTCAGAGAGCAGAGGAGAATAGTTTGAAGCTTTATACACTGATCATGTTTTTTTTTTTTGCCAGACTACAGTCATGAGGAGAAGGCCCTCCTCTTGGCAAACCAAAACCTTGTTCCATACACACCCAACCTGAATTCAATGAATGCAGCATGGGCTTTCCTAGGAAAAATGCTAAATTTATGCCCAAAACACAATAGGTGATTAAATAAGAATGCTTTCTGAGACCAATCATGTTGACTGAAGAAATGTAACTGGCAGTGAGCCTAGGAAGAAAAACTTGGGCAAGCTCATAGACCCAGTAGCAGCCCCACTCCCTTCTCTGGGAAACTGTTTGTGAGAGACACAAGGTGCCCTGAGCAACCTTCAGTCTTGCACCCCCTCTCAATTAACTTTCAGAACCCATGAGCCCTCCCTGATTCATCCCTCTCAGAACAATCCTATTGTCTAATCTGATCTATAGAGATTCTGTAGCATAACTTCCTTGCTGAATATTGAGGTCCTGGAACTGTTTGTTAATTTGTCCATCCCCTTTCCTTCCTTAATTGGATCCCTATCCCCTGCCCCCTACCTTACAATTGCAAATTTGTAACCTAGTTTCCTTCTGTGTCATTCCATTGCTTCCTCTCTAATTTTTTTTCTAGTTTTGTCTGTTGTAAACTGCTTAGAATTTTTGATTTGCAGTATATTTAAATAAAGTTGAACCTTATATTTGGTCATCAAATTGTTAAATATCAAGCTCTGTTTTGTAAAGATATACAGTACAGGGGTGTGATTTTGAAAGCAATTTATAAACAGACTATTTGAAAATTGCCTATTTTTCCTACAGGTAAAAGTAGACACTGATGAGTCAGGGAGTATTGTGTTGCTTTGACTGCAGCCCTTCAAATTAGCTAACCCAGTCACCAGAAAGCAATTAACCAGCTGGCAAACCTCTTTCTTTTGGCTTCATTTCATCTCTTTTTCTATTTTTGTGCTTTACCACCGCAGGTTTGATTGGTCTTTATTTTCACTCCCTCCTTGATCCAGAACGGATAGGTAATTATTCATAGTTTATTAATTATAACCCGCCTTTACCCAAGGAGGGGTACATGTCACATATATAATAAAACAGGAAAGAAAATGAACCCACACAAATGCCACATGTATAAACAAATTGAGAAACATAAAAAGGTGGAGGAGTGGCCTAGTGGTTAGGGTGGTGGACTTTGGTCCTGGGGAACTGAGGAACTGAGTTCAATTCCCACTTGAGGCACAGGCAGCTCCTTGTGACTCTGGGCAAGTCACTTAACCCTCCATTGCCCCATGTAAGCCGCATTGAGCCTGCCATGAGTGGGAAAGCGCAGGGTACAAAAGTAACAAAAAAAAAAGGTCATCTCAAAAGGCCACAAATAATTATACCCAGTCCTGCCCAACCAAAACAACTCAAGGCATCATGTTTAGCTCGGTGCAACAGATAATGCTTCAACAATCACTTGAAGGAAGCAACAGTTTGGGGTTGCTCCAATGGCAATGGCTCTTTGCTGCGTCAGCTCCAGCCACAGACGCTACAAAGTGGACACAACTAGTCCACAGGCGCTCGCTGAGCACAACGTTCATGCTGGAACATAAGGTTGCAAATCTTGATGCACACAGAAAGAAGAGTCATGGTAAAGTCCTAAGTAGACCAGCAAAAGCAGCTTAAACTTAACACCCAAGTTTAGGAAGATGAGAGGTGATATGGTCAAAATTCAATAGAACAGCAAAGGTGGTTCAAGAAAGGAGAAATAGTCAGGATTTCATCAAACAACTTGGCCAAGTTGGGTCTTTCGTCAACAGTTTGCTTTGACAAATTCCTGGCTTTTCCTCCTTTCTTGGAGCACCTTTGCTGTTCTTGTGGTTCCAACTGTTTTTGCAGAGGTTCACACCTGTCTTTTAAGTTATGACAAATTTCAATAGATCCAATAAGAGTCCAGCTGCAGAGTTTTGCACAACCTGTAGGGAATGAATACAAGAGGCAGGCAATCCCAAGTTAACTATATTGTAGTCAATCATCCCATTATTTTTATGTATTTATTTTTGTACATTTATACCCCACTTTTTTCCCACAGTTTTGCAGGTGCAAAAAAAAAAAGAAAAAAAGAATTCTAGATTGCAACACAGACCTAAAAATCAGACCAGGGGAGAAACGTTTTCAATTTGCTTAGTAAATGCAATTTGAAATGTGAATTCCTGATTGTGAAGAAACAGTGCGTTTTAAGCATGTAAAATGTATTGGATATTTTCCTGCATTATGTTTGAAGTGTATTTCTCCTATTTGGCCAGCAGATGGTGCATGTTTATATATACAGCTGTTACAGAGGACGACTGACTTGTCTTTCTTTATTTGGCACAAAGGTAATAGGAAGTGTCTATAGTGATGTAACCCAGTGGTTCCCAAACTTTTTCAGTTCATGGCACCATTCATGTGCAAGCAAGTTTTCACGGCACAACCACCTCCCCCTGACACACAATCTTTGCCCCCCCCAGCCCAGCCACACTGGTCTCCGTGCCCCCCCCCCCACCCACACCGGTCTCCGTGACCCCCCTGCCCACACAGGTCTCTTTTTCTCTGCACAAATATAACAGTGCTAGGGTGTCCCTATAACCAGCCTCTCCAAATGACACAGTGATTGCAATTTATAACAAATTACTACTCTACCTATGAAAAGTTATTCTATTATACGTCCTCCGTGTACATCCATATGCTGCAGAAGCCAGCATGTTTGAAAATATGTGAGATTAAATAAAAAATGCTACCAATAAAGAATGACAATGTGGATGCTGATGCCGCCATGCCACACCCCACACCCCTGTGGTGGTGTAGTGGCCGCTGCAGAGGCAGGAAAGAATCTGAGGCTTCCGGTGGCAGTTGCCGAAGTCTTGGCAGGTATTTTGAAAACCCGGCAGCAGCAGCAGTGCAGCACAGAAGAGAGGGGAGACAGAAGAGCGGCAGAAGGCAGGAAAGAGTAGGATTCTTTCCTGCCCCGCCCCCGGCCCTGTCCGCTGCAGCAGTCCTGTGAGTTTGCAACAGTGCACAGTTTGGGAAATGCTGATGTAACCAGTTTTTATTTGAAACTTGGCTGCTCTGGGCTCTGATTGGCCTGGAATTTTGAAAAATTAACCAGTAGTGCTGACTGCTGCTTGAGTCCTAGCCAGGAAGGAAAGAGAGACAGATCTCTTTGCAGAGGCTCTGTGAACAGTTATATGTCCTGACATTCCCAGGTACTGTTTAGCCAGTATGCAAAAGTTTAGTTAGTGTTATAATTGATCCATATTTCAGTTAACTGTTATTGTTTGATAGTTACACTACTTTGTTCCACTGTTTGATTTTTAAAAGACAATAAACAACATTTAGTTTATTGCCTCTGCTGTCTGGACTGATAAAGAATCCGTTTGTTGGGTCTGCTTCTGAGAACTGTGGAACCACTGGGAGTGTGGCCCCAGTAACCTAGAAATCACTGAGAATAATTTGAGAGCAGGAGCCTTGCCCAGAGGTGGTTGTGACCCAGTTGGTGGGAGGAGGGTGCTAGGGTAGAGAGCATGAGCAGCAGGTGCAGGCTGACCTGTGCTGGGGATAGAGCCTCTGAGTGGCTGCAGGGTTACCCCAGGTGGGTGGCTAGGCGTGCAACACTGATCACAGCTTGTAATTGTGGTTTAAATATAATTCTGAATCCAGCCAAATTTTTGGAAAGCGTGAACAGACGCTTCACATCCACCTGTTCCACTCCACTCAATATTTTATATACCTCTATCATGTCTCCCCTCAGCCATCTCTTCTCCAAACTGAAAAGCTCTAGCCTTCTTAGTCTTTCTTCATAGGGAAGTCGTCCCATCCCCGCTATCATTTTAGTCTCCCTTCGCTGCACCTTTTCCAATTCTACTATATCTTTCTTGAGATGCGGCGACCAGAATTGAACACAGTACTCAAGGTGCGGTCGCACCATGGAGCGATACAACGGCATTATATAACATCCTCACACCTGTTTTCCATACCTTCCTATATAATAAAACACACCTCCAACATTCTGAAGCTGACTGCATGGATGAGGCATTCCTGCTCTCTGTATCCATCTCCTGAATTGACATCACGTACTTCCGGGTTCGTCACAAGCAGAAGTGACCAACCACACGAGGTTTCTCGGCTTCAGAATGTTGGATGTGCGTTCTATTAAATAGGATTGGTCAGTTCCTTGAGGCACAGCCAGAGCTCCATGTCCTGCACAGTAACGCTCAGACACCAGAGAGAGGGGGGGGGGGGGGGGGGGCTGCCACCAGAGAGAGGGAGGGAGGGGGGCCTGACACCAGAGAGGGGAGGGGGAGGTATCTCTGTCACACATACACTCTCTCTCTCTCACACACTCTATTTCTCACACTGTATCACATTCACTCTCTATGTGTCACACAGTCACTCACACACTCTCTTGGTCTCATAATTCAGTCTCACAGAGAGTCTGTGTCTCACACACACTCTCTCGCACACACTGTATCTGTGTGAAACACACTCTCTCTCTCTCTCACACTGTCAGGCATATTTTCAAAGCACTTTGGGAGGCTAAGTTCCATAGGTTTCTATGGAACTTTGGGAGGCTAAGTGCTTTGAAAATGAGCATATATGTCTCACATAGGCACTTGCACACACTCTCATTCTCACACACACACACTCTCTCTCTCACACACTCGCACCCAGACTCACTCTCTCTCTCTCTCTCTCTCACACACACTCGCATATTCACTCTCTCTCTCACACACAGTCACTCTCACATACACTGTCTCAAAGATACACACTCCGAGGAAAACCTTGCTAGCGCCCGTTTCATTTGTGTCAGAAACGGGCCTTTTTTACTAGTTCCTAATAATACTCAACATTCTATTCGCTTTCCTAGCCGCAATTTATTCTCCCTCATCCAGGCAGAGATCCCCTCAAAGATAACCTGCACTTGGGATATTTTAACTGAATTTCTATTCTTTTCCTTCCATTTGGATGGGGGGGTGTGTGTGGTGGTGGTGGGAGCTTTCTGGCAGAAGTGAGGTCAGTTTAAACCCCTTTTCCACTGGGAGACAGGAGCTCACTGTCCCAAAGGTTTCCTTTTGCTAAGGTAAGGTAGTTTTCCTGGTTCCATGGCTCAGATTAGGAAGATCAGTGGGGTGTCCCAGTAGACCTTGGTTCTCTCTCAGAGCCATCCCTCCCCCACACTTTTTCTCTGCTGAGGCATCTCTTCTTTTCTGTATTTAAGTGAGCTCGGTTAAGGAGTTGTTATTTCTCCACCTGCCTGTTGTATTGGTTGGTGTGGCAAACTCTCCCTCCCCCATTTCCCTGGAGTGCAGCCTGGCATGGAATAAACCCAGTTCTGGTGACTCCTGTAATGTCTTCCCATACCCTTTGCAGATAACAACATTCCATGTAGAATCTCAAATAGTAGCAACAGTGGAGGAGTGGCCTAGTGGTTAGGGTGGTGGACTTTGGTCTTGAGGAACTGAGTTCAATTCCCGGCACAGGCAGCTCCTTGTGACTCTGGGCAAGTTACTTAACCCTCCATTGCCTGCCGCATTGAGACTGCCATGAGTGGGAAAGCGCGGGGTACAAATGTACCAAAAAAATCTGTCTGTGTGAAGATACAAGTCAGAATTAGCCACTTCCACACCCCCCCCCCACACCTTTATTTTTATAGCTCCCTTCAACAGTGCTCAACTGCCTGTGAAGGTTAGGATTAGTTCCCCCAAACTCTCTCTCTCTTTTTTTAGTCTTAGGCTGAGCTCCAACTAACAAAGTAACTGAGCCAGAATCATGGTCCACAATAAAAGAGATGCCTCTAAATTTCCCTGCCCCCTGTGATGGAGGTAATGGAAAATCTTGACATAATTTCTGATGCCCCACAGAGACTGATCCTGTTGATCCTAATAGGCACTGTACAGCAGGCAAGCAGCTTGTAGTGCCCAGGGCATACAGAACAACTCCTACAGATTGCACATAATATTCCACTAGCAGGAAATCAAGGTGTGACACGCACATGCACTAGATTGACATAAGACTTCTATTGGCCGTTAGTATCTCGAGCTGTAGCTATTGTCAAATCTGTGATGCGTGCCAACGAGTGGGTAAGACCCAAGATCACCCTCAAGCTCACCTGAACAGGGCCGTGCCTAGGGTCTCTGGTGCCCCCCTGCAGACTATCAGTTGGTGCCCACCCCCCCACCCGTGGCACAAGATGCAAAGGAAATAGGAGCTGAAAGATGGAGTGTATCTTTGTGGGATTGCTGAACAAATAAAGGGTTTACAACCACTTAGCCTTTCGTGCTTTCATGTTCACGAAATTAGTAATTAAATCTTTGATATCTAACTGGGCACATATATCATTCTCAATAGCAATCATGGCAAGGCTTACAAGCCTTTCTTGCGAATTATACATTGGAAATATAATCCATTTTTGGACGTCATCGGCAGCCCTTGAGTTAATTCTTGAATGTAATCTACAGCAGATCTTATTTCTCAGAAAGTTGTCTAACTGGGTCATAGCTACATGCGTGACTTTGACATGCATAAGAAGATATTTGTCATTGAAGACCCCTTCCCCCAAATCAGAAGTTGCATAAAATGCAGAGACCCACGGTTAAAGATCTGCTTCAACTGATTTCATATCAACCAGAAACTTATCTTAGGCCTCTGTAAGGATGAAAATTTGGAAGCCTACTGTCGGCTCTTTCCATGCACGCTAAAAACAAAAAAAAGCATTTTGAGTAGCGGCTTGGCTTGCTCAGCCACAGTCTGCTTATAAACTCTTTTTTTTTCACTGAATATCTCAGTTCATCACTGTTCAGTTCTTCCTGTTTTCTTACCAGGAAAGAATGAGTATTTCTCTATTCTTCATATTAAGCCGAAATTAAGATTTATCCAGGGTACTCTCAGCATCCTATGCACAGGCTATTTTCATTCTGTGGCTTCGCTTCTTGTCTAAGGGTGATGAGTATTTCCGTCCCTATACTTAAAAGCTCTGTTTTGAGAGCAGGTTGTTATTTTCAAGAATGCACACTTACTACGTATGGACCAATCTTAGTGCACACAGGTTTAGGAAAAGTCCCAATAACATGAAAAACGTGGCAAGTTTGCCCAAACCAACTTGCCAGCAGCTGCTTTCTCCATTCAAATGCGTTTCTCAGCATGTTACCGTACTAACAAGGTGACGTGCTGGTTTCACTTTTACAGAAATGAGTTGTCGCCAAGGTGCGCATTTCCTAATGTTTATCATTTGCTGTAAAGATACGAAAATTACAGGGAGCAGAGTTTTCAGTGGAGGTTATTGTTAGATTGGCGGATCCTTTTTTTTTTCCCATTGAATGTTTAAATAAATTTCTGTACACATCCTAGGCCATAGGTGTGGAAGCGTCAGGAGATTATCTTACTAGAGAGTTTACTTCACCTGCTTCTTGCAGCAAGAATTCTCTCTTTCCTCACCAAGTATAGCTTATCGTATTATGGTATGGGCTGAATCCAAATACTGCAGCTCCTCCTTCTCTACAATTATCTCCAAAACCCCAGTACACTCTCTGTTGGACTGGATAAATTTAAGCCTCACTCAAGGTAAAACAAAATTAGTTCATTCTCTTGTGTATATGTCTAGTAGCACTATAGAAATGATAAGCAGTAGTAGTAGTAATATGACATCTAACACCTTTCAGTATTATTTTCTGGTTACAATAGGATAACTAAGACTGGCAGTGTTCAATCATTAGTCAGGGCTTTTGCTCCCCAGGTCAGTTAGGGCTAGGAATACTATGCAGACAGTGTTCACAGTCTCCTGCAAATAGTGTCTCTTAAGAATGACACCTATTGGCTTAAGTCACCGTTCTTAAGGAACCCCTGAGGAAGGGAATGACCGGCAAGTGTTGAGGCTGTTTCATAAGGACAAATGGAGTACTCTGATTACTAAGGCTTTGGCTGTCCAGTCCATCGCGGAGCCGGCAGCTTCAGCATCCAGCAGCATAACCCCTAGCTTAGGAATATTGGTGCAATGACTAGACTAAGTCCATGAAGTGGGGATAGAAAATAGGGGAAAGTTCCCCAGGCAGCTGGGAATGAAACAGGATCTGGGCACTAGTTCCAACTGTGCTGTAATCTCAAATGAGCAGAAAGCTACTGCTAAATTAAAAAAAGAGAGAGAGAGAGAGAGAGACAGAAAGAAAGAAAGAACGAACATAATATAATTATAGGCTCACAACAGAGCTCCAAGTTACCCAATTTCAGAACATTAATTTTATACCAATCCTAGATTTCTTATCAACCCTGTTTTGAAGCACTAATTTCAATTGGTACAGTTGGGGACTACAACTACCTCCCTACTTTGTGATGGGCAAAACATCTCTGTTGGAAATTGCCCCTGCCCCTCCTGGCTGTTTCTACCTTATGCAGGTCTGTCTAAAGATGCTGATGCAGTCCTGGTTTTGCCTTATTGCACACATGGAGCTATAGTTCAGATTTACTGCTCTTCATATATGCAGCAAGATAGATCATTTTCTGTACAGATTACAGTTTATCAAGACAGACAAATAGGTCAATAAAAAAGAATTAAGGACTTAGAAAATGGGTAAATACAACCTGGGTATGAATATGATACTAAGGGATTAAGATTTGAAAGCAACCTCAAAAGCATGGGCTGTTAGCCTTAGGAAGTCTATTCCAGCCATATGGCATAGCAAGATGGAAAGAACAGTAGAAAGGGAAAATTCCTGTCTAGGTCCTCTAACTTCAAGCGATCTAATAGGAAAGCTAGTGCTATTCTTCCAATAGAAACCATGTGATAGATAACGTTACCTCTCACGGGGGTCAAGGGAAATCCTTCTTGCTGTTCAACTTCAACTAGTGCGGTAGCGAAATCCTTGCTAAAGCAACTCACTAACCCACAGTAAAGCAAGCTCTGGTTTTATTTCATCCTTCTTGCAGACCACATTTCTAAGGAATTTGTTTTTCAGACGCCTATAATGGGTGAGCGGGGGGGAACCTAACTGGGCATCCCGACGTCTTCAAACATCCTGTAAAATACTCTCAGTGCACATGTGGCTGAATAAACAAACCCGAGAGCGCAGAAGCAGCAAAGCAACCCAACAACAGAAAGGGAGGCAGAAAGCACAGGGCCGCGAGCGCGTCGGGACTTGGAAGAGCTGGGCGGTGCCAAAGAGCTGAGCGCTGCGCACGGGAAGGCAGCAGCAGCAGCGCATGCTCATAGGCGCCGACGCGGTACAGTTTATTTATTTTTATTTTTAAATATAACTGGACCGGACGGTGTGGCGCCCTTGAAGGCGTGGCGCCCCCCTGTGGTGCTTACCCCGCTTACCGGGTTGACACAGCCCTGCCCCTGAAATCTTTACCCATTATCGGTGAGCACTTTGAGAGAATAGCTATGGATATAGTGGGGCCTCTAGCTGTCCCTAGCCAGACTGGGAAAAGATATATATTGAAAGTGGTGGACTTTGCTACCAGATATCCTGAAGCGGTAGCCTTATCCTCCATAAAATCAGAAAAAATTGCCACTGCCCTGCTAGAAATATTTTCCCGGGTAGGAAATCCACAGGAAATACTCCCAGACCAAGGGACACAGTTTACGTCTGAGCTGATGCAGAATCTGTGGGCACACTGTGGAGTGAAATCTGTATGTACCACACCATATCACCCTGAAACGAGTGGGCTGGTGGAGAGATTTAATGGGACATTAAGGCATGTTAAAGACTTTTGTAGAAACAGGAGACCGGGACTGGGAAATATACTTATCCTACCTACTGTTTGCATTCAGAGAAGTACCTCAGGAGTCTACAGGGTTCTCCCCTATTTGAGCTGCTTTATGGCCGGAGGGTGAGAGGGCCCCTTGGCCCAATACAAGAACATTGGGAGGGGAAAGTTGACACCTCTGACACTCCTGCAATTGAATATGTAGTTAATATACGGCAGAGATTAGAACTTGTGGGCTTTGTCAGAGATAAATTGCAGGCATCCCAGACTAAGCAAAAGACCTGGTATGATTGTAAAGCACAAAATAGAGAGTTCTATGAGGGCCAGGAGGTAATTATTTTAGTCCTAATTTGTCAGAATAACCTTCAAGCTAATTGGGTGGGACCTTACAAGGTCATAAGGTGCCTGAACTATGTTATATCTATGGACTCTCAAGACAGAAAGCAGTGTACCTTTCATGTAAATATGTTAAAGGCCTATGCAAATTGCACAGCTATGGTGCTAGCTGTGTGTAGCCTACCAGAAGAGAGTCAGGATAGTGAGCCCATACTTGACCTCCTAGCAGAGACCTTACCAGAGGGATCTATACAACAGATTGTAGTGGGAGAGCAATTAACCCCCACCCAGACAGTAGTTAGATGCAGTATTGCAAAAGTATGTTGATGTGTTTTCCATTAAGCCAGGACTTACCCATTTGGCTAATCACAATGTAAACACAGGTGGTCATGACCTGCTGAAGCAGAGTGACTATCAAATATCTGCTGAGGTCGAGAGGCAAATGATGCAGGAGATTGAGAAGATGCTAGCCCTAGGTGTTATAAAGAAGTCTCATAGTCCCTGGGCTTCTCCTGTAGTTCTCGTTCCCAAACAAGATGGCACAACCCACTTCTGTGTGGATTTCATGAGACTTAATGAATGTACTGTGTCTGACACCTATCCGATACCCCGGCTGGACGAGTTACTAGACCACTTAGCTGGGGCCTAGTACCTGACTACAATAGACCTTAGCCAAGGGTACTGGCAGATTCCCCTAACAGATGCTGCTCGGGAGCAATCAGCATTTATTACCCCAGCCAAGGTGGAAGTTATAAAAATTCTGGCTCACTCCCCAAACTAAAAACCAAGTATTGGTCTTCCTTGGAACAGCAGGGTACTACAGGAAGTTTGTGCCTCACTACAGCACTATAGCCAAACCCCTGACTGAGTTGACAGAGACTTCCCCAAATAGTTACCTGGATGCCAGAATGTGAAGCGGCCATCCAAAAAAAGACAGCATTAGCTACCGATCCAGTACTAGTTGCACCTGATTACCAGCAAAGATTTGTGGTACAGACTGATGTCTTAGCATATGGTATTAGAGCTGTACTCAGTCAAGTGAAAAGCAGAGGGGAGGTACACTGCACTGTGTATCTGAGTTGCAAGATCTTTGACAGAGGTAGCCTATGCCACTATTGAAAAAGTGTGTCTAGCCTTAGTGTGGGCCCTCAAGAAGTTACAACCATATCTGTATGGGCCAGACTTTACTGTCATCACCGACCACAATCCGTTGGTCTGGCTTACGAGAGTCTCAGGAGAGAATGGGAAACTACTCCGGTGGAGCCTGTCCCTGCAAATATACAACTTCACCATATAGCATCAGAAAAGGCAGTGAACATGGTAACGCTGATGCCTCTCCAGAAATGAACAGCCAGAACCACCCTGACCTGTTGAGATCCCATCGGCAGCCTGGGGTCTCGCTCTTGAGGAGGGAGGTGTAACAGAACAGTGTGTGTTAAGCCTGTAAAACTTCCTTATTTCCTGAATTGTATTTCTCTAGTTTGGCCAGCAGGTGGTGCATGTTTATGTTTTGAAGCTGCTGTACACAGTCAAGGCTGTTTTTTTTTTTTTAAACCTTTTGGGAAGGCACGCTGTAGTATACTTTCAAAGATTGTTGTTCTGGGCTCTAATCAGCCCAGGAGCTTATTTCATTTGGGTTTTACTGGCTCCCCCCCCCCCCCCCCCCCATCTTAGCCAGGAAGAAAAGAGAGTAGGATCTCTTTGCTGAGGCTCAGTGAATTATATGTCCTGACCATCCCATTTACTTTTTAGAAAGTAAACAAATGTTTAGTTAGTGTTATAATTTATCCATTTTTCAGTTACTTGTTATTGTTTGCTGATTGCACCATATTTCACTGTTCAATATTTTAAAGACAATAACAACTATTCAGTTTGATGCCTCACCTGTCTGGACTGATAATGAATCCTGGTGGTTTGTGTGTTGGGTCTGTGAGTGCTTTCTGGGAGCTGTGAGACCACTGGGAGTGTGGCCTCAGTAACCTAGAAATCACTGGGGATAATTTGAGAGCAGATGACTCGCCCAGAAGCAGTTGTGACCCAGTTGGTAGGAAGAAGGTGCTAGTGTAGAACACAAGCAGAAGGTGCACAGACCTGAGCTGTGCTGGGGCTAGACCTTCTAAGTGGCCGCGGGTGACACCCCCTACTCCCCAGATTGCTATAAACTTGTGTGCTCAAAATTGCACTCAGCATGGAAAGTTACACTAAATAAGATCAGTTGCATACGTAAATTAACAAAGTGTTAATGGGTGTTAATGAGCAATAATAGGCAGGGCAGGATTAAACATTTGGTGGGCCCTAGGCAAAAAAGCATGTCTCCTCCCCCCCCCCCCCCCCCCCCGAAACAAAGACATAACTCCTACAAATGACACCCCTTCCCCTATGATTCTGATTGGAAAGGAGAACCAGCAGCAGAGGTAGGTAAGATGTACTGCTCAGTAACTGCTCCTGCTGAGTTACGGGCAATGCACAGGAGATTATGGACAGACAGACAGACCTCTTCTTCTTGCCAGGGCCTACTTCTGAGTGTGAAATGCTCTTCTGCACCGAGAGGTCCACAATGGGGTAAATTCTTGTGCCAAAGAAAGCGCTATTCTAAAACCTGCACTTAAAGTTAGTAATAGTTTATAGAACAAAGCTTACGCCCGGGATTCACACCTAATGTTAAGCGAGTATCCCCCCATATACTATAGCAACGTGTGTCAATGCTAGGAATGCCCCTGTTCTACCCATGACCCTCTCATTTCTGTACTTTTTTTTTACCTCACATAAATTTACACACGCAAGTTCCAATTAAAATCTAATTAGTGCCAATAATTACTAATTACCCCACTATTCAATTAAATTGCATGCACATATTGGTCAGGCACCCAAATTTGCATATGCAAAATTTTTGGTGACTTTTATAGACTTAGAGGAAATGTAAAGAATTTTAAACTTTTTAAGCACAGAATTCCCTCAGGACACACACACAAAATTTTAGCTGCTAATGATATCAAAGTGCGTAAGCAGCACAAGCAAGCGTTTTCGGGAGACTCAGAATACTGAACACAACGGACAGATGTTTTTATTAAGATGTGGTAGGAGGTGGCCTATGAGTTTCCTTTCCCTTTCACTAATCTTAGCTGCATGCTGTGGTGTTAATTTAGCTGAATATGAAATCAAAGTTGGTAACAAGTTTTAGCAATTTGTAAGACTTCAATTTTAGATTAAGAGAAAGTTGTTTTTATTTTAACTCCATATTTTACATGCTACAGGAATTATAATTCTGTATGTTCTTTCTTTTCTTTCATTAGCTGCTGGATTTTTTCAGGCAGGACCTTGGTCCAGAATGTCATTCTATGATCTTTCAGTTTTGTTCCTGGCTTCTGCTTCAAGTTTAGCTCCAGGTACTGTTCACGGTGGTCAAACACTGGCCATTCCACCAACCCATCACCATTAGGATTTCTGAGAACAAAAAATAAGAATAATATGTGCAAATCACACACTCACAGTTAGCTACAGAGTCAGATTCAAATATTAGATTGGAATAGCAAAGAGGCGCTGAGTGTCTAGCAGTGACAAAAGAAAAAACAGAAAACATCAGTTCCTTTATTCGTACAGACCCAACGTGGCCACGTTTCGCCAATTAAGGCTGCATCAGGGGTAGTAATATAAAACGGCTAATAAAAAAATATAAAAATAAAGAATGTATAACCAAATATTAAAACGACATTTACATAAAAAAAAACAATTATAGGATATACCAAAAACATATAAAAAGCACATTAATAAAAATCTTTAATTAATAAGATCTTAAACACATATAAATCAGAACATAAGACTAAAAGGTTAGGCTCACTGAGCAAACAAAATAAAATTAAAACAAACATACCTAGCCAGGGATTTATATGTGATTTTTAAGAACTTATTAAAGATTTTTATTAATGTGCTTTTTATATGTTTTTGGTATATTCTATAATTGTTTTTTATGTAAATGTTTTAATATTTGGTTATAAATCCTTTATTTTTATATTTTCTTATTAGCCGTTTTATATTACTACCCCTGATGCAGCCTTAATTGGCGAAACGTGGCCAGGTTGGGTCTGTACAAATAAAGGAACTGTTTGGAGCTCCAGATTCAAATACTATAAATCAGAGACTTACAAAATTATCATCAAATAGACTATGATTCTTACCCAGTTCGTGCAAAGTTAGCCCAATACTTCATCATCGTTCTGCTTAAACTTTTCTCCTCATCGGTAGCTCCACCTGAAGGAGAGAATTTGAATTACATTCATGGTCATTACTATAATTAGCAGTGTGGAGTTGTGCATATCCTCCCTGTGCAGCTGTTGCTAGCAGGGGAAGACTGATCATTTGGGTAACCAGATAGTGCCTGAGGACCCAGTACCTCCTCCCCACATGTTCAACACCTCTCTCCCCTCTATCCCAGCATTCCCCCTCTCTCACCTCACTCCCCCCCCCCCCCCCCCCATTTACCTGGAACTTCCTCTCTCTTTACAGGGCCCAGGCTGTTTGCCGCCGACCGGAACCTTCTCTCTGCCACAGCCCAACCCTTTCTGACGTAACTTCCTCCTGCTGCAAGGGTGGGCCATGGCAGAGAGAAGGTTCCGGTCAGCAACAGACAGCCAGGGCCCTGTATGGAGAAAGGCACTTGTGAAGTAAACATGAGAGGAGAGAGCCAGATCCAGGGACTGAAAAGGAGAGAGAGGGAGATGTTGTCCTCAGGAGGGGACACAGATGTTGGACTGGGGAAGGGAACAATGAGGTAGAGATGGTGCATTGAAGGGAGGGAGAAAGAATGAGAGGAAAGATGTTGCATCTGGGGAGGGGGGGAGAGATGTGGGACCAAAGGGCGGGAGGCCCAGATCCCTAGATCCCTGTCATTTCGACCCTTGTTGCTAGAACACACAGTCCCCCAAATTCCATAAATGGTGCCGAAGTTTAGATGCGCAGTTATAAAATAGGGTCAGTTACTGTGTAAACTAATTGGCGCTATCAATAAATGGCATTAACAAATGGTAACTGACACAATTTAGTAGTTTCACATGTAACTGATCTATGCCAGATTCTAGTGGTTCCCAAACCCGGTCCTGGAGGCATCCCAAGTCAGGTTTTCAGGATACCCACAATGAATATTCATGAGAGAGATCTGCATGCACTGCCTCCACTGCATGCAAATGTCTCTCATAAATATTTCATTGTGGGTATTCTGAAAACCCAACTGGCTGGGGTGCCTCCAGGACCATTGTGGGTATTCTGAAAACCCAACTGGCTGGGGTGCCTCCAGGACCAGGTTTGGGAACCACTGCCCTATTCTATAAACTGTGCGCCCAATTTTTACAGCGTGCAACGCTGAAGGGGTTGTGGCCAGGGGAGCATTTAGGCGCAGTGTTATAAAATACTTGCATTTATGCATCTAAATGCCAGTAGTTAGATGCAAGCATTTACACTAGCCTTTGACTGGAGTAATTGCTGGCACCAGTCTGGACTTAAGCTAGTATTCTATACCTGCAGTTTCATGCAGAACTGCCATTACAGAATTTGCACTTAGTGCCCTGTATCCCAGCACCTAAATAAGTGCCATTTACTGAACCTACCCCAGTTTTATTGCAGAACAGATGATATCAAAACAAGGCAGTTAAATAGACTTTAGATCCAGCATTCACAGTTTTTCCGAGCCTAGTTTGAGCTCTGTTACTTGGCACTATTCTTTGCACGTATTGCAAAAAAAAAAAAAAAAAAAGGGAAAACATACAATCAACATCTGCAAAGTAAATTTTATATATATCACCCGTTTGTTAGTTTCAACCAGCATAGAGATACCGACATAACAATGTGCAAGTACAAAAGCATGCATATTTTCAAAGCACAAAGCTACATATAGGGGCATTTTTAATAAGACATCTAAGTCGGACTTTGGATGTTTTATGCTAAACATCCAAAATCCAAATCGAAAATATAGTCCCTCCAAAACCTACTACTCCAAACTGGGCACCATTACAATAGCCCTTATGAGTGAAGGGGGCACCTATATGTGGGTACAGTGGGTTTCTGGCGAGTTTTGGAGGGATCACACTTTCCATTACAAGTGTAACGGGTAGAGGGAGGTAGGGGCCTGGGTCGACCTATCTACACCCACCACTACTCCAGGGACCTGCATGCTGCTCTAATGGAGAATGTTCCCCCCCCCCCCCCCAAAATTAGCAAAAGTAGGGAACTCTAAAATCCCACGGGAGATGCACAAACAGAGGAGGGAAAAAGTGGGAAAAGGACCAGAGACTCCAGAGGCAAAAGGGACAATTTTTGACTTGACACAACGCTGCATTTCGGCCCAAAAGGCCTGAAATCAGAAGGCTTTTGAATAAAGGGATCTCAAAATCTTCAGAAGTTAAGTATTTCAAAATTTACCAGTCAAGAGGATGGTCCTGATACAGGCCTTTTGGGCCAAAACACAGCGTTGTGTCGAGTCTGATCAATACATTTTTTTTTTAAACACAAGATTGTTCCTTTTGCCTCTGCAGTCTGTGGTCCTTTTCACATTTTTCCCTCCTTTTTTTTGTGCTGTTCAAATGGATCAGGCTATAATATCCGAGGCTGTCACAGAGGCTGGTATTTTTATTCACGCATTTTTGGGGTGAGAGGGGGAAGTGACCACTGCAGGAGTAAGGGGGGCATTCCTGATTCCCTCCAGTGGTCATCTAGGGCATCTTTTTGTGCCTTATTAATTCTAAAAATAAGTCTAGACCAAAACGCTGAAGTTGTAACCCTATATGTTTTTGTTTTGTTCCATTCCATTATGGCTGTAAAACATCCAAGTGTTAGGAATGCGTTAAACCTGCCCTAATTCCACCTCCACATCCCCTTTTGATTTGGACGCACTGCAGACAAATTGCACAGACATCTGCAAAACAGGTTTTGAAAATACCAATTTAGACGTTTTGAGAAGGAAATCCATCCAAATAATGCTTTATGACACTTTTTGGATGTCTTTCTCTTTTGAAAATGAGCCACCTAGAGGGGCATAATCGAACGGGGACGACCATCTCTAAGGGCGGCGCAGCGAAGGGGTTGGGAAACCCGTATTATCAAAACACAATGGGCGTCCATCTTTCGTTTCGATAATACGGTCGGTGACACCCAAATCTCAACATTTAGGTCAACCTTAGAGATGGTCGATCTCGATTTTCGCCAATAATGGAAACAGAGGACACCTATCTCAAAAATGACCAAATCCAAGGCATTTGGTCGTGGGAGGAGCCAGCATTCGTAGTGCACTGGTCCCCCTCACATGCCAGAACACCAACCGGGCACCCTAGGGGGCACTGCAGTGGACTTCAGAAATTGCTCCTAAGTCCATAGCTCCCTTCCCTTGTGTGCTGAGCCCCCCCCCCAAAACCCACTCCCCACAACTGTACACCACTGCTATAGCCCTTATGGGTTAAGGGGGGCTCAACATTTACCACAAGTGTAAGAGGTGGGGGGGGATGGGCCTAGGTCTGCCTGCCTGAAGTGCACTGCACCCATTAAAACTGCTCCAGGGACTTGCATACTGCTGTCATGGAGCTGGGTATGACATTTGAGGCTGGCATAGAGGCTGGCAAAAAATGTTAAAAAATTTTTTTTTGGGTGGGAGGGGGTTGATGACCACTGGGGGAGTAAGAGGAGATCATCCCTGATTCCCTCCGGTGGTCATCTGGCCAGTTCGGGCACTTTTTCGAGGCTTGGTCGTGAAAAAAAAAATGGACCAAGTAAAGTCAGCCAAATGCTTGTCAGGGACGCCCTTCTTTTTTCCATTACCAGCCGAGGATGCCCATCTCTTAATCACGCCCCAGTCCCGCCTTCGGTACGATGCTGACACGCCCCCATGAACTTTGGTCATCCCCGCGACAGAAAGCAGTTGAGGATGCCCAAAATCAGCTTTCAATTATGCCGATTTGGGCGACCCTGAGAGGAGGATGCCCATCTCCCGATTTGGGTCGGAAGATGGGCGCCCTTCTCTTTCGAAAATTCCCCTGCTAGTAACTTATAGAACTCTGTAGGTTTAAGTAATTTGAAAATGAGCCCAATGTGCTTAAAAATTGCACTTTTTTGGACTCATACACTAATAGAGTTAACTCCAAATGCAATAAGCAAATGGTTTTCTAATGGATCTGGAGCTCAGTTCACCTTTTCACATCAGCCAGATGGGCTAAAATGATGATAAAAGTTAAGATTTGTGCTTACTCTACTACCATTTCTAACTCCAGAATTTGAAGGCTCTCTGGTCCAGTCTGGGAGCCTCCCAGGAATTCTACCCAAGAATCATAAAAGCTCCTCCTCCAACCCACCCACTCCCTAAACTACGCTGCGTTCCACCCACCTCCCACCCAGTGACCTCAGATAAACATACACCAATTCTAAAAGGCTGGCTGGGAAGACCGAAGAAGGTAGATTTTTTTTAGTACATCTAAGCATAGGGGGTATTCTCTGGTTCAAAGACAGGGTGCCTGACAGATCTTGCAGCAGATTTCCTGTGTCTCAGGGATCTTGGACTCAGGTTCTCCAGTACTTTAGACTTGGAAATTTAACTCACGAGTCTGAGCTGGTGCAAAGTTAACTCACATTTCAAGGGCTAGTGTTAGTCTCCAGTGTTGTGCTAATGTGCTCTCTGAACTTAGGGATTCCAGGTACAGTTGACCACCTTAGACCTGAAGATCAACATCCAGAACTCACAAATCCAGGAACTCCAGGATCCAGGATCATGCTGCACAAAACCACAGACCGATACTAGGCTCCAAAATCGTGCGTTAACTTTACCTCTGGAAATGTAGCTCCTGGGTCAGTGTTAAAAGCTTGAACACTTGCACTCACTGTTTTAAACACATCTCCCTGCATTGTGGAATAAAAGTTGCTCTCCCCATTTAAAAAGGATTTGCATGGAGGTGTGCTGATTTTAATGCACACGGAGCATTTATACTCACAGTTTAATAAGGTTTTAATATTCAAACAAAAGAACGTGTGTTAAAACTAGAGATTGGAAAATTTTTGTTTTGTGTTTCTGGGAATGTTCATTTTTTTCTGGGCATTTGTTTCTTAAAGGAGCTAGGTTGGTGAGAGGATGCACTCTTTTCAAGATAGTTTGTGTACGTGCAATAGTGTGTACTATCATCAGCAAATGAATGAAACACAAAATGTTGTGGGGTTTTTTCCTGTTCATTTTAGATTTTTAACAACATACAACGACATGGGAGAACCCATGTTGTTGCAAACAGCCCACCCCCTAGTTAAAACATGGGTAAAGAGGCGTGCTAAGTTTAGTGGACTCAGATTGGATGGCAGGAGATTTTAACCCACTGCACTAAGTTTAAATCTAACTCAAAGATGGGAATGTCATGGGTTGACGTTTTATACTAAAACTTACAATGGTCTTCTAAAAGAACTACACACCTGCCCTAGGTAGTATGATCTGTTTCTTTTAATGGAATATTCCAAATTATTTTTTTTTACATTATTTTTTATTGCAATTTTTACAAAGTCAAAACATAATGACCAAACAAGGTAAAACTTAAAAAAAAATAGAATTAACACTAGTTGATTACTTACTTAGTAGGGATACATTACTAGCCAGGAATGGAGCTCCCAACACAAAGCCGATTTCATCCGAGTGATCTGCTTTTACAAAATCTGGTTTTGAATCACTATATTTACTTGGTCGATGCTGAAACTCATAAAGGTAGACAGGAAGGCCAGAGTCTAGCAGAATATAGAAAAGGAGAAACAGTTACCGTATGAGAACAGACTCTTCTGGAACAATTACATTTGACATAAAAAAGCAGAGATGATCCAGCGCAGTGAGAACTAGAAATGGAGCATACCAGAAAAATAGTTGAACACATAGACCTGACAATATTGGCTCACTTTTCACCCAGGTAGGCTGCATCAGGGGTCATAAAACATCAAAATGAATACTGTTCACTCGTCACAACATCAAAACTAATCAAAATTGTAGCTCCCTCAGAACCATGCTTCTCATAGACGGATGTTGTTGCAATGCTTATGCAATCCATCTCCCGGTCTATAATTGCTTCAAAAGTGCCTTATTCTACTGAGGCTGAAATGCAAACTAAAGTTATTCAGTGCTCACGGATAAAGGGAAGGAGGATGGGACTTGATATACTGCCTTTCTGTAGTTACAATCAAAGTGGTTTACATAAGAGAATAAGTGTTGATATATTGGGACAGAACAAACAGTGGCCAATCCAGGTCACAAATACCTGGACAAGATCCCAAAACAGTAAAACAGATTTTATACTGCTTATCCTAGGAATAAGCAATGGATTTCCCAAGTCCATCTTAATAATGGCTTACGGACTTTTCTTTTAGGAAGTTATCCAAACCTTTTTTTTAAACCCTGCTGTTTTTACCACATTCTCTGGCAACGCATTCCAGAGTTTAATTACTTTTTGAGTGAAGAAATATTTTCTTCAACTTGTTTTAAATGTACTACTTAGTAGCTTCATTGTGTACCCCCCTAGTCCTAGTATTTTTGAAAACAGTAAATAAGCAATTCATGTCTACCCGTTCCACTCCACTCTATCTTATAGACCACTATCAATATCCCGTCAGCTATCTCTTCTCCAAGTTGAAGAGCCCTAGCTGCTTTAGCCTTTCCTCATAGGGAAGTTATCCTATCCCCTTTAGGTCTAGATGGAATATAAATATAAAATATAAATACTCATTTTTGTCACCCTTCTCTGTACCTTTTCTAATTCTGCTATATATGTTTTTTGAGATGCAGTGACCAGAACTGCACATAGTATTTAGGTGCAGTCACACCATGGAGCGATAGAAAGGCATAGTAACATTCTCATTTTTTGTTTCCCATTCCTTTCCTAATAATATTATATACAGGTACTTATTTTCAGTGGCATTCCTAGCCTCGACGACACCCAGGGCGGATTGCCAATGCGCCCCCCCCCCCCCCCGGCAAAATGACACCTCCCTGGGTGCATGCCGCTGGGGGGGGGGTGCCGCGGCACGCGCCTGTGAGTTCGAATCGCTACGCTAAATTCTCTCGTTCGCTGCAGCTCCCTCCCTCTGCCCCGGAACAGGAAGTAACCTGTTCCGGGGCAGAGGAAGGGAGCTGCAGCGAACGAGAGAATTTAGCGTAGCGATTCGAACTCGCAGTCGATAGGCACACGCCGCGGCACCCCCCAGCGGCGTGCACCCGGGGCGGATCGCCCCCACCGCTCCCCCCTTGGTACGCCAATGCTTATTTTTGTACCTGGGGCAATGGAGGGTTAATCAACTTGCCCAGAGTCACAAGGAGCTGCAGTGGGAACTGAACCCCAGTTCCCCAGGTTCTCAGGCCACTTCACTAACCATTAGGCTACTCCTCCACTCCATGTACTATTTCCTCCAGTTAACTCCCACATTCCGTAATTTGAAATGTAAGCAAGGTGGTTACACCTCTTCAGTTCAATCTCTCTTTTCAGAGCTAGATCTGGGGTTGGTCCTCGGGCCGATTCTTTTTAACATCTTTGTGAGTGATATTGCGGACGGGCTGTCCGGTAAGGTTAGTCTTTTTGCGGATGATACCAAACTCTGTAACTGGATGGACACCCCAGAGGGTGTGGATAGCATGAGGAAGGATCTAGCGAAGTTTGAAGAATGTTCCAGTAATTGGCAACTAAGATTTAATGCTAAGAAATACAGGGTCATCCACTTGGATTACAAGAATCCAAGGGAACAGTACAATATAGGGGGTGAAGTGCTTCTGTATATAAAAGAGGAGCGGGACTTGGGGGTGATTGTGTCTGATGACCTTAAGGTTTTCAAACAGGTAGAAAAAGTGATGGTCAAAGCCATGTTCAGGTGCATAAGGAGAGGGATGACCAGCAGGAACAAAGGTGTCTGTCAGGTTCTCAGGTTCAGAGCCCGCGGGACTGGGCTCTGGAGCAAACGTGAGCCCTTGGGCTGCTGACGAGGAGCGACAGCAGCAGGCAAAACCCACCAACCAACACTGGGTAAACACACCGGCAGGGACTGCAGGCACTGCCCAGCGAACCGGAACACATGGACTGGAATCCCCCGGACTATAGGACACAGGACTGGAACACCGGACCGGAATACACTGGACTGGAGCACACCGGACCGGAACACACTGGACTGGAGCACACCGGACCGGAACACACTGGACTGGAGCACACTGGACTGGTCCCCCGGACTGGAGGACACAGGACTGGAACACGGGACTGGAGCACACTGGACTGGTCCACACAGCTTCACCTGCACTTAGCTACTAAGCCCCCCAGAAGTTGAGCTCCTGGGTTCGAGTAGCCGACAGGACTTACTGGATACCGGATGACATAGGGACCAGGACTGGAAACAGAAGTGCTCCTAAACCTAAACTGATCTACGTGCTCCCAATCCCTAAACCAGCAGGAGTGTTCCTAACAGTAAACTGACAAAAGGACTTCCTAAGCCCTATACTAAACAGGAGCTCCTAATCCCTGCTCAAGAAAGGGACTTCCTAAGCCCTAAACTAACAGAGCAGGGAACTAAACACAAAGCTAACACAGGTGCTACTAAGCACCAAGCTACAAGCAGAGCTTTACACTAATAAGCTAAACACAGAACTAACCAGCTACCTAAGCACTGCTCTAGCAAGCTAGATACAACTAACAAGGTGCTTCCTAAGCACTACTCTGGCAAGCAACCAGAAGAGCTCCTAGCACTAAAAGGGAAGACAGGGGAGGCACAAGGAAAAGCAGGGAAGCTAACACATAAGCCAAAAGTGATTCTAAATCACCAAACACCAACAGCAAAGACTGCAATGCTCCCAATAGCACAAACACCAGAAGTACTTCTAACAGCAAACTCTGCAGTGTTCCTAACAACACCAAACCCTGAAGTACTTCTATCAACAACAGAGCTTCCAAAGCCCTACACACAGCAATGCTACCAAAACCAAGAGGGAACAGAAGGGAACCAAAAGGGAAAAGCAGGAAAGCTAAACACACAGTCACCAGTGCACACTGCACTAACACTAACCTGGCCCTTAGCAAAAGCAAGCAGGGAAACTAGACACAAGGTCAGAAGTGCACACTGCACCACCCTACCTACAGCAAACACCACTGTTGCAAAGGCCCTGAAGGAAACATCACCACTTCCTTATCAAGGCCCTCCCTGATGATGTCACACTCCCTAGACCTAGGCAAAAGCACACTGACCCAGAGAGGCCCAACCCACACCAATGCAAAACTGTGAAACACTTGAAGCCAGTACACCCAAAGAGAGGTAGAGCAACTCAGGCAACATACCCACAGGTGCAGTGTAGTGAAACAATTAGAGCCATGCTGCTGGAAGCTGCCAGCACAGAGAGACAGAGCCAGCTCAGAAAGGACAGAGAAAAGAAACAGAAGCCAGCTAAAAAGCTGACCCCCAGGAAAGAGGTAAGTTTGAGAGGGGTTCAGACCCCAATCATAACAGTGTCATAGTGCCCTTGTACAAGTCTCTGGTGAGACCCCATTTAGAGTACTGTGTGCAATTCTGGAGACCGCACCTTCAGAAAGATATAAACAGGACGGAGTCAGTCCAGAGGGCGGCTACAAAATTGGTAAGCGGTCTCGGTCATAAAACCTATAGGGACAGGCTCATGAACCTCAACATGTATACGCTGGAAGAGAGGCGGGAGAGAGGGGATATGATAGAGACGTTTAAATACCTCAGTGGCATTAATGTACAGGAGGTGAGCCTTTTTCTAATGAAGGGAAACTTTGGAAAGAAGGGGCATAGGATGAAGTTAGGCTCAGGAGGAATCTAAGAAAATATTTTTTCACGGAAAGGATGGTGGATGCGTGGAATGGCCTCCCTGTGGAGGTCGTGGAGACGAGGACTGTGTCGGAAATTTTAAGAAGTGTGGGACTGGCACGTGGGATTCCTTAGGAAGAGGAGGAGTTAGTGGTTCCTGAGGATGAGCAGACTGGATGGGGTATTTGGCCCTTATCTGTCGTCATGTTTCTGTGTTTTTGTGTGTAATGTGTTTCAAACGGGTTTGTTATCTACAGCACAGACTGCTAAGGTGCTGTTCGACAACATTCTGAAAAATGTAGACGACAACAAAATGGAGACCAGTTATAAGTTCACAATGCCAGGGATGCATTTATGCTGTCTAGTCTTTTTTTGTAGACAGACACCCCCCCCCCCCCCCACACACACACCTCCACCCATTTTCTGATAAAATCAAATATATATTTGTGTCACTCAGAAGTCATTAGCAAGGAAAAAGGTACAAGAACTGAGTGGAGGATACAAGACCTCAGGGAATTTGGCAGAATGTAATGCTAAAGTAGCTTAGATTAGAAGAGGTTGTAAATGAAAAAATACCCAGTTATCAAATTGGGAGCTATTGCCTGTCTCTCCAAGAGAAGCAACGAAGTATCACATAATTTAAGTCAATTATTATACACAGTTCCATTTAATACACTGAAAAAGGATTTAGATATTTTCAAATTTTTACAGTTTTCCTTTTAAATCCCAGGTCAGGCTTTCCAGACTGTACCCTAAATTTTTCATAACCACTGCAGACCAGTGGGCAGCTAGACGACTTCTGCTAGTTGGCCAGAAATATTCTTGAAACTTTTGCATCCCCCCTGACCCTGACATCCCGATAAATCTATGCTTGCATTTTATCACCTTCAACATATCAAGAGCTGAAATGGCTCATCATCCTATATAATAATTTGCACCTCCAACGTTCTCCGTCTGGATGCCTGGGTTCGTAACACACTTCCCATTGGTCTGCCCTGGCGATGACGTCAGAGGGTGGATCAGTGAAAGGGAAGGGAAGCCAGCACCAGCTAGCCACAGAACGTTGGAGGTGAGTAGAGAATCGACCCCCTCCCTCCCACCGAGTTCCAGGCCCCCCTCTCCTCCAAGTTCCATGCCCCCTACCTCCCTCCCTCTGAGTTACAGGCCCCTTCCCCTTTGAGTTGCAGGACACCCCCTCCCCTCTGAGTTCCATGCTTCCCTCCCTCCCCTCCGAGTTCCACACCCACGCGCCTCCCTCCCTCTCTCCCGAGTGCAAGCACGAACTGTCCTCCAGCAGCCCCTTGCCTTCCTGCGTGCCGGCTGTAATTTAAAAATTCTTACCTCGGGGTCCGGCGTCAGCAGTGAAGGTGAGTGGCGCTTCAGACTGCCTTCCCATCTGTCTCAGCTCTGCCTTTGGTCCCGCCCTCATTTCCTGTTTCCGGAAGGGCGGGACCAGAGGCAGAGCTGAGACAGATGGGAAGGCAGTCTGAAGCGCCGCTCGCCTTCACTGCTGACGCCGGACCCCGAGGTAAGAATTTTTAAATTACAGCCGGCACGCAGGAAGGTGAGGGGCTGCCGGAGGACAGGTTGTGCTTGCACTCATAGGGGGGAGAGAAAGGGAGGGAGGCGCGGGGGTCTGGAACTCGGAGGAGAGGGAGGGCGGTCCTGGAACTCGAAGGAGGGGGAAGGAGGTAGGGCGGCATGGAACTCAGAGGGGAGGAGGGCTGGAACTTGGAGGAGAGAGAGGGAGATAGGGAGCGGGGGGCGTGGAACCTTGCTAGTGCCCGTTTCATTTCTGTCGGAAACGGGCCTCTTTTACTAGTTCTTTTATAAACTAGAGCCTCACCTCTGTGGTATTTCGCTGTTTTAACTGTTGGGGAAACAAACATCATATCCCCAAACAACTCGAGCATCAGATCTCTCAGTTGGATGGGGTCCTCTGTATCTCCAAAATATTCCTCAGTCACCAGATCAAAGAATTCAGAAAACCAACCCTGATACAAATGGTAAGAACAAACATCAAATATTAAACTGTCTGCAGTGATCAGAATGGACTGTTCTTAGTGAAATATGTCACTCGGTAAATCCAGTGTTTGGGAAATGGAATGCATGGTGACATACAAAACATTCATGCCAGTATTTCACTTAAACTCAAACAAAATTACAGGACACCCAGCATCTTTCCAGAATACATGTTTCCAAGACCAAAACTGGCAGCTGTTCTACTGCTGGCCCTTTTGAGTGGAACAAGCTCCCTATTGATCTCAGGTTATTGACCGATATTGTGTAATTTAAGAAGCAGCTGAAGACCTTGATTTTTTGGCTGAACAATTAATATTTCCCTTGGTTAAACATTGCAGATGTATATATGACAGGCTAGATCTTCATTTTCCATTGCCCAACTCAAGAAATTTATTTTGACCAATTATAATTTTCAGTGGCATGTGTCATTTGTTTTGTATTATTGTTGCTACGTATTGATTTTTTTAGGTTTTATTGTGATCCACTGAAGTGGAATAAACATGCTTAAATATATAAATGACCCAGAGTAGCAAAACAATCCTGTAGTTCCTGTTTTAATCCTTCTTTCTGCCCAGTCAGAATCAATACTGAGGGGAAACTGGATCAGAAGATCATGCTGGCTAAGAAGTGATCTTCCTGGGTGGTGGTTAACAGGCACAGCACAAGGCAGACAGTCCCACTGGGGTCCTGAGCTCAGAACAAACAGCAGAGGTGACAAAAAAAAAAGTCTCACACCAAAAAGTGCCATCGATTCCTTTATTAAATCTTCAAATAGACTTGACATGAATTTTGTTTCAGCCTACAAGGCCTGCATCAGGAGTCTAAAAAATCAGGGCTGGCGGAACACAGTATGCAGTGCAGGAGGGCACCAACATTTGGGGGTGCTTGGCTTTAGCTTTCCGCAGCTGCACTGCTCTTTTTCACTGCCGCCGCTCTGCCTCTAGTCAAATGGCCTGGTGCACTGGCACCGTGTACTCCTCCGAGTCACAAAACCAGTAGTTGTTAATCTGTGGCTCAGAGAAGCATGCAATGCTGGCATACCAGACCCGTTTGACTAGAGACAGAGAGTTGGAGGTGGGAGCTGATCCAGAGGATGAGTGAGACAATGGAGTTGGAGTTGCAAAAGAGGGTGGGTGGGAGAAGAGAGAAAGGAGATGATGAGCTGGACTGGGGTGGGGTGGGGAGGTGACTGATAGTTTGCAGGGGGGGGAGCACCAGAGACCCTAGCACTGGACTTGTAAAAAAAATAACATACTACTGAATAAAAACATATAAATAGCATGAATAAAAATAATTTGCATTAAAATATATCTAAATAAAACAGTATATCTAAAGAAAAAAAATCAAATAAATCCTAATAGAATAAAGGGATGTCTAGAAAAAGGCAAATCATTACACAAAAAGTGCTAATGCAGATGCTAATACAATACATTTTAGATTATAGATCTGCGGTGTGTGTGTGTGTGAAAATTGGCATTAGAAAGTGAAAAACCCCATTGGAAAGGGTCCACAAATGGTAAACATCTTTCAACCCTACATAATCTCAGATATGCCTGATCACCAACTGATGAAAACCACAAACACCCAAATTTGCATAACCAAATGTCTCATAAAAACTAACATTTTTGCCTGTGCCAATGGCTGAAATTTTGTGACCGATGAAGCCCCTTCATTGATTTCCAATCCGATTCTGCTGAAGCCAAGCAGTTTAACTTGACTGATGTAGTACAGGCTACTGTTAAGCTGGAATCCATAATTAGGTCCCCTTTATTCTCATTATATACCTTTTCTCAAGATAATAGTTTGAAATTAACTAATATGGACTCTAATCTGGTTAATTTGGATAAATATGTTTCATCCTTGGCTGTCAGGTTTCATCAGGTCAGATTCTACTTCATCTGTTAAGGTTCTCTTTCTGTGCCTGTGCAGATGGAACCAGTGGCGTACCAAGGGGGGGGGGGGGGTCCGCCCCGGGTGCACGCCGCGCGCGCCTGTTGCCCTGTTTCAGTCCGATTTCGCAATTCGCATGTGTTCACTGCTCCCTCTGAGTCTGCCCCATTTTTGGCGATAATGGAAACCGAGGACGCCCATCTCAGAAACGACCAAATCCAAGCCATTTGGTCATGGGAGGAGCCAGCATTCGTAGTGCACTGGTCCCCCTGACATGCCAGGACACCAACCGGGCACCCTAGGGAGCACTGCAGTGGACTTCAGAAATTGCTCCTAAGTCCACAGCTCCCTTACCTTCGGTGCTGAGCCCCCCAAAACCCACTCTCCACAACTGTACACCACTACCATAGCCCTTATAGGTGAAGGGGGGCACAGTGGGTTTCTGGTGAGTTTTCAAGGGCTCACATTTACCACCACAAAGTGTAACAGGTGGGGGGGGGATGGGCCTGGGTCTGCCTGCCTGAAGTGCACTGCACCCACTAAAACTGCTCCAGGGACCTGCATAATGTGCTGTCAGGGAGCTGGGTATGACATTTGAGGCTGGCATAGAGGCTGACAAAAAATATTTTTAAAGTTTTTTTTTTTAGGGTGGGAGGGGGTTAGTGACCACTGGGTGAGTCATCCCCGATTCCCTCCGGTGGTCATCTGGTCATTTAGGGCACATTTTTGTGGCTTGGTCGTAAGAAAAAAGGACCAGGTAAAGTCATCCAAGAGTTTGTCAGGGACGCCCTTCTTTTTTCCATTATCGGTCGAGGACGCCCATGTATTAGGCGTGCCCCAGTCCTGCCTTCGCTATGCCTCCAACACGCCCCCGTGAACTTTGGTCATCCTCACGACGGAAAGTAGTTGAGGATGCCCAAAATCGGCTTTCGATTATGCTGATTTGGGTGACTCTGGAAGAAGGACGCCTATCTTCCGATTTGTGTCGAAAGATGGGCGCCCTTCTCTCTCGAAAATAAGCCTGATAGTTGCGTTGGAAATCATTTTGATGCTAAAATCTCTTGTTATTGCATTGGAAGGTTCTTTCTTCCTTAAATTTCCTTGAAAAAATGTCTGATCACTCTATGGTACACACTATTTTTTCCCCGATACCTTGCAGCTAGGAGAAACTCTTGCTAGAGAAGGAGAAAACCAATTTACCCCGAGACTACTGCTTGAAATGTAAGGATTTGATGATATATATACAATGTTGTTTCCTGCCATACTTTTTGTTTCTTTCTTGTTGTTATTGATCCAAGTCTCTCTTTGATGTCGACTATTTCAGTGTATCTCATTCTCTTTGTCTGTATGTGGAAATAATGTAAACATTCCAAAAAAGAATGAATGCTGGGATGATGGGACCATGAGCCTGTAACCGCACGAGCGGGATTGGAGACGGCTTCATAAAATACAGCCAGACAAGGATAAAAAGTGAAACAAAACCTTTTTACTAAACAAATGCTTATCCCTGTTACCTCACAGGTACAGCAAATAAAGAAAAGGTTTGTTTAGTTTCAGAGGCAAATTTCAAAACAGGCCTGCACTTGCAGGATTGCACAACACAGCTTGGCCTATCTTACACATAAACAGGAGAGACCTACACTGCAGGGCGGCTTCTCCCCTCCCATGGCATCTGTGTTCTGTTCTGCCAGACAGCTTTTATTTATTTACCACCATTAACTAACTGGCAAATCATAGTGGTGTACAATCATAACATAACAGCAGATCAGAAAGTGGAAAAAAACTACAATTTAAGATAGAAAAACAGAGAGGAGAAAAAAGGATTAGAAATACATAGGAAGGGGATGTATGTTGGAGATGGAGAAGTGATGAGAAATTGTGGAAAAGCCTAATCTAGGCAGGGTCAAACGCTTGATGGAAAAGCCAAGCCTTGAGGGTGGATCTGAATTTCTTGAAAGAGTTTGGACCATATAGAAAGGGGCACAGAGTTCCAGTGAAAAGGAGTAGTGAAGAAGAGAGGTCGATGCCTCGTGGATTTCAACTGAGCTATCTAGGACTAGGGATACAGGTAGTTATCATTTATAGAACACCTGTTCCCAGTGGCGTAGCAGGGGGGGCTGCCACCCGGGGCAAAGAAGTTGAGGGAGATCATGGGTGAAATTGGTTCTTAGCCAGTGGTTTGCTGGTAAATGTTCAACAATGGGCGCTCTCTCTCCAAACCACCCCATAGATATGTACAGAACTGTATTTTACATTCTGTTGGTACAAATGATATGTGCAGGCAGCAACCAATTTACAAACCCTCCCCCTCCACTGGGTACCTTTGCTGGCGGGGTCCCCAACCCCCGCCAGCCAAAGTCCTCTTCTCCGCCGCAGCCGCGTTGCTGATCTGACGTCAGACTCACAGAAACAGAAGCCTGCCCTTGCAGATCAGCAACGCGGCAATGCCGGACAAGACGACTTTGGCTGGCGGGGGTTGGGGACCCCGCCAGCAAAGGTACCCGACGGCGGCGGGGGAGGAGGGGTCCCCAAATCTACGGGGTCCCATGCCCCCGGGGCCCCACATAGCTATGCCCCTGATTCATGCTCATGCTCCACGGATTCTTAAAACACTTAATTTAACTCTGTTCTGTTTATGCTTCTACGAGACACTCAGGACTAGAGAGAGAAACAAAACAGAGTAAAAGCTGATTGGACTATGTCTCACCAAGAGTGGCTTTGATTTCATCAAGAAAGAGTCAATGCGTTCTCTGTCTGCTCCTTCCATGAAGTCAGGCTGAATGAACTGTACAGCAAAACATATTAAAAGTGTTACAATCTGATTTTCTAAACAACACCATCATGAACAGAAAACATAAAAGGCTGTTACAACGGATCCACAAATTAATTAATTATCCATCCTCGATGCTGAAATACTCTCTTTGCTTGGACCAGAGGTTCTCTAGCAACAAAACAACTTTACACTGGACCATGATAGCGAGTAGAGGTGGAGGAAAGGTGCAATACCGTCAAAATAAAACATGCAGTGAATGAAGTATTTTATTTATTTGTAGCATTTGTATCCCACATTTTCCCAATTTGCAGGCTCAATGTGGCTTACATTTGCCGTAATGGCGGTTGCCATTTCCGGGTAATAGAATTACAAATGGTAATGTGTTAAGTTGCATACACACATGGTAACATAACATACGTGAACAGATCATGGTATAGATATATATCATGTGCATATATATGTTAAGGAAGAATAAATTATGGTAATATATGAAAGTTCCTGAGTAAGAAATTGGAAGAATAAATTATAGTAATACATGAAGTATCTGATGGAAACTTAGTTTAGGGGGCCCTTTTACTAAGGCACGCCGAAAAATGGCCTGTGCTGGTGTAGGCATGTGTTTTGGACGCACGCAGGTCCATTTTTCAGCATGCCTGGAAAAAGAACCTTTTTTGTGGCTGAAAATGGGATGTGCAGCAAAATTAAAACCAGCCTTCCTGAGAGCAGGTCATGACAGGCACTTATGTAACTTATAAAATACACATGTAAGCATCAATTCTGATCAGAACATACATGCACCAAGTTATTCCTGCCTCACAGCGGGAGTAAACTTTCTGCAGGTGCACTCAGGGACTCGTTTTTACAAAGGGATAAACTCAGAGATTACTTTTATATAATAAGTATCACAAATGTGTTCATGTACATTCACTGCCCAGGCACCTTAATATAAAATAACACTCATACCCCCAAATTCTGTGTAGTGTGCAAATCTGAGTGTATTCTGAATTTGCGCACGTGCAACTCGATTAACAAGCCAATCAGTTCCAATAATTGGATGTTAACAAGCAATTATCGGCACTAATTAGAATTTATGCAGACTACTTGCTAAGCGTATTCGATAAAGTAGTCTGCATAAATTCTAAAACGTGGATCTCAAAAGGAGGCATGGCCATGGGAAGGGCGGGCCGTGGGCATTCCTAGAATTTGTGCACACTATTATAGAATATGCCCGTTCTGTGCGTAATTTATGCGTCAGCATTTACACCAGGTTTTCATTGGTGTAAATGGCTGCAATTAAATATAGTTACAGAAAACGGGTGTTGGGCATTCTGTAAACCGTGGCTAAATTTAGGCGCGGTTTATAGAATACGCCAATATGCATTTTTTTCTGGCACTGATTTTTTAGTCATGAAATATAGAGTCTAGCCCATAAGGGTAACTTTAACACAGTTCACCTATACATAAGTGACTATTCTATTAAGGAAAGCAGATGCCTCCTATCTTTTATAGAATACTAGTGTAACCATGTATATATACGTATATATATATACTCAGGGGCAAGCACATATGTCAGCCACGGAGCTGGTATATGTGTCTAAGTAGTGGCGATACTCATGTAGAAAGACTAGCGGACACTCAATGAACATGGAAATACTTTTAAAACAAATAGGAGGAAATAATTGTTCACTCAAAGAATAGTTAAGCTCTGGAACTCGTTGCTGGAGGATATGGTAACAGTGGTTAGCGTATCTGGGTTAAAAAAAAAAAAGGGGGGTTGGACAAGTTCCTGGAGGAAAAGTCCATAGTCTACTGAGATGGACATGGGGAAAGAGACAGTGTTAAACAATAATAAAATTAATGGAATGTTGCTACTAATTGGGTTTCGGCCAGGTACTTGTGACCTGGATTGGCCATTAGTGGAAGCAGGATACTGGGCTAAATAGACTATTGGTCTGACCCAGTATGGCTATTCTTATATAAAACTTTAAGTTACATGTGTAAGGAGTGCCCTGTAATCTAAAGTGGGTCCACACGCGTGAAGAACTCAGTAGATCCCACGGGGGAGGAGATCAAACACAAGAAATGGGAATATGAACCAGGCCTTTCCAAAGACTAGCACCAGACAAAATTTATGATAATAAAATAAACAAAATTTATTAATATTTCCTTAAAAATAACTAAGGAGTGCCCTGAACATGCTCTGTCCAAAGCCTGCCCATGTGCATGCCTACCTGTAAAATATGCATGTATCTGGCATGTACGTGTTATATGCTGGTGTCCTGAACATTTACCCACGTAACAGTTGGTGTCTACGTCATAGAATTACTGCCATAATGCCAAACAAAAATACAATACCAAGATTACTATCAAGGAATTATGGGCCCTTTCACTACAGTGCGCTAAGGCATAATGCAAAAAGTGTTAAAGCGCTTTGCGGTAATTTGCCATGCGCTAATTATGCACCAATAGAGGGCGAGAATGGGTGTGGAAACATTATTCAGCAAGCACATTCATATTAGCATGCGCTAATTCAATAACACAGACTTGGTAAGTGCTTTCATGTTAATATTTTTGAAAGTATTATGCGCTAATGGAAAAATTAGTGTGGGATCTGCAAAAAAGGGGGAAAAAAGGCTATTTTAGAGATGTGTTACAAACGGGCTTAGTATGTGGGAAGTCCTGGGTTAAAATGCTATAAGCCCATTTCTTAGTGCATTTTTATAAAAGGGCCCCTATAATCCTTAACAAGGAAAGAGAAGAGAATCAAGAAATCTAAATTAAAAAAACAAGAGAGAAAACCGAAACGTGTTACTTCACTATGGACCAGACTACTAAATTCCCCTAACACCAGACTATGTAGAAACAGTAAAAACCACTCAGACCAGTATGAAGACCAGTACATTCAAGTCACCACTTCAGTCCCTAGACGCAAACACACAATGAAACCCTCGGTGTCAGGCGTTCTTCATTTTTAGAGGGGACTTTGTTGTGCCACAGTTCAGACAGACATGCTGGCACTTTTTGAATTCTACAGACTGACGCTGGCATTCATACAAGTGCAGATAAGCGACTTCATCTGAGGAGAATAACCTACACTCTAGTTGCACTGGGAAACCAGGATACCTGAGCTCAGCACTGACACTCATTATGATCGTGGGCAAGTCACCTCACCTTCCACTGCCTCAGTTACCTGCTCTGATCAATAGAATCTGGAATGGAACTGACATTTTTTTAATCAATTCTATTAATTTGATACAGGTGTGTATTCTTGGTTTTGTCATCTTCTAAAACAGAAATTAATGGAGTAAGTACTGTAATATCACCTGAATAGCTATATGAAAGAAAGCCTCGGCCCTCCAACTGCACAACTAGAGAGTGTAGAAATAAATTTTTAAAAAGTGTTGGGGATAGGGGTGAACCCTGATGATTATCCAGATACTGCCCTAACTGCGATATAACAAGACCTTCCATCAATTTCACAAAAAAAAAATGGAATTGAGGCCTATTGGTCTATAGTTCGATATGTTTGAACTAGATTCCTTCTGATTTTTTTAAATATAAAAGAATAATCACAATTTCACTAGGACTAGTGGGAACCAAGCACTGGGAAAGATGAAAATGAATCCACATAAATAATTGCTTATGAAAAGTCTAAAGATGAAAACTGTAATATATATGGGGGAGGGGGGGGCACAAATCCAGCACACAATAAGAGCTAACATATTTTTAAACAAAGACTTCAAATCACTCCGTTGAACAGGATAAAAAGCATCCCAATACCTATCAACTGGTATCTCTCTGTTTTGCAACAACCATTCCAGTTGGAATGGATATCACAACATAGGTTGTATGTCATCCTTATTTGGGAGTGACCCATAAATGATGGAAAAAAATGCAATTATATACCAAAAAAGATTTAAAGTTGAAACAGATAGGTATTAAAAAGCTTGTTGCACAAAGTCTTTGGGAAAAAAACCCAAAGAAACAAAACCTTACATTTGGAATAAACCAGCCAAATTCATGGTTATTAACTCCTATCAAGTAAGGGACAGGATTGCCCTCTTCCCCTGGCACCAACTCTTCAGGGTTCTTTTGAAGAAAGACACCATCCACAACCGCTGATACAAGTGAGATTTTCTAGGAAGAAACAATAACATGTTAATTATAAAAATCAAAATTTCCTGGCCAAGATTGCCTGAAAACACCAAACCACCAGCTCAAGTTTCTAACATGTGCTACCATGTTAGCGTGTGCCAACACTTAACATGCCATGTTCACATTTTATACAATGGGTCTTAACTAAACATGTGTTAACAGTGTTAGTGCATGCCAACATTCATAGGAGCCAACTTTTCAAAATGATTGGGGGTGCTCCTCCCCCCATCCCCTCTTCCCCCCTCCCCCTGAGATCCAGGCCTCCCTCCCTCCAAGGTCCAGGCCTCCCTCTCCCCCCCCCCCCTCCGAGGTCCAGGCCTCCCTCCCTCCGAGTTCCAAATTTTAAGTCATCTTACCTTGGGGTCCTGGTGGCAGCAATGAAAGGCATGTAGGCTCGGTGCTTCAGCCTTCCCTTCTCTCTCAGCTCTGGTCCCGCCCTCATTTCCTGTTTCCGCAAGGGCAGGGCCAGAGCTGAGAGAGAAAGAAAAGGGAATGCTGATGCGCCGAGTCTGCACGCCTTTCACTGCTGCCACCAGGACCCCAAGGTAAGATGACTTTTAAAATGCTGGGCGGCACGCAGGAAGGCGAGGGCGGACCGGCGGATGACTGAGGGAGAAAAGGGCGGGGTGGCGAAGGGAACTTCCGGTTCCGGCGGGTGAAATATTGGGGGTGCTTGAGCACCCACGGAGTCGGCGCCTATGCCAACATGGTAACACAGGTTAGAAACTCTAGCTGCAAATATAGAAAATATCTTTCAGGTCCAGCAACCGATTTGTACAGTAAAGGAAAATGCTAGCTGGCAGTGGCGTTCCTAGGGGGGGGGGGCGGTGGGTGCGGTCTGCCCCAAGTGCATGCCGCCGGGGGGGTGCCGCGCGCACCTGTCCTCCGTTGTTCCATGCTTCTTCTCTGCCCCGGAACAGGTTACCCGGCAGCGTGCACCCGGCGGTGGGGGGGTCCTTCGTGGGGGTGTCCTTTCACCGGGGGGGGGGGCGCATCAGCAATCCGCCCCGGGTGCCAGCCCCCCTAGGAACGCACTGCTAGCTGGTTAATCACTCTTTTAGAATTAAGTCCTAAAGCTTATAATAGAATATTAGAAAACTATTTTGCAGAAATTCACTGCTAGCACAGAAGAAATGAAGTTTTAATAGGAGATTCTTAATAAAGCTCTCTTGTTCCTTCCCTTGTATTTGTGCTAATATACAATTATGAATTCAATTGCTTTGATGGGTTTCACCTACTTTGCTTTGAAGCTCCTCCACTGATTTTTTCCTTAAACAGTTCACCATGCCAGCAGAATCTGTTTCTTCACAGCCAGAATGGTTTGCAATTGTCTGAAATCAGTGTGAAAACAGGGGAAGAAAGGAAACGGCAGTGGCTTTCATTCATCAATTACATTCAGGGAAATTAAAAATAAAATAAAAGCAACAGGAATCGTATGGCTTTCAAGTTTAAAAGTGACTTGCACCATAAATGCTTAGCTAGAAATGTCAATTCACACTAAACTATAGTACTATAATTTGAACAATCTTGCAATTCTGAGACGGGCACTTTTCCAGAATTTACTCAGTCCATTTTTTGTCAGTTTTGAGCTATGTGACTAATTTAATTTATCAAGGCAAGATTCTTTTATTGTAGCTTATTCCTGTGCCAAAACTCACTAAGTCCATGGTATTTTGATGACCATGTGTTGAATATCTATGTAAAACTCACTCAGTCCAAAAGCCACTACCTATCGGACAAAACTAAGAAAAAAATGGACCTAGTGAGTTTTGGAAAAAATGTGCTTGACCCAAGTCTATTGTTCTTTTTCATTATCTGGGATTTGATGGTACAATTTTGAGATTAGCTTCATTAACAAATAGCGTTTCACATAGATGAAAAATAATACATTCCTGAAAAAGGGAAGTTAGTGAACAGTCTATGATGCCCAGTTTCCTTATTTAGTACAGAAATTGACCCCTGGTTATAGTGATATTTACAATGTGAGTTTCTAATAAATAAATGTGTCAATAATTAAAGACAGATTTCCTTAAAGGAAAATGGACAAGAAATTAAGTCAGCGGAGGACCACATGCACTGACCAATGCCAAGGCTGCTTTAAAAATGCCCAAATGACATCACAATGTGCTCAGAACTTTCTAAAATTCCAACTGAACTGATCAGACCCGTTTCCTTCTAAGAAATATGAGCAGGGATTCTAAGTGTCAGGGCATCAAGGGTACTTGAAAAGTACGAAGCAATGTTCATATTTTCAAAGCACTTACCCTTCCAAAGTTCCATAGGTTTCTATGGAACTTTGGAAGGCTAAGTGCTTTGAAAATGAGCCCCACGTGTACTCCATTATCTGTGTACAAATGCACAATAAGGCTAATTATTCAACAGGAAACTAGGCAAAAAAAAAAAAAAAAAACACGATCATTTGCTTCTACCATACGTTTATAAACACTATGGATAGGAGACAGCATTGAACAATTGTGTTTTGGTTCAGCAAGATTGAAAATGGTCCCAGGCGACAAAAATAGAGAAGCATTATGAAAATCTGTGAGTGCCTGATCAAATGAATTGACTATAGATATGTGCCAATACTGGAGCTTGTTTTATCTGTCCAAAAGAACTGCTAAGAAGCAAGCAGGTGTGACAGTTTTGGAGGACCTAGGAAAGGCTGAGCTGCTCAAGCCACATACCAGCGCAGGGAATCAATCAGCTGGGCTGTTCTCCTGAGGAGGTGCAAAATCAAAATTTAACAGCTGGTAGAATGGAAAGGAGATGACAACGTTAAAAAAAAAAAGATCATTATCACCACCAAGGAAACTCTAAAATCTTACATTTGCAAAGCGAGCTATTGCTTCAGGATGGGAAATGAACAACCCAGGAAGCCTTAAAACTCCACTCTCAGAAATAGCTCTCTGGAACAAACCTTTGGATAAAGGAGATAGAATCTGGGAAAAAAAAAAAAAAGAAGGTCACAATGAGTTCAATGACTGGAAAGTACAGCAGTCATGAAAGGGTCAATGAGATTCAGGCTTACACTTACAATCTCAATGCATGCTTGAATAGAGCCATCAACAGGTTTATCATAGGAGGGCAAT
The DNA here is from genome assembly GCF_901765095.1 of Microcaecilia unicolor. Lineage (NCBI taxonomy): Eukaryota > Metazoa > Chordata > Amphibia > Gymnophiona > Siphonopidae > Microcaecilia > Microcaecilia unicolor. The sequence continues at coordinate 325,331,464 of NC_044035.1, forward strand.
GATCCTCCTTAGATAGACTGGCCTAATGGTCATCCCTGTGGTTTCCTACAAATCTGTGTGTAGTTTATATGCCCCTTCAGTATGTGTGCAGAGGGAGGGAGGGAGGTGGAGAACCTCTCTACCCAAATTGCCTCTAGGTTGGAGAAATGAGGAATCCCTGCTAAAAATTGCTCCAGATGAGACAAAGGAGAAGTACGTCTAGGACAGAAGTTCTTAACCCAGTCCTCGGGACGTACCTAGCCAGTCAGGTTTTCAGGATATCCACAATGAATACGCACGAGATAGATTTTGCATGCAATGGAGGTAGTGCATGCAAATTTATCTCATGCATATTCATTGTCGATATCCTGAAAACCTGACTAGCTGGGTGTGTCCTGAGCACTGGATTGGAACCCTAGTTTTAGGAGTAGCCTGGTGGATCTGAGACAGTGAAGGTCTATCTTTGGAGGCGTTCTGGGTTTATTCATGTCAGAATGTTCTTATTATTTCTATCAAACTGCGGAGTAGTCCCTTTTGTTGGAAATCACTGGGACATGGAATCCTCAGGAAATTTCCCATAACATTCCAAACAGGAGAAGTCTGCTTCTTTTACAAATTGGCAAAAAGGATACTGTCCAAGAGGTGTGCTCTTGTGTTTGATTTAAATTAAAGACATGGGATAGAATGGGCCCATCACATCAGTCATGTACTGGTACGTTAAGGGCCCCGTTTATTTACTTGTTGCATAGTTGTATAGTGATCGTATGAGGTATAAGTGGAGGGTTGGAATGGATGAAGATTGCGTGTTGTCCTGTTTGATCACAGTCATCCTGTGTTTAGTAAGGGGTGCTAGCATTTTTAGTGCATGCTAAAAATTAGCATGTGCTAAATGCTAGAGATGCCCATAGTTTAGTGTTTAGAACCGTGCTAATGATTAGCGCGTGCTAAAAATGCAAGCGTGCCTCTAGCACGGCTCAGTACACAGGACCCTACGTGAGAACTGCCCTCTAGGGATGGGTCTGGAAATATTGATTCTACCATTTCACACTACCCTCAGCTATTTATATTTGTTTCTCCTCTGAAAACTGTAAAAAAAAAAAAAAAAAAAAAAGGGTTAAGATGCACGGAGAAGCGTGAACGACGCACTATAAGCATCTATTGTTATTGCTTATAGTGCGTCGTTCACGCTTCTCCGTGCTTAGGGCAGCACTGTGATGTCTTAATTTGCAGAGAAAACACAGTGTGAATGACCAAACAGCTGGACCAGGAATTCATCAAAAGAAAAACTTTAGGGATGCTGTTGCTCTGGAAATAGGTTGTGCTTCTATGATAATAACTCACTTGGCAAAATTCTTTCATAAACTGTGTAAGGGGGAAAACGCACACCTATAAGTTACACACAAGCATTTATATCAGCCAAAGAACTAGTGTAGGTGTGTGCACCTAAGTTCCGGTGAGAACGTGTGCAACTCTCGGTATTTTATATGTTACATGTGTGCGAGTCCTGCCCGTGCTTCACCCATGTGTACGCCTACCTGTAAAATGCATGCAACATAAGACACGCAGCTGAGGCAGATTTTAGGCATTTATGATTACATGTGGTAATCAATAGAAATCAAACAAAATAAAACATGGAAAAGAAAATAAGATGATACCTTTTTTATTGGACATAACTTAATACATTTCTTGATTAGCTTTCGAAGGTTGCCCTTCTTTGGCAGATCGGAAATAAGCAAATGTGGAAGATGACTGAATATATAAGTGAAGAAGGGCAACCTTCGAAAGCTAATCAAGAAATGTATTAAGTTATGTCCAATAAAAAAGGTATCATCTTATTTTCTTTTCCATGTTTTATTTTGTTTGATTTCTATAGATTCTACATGGAATGTTGCTATTCCACTAGCAACATTCCATGTAGAAGTCGGCCCTTGTAGATCACCAATGTGGCCGCGCAGGCTTCTGCTTCTGTGAGTCTGACGTCCTGCACGTACGTGCAGGACGTCAGACTCACAGAAACAGAAGCCTGCGCAGCCTTCTACATGGAATGTTGCTAGTGGAATAGCAACATTCCATGTAGAATCTCCAATAGTAGCAACATTCCATGTAGAATCTCCATTGGTATCTATTTTACTGTCATAGTAATGCTTGAATGTTTTCACTTATATACACTGTCAGCTAGCACATTTGCTTATTTCCGATCTGAGGAAGAAGGGCAACCTTCGAAAGCTAATCAAGAAATGTATTAAGTTATGTCCAATAAAAAAAGGTATCATCTTATTTTCTTTTCCATGTTTTATTTTGTTTGATTTCTATTGATAACCTCTAAAAGTGGACTAACACGGCTACCACACCTGATTACATGTGCAAATCGTCAGAATAACTGTTAGTGCGTATTTTATAGAATTACTTTTGTCCTGCTTTCCTGTGTTCATGTAAATTAGATTCATTATTGCATGCCCGCGCTGCTGCTTCCACTACCACACAAAGAGTCTAATATTCAGCCCTGATGCTCACTGCATAAACTTAAAACCATTTAATATGGAAGACTGTGCAATCTGTTTAACGAGAAAGCAGTTTCCAATTTAGTTTAGCATAAACTAATACTGATGCACCTTACTCTACCCTGGCTCTCTAATTGATCAGTCCATTATAAAATGACACACTTCTAGCATTTACATAGGAACATAAGAGTAGCCATACTGGGTCAGACCAATGGTCCATCTAGCCCGGTATCCTGTTTCCAACAGTGGCCAAGCCAGGTCACAAGTACCCGGCAGAAACCCAAATCGTGGCAACATTCCATGCTACCAATCCTAGGGCAAGCAGTAGCTTCTCCATGTCTGTCTCAATAGCAGACTATGGACTTTTTCTCCAGGAACTTGTCCAAACCTATAATTTTTCATTTTACAAGGACCACTTACAGTAATACAGAGATGACTGCACATTAATACAACATAAGAAAATAATCCCAACTAGATATATGGATTATATACAATCTTTCTCTTTCTTAGACCACAAAGTGAAGAAAAATAGGGAGAGTGAGATAAGACAAGGAGATCAATTAAACAGAAAAAAGAAAACATGGTATTAACCTGATTATCCCCAGATATTACTCGTCTAATTCATTATTCCACATTGATCATCTGGTTGGCTTCTTCAAGGCCAATACGGTGTATAGTCAATTCATTTCATTGAGAACATACTTATTGTCCAGATTTTAGTTAGAAATAATACATCTGGTTACATTCTCTCTCTTTTAAAAACCAGAAATTATTTAACAATACATATACTTAAGTCTAATTCAAATCCCACTAATTAAAGCAATCCCAGTCTTCACAGTCCAAACCTTATTTTTAAACCTAGATATGCTATCCACTGTTACTATATCCTTTGGCAAACAGTTCCAGAGTTTAACTATTTGCTGAGTGAAAAAAATATTTCACTACTCAGAATGAGGAAACCAAAGATCCTAATACTATGGTATATGAACACCCATAGAGCTTGGTGAAAAAAGCAGTCACACACAACAGTAGCTGTCAAGCTGGCCGACATTCAGTGCTATTTAACTGGCCAGGAATAGCTCCCGGCCAGTTAAATAATACTTAGCAGGATAAGCACTAATATTCAGCGGACAACCGGTTATCTCTGCTGGATATTAGCACTTAACGCACAGGGCTAGATTCTATATATGGCGCCTGAAAATTCCTCACAGAAAAAAAAAATACGCCTCTCCAAATGACCAAATTTAGTCGTGGCCATTTATGCTATGTTTTATTTGGTGTAAATCCTGACATCAAAATTAGGCGCAGACCCCCAGATTTTATATAGCAGACCTAGAGATCTGTGCCAAAATCCAAGCGGGTTCTATAATAGCGCGCATAACTTAACAAGCTCATGAGCACTAATTGGCACTAATTAGAATTTATGCACACAATTCACTAAGCATATTCTGTAATTTATTTATTTATTTGTTGCATTTGTACCTCACATTTTCCCACCTATTTGCAGGCTCAATGTGGCTTACATAGTACCGTCAGAAGCATTTGCCTAGTCGGTTGACAACAGATACAAGGTTATATAGTGATCGTATGAGGTATAAGTGGAGGGTCGGAAGGGATGAAGATTGCGAGTTGTCCAGTACGATTATAGTCTTGCTATGTTGCTGGGTGAAGAGGTTTACGTGGGATCGTTATGAAGGCATTGGTAAAGTTGACTGGATCATCTTTGGTGTGGCTCTTGGGCTTGCATAATGAAGTGCGCTGAACTTTAACGTGCACAGGCAAAAAGGGGCATGGTTAAGGGCGGAGAAATGGACATTCTGTGGGCATTCTGAAATTTACATGCATAGTTATAGAATATGGCTCTCTGCACCTAAATCTACGCGCTGGGATTTATGCCAGGTTTTCATCGATGTTAATGGATGCACGTAGTTTTAGTTCTATATACCACGCCTAAATCTAGACGACACTTATAAAATACGATTAGTTGGCACCGATGTCTGCAGCAAATTTTTTTAGGTGCAATATATAGAATCTCCCCCATAACAAAGCGCACAGATTTTTAAAACATCCATGCCCCTTTTCGACTATGCGACTTAGAATTTAAGCACACCATGTTACAGAATACAATTAGCGAGTTGTGCTTGTACATCTTAATGCCAATTAGTGCTAATTGCTTGTTAACCTCCAATTGACAGCGCTGATTAGCTAGTTAACCAATTAAGTTATATGCATTGCTATAGAATGTGCTTTGATTTCTGCATGGAAATTAAGATGCGATACATAGAATCTCAGGGATAGTAGCTAACCAGCTATCACGATAATAACCGGCTAACTGCAAATATTCAGCGCCTCACCGGCTAAGTTTAGTGGCCAAATCAAACTGTCTAAATAGCAGTCCTATCTTTGGCTCCTATAAGCTTAACTGGCCGGAGTTGAATATTAATTTGGCCAGTTAAGTTTAAGCCGGCAAACCCCCCTAAAAAAACTCAGATATGCAATACTGGTCACTGGAAACGGCCCGGCATTTAATATCCGGGCACAGCGCCAATCTACCTCCTGCGGGCTGAACATCAGCTGTAAAAATGTCTATAATGCATTCTTCCAATACTATTATCCATACTAGTTACATATAACACTTGACAATAGATCTTACCACTTGATAAAGGTACTTAGCTTTTGTCACTCGGTCATCATTTCCTTCAAATGCAAGCACCAGCTCCATTTTATTCTGTGTAGTGTGAAAAGTTTGTGATGTTCCTAACCTATGATGGGAGTCATGAAGAACCACATACTGGTCTGAGCAAAGGACTAAGTAACCCTAATGTTGAAAGACTCCATGTAACACTTACCAGTGCAGAGACACTTAGTCCACCTGCAGACTCCCCAAATATTGTCACAGAACCTGGATCACCTCCAAAATGCTCAATGTTTTCCTGAATCCAATGTAAAGCTGCAAGCTGGTCCAGAAACCCCCAGTTGCCACGGGCATGTTCATCCCCAGTGCTGGAAGCAGAACAAGGGAAATGCTCTGAATGGGACCACTGGACATAGTATTAATTGGAACATATATGATAACATACAAAGGGCCTTGTGGCATTAATTACAGTTTCAAAATAAACATGTAGTACATGGAATTAAAATAAAACAAAAAAAGAAAATAAGATACCTTTTTTTATGTGACTAACTTAATACATTTTTTATTAGCTTTTGAAGGTAACCCTTCTTCAGACCAGAAGTGGTGTTACCTTCGAAAGCTAATCAAAAAATGTATTAAGTTAGTCCAATAAAAAAGGTATCATCTTATTTTCTTTTCTATCTTTTGTTTTATTTCTAGTTACTACCTTTAGAAGTAGACTAACACAGCTACCACATGAAAATTTGCACTTTTAATATTTAAAGCTGACGATCAATCTACTTTAGCAGAACATTTTGATATGTACTATTCAACATATAAGCTCTTACCTAAAGAATCCCAGGATCCCTAGTCTGTACTGAATGGACACCATCACCACATTTTCGTAAGCAGATAATGCAGAGCCATCATAAAACGTTGCCCCTCCGCTCATCAAGCCTCCTCCATGGATCCACAACATGACCTGAATATGACAGAAGATCACTCTAGGTCCTGCCCTTGTTCAAATCTTTGGCTTACAAAAGAAAAGGATGGGATTTGATAAACCACCCTTTCTACGGTTACAATATAAAGTGGTTTACATATTATATACAGGTACTTATTTTGTATCTGGGTCAATGGAAGGTTAAATGACTTGTCCGGAATCACAAGAGCTACGGTGGAAATTGACCCCAGTTTCCCTGGTTCTCAGTCTACTGCTCAAACCATTAGGCTACTCTCTCAGATCCCTGAATATAGTTTGAGTATCTGCCACCAGCCAGAGTAAACTCCAGTGGGACTACTGGGAGAAAAACATTTTTTGGTGAAACACAAAAATAGTTTACATTTAACTAATATTTTGGAAAGTTCTGCAGAAGACATTGGTTCTAGGTCTACTTTGTCTTTTTGCAAGACAAGGATGCACTCTTACGATTATTCTTTAGGACTATGTAATTTTTCAGGAGGCAAAATATCTCTCGTTCTAGATATCTCTAAATGGACACAAGACTAGGAGAAAAAGGGTTTCCAGTTATGCTATCCATGTAAATGCTTAATTTCCCTGAGTAATGTCAAATATGTCTTCTTTGAGCCGTCACAACATCAATTTGTTTTGGAAGGGAAAGGAGCTACTGCAGAATGAGGTCTAGAGTAATTTACAGAATATGCCCAATTCATGACTAAATAAGATATGGGCATTTACAGCAGGTTTTAGTTGGCGTAAATAGCTGCGCCTAAATTTTAGTCATGGGCATGGCTGCTACGCGTATTCTATAAACCACGCCTAACTTTAAGCGAGGTTTAGAGAATAGCACCAAGTGCATTTTTTTTCGGCACTGATTTTTTTTTTGGTGCCATATATAGAGTCTGCCCCCTAAAGGAGTAAATAGCACCCAAATTTGGCTGCTGAAAAAAAAAATGCATGCGAAGCGCTATTCTATAAATAGTGATCCAAATTGGGTGCTGTTTATAGAAACAGTGGTAGGCTGCAGGACAGGAATCTGTACCCAACTTTAGGTGTGAAGAGTTACACCAACTCGCATGCGAGTTAGGTGTAGATCTCCTGAATTCTGTAATCGTGCTCATCTGCCCATGTGCCTCCAATGGCCTCACCCCCCCCCTTAAATACGCATGCATCTTTATAGAATAGCACCTAGCAAGATGCGTGCGTAAAACTAGATGGTTGACAGTGCCAATAATTGATTGTTAGAGCCCAATTATAGGTGCTAATAGGCTTGTTACTCGATTAAGCTGCGTGCACGATTTTAAGCGCCATTTATAGTATTTGGGGGGAAAATGCCAATATTCTGGCTAAGTGCGATTCTAAAAGTATGGTGCTTAAATGTGAGCGTGCATAATTTGAAAGTGGAGCTACATGTGGGCAGGGCGCACAGTTACACATGCAAATTACAGAATACTATAAATATAAATTTACGCTTGCTTTTCAACAATCTAGGCATGAACATTTCTACCAGGTCTATGGCTGGCATAAGGGCTCATGGTTAAAATATAGGCATCAATTTGACCTGTTAAGCTAGTATTCTATAAAACTAAAGTAAGCGTCCTTTTATAGAACTACCCTCCTATTGCATGCTGTCAAAAACCAACAGTGCAAATGAGCTTTCATTATTCCCTTCCTAAGAACTGATTCATTAAGACCTTTTTCCTCTTCTGTATTTATGGGTATCATCCTTGATTTTTATAGACACAAGGGGTCCTTTTACTAAGGGCGCTGAAAATGGACGTGTGGTAAAATGAAAATTGCCGCACATCCATTTTGGGTCTGAGACCTTACCGCAAGCTTGACCTAGCGGTAAGGTCTCACATGGTAACCAGGCGGTAATGGTCTAGGCGTGTCAAATGCTACTTGACGATCGTAGCTGCCGCACGTCAGAAAATAAAAAATATTTTTCTGACGAGCGTAGCGGACACGCACCAAAATTGAAATTACTGCAAGGGCCATGCAGTAACTAGGCGGTAACTCCAATCTGGCATGCGTTGGGCGCGCGTAGGCTCCTACGCGGCTTAGTAAAAGGGCTCCAAGGAGCCTTATTTATTAATCCCTGGGTTCTATAAAGGGCACCCAAATTTGGGTGTGGATCCCAGATCGATGCCCAAAATAATTAGTTAGTGGGCTCCAATGATTTAATGTTTGGAGCTAACAAGCATTTGATTGAGAACTAATTATGATGAGGGAGCTGATCTGGGTATGCGCTATTCTGTAACAATGGGTGCCTAAATTGGATCACATGCAGCTCAAAAGGGGGTGTGGCCATGGGAGGGTCAGGGGTATTCACAAATGATGTGTGCAGTGTTACAGAATACCGGAGATCTGTGACCAATTACACCAGGTTTCAGTTGGCGTAGGTCCTTGCGCTCAAAGCTGTGTGCTAAATTCATCGCTCAGTACTATTCCTGGATCACCCATTCGTAGAAAAGCATTGAGCGTCAAATTTTTTGAGCAACATTTATACAGCCCTAAGGTTTTTTTCTTCATTCTGTGCCTGGGGGGGGGGGGGGGGGGGGGGAAGTTTCATAAAACCAGGTGCTAATGATAAAAACAGAATTAGCCCAGTAGATTTACTTACAGGTAACTTTGAATGCTTGCTGCGGTGTGCAGGTGTGTAAACGTTTAGGATTAAACAGTCTTCTGAAACTGTAAGTGGAGGAAATTTCACTTTTGCAGCTTTACTTACTGCTTCCAAGTTGTCCATGTCCTGTGGGCAACTTTCAAACAAGAACAGAAAATGCTATGTCAGTCGATCAGATGCCAGATGACGTATACTTACTCACAAAAGTGATCTCAGCTGATCAGAAAGACACTCACACAGAATAGATTTGAATTGTCCCAAACAGGGGATCAGTTGCCTCCTAGGTCTGCCGTCAAATTTAAACAAAATAGAACACAGTACATTTTCTGATTAAAATAAATAAAGCCAACTGGTGACTGAACAATGAGGGATCAACAATTTGAAATACTTTCCTTAGATTGGAGGTAAAAAGGGGTTTCGTTACATTGTACAAATATGAAGAATCTGGACTGGAACACTTTTCTCTTGGAGCAACCATAAGGAAAGGAGCAAATATATACTACCAGGAGAAGGGATTCTTCTCTTGGCAATGGATATGTTTAAGGGTATAGAAGTAAATAGGGACAAAAGAAAACCGGCAAAGTTTGTTGAGGAAAAAGAAAAAAACAGGTCTAGATTTTCAGCTAGCAATCACCAGAAGACTTTCTGTCTGTTATACTGCTGTTGCTGCAGTTCTCAGGGAGATTGAGGATGAGGTGGGGAGGGGCCGGGCCACTGTTCCATCTAAGCGGAAGTAGGGTTACCATATTTGCTCCCCCCCCCCAAAAAAAGAGGACACATGCCCTGCCCCCCCCCCCCCCGCCATGCTCTACCACACCCCCACTCCACCCCGTCACATACCTCCCCTTTCACACACCCCCCCCTTCACAGTGCTCCCATGATATAAATAAATTATAGTATTCTGTCTTGCTGTATTTTCAAATGTAAGCCACATTGAACCCTTGTTTGTTTGGGATAATGTGCAATATAAATGTAAACCAAAAAAAAAAAAAAAAATCCTGTATCCTCCACCTTTTTAAGACACTGCCTATCCAGCTGGATGGTGATGGCAAAAGGGAAGCAAGTTTGGTTCAATGAAATAACCTGTTCCTTATGTTGGGCTCTAGTATTACCATATTGAAAATGAGCCATACTATGCCTCTGTGGTTATGTTCTACTAATAAGTTTAACTATTAACTAGCTTTCTTGAAAGGATTATATAAACTTTGGATGCATGACTGGGGCTACAAACATACATTTGTTTATTCAGTGTCACAATTCCTCGTGTACAGCCACAAAACAATCTTTCAGGGTGGATAATGTTCACAATGAGCTCTTTTTATTATTGACCAGATAGAAAAGTAGAAAAGAGGAAAGGAGAAACAGGGGTGATATGATACAGACGTTCAAATATTTGAAAGGTATTAATCCGCAAACGAACCTTTTCCGGAGATGGGAAGGTGGTAGAACTAGAGGGCATCATATGAGATTGAAGGGGGGCAGACTCAAGAAAAATGTCAGGAAGTATTTTTTTCACGGAGAGGGTGGTGGATGCTTGGAATGCCCTCCCGCGGGAGGTGGTGGAAAAGAAAACGGTAACAGAATTCAAACATGCGTGGGATAAGCATAAAGGAATCCTGTGCCAAAGGAATGGATCCTCAGGAGCTTAGTCAAGATCGGGAGGCGGGGCTGGTGGTTGGGAGGCGGGGATAGTGCTGGGCAGACTTATATGGCCTGTGCCAGAGCCGGTGGTGGGCAGCGGGACTGGTGGTTGGGAGGCAGGGATAGTGCTGGACAGACTTGTACGGTCTGTGCCAGAGCCGGTGGTTGGGAGGAGGGGCTGGTGGTTGGGAGGCGGGGCTAGTGCTGGGCAGACTTATATGGTCTGTGCCGGGGCTGGTGGCTGGGAGGAGGGGCTGGTGGTTGGGAGGCGGGGCTAGTGCTGGGCAGACTTATATGGTCTGTGCCGGGGCTGGTGGTTGGGAGGCGGGACTGGTGGTTTGGAGGCGGAGATAGTGCTGGGCAGACTTGTGCGGTCTGTGCCGGAGCCGGTGGTGGGGGGCGGGGCTGGTGGTTGGGAGGCAGGATTAGTGCTGGGCAGACTTATACGGACTGTGCCCTGAAAAGGACAGGTACAAATCAAGGCAAGGTATACACAAAAAGTAGCACATATGAGTTTATCTTTTTGGGCAGACTGGATGGACCGTGCAGGTCTTTTTCTGCCATCATCTACTATGTTACTATGTAAGGTGGGGATGATAAAATAAGGGTACTGAACAAGTGAGTAAGGGTTAGGAGTTAGCAGATCTTTTTCGGAGTCCTATTGTTAGAGGGAGATGCTAATTCTTTCCACTAAAGTAGTATCACGTTCCATCCCTCCCCGACTCCCTTTAGGGATCCTCCACACGAAGTAGATTTACTGTCTTTAATTCTACCAGGTTCTCATCAGGAATCCTTCCCCTAACCCCTCTCCTCTGGTTCTTTTTTTTTTTTAATTTGGTTCTTTTCCTTCTCCTTTCTTTGGTCTCATTTGGATCTAGGACTGGAATCTAACATAGTAACATAGTAGATGGCGGCAGAAAAAGACCTGCACAGTCCATCCAGTCTGCCCAACAAGACAAACTCATATGTGTATACCTTACCTTGATTTGTACCTGCCTTATTCAGGGCACAGACCGTATAAGTCTGCCCAGAAATATTTCCCGCCTCCCAACCACCAGTCCCGCCACCAGCTCTGGCTCAGAGCTGGTGGTTGGGAGGTGGGGATAGTGCTGGGCAGACTTACACGGTCTGTGCCCTGAAGAGCACAGGTACAAATCAAATTAGGGTATACACAAAAAGTAGCACATATGAGTTATCTTGTTCGGCAGACTGGATGGACCGTGCAGGTCTTTTTCTGCCATCATCTACTATGTTGTCACAGATACATGGAGTCAGATCTAGCAATACCTGTATACCTCTAGGACGCTAATTTCAAGCTCCAGAGATACCTATTAGATAAAAAAAAGCGGGTAGGGTGGCTGGAGTAACAATTAAGCAGCATTCATTCATATGAAATCATAACATATGCTGTATAAATGCATATTACTGATTAATGATAACACTAATAAAATACAGATAGAGGTCTTACATTGGGGGGAAGGTAGTAGCATCTCTAACACCGTTCCAGGGCTCAGCAGGCTGTGGGGGAGAAAATCTCAATGGTCCAAGTGGTGGTTTTGCAAATGGAATCCCAAGGTAAGCTTCGATGCGTCCGTCTGTGCCATTTACTTTAAGTAGTTTTCCTTGGAGTTTCCCATATTTGGTGGTCACGGTGGGTTGGGAAACCTCTTGACCTTTGACAGAAATACTTACAGCATTATAGACAAGATAATTAAATTGTAGTTCTGTAGGAAATTAAGTGTTCCCTGTGCTTCTACAACATGCTGTAATTTTATCTTTAAACACCCATGGCCCTTCGTGTGCGACGTTAAATTTGCATAAGTGCTTTTCACAAAAGATGTACACGTGCAGTGCTATTTTTGGATAGGTTGAAGAAGCAGAAATATACAGGTCAGTGTGTCGTGTTTCACCAGTATTTTAGAAAAGAATCTGCCGACATAAAGCCTGTTCTAAAATACAGGGAAATGGATGTTTATGCGCCAAGTGCCTGCAACATAAACACCAATTAAAAAAAAAAACGTATAGAAGATAAATATTTAGTAAACCGGCCCATATGTTCCCACACATAACAGATTATCTTTGCAATCTTAGAAACATAACTGGTCACTGTCTTCCGACATTGTCACAGTGACCCGTGGGGTGCGGGGGAAACCACTGGGGGGACAAAGAGGGCAACCCTTCCTAATCCCTCTAGTGAGAAGTGCTGCTCAAGAGCAGCTGGTCACTAAATCCTAAGGGGTCTTTTTACTAAGCGAAAGGGGAAAGGGAAATGGGACTTGATATACCACCTTTCTGTGGGTTTTTGCAACTACATTCAAAGCGGTTTACATAGTATATTCAGGTACTTATTTGTACCTGGGACAATGGAGGGTTAAGTGACTTGCCCTGAGTCACAAGGAGCTGTAGTGGGAATCGAACCCAGTTCGCCAGGATCAGAGTCCGCTGCACTGACCACTAGGCTACTCCTCCACTAGCAACATTCCATGTAGAAGCCTGCCCTTGCAGATCAGCAACGCGGCCGCACAGGCTTCTGTTTCTGTGCCGCGTTGCTGATCTGCAAGGACAGGCTTCTATATGGAACATTGCTAGTGGAATAGCAACATTCCATGTAGACTCTCAAATAGTAGCAACAGAATCTCAATAGTAGCAACATTCCAACTAGAATCTCCAACAGTAGCAACATTCCATGTAGAATCTCAAATAGTAGCAACATTCCAGAATCTCAAATAGTAGCAACAGCAAACATTCCATGTAGAATCTCAAATAGGGAAAGGGAAATGGGACTTGATATACCACCTTTCTGTGGTTTTTGCAACTACATTCAAAGCGGTTTACATAGTATATTCAGGTACTTATTTTGTACCAGGGGCAATGGAGGGTTAAGTGACTTGCCCTGAGTCACAAGGAGCTGTAGTGGGAATTGAACCCAGTTCGCCAGGATCAGAGTTCGCTGCACTGACCACTAGGCTACTCCTCCACTAGCAACATTCCATGTAGAAGCCTGCCCTTGCAGATCAGCAACGCGGCCGCGCAGGCTTCTGTTTCTGTGAGTCTGACGTCACTCACAGAAACAGAAGCCTGCAGGGAGATGGTACCCTAGGACTGAACAGTGACAGGGGGAGGACTGGAGATAAAATTAAGGTTTAGAGCACCAATACTAACACAATATATTTCAGACAATTCATTTAAAGCAAAATCATTACAAGTGTCCCCTTCTGTTTAAATACTTATTGTTTCTGGAACCATTGTAATTTTTAGTTTTTGTGAAAATGTAGTTCCTGCTATGTAGCCACTCCCATCACTGGGAAGCCTAGTTTTGTGTTGGTTACACCCTGTTTATTACTTATATAAGGTGCATGTTGAATTCTCTGTTAACCTGGAAGTTGTAATGGCCAAGGCGGTTATATGTTAACATGTTAAAAGCATTTATCTGTGTTTTTATTTTCTGTACAGCACACTAGATGGCAATTTGTGCACAAAGTAATTTTATCATATGGTCTTTGTAGGTAGTTTCTCTTTGGGAAAATTAGAAAATGTAAAGCAAGCATTAAAAACATCTGGGAACTTGCAGGAGCATTTGCAAATCCCACTATGTACCGCTTTCCTCCTGTTCTTTCTAGAAATATGGCTCTTTAACTCAGCTAAAAGTATGTAAACTCTGAAGGGCAATTTTCAGTCAGCTCCATCGGAGCCAATTTTTCAAAATTATTGGGAGTGCTAAGTCCAGTGGAAATTAACTCTCCCAGGACACAGTGAAAGAGTGTGTTTAATATTGGGGGTGCTCAAGCACCTGGCTCCTGTGGTCAGCTCAATTTAGCCAGATTCATAGCTTTTGTAATTTTGCCCTGGTGGCAGCATACAGACAAACGAACTGATCACACCTATGTCTGAAACCTCTTCTAATTTCTGAACGTATCAACATCAAGTTGGAGAAGTATTTTGGAACTCACCATCTGCTGCAAAAACAGTGAAACAGAAAAGCAGTAAACCAGTAGCACAGGAAGCCATTCTTCTGATCTGCAGGGATTATTACACACACAGCTGAATTTCTTCACATTAATTCCAGTTTGTTGCAACAGTTACAAGTCGATGTGGTAACACTAGTAAAAAAAAAAAAAAATTAATGGCTCTTGTGTTTTACTTTAAGACATTGTTTCCTAATACTAAATTATAATTCAAGTAACGTTTAGACGATCAGCACTTTAGCACAACAAATTAAGGGGCATTAGAGCTGCCAGGCCAGCAGTTCCCTCCCACCACCTCATTCTTTTCCATGTTTAAGGGCGTGCGTGATCTTTAGGCAAAACCCTCACTTTACAGTGCCTTCATTCATTCACCTGACTTTGTAAAAATGGAGTTTTACTAGCATTCAAACACCACCCCTCCCCCTCCAGCAAATGATTTCAAGTGGTCCCCTCCCTCTGCCCCTCCCCAAAATCAGTAAGTGGTTTCAAATGTATGTTCTGCCTTACTCCACTCCTCCATTAAACCAGAAACTATCATTTCTGATTTTCTCTACAAGTATAACGCTTCAGAGGTTTACAAAAATTATCTTCCGGGGGGGGGGGAGATCTGAGTTACTGGATGCCAGTACTGACCTGCACAGTAACAGCCTTAAGAAGAGACGTTTCACTCTTCTCACTGCAGCTTTCTTTACTTTTACCTGGAAAGGGGCTGTGCCTTGTGTGCCCTTTGTGCACTTTTCCCTTCTGCATTTCGCCTGAGCAGTGCAGTTTGCCCTGTACCGGAAGGGGTTGGAGACACATTCTGTTACCAAATAAATCATTCCTGGGACACACACAAGTACTATTGATTTGTGGTTCTCTGTTCCTTTTCTGACACTTAAAACCAGGGCTTTTTTTGAGGAGGTACTGAGTACCGGCACCTTTTTCATTGTCTGCTAAAATTGATTCATGGTCCTCAAGTTATAGTAAAAGAGCTCAGGCTCTACACACCAATTCTGCCTTTTCACAGATTCTGTGACTGGTTACAGGGCAGTGTTGCCACTGGGCAGTGGCGTAGCCAGACCTAAGATTTTGGGTGGGCACTGTGTGTATGTAGTAGTGTCTGTTGGGATCCTACAAAATAATGCCTTAGAATGCCCCTGATAATGGATTTCTAAGTAGTCTGCCCAACAGCTCCCTCCCCCCCCCCCATCAACATAACCACGTACATATTAAATGGAAAAATTGATATTTTTAAATATGATTACATTATCCCATATCTTAAAATTGACCATACATAGGTCTACTACAATGGCAAACTTCTCAACACACATAGCAGGATCCTGCAATATAATTACATAGGAAAAATGTATTCAAGCAAACCTATGAACTGCTATATCCTTGTTCTTTATTGTTGGTAGCATTATTTAATCTCACTTAATTTTCAAACATGCTGGCTTGTGCAGCATATGGATGTACAAAGAGGAAGTATTAGTTTCATGATTATAGTACAGGTGTGTGGTAGCCGTGTTAGTCCACTCTTAAGGTTATCAATAGAAATCAAACAAAATAAAACATGGAAAAGAAAATAAGATGATACCTTTTTTATTGGACATAACTTAATACATTTCTTGATTAGCTTTCGAAGGTTGCCCTTCTTCGTCAGATCGGAAATAAGCAAATGTGCTAGCTGACAGTGTATATAAGTGAAAACATTCAAGCATTACTATGACAGTAAAATAGATACCATTGGAGATTCTACATGGAATGTTGCTACTATTGGAGATTCTACATGGATTGTTGCTATTCCACTAGCAACATTCCATGTAGAAGGCTGCGCAGGCTTCTGTTTCTGTGAGTCTGACGTCCTGCACGTACGTGCAGGACGTCAGACTCACAGAAGCAGAAGCCTGCGCGGCCACATTGGTGATCTACAAGGGCCGACTTCTACATGGAATGTTGCTAGTGGAATAGCAACATTCCATGTAGAATCTATAGAAATCAAACAAAATAAAACATGGAAAAGAAAATAAGATGATACCTTTTTTATTGGACATAACTTAATACATTTCTTGATTAGTTTTCGAAGGTTGCCCTTCTTCGTCAGATCGGAAATAAGCAAATGTGCTAGCTGACAGTGTATATAAGTGAAAACATTCAAGCATTACTATGACAGGCTGACAGGGTGGGAGGATGGGGGTGGGTAGGAAGTATGCATGGGGACATCAAAGCATTTCATTGATATTCTAACAGGATGAAATACTTTGATGTCCCCCTGCATGCCTCCTACCCACCCCCACCCTGCCAGACTGTCAAAGTAATGCTTGGATGTTTCACTTATATATACTATCTGCTACCACATTTGCTTATTTCCCATCTGAGGAAGAAGGGCAACCTTCGAAAGCTAATCAAGAAATGTATTACGTTATGTCCAATAAAAAAGGTATCATCTTATTTTCTTTTCCATGTTTTATTTTGTTTGATTTCTGATGATTATAGTACTAATTCGTTCCACATTTTAAATCAGTGTCATTTGGAGGGGCTGGCTAAGGGGACTCCCCCTGTATTCATGCAGAGATGTTTTCACCTAGTAAAGGGCCACCAAGTGACCAAAACCGACATCAGATGCAGATGTGATTCCATGTGCCCCCAATGAAAGCAGAGTTTAATTCTACTTCCATTTAATTTCAATATATTCCATCTTTATAACACCAGGCTTCCCAAAGGCAGATTACAG
The DNA here is from genome assembly GCF_901765095.1 of Microcaecilia unicolor. Classification (NCBI taxonomy): domain Eukaryota; kingdom Metazoa; phylum Chordata; class Amphibia; order Gymnophiona; family Siphonopidae; genus Microcaecilia; species Microcaecilia unicolor. Next base: position 325,348,467 of record NC_044035.1, read on the forward strand.
AAACAGATGAACAGTTAAGATCAAGAAACAGGATATTCTCACTGAAATTTCTTCAACTGTATTGTATAGAACAGCTTAGAAAAATAAGCACAAAATATAGAGATTATAACTGCGGTTTCTACCAGCTATAATAATTTTTAAGCTGTTTTAGTGATGTTCAATTTTTATTTCATGCTATTTAAATCTAGGTATGGGAAGCTTTCAAATAAATTAAAAAGCTGTCAAATAAGTAAAAAAGAAAGCAAAATCTTTTGTCCTCCACCTTTTAAGACTTATCCAACTGGAACAGCTTTAGACTTTTTACAGATGGACCATGCATTTATTTATAACTAGGAAAAAAGGCCCGTTTCTGACATAAATGAAACGGGCGCTAGCAAGGTTTTCCTCGGAGTGTGTGTGTTTTACAGAGTGTGTGTGAGAGTGAGTGTGTGATACAGAAAGAGTGAATGTGTGTGTGTGACAGCGAGAGTGAATGTGTTAGTGTGTGTGACAGAGAGAGTGAGACTGTGTGCGAGAGAGTGTGTGTGTGTGTGAGAATGAGAGTGTGTGCCAGGGGCCCCCTCCCTCCTAGTTTCAGGGTCCACCCCCCCGCAAGGTCCAGTGTCCGCTCTCCCTCCCACCCACCCACTTCCAGGGTCGTTCCCTCCCCCTCCCCCAGTTTCTGGGTCCTCCCTCCCTCCCTCCCTCCTAGTTTCTGGGTCCACCTGGCACCCCTCCAAGTTCCAGGGTCGGCCCCCCCTCCCCTCCAAGTTCCAGGGTCTGCTGTCCCTCCCTCCCACCCACCCACCCTGTTCCAGGGTTGTTTCCCCCCTCTCCCCCTCCCTCCCAGTTTCTGGGTCCCCCCTCCCTCCATCCATCCCAGTTTCTGTGTCCGTCTGGTCCCCCTCCAAGTTAGTTCCAGCATTGTTGCCCCCCTCTCTCCCTGTTCCAGGGTTAGTTGCCCCCTCTCTTTCCCTTCTCTCCAGCCACCCACCTGCAACGTGGTGAAGCTGACTCCGTGGCTGAAGTGAAGGGGTTTTTTTCTTCATGTTCGTTGCTCTGTAACCATCTCTGTCGGCCCTGCCCTCATGCCTCTAATAGGTCCGCCACCCTCGACATCAAAACGTGATGACGTCGAGGGTGGCAGACCTATCAGAGGCGCGAGGGTGGGGCTGAGAGAGATGGTGACAGAGCGACGAACCTAACGAACCCTTCACTTGAAGCCACAGAGTCAGCTTCAGAACGTTGAAGGTGCCTTTTATTATAGTAGAGATAATCTCACACAGCACACACTATGGAACGGTCCATGAACCCTTCTTGCCTTACCCCGTACAGCCAAGTCAGCAGTCAAAGAAGAAGAACAGCTCACGTCTCAACCTCACAGCCTCAGCCAAGGCCAAGCACCGCTGCCGAATAGCTGGCTGCCCTGCACCGACCACACACTGGGTGACGCAGACCGTGCACTGAGGACCCTGGCCTGGGCACCGCGCACCCCCACAGTGCTGCCTGCCTGCCTGCACTGCTTGAAGCCAGGAGAAGCAGGAGAAGAACGTCGTCTAGAGAGCTCACCTCAGCCGCAGCGGCCATGTGGTGTGCGGACACTGGGTCCCTAACAGCAGCAGTCTGTTCTTTGCTTTTTGGTGCGCTTTCTGGGAGGCAGGCCGACCTAGGTGACAACGATCACCTGTTCAGGAAATGGCGGGCGGCAAGCAGGAAGGTAGAAGCATACGCAGTAAGGCACCACCACATGCAAGTGGGAAGGTGGGGCGCATGCATGTGCATAGGTACCGTTTTTTTAAAGAAATCTAGGCGCCCCCCCCCCCCCCCCCCAGTACGCCACTGGCTAATAGACAACCAAGGCAGAGGCTCTCTGCCTGCCGCTTCTGTTTCCTGTGTCGGTCCACTCCTGCCTCTTCTGAGGTAAACTTCTGGGCCGGCACAGGAAGCAGTAGCGGCAGGCAGAGAGCCACGGTCCTGTGCCTCTGCCCTGGTTGTTCATTAGCGAGGACCCAGAGAGGTGCAATGGGAGGGTGGATGAAAAGGGTCACAAAAGACTGGGTGGGCCTGAGCCAAGATTGGATGGGCCTTGGCCCACCTGTAGCTACGCCCCTGGTTGCCAGATGGAAAAAATTTGTCACGCCCAAAGCCAGCCCAAAACCGCACAAAATCAATTTGCATATGAATAACTTCATTAATAAATATTAATGAGGCCATTTGCATAAAATGACATCATTAAGCCTGCCTCCGTGGGGCTTCTACTGGCCGCGGCTGCGGGAAAACCAGCCAACCCGTAGCCGGTGGCCGTGGGGGGAAAATGCAGTGGGCGAAAAAAACGCCAGCAGGGCTTTAAAAATCCACCCAAAATCCCACAACCCACATGCGGCATGAAAAAGCCACAGCGGCTCGTGGAAAGGAGCCCAATTGGGCGAGAAACCCGCAGCCCTGGCAACACTGCAGGGGCCTGGCTATTGTGGGGTGGGTCCCTCAGCGATCACCCCACCCCTGAAGGGTGGTCTGGCATTTGAGTACCGGCACCTTTTTTGTTAGAAAACACGCATTGCCAGGGCTTTTTTGAGGGGGTACTTGGGGGTACTGAGTACCGGCACCTTTTCCATTGTCTGCTAAAATTGACCCATGGACCCCAAGTTTTAAAATGAAAGAGCTCAGGTTCTGTACACCAGTTCGGCCTTGGTATGGATTCTGTGACTGGTTGCAGGGGGCCTGGCTATTGTGGGGTGGGTCCCTCATTGATCCCCCGACTGGTGGCCTAGTATTTGAGTACCAGCACCTTTTTTACTAGAAAAAAATGCACTGTACATAAGTATGAATCAGTTAAGTTTTACACTAAGCTGCATTGGTTACCCATTACAGCAAAAGGTTCAATTTAAACTGTGCACTAAGGGACCCTTTTACTAAGCCACATAAGCATCTATGTGCACCCAATGCGTGCCAAAATGGAGTTACTGGCCAGCTACTGCGTGGCTTTTGCGGTAATTTCATTTTTGGTGTGCATCCGATACGCGCGTCCGAAAAATAATTTTTTTGGACATGCGCATTGGATGCGTGCCAAGTGGTATTTGACGTGCGTAGGTCATTCCAACCCAGTTCCCACATGAGAATTAAACCACTAGGTCAATGGCTGGCGGTAAGGTCTCAGACCCAAAATGGACGCACGGCAATTTTCATTTTGCCGCATGTCTATTTTTGGCAAAATTTTTAAAAAGCCATTTTTCACAAGTGCATTGAAAAATGATCCTGCATGCTCCCAAAACACGCGTCTACACTACCGCAGGCCATTTTCAGTGCGCCTCTGTAAAAGGACCCTTCAGGTTTTTAAAACTTTAGCAGTGGAGGTTCCCTCAAATGTGATGAATTTAATAACACTGTTACACAGCTCTAATATAAGATACAATACTCAAAATCAGTTTTATTACATTTTCCAACAATAACTAAATTGAAATTGGTTCAACATGTCTTTAGCTATACAATAGATGGTAGAAATCTGCAGGGCCGTGCCAAGGGTCTGTGGCGCCCCCCCCCCCCTGCAAGGGATCGGGTGGCGGCGCCCCCCCCCCCCGCAGACAAGCGGTTGGAGCGCGCTCCCCCCCGTGAAGATGATCGCTGTCCTCTCTCCCCTGCCCTCCCGCTCCCATTTCCCAACTGCCCGCCCTCTTCTCCCCCCAACAAAATCTCTTTTAAATTTACCTCCGTCCGGCTGGCAGGGCAGCGAACGGCGCAGCGTCAGTGAAGGCGGTGATCCCGACGTCTCTACTAGTCTTCCCTTCGCTCAATGTCCCACCTTCTTCTGATGTCATTTCCTTGACGTCAGAAGAAGGCGGGACATTGAGCGAAGGGAAGACTAGTAGAGATGTCTGGAGCGCCGCCTCCTTCACTGACGCTGCGCCGTTCGCTGCCCTGCCAGCCAGACGGAGGTAAATTTAAAAGAGATTTTGTTGGGGGGAGAAGAGGACGGGCAGTTGGGACATGGGAGCAGGAGGGCGAGGCAAGCATGGCGCAGCGGGGCACCCCCCAGAGGACAGCGCCCCCCTGCCACGCTTACCTCGCTTACCGCGTTGGCACGGCCCTGGAAATCTGGTATATAATACCTTTCTCTTTATGACCATGCAGACATTATCTGTGTAAATTTGGCTTATTGGATTATGATTCAAACTAATTGCTTTTTTATCCTCATTATTATTCATTGCTTTTTGTTCTAATTCCCAAACATATTAGTCTGACTTTTTGCTAAACGGAGTCCACCTTGAACTGAACGTAGTAGCGGAATAAAAGACATTGTATAACATAACATAACCCATATCTGCAGTGTGCTAAAACAAGCTACTGCCCATCAAAGAGTCATGTGTCACAATAAACTGAGCATATGATTGGCAAAATTAGTGAAAAAAATATTTTATTGTATATGGACCAGGCAAGTAAAAACATTCTGCATCTCCTGGCTAGGGGGATCCATTACCAGCTCACAGAGTGATGTCAGGGCTTGGGGGGGGGGGGGGGGGGGGGGGGGGGGGGGGGTCCCTGGCACCTACTCAGTCTGAAGTGAATCCCAATGCAAATCCAGCTCTCATCTGTTTATATAATTGTGAGTCTTGGTTGGGAAGCTTCTGAGTCGCTTCACTCCTCCCCTACACATGAGATGCAGCTGAGCTTATCATGTGCCTGCCAGGCAGGGTTGAGGTCATCCCTTCTGCAGAGCTGTTCTTTCACATGCCTCTGTGTTTGCTAATAAGGTTTTACATAGGCAAGCTCATGAATTTCTATTGTGAGGAAAATACTATGGATCTTCTTTCTCACACAGAAGGGTTGTAGCTACAGGAACGTGTGCAAAAGAAAAACCTTCTGCCTGCCTTGAAGGGCCTAACAACAGCTTGCAGGGATGGGCAGAACAAAGAACAAAAAAAAAAGAGCAGAAGTGCCTCCTTTTTCACTTGCTTCCATAGTTATTTTTGCTAGTTCCAAGCTGTCAATCCACTTTAACACTGAGGGACCCTTTTTACTAAGCCACGGTAAGCTCTACGCGCATGCAGCGTGCGCCCAAATGAGACTACTGCCAGGCCAGCGTGCCCGCCTGGTGGTAATTTTAGATTCGGCGCGTGCCCATAATGTGTGAATGAATGAATTATTTATTTATTTCTACGTGCACCGGTTCCAGCGGTAATCGGCCCTTGGCATGCGCCGACCGGTCACCGCACATGTAGCACGTGAACCCTTACTGCTGGATCAATGGGTGGGGTTAAGGGCTCAGGCCAGTTTTTTACCGCAGGCCCTTTTCCCGTCTCATTTTTTAAAAAAGCCATTTTTTTGTAGATGCGGTAAAAACTGGCCCGGCGCGCGACCAATACAGGTGCCTACACTACCGCAGGCCGCTTTTCACTGCCGCTCTGTAAAAGGACCCCATACTGTGTTGTTGCACCAGCAGTTTCACTGCTTTCATTTGCACACGTTTTTATTTTATGAGCTGCTCCTCGGTAGCTTCTGGTTCTCCGGTTCACTTTTATAGATTCTGTGCTTTTTTGCTGGTAGCTTCCGAGCTTTCATATGTTTCATTTTAGCAGCCCTCAGTTAGAATCCGATTTCAACTGACCCTCGTCTTTATTAAGTTTCTTTCGGCTGACAGATTGTTGCACTCAGGGGTCCTTTTACTAAGGTGCGCTGAAAAATGGCCTGCAGTAGTGTAGACGCGTGTTTTGGGTGTGCGCAGAATCATTTTTTCGTGCACCTACAAAAAATGCTCTTTTTTGCCAAAAATGGACGTGCGGTAAAATGAAAATTGCCGCTCATCCATTTTGGCTCCCAGACCTTACCACAAGCCATTGATCTAACGGTAAGGTCTCACGTGGTAACCAGGCGGTAATGGTCTACACGCATCAAATTCCACTTGACGCGCATAGCTACCGCGCATCAGAAAATAAAACATATTTTTCAGATGTGTGTAGCGGACGCGCACCAAAAGTGAAATCACTACAAGGGCCACATGGTAACCGGGCGGTAACTTCAATTTGGCGTGCGTTCGGCGTTTGTAGGTGCCTACGTGGCTTAGTAAAAGGACCCCTTAGCTTTTTATTTACAAAACTTTTCTATTTTGTGGTTTTCACACAGTTCCTTTTATCACGGCAGGGTCTCCTGCTAAGTATTTACACCAAAGCACATTTCCTACATTTGTAAGCTATGTTATCTATTAGCAATTTTTTCTTCAGTCACCATGGGCAAACCGTTCACTGAATATTATCCTTGTTCTTAAATAGATGCTGAATTATGGAATGTTCTTACCTTTACATTTGCATTTTGTCATCTGTGGCTGGTATGTTTTGTCCTCATTTTGTGGGATTTTGCTCTTATTTTGTGGGAACGATTTCAGATGTAATGAGTTTTAGTCTATAGGAACTAATTATTCATACATTATACTGTTCGCTATTTTTATCTCTGTTTTACATTCAGTATTAAATTTTTATGTGTTCACATCAGTATTTCGCTCCTTTATAATTAAGCAGCAGTTTTATTATTTACTAGTAAAACAGGCCCGTTTCTGACACAAATGAAACGGGCGCTAGCAAGGTTTCCCTCGGAGTGTGTATGTTTGAGAGAGTATGTGTGAGATTGACTGTGTGAGAGAGAGAAAGAGTGACTGTGCAAGTGTGTGTGTGTGTGTGACAGAGAGAGAGTGAGACTGCTGGGTGCGAGTGTGTCTCCTCTGTCCCCCCTCCAGCCACCCAGCAATTCTCCTCTCTCCCCTGCTCCCCCTCCAGCCACCCAGCAATTCTCCTCTGTCCCCTGCTCCCTGTCCAGCCACCCAGCGATTCTACTTTTTCCCTTGCCCCCGTCCAGCCACCCACCGATGCTCTTCTCTCCCCTGCCCCCTCCAGCCACCCAGCGAGTCTCCTCTGTTCCCTGCCCCCCTCCAGCCACCCAGCGATTCTCCTCTCTCCACTGCCCCCCCTCCAGCCACCCAGCGATTGTCCTATCTCCCCTGTCCCCCTCCAGTCACCTAGCGATTCTCCTTTGTCCCCTGCCCCCCTCCAGCCACCCAGCGATTCTCCTTTTTCCCTTGCCCCCTCTCCAGCCACCCAGCAAATCTCCTCTCTCCCCTGCTCCCCCTCCAGCCACCCAGCGATTCTCCTCTCTCCCCTGCCCCCCTCCAGCCACCCAGCGATTGTCCTATCTCCCCTGCCTCCCCTCCAGCCACTTCTCCACTTTAATCAGCATATATTAAATTCCCCCCATGTGCTACAGAAAAGCACCGAGCACATCCTATATAATAAAACACACCTCCAACATTCTGAAGCAGTAGTTCCGGAACGTAGCTGGAATGCTTCAAGGCTTGAAGGCTTCACTTTCTCGGCTTCAGAACGTTGGAGGTGCATTTTATTATATAGGATATGCTTTCTCAATTTAATGGTATAATTTTAATTACATTTCTTAGTTTGTATTAGTTATTATTTACGGTTATTTTTATTACCTGCACAGCCTGTGTTTGTTCTTTTCTTATTGTTTCTCTATATATTTTATTTTACGTATGTTTGTTATTTTGCTCTTGCAGAACAAAATTTTTTGACTCCTGAAGCAGGCATGAGTGGTGCCGAAACGCAGGACTGCACTGAGTAATTTTAATGGTCATCCTTCAATAAACAACCTGTTTTGGAACCACATGGTTCTGCCCCCTCCTTTGTGTTGCAGAACGTGGAGGCCAGCTAGAGAAAAGTGAAAGAGATGAAACTCAGGACTGAAATGAGGGTTATGTAAGCAGTGCAGCTGCACACAATAGAAGGGAACTAGAGGTAGTAAAATTGCACTTCCACCTCCCTTGTATTGGACATAGGTGCAGTAGGCCGGGCAGGGGCTGCAGGGGGGTTTGTTGCACAGGGGGTGATTCTAGCTCAGAGTACTGCTGAAATAAATGATGCTATACACCTAGGTACAAACAATCTGGCATACAGTCAGTCATCTAGTAAAAATGCAAAAGTAGTTTAAGGAGCTCAGAAAAGCTATTAAAACAGAGAGCTGAATCTGTGACCCTCTGTGGAATATTACTCACCTATAACAGGAGGTAAAGAGAAGTTTAATTCATTGTTAAAATATTAGAGCAGGAAAAAGGCTACAGTCTGCCTGAGAGGTTAAACAAATAAGACAGTTTATATCTGTATATGAAGGACAATACTCAGTGGCATTCCTAGGGTGGCTGACACCCAGGGCAGATCGCCGATGCACCCCCCCCCCCCGGGTGCAGCGCGACCACCCCCCCCCCCCGGAGAAAGGCCACCTCCTCCCCGGCGAAAGGACCCCCCCCGGGTGCATTTTTACTTGCTGGGGGGGTGCCGCGCGCCTGTCGGCTTTGTTCGTTCCATGCTCCCTCTGCCCCAGAACAGGAAGTAACCTGTTCCTGGGCAGAGAGAGCACGGAACGAGCGGAGCAGACAGGCGCACGGCACCCCCCCCCCCCCCAGCGACGTGCACCCAGGGCGGACCGCCCCCCCCCCTTGGTACGCCGCTGTCATTTACTCTGATTCTCTTACCAGGCTGTCAATACCAGCTCTGTTTCCCTAGTCATTTCAGGCCCTACTTTGAATGACATTGCCCCACAACCAAAAACAGGTGAGCTAAACAAGACAAGACATTAATGGATATAAGGCCAGCATCATTCAACAAATCAATCCTTGCACAATTTCATCATGGAAATACTTCACATTTAGATAACACCACATTTTTTTTTTCAAAGTATAGGAATTATAATTCTGTATGTTTTTTCTTTTCTTTGATTAGCTGCTGAATTTTGTCAGGCAGGATCTTGGTCACGAATGCCACTCTGTGATCTTTCAGTTTTCTTCCTGTCTTCTGCTTTAAGTTTAGCTCCAAGTATTGTTCATGGTGGTCATAGACTGGCCATTCCACCAACCCATCGCCATTAGGATTTCTGAAATTAAAAGAAATCTGTGAAACCTGAGGCAGGAGCTAATTGTGGTACAATCCTTGTGATGGCCACACTGCAGGAGAGTCATGGGTGGGAGGGGAGGGGACAGATTTCTCGCTGGGTCTTCTCCTTACATGCTCCATTTAGTCCCCAACCACCTCATCTCCCACTGTTCTTTGAAGATTATTACTGACAGAGGACATGCTGTTATTTCAGTTTTCTACACTTATAATCTCCATTCTCTTTGACCTTCTTACATACAGTACACTAGCATACCCACTTCTCTCTCTGTAATTATGTAACCCTGGGCACACCTCTGTCTCAGTTCCACCCCAGGATTTCACTCCACTCCACACAACCCGAGACCAGGGTCACTCAAACAGAATACTTCTGCACGCACATACACACACAGCTCCCACTGGCTGGATCACTCGAGCTGAGCATAGGCCAGGGCCAGAATAAATCTAATAGGTTGAAGGTCCTTTTTTTCTGGGCACTCACTTAAAGATTAGTCAGCAGTCTCAGAGACAGATACACAAAGGTTACCATGCTAGGAATGTTTGATTTAGAGTAGTTTTAGCCAGTGTAAAGCAAACGTTACTTAGCCAATAATGTACAAAGGGGTTTTCCGTGGCTCTAACGTGTGCCGTTAGCAGCCAATGAGAACCCCGTGCAAATATATTACAAAGACCTCATTAGTATGCACAGTTCCAGAATGCCTAGCTCTAACGAGCAAATTTTACTGCTGCTCTGGAGCTGTCGGAGAGGAGGGAAGCACAAGCAGGCAGCTGCAAAGGCTGCCTACCTGTGCTCCCTACCTCTCCCTCTCCCTCCTCCCCCCCCCCCCCCACTGACCCCTTGCAAGCAATTCCCGGTGGTGCACTGGAACCCATACCCCTGACAAAACTCCTTTGTGGTCATGGACCCCAGACCCCCCCGGTGCCTCCTAACCCCCCCCCCCCAACAATCCATTGGTAGTCCAGTGGACCACATACTCCTGCACCCTGGCGGTCAAGTGACCCCCTCCCTGGTACCTTGAGTTGGGCAGGAGAGCAAGAGCAACACCACCTCCCTTCTATATCAAAATGGTGGTGACCAGCCGCTGCCCAGTGCATTCTGGGATGCATCGAGTAGGGCCAAACACCACACAAGGAGTTTTTCTCCTTATATGATGTTTATGCCTGCCCAGTGCATCCCAGAATACACTGGGCAGGGGCTCGGAGCTGCCATTTTGAAAGCATTAGGCCCCGAAGCAGGAGGGAGGAGGAGGTATTGTTCCTGCCTTCCTGTCCAACTTTAAGGTACTGAGGAAGGGAGGGGAGGGAGTCACTAGACCACCAAAGTCATTTGCCGGGGTGTGGTCTACTAGACCACCAGTGGATTGTTTTGGGAGTGTCTGGGGTCTACTGGATCTCCATGGAATTTTGTTGGGGTGCGGGATTAGGAGGTGGTCCACTGGACTACCAGGGTTTTTGGGGGCAAGCTGTCAAAGGCATTTGACAATTCGAGTTGCAAAGAGTGGCCGATGCATGAAGGGGAATCCATGCATCTCATTTGCACACGATCCCCTTTATGCATTGGTCGCTGTTTGTGACTCTGTAAATTTGTTCATTGGGCTCTTAAGTGTTGAACTTCAACTTGCTTTACTAACAGTAACTTAAAACCAGTTCATAAACAATTCAGGGTATTTTTCTTCAGTTGGTCAGCACAGCGCAAAACATTCTCCACGTAATATCAGGGCATTCAAACTCACAGTTCACTTCTATCTTAAATCTCCTCTATTTGCAACCAGAACAAAGTACTTATCAATCTCTTCTTGATTAAACTTAATCTTCACGTAATCTCTTTAGTTACACTGTCGCATCCTGGAACAGGGGTCATTCAAACATGCAATGAAGGTCCTGCAAGAAGTGAGGCATGCCTGCTCCCACTTCTCCTATCTGGGATGTATTGTCCCCCAAGCACTCCTTGTTCCCAGTTTGGGATCTCTCTGCAGGCACCCACCATTGTGTAGCAGAGGCTTCCAATCAAAACACACTGCAAACTTCTCCTGCTTTGGTTTCCAGGACTTCTTCCTCGGTGCTATGGGTCTCGGCAGGGGTGGGCTACCAAAGACCAGAATGTTTTCCATGCAATGACTTATTAACTCTTGGTCCTGTCCCCATGGGCTGGCTTTTACTCTGATTCTCTCACCAGGCTGTCAATGCCAGCTCTGTTTCCCTAGTGACCACCATAAAATCCTCCCACCTCCAGCCTTATGCAAGAACCCATTTTCTTTGGGGGGGGGGGGGGGGATCATAATTATAAGTAGCCCCACCAGTTTCAGTTTAAGGACACAGACAGCTCTCAGACAGCACATACTACAGGAAACTAACTGAGGAACCCACACAGGATTATGCAAAACAGCTGAAACATATTATCAAAACACTTCCAAAACAAGTACAGCCACATCTAACAAAAAATCATACCAAACCATCCTTCGGAGGGCATATTCTGATGCTACCCAAAATGCACAAACCTGGAAACCCTGGCAGACCAATCATATCTGGTACTGGCACACTAACAGAGGAAATATCTGGACTTAAAGAGGGGATTCTTAAACATTTCATACACAAGACAAACAGTTTCATACAAGACACCACAGACGTTCTGAACTAAATAACAAATATCAAGCAGTTACCACCGGTTGCCCTTCTGGTCACAATGGATGTAGAATCACTGTACAGCTCCTTGTGACTCTGGGCAAGTCACTTAACCCTCCATTGCCCACCGCATTGAGCCTGCCATGAGTGGGAAAGCGCGGGGTACAAATGTAACAACAACAAAAAAAATTCCCCATGCAGATGGCATAGCCACATATGAGAAACTCCTAAAAACATCCCCCCCTAGACCACCAATACCCACCAGAAACTATTACAAAATTAATCAAATTTATTTTAGCTCACAGCTATTTCTGCTTTAACAATGATATCTATCTGCAAATCATGGACACTGCGATGGGAACCGGGACGGCACCCCAATATGATAACCTCTTTATGGCAGAACTTGAAGAGACATTTTTGAATACATATCAGACTAAACCTTTAAAATACTACTGGTATATTGAGGACATTTTTATGGTTTGGACTGAGGAGGAAGAAACTCTAAACTCCTCAAAATTCTGACTGCATCCCTCAAACAAAAAGGCTACAACCCTAAAATAATGTGGAATCTATGTGGGATGCAAAGAACAACTCACAAAAAAACTCCAGACTGCCCAAAATACAGCAGTCAGGTTGATATTCAGCAAAACACGCTTCGAAAGTGCCAAACCCCTTCGAGAAAAGCTGCATTGGCTCCCAATCAAAGAATGTATCGTCTTCAAAATCTGCACTTTAGTCCACAAAATTATATATGGCGTAGTCCCAGGATACATGATAGACCTCATAGATCTACCTACAAGAAACAGAGTCAGATCATCAAGATCATACCTAAATCTACACTACCCAAATTGTAAAGGACTTAAATATAAAACAACTTATGCATCCGGCTTCTCTTACATAAGCGCACAACTATGGAATGGCCTCCCAAAAGCCGTGAAAACAATCCATGACCACCTGAACTTCAGGAAATCACTAAAAACCAACCTCTTCAAAAAAGCCTTCCCCAACGACCCTACATAATCCTCCTCACCCAGAAACATAGCATGACTAATGATCATACTGGACAACACACAACCTTCATCCCTTCTGATCCCCCCACATATATCTCATTCGACTACTATACAACCTGTATTTGTTATCAACCGACTGGGCAAATGCCTTTGACGGTACTATGTAAGCCACATCGAACCTGCAAATTGGTGGGAAAATGTGGGTCCCAATTGTGGACAATTATATAATATATATAGATGAGAGAAAATGCTTTCTTTTTCCTTTATATTAATTTCTGTTTTTCCTTACATTTATGTGATAAATGTGAATGTAATTAAGTAAAATAATAAATAAATAAAAAAAAGAATGTTGCCTCCTCCCTTAAAAGACCCAGCGAAAACCTACTGCAGGACCAAGAAACGAAAGCCGAAGACAGAATCCCCCTTGTAGTGACATACAACCCAGAGCTAGAAAAATTGAGAAGAATCATAAACGATCTACAGCCACTACTCCAGGAGGATGACCTACTGAAAGAAATATTCCCATTCCCACCAGTGCTGGCCTTCCCGACAGCTACCCAACTTAAAACATAAACTAGTGAAAAGCAAGCTCTCAATAGGAACTCAAAAAAAAAAAGAGAGAGTGGCATACATCCTTGCAATATATCTAGCTGCGAACTGTGCCCAGGGCCGCCGAGAGGAGGGGACAAAATTCCCCAGGGCCCGGCATCCAAGGGGGGCCCGCCTGGCGCTAGCATTACTCTCTTGTTCCTGTGCATGGCAGCGCCACAGAGCAGAGTACTTCCTTCCTGCCGCGTCCAAACAGCCTCATTGGACGCAACAGGAAGCAAGGAAGGACTCTGATCGGTGGCGCTACTGCACACAGAAACAGGAGAGTAATGCTAGTTCTGGGCCCTGGGGAAGTTTGCTGTGCACAGTGACAGCCTTGGGCAGGAATGCAGGACAAGTAAACGGGAAAGCGGCGGGGCGGCGGTGGGTGGGCGGGCGGAGGGGGCAGGCCCGGAAGGGGCGTGTCCAGGGGGGTGTTTGCCCAGGGCCCAGCTTTGTCTCTCGCCTGCCCTGACTGTGCCAACACATTTCACAGGATCCCACAGTCATTCACAAAGGAAAAATGTTCAACATAAAGGAATCCGTCACATGCTCATCTTCAAACGTGGTATATATCATTCAATGTAAAAAAAATGTGAAGAAGGGTGCTATATCAGAGAAGCAAGCCGCTAAAGAAGAGATTTAATTTACATAATCTTATGAAAAATGCCAGTGCCAACCAGGATGTCAGCTCTGTGGGACAACACTTTACAAAATCAGAACACTGTATCAATGATTTTATAGTGAGAATACTAAAAGGAAACTTTAAGACAATCCAGGAACCTTTGAAGTCAAAATGATTAAACATTTTGAAACCCACCTGACAAGTCTTAAAGATTGGTTTTTCTAGCCCATTCTAAACCAATAAATTCTACTGCTTTGTCACCGTCTTATCTACCATGCATCTCTCCTGGTCTGTCATCAAACCAGCTCCCATTTCTCACCCTACCCACCCCACCCTCTTCCAGTAAAACTGTCACTGGAATGCTTTGGTGGTTCACTTATATATATACTACTGTTATTTATCAACATTTGCTTATTTCTGATCTGAAGCAGAAGGGTTACCTTTGAAAGCTAATCATAAAAAAGGTATCATCTTATTTTCTTTTCTATGTTTTGTTTTGTTTCTATTTATTACCTTTAAAAGTGGACTAACAAGGCTACCACATTACTCTACTCAAGTTTATCCTTCGGAAAGCCAGAATGAGGAGGTAAGAAAAAAAATAGAACTGAGCATGCTCAGTGTAGAATGCCCTTAATATTAACTATGCCCTTGATAAGTATATGCTTATACTACTTCGCAAATTCATGGTGTCGAGCATTCTGCCATGAAGATGCTAAATGTTTTTTTTTTCATTACTTGTTCGGGAGCATCCTGAGCCAGATGTGCCCCTTAGCGCTCCCACCCCACCCACTACGTTGTTGAGCGGAGAAGATCAGAGCAGCGTCTCCGATCTATGCAATCAAAAAAGAGACGCTGCTCTGATCTTTGTTTCCAGTACAATTGAGCACTATAGCTTCAGTTTATTGACACACATATTCTTTTTATATTTGGATAGAATTAATAATCAACAGAGGGCAGAGAAGACTCCTGATGCAGGCCAGTACGGCCAAAACACAGCTGTGTCGAGTCCCTTTCTCCCTGCTACAGTTTGGCTAATAAAGTTGATTCTTTATTTTTACATCCAAAGTGTCGCCTTTTTTATGTAATTTTTTGATTTTGATGGATTCATCTTTTAAATACATATCTTATGATTAATTTTAAATTTTGATGTTTTTTATATATTTTTTCTTTATTTTTATGTTTTTTGTTTTTTGCTTTGTTGGTCATCTTTGCTGTTTTGTTTCTTGTTGATTTCCTTGCGAAGACTGGATTCTTCTGTTTTTTAAATGTTTTAGTTCATGTTAAAATTTGTTCTACATCTATTTTATTACATAAGCCCCTTAACAGTCTTCTACAGAGTTAGATTGAAATGCTACAAACCAGTGAAGGACAATACTGGTATCAAACAATGATTCTTACCCAGTTCGAGCAAAATTAGCCCAGTACTTCATCATTGTTCTGCTTAATCTTTTCTCCTCATCTGTAGCATTACCTAAAGGAGATAATATGAATTATTTATTTGGATTTGCTCACACCTTTTTCAGTAGTAGCTCAAGGTGAGTTTCATTCAGGTACATTGGATATTTCTCTGTCCCAGGAGGGCTCACAATCTAAGTTTGTACCTGAGGCAATGGAGGGTTAAGTGACTTGCCCAAGAGCACAAGGAGCAGCAGTGGGATTTGAACTGGCCACCTCTGGATTGCAAGACCAGTGCTCTAACCACTAGGCCACTCCTCCATACATAG
This sequence comes from Microcaecilia unicolor, assembly GCF_901765095.1. Taxonomy (NCBI): domain Eukaryota; kingdom Metazoa; phylum Chordata; class Amphibia; order Gymnophiona; family Siphonopidae; genus Microcaecilia; species Microcaecilia unicolor. The sequence continues at coordinate 325,363,957 of NC_044035.1, forward strand.
ATGGGGAATTACTATAATTGGTAAAATAAGAGTTGTTTCCATTGTCCCTGTACAGCTTTCACAAGTGCACATTGAGGGTAATTTTGCACCAAGCTGGCTAAATGCAGCATAAATTAAACCAATTTTCAAATGGAAAGTATGCATGTATTTTCCCTTTGAAAATTATCCCACTGACACTACATTCACAAATGTATACTTGCTATTTGGTATGCTCTAACGATTTGAGATTTTCGTGCAAAGTTTAGGAAATCTAAATGTATATGCCTAAGTTCAAACTCCACCCCTGGCTCCACTATCACTGGTAAAACTGTGTGTAAAGTGGCATCAAGTGCACACTTTTACTCACTTACATGCTGGGCAGTTTTATAATAATAATAATACTCAATATTAAAGTGGCATAGCCAGACCTCAACATTGGAGGGATCCAGAGCCCAAGGTGGTGGGGGGTACATTTTGGTCCACCTCCCCACCGCCACCTCACATACCTTGAAGTTTGTCCAGTGCTGGTCTCCACCGAGGGTCCCCATCCCCCACCACTGGAAGCATTTGTTTCACTCAAGCGAACATGCATGCGATATGAAGGGAAGAGCAGGGCAGGCAATGCGGCGGAGAGCCGGAGACCAGTGCTGGACAAATGCTTCAGGTGGTGGTGGTTGGGGACCAGGGGCACCAGAGCCAATTTGGGGAGACCCAGGCCCCCATAGCTATGTCACTGAATCAGGTTTGTAATAAATGTGCCATATACTCAATTTACTTCAAGGACCTGAATCACATATTAAAGTTAAATAATTAACACCTCAAAGTTCCCAATAGGGAACTATAGATAAACTATAAAGAACCCACTGTCATATAAGGAGTCCCAGCCATTACTATCACTGGTGTCAGAGACGTGAAAAAAAAGAATCAGTGTAAAAAAAACTCCAAACAGGAGAAAAACAACTGATTCAAAAAAATCCGTCGTCTCCTACCAAAATCAGGAAACACCCCAAGTGAATGAGTAAAAGCATACAAAATGAAAGGGTTCTGCAAAATAATAAAACAAAAATATTAAAAAAAAACAAGCTTTCTGGCAAAAAAACTTGCCAAATGAAGAGCATGAGCCCCTCATACAGCACTCCCCAGCAGTGTCGTTCCACTTGTATTCCACTACTCAGCAGTGTCGTTTCACTTTTATTCCGCTGCTACCAGCACTGTGAAAACTCTGCAATGATTCTGTGGTGACTGAGAGCTTCTCTTCAAACATAGCACAGCCACTGTGCTAAGCCCAATGGAAATAACCTCTTCCTGGACACATACAAGGAATATAAGAACATAAGAATGGACATACTGGATCAGTCCAATGGTCCATCTAGCCCAGCATCCTGCTTCCATAGTATCCAATCCAGATCACAAGTATCTGACAGAAACCCAAATATAGCAACATTCCATGCTACTCAATCCCAGGGCAAGCAGTAGCTTCCCCATGTCCATCTCAGTAACAGACTATTGACTTTTCCTCCAGGAACTTGTCAAAAACATTTTTAAACCCAGATACGCTAACATTACCACGCCCTCCGTCAACGAGATCCATAGTTTAGCTATTCTTTGAAAAAATATTTCCTCCTATTTGCTTTAAAAGTATTTCCATACAGTTCTATAAATTATGTGCAAAAGTGGGAGTTCTGCCCTGGCCCCACCTCTGTGTAGGCCCCCTTGCCAATAAGGTGACATTGGTGACCATCAAACAAAGATGATGCAGCACATTGACAAGTTCTGCCGTGACAGCTAAAATTGTTGTCAATGTTAGAAGGGAGTCTCGACGTAGTTTTGTATGTTGGATGCTGGCATTTCTGTACCTCTAGTAAACACTGTAGACACCTGACACAGGTGACAAGCCAAAACACAGCTGTGGCGTTTCTTTCATGCGCAATCTTTTGAATAAACTTTGGATCACATCAGTTGGAACTTCTTGTGCTGTCTCATCTCTTCAATTTGATAGTCACCACTGTCGCCTTATCTGTTTGCTCTTGCAGACACCTTTCTCCTGCTATTTCGTTGTGGCCCCCTTCCAAATACACATTATGCAAGATATGTGTATATTTACAGGATCGTACTTAAGAAGAATATTGTCTTGTATGCACGTGTGCTGGTATTCTAAATATGCACGTAACATGCATCTAAATGATAGCAATTATGCTGTAGTATTGTTCCTTTGTGCATGTACTTGAATATTTTATAAAATATGCATTTACATTTCAGTTCATCCCCTGCTCCACGCAAACTATGCCCTTGGAAAAGTCCACACGTGGCACATGTAGAAGTGCATGTACTTATACACATATATTCAGCTGTGCAATTTTATAAGAGCTCGGGGTCACCATGTAAAGCATGCTCTAGATCAGGTGTTCTCAACCCAGTCCTCAGGACACACTTACCCCAGATTCTATATAGCGAGCCTAGAGATCCGTGCTGAAATCCAAGCAGATTCTATAACAATGCGTGTAACTTAACAAGCTAAAGAGCGCTGATAACAACACTTATCAAGCAAAAATGAGCACTAATTGGTACAAATTAGAATTCACGCGCGCAACTCGCTAAGCATATTCTGTAACAAAGTGCGCTGAACTTCTAACAAAAAGGGGTGTGGTTATGGGTGGGGAAATGGGCATTTTATGGGCATTCCGAAATTTACATGCCTTGTTATAGAATATGGCCCAGTGCGCTTAAATCTATGCGCTGGGATTTACACCAAGAGATTAAAAGACTGAGTGTGTATATATCTTCGCAAGTGGAGGTGCCTCCCGTCTGTTTTTATCCCGGGTTTAAAGCTAAGTACTCCAGTTATTATCGAAGTGTTTTGCAGCTTCTTTAGTCAATTTTCTCTTGATAATGTTATCATTTTTTCTCCCTTCCGATTTATATTTTGTCATCGTTATGCTCTTATATTGTTGACTATGCTAACAATATCTAATATAATAAAACGCACCGTGAACATTCTGAGGACAAAGATTCTGAAGTCACAGCACACGATAAAGGGTTCATGGTTTCATGGTGGTGAAGCCATGCGACATAACACGGACCTATCAGAAGGGACCTATCAGAAGGGGCTTGCCCACTAACAAAGCAGAACTGTTACCAGGCAACGGAATGCGACATAGAACTCACCTATCAGAAGAAAAAAAACAGAAGAAGGGAGGAGCATTCAGCTGTAGAATGCCTCATTGTCCGAGCAGCACAGAGAGCAGACGAACGCCGCTGGAAACAGAGAATATCCCAGCACTGGGTATGTACACAAATATTGTTGTTGGACCCGGGGAAACAGGAGTACAGCGTGCCCCTCGCCATCTGCAACGTGCGCTGCCACCTGCAAAAATTAAACCCGACCTAGCCTGCATCACAGACTGACCCAGGCGGGGGGAGGAGTAGGGAAACTTCCCTACTCCTCCCCAGCCTAGGATTCGGTACAGACTGGCTGGCAAACTGCTTGAATATTCAAAACCGCTAACTCCTTCAATATACAAAACCGGAGGCAACAAAGAAAAAAAAAACATTATCACGCACGTGCACGTAACTGGAACACCTCCCCCCCTTCACCTTCTCACGAACCAAGCAACCCAGAACGTGCAAAACCATCCCCCGCCTCAAAAAACCCGTCACCCACCTCGAGGATGCACACACCGCGTTGCTTCCCGCTGCGCATTCGTCCTGCATTCCTCCTGCATCGTTCCTACGCTGCTGCCCTATAACGAACCAAAGAGTGGCGTACTCTCCCTTCCGCAAACCACACCACCCAAAACAAGATGCCGCTGCTTGCCACAAGGACCAAAAATACCGTTAAAACCGACGGCCCCAGACAGTGCTGCTCTCCCGCCAACCAACAAAAAACATCCCCGGCATAAGGCAACCCCTAACCCACCTCAAGGATTCCCCGACCTCAATCACCCCGGGAAAAGACAGCGCCGCTTCATACAGTGCTTTTCTCTTCAAATGAAAAACTACAGGGGAAAAAAAAAAAACAAAACTACATGCTAGCGCCCGTTTCATTTGTTTCGGAAACGGGCCTTTTTTACTAGTGGTTTAATAATTACAACCTTACTACAGATTGTTTGAAGCAATTCACTCTGTAGGTTTTTTTTCAGAGGGTTGTTGGCCCATGATTAAAATAAAAGCCTCATCAGGTGTGTCCACTGAGTTGGTACCCTGGGCTATTGAGGCCTCTTTATTTAAAATTGTTATATTTATTGACTTCAGCATAGTCACAACATAGAGCTATTCGGAGCTTATTTTTTAAGTTTCTTATTCCAGTCAGCTCTATGCAGAATTGTTAATTTTTTGACAAGACTAGAGCAGTATCATGGTGAAATTCTCTGGGTTTACCCCAAAAGCGATATCCTATCCTGGTTGTGGAGGACTCCCTACCTGTTTTAATATGCAATTCTAATGCTAGTTGATTACTTACTTAGTAGGGATACATTAGTAGTCAGGAATGGACCTCCTAACACAAAGCCAATTTCATCCGAATGATCCACTTTTACAAAATCTGGCCTGGTATCACCATAAGCAGTTGGTCGATGCTGAAATTCATAAAGGTAGATGGGGAGGCCAGAGTCTAGCAGAATACAGAAAAGGAGACACAGTCACTGAATGGGAACAGACTCATCTGGAGCAATCATGCTTAATCCAGAATTTAGGGTTGCAAATCAACTTGGCAGATTTTTTTTTTTTGTTATAGCCATTACCATTCTTACGGACACTGAAAAAAAAATCCTCAAGACACAAAATCTAACTGTGGTAATAATAAATGGGACTATTGTAACTTCAGTAGCTCCCTCTCAGTATCTGTATGCTCTGAATGAAAATACCGGTGACTAAACTGGTTTCTGATTGTGCTCTACTGGAGTCTGAAGGCAAATGTGGAAATAAGGTGATTACTTACTTAAACAGTAATTAGGCCAAGTGTAAAAGATCAAAAACAAGAAACTTAAGCAGATAATAATTAGAGCAGACTTAAAAAAGATCAAAACCGAGAGGTGAATGATTACACAAAATGTAGGCCCACTGCCAATTCACCTTTTAGTTGTTAGAGGCAGAGCAAAGCAGCTACAGGGTCACTTGGATGATCATCTGTTGGCTCCCACCCAGCTGGGGTAAAGATCAAATCATAGTACAGAGCGAATAGAATGTTGGGTATCATTAGGAAAGGTATGGAAAACAGGTGTGAGGATGTTATAATGCCGTTGTATCGCTCCATGGTGCGACCGCACCTTGAGTATTGTGTTCAGTTCTGGTTGCCGCATCTCAAGAAAGATATAGTAGAATTGGAAAAGGTGCAGTGAAGGGCGACTAAAATGATAGCGGGGATGGGACGACTTCCCTATGAAGAAAGACTAAGGAGGCTAGGGCTATTCAGCTTGGAGAAGAGACGGCTGAGGGGAGACATGATAGAGGTATATAAAATAATGAGTGGAGTGGAACAGGTGGATGTGAAGCGTCTGTTCACGCTTTCCAAAAATACTAGGACTAGGGGGCATGCGATTAAACTACAGTGTAGTAAATTTAAAACAAATCGGAGAAAATCTTTCTTCACCCAACGTGTAATTAAACTCTGGAATTCATTGCCGGAAAATGTGGTGAAGGCGGTTAGCTTAGTAGAGTTTAAAAAGGGGTTGGACGGTTTCCTAAAGGACAAGTCCATAAACCGCTACTAAACGGACTTGGAAAAATCCAAAATCCCAGGAATAACATGTATAGAATGTTTGTACGTTTGGGAAGCTTGCCAGGTGCCCTTGGCCTGGATTGGCCGTTGTCGTGGACAAGATGCTGGGCTCGATGGACCCTTGGTCTTTTCCCAGTATGGCATTACTTATGTACTTATGAATACTTATTGCGAGTTTTGACAGACCAGGGAGTGTCAGCAGGGCTGCTTTTACCACCTATGGGGCCCTGGGCAAACATTTGAATATGAGCCCCTCTTTATTTTTCCCAGATTAACCCTGCCCTCCTGCTTACCCCCTCAACCTTCCAGTCCCTTTTTTTCCCCTGCTCCAATTTCCAATGCTCTGTTAATGTCTAGTGCCCCCTTCACCCTCTCTTTCCCCATCCTGCCCAATCCCAAGTCCTTACTCTCTTCTCCCCAAGCATCTTGCTCCTCCATCACTTCTCACTACACCTTTTCAACTTCCCACCCTAAATCTCCACCAAGCCTCATCACCCAAACACTCCTGGGGCCAGAGGGATAGGGCTTTGGGGTCACAGCAGCTGGAAGGAATGGAGGTTACCCAGCACCATGTCCCTTTCTTTCCTCCATAGTCAGTCTATATCACAGCAGCCACATGACACAAGGAGCAGAAGCAAGATGCATCTTGATTCTATTCTATTCATTAGTCTTATATACCACTTCTACCCTTTAAAAGGGTCCCAAAGTTTTTACAAGATTAAAAAAAAAAACCTACAGGATACAATACCTAATGAACCAGAAAGAACAGAGAGAACTCAGAAAACATTCAGTTCCTACTGCTATATAAGGACCACCATCACTCCATGTCATTTGGACTGCTGTACCAGGGATATTGGTGCGAATGTGTGCTGCTATTGTCCCTAGGGTGGTGGTCCTCTTAAACCGCTTCAGTGTTAAGACTTGATGCAGCGGCAGGCCCCTGAGGAGACTGGCATCAGGCTCAGCTCAGAGATTTGGAATTCACCTGGTATGTCCAGGGAGGAGCAACTACCAACAGACTTGGGAGTTCAAGCATCAGGAGTTGCCAATTCTGGTGCCGCTGGGGAGGAGTCTGAGAGGGCACAAGAAGGTTCTCCCTTGTTTTGAATACAGAGTGCTCTTCTGGACTGGATGCGGGGATGTCGCAGTCTCTGTAGTGAGATAGTAGAGCAGTCGGGGAATGACAGGACTGGATCAGCCAGGGCTTTTTTTGAGGGGGTACTGAGTACTGGCACCTTTTCCATTGTCTGCTAAAATTGACCCATGAACTCCAAGCTTTAATGAAAGAGCTCAGGCTCTATACAACAATTCTGCCTTGTCATAGATTCTGTGACTGGTTGCAGGAGGCCTGGCTATTGTGGGTGGGTTCCTCAGTGATCACCCCCACCCTTGAAGGGTGGCCTGGCATTTGAGTACCGGCACCTTTTTTGCTAGAAAAGATGCACTGGGATCAGCGATCAAGCTACCTCCCAAGAGCTGAGAGTGTTAATGCCTCAGGTGTATCAGAGTGGAGTCCTACCCAAAATCTGCAGTGGTTACCGTAGACCAATGTTGAATCAGATGGACAGCGTTTTGGTAGCCCTGATAGACTCTGTTCTAGGTGCATTTACTGCTTTGAAAGATCACTGTTTCTTTGGAACTAAAGCATGATGCCCAGTGGGCAGCGTAGAAGGAAAGGAGCAGAAGAATGTTATATTGTACTCTGGCTGTTAAGGACCAGCTGAGTATTTATTGTGTGTTGGGGGGAGGGGGGTAAAATCATACCCATCCTTTCCTCTTCCAATTCACCATGCAGAGAGGAGTAGGGAGAGAGTTAAAAGTGCTCAGCATGGGTACTCCCTCATTCCACTATCTTGGTTTCCTCCCCCCCCCTACATTTTTTTAAAAAGCAGGATTCTTGTTACTTCTGTGTTACACCTCCTTGTTGAATTCCCTTCACTGAATTACCTGTCCGACAGTGTCGCCAGTATAAAGTTCTTTTTACTTGCAAAAGCTTTCATGACTTTGCTCACTATCCTTCCTTACTTTGTACTTCCTCTTGATTATTGCATTCCTCTAGTCAGACTCGCTCAGTATAATGCCATTCAAAGCAAATGCCTTTCCATTTTTGGTACATCCTCAACGTCATGGCCATCAGTCGTTTAATCACAGAAGAGATTATCCAGCGGTTTAATAAATCAGATAATTATGTTCTCACCACAATAACATGAATCTGCTAGTATTTCCCTCTAATCCCCTTCTGAACTTCCAGGTTCATTGCCTCTTGGTGGAGACCTTTGTATAGCACAGCATCCAGTAACATTAACTCTGTCAGCTCACTCTTTACTTGTTCTCTTTCTCTGGAATAATCTCTTATGCTATATTCAAGATTCTTCCCTTTTAAATATAAATCGAAAACAGTTCTTTCATCTAACTTTCTCATAAATTGCCATAAATCATTCATCCTCTGTACTGTTTGATCTGGTAGGCATTTGTTGTAAGGCAACATGGATATACAGTGGTGGAAATAAGTATTTGATCCCTTGCTGATTTTGTAAGTTTGCCCACTGACAAAGACATGAGCAGCCCATAATTGAAGGGTAGGTTATTGGTAACAGTGAGAGATAGCACATCACAAATTAAATCCGGAAAATCACATTGTGGAAAGTATATGAATTTATTTGCATTCTGCAGAGGGAAATAAGTATTTGATCCCCCACCAACCAGTAAGAGATCTGGCCCCTACAGACCAGGTAGATGCTCCAAATCAACTCGTTACCTGCATGACAGACAGCTGTCGGCAATGGTCACCTGTATGAAAGACACCTGTCCACAGACTCAGTGAATCAGTCAGACTCTAACCTCTACAAAATGGCCAAGAGCAAGGAGCTGTCTAAGGATGTCAGGGACAAGATCATACACCTGCACAAGGCTGGAATGGGCTACAAAACCATCAGTAAGACGCTGGGCGAGAAGGAGACAACTGTTGGTGCCATAGTAAGAAAAATGGAAGAAGTACAAAATGACTGTCAATCGACAAAGATCTGGGGCTCCACGCAAAATCTCACCTCGTGGGGTATCCTTGATCATGAGGAAGGTTAGAAATCAGCCTACAACTACAAGGGGGGAACTTGTCAATGATCTCAAGGCAGCTGGGACCACTGTCACCACGAAACCTTGGTAACACATTACGACATAACGGATTGCAATCCTGCAGTGCCCGCAAGGTCCCCCTGCTCCGGAAGGCACATGTGACGGCCCGTCTGAAGTTTGCCAGTGAACACCTGGATGATGCCGAGAGTGATTGGGAGAAGGTGCTGTGGTCAGATGAGACAAAAATTGAGCTCTTTGGCATGAACTCAACTCGCCGTGTTTGGAGGAAGAGAAATGCTGCCTATGACCCAAAGAACACCGTCCCCACTGTCAAGCATGGAGGTGGAAATGTTATGTTTTGGGGGTGTTTCTCTGCTAAGGGCACAGGACTACTTCACCGCATCAATGGGAGAATGGATGGGGCCATGTACCGTACAATTCTGAGTGACAACCTCCTTCCCTCCGCCAGGGCCTTAAAAATGGGTCGTGGCTGGGTCTTCCAGCACGACAATGACCCAAAACATACAGCCAAGGCAACAAAGGAGTGGCTCAGGAAGAAGCACATTAGGGTCATGGAGTGGCCTAGCCAGTCACCAGACCTTAATCCCATTGAAAACTTATGGAGGGAGCTGAAGCTGCGAGTTGCCAAGCGACAGCCCAGAACTCTTAATGATTTAGAGATGATCTGCAAAGAGGAGTGGACCAAAATTCCTCCTGACATGTGTGCAAACCTCATCATCAACTACAGAAGACGTCTGACCGCTGTGCTTGCCAACAAGGGTTTTGCCACCAAGTATTAGGTCTTGTTTGCCAGAGGGATTAAATACTTATTTCCCTCTGCAGAATGCAAATAAATTCATATACTTTCCACAATGTGATTTTCCGGATTTAATTTGTGATGTGCTATCTCTCACTGTTACCAATAACCTACCCTTCAATTATGGGCTGCTCATGTCTTTGTCAGTGGGCAAACTTACAAAATCAGCAAGGGATCAAATACTTATTTCCACCACTGTAGGTAGCATGTAAGTTCGACAATAAATACATTAATTGTGTAGTAAAGAAAATATACAGAGTACATATAGCAATTAATCTGATATTAGATGTATAACATTTCAGATTGGAGTGAAGATTAGATGAGGAGGAACTAATGGATGCTAATCTAATTTCTACTCAACACTTTCTCACATTTATCACTTCATAACCTTTTCCAGCATTAGAAGCTTTCTTTTTCCTGGCTTGAGATCACATTTGAAGGGGGCACGGTGTGGTCTTGAAAAGCTTATCAACATCCATCTTTATTATCTGATGAGATTTTTACACCCTACTAAGATTCTAATCAAATCATACAAAGACTTAGGAGTCATTTTACTAAGCCGCGTAAGCGTCTATGTGCGCAAAAAATGGAGTTACTGCCCGACCTACCGCGTGGCTCTAGCGGTAATTTCATTTTTGGCGCGCATCTGAAAAATATTTTTTTATTTTCGGGTACTCGTAACAGACGTATGCCAAGTGGCATTTGACGCACGTAGGCCATTACCGGTTGGATTCTTTATCACTAGGTCAATGGCTGGCGGTAAGGTCTCAGACCCAAAATGGACGCGCGGCAATTTTCATTTTGCCGCACACCTGTTTTCGGCCCCCCAAAAAAGGGCATTTCTTTGTAGGTGAGAAAAACGTCCAAATGCAGATTTATGCCACTTTTTTGGAAGTTTTTCTCTTTTGAAAATGAGCCCCAATGTCTCTTTGCAATATTTAAGCTTCTACCTATGGGAATTTAATTCTTACACTCATGTAATAAATCAAAGGAACTTGACTCAAGCTAGCAAAGAAAAAGCATGATATGAATCTCAATACATACATGATAAATACATTTTTAGAGCTATCTGGATAACTTTATTCACACAGACATTCTTGACAGTTATATGCCATCACTTTCGTTTTATGTTTCTAAATATATTCTCGTAATTTGGCAGTCTTCACCCCCCCAGCACTGGTCCATGAGTTGAGGCCTCCAATAAATCTAAATTCTTTTGATCTCCCCTCGCCACAAGCCTTATCACTAGTATTTTAAGAGAGCTGGAAGGGACCTTTTCCCCTCATACGAGCTGCAAACTCACCTCTATGATATCTTGCTGTTTTAACAGCTGGGATAACAAAGTTCATATCTCCAAACATCTCAAGCAACAGATCTCTCAGCTGGGTGGGGTCTTCTGTATCACCAAGATACTCCTCAGCCACCAGATGGATGAATTCAGATAAAGGACCCTGATAACACATAACAGCAGCTACATCATTATATGCGCGGGATATGCATAAAGGAATCCTGTGCAGTAGGAATGGATCCTCAGAAACTTAGCCGAAATTGGTATGCAGAGCAGGTGGGGAAGAGAGGTTGGTAGTTGGGAGGCGAGGATAGTGGAGGGCAGACTTATACGGTCTGTGCCAGAGCCGGTGATGGGAGGCGGGACATGGTGGTTGGGAGGCGGGAAATAACTGCTGGGCAGACTTGTACGGTCTGTGCCCTGAAAAAGGCAGGTACAAAATCAAGGTAAGGTATACACATATGAGTTTATCTTGTTGGGCAGACTGGATGGACCATGCAGGTCTTTTTCTGCCGTCATCTACTATGTTACTATGAAAGCAATGAATGTGGTTAGAATGAACTGCTCCCACTGAATGGGCCACTCCTTCAGCACAACTTCATGTTGGATTAGAAGCTAGGGAGAGACTGATGAGCAGTGGTTTACTGGTTTAACTTTGACACATAAGTCATATGTGCCATGGCTGACTGCTTCCTTCTCACGCGCATGATCCTGCTGAACAGTGGCAGCTTGCTTTATTCCCTCCCCGAGTGGTTGAGTTAATTATCCCTAATAATGCACAAAGGCCTGTTATCACATTTCTCCATTTCTGCATCTCCCTCTGTCACCTACTCTCTCTTCTTTTCTGCCGTGTCCATCTATCCTCATTGTCCCTTGGCCCCCCCTTTATTTTTTCTTGGTTTTCCCAGACCTTCCCCTCCAAGCTCTCTGTAGAATACCAACACAACTGCATCCCTCTAGTGTTAACAGCATCCATTTGTAACATAGTAGATGATGGCAGATAAAGACCTGCACAGTCCATCTAGTCTGCCCAAGATAAACTTGTAGCATGTGATACGATGTGATGCAACATATGCATACTTGACCTTGATCTGTCTTTGCTATTTTCAGGGCACAGATTGCAGAAGCCTGCCTGGCACAAGCTTAACGTTCAACTACTGGAGTTGCCATCAAAGCCCCACTCCAGCCCAACCAGATCTGTCTAGCCATAATTGGGACACAGACTGTAGACGTTTGCCTGGCACTAGCCTTGTTTTCCAAATGCTGGATTTACTGTCTAAGCACCGATAAATTTTGATTTCATTCTCTTTGTGTTTATCCCATGAATTCTTGAATTCTGTTACTGTTATCTCCACCACCTCCCATGCGAAGCCATTTCTGGCAGCCCCCACCCTCTTAGTGAAAAAGTACTTCCTGATGTTACTCCTCTAAGTTGACTCCCCTGTAACTTCAATCCATGTCCTACTTCCCTTTCTTTGGAAAAGATTTGTTTGCATATTAATACCTTTCCTCTAGGGCAGGGTTTCTCAACTCAGTCCTTAGGGCATCCAAAGCCTGTCTGGTTTTCAATATATTCACAGTGAATATGTATGAGATTTTCCTGCAGTGGAGGCAGGGTTGAAAAGGGTATACGTATTCAGGTCATCAAGTCTCTTATACGTCTTTTGATGCAAACCTCATATCAGTTTTGACACTTTTCTCTGAACCACTTCAAGTCTTATTATGTCCGTAGTAATAGACTGGAGCCAGAGAATCAGCTTAAACATTCTCACAGCAAGTCCTGTATTTGGGCAACTAAATATTTGATCATTCTTATCTATGTAGTGCTACGAGGTTACACCTTATAGAAACATGTAGGAGACAACCCCTGCTCCTTCGAGCTTACGTCTGGTCGCAAATGGACAAGACATAGAGAGGGAAAAAAAACCTCCACCAACAACAAAGAAGAACCTTTGGACCTGACATTCATGCAGTGGCTGGGGGGGGGGGGGGGGGGGGGGGGGGGGGGGGGGGGGGGGTTAGAGTCTAATTCAGTATGGTGGCCAAGCCAGTTGAATATTGGCCTGTTTGTGTTGCAAAAGTGAGGCTATGATTGGGAGGTAAGGCAGGTGGATTATGTCTTACCAGTAGATACTTTGATTTCTGCAGAAAAGAGGGAACTCCTCCTTGATCTATTCCTGCCATCATCTCATGAAAGTGCATCAGCTGTACAATAAAGCATATTATGATCTTAAAATCTGATCATTTTCTAAATAATTCATTCACGAAAAAACAAGTTATACGACAAGAACAAATGGTATAACAAAAAAAAAACTGTGGCCCCTCTTTGCCAAGCTGCAGATTCCCTAGACTATAGTACATGAATACCACAGTTTAGTGAATCACATGCTAATGTTTTCTTGAATTGCCTTGGACAGGAAATTGCACATTCCTAGGGTGGTAGGGCTATTCCCACCTTTTAAAGGGGTCTCAAGGTTCTGTAACAGCTCTCAAACCTCTCCAAGAAAAAAAAAATCTTTGTGGCCTGTGTGGCACCCACCACCCTGCAGCTAAATATTCCTGCAACTAAGCCCCACCCCCTGGACTCCAGATCTACACATATGCCATAAAATGCACCACTTAGACCAGGGGATTTCAACACAGTCCTCAGGACCAGAACTGCCTAGGCATATTCTATAAACCGCATCTAACTTTAGGCATAGTTTATAGAATCTAGCCCATTGTGTGCACATGCCAGGGGCCTAGCTAGCTGGGGCCATGGGGCATGGGCCCACACAGATTTAGCCCTGGCCCCCTCTACTTTCACCCCCCCCCACAGCCGTCCCTCCCCCGCCACTTTCAACCCTCCCGACTCCTGACATCCTGCACGTAGGAATGTAGGAACGTGCAGGACGTCAGGAGTCAGGACTCACAGAAATAGAATCCAGATCAGTGAACGCGCCGGAGACCGGCGCTGAAGAGGACGTCGGCTGATGGGGGTTGGGAACCCCCGCCAGCAAAGGTACCTGGTGGCGGCGTGGGAGGGTCGGCAGCAGAGGTGTTTGTGGGGGGTTGAAAGTGGCGGGGGGCAGCGGCGCTGGGGGGGCTAAAATGTGCCCTCTCACCTCGGGCTCTGGACCCCCCTCCCGCCGAAGTCTGGCTACGTCCCTGGCACATGCATGCGTAAACGCTAGTATTCTAAGCATTCATACAAATAACATGGATGTAAATGATTGCTGCCTAATTTATCAAGTTGACTTTCACATAATGGGTTTGCTCCGGAATATCTTCTTGGACTGTTTTTGTTTCCATCTAATCACAGGACTTCCAAGAGTAGGGACCCAATTTTTCCATCTTTTTTTGGGAGTTAGGTACCAGAAAATTCTAGAAGATTCTTTCTACTATCAGCTAGTACATTTTTGGTTTTCTTTACTTCCCAACATATGAGCTGCTTCTTATTATTCTTTTGGTAAAAACTTGAAAACTTATTTAACATAAGAACATAAGAATAGCCATACTGGGTCAGACCAATGGTCCATCAAGCCCAGTATCCTGTTTCCAACAGTGGCCAATCCAGGTCTCAAGTACCTGGCCGAAACCCAAATAGTAGCAACATTCCATGCTACCAGTCCTAGGGCAAGCAGTGGCATCCCCCATGTCCATCTCAATAACAGACTATGGACTTTTCCTCCAGGAACTTGTCCAAACCTTTTTAAAACCTAGATACTGCCATTACTACATTCTCTGGCAAAGAGTTCCAGAGCTTAACTATTCATTGAGTGAAAAAAATATTTCCTCTAATTTGTTTTAAAAGTGTTTTCATGTAATTTCATTGAGTGTCTCTAGTATTTTTACTTTTTGAAAGAGTACAAATATTGATTCACTTCTACCCGTTCTACATCACTCAGCATTTTATAGATCTCAGTCATATCCCCCTCAGCCATCTCTTTTCCAAGCTAAAGAGCTCTAATCTCTTTAGCCTTTCCTCATACGAGAGAAGTTCCATCCCCTTTATCATTTTGGTCCCCCTTCTTTGAACCTTTTCTAATTCCGCTATATCTTTTTTTAGATACAGGGATTTTATTTATTTATTGCATTTGTATCCCACATTTTCCCACCTTTTTGCGGGCTTAGTGTGGCTTACAATATATTGTGAATGGTGGAAGTACAATTTGTTGCATTACGATTATAGGTTACATAGTGAAGAGTTATGGGAAGACAAAGTCAATGTCGAAATATAGTATGGGGAGTAGAACAATGTAATGTAACAATGGGGAATTGATAGGGCGATAAAACAATAACAAGAGGGTAGAGATTTAGGTGTGGTGAGAATAGGGGGGAAGAGAACTCAGAACTGAATGCAATACTCAAGGTAAGTCTATATAAAATTTCTTGTTTAACTGCTTGTTGGAACTGCTTTTCTTTTTGTTCTTCTTCTCGTACTATCAGGTTTTTGTTATCCTCTTTGAATCACTGTTTTGTGGGAGTTAGCAGGATACAAGAACCATATTACATTATATTACATTACTTGTGAATAATATGTAAACCACCTTGATTCTACCACAGAAAGGTGGAATATCAAATGCATCTCGCTGTTTGAAGATAGATATTCCCAAGGGCAAGGCTGCAGAAGGTTTTGCAATAATAGTGCCCATGAAATTTACTCCTGCTCGAATTCTGCGCCCAAAAAAAAAAAAAATCAAAATTCTGCACACAAAATTTGTAAATTCTGCAAACTTCTGTGCCCCAAATTTGCAAAGTCTGCAAATTTATTTGGCATAATTTAACCAATATTATCAATATTTTTTTGCAGCCCCTTCCACCCACAGCATCCCCTCTTTTTTATAGCCCCTCACTCCCCCACACATAGCATTCCCTCCCTCCAAGCATCCCACTTTTTTTTTGCAGCCCCCTTCCGTCCACCCACAGCATCCCTTTTTATTCAGTCACCCACATCATCCCCCTCTTTTTTACAGCCCCTCCCTCCAGCCACTCCCTTATTCACCCGTGATGTAGGAGGAGCTGCACCAGGAGAACCTCTTCAGGACAGGAAAGAACCCCACTCTTTCTTGCCCCGCTGCCACCGCTCTCTCTCTGGTGCCATGCTTTCTCCAAATGACCACCGAGACTTCAAGTGGTAGTCTCACGAGATTACCGTTTGAAGTCTTGGTGGCCATTTTGGAAAAGCACAGCAGCAAGATTAAGAGTGGCGGCAGCGGGGCCAGAAAGAATGAGGTTCTTTCCTGCCTCCAAAGAGGCCACTTAGACCACCAGGGCGTGCTGCATTCAGCAGGCGGGTGGGCTGCAGAGAGCACAGAAAACGGGCATGGGGATTCAGTAGCAGCATTGGGTGGGGGGGGGGGGGTCGGGTAAGCAGGTGGGGGGACAGCGCAGATTCTGTGCAGAAATATTGAATTCTGTATGACTGGGGAATTCTGTACAAATTCTGCACTCTGCAGTTGTGCAGAATTCAAGCAGGAGTAGAAATTTGTGTTCTCTAAAGAGCAGGTATAAATGTACTGGAACAACCCCCTCATGCTATAACATTGGATACTCAACTTTATGCTTAGTGTACAAAGTTGCATGTGCAATTTATATTGGTTGTTAATTGATGTTAACAGCCAATTGTTGGCTATAATTGGCAGCTATAATTGGCTTTAATTAGTGCTAATTGGTGCCAATTAGCAGTTATGTACATAACTGCCCTTAGTTGCTATTCTATAAGTTGGTCACTTAAATTCCAGAGCATGCAAATTCAAAGGGGCGTGGTCCTGGGAGGGGCATAGGCGTGTCTGGCAGAATTCTATCATTTGCATACCTAATTGCCTATGGTTAGATGCAACCACTTCCACCAGTCTTTGAGATGCATAAGTGCTCGCACCTAAGTTTAGTTGAGTAGATATAGACTTATGCTAGTATTCTACATAATGGCAGTTGCAAGCAAAATTATTGTTATTGAATTCTTGCTCAGTGCACATCATCCTGGCACCATTTATTGAATTTACCCATAAGTGCATAGTTTTTCTGGGATAATTTTGAAAATCCGGCAAAGGCACTATCCTTTTATCCACGTGCACAGTTATAAAACTACCACCCCGTAATTGCTCAAGTTACCTACCCAAGGAGAAGCATTATAGTACCTAATTTAGTATAACATCCTGGTTCAGCTACCCCATAAACGATAAAGTACAGTCATACATTTCAAAAAAGATGTAAAAGTCCTGTAGATTCAGACCTAACAAAGACTGAAAAAGTTTCATGAACATGGATCATCTCTGGTAAATGTCTGAGGGCCCTGTTTACTAAGGTGCAATAGCGTTTTTAGTGTGCGCTATGGGTGTCTTTAGCGTACGCTAACTTTTAGTGCATGCAAACAGTGCGGCTTAGTAAGCAGGGCACTGAAAGTTTGGTGCACAAAAAACTTACAGTTGGAATTATCCAGCCAAATTCATGGTTAGTAACTCCTAGCAGATAAGGGACAGGATTGCCCTCTTCCCCTGGCAGGAACTCTTCAGGGCCCTTACGGAGAAAGACGCCATCCACGACTCCTGGTACAATTAGAACTTTCTAGAGGAAATAAAATTATAAATTCAGTTTCCTAGTCACAATCATCTCTCAGGTCAAGACGTTTG
The DNA here is from genome assembly GCF_901765095.1 of Microcaecilia unicolor. NCBI lineage: Eukaryota > Metazoa > Chordata > Amphibia > Gymnophiona > Siphonopidae > Microcaecilia > Microcaecilia unicolor. Next base: position 325,381,440 of record NC_044035.1, read on the forward strand.
TTCATATGAGGTGGAAAATGCTGCCTGGTTGATCACGGAATGCATGAGCACTACAGGCTTATAGCTGATTTCCATCCTAAAACATGTACTAAAATGTTACAAAATACCCGTGTGCCACCGCACCACGGCAAATGCAATTTTAAGTGGAGACGCAAAGAAAGGCCTTCCGTTTCATGCATGCGTTTGTACAATTGTAAGTTCAATTGACTTGATGGAGAGTTCCACCTACTTTGCTTAGGGTGGGATCCAGAAGCTCCTCCACTGTATTTTTCCTTAAACAGTTCACCATGGCAGCTGAATCTGTTTCTTCACATCCAGAATGGTTTGCAATTGTCTGAAATCAGAGTGATAATAGGGGGAGGGGGGGACAGCACCAGTGGTTTTCAACTAACAAATTGCATTTGGAATTTATGAATAGAATCTCTCTATATAAAAGGCAACCCCAACGTTCTGAAGCCTCCACGGAAGTTGAGGCGCCCGAGATATCCGGTGTGCCCTGGAGTGTCTGCACCGCCCTCGCGTCAAAACGTCATGACGTCGAGGGCGGAGCTATGACACTCGAGGGCCGAAACAGAAATGCCGCAGCGAACAAGGCAAGTAGCTCGGAGGGACGGAGGGAGGGGGCCCCTTGCTAGCGCTCGTTTTATTGCGCTCAGAAACGGGCATTTTTTCCTAGTAAAATAATAAAATAAAAGAATGGCATATTTCCCTGCAATATACCAAGCTGCAAACTGTGCCAACACATTTCACAGGATCCCACAGTGATTCACATGGGAAAAACATTCAGCATAAGGGAATCCTACACATGCTGTTCTTCAAATGTGGTATGTACAGTGGAATCTCTAGACAAATATTTGAGGTGGCACCAGGAGGGCAATAGGTATTGGGGGGGACAAGTCAAAATAAATTTTTTTCACATCGTACCCCTCTTCACCCCCAATACACACTTTTAAATTATTATAATTGATAGTGACTGTCTACAAATTCTTCTGTATGTGTGTGGTCTCTACATAATCTCTACATAAACCCTGAAGGTCCAGTTCTATCATTCATATTTCCCATCAATGGAGCTATTCCTCTTAGAAGTCATCATGCAAAAAATATTCAAATTGTTATCACCTCATAAACAGTGCATGCTCCTTCCACTGCCAGACACTGTTTAAAGCAGATGGGTTTTTGATTGTATGGTAACTCTGAATATTGGATGACCTTGCCACAGAGCCTTTCAGAAAGGCCAGGCACTGCGGAATAACACAGAACCATGCAAAATGACTCTCAAAACCTATATAGGAGAAAACATACCTAACCATAACCATTCTGATCCACCTATGAAGAGACAGTTATAAATATTGCACTGGGCCCTAGAACACCAATATACCCACTACTGGGAAACTGGAACAAGCTGGACTCTTACAGATTCCTACACAGACACTACATGCCAGCAAAATCCTTCACCTCAGTCGCATATGCAGAACATGCATAGACCCTCAACTGATATCAAATAGGGGGCCACAGCATGCAGTCAAAAACTGGAGACCCCCCCCCCCCCCCCCAAGAAAGTCATAATCTATAAGCAGGGAAAATAATGGTAAAAGGAACAGAAATTAATTTTCTTCCATACTCTATTAAATACAAAAATAGAAAAGATGTAAAAGAACAAACACATACCAATTCTTAAAAAGTAGTAACATAACATAACATAGTAGATGACGGCAGAAAAAGACCTGTACGGTCCATCCAGTCTGCCCAACAAGATAACTCATATAAATACAAATCATTTTTGTTTTCTTTTCCACCTTGGTTGTCTAGGCACTTTTCTAATTGGGCTGGTTCTAATCTGATCCACTTTTTTTGTGTTGATCTTCTAAATCCTTTTCCAGGTTTCCCTTTCCATTTTTTTCTCTCTTCTTTCCCTTCCTTCTCTTTAACTGCCTGGGACTGATCTTTTTATTTAATGTTTATTTTTCACTTTTCTCTTCTCTGCTGCTATATCCACCCCTATATTATTTTTACCCCTCATTCTCCCTCTCTCACCTTCTAGTGCAGGGTTTTTCAACCCAGTCTTCAAGACACACCTAGCCAATCAAGTTTTTGGGATACCCACACTGAATATGCATGAAATAGATTTGCAATCTCATGCTTATTCATTATGGGTATCCTGAAAACCTGATCGGTTAGGTGTGTCCTCAGGACTGGGTTGAGAATCCCTGCTCAAGTACTTATTCACCTTCTTTTCACCTCTCATCTCCCTCTCCAGCAATCCCATTGCTCCCTCTGTCTTTTTCCTTCCCCAGTCTGCTAATCCCTCCTCTATCTTTAACGCATTCTCTAGTCCCCCATTTCTACCCTCTCAGCCCTCATCTACCCTCCGCTGCTTCTCATCCCCTCATCAGTCCCAGCTCCAACCCTGCCTTTCCTTTCTTCCCTTATTTCTTACCTTTTTACCCCATTGTCTCTCTGACCATATTAATTCCATTTCCACCCTCACTCAACTTCTTCGTTCTTATCTCCTTCCTCTCTCCTACTGTTCAAATACAGGATAAGTGACCACTAAAAGTACTAATACGAGCAAAAATTAAACTGAAAACTGAGATGCCAGACTCTCTATGCAGTGCAACATCAGGAAAAGAAGAAATGATTTCTTCCTGTACAGTGCAAAATAACACCGGCAGATGTAAATTTCCTAAAACTAACAATTCAATCACTAAACTGAAATTAACATAATTTTTCCTACCTTTGTTGTCTGGTGACTTTTTCTATCATCTTGTTCCCAGTCCCTCTGTGCACTTAACTACTTCTAGGGCCTTCTGTCTAAGTGACATTTCTTTTCTTGCCTCCTTTCTTCTTTACTTCTTGTTCTACATACATTTGTATTGCTGATGTTTCAAGTTCAGCTTTCTTCCATTTTTCTGCCTCCTTCTCAAAACACCTCTTGTTTTCCACCTTTTCCTTTCTCTTCCAACCATGTCTCCCCTCTCCCTTTCCCTCCATTTCCATCCATGTGCAACATGTCCCCCTCTCCTGTTTTGCACTTTTTTGGGATCTTGCCAGGTAGTTGTGACCTGGATTGGCTACTGTCGGAAACAGGATGCTGGGCTTGATGGACCTTTGGTCTTTCCCAGTATGGCAATACTTATGTACTTATGACTCTCCTCTCCCTTCCATCCATGTGCTGAATTTCTCCCCTTCCCTTATCTATAAAGAGCACGTCCCCCTCTCCTCTCCTTTCCATCCATGTGCATGTCCCCTTCTCCTCTCCCTCTCACCCATGTGCAGCATGTCCCCCTCTTCTCTCCTCTCCTCTCCCTTCCCTTCTATCCATGTGCTTCACTTCCCCCTTCTTCCTTCCATCCATGTGCTTCACTTTTCCGTTCTCCTTTCCCTACCATCCTTGAGCAGCATATCCCCCTCTCATGGATGGGAACGAGATGCTACAGACTAGAATCAATTTATACAGACATCATATATTGAACATCACAATGCCAATCAGGATGTCACCTCTGTGGGACCACACTTTACAAAACCAGAACACTGCATCAATGATCTTATGGTGAGAATGCTAAAAGAAAATATTAAGACAATCCAGGAACATAAGTCCTTTGATGTCAAAATGATGAAATGTTTTGACACCTACCAGATAAGACTTAAAGATCTGGGTTGTCTATCCTACTATAAATCATAAAATTATACTGCTTTGATACCTTATCTCCCATCCATCTCTCCCTCCCTGTCTCTCACCCACCCAGTTCTCCCTGTTTCTCATCTAACCCACCCCACCCTCTTTCTGTGAGACTGTCATTGCAATGCTTTCATGTTTCACTTATATATTCTGATATTTCTGATCTGACGAAAGCATTACGTTTGAAAGCTAATCAAAAAAATATTACGTTAGTCCAATATAAAAGGTATCGTCTTATTTTCTTTTCTGTTTACCTTTAAAAATGAACTAGCATGGCTACCACACCACTTTACTCATGAATTAAAAAAAAAATGCTGGGCCAGCCCAAAATTATCTGAAGGCCCAGGCAAACCTTCAGCTATGTGCCTCTTGCCCTCAGAGGGGCCTAGAAAGGAAGATCCACCTGAGAGGATGCCTCACAGCTCTAGTGTGGGAGCAGGGGAGGAGGGTTTCCTCACTTAAAACTGGCCAGCTGGTTATCCCAAGAAAAAAGAATGCAATATATATTGCCAGGCTATACAATAAATGAAAACTTTGCAATTGCAAGTTATTCAGATCCAGAGCTGACTCCTGGTGACCACACAATGAGCGATGCCCCCGCCTTCATTTTTATGCTGGCAAAATTGTAGCAGTTAATTATGTTGCCTAGGATTCTAATATAAAAAAGTATTGACTCTTGGCTATGCACACTGGACTGTCATACTGTTAACTTTAACCATATATTCTCCATTTCCATTACTCTCCTGCCCCCAAATAATGGGTACAGAACAGAACTAGGACATTTCCTTCTAGAATTCACCATACAAAAAAAAATGCTTGACTGTGGTTTCATCTCAGTAACAGCAACATAAACCCTCTCCAGTACCAGGCATATTATGAAGTAATGCAAGAATCCAACAAAAGTCACTCAGGGCCAGAACTTATACAAGAAGCCTACCCCCAAAAGTGGGCAGCACTGTAAATACTGCAGTGGGCTCTAGACAGCAATGTTGGCTGGTTGGCTGGAGTCCATCTGGTAATTTGAACTACGTACTGTCCTGTATAGGTCAATCAGCAGTCAGGCCCAAAGTGACATGAAGGAAGACATGATCCAATGTAGAGTTGCTCTCCTCATCTATCGAATTCTGTACAGGAGGAGAATTCTGTACAAATTGTGCATCGTGCAGAATTCCCACAGCCAGGAGTAAAACTGACCATCAAGGACAAAGAGATAAAAAATTTCCAGGGTAGTTAAGAAATCAAAGTGTAAAGGTTGTGGGATGAAAAGGAGAAGATCATACACGGAATATTTTTTTGAAAGATTTTTTCTGTGGTAATGAAGTAGTTAACCAGGAAAAATCAGGGGCTGAAAATTGCCTAGCTCCTCTGTAGCTAAAAATACCTATGGCACTAAGGATCATGGGTTGGGGGAGAAGCCAGGTACTTCTGTAACCATGGACTTTGCAGCTCTTTAATGAAAGTCCTAACACTTAGGAGCAGGGGCGTAGCCAGACACCCAATTTTGGGTGGGCCTGGGCCCAAGATGGGTGGGCAGAAGAACCCCACCCCATCCCATAGGTGATTTGGTCTCTCCTTTCGCCTGCATGCCATATGGTCTCTCAAATATCCCTCCTCTCCTGCACACCTTTTAAATTTCAGATTTTCACCGGCAGTGAGGAGCAACTAATACACACTACTCATGTAGGCCCCACAACCTTCCCACTGATGCAGCTTCCTGTTTCCGCATAGGTGGGAATATGTCAGAGGGAAGTCTGTGGGGCCGGTGTAAGCAGTATGTATCAGTCGCTGTTTCCTGCAGGCGAAGATCTGCTATTTATAAGGTATGCAGGAGGGACAGTTGTTGGGAGTTTTCAGCTTGGGAATCTCTGCCGGCCACATCATAGGTGTGCTGCTACTAGTTGGCCCTGAGCTCAAAGTGGGTGGGCCTGGGCCCACCCAAGCCCACCCTTGGCTACGCCACTGCTTAGGAGTCTGATTAAACAGCTGCAAAGTTCATGGTTATAGAAGTACCTGCAGATCCTCTGTGCTGTTTCCTTTGAAGTTTCAAAGGGAAAAGTCACAGGTTCCTTTTGAAAATTTGTCAGCAGGCCTGTGGATACAAAGCTCTCTATAACTTTAGGATCTAAAATATCCCCCATAAAGGGAAAAGTGGAAACAAGTTAATCACACCAAGAAAACTCTTACATTTGAAATGTGAGCTATTGCTTCAGGATGGGAAATGATAAAACCAGGAAGATATGCAACGCCACTCTCAGAAATAGCTTTGTGAAACAAACCCTTGGATAAAGGAGACAGAATCTGGGGGTGAAAAAAAAGTTAAACGTTATAATGAGCTCTATCTAGAAAGTACAATAATCATGATACAGGGTCATTCATACATACAGTTCATTTTGAAACATGTATTGTGATTATTCGTGGAGTTTGAAATCTCTGGTGAGTACACTCAATAATAGTTAAGGAATAAACATGAAAAATAAATACTAAAAATACACAAAGCTACATAAGTACATAAGTACATAAGTATTGCCACACTGGGACAGACCAAAGGTCCATCAAGCCCAGCATCCTGTTTCCAACAGTGGCCAATCCAGGTCACAAATACCTGGCAAGATCCCAAAAATGTTCAATACATTTTATGCTGCTTATCCCAGAAATAAGGAGTGGATTTTCCCCAAGTCATTTTAATAATGGTCTATTGACTTTTCCATTGGAAAGCCACTGAAAACTTTTTAATCCCCACTAAGCTAACCGCCTTTACCCTATTCTCTGGCAACGAATTCCATAGTTTAATTACACATTGAGTGAAGAAACATTTTCTCCGATTCATTTTAAATGTACTACTTTGATTCATTTTAAATTTACTACTTTGTAGCTTCATCGCATGCCCTCTAGTCCTAGTATTTTTGGAAAGAGTAAAACAAAGTACATATAAGTACATAAGTAGTGCCATACTGGGAAAGACCAAAGGTCCATCTAGCCCAGCATCCTGTCACCGACAGTGGCCAATCCAGGTCAAGGGCACCTGGCACGCTCCCCAAACGTAAAAACATTCCAGACAAGTTATACCTAAAAATGCGGAATTTTTCCAAGTCCATTTAATAGCGGTCTATGGACTTGTCCTTTAGGAATCTATCTAACCCCTTTTTAAACTCCGTCAAGCTAACCGCCCGTACCACGTTCTCCGGCAATGAATTCCAGCTACATTAAAAAAAAAATCCGACGCAAAAAAATAAAAAAATCTTGTATGCCACTGATCAAAATCCTCTTGAAAAACGATGCACCTGTAAGCAAGGCTATTGAAAGCCCTGAGCTAGTGATTTCCAATGCATCATACCGTTGGCTATGGGCAGAAATAATTTTCAACATAGCTAAAATGGCAGGCATGTCATTAGAGAGGGACTGCCACACTCCCAGAACAGCTGGGACAATTGGAGGTAGACTACTCTCTCATATATAACCATTGGAGCGGGGGAGGGTCTCCCTCCACTGGTTGGGGTACCATTTAGCCCCACAATGTTCCTGCATGTAAGGTTCCTTTGTCTTAAAATTAATTTCCCTAGCACAAATAAAACAGTCTGATTGTGCTTACCCCAAGTTATTCTACTAGGGAGTAATGAGATCTTGTAGAACCTACCAGGACGTTTTTGAGAGAGGCATAGGAGTGGCAAGCTGGAGTGGTCAGAAGGAAGTACGCAAATTCAAAGGACCCCATTCATAACTCAACATCCCTAGACATACCCTTCAGCTGGACACAGTCCTAAACCTCAATATCCGGACCTTAGAATGCCCCTGAACATTTTGAAACTGAACTGGTGGATGGCCTTTTTTCCTGTACCCTACTATACAGGCATCCATCTTTGCTTTGATGTTAGGCCGGTGATAGGACAGGGGATTGAAGAGCTGTGGCAGTAATTTCAATAGATGAACTTTGAGATAGGTAGAAGGGGGTTCAGATTTGGAGGATCATTCATTTTAGATCAGTGCTTGAAGGAAAGGAGGAAATTGCTGGATTAGGGATGGGTTCTAAAAGAGAGTGGACTTATCCAGGTGGTACTTATTTTTGGCTAATCTAAGGTACTAATTTTTTTTTAAGTTGAACATCCTGAATTGGATAGGTTTTCTGTGGTAACTGGTTAGGATACAGAAATTAGTGAAGTCATTAAATGGGTCTTTTTGTTTTCCCTCCCTGGACTTCTTTTTATAATTTGAAGTCAGAAGCATTTTTTGATTGCCTGGGGGAACTATTTAATGCTTCTTTGCAACAAGGATTTTATTCCCCAGTTAAAAGCAGCTTTGGTTGTGCCTGTGCTGAAGAATGAAGGTAGTGATAGACATAGGAGCCGGCTCTGAGGGGGCTGTGGGTGCTTGAGCACCCCCAGTATTGAGAAAATGCCTTGTATATGTCCAGGGATGAATTATTCCACTGTCTCATTGTTCTTCTCAATTGATTGATTCCTTAATGATTTTGATTTCATCTCGTCAACTCTTCACAATGTAATCCATAACCTGAATTGTAACAAATTGTATTTCCACTATTCATAATGTATTGTAAGCCACACTGAGCCCGCAAAAAGGTGGGAAAAGTGGGATACAATGCAATAAATAAATAAATAATAAATTATTTCCACTGTGCTTAGCACCCCCAATAATTTTGAAAAGTTGGCTCCCATGGTGATAGAAGTGTATTATCACTCAATTTACAATCTACCAACATTAGCTAAAGTAAGAGAGAAAGAAGCAAATGCTCCTAGGTCAATATTTAGAGGACAACAGGCTTCTAGATTCAGCACAAGCAGGTTTTGAGCCTGAAACTTTGCTGGTGATGCTGCTAGATTGGTTCTATTATCTGTGCAAGAAAATTCTTGTATTGCTTTTATCCTAAGAGCTTTGGGGGTCTTTTGCAAAGGTGCAGTAGCATTTTATCACGCACTAATGACTGGCATGTGTAAAACACTAGACCCCCCCCCCTTAGGAATATATGAGCGTCTCTAGTGTTTAGCGAATGCTTATTTTTAGCACGTGCTAAAAATGCTAGCATGCCTTTGTAAAAGGACCCCTTTGTGTTTTGCCATTCAAATGTAAGCATCGCTTCTGTTTCATATGGATCAAGAGTTCTGAAAGGTTTTGTGATGTCCGTGAGCCATGTGCAAGGTTATAACGAGCCACATGATGCTCCCAACCTTAGGCAAAGCAACGGTAATTTATGAGGTGAAATATAATCAGTGCAACAGAAAAATGAAGGTGGCCAGGAGAGAAGGAAGAACATCAAGGTTGTCACCAAGGCAAAACTTTATGTAGAAATGAACCAAAATGGCCACTTTTCAGCAGAAATCCTGTATCCGGAGTCATTAAAGATTTCCTCCCCTCTATAAGTTATATGTCAACACCTCCTCAGGATTGAAAGCAACTGAGCTCTGGTTAACTTATTTCGTTTTGCTTCTAAGATAATGCCTAACAATTCTTTGATGATTCACACTACAGTTCATTAAAATCTCTTAACACTTACCAGTGCAGAAACACTCAGTCCACCCACAGATTGTCCAAATATAGTCACTGAATCCGGATCACCTCCAAAGTGTTCAATATTTTCCTGAATCCAATGTAAAGCTGCAACTTGGTCCAGAAATCCCCAGTTGCCGTGGGCATGTTCATTCCCAGTGCTGTAGCAGAATGAGGAAGGAAATACTCCAAGTGAGACCATCAAACATGCCAAAATTAATTGGGACATATATGACAAAGAGGGGCATTTGATATGACTTCTAAATCTGATTTTGGATGTTTTGTGGAAAATGTCCAAAAATCCCAGTAGTGAACATGGCCATTTTCAAACCAGAAAAACATCCAACTTTTTGTTTAGAAAATGGCCATTTGCAGGATGTTTTTGTGCTCAGTGCGTCTTTTAGGACCATTTTTGAAAAAAACACATCAAAAGGAAAAATGCATAAAAACAACCCATTGGGTTGTAGGAGGAGCCAGCATTCTTAGTAGACTGGCCACACAGACATGCCAAGCAGAGCAGTGATGTATCCTAGGGGGTACTGCAGTGGACTTCACATGAAAGATCCTAGGTATACATCTCACCATTACCCCTTTATATTGTATGGTGAGCCCTCCAAAACCCACCAAAAACCTACTGTATCCAACTGTACACCACTACAATAGCCCTTATATCTGCATATATAGGTACAGTAGTTTTTTGGTGAGTTTTGGAGGTCTCACATATTCCACCACAAGTCTACCAGTTAGCGTGGGATATAGGCCTGTGTCCCCTTCTCTACAATGCACTGAACCGAACGCTAGGCCACTCCAGGGACCTGCTTGCTGCTCTAATAGGAGAGGTCATACCATCTAAAGTTGTCATAGAGGCTGGTATGTACTGTTTCTTTCACATCTTTGGGGGGGGGGGGGGGGGGGGGGGGTCACGCTTTAATCCCTCTAATGGTCTTTTCATTATTTAGGTCATCTTTTTGTGACTTAGTCGAGATTGAAACAGGTCTAGACTAAAATGTCTAACTTGTAGCCCTGAATGTTTTTGCTTTGTTCCATTATGGCAGAAAAATGCCCTGTTTTGGAAATGCCCAGATCCTGTACCCTTGTGATTTGCACACACTGCAGAGAAAAATGACTCAAATCTAAAATTTGAAAATTGCGATTTGGATGTTTTTTTCAGAGAAAAATGTCCAAATGCTACTTTATGCTGTTTTTGAGATGCTTTTCTTTTTTGAAAATGAGCCTCCAAATGCTGAGGTTGTACACTACAGCTTCAAATATTCAAAGCTGATGATCAACATTATTTTAATTCATTTCAAAGTGTTTTTACATAGGCTAGGTAAAATATAAAAATATAAGATATCTTACCTAAAAAATCCCAGGATCCCTAGTCTGTACTGAATTGACACCATTACCACGTTTTCAAAGGCAGATAATGCAGAGCCATCATATATTGACGCCCCACCAGACACTAAACCTCCTCCATGGATCCACATCATGACCTGAGTGCAGTAGATGCAAGGATTCAAATCACAAGCCATATTCTTCATTCATTAGCTCATTCTGGGTCCTGCCCTTGCGCATACAAAACTATGCATTGTATAAGGAAGGGAAGGACAAATATGCTTGAGTCTAGGTCAGTGCTTCTCAACCCAGTCTTCAGGGCACATCCACCCAGTTGGGTTTTCTGGATATCCACATGAGATCATTGGAGCCGACTCTGTGGGTGCTGTGGGTGCTTGAGCACCCCAATATTGAGAAAATTCCTTGTATGTGTCCAGGGAGGGGTTATTTTCATTGGGCTTAGCACCCCCAATAATTTTGAAAAGCTGGCACCTATGCATGAGATAGATTTTCAGGCACTGCCTCCTTAGTATGCAGAACTCTCATGCATATTCATTGTGGATATCTTAAACTTAACTGTGCCCCAAGAACTAGGTAGAGAAGTACTGGTCTAGATATTTGACATACTGGATCACAGTTGGAAAAAATAATATAATCTGGAACCAAAAGCAATAAAATCTTGATCATATTTTTATTTGGGGGGGGGGGGGCTTGCTCATGGATTACAAATGGGGGATACATTTTGAATGAGGCTTACAACCCTTCTGCCCTATAAGAGGTCAAATGGGACCTATGAAGTACAAAACTTAATGTTTATACTAAAGTCATGTAACACAAAAAAACAGTGTATAAACTGTACATGTTTATAACATAGTAACATAGTAGATGACGGCAGAAAAAGACCTGCACGGTCCATCCAGTCTGCCCAACAAGATAACTCATATTTGCTGCTTTTTGTGTATACCCTACTTTGATTTGTACCTGTGCTCCTCAGGGCACAGACCGTATAAGTCTGCCCAGCACTATCCCCGCCTCCCAACCACCAGCCCCTCCTCCCAACCACCGGCTCTGGCACAGACCGTATAAGTCTGCCCAGCACTATCCCCGCCTCCCAACCACCAGCCCCGGGAAGGAATGTAATTTGCAACGTAGGGGCCCTGTTTACTATGGTGCGCTAACATTTTTAGTGCATGCTAAAATTAGCACACGCTAAACATTAGAGTCACCCATATGCTTCTATGGTGGTAAATGGAATCCGCTCGGAGGAAAGGAAGGTGAGCAGTGGAGTTCCTCAGGGGTCGGTATCTATAAAAGATATTTTAATATGTATTTTTAAGATTTATTTCAATATGTATTTTTACAGATATTCTAAGTTCTCCTGAAGATGCCAAACAATGGGCGAAACACGATCGGTGTTGAGAACGAAAATAAAAACATGTAATTCAGCTCTCCAAGTTGAAAATTAGTCACAGAAATAGTTCAAATGCTCTCCTGTTTCTGCCCTCAGTTCCGACAACCAGCCCTGTATGCAAGACTTAACATTTATAGAGGTTTGTAGAAGAGGACATGCATGCTCAGATTAGAGTGTGATATTCACTATTTGTCAAGTAGATGAGGGTCACTTTGTCAAAATTTCATTGTGAGAGAAGGGATCAACATCGGAACGTTTGGGAAGCTTGCCAGGTGCCCTTGGCCTGGATTGGCTGCTGTCATGGACAGGATGCTGGGCTCAATGGTCCCTTGGTCTTTTCCCAGTGTGGCATTACTTATATACTTATGGCCAATGTCCAACAATGGGGTCAGCCAAGCTGCTCAGACATACTTTATGCAACAAGTATAACTAAAACTAAGTCAGTTTCCTTGCACTTTCTCCCATTGTCCTTTGATGCAATTATCTTTCATCTTTAGATTTAAATTCACCTATCCTTAACCATTCAAATGTCAGGTTTTGATCCACATGTGGTTTCTGAAGTAACTATTTCTTGACTTATCTGTGCTTTACTCAGTTGCTTTTCCTCATTTACTGGTCTAATTCCAGCCAATATTCAAAGTGAGTTAACCGTCTGGGAACAGCTGCCGACCGGTGAACTCGTTTGTTCGTGGTTATCCAGTCATTTTCAGCAGCACTTAACTGGTGAGTGCCTCCGAAAATGACCGGTTAGCACCGAACTTCAAGCCGGCTATGTCGGGGGTGTTCCAGGGGCGCAGTCCGGTTACGTCCTAATATTCAGACATAATTGGCCAGGTTTAGCGGATAAATAAGACTGCAGAAATAGCTGCCCTATCTTTATCCACTAACCCATACGTCTGAATATTAACTTTCTGGTTTTAGTGCTGGCGGTGGACAAAAAAAAACACTATTCACCTCCGACTGAATATTGAGGAGATTCACGCACATACCAGTTGACTCATCTTTCCCATCCCTGTGTGCATGTGCGTCAATGTGACCACGCAGTCACATGCGATCCAGCGGAGCTTCACTGGGCCTTTTCTCTACCTGCAGTAGCAGCAAAACCTCCCGATGGTGCACCTTTGCTCCAGCTCAGTCCCAAACGGCTGCATTCATCAGGTGAGCAGCAAACAGTGCCCCTGGGAGCTTCTCCTATCACCTTGACTACATGTTTTCATGTCGTGGTGGCCAACTTTCAGAGAACGTTGTACTCACATAATACACATTGAAAACAGTGAATCCAGTGTGTGTTGCTGTTTGTCTACTATGGAGCACTCTGAGGAAACCCAGTGTAAATATGACCTTACATTTGTAAGACACCCCCCCCCCCCCGTCCTTCTCTCAGGGTCGCCCAAATCGGCATAATCGAAAGTCAATTTTGGGCATCCTCAACTGCTTCCCGTTGCGGGGATGACCAAAGTTCACGGGGGCATGTTGGCACCATAGCGAAGGCGGGACTGGGGCGTGATTAAGAGATGGGCGTCCTCGGCTGATAATGGAAAAAAGAAGGGTGTCCCTGACCAGCACTTGGCTGGCTTTACTTGGTCCATTTTTTCTTGCAACCAAGCCGTGAAAAGGTGCCTGAACTGACCAGATGACCACCGGAGGGTATTGGGGATGTCCTCCCCTTACTCCCCCAGTGGTCACCAACCCCCTCCCACCCTAAAAAAAAACTTAAATTTTTTTTTTGCCAGCCTCTATGCCAGCCTCAAATGTCATACCCAGCTCCATGACAGCGGTATGTAGGTCACTGGAGCAGTTTTAGTGGGTGCAGTGCACTTCAGGCAGATGGATCCAGGCCCCCCCCCCCCCCACCTGTTACACTTGTGGTAGTAAATGTGAGCCCTCCAAAATCCACCCAAAACCCACTGTACCCACATATGTAGGTGCCCCCATTCACCCCTTAGAGCTATGGTAGTGTTGTACAGTTGTGGGGAATGGGTTTGGGGGGGGGGTTAGGGGGCTCAGCACCCAAGGTAAGGGAGCTATGCACCTGGGAGCAATTTGTGAAGTCCACTGCAGTGCCCCCTAGGGTGCCTGGTTGGTGTCCTGGCATATGAGGGGGACCAGTGCACTATGAATTTTGGCTCCTCCCATGACCAAAGGGCTTGGATTTGGTAGTTTTTGAGATGGGCGTCCTCGGTTTCCATTATGGCTGAAAACCGAGGACGACCATCTCTAAGGTCGATCATCTCAACATTTAGGTTGACCACCTCTAAGGTCGACCTAAATGTTGAGATTTGGGCGTCCCCAACCATATTATCGAAACGAAAGTTGGACGCCCATCTTGTTTCGATAATACGGGTTTCCCCACCCCTTCACGGGGGCCATCCTGCGAGGACGCCCTCATGAAAACTTGGGCGCCCCGTTCGATTATGCCCCTCCACGTTTCCAAGGTTAAAGGCTAGGAGGGGTGCCAGATAGGAAAGGATAGTCAAAAAGGTAAAATTAACACCAATTCTCTCTCTCTCTTTTTTGGTCTTTGCCTAGCTTCTCTGATTTCTGCAGCAGCTGTCTATAGTACAAATGACTTGCTTTCTAAGCTAAGTGAAAAGGAATACCAACAGAAAAGTGCTTCTCAAATGCTGTATGATATTATTTTGTATATTTTTAATTGCTTTTCAATATTGGCCTCTTTGCAACTACTTCTAGTATAGTCAGGTTGGGTACGTACTAAGGAGGTTCTTTAATTTATATTCCATTAAAGAGTTACAGAAAGGTTGGACAAATTATGCAAGAAATGACAAAAAACAGGTTTAGCTTCTACTTGTTCCAAAAACTGACATAAAGTATAGACATGAAATTGGCCTGTTAATCTCACACCTGTTAAGCTCCCAAATCCTCCCTCTGCTTTTGTGTTTCTTCACTAAGGGGCCCTTTTATTTAGCTATGGTAAAAAGTGGCCTGTGCTAGTTTTGGTGTGTGAAATTGACACACCCTGGGTCATTTTTTGCCACAGCGGGAAAAGGCCTTTTTTTAAAATGGGGGCAGTGAATGGCTGTGTGATAATAGAAAAATTAGTGCATAGCTATTTATTGCCTGAGCCCTTTCTGCCACCTATTTAGAAGATGGTAAGGGCTCACGCAGTACTCGTGCGGTAATCAGGCAGCACACGGCAGTGTGGCCGTGCTGCCGATTAATGCCTGGAGCCCCCCCCCCCCCAAACACACACAATTATTTTCTATGACGGGAAACTGCGTGTGCCAACTTCAGAGCTACTGCCAGGTGCCCATGTTACCCCAGCGGTAGGGTCGATTTGGCGTGCAGTAGCCCTAATCATTTCACACAACGATCATATAACCAGGCACTTATGTAACTTCCCTTTCAGCTGTTCCACCAAAGCTGCCAGATGGAAGCTCATTATGCCTTTGACTGGATCAAGAAAGGGGATAAAAGTCTTTTCTGATATTTAGGGTACACTTTGCTAAATGCTAAGGAACCCATAGGTAAAAAAAAAAAAAGGGCTTCTTAGCATCTACGCACATCCACAAATCGCATCAAATTGTACTACCGCTCGGCTATCACGTGCCCTGGGCAGTAATTCCAATTTTGGCACGCACCCAAAACACACAGTAGAAAATATTTTCTATTTTCTACTGCGGGGCCCTTACCCAGCGGTAATTGGCAGTTGGTGAGCCCGGTTAGCGCCAGTGGTGTAGCCAAGGGTGGGCCCGGGGTGGGCCCTGGCCTACCCGCTGTATTCAGGCCCACCCATTAGCAGCACACCTATGATGTGGCTGGCAGGGATCCCCAAGCCCCACCAGCCGAAAACTCACAACTGTCCTTCCTGCATACCTTGTAAATAGCAGATCTTTGCCTGCAGCAAGCAGAGACTGATACATGCTGCTCGCACTGGCCCCATAGCCTTCCCTCTGATGTATTCCTGCCTATGCGGTAACAGGAAGGTGCATCAGTGGGAAGGCTGTGGGGCCAACATGAGCAGTGTTGCTGCTCGCTGCTGGTGAAAATCTGCTATTTAAAAGGTATGCGGGGAGGGGGGATGTTTGAGAGACCCTATGGCATGCAGGCAAGAGAGGGAGAGATCAAATCACTTGTGGGACAGTGCGGAGTTCTGCCCACCCATCTTGGGCCCAGGCCCACCCAAAAATTGGGTGTCTGGCTACGCCCCTGGTTAGCACATGAGACCTTTCTACTAAGTCAATGGATGGCATTAAGGTTGCAGGTTGAAAATGGACGCACGCTGGTTTTCATTTTGCCGCACATCCATTTTCCGGCACATTAAAAAATCCTCTTTTTTTCCAGGCATGCTCAGGAAATGGACCAGCACGCATCCAAAACACGCATCTACATCAGCGCAGGCCACTTTTGGGTGTGCCTTAGTAAAAGGGCCCCCTAAGTTTTAGTAAAAGAGTCCTATAGTAATAATAAAAAAAATAATCCAATAGTTTTGCTTACTGGTAACTTTGACTTCTTGTTGCGCTGTGCAGGTGTGTAAACATTTAAGAGCAAGCAATCTTCTGACACCAAAAAGGGAGGAAAATTTGCTTTTATAGCTTTTGCAAATATTTCTAAGCTGTCCAGTATCTGCAGGCACCTTTCAAAAAAGAACAGAAAAGAATGCATTGTTAGCCAATCAGTTGCTAAAAAGCAAAAAAATTCAGCCAATTAAAATGAAGCACTACTAGTCTAAATGTTAGCCCTACCTTGCTTGGATTACTGTAACATTCTATTTCTTGGTATTAAGTGTCAATATCAGAAAAAAACACATCATACATAATACAGCTGCAAGACTAATATACAGATTGAATAGATATATGAGTGTTTCAACTCATTTAAACAAACTTACTTCACTGGCTTCCCATAGCAGAAAGGCTCAGGCTCAAAGCTGCTTGTTTAGTTTTTCAAATCAGGGCTTCAGCTCTGAACTGCTGACTAAGACTGCTTCGCTATATCTGGTCCAGTCTAACAGGCTAGCATCACCATTTCAAAAGGCAATTCGAAATCAGAAGATTTTCAGCTCTCTATTCTCCGTACTTGCAGTCAAAATAAGGAACTCTCTACCCATTCCTATCAGAACAGAAAACAGCTACCTCAACTTTAGGAAGAGGATAAAAACCTTTCTCTTCTCAAAGGCTGCATCATAATAATCCATAATGACTTCTACTTCCTAGTATCATAAGAACATAAGAGTAGCCATACTGGGTCAGACCAATGGTCTATCTAGCCCAGTATCCTGTTTTCCACACAGTGGCCAAGCCAGGTCACAAGTAAATGGCAGAACCCCCAAATCGTGGCAACATTTCATATAACAAATCCCAGGGCAAGCAGTTGCTTCCCATGTCTGTCTCAATAATAGACTATGGACTTTTCATCCAGGAATTTGTCCAAACCTTTTTAAAACCCAGATACACTAACCGCAGTTACCACATCCTCCGGCAACATTCGTTGAGTGAAAACATATTTCCTCCTATTTGTTTTAAAAGTATTTCCATGCAACTTCCTTGAGTGTCCTCTAGTCTTTGTACTAAGGAGGAAAGGTCCCACTGAACTTTCTTTCTAAAAAGTTCCGAGAGAAGAGGACATTTCTCTGGTAAGTGAACACTATTTTGCTTTGTGCTTTAAAGATTGGGGTTTAAAGGAGGAATTGTAGGTTAGTGATAGGCAAAATAAAAATATAAAAAGCAAATTTTATCAACTAATCTCCATAGTCTTTTCCACTTAGTTTTAAAAACTTTGTACCACAGCATTAACAGATAGAATCTAGCAGGCACTGCAGGATCTAGTTTAGTCTTCCCGCCCACCCCTAGGATAACTCTTCATTTATACTTATGTAATTAGGGTAACAAGCAAGGAGTGCTCTTACAGAGTTTTAAATACATTTCATTACCATCTAAGAAGGAAACACTAAATAAATCATACAATATACCATATAAACTAAAAGACACTTTTATATTAGGCTAATATCCTTAATACTGTAGCAAGTTTTAAATTATTGAAAAACTCAAAAACACTAAGATGGAGTCAGCAGTCCAGCAGTGTGAGGGATGCTATCCAGTCTTTTGCATTGAGTGTCACATGTATGATTATCTCACAGTTGGTGAGATGTCATACGTGTGTGACCGATGCAAAGAGCTCCTAGCTCTCAGAGAACATGTCCATTCTCTTGAGGCTAGAGTAGCAGACTTGTTGGAGCTGAGGGAGACAGAGAGGTACATAGAGGAGACCTACAGGGATGTTGTAGAGAGGTCCCACCTCCAGTCTGGTAGCCCCTGTGCTACCTTGGAGGAGGGAGGTCTTCTAGAAGGAGAGCATCACCCTGGTGAAGTAGGAAGTACTCCTGTAGCCAGGACCTGCCCACCAGGGGATGTACTATCCTCTCGCACCGAGGATATGTCTCCAAGTGCTTCCAGGGAGGGAAAGGTTAGGACAGCTGTTGTAGTTGGTGATTCGATCATTAGGCATATAGATAGCTGGGTGGCTGGTGGATGTGAGGATTGCCTGGTGACTTGCCTGCCTGGTGCAAAGGATTTTAGATAGTGCTGGGGAGGAGCCGGCTGTCTTGGTACGTGTGGGTACCAATGACATAGGAAAATGTGGGAGAGAGGTTCTGGAAGCCAAATTTAGATTCTTAGGTAGAAAGCTCAAATCCAGATCCTCTAGGGTAGCATTTTCTGAAATGCTACCCATTCCACTCGCAGGGTCCAAGAGACAGGCAGAGCGCCGGAATCTCAATGCGTGGATGAGACAATGGTGCAGGGAGGAGGGTTTGTTAGGAACTGGGCAACATTCTGGGGAAGGGAGAGCCTATTCCGAAAGGATGGGCTCCATCTTAACCAGGGTAGGACCAGGCTGCTGCCATCGGCATTTAAAAAGGAGTTAGAGCAGCTTTTAAACTAGAAACGAGGGGAAGACTGACAGTCACTCAAAAGCGCATGGTTCGGAATAAGGTATCTTTCAAAGATATCACCAAAACAGGGAAGATAGGGTATCCTGATAGTGAGGTTGCAAAAGAAACCATAGCAGATCAGGTGTCCTTAAATAAAAATAAAAATCAGACAAAAGATTGCAAATTAATACTGTCAAGTACTAAGCATGATGTAAATAATAACAACAAACAGTTTGAAATGTCTATATGCGAATGCCAGGAGCCTAAAAAATAAAGATGGGAGAGTTAGAATATATTGCACTAAATGAAAAATTAGATATAATAGGCATCTCTGAGACTTGGTGGAAGGAGGATAACCAGCAGGACACTATCATACTGGGGTACAAATTATATCATAGTGATAGGGTAGATCGAATTGGTGGAGGGGTAGCATTGTATATTAAAGAGAGCCTTGAATCAAATAGATTGAAAATTCTGCAGGAAACAAAACACTTCTTGGAATCACTGTGGATTGAAATTCCATGTGTAAAGGGGAAAAGGATAGTGATAGGTGTGTACTACCGTCCGCCTGGCCAGGATGAACAGACAGATGCAGAAATGTTAAAGGAAATTAGGGACGCAAACAAACTGGGCAACACAATATTAATGGGCGATTTCAATTACCCCGATATTGAGTGGGTAAATGTAACATCAGGGCACGCTAGGGAGGTAAAATTCCTTGATGAAATCAAGGACAGCTTTATGGAACAGCTGGTACAGGAGCTGATGAGAGAAGGAAAAATTCTAGACCTAATCCTTAGTGGAGCGCATGATCTGGTGTGGGAGGTAGTGGTGCTGGGGCCGCTTGATAACAGTGATCATAATATGATCAGATTTGATATTAACTTTGAAGTAAGTATACATAGGAAATCAAATACGTTAGCGTTTAACTTTAAAAAAGGAGAGTACAATAAAATGAGAAGAACGTATGAAAAAAAAACTTAGAGGAGTGGCTGCGAGGGTCAAAAATTTACATCATTCGTGGATGCTGTTCAAAAACACCATCCTGGAAGCCCAGGCCAAATATATTCCGCGTATTAAAAAAGGAGGACGGAAGACCAAACGACAGCCGGCGTGGTTAAAAAGTGAGGAGAAGGAAGCTATAAGAGCTAAAAGAAAATCCTTCAGAAAATGGAAGAAGGAACCGACTGAAAATAATAAGAAACAGCATAAGGAATGTCAAGTCAAATGCAAAGCGCTGATAAGGAAGGCTAAGAAGGACTTAGAAAAAAAGATTGCGTTGTGAAAATGTTTCTTCACTCAACGTGTAATTAAACTCTGGAATTCATTGCCAGAGAATGTGGTAAAGGCGGTTAGCTTAGCGGAGTTTAAAAAAGGTTTGGATGGCTTCCTAAAGGAAAAGTCCATAGACCATTATTAAATGGACTTGGGGAAAATCCACTGTTTCTGGGATAAGCAGTATAAAATGTTTTGTACTTTTTTGGGATATTGCCAGGTATTTGTGACCTGGATTGGCCACTGTTGGAAACAGGATGTTGGGCTTGATGGACCTTTGGTCTTTCCCAGTATGGTAATACTTATGTACTTATGTACTTTTGGAATGAGTAAAAAACCGATTTACTTCTACTCGTTCTACACCACTCAGGATTTTGTAGACCTCAATCATATCTCCCCTTATCTTTTCCAAGCTAAAGAGCCCTGATCTCTTTAGCCTTTAATGTGTTTAGTCTCACGCATTACACCAATGGTCTCTAATGTTTCTCATACTTCACACTAACACTATCTGCTTTTGTCTCACCTAGAATGTAAACCTCACTAAGGGGATGTTAGCGGCATAAAAGAATTTAATTGAATTGGAAAAGCACAGGTTTTTATCTGTAGCAAGGAAAGATCAACTGGCTCATAAAGTTGATGCCAAATTTAAACAAACATAAAATACAAACCAATCACATGGAACACAAACTTTCAATAAATGTACAGAAAACTCTGTCATTGAAATAAATAAAAAAGACTGCAAGGTGGGATTTTTAAAAATTATTATTCACATAGTGGTACAAATATGAACTTCTTGACAATGCAGAAGTCTAACATTACAGAAATAAGGAGAGTCAAAGAAAAAAGAAAATTGAGATATTACAGTCTGAGTCTAGTGAAAAATGGTAAATTAGTAAACTGAGTTGATCACCATGGAGTCCTTTCACTAAGCCATGGTAAAAAGCGGCCTGCAGTAGGTACGTGTTTTGGGCACACAGTGGGCCTTTTTTTTTTTTTACCGCAGCTGAGAAAAAGGGCTTTTTTTTAATGGGCCAGGAAATGGACGTGCACTGAATCTAGATTGAAAGCCCACCTCTTTAACATTGCTTTTGACTTGTAACCACTTGTAACCACTCGCCTCCACCTACACTCCTCTCCTCTTTCCTTTACACATTAATTGATTTGCTTGCTTTATTTTGTCTATTAGTTTGTAAGCTCTTTGAGCAGGGACTGTCTTTCTTCTATGTTTGTGCAGCGCTGCGTACGCTTTGTAGCGCTATAAAAATGCTAAATAGTAGTAGTAGTAGTAGTAGCCTTGATCACCACCCATTGACCTACCTTCACTCTATACAAATGTATAATACTGATCAGTGATAAACTAATAAAATATAGTATAGAAAAGTCTTACATTGGGGGGAAGGTAGTAGCATCTTTAATGCCGTTCCAGGGCTCAGCAGGCTGAGGGGGAGAAAATCTCAATGGCCCAACTGGTGGTTTTGCGAATGGAATTTCGAGATAAGCCTCAACTTGTCTGTCTGTGCCTTTCACTTTCAGCAGTTTTCCTTTCAATTTCCCATATTTTGTGACTACGGTGGGTTCAGAAACCCCTTTTCCTTTGTTTAAAAAAAAATGCTTATATAAGTATAGAAAAATAATTAAAATTACAGCTTTGTGAGCAATAAATATTTCCAGTGCTCCCATGAGATATCTAATAAAAAGACATGACAACACAATATTGACTCAATATTCATAATTAAGTCTAAAGGGGTTCAACGCATTGAGGTCAATTCTCAGCCGGCAGTGCTCGGTGTTTCGCTGACTGCTCCCAGCGTTATATCTGTAAATTTAATTCTGGGCCATATCCAGGCTTTGACAATGAATTTCTGGGTTTACAGAGCCAGCGAAACTATAGCTGGTTTAAATGAGACACTCGACACTTAACTAGCTATGGCGAACTGCATAAAGATAGGACTGTCTTTTATGCGGTCCTATTTATGAAGTTACTTTGGCCAGGTAAGTGCTGACTCCACCCCCAGAATGTCCCCAAAATAGCCGGTTTTTGAGTTGGGCGCTAACCAGACGTTTTCAGTGGCACTAACCAGTTAAGTGCCACTGAATATTTATTTATTTATTTATTTGTTGGGATTTATTAACTGCTTTTATGAAGAGATTCACCCAACACGGTGTGCAGCAGGTATGGTTTAACATCAAACTTACAATTTTGTTAACAGCATAACAATAGTACAATGACCAGGAATAAACACAAATGCAATAAATGAGGTAAACTTGAAACCAGAAGGATTACCATGAAACAGTATGAAAAATATACTCATTTGACAGCACTGAAATTGAAATAACAGAGATATAATTTGATGTCAGCATAATACTAATGAAATATCTAATGAGCACACATTAGAACATTCAAATAACATAGCTACGATATGACCAATAAGCCCCGAACAAGCAATTTAACAGGAACTGTTTTGGACCGGTTAAATCGCTTTGAATATCAACCCATCATTTTCACAAATTGTACAAAGGCATGAACATTCTATTTGAAAGATGAAATTAAGTTACATAAAAAAGTATAAAATATGATTCAATATTTATTAAAGGGTCAACTGGCTCCACTGTGAAATATGGTACCCAATTGAGATCACTCCTATTTCTTGGGGAATCCCTAGAATTATAGATAAATAAATAAACTTCACCTCTGCGTATTTATTCATTCCATCTGATATACCGCAATGGACTTGGACTAAGCATCTAAACAATTTACAAACTTAAAAATATAACAGGACAGAGGCAGTAAAAAGGGTTAAATTAAGAGAAAAAGGGATAGAGAGGCAGGGGGATAAGGAGGAAGAGCCAAGATATTCCAGGAGGAGATACGTTTTGAGCATCTATTTGAAGGCAGTGACAGTTGGTTGATTCCTGATGTGAAGTGAGAGTTCATTCCATAGTTTGGGACTCAGATAATGGAAGGCACTGTCCATGAAATGGTGGAGACGGAGAGCTGATAGTGAAGGGAGTGAAAGCAGATTGCAGTCAGTGGAGCGTAAACAATGGAGAGGTGTATAAGGAATGAGTAACTAGTTAAGGTAGGATGGAGCAGAGGGCAAGCGGGATTTGTATACATGCAGAGTAATTTTATATTTGATCTGGATAATGAAAGAAAGCCAGTGTTCAGACTGAAGGAGTGGGGTGATGTGGTCATAGCGGTGGCGGTTGTGAAGGAGTTTGACAGCCATGTATTGAATTGTTTTGAGGAGTTTGGGAGTGCATAACAGAATTCCAGTGTAAAGAGTTGCAGTAGTCTACGTGTGACATGACAAAAGCTAAGTGTAGCAGACAAAGAAGAGAAGAGGGAAGGAAAGGGTAAATAAAATGAATACAATGAAGTACAAAGAAAAAGGAACAAATTACTGCATCTACCCGGGCGAGGGGTTTTATTGAAATTTTAGTGGTGGCAACAGATGGGACTGGCATTTCAAAACAAAACAAACATGGACAGATTTATGATTTTTCTTCTGTTCTCAAATGAAAGGACATTCTTGTGAAGACTGTACTAGAGAAATACAGAATATTACTGTAGAAAAGGAATGCAAGGCTCAGCTAGTTTGCTCAGGTTGTTTCCTTTCACAGTGCCAACGACCACAGTTCATCTCTGACTTTTCCTTCCTGTGTGTTTTATCCCATGCCCTCTTGAATTAGGTCACTAGCTTTGCCTTCCCCACCTCCCTTAGGAGGTGATTCCATATACTCCCACCTTTTCTATTAAAAAAAACTGAATTGTGTGCATAAACTTATTGAATTGACAAGAATTGTTTTTATATGCAATTTCAACATACCTACATAAGGGCAATTCTATAACCACACAAGTTACATATTTAAATGTTTGCAATAGCAGCATTTACATGTGTATGTGACTGTGACCACATACATTTGTAAATGCAAAAATTCTGCAAATATCCACTTCACTTCCATAGCGTGTATTAGCAAGGGGGACTGTACAAAGGGGACGAGTGTGGGGCATGACATAGGCAGGGCTCCTGCTTACACACTGCTTTTAGGCTCCTGTACTTATGCCAGCTTCTACCCCACCCAGAAAATGTATCTGATGGGCAGGGTAGAAGCCCTAAATAAACTTGGAATCTTGGTATAAAATAAATGCAGGCACTGACAATTTAGGTGCACTGATACAGGTTCTTCTAATATTCAATAATAGTACCTAGGTTCTGTTCTAGAACAGATTCCTAACGGACAGCCTCAGGGCACCTAAATGGAGAAGCCCAGTTGTATAATTGTGTCTTAAGAGGTACTGTTAAAGCCACAGCAGAAATGAAAGCCCCTATCTGAGAATTGCCTGTCCTGTATGTGGGTAGAAGAACAACATGCACTGTGGTGCACTGTGCCTGAGTTTACCCGCATTTAATGGAGGTATTCCTGGAGTCAGGTTTTAGGAAGGAGATTGCAACAATAGCAAAGTACCTGTGGACTTTAAACCTATGTGGGTGAGATGGAAATTCATCCAGAAGGAAAGTACAACCGTAATTAGCATATACCAACCCTTTTGTAGTTTCAGCAGTTGAATCCTATCAAGACACACTATGAATTGTAAAGTTACTTTCAACATTTGACCCTATGAGTTTAATTCCAGATCCAACAGAATGCGCAATTCTAATTTTGCTTCTCATACCCTAAATTTCCCACCAAAGACCATTCCCCTCACTTTCCAATCTGACCATACCATTTCAGATACATTTCTGCATTTTCCTTCCCTGCCATTTAAACACACATCTTTTCAATTAATCCCATCCATTTATTTTAATTAGCATACTGTATACATGGACCATCTCCCATACACATATACCTTAATCAGTTTTGCTCCATTATGCAGGATAAACACATCTCAGTAGCAAAGTTCCTACATTTAATTTATCCCATGAGGATCTATTTTTGAGCACTTTCAAGAATATTCAGGAATGAACATGGAAACTTTCTGATTCTATGTCCCCCTTCAGTTACTCTTAAGGCCCCGAGTTCCTTTTCATGGCACCTAGAATCCAGAACATGCAGTACTCCAATCTATGATCTCTGCTATTTCTGTTGAGGCATCAGAAGGGTCCTTTGAAAACTGCCCCTCCCCTTTAGCAGGTTGTATCAAACAAGGTTACAATTTTTGTGGAACAGTGAAGTCTGTAGTAGATTTGCAGCAGATCGTATAGAACAAGGTTAGAGTCTGTGTAGACCAATGAGACTGGCCTGTGTCTTGGTAATGACTGGGTTTAACTTAGTTTCAGGTAGACATATTTGGAGTTTGGTAAGCTTGTTGGCAGTTTGTGGTGATCTAAGCGACTGAAGCTTCTGCATTTTCTGTCCACTGTTGTATTTAATTAGAGGTGAAATTCGGTAATCTGGATGGTTAAGTTGGTTCAGTGGAGAAGGATTTCCTGAAAAGGTGGCCCTTCAGATGTTTTCAGAAGACTAGGTAGTTGTCCTTGAGTTTTAGATCTTTTGGTAGTGTGTTCCAAATCTTGGTGCAAAGGAAAAGCTGGAGGCATATGTTGATTTGTATTTAATGCCTTTACATCTTGGGAAGTGGAGGGTAAGGTAAGACCCTGCTGATTTATTTGTATTCCAGATTGGTAGGTCTATTAGATTGATCATGTAGCCCGGGGAGAGGCCAAAAAATATTCTGTACGCCAGAGAGCAGATCTTGAAGGCTATGCATTCCTGTCACGTCTGTGGCCGTGACCACCCTCAGACTTACCTTATTTCTGGGGGTCAGCTTCTAAGCTGGCTTCTGCCTATCCTTTCTGGAGTAGTTTTCCTTCTGTGTGCTGGCTGCTTCCAGCATGGCTCTAATTACTCCACTCTACTGCACCTGGGGGTGCTGCCTGAGTTAGCTTTACCTCTGTCTCCAGCCTGGCTCTGTTTGCTCCTCTGTGCTGCACCTAGGTATTCTAAGTCTCTCTATGTTCTGTGTGCGCTCTGCCTGGTCCTTGGTTTGTGCTCCTCTCTCCCGCTGGTGGCCAAAGCCAGTGGCTGCTATAGGTTGTCTTGCTGTTCCTACCTGTTCCAGACTTTAGCTCAGTCCAGTCCGGTTCTTCCAAGCTGCCGGACTTGTCTCTCGTGTTTGTGCCTGGACAGCCTCCGTAGTTGCTTACTGATGGCTGCAGCTGCTCCTCAGGTGTTGAAGGGCTTTATTAATCACTTAGAGACTTCAGCCTTTGCATCGTCTAAGGTCCTGGTATGTTAGAGTGCTCTGTGCACTGCTACCTGTTCCAGTTCAGTGTGTGTTTCTAGCTTGTTACTAGTAGCTTGGGCATAGCTTTGCTTGTTAGCTTGTGTACAGCTTTACTAGTTCTCCTGTGTTTTGCTTAGTGTGAGTTTCTAGCTTGTGACTAGTTAGCTTGGGCATAGCTTTCTTGTTAACTTGTGTACAGCTTTACTAGTTTTCTTGTGTTTAGCTTTCTGGTTTTCCCGTGTGTGTTTTCCTTTGCTTCTGGAGCTTCAGCCCTAGTCCTGTCCGCTGTCAGTACTCCTTGCTACTGGAGCTCCAGCCTTAGTCTTGCTACTTGTCCTGACCATTGCCTGAATCTGACTATTCTCTGCCTGTGGCCAGACCTGACTATTGCCGGAACCCGGACATTCCCTGCCTGTCTGCCTTGCTTTCGCCTAGGTGCCTGGGGGCACTTCTGTATCCTGATTCCTGTTGTTCCTGCTTGCTGGTTCCAGTTTTCCCTGTAAGCCCTGCTGGCTGCCCGAACCTGAGGGCTCAACCCTCGGGGAACGGTGGCTAAGCGTAGGTGAAGCCTAGGTCCAGAGTGTTCCTGTCCAGCGGTTTCCGGTCCCGTGTGTTCCAGTCCAGTGTGCACCTGTCCAGTGCATTCCAGTCCTGTGTATTCCAGTGCAGAACTCCAGTCCGGGGCTCCAGTCCAGCCTTGCCTTGTCTCTGCTTTGAAGGTGACCTTGCCTGCCACTGCCGTTCCACGGTAGTGGTCCAAGGGCTCACAAACCCAGTGCTTCCAGGGAAGAAGCCTGACAGTTCCTTGATCGGTAACCAGTGTAGTTTTTGGAGAAGGGGTTTGGTGCTTTCGAATCTGTTTTTTCCGAAGATAGTCTGGCAGCTGTGTTTTGTGCTGTTTGTAATTTCTTTAAGATTTGGTCTTTGCACCCTGCGTAGATTCCATTGCAATAGTCCACATGGGCCAAGACCATGGATTGGATCATGTTGCAGACTACATCTCTTGGGAGGTATTGTTTTATGCGTTTGAGTTTCCACATTGTGTGGAACATTTTCTTTTTTGTGGCCTGGTTTTCGAGTGATAGGTCACGGTCTATGGTGATGCCTAGGATTTTCAGGTTGTCTGAGATTGGAAGGGATGAGCCCAAGGCATTGATAGTTGTGAATTGTTCCATTTTATGCAGAGATGAGAGTATGAGGCAGTGTGTTTTTTCCCTGTTTAGTTTTAACTTGAAGGCTGATGCCCAGGATTACATGGTGTTCATGCTGGTTGTCGTATCTGAAGTGATTTCTGATGGGTTATTTTTGAAGGGGATATAGATAGTGATGTCATCAGCTTATATGAAAGGATTGAGGCCTTGTTTGGATAGAGACCTGGCTAGTGGGATCATCATTAGGTTGAATAATATGGGTGAGAGTGGTGAGCCCTGTGGGACTCCACATTCCGCTTTCCAAGGTGGGAAGATTACTGAATTTGATTTTATTTGGTATGACCTAGTGGTCAGGAATCCCTTAATCCATGTGAGTATCTTCCCACCAATTCCTAGCTTGTCGAGTATTCTTAGTATACTTTCGTGGTCCACCATGTCAAATGCACTCGACATATCAAACTGGAGTAGGAGGATGCTTTTGCCTATTGAGATTTCATGTTTGAATTTGGTCAGGAGTGTGATTAGTACTGTTTCGGTACTATGGTGGGGTCTAAAACCAGATTGGGATTCATACAATATGGAAAAGTTGTTGATGTATTCTGTTAATTGTTTGGCTACTATGCCTTCCATCATCTTGGTCGTTAGTGGAATCGATGCAATTGGCCTATAGTTTGAGATATCGCTGATTTTTTTCTTGGTGTCTTTTGGTATGAGCAAAATGTCTCCCTTATCCAGTTCTGTCTGGAACATGAAATTTAGGGGGGGAAGTGCGTTCTTCAGTGAACCTGTTGGGGGATACTTTTATAATATAATTGGGACATGTATCTAATGAGCAGTTAGTGAAAGAGAACTTTCTGATCACTCAGCAGAAAGTTGGGTGAAATGTGTCCAAGTCTGGTCTGTGTGGGTCTAGTTCATCTGCGAAGGTTTCAAGGTTGGTGTTTTCCTGAGGTAGATTTTTGCGCAAGTTGATCTTTTCTTTGAAATGTCTGGCTAGTTCCGCTGCAAGTGGAGGTCTTCGTTTATTATTGTCACTGGTTTGATGTCTAGTAGGTTGTTTACTAACTTATGTGGAGGGGCATAATTGAACGAAAACGTCTATCTCCATGGACGTTTATCTCCGAGAATGGGTCCGTGAAGGGGCGGACCGAACCGTATTTTCGAAAAAAAATAGACGTCCATGTTTTATTCGACAATTTGTGAGCTGGGCGTTTTTGTTTTTCAGTGATAATGGAAAATGAAAGCGCCCAGCTCAAAAACGAATAAATCCAAGGCATTTGTTCGTGGGAGGGGCCAGGATTCGTAGTGCACTAGTCCCCCTCACATGCCAGGACACCAACCGGGCACCCTAGGGGGCACTTTTACAAAAACAAAAAAAAAGGTAAAAGAGCTCCCAGGTGCATAGCACCCTTCCCTTGTGTGTTGAGCCCCCCAAATCCCCCTCAAAACCCACTGCCCACAAGTCTACACCATTACTATAGCCCTAAGGGGTGAAAGGGGGCACCTACATGTGGGTACAGTGGGTTTGGGGGGGTTGGACGACTAAGCATTAAGCAGCACAATTGTAACAGGTAGGGGGGAGATGGGCCTGGGTCCACCTGCCTGAAGTCCACTGCACCCCCTAACAACTGCTCCAGGGACTTGCATACTGCTGCCAGGGAGGTGGGTATGACATTTGAGGGTGAAAGTAAAAAGTTGTGAAACATCATTTTTTGTGGTGGGAGGGGGTTAGTGACCACTGGGGGAGTCAGGGGAGGTCATCCCCGATTCCCTCTGGGGGTAATCTGGTCATTTAGGGCACTTTTTGGGGCCTTATTCGTGAAAAAACAGGGTCCAGGAAAAGTGCCCTAAATTCTAGCTACAAACGCATACTTTTTTTCAATTATCGGCGAAAGGCGCCCATCTCTCCTCGGCCGATAACCATGCCCCAGTTCCACCTTCGCCACGCCTTCGACACGCCCCCGTCAACTTTGCACGCTTCCGCGATGGAGTGCAGTTGAAAACGTCCAAAATCGGCTTTCGATTATACCGATTTATTCGTTTTTGTGAGATAAACGTCTATCTCCCGATTTGGGTCGAAATCTAGGCGTTTTTCTCTTTCAATTATAAGGTGGATAGTTTCTTTGTGTCCTTATAAATCAGGACCTGTTTGTTCTTTATAGAATTTTCTTTTAGCTTGTCTTATTTTGTGTTTGTACCTCTTTTGTGTTTCTTTCCATTGGTTATTGTTCATTTTAATTTTTTTACCATGCTTATTCTTGTCTTCTACATCTCTGTTGTGTGTGTGCTGTACATGGGTTCTATCTGTGGGGAGATAGCTGGGGGTGGTGAAGCAGTTGCAGTGCAATAGTTTTTGGAGGCATGAGTAGTTTTCATGGTGCTGGGGCAGTTGTGGGGGGTAGTTTTGGGGACAGGACACTTTGCAGGGTGATGGGAAAATTGCAGGGGCTGATTTATGGTGATGGGGTAGTTTGTAGAGCAATGGAGCAATTGCAGGGTGGGTTTTGTGGGGGGGGGGGGGGGAGGACAGCTTACAAGGTGGTAAATTTTGTTGGTGGGGTAGTTGGCAGGGCAATGGGGTAATTGGGAGTGGTTTGTTTCTGGGGATGGAGTTGTGGTGGTAGTTTGGTGAGGGGGTAATTTTGAGGGTAGTTTTAGAGGGTGGGGCTGTTTGCAGGCTGATGGAGCAATTGTAATATAGGTATTTTTGGTGGTGGGCAGTTATAGAGGGTGTTAGTTTTAAAGATGGGGCAGGTTATGTGGTTGTGTGCAGTTGTGGTAGGATAGTTTTTGGGCAGTGGGGGCAGTTATGAGAGAATAAACAGAGAGAAGAATTTGAAAGGAGGAATTCCCTAACTGATATGTTTCACTGGTGAGACGTTTCTATGCTGCAGAAGCTTAAAACTACTTTTCCCATAAAAATGCATAATGAATTGCATCTTTTTTTTTGGGGGGGGGGGGGGGAACTAATTTCTCTGGAACCTCCAGTCCAATATGGCAATTTTTGAGCTTGTGTCTTTTTGCTGGGTTTTTTCCTCATGCCAAGTTACATTCCTTTTGTAAAATTTTGTCCAACTTCTGCTGGATTGCAAAGAATACAAAAATCAGTCCTTGTCACATATGCTGTGACTTAACCAGCAGGGTAGTACCAACATTGGACATTTTAATGTAGTCCTGATTGAAGATGGGATGGGAGAGTCTCAGTTTTTGTTTGTTAGTGGTTTGGGGGAAGGGAATGGGACTTGATATATTGCCTTTCTGTGGTTTACATACTATATACAGGTACTTATTTTGTACCTAGGGCAATGGAGGGTTGCTATTTTTATTTGACTAACGTAATACATTTTTTGATTACCTTTTTAAGGTAACCATTCTTCTGATTAGAAATGAGCAAATGTTGAAAAATATCAGAATATATATAAGTGAAACACAAAAGCATTCCAAAGGCAATCTCACAGGAAGAGGGTCGGTGGGTTAGGTGAGAACCTGGAAGGGCTGGGTGGGTGAGAGAAAGGGAGAGATGGATGGTAGATAAGAGGGTAACAAAGCACTATAATTTTTATGGTTTATAATGGGATAGAAAACCAGATCTGTGTCTGGTGGTTTTCAAAATATTTTATAATTTTGACGTCAAAGGTCTTATGTTTTTGGATTCCCTTAAGATTTCCTTTTAGTATTCTCACCATAAAATCATTGATGCAGTGTTCTGGTTTTGTAAAGTGCTGTGCCACAGAGATGACATCCTGGTTGGCATTGTGATATTTAATATTATGTCTATGTAAATTGAGTTTCATCTATAGCATCTGGCATGTTTTTCGCAATATGATACAATCAACGGTATTAAGCCAATTGGACTATTGTAAGGGCTTTTATGCAGGCTGCAAAGAACAATTACTCAAGAAACTTTAGACTGCTCAGAACACTGCGGCAAGACTGATCTTCGGAAAATCTAAATTCGAATCTGCCAAGCCCCTTTGTGAAAAATTGCATTGGCTTCCCATTTAGAGAATGAGTTGCCTTCAAGGTATGCACCTTGATTCACAGGATCATTTATGGGGAAGTTCCAGATTACATGCTTGAATTGGTTGAGTTACCACTCAGAAACAGATTCAGTCTCTCACGATCCTATTTAAATTTACACTACCCAGACTGTAGTGAACTCAAGTACAAATCTACTCATGCCTCCAACTTCACCTTCTTGGGCACACAATTGTGGAATGCTTTACCCAAATCAGTTAAATCCACTCAGAATTACCTGAATTTCAGAAAATTATTGAAGTCCATCCTGTTCAAGAAGGCTTATTCTCCAGGTTCAACATAATCTGTTTAACTCTTGATTTAGCAAGACTCATAGACACCAACTATTATTTATCATCATCTACATATTGCTGTCTAAAAGTTATCCATATGTTCATTATCTTAGTTTAATACTGTTTGATTATACTTTTCTTTACTGTAGCCTTCATACAGTTTTGTGTAAGCCACATTGAGCCTACAACTAGCGGGAAAATGTGGGGTATAAATGTATTAAATAAATAAATAAAATATAGCACTCTTCTTCATTCTATGTGTTGAATGATATATACCGCATTTGAAGATAAGTACATGAAGGCTCCCCCTTATGCTGAATGTTTTTCCTGTATGAGTAGCTGTGGGATGCTATGAAATGTGCTGGCTTGCAGCTTGGTATATTGCATAAGTGCTCATTGTCAAATGTGGTTTATATCATTCAATGCAAAAAGTGTGGTGAAGGATGCTATATTGGAGAAACAAGCCAGACGCTAAAGATGAAACTCAATTTACATAGACATAATATTAAATATCACAATGCCAACCAGGATGTCATCTCCGTGGCCCAGCACTTTACAAAACCAGAACACTGTATCAATGATTTCATGGTGAAAATACTACAAGGAAATTTTAAGACAATCTAGGAACATAAGACCTTTGAGATCAAAATGATGAAATATTTTGACACCCACCAGACACGAGTTAAAGATCTGGATTTTCTATCTCATTATAAACCTTAAAGTTACACTGCTTTGTTCCCCTTTTATCAGCCATCCATCTCTCTCCCAGGCTATCACCCACCCAGCTCTCCTTGTCTCTCACCTAACCCAACCCACCCCACCCTCTTCCTGTGAGACTGTCATTGAAATGCTTATGTGTTTCACTTATATATTTCTGATATTTCTCAACATTTGCTCATTTCTAATCTGAAGAAGAGTTACCTTTGAAAGTTAATCAAAAGATGTATCAAGTTAGTCCAATAAAAAAGGTATCATTTTCTTTTCTCTTGTTTTACTTCTATTTATTACCTTTAAAAGTGGACTAACACAGCTACCATACCACTTTGCTGTTTTTATTGTAACCTGCCTAGGTAAGAGGCAGGCTAGAAATGGGAGAAATAAAATAAATCGATAAACACACAATTCTGGAAGTCCTGAAGTGTCACAAGAAAGCAGCTCTATAACAGATTCAGTTTGATTCAGAGTGGTGGCACTGGTACACAGGCAGACAATCTAAAGACAATTACGGCCTGTGAAACAAATTTAGGGGTACTTTTACTAAGGTGCGCTGAAAAATGGCTTGCGATAGTGTAGGTGCGGGTTTTGGGCATGCGGCGATCCATTTTTCAGCGCGCCTGTAAAAAAAGGCCTTTTTAAAATTTTTGCCAAAAATGGACGTGCGGGCAAAATCAAAATTGTTGCGCATCAATTTTCGGTCTATGACCTTACCGCCAGCCATTGACCTAGCGGTAAAGACTCACATGGTAACCGGGTGGTAACGACCTATGCGCATCAAGTGCCACTTGGCGCGCCTCTGATACGTGCGTCCGAAGATAAAAATTATTTTTTTGGACGCGCCAAAAATGAAATAACTGCAAGAGCCACGCAGTAGCCAAGCGGTAACTCCATTCTACCGCACGCTGGGAATGCGTAGATGCTTACACGGCTTAGTAAAAGGGCTCCTTAAAGAAAAAGAGAAGCCTTAATGATTTTGTTAACTAAATTAATCAAGGTGGCTTGTTTTCTAGTACTGACAGTTACTCTTTATTCCTTGGCCTATTCTGCAGCTTAGGAACGTCATTTCTCAGAATCTGTTTTATTCAGCGCAGTCTTTTATGCAGAACAGAGAAGCTGAGCTCTTTTTTTTTTTTTAACTCCTTAACAAAGAAAAGCATTATAATATATTATGCTTCTTACTCTGCAAGCCTGACATGCATCTGAATGGGTTGGGCTACCAGCTAAGGCAGCACCCTTGTGCAATATCAGTCAATTGGAGAGAAAGTGAACCCAGTAAGTGCTGAGTCAGAGTGAGATTTGTTTTCCCTATAGTGTACAATCTATGGTACAATAATACAGAATATTTATTTTGAATTATTTTCTACCTGTAGAATAAGCAGGGCCAGGCCAAGGGCACATGACATTCTAGGTGAACCTTCAGCCATGCACCCCCTATCCCCCAGGGCATCCAACATCTTCCCTTCCCCACCTTCCCCCCACAGGTTTTCAGCATCTCTCCTTCTCTTCCTTACCACCTTCCCCCAAAAGTTACCAGCATCTCTTTCCTTCTCTACACCCCTCCAAAGGTATCCAGCCCCCTCCCCCCATTCCCTTCCCCTGCCACAGCCATTGCTGAGGCCCTACCTCTGTCCTCTTCTCAACTGGAGCCTGACCTGGAGAGTCATGAAGTGACCGTATCTGACTTTTCACTCTCTGCTTTTGTCATTGGTGTCAGTCTGTCCTTTTTGCTTGAAGATACTTACCCGCCTAACACTTTCCTTTTTTCTTCCCATACTTAATCTCTGTACATTACTAATTGTATCTGATATCCTACAAATCGTTTTTTTTTCCGATCTGAGGAAGAAGGGCAACCTTCGAAAGCTAATCAAGAAATGTATTAAGTTATGTCCAATAAAAAAGGTATCATCTTATTTTCTTTTCCATGTTTTATTTTGTTTGATTTCTATTGATAACCTTTAAGAGTGGACTAACACGGCTACCACACCTCTCTATCTGATATCCTGGAATGACAATGTCATAACAAAACTCTGTAAGCCACATTGAGCCTGCAAATAGGTGGGAAAATGTGGGATACAAATGCAATAAATAAATAAAACTATTGGTTCAGAACCCCATTTCTGGCCTGGACTGAGTTATTAAGTGCTGGTGAAGAGTGGGTAATGTGAATTAATTTGCCAGTACCAACCCCCCCCATTATATTGGTCCCAATCTGGATACAAGTACAAAATTCAGTGACAATAATCCTGTAAATCAGTTCTACCTCCCTGAAGGTGTACCCCAATCTGCCAAGCAGCGTAGAATAACCGAGGACCACTCCAGGCTGGCTAGTTACACTGGATTAATGTGTCTGAATATTTTTCTGAGTCTAAAACCTCTATCTGCAGTTTTCTAATCTACCCCTTGTTTGAGAGCGCTTGCCCTGCCTACATCCAGTGTAATAAGCAAGTCTGTTGGTGGAGCTCTGGACGACAGCTCTGGTTACAGGAAGGGAGGAGGTGAGCTAGGCGGAGTTCCTGTGCTATAACAATTTAAGTTTCCGCATGTGGTGGGGTGGAAGACAAATGAAGGCCCTCCTCCTATGCAGTGGTGTACCAAGAGCAGGGTGGTGGGTGCGGTCCACCCCAGGTGCTGGCACTAAGGAGATGCACTGAGCAATTGTGCAGCTGCTGTTGGCTCTGCTGGTCCCCTGTCCCCTTTGATGTCAACTTCCTGTTCCGGGGCAGGAAACAGGCATAACTAACAGCCGCAAGACTGCTCAGTGCACCCCCTTACTGTTTGGAAGGAGGGTGAGGGGTGCTCAACCTGGAGGGGGTGCTCCACCCCAAGTGGCAACCAAGCTAGGTATGCCACTGCCCCTATGAATTTGTAAAGCAGAAATCATTCTAGTAGATGCAGCACATATACGTTGATTCGCTGTAACAGTGATTAAGGAATTGCACCTTTTAAAACTGCCTTCCCCTTTTTATCTACTCTCCTGATCACAGAAACACAGAAAACTAACAGATATAGATGCACAGCTAAGCACCTTTGCGAGAGACACACACACAAACAAACACACGTATACACCACACATGCAAAACACACACAGTGGCAACACAAATACAAATAGTTTTGTAATGTGTATACACACACATATGGAGAAGCTTAAAAGAATTAAATGAGCTATGCTCTGCATGGTTTCCCTGCTTGTTGAAGGTTAACATGGGTGGGCATTAGGCAGTGCAGATATTTATACCCCCAGATCTCCTCTCATTGAGCTGTGCCACTGTCCCTGACTGAGTTGCCCGTTTATATGGAAATTACTCACGATGTACAGTGCAATCCGCTTAAGTGCAAGGGTCTGGGACCAAAGAAATACATGCAGTTAACCGGAGCGTGAATTTAACCATTGTGACCCAAAGAAGCTTGACATCTGATAAACATATGTACAGTACTGTTTATTATACGTTACGGTATATGGTCTCCATTAACTGACGTTAGGCTTACTTGAAGTAATCAGTTATAGTCCTCTGTACACTCTTGGGTCTGTGAGTTCCATAGACTACGTCTGCCAGACGGTAAAAATTGTCATAGCACTGACATCCAGTGGCCTCCAGATAGGCCCATATGGTGTTGAGACTCTCCAGCGCTCTAGCAAAAGTGACAGGAGGTTGTTGAATTTCATCAGCATGTGCTATGCTGCTCATTTCATCATCTGTTTCATCATCAGCTGTTGCCTGCGTGTAGGTGCATATTTGGACATCAGTGCTGTCGTCAGCTGTTTGTAGATCGTAATCAACAGCTACGTAGTGATAAAACTCTTTAGTAACACAGGCTGGGATGTCAATATTCTGTTTATCTGAAGCGTTTGCAACAGCTGCATCTGTTTCGTCCCTCTCCACATCCCTAACAAAGCTTGCCCGCTTGTAGCAGTTCACAATGGTTGCCTGTGTAACATGATTCCAGGCTTCTTTCTGCATATGTAGGGAATCCAACAGTGATAGATTACGAGCCAGTTCAACAGCACGTTTATCATTGCAAGTCTGGTCATCCATAATGCTCATTAGACGACGTAGCACAAGAGCCCGATAATGTTGTTTGAAATGGGCTATTATGCCCTGATCCATAGGTTGGATCAGAGAGGTAGTGTTTGGTGGCAGGAAGACCACCTTGACATTAGACAGCCTGACATCATCACTGTGTGCAGCACAATTATCACAAAGCAACAAAATCTGACGCTTTTGTGCCCGCATTCTAGTGTCTAACTTCTTTAGCCACTGCTTCCAAATTTCCCCAGTCATCCATGAATTTGCGTTAGCCACATATGACACAGGAAGTCACTTAACATTCTTGAAGCAACGGGGCTGTTTGCTCTTTCCAATGACGAGTGGTTCCAACTTCTCACTCCCATCCATATTGCAGCAAAGGAGGATCGCCAGTCGGTCCTTCGACATTTTACCTCCTGTAGTTTCGGCTTGTTTGAATACGTGTTCCATCAGGAATCGCCTGCCAGTAGAGACCGTTTTCGTCAGCATTGAAAATGTCATGAGGTGCAAACTCGTTCAAGATGGTAGGAAGAACTGAAAACCCAATTTTCAGCACCAAAGTCATCAGCGTCTTGTTTTTCACCATGCTGTTCTTTAATTTTATGTTGTTCCTCTCCTTCCATCTTTCCAACCATCCAACAGTGGCTTTGAATTCAGTTAGTCCAAGACTTTCAGCTAGCTGATTAGCTTTCTCCATAAGCAGTGGACCACTGACAGGAAACTGTCTGCTCCTGACTTGAGAAAACCACCAAAGAAGAGCATCTTCTACCTCCTCAGCTTTTCCCGCACGTTTTCGTTTCCGGTGTGGATTTGTATTGTTTTGCCAGTCTTCCAGAAGCTGGTCTTTCTGCTTCAAGATACGTGAAATTTGACTGGGATTGACACCATATTCTTTAGCAATAGATGCTTGACTTTGTTTGTTTTCTAATTTTTTAAGAACTTCTATTCATTCAGTCAGTGTTAAAGTCTTACAGTTGCGTGATGACGACGACCCCAGTGTACACTCTAACAACATTCTTTCACTTATTCTGCCTGTGGCAGTTAAAGGGGCAGTAAATTTGAAATCTCATTGGTTGTCACGCGCCAATTGGCTTCCATATTCCGTGCGTGCGCTTATGCGGAGTCTTTTCTGCAGAGGAGCGGTCTTACACCATGCATATAAGCGAATCTTGCAGTTATCAGTGGTGTGCTAAACCGGTTTGTCCCCATAGAAATTGATGGCTCCAAAAACGGGACTGAAGTACGGCATGCAGTTAAACAGAGCATGCGCTTATCCGACGTGCACTTAAATGGAATGCACTGTATTTACATGCTGAAAGCATTTCCTGGATTCAGCCATAATGAGTAATATCAACGGACAACTCAGTCAGGGACAGTGGCACAGGCCAATGATAGGAGAACTGGAGGTAGTGTAAATACCTACATTGCCACTGAGGTGGCGGTAAGGGCTCCTTCGGTAACCTGGTGGTAACTGGGCAGAGCACGGTGATGCCCGATTACCGCCAGGTTAGTGCAAAGCTATTAAAAAATTTGTTTTTACAGCACACCGGAAATAGCGCACGCTCGAGCTGAACTACCACCAGTGGCCGCGTTGGGCTAGTGGTAGACCCATTTTAGCATGCAGAAAGCCCGCATTTGGCTTACCAATGCTTTGTAAAGGGGCCCCTGCATAAATAGGACTGCATTAAAAAAACAGTCCTATCTTTATGAGGTTCATCTTAGCCGGTTAAGTGTTGAATATTGCAGTTAACTGTCTGTTTTATCCAGCTGTTTTTGCCTAGATGTTCAATACTGGTGCCCAGACATGGTCAGGCATTGAATATCTGGGTATAAAGCCAGTGGCAGCCAAACATGCTGACTGAATATCAACCCCCTTAATTTCTCCAGGAGCCATTCATGAGGTACATTGTCAAATGCTTTCTGAAAATCCAGATACACTATTTTATTTATTCATTGGAATTTATTAACCGCCTTTATGAACAAATTCACCCAAGGCGATGTACAGCAGATCCAGCTGAACATAAGCCTTACAATTTTACATCAAGTACATAAGTGTTGCCATACTGAGACAGACTGAAGGTCCATCAAGTCCAGCATCCTGTTTCCAATAGCAACCAATCCAGGTTAAAAGTACCTGGCAAGGTCCCAAAACAGTACAATATATTTTATGCTGTTTATCCTAGAAATAAGCAGTGGATTTTCCAGAAGTCCATCTTAATAATGGCTTATGGACTTTTCTTTTAGGAAGTTAGCCAAACCTTTTTTAAAACCCGCTAAGCTAACTGCTTTTACCATATTCTCTGGCAACAAATTCCAGACTTTAATTACTCATTGAGTGAAGAAATATTTTCTCTGTTTTAAATTTACTACTTTGTAGCTTCATTACGTGCTCCCTAGTCCTAGTATTTTTGGAAAGAATAAACAAGCGAGTCATGTCTACCCATACCACTTCACTCATTTTTTATAGACCTGTATCATATCTCCCCTCAGCCATCTTTTCTCCAAGTTGAAGAGCCCTAGCCGCTTTAGCCTTTCCTCATAGGGAAGTGGTCCCATCCCCTCTACCATTTTTGTCGCTCTTCTCTGTACCTTTTCTAATTCCACTATATCTATTTTGAGATGCGGTGACCAGAATTGCACACAGTATTCGAGGTGCAGTGGCACCATAGAGCAATACAAAGGCATTATAACATCCTCATTTTTGTTTTCCATTCCTTTCCTAACATTCTATTTGCTTTCTTAGCCGCCACTGCACACTGAGCAGAGGGTTTCAACATAACATCAACGATGACACCTACACATCCCTTTCATGGTCGGTGATTCCTAATGTGGAACCATGCATCACGTAACTATAGTTCGGGTTCTGCTTTCCCATATGCATCACTTTGCACTTGCTCACATTAAGCGTCATCTGCCATTTGGATGCCCAGTCTCCCAGTCTCATAAGGTCCTCTTGTAATTTTTCACAATCCTCTTACGATTTAACAACTTTGAATAACTTTGTGTTGT
Source organism: Microcaecilia unicolor (assembly GCF_901765095.1). Classification (NCBI taxonomy): domain Eukaryota; kingdom Metazoa; phylum Chordata; class Amphibia; order Gymnophiona; family Siphonopidae; genus Microcaecilia; species Microcaecilia unicolor. Next base: position 325,420,966 of record NC_044035.1, read on the forward strand.
CAGCAAATTTAGTTACCTCACTAGTTCTTCCCATATCTAGATCATTTATAAATATGTTAAAAAAGCAGCGGTCCCAGCACAGACCACTGGGGAACCCCACTATCTACCCTTCTCCATTGAGAATAGTGATCATTTAACCCTACTTTCTCTCTCTGTTTTCTATCTTTTAACCAGTTTTTAATCCACAATAGGAGATTACCTCCTATCCCATGACTCTCCAATATCCTCTGGAGTCTTTCATGAGGTACTTTGTCAAATGCCTTTTGAAAATCCAGATATCAACCGACTCACCTTTGTCTACATGTTTGTTCTCCCCTTCAAAAAATGTAGTAGGTTGGCTAGGCAAGATTTCCCTTCACTAAATCCATGTTGGCTTTGTCTCATTGTGTCTTGTGTGCAAGGACGGTGAGCCCTTAGGTCCCGTAAGGCCCCGAGGGACCTTAAGGAACAGCCGTGCAACCCCAAGTCTTCACCCGTGGCGACCGCCGTTCACCAAGGGTTGAGCCCCCAGCTGCAGGCGGTCAATGGGACTTCAGGAACCGCGGGGTGCTGAGCTGACCCGGACAGGGACCAGGAGAGCAGAGGGCAGATGGAGGAAGAGAACATCCAATACCGGGCAGAGTTCAGGGCAGGCAGCAGACAACGAAGTCAGGATCCGGCAAGAGGTCGAGGCAGGCAGCGAGCAGGGAAAACCAGGAACAGTCCAAAGGTCAAAACCAGAAGAACGAGGAACGCACAGGAACCACAGGAAACAGGCCTCGGGAACAGAACCGGAAGCAAAGTTCTAACTCAGTCTCTTCCTTTAAGTACTGCACAGCATCAGCCGCCCCGCCCCCGCAGGTATAGCCAACCAACCCGAGCCTGGCTATTGACAGAGCCTTTCTGATTGGCTCTGTCTGCCCAATCCAGCACCTCAGAGGCGGAGCTCCAAACCCCCGCGCCCGGGAGAGACGAGGACGCTGGCCAACGCGCCCGGGCACCACCTCCTCCCCCAGCGCAACAACTGCCCCCACAACCGGCGACCGAGAGACCGGTGGCCGCAATCGCCGGCCTCTGGCCTTGGGCCGAGCGGCCATCACCGCGGCAGGCCTCGGCTCCCCGCTGCGGCCCCCGAATCGCCGCCCCTCGCCGCGGTGGACGCCGGAGGGAGCAGCGGACGCGACACATTTATCCAAACTTTTGAATATGCTCTGTAATTTTGTTAACATCGTAATAGTAAAATGACCAAATATAAACATAAATACAGTAAATGAGTGGGTTGTGGACCTGGGGAACTGAGTTTGATTTCCGCTGTTGCCTGATGGTCATCAGTGAGTTGAGATCCTGGGGAACTAGGTTCAATTCCCTCTGCAGCTCTGTGTAACCCTGTGCAAGTCACTTAACCCTCTGTTGCCCCAGGTACAACAGTAGTACACAGGGCTTTTTTTGAGGGGGGTACTTGGGGGTACTGAGTACCGGCACCTTTTCCATTGTCTGCTAAAATTGACCCCTGGTCCCCAAGTTTTAATGAAAGAACTCAGGCTCTACACCCCAATTCTGCCTTGTCATAGATTCTATGACTGGTTGTAGGAGGCCTGGCTATTGTGAGGTGGAGTCCCTCAGTGATCACCCCACCCCTGAAGGTTGGCCTGGCATTTGACTACCGGCACCTTTTTTGCTAGAAAAAAATGCACTGGTAGTACAAAGCACTACTTAGGTTGTAAGCCTACTAGGGACTGACCTGGTATTTGTGAAATGAAACTGTAAACCGCTTGGGTCTAAGCGGTATTTAAATACTTAAGGGGTCCTTTTACGAAGCTGTGGCAAAAGGGGGAGTGTGCTGACATCAGCGTGTGTTTTCGATGCGCACCAAGGCCCCCTTTTACTGTAGCAGGTAAAAGGCAAGTCTTTGTTTTTTCAAGAAATGGCTGTGCGGCAAGTGAAACACTTGCCAAGGGGCCATTTTGGGGGGGAGCACTTGCTGCCATCCATTGAGGTGGCGGTAAGGGTCCCGCATTAACCTGGCAGTAATCGCTGGGTGCACACAGGTGCTACAGAAAAAGTGACAGAAATGTTACGCACTGGGGGGAGGGAACTATCAGCCCGGTAGTACTTCCTTTTAGGGAGCAGTAAGCCCGCATTAGGCTTATCGCCACTTTGAAAAAGGACCCCAAAATGAATGAAATGAAGAATGCTGTCTAGGTGGAGGAGTGGCCTAGTGGTTAGAGCACTGGTCTTGCAATCCAGAGGTGGCCGGTTCAACTCCCACTGCTGCTCCTTGTGATCTTGGGCAAGTCACTTAACCCTCCATTGCCTCAGGTACAAACTTAGATGGTGAGCCCTCCTGGCACAGAGAAATATCCAGTGTACCTGAATGTAACTCACCTTCAGCTACTACTGAAAAAGGTGTGAGCAAAATCTAAATAAATAAATAACAGATATAATATGATGTCAGCATAATACCAACGAAACACCTATTAAATATGCAATAGAACATTCAAATAACAGATATGATGTTAATGCATTTCTACCTGAGGGGCCAAGTGCAGACATATAGATGGGGACAACATGGGTAGTACAGAGTCAATTGGGATAAATGGATGGGTGGCTATATCAACTGGCTCACGTTTACATGCAAGTTTATTGTAGCAGGTTAATGGCAAAGTCCATGTTGGCTTTGTCTTATTACACCATGCCTAAGTACACGTTCGGTAATTTTGCTCTTTATGATAGTCTGTTTTGCCCTGCACCTGAAGTCAGGCTCCCAGTCTATACTTTCTCAGTTCATCTCTGGAACCCCTTAAAAAAAATTCCAATGTGAAGCCAAATATCAAAGCTGGGAAATTCTTTATGACCTTACCCTTTGCAGTAATAGTTTGGAAACAGACATCAAAAATCAGGCAGGAAAGCAGCAGGGCTGTGCCACGGGAAGCCATTCTTCAGATCTCCACAGATAACAAGGAGTCGAGTTTGTTCAGATTTATTGGAGCTTGTTGCAACATGTGGCCACACTGTACTCAAATGACAGGGAAAGAAAGATTCCACACAGGTGCAGCAACTAACTTGTCTTATTATTATTATTATTATTATTACATTTGTACCCCGCGCTTTCCCACATAATGCAGGCTTACATAGTAATTTGAAATACAAAGTTAATAGAATTTTAATAAAACAGTAGTAAAACAATGTAAAGTTGGGCTTAGTAGTGTATGATAAGTTGAGCTAGATAATATATGACTAGGATAAAAGAGGGTAGACAGGATAGGATAGTGCAATTTGGGAGAAAGGGTAAGGAGGGATGAAATTAAGGAGAGATGGAAAGAGGATGGGAGGTGGGAACTGGGGGTGGAAGTTGGCGAGATTAGGTTGGGGCATTTGGGTAGGCTTGCTTAAAGAGATGAGCTTTCAGCATTTTTCTAAAGGGCAAGAAGTCATTTATTAATCGGATTAGTCTGGGTAGAGCGTTCCAAAGCTGGCTGCCCAAAAAGGAGAAAATGGATGCGTAGTAGGTCTTGTACTTAATTCCTCTACAATTGGGAAGGTGTGGGTTAACGCAGTTTAAAAATGAATCCCATATTGGTAGTTACTAATTCATATAACATTTCCCAGCCACTCAGTTTTGTGCAAATTAAGAGGTTCCCTAACCCCTGAACTATAGGCTGAATCCTAGCTTATTCTTTTTAAGGTTGAACACTCTGCAAGATTATCAGCAAACTTCTCTCTCACTGCTTGGAGTTCGACTCCCGGGCGTGCAAGTCGCTGAAGTAACCCTATTCTTACAGTGCTTTCATTCAAATCACTTGTACAATATTTTTTAAAATGAATAACATTTCACTATGATTCACACACAAGGGGGAAAAAACCCTTCAGCAGGTTTACCCTTCCTGTTTTGGTAAAAGGGTCTGGCTTATTACGTTACCCTTCCCCTCATAGTCCTCAACTCAAAACTCAGATCTTGCATTTGATTTGAGCCAAAAAGGCCAAGAAGTGATCGGCAGATAAATTAAACATTTTCTCAAATTCTCCATTTATCATCAAGTAGCCCCATTGTGGGCTGCGAGTCTTTGTCTAGACTAATACTTTACTTTGCACACACTGGACTCACTCCACTAATGATCTTCTTGGTTTTGTATTTGTTTCACATTGAATTTGACCTGAACCTCATATCTACACTGCACCTGGGACAAGGCAGGGCATCCTGGCTCCTGGAAACCTGAGAGTGGAAGAGGCAGGGCCTAATAGAGAACCAGCTGTGACTGGTGCTGAATGTCCATTATAGAATCTCATATGCACAGGGTCAGATTTTGGAGTGCTATAGCGAAGGGTTGGTTGCTACTATGCTCTTTTGTGATGCCAGAAGCTTGTTGTGACAGTACTAGCAGGTTCTCAGAACATTCCTCCCACACAAAGGGAGAGAGCAGTTGCAAGGCTTCTTACCAGAGACTGCCACCTCCTCTCTCAGCTTCATTTTGCAATCTGGACCACATGGTCTTGCAGGACCTGCTGTCTCACATTGTTCAAACTTCATAGCTATGGTGGCAGAGGGCAAAGTAGACAAAGTAAGAAATAATGTAATTTGGCCTGTTGACTGGTAGGGGATCACTGGGGAAAAGGGGGGGGGGGGGTGTAGAGAGTTAAACCTTGAAGAGAGACTATTATGCCAGTCAGGAGATAAAGATATTGATATGGCAATTATAGAAAGTGTGCAAGATAGGCCCCTTCACACATGAGATCCAGGAACTGTATGGGAGAAAGCATGGGTTGGGTCTTTTCCTGTAAAACAACTGTGGATATTGCCTTGGCCAGGCCCTTTTCCACATAGAACAGAAGTGTTGCCATACAGGAACAGACCAAAAGTCCCTCAAGCCCAGTATCCTGCTTCCAACAGTGGCCTATCCAGAAGCTATGGATATGGCACACTACAACCCCAGCTCTGCCCTCAGAGTGCTGAGCCTCTCCAGTGGTGTAGCCAAACCCAATATTTTGGATGGGCCCAGAGCTAACTTAGATGGGCCCTTCCAGGGCACCCCACAGCTCCCCCCCAGATATAAATAAAAATTATAGATTTTTTTTCACCTACCCCACATCAGCATCTCTCCTCATCTGCCGGCGTCCTGGCATCTGACTGCCTGTCGCTAAACCCCATCTCTCCCTGGTGTACCTTACAGGCATCCCCTGTGCCTACAGTGATTCAATTATTGCTGCCTGCACCGACTCCTCAGGCTTTCATCAGCTGGGTTCCACCAGACAGGAAATGATGAAAGTGAGGGCGGGACTCGGCCGGTGGAAGCCTGCAGGGCTGGCGCAGGCAGCAATAATTGAATCACTGCAGGCACCGGGGATGCCTTTAAGGTACACCAGGGTGGGATGGGGTTCAGCAATGGGTGGTCAGATGCCGGGACGCTGTGGAGAGATGCTGATGTGGGGTGCTGCTGCTAGGTGGGGCATGTGCCCACCCGAACTTACGCCACTGAGCCTCTCCCTGCACTCCTGGGGCCACACATAGTTGCCTCTACCAAGTACCAACATAGTACGCTTTTCCTTTGGAGAGGGGAGGTAGGAAGGTGTCATTCCATGTTCCCATCCATGCTGAGCATCACCAGGGACAGACTACAAAATGGTACAAGGCCTAAAACACTCAAAATATACTTGTTAGAGGAAAGAAGGGAAAACGACAAAACAAGGTATATTCAGGAGGCTTGAAAAAAAAAAAAAAAGGTAGAAGGAAACATTTTTCATTAAAATTAATTCAAACACAAGGAATCATGGTATCAGTGGCACAGCCCTATAGGGTCTTATTCTATAAAGGTTATGCTCCTAAATTACAAGCATACTCTGGGCTCCAAAATAGATTATGCTGCCAAGGCACATAACCTTTATGGAATGAGGCCTATAGGTCATAAATATGGAGGGACACAAAAATTGCTCTTCTAAGCTCACCATCTCCTCTCATTGGCTGTGGTGAAGCAGGCAGGGCAGGGGTGCCAGTGAGCGAGTTACATAGGGTGACATTCTAGCCTGGTACTGTCTTGCATGACAGAGAATTGAAGGGAGGAAAAAAAAAACATCAGACAAATGGATGATTGGAATAGCCTACTAGTAGAGAGAGTGGCAACCAAAGCCATGACAAATTTCAGTAGAAGGAAGTTACTGAATGGATGGACAAACTGAACATCTTGAGTATGAAGCTTTTAACGGCATATGAAAGATGAAGGTGCAGGGTTAATTAAACGGACTCAAAGACTTGCATGGATGAAATGTTCTTAAAGCTGAAAAGTGATTTACTCTGTCATTCATTTTGAGCGTGACAAGGCGCGTTAGATCCTTTCCCAGTGATTTGATCGCCTGCTCCTAAGTCATTCAAGACAATATTCAAACAATTTTACAAGGGCTATTAAGCAGTTATGTGAATAAAGTAATCAGTTGAAGGGTCCCTGTCTGAACTTTTACCTATACTGCAAAGGGGTAGGGCGTGAAAAGATGAAGCCAACACAGAACACATGGAAATTTCATTATGAAATCACTTTGCATATCATCCACTGCCTTGCTATATAGATAAAACAGATGATTGAGGTAACTTTCCAGTTCAGTATTTTGCCTTCATATCTGTTGTGTCATGTGTTTTTCATGTGTGATCAAGGTGCAGTATTCTGCTAGCGTGTAGTATTTGCAGCCCTTTTTGTTTTGTTTCACTAGGTTGTGTACTGGTGTTTTAGAGCCCAGTATAATTATAGTGCTGCCTTTTCACACATAAGGTTGTAGCTCATCCTGTCCTTGGAATTAATGCTGTTATGGTTTGGTAAGGTTATGAGTGTGTTTTTGCACAAGTCTGTGCCAGAGCCGGTGGTGGGAGGCGGGGCTGGTGGTTGGGGGGCGGGGATAGTGCTGGGCAGACTTGTACAGTCTGTGCCCTGAAAAAGACAGGTACAAATCAAGGTAAGGTATACACAAAAAGTGGCACATATGAGTATCTTGTTGGACAGACTGGATGGATCGTGCAGGTCTTTTTCTGCCGTCATCTACTATGTTACTATGATATGAAAGAATAATGGTGATATTATGTGCATGAATTGAAGCAGAGAGTTGGAGACTGCTGTGCTATTGTACAATAATAAGATGCCTTCACCAGCTATAGCCCTCCATTTTTAAAATGTTTTAGAACTCTACAGTCCTACAATTTAAACAGTGATTCAGCATTTAAGAATCTCGACATTTTAGTTACCATTATCTGGTTGTAATCTATTAGAAAAGCAGGATAGCTAGACAAAGCTTCCCAGGGGGGGAGGGAAGAGAGATTTGTTATGGACTGATTAGGAACCCCACCTTGTCCTAACTGATGATTGACACCAATGCAAATGAACTGACAAAAGTAGTAATAGCAGCAGCAAAAGTCCATTAATGATTTCATTACGTGTGAAGGTCAAACTCTTTTTAGGATATTCAGAGAAAAAGTGATAGGCAAAGTTTACTTTATTCACGTTCAAAATGATGCAAACAAAGCCAAGTTCCATTCTCTTCACAACCTCAAACTGCTTGACAAGTTGTTGAACAATGCAATTTAAACAGGTAAAATACAACGTCCTCTTAAGTTCCTCATTTTACATACGATAGGAATTACAATTCTGTATGTTCTTTCTTGTCTTTGATTAGCTGCTGGATTTTTTCAGGCAGGATGTCGGTCCAGAATGTCATTCTGTGATCTTTCAGTTTTGTTCCTGGCTTCTGCTTCAAATTTAGTTCCAGGTACTGCTCATTGTGGTCAAACACTGGCCATTGCACCAACCCATCACCATTAGGATTTCTGAGAAAAAAAAATATTAGTCCCGTCCAGCATTAAGATTTTAAGTGACTGACTGACTGACAACTTCGTCATCTACTAAGTCAGATTTAAGTACTACAAAAACCAGCCACAAAAATCATACTCTTACCCAGTTCGAGCAAAATTTGCCCAGTACTTCATTAGTGTTTTGCTTAAGGTTTTCTCCTCATCAGTAGCAACACCTGAAGGGTAGAATACAAATATTAGACACAAGACCATTACTACAGTTAAGAGCGTGGAGCTGTGTACATCCTTCCTGTCCACCCTTTGCTAGTGTTTATGTTTATTCCACACTTGATAAACCACCTTTCTGTAGATACAGTCAAAGCAGAGTGGAGGAGTAGCCTAGTGGTTAGAGCACCAGTCTTGGCCTCCAGAGGTGGCCGCTTCAAATCCCACTGCTGCTCCTTGTGACCTTGGGCAAGTCACTTAACCCTTTAACCCTCCATTGCCTCAGGTACAAATTTAGATTGTGAGCCCTCCAGGGACAGAGAAATACCCAGTGTATCTGAATGTAACTCACCTTGAGCTACTATTGAAAATGGTGTGAGCAAAATATTTAAAAAATATATTTTTGCACGTACTTTCTGCCCCAATGGAGGATAAGTGACTTGCCCAGGGTCACAAGGCCCTCCAGTAGGAAGTGAATCCAGGATCTCAGCCCACTTCCCCAAAAAGCAGCAGTGAGAATTGAAACCAGGTCCTGCACTAACCATTAGGACACTCCACACTCAGACAGGGCAATTCTGTAACATAGCACCTACTTTTCTTTGTAGGATGCTAGTGTAACCAGGTATATATGGATGTAGCATTTAGGAACAAGCACTTATGCCAACCCTAGAGCTGGTGTAGATGCTCAAGCCTAAGTGCCAGAGAAACACATAGCCTATTTTATGAAGACACACATGTAAGAGGGAGTCCTGCTCATGCCCCACTCTGAGTCTACCACTATGTACACCACCCTTGTAAACATATGCTATGCAACGTACATGTGTACTACCGAACAGTGCTTAGGTGGAATATTGACATGTATGTGCTAATATTCTACACATTTATGTACATAACAGGAGCAGAAATGTTAGCACCTATATTATGGACCTGCTGCTGCGATGAGAAGGTTCATGGGCTGTTCTGAGACCAAACAGAAAAGCTCAGAATAGCCCTGGGTTCTACTGATGATCTATTTTCATGAAGATGCTTCTCCATGAGGGCCAAGATTGTGGAAGTACTCCACTATCTCACAACCTCAATGACCCAATGCAGGGTCTTCAGAAATGAGGAGTATGCAAACCACCAGTGACCTGCTAACGATCCAAGAAGAGATAAATAGTAGTAATAGAAGAAGAAGAAGAAGAAGAAGAGTGTCTTCCTTTTTGGGCACTACTGTCTCCTCTACCTTAACTATGTATTTCTTTTTTTCCGGAACTGGTAATCACCGCCACATTGAGCCTGCAAATAGGTGGGAAAATGTGGGATACAAATGTTGTAAATAAATATTTCATCAGTTTAATTCTTCCCCCAATTTGAGGAGATAGCAAATGCTACTTGGGACTGCCACTCACTTCAGAAAATGGCAAGGGAGAATTGATAAAAGCATTGGTGAAGTGTTGGGAAATACCAAGGCATAACAGTTGTGTATAGCATTCAGGATCCATTGATCCACTGCAATCTGGGCCCACTCTCTGTAGACATCAGCAAGCCAGCCAGCCATGTACCTGTACAACTAGGAAAGGGCCCCCTACTCTTTGCTGGACACTTCTGGCACTACCTGTGTCCCCTTCTCCAGATCCTCCCTTATTGTCCCGAAAGGACTGAATCTTGTTGGGAAAGCAGAAATGCTGACCCCAACCAGGGCAATGTCTTCTTGCCTCCTTTAAGTCAGCATGCTCTAGTTTGCTTGAGAAGGTCCCTGGAGCCTATCCTTTGGTAACCTAAGGTCTAGTTTCCCTGGTTATTGACTAGTTGGAAAAGCTAGTCCTCTCCAAAGAGGATTACACCCAGAAGGATAGCCTACTCAGATGTGTCTTAGAGGCTGTATCGGCAACCCGTTTTGAAGCCATATCAGTCATCTGATAAGAGACTGCTGTGGCCATATTCCTTGCTAAAATCTTAATGAGGCCATAAAGAGCATCCATCATGAAGGGTATCCAAGCCTCTAACCAGGAGGCCCTGCTGCTTTCTGCCATACTAGATATCTGCTTGGAAGCTGCTTGACCCAGCACAGACTCACTCTGGACAGTCTGCTGCAAACAGACATCTCAAAAGGACTGCTTCAGCAAGGACACCATAGATGCCTGTAGAGATCAAAGGAACAGTGGAAGAAGTGTCAGGAGGAACCGTCTCTTTCAGGCAAAAAGCTACGTTGATCAAGAGCATCAACTCAAGAGAGAAGGAATCCAGTGGCAGCTGTGGAGCAGGATTTCCCTGAGCTGCCAGTGTGCCATCACTGTAGAAGCCCACCAAATGGCTCCTCAGGGGAAAGCTAGGGGTTTAGAAACTAGCTGCTCCGTGAAGTTGACTGGGGGTGGGACATGTCATTGCTGCTAAATTGGGCTATGGGGAAATATACCTTCTTAACCCAACAGCAGAATGGACTTCTTACCTGCTCAGGTTGCCTCAGAACAAATCTTCCCTCCTACACATAGTACTTCCACTGAGGCTGCCACACATGCTAGGCTGCCACACATGCTGATCTGCCATTCTTCCTCTACTGTACACTGCTGATGAATCTAAAGCTAGTATAGCTCAGAGTTAGAGGCCAACCAAAACTGCTTTTTCATTTTCGGCTGAAACTGCTACCCAAAACTGACTAACTGCTTTTGGCCAAAACCGAAACTGCAGTCAAAGCTTATCACTTGGTTTCAGCCAAAGCCAAAACTGAAAACTAAGGTCTACTGGGGATGGTCAAAGCTTACAATCAGCAGTCCTCTGCTAAACCCACAGGAGATTATTACCCTCCAGTCCCAGAACTGCAAGTACAGGCCGACAACTGCGAGAGCCATTTTAACAAGGACACAAGTCTGGCACATTTAGGTTCCCAAGTCAATGCAGATGTAGTTAAATATCCTCAAAGACAGGACTTTTGTGAGAACGTGAACAAAAAATAAATCATGATTACCAGCTTTTTATGCTTACCCAAACTGCAAAAACAACAAGCGAACAATATGTTTCCCATTTTGTATTTAGTTAAAGGATGATATTGATTCTTACTAAAATAAGGTAAAGGACTCCAGACACTGGTCTACATTCAGGCATTATACCAGCCTGATGCACAATCCAGAATAAAAAAAAAAGCACAATTATTTTACTGAATGTGAGGACTATATGCTCTGAATGATTACAAATCAAGAGTAATACATTTCTCAAGTTATTGTAATATTTCCCTACTAACACTATAAGCCGACCAGTGCTTGTGCTTGAAAACAATCACTGCAGGGTCCTCTCTCATAGAATCTAACTTCTGCATGCCACAAGTTTGATTAAAGCGCTGGATCATCTTCATGCTCAACAGAGCCTGGACATTCCTTAGAATAACCCAAATAGTATCCAAGTTAAAATATATATAATAATTTAAATAATGAACGACCATATTTTACCTCCAAATAAAATAATCTGTGCACACATCAACCTCAGCTAGAGAAAACTGAAATTAAAAGCCACAGTGCTTGGCTGACTGCATCACATTTCTAGTGACAGCTGATGTCATATTTCCACAGAAATGCTAATTCCTAAGGAGCTTATCATCCCACATTTGTAGACATGAATTTCTGCTAGACTTATTTGGAGCACTCTATTTACCATATAAACTACTATGCAAGATCATAACTGCATTGCCCCTTGTGGTCTTAGTGGTGTAATCAGGGAAGGAGTGATCCCCAGTATTTCTTGCTCATGTCAGCTCTAATCTCCAAATGGCTCCCATGATCTCTTGCAGCAGTCTTGCAAGATTGCCACTAGTGGTCATGGCAGCCATTCTGAAAGCAGAGCCCACATGGGCAGAAACAACTGGGGATTACTCCTGCCCTGACTACACCCCTAGACTGCCAGGTACCATAAGATAGGCCTGAGGGGAGCATCTACAGGTGGGAAGGAGGGGAAGGCAACTCCCGTTTGGAGGGGAGGGAGGGAGACAAACAGGACAAAGCACAAATTCAGCTTCCATTGAAAATGTATGTCAGTTTTGGCAAAAACTGAAACCAAGTTCGTAGTCATTTGACTGAAACCAAAATTGGGCAGAAAAGGGATTTTGGGCCAGTTTTGGCACCATAACTTAAACCGAAATTTGGTCGGCCTCTACTCTGAATCCCCCCTCCCTCAACTTCTTACCAAGCACAGAGCTGCAGGTCAAAGTGCAGGCTTACTCTTGTTCTGCCTCTCCCCCGCCCCCCCCCCCCCAAAAAAAACGTTGTTACTAACATCAAGTTGCTCCCAAACAAGGCAGCTCCCTCCAGGCTGTACAGTAGTTATTCTCCCCCTTCCACTCAAATTTTCATCTTCCATTTTTGTTCCTCATTATGTTTTGGAGGGGCTTGGGTGAAAGGTTGTGTGTGGTTGGGGTGATGGTAGGGGTGCGGGATCCAAACTTTCGGGCACAGAGACCAGTTCTGTGGTTGCTTTAGCACCTTCAATATTGAGCAAACTCCCTTGACTGTGTGCAGGGAGAGCGATTTCCATTGGGTTTAGCACCCGCAATAATTTTGAAAAAAAAATTAACTCCTATGCTTTTAGATATTGGTCTCCCTGAAGTCAGAGTGAGAGACCTTCCCCCCACTTTGACCTGCTCAAAACGAGGAAGCAATCCTCTCAAGCCAAACACTCCAGAAGCCAGGTCTCTTTCCAGCTCATCTGCAGGGGCATGGGATGCAGGTCTAATACCTGCTACAGACAATACTAGCCAATCGCAGGCTGCACAGTAGCCTATATACGGTAATATCAGCAATCTCTCTGTTCTATCTCCATGTGCTGGTAGTGGAGCAAAAACCTATGCATCTAGATTAGGCTGATGGGATGATAAGGAAACAGGTTATAAAACTGAGGACTTTCAGCAGCATTTATGGATGGGTAAATTTCAGACAGCTAATTTCCACACATAAATCTCTTTGGAAAAACACACACACAAACTTCCTTCCCATGTCATTTTGCTGAAAAGCTTGGTACATCACATAGCTGAAAATCAGAGAAGTGGAAAAAGTAGGCAGCCAGAGAGACCATCACCACCAAGTCAAGAAAAAAATGATAAAGTAGTGCCCCTTTAAGAAAGTTGAGTTGAAATTAAACAAGAAGCAGCTAGGAATTGTAGTCGAAAGGGAAAGAGAAACTGGGAAAAAAAGAGTGAGGGGAAGGGAAAGGCCATAGTAGTTGGTGGGCCCAGACATGGTTAATTAGAGGCTTAGAGATCAAGGTCTCTGAAGAAAGGCTGCCAAGGAGGTCCAATTGTTTGAAGCCAGGATAACGGGTTTAGCAACTTGACAAGTAGAAACTGGAGCTGGGTGGTGTATAGATTTTATGCATCATAAAAAAATCTGGAGTGCCTTGGTGCTTCTGAGTATTTGTTGAGGCATAGACCTGAGAAGAGAAGGTACTGTTTCCTGCACATAGTTTGTTTTGGGAACAAGTCATGGGTTGTATGCTAATTATTCAGCAGCTGTAAAAAGCACAAACTGAGCTATAGCCTATAGGCTATTGCAACACATTGGCTATCATTTTTAAGCTCTATGCATAAATTTCCACATATAAATGCCAGCTTTCACACATAGAAACAGTGATTTAGAGACAGCCACAGGCTTGACTGGTAAGGAGGTCCTTAATTGTTTTTTATCTTTTCACTTCAGATAGACAGTTTTGTGTAATGACAGGTCTTGATTGTTCTACTGATTCTGACAACTTTACTGAAGTTGCTCAAGGATCCTGTCTTTCTGGTGTGTAATTAACATCTTCTTTTTGCCACTGTGTAAGACTGTTAAACTGTTCCAATTTATAGTTTCACATATATGCTGACGATATCCAGTTTTTGGTATATATTGATTATCAATAGAAATCAAACAAAATAAAACATGGAAAAGAAAATAAGATGATACCTTTTTTATTGGACATAACTTAATACATTTCTTGATTAGCTTTCGAAGGTTGCCCTTCTTCCTCAGATCGGAAATAAGCAAATGTGCTAGCTGACAGTGTATATAAGTGAAAACATTCAAGCATTACTATGACAGTAAAATAGATACCATTGAAGATTCTACATGGAATGTTGCTACTATTGGAGATTCTACATGGAATGTTGCTATTCCACTAGCAACATTCCATGTAGAAGGCTGCGCAGGCTTCTGTTTCTGTGAGTCTGACGTCCTGCACGTATGTGCAGGACGTCAAACTCACAGAAGCAGAAGCCTGCGCGGCCACATTGGTGATCTACAAGGCCGACTTCTACATGGAATGTTGCTAGTGGAATAGCAACATTCCATGTAGAATCAATAGAAATCAAACAAAATAAAACATGGAAAAGAAAATAAGATGATACCTTTTTTATTGGACACTAGTAAAAAAGGCCCGTTTCGGAAAGAAATGAAACGGGCGCTAGCCAGGTTTTCCTCGTAGTGTGTAGAAGCGCTGCCGGGCCGCCTCCTCTTCCACATTGCGCTCTCTCTCCCGCCTCCTCTTCGTCGTTCCGCCCTCTCTCCTGCTTTCGGCTACTGATTGGCTCCTTGAATGTGCTCCGCCCTCAACGTCATGACGTTTGACGCGAGGGCGGGGCCCACAGACTGTGCTACAGAGCTTCGAACCCGCCTCCTCTTCGTCGTTCCGCCCTCTCTCCTGCTTTCGGCTACTGATTGGCTCCTTGAATGTGCTCCGCCCTCAACGTCATTACGTTTGACGCGAGGGCGGGGCCCACAGACTGTGCTACAGAGCTTCGAACAAACGAACTGGCTTCATTGACGTCAGTGGTCAATGGAACGTTGAGAGTGGTTTTTATGTCCAGATGGGGCGTGGCCTAGGGCGCAGATGGGCGTGGCTGAGTGCGGGAGTCCAAATAGCCTAGGTCAGGAGCCACAGTTGGAGTGAGGTGAGCTTCAGAACGTCTGAGGGGGATTCAGAATGTCTGAGGGGGATTTTATTTATATAGATAACTTAATACATTTCTTGATTAGCTTTCGAAGGTTGCCCTTCTTCCTCAGATCGGAAATAAGCAAATGTGCTAGCTGACAGTGTATATAAGTGAAAACATTCAAGCATTACTATTTTATTTTTATTTATTTTTGTTACATTTGTACCCCGCACTTTCCCACTCATGGCAGGCTCTATGCGGCGGGCAATGGAGGGTTAAGTGACTTGCCCAGAGTCACAAGGAGCTGCCTGTGCCGGGAATCAAACTCAGTTCCTCAGTTCCCCAGGACCAAAGTCCACCACCCTAACCACTAGGCCACTCCTCCACTCCACTCCACTATGACAGTCTGACAGGGTGGGAGGATGGGGGTGGGTAGGAGGTATGCATGGGGACATCAAAGCATATCATTGATATTCTAACAGGGTGGGTGTGGATAGGTGAGGGGTGGGGTGATCAACAGAGACATACAGCTTTATGGTTTATAATGGGCTAGGAACCCCAGGTATATATTGAGAAATCAGTGCAGGACACCTTTGAGGTACTCCGATTATGTCTGCTGGCCAATGGATGAAGAGTGAAGCACCTGAGGTTAAATCTGGCAAAAACTCAGATCCTTTTACTGTCAGATTATCCCTGTGATGATGTACCTTCCCCCTTGCATATTTGGAAGTGAATCCATACCAACAGTCAAAAATATTCACAATTTAGGAGTCATTTTTGATTCCTCATTGACTTTGAAATTTCATGCACAAAAGATAATCAAGGATATGTTTTTAAAATATAGTTATTGTGGCTCAACAGATCCCTTAGACCAGGGGTAGGCAATTCCGGTCCTCGTGAGCCGCAGGCAGGTCAGGTTTTCAGGATATCCACAATGAATATGCATGCCATGGAGGCAGTGCTTGCAAATCTAATCTCCTGCATATTCATTGTGGATATCCTGAAAACCTGACCTGCCTGCGGCTCTCGAGGACCAGAGTTGCCTACCCCTGCCTTAGACGTCTCAACAATCTCAGCCGAATGGTAATCCAAAGCATTATAACCCCGTGCTTTGACTATTGTAATGGTCTACTGGTAGGGTTACCAAGAAACAGGATTCAAGCAGCGCAAAATGCTGTTGCAAGAGTGTTAGAGGGTTGCTCTCGATTTACTCATATTTCACCTATTTTGAAACAACTGCACTGGTTGCCTTTAGAGCAGAGGGTAAAATTTAAAATTATAACAATGGCCCAAGTCTTGACTATGTTCAAGAGAGTTTCCCCAATTATTGCAGCAGGGTTACATCTTTACCAGACAACTAGAAATTTGAGATTGGCAAGTAAGAACTTACGAACATGTTCCATCTTTCCATGTTGTGTGACTAGAGGAGTACCATTCTTCAATATTTACTACAGCTGGTCTGCAGCTGTGGAACTCTACCATCCAGTTTGACAGAAATTCAAAACCTTTTTAAGAAGGAATTAAAAAACAATCCTTTTTACCCAGCTAAACGGGGGAGACTGATTTTGTAACATGTATTTCAGATGTGGCTGTTCACAGCAGTGGCGTTCCTAGGGGCGCTGACACCTGGGGCGGTCGCCAATGCGCCCCGCCCCCTGGGTGCAGCGCCCCACCCCCCTTGGTGCAGCGCGAACCCCCTTCGTCACCCCCCCACCCCGGCGAAAGAACCCCCCCCCGGGTGCACGCCGCTGGGGGGGGGGTGCCGCGCGCCCGTCAGCTTCGTTGTTTCCATGCTCCCTCTGCCCCGGAACAGGAAGTAACCTGTTCCGGGGCAGAGAGAGCATGGAAACAACAAAGCTGACCGGCGCACGGCACCCCCCCCCCCCAGCGGCGTGCACCCGGGGCGGGCTGCACCCACCGCCCCCCCCTTAGTACGCCACTGGTTCACAGAGTTTTTCCCCCTTTCTCTTGTACTACTACTAGTATTGCTCCTTATTTCTAAAGCGCTACTATAGAAATAAGCACTGTTCACTAAACATGTAAGAGACAGTCCCTGCTCAACAGAGCTTACAATCTAATCAAGACAGACAAACAGGACAAATAAGGAATAAGGAAATTACTTAAGGTGGGAATGATAAAACAAACATGGGTACTGAACAAGTGAAGAGGAGTTAGGAGTTAAAAGCAGCCTCAAAAAGGTGAGCTTTTAGCCTAGATTTTAAGATGACCCGAGCTGGAGCTAGACGTACTGACTCAGGAACTCTATTCCAGGTGAATGGTGCAGCAAGATAAATGGAACAGAGTCTGGAGTTGGCAGTGGAGGAGAAAGGTACAGATAAGAGATTTATCCGATGAACAGAGTTCCCAGGGAGGCGTGTAGGAATGGAGTTCCCTAGAAGGTGTGTAGGGAGAGATAATGAGGAGCTGCAGAGTGAATGCACTTGTAAGTCAATAAGAGGTGTTTGAAACTGTAGGCGAAAACGGATAGGAAGTCAATGAAGTGACTTGAGGAGAGGGCTAATATGAGCGTAGCGACACTGGCGGAATGTAAGTTGTGCAGCAGAATTTTGAACAGACTGAAGGGGAGAGAGATGGCTTAGTGGGAGACCTGTGCGAAGCAAGTTGCAGTATCTAAGCATGAGGTGATGAGTGTGGATAATGGTTTTGGTAGTGTGCACAGAAAGGAAGGGACGAATTTTGATGCTATTATAGAGAAACAAAAGAGTCCATGAGTGTGACCATATTGTTAGAAACAGTAGAGGTCCTCCTGTATTGATTTTTTAATTATTTTGTTTTATTATGAGGTCTTTGATTTTGTATTGTTCATTTTGAATTTACTGTGTATATTGATAGTGCAATCTGCTGAGATTGCTTAGATTGTGCAGAATATAAATATTTTAAATAAATAAATACACAAGAATGCACTGGCAATGCAGCGATTTCCACGTTTTGGAGAGAGGCATGTTGGGGGAAGACATGTATACCTCAGCACTACCTATGCCATAATGTATTCTACCAAGGCTGGGGATTGCAAGGGCAGAAAAATCTAAATGTCGGCTTCTGCACCTGCTTTCACACACAAATGCCAACCTGTCGTCTTTTGGACCTTGTGCTTGCGTTGGTGGTTGCTGGAGGACATCAGAGAAGTTCAATTGCCTGTGATCTGTGTCCACATAGATGTGTCTTTGGAAGCCTTACATTTCCTTGCTCTGTTCCCAGCAGAGTCTGCTCTCCTGAGCCAAGACTGCTTGTTTGTATCAGCATGTATGGGCTGCCATTATGCAGCACACTTGGATACTGGTGATGGGCTACATAGGGTGATGGTGGTGAAACAGAGGAGTTAATATGACAGACTTCATTAACTGGATTTTGCATGTTGCAGCAGATGCATATGCCAGAGAAGATTCAGGAGGAATCATCCTTAAATCAGAAGATATATAGGCCAAGGACCCAGTCCCTGGACCTCAAGAGAGCCTCAGAATGTTCTGCTTTGAACAGGCTAATATCCACCATCTCTGCCAACAGCTCAGCTCTCTCCTTTGTTCAATCACCACAGAGGTGACAGCATTCCAGCCAAAAGCCATCACAGCCCTTCCCTTTCTTGCCACTGGAAACTTTCAGACAACAAACTATGAAAACTGCCCATTTTGCATCTGTGCAGAGGCCACCGATTGCACACAAATGGACATCCAGCCATTACAAGGGAAGGAGAGGAGCTACTGCAACAAAAAGAACTTTCACACCCTTAACATGCAAATGTTTTCTAATTCCAAAGGGCACATCACAGATGTCGTCCCAAGATTTCCAGATCCTGCTATGATGCGCACATCCTGAAAACCATGACTTGTTCAACATTGGCCAGATCTCTGGCATGGCTGCTAGGTAGGCCCTGCATTACCTGAACATACATTTCTGCATGAACATACTATACATTCCTGCTGTTCCCTTCCAGCTCCCACTATCTTTCCTGATGAAGCAGTGCAGTTCCTGCTCATCATGTCTCCTTCTTTTGTTTCCGCTCCCATCCAGATAATAGAAGCTAGTCATAAAGGAGGAAGCTCATGACTCCCATAGTGGCACCCCAGTCAAAGGCAGAGAAGCAGTACAACAGGGTCCACCACCAAACCAGAGCAATAATAGAGGACATTTGGTTTCCTGAAAAACTTGTTTCCAGTGCCAGGACAGATGGGGTGGGGTGGGGTGGGGATTACTCTACTGCCCCCCCTCCAAGGTGTTTAACATCTTCATTGCCTGCTGCATACTCTACAATCTTATTCTAAGCTGCAGACTACTCCCTTCCAGAAGGTGTTGAGGTGGGAAAAGCCAGAAGACACAGAACCTGCAGCAGAATAGGGACCAGCACATCCCTATTAGCAGGGTCTGGGAGGCAAGAAACCAACTCATCCATCAACATTTCCAGTAATCTAATGCACATTTAACGACTATGAACATAATTGTCCCCCCTTCCATCACTAACATAACGATAGTAACATAGTAGATGAAGGCAGATAAAGAACTCGTAGCATAATGTACACAATACTACATTTTTCTTTCCCTTCCGCACCCCCACTTCTTGGCAACCTGGTTTCTAAGACTTACAGGAGTGTGTAATTACATAGTAATTGACAGCAGATAAAGACCTGAATGGTCCATCCAGTCTGCCCAACTGTCACATTCATTATCAAATCAAGATTAAATCAACAATGAACGTAATGGTCTTCCTTTGGTGTTTCTGGGACATAGACCATAGATGTCTGTCCGGCTCTGACCTTATGTTCCAACTACTGGAGTTGCCGTCAAAGCCCACTCCAGCCTTTCTGAATCAGTCTTGCCATTTGTGGGGCACAGACCGTAAAAGTCTGCCTGGATTTGTCCTCACATTCCAAATTACTGGAGTTTTCGTCAAAGCTCTCTCCAGCCCATCCTAAACCGGATTGCTATATGCGGCACTCACACTATACAAGCCAGCCCAGCACTGGCCTTAGTTGATACAATCCGAGTTGACATCTAAGCACCACTTGACATGCAAACACATTTGCAACTCTAAGTTTTGGGTTTTATAATATTCATTTTCTAATTAGAGATCCTCTGTGTTCATCTCATACTGTTTTGAATTCCGGCACAGTTTATTTCTCCATCACCTCCCTCGGGAGGGCATTTCAGGCATCAACCACCCTCTCTGTGAAAAATAATTTTTTGACATTACTCTTAAATCTACCACCCAGCAACCTCAATTCATGTCCTCTAGTTTTACTATTTTCCCCTTCTCTGGAAAATATTTGTTTATATATTAATACCTTTAAAGTACTTAAACATCTGTATAATATCTCCCATGTCCCTCCTCTCCTCTAGGGTATATATATTCAGGTCTTTCAGTCTCTTCTCATATGTCTTTTGATGCAAGCTCCATATCATTTTTGTCGCCTTCCTCTGGACCTCTTACATCTTTATCAAGATACGGACTCCAAAACTGAACACTACTCCAGGTGGGGCCATTATTCTCAGAAGAGGCAAGTGACAGCTCATCCAGCATTCATGCACATTGTGCTGCTCCATATAAAGCAAAATATATCACAGGGACCTCTACCACCATGGCCCAAATGAATACTTGTTCTGCTGATGGTGTCAGTGACGACATGTTGCAAAGGATATGTGCAGCAGTGACAGGGAGGGTGATATCACCTAGGCATCATAGTAGAAAGGTTGTAGATGGTGGTGGTGGTATTAGCACTGGGATATCCAGAGATGCCATGATGGTGTGATTGATAGTTTGTTGTTTGGCAAGGTCACTAACTCCTTCACCTCCTCCTGCAGGGATGTGCCCTCATATAGTCACCAGACTCTGTGTCAGCAACATCTGCTTTTCTTGCAGGGTCTGTCTCCTATTCCTCTAGGCAAGGAACATCACATTGTGCCAGAAGGTGGTCACCACAGCAAGCAAGTTGTTCTGTGCTCCTAGCTGTCCGATAGCCATCCTGTGGATTGACACCTGGGGAATCTCCATCTGGCTCGGGCTAATCAAGGTAGGATGATGGGGATGCGATGGAATCCTCAAGCTAGCTCTTTAGCCTCATCTCGGCCATAAATGGGGCAGAGCCAGCCATCTGCTTATCATGATGCTCCTCCTCAGTTACTGGACTGCTCTGTTCTACCTTCCCTGTAGATCTCCTGTTGCCTAGCCACCTCCTGGCACATCAAGGTTACAACCTGGCTGTTCATAGAGATAGCAGCAGCTGTAGCAGGTAGGAAAAAATAGCAGAGTGATTGGGGTACCTCTGAAGTCAACTGTACATATACATTGACTGCATAGATATCCCAGTCCAAAGCTCCTCCTCGCCAAGGTATCCAGAGTGTCATTTTTGATGCACCTATTACAGCAGGTAAAAGCTATGCTCCTGGTGGCTCTGGCCTTCATTATGATACATATATATCCTTCAATGTTACAGGTCACCCAATCAACATGGCCACAGGTCTGTAGTGTTGTCTGTGGTTACTGGTGAGGACAGTATTGCATACTACAGCAGCCTGATGTGCAGTAAAGGCATATCCACATAGTCCCAGATAGCAGAATGCATGCAACTGATGCACATGATATCACATATATGACATTGGTTCACCAGATCTATACCCTGTGATTTCCAAAAGCCGAGGTCAACCTTTAGATGTGTTGAGATATGTACTCAACCTCCATTGGCAACCTTAAGCTGGAGTTGTACTCAACCTCCATTGGCAACCTTAAGCTGGAGTTGAAAGTGATGTAGGTCTACTAGAGCCAAACATTAATATACTTCATTTGTCTGGCTCAGGAGGGGCAAAGAAATGTACCCCTGCTGCTTTAGTGCACCAGTGAGGGCACATTATTTATTTATTTATTTATTGCATTTGTATCCCACATTTTCCCACCTCTTTGCAGGCTCAGTGTCGCTTACAATACATCATGAATGATGGAAATACAATTTGTTACAATTTGATTATGGGTTACATGGTGAGGAATTATAAGAAGACAAAGAGGCATATTTTCAAAGCACTTTGGGAGGCTAAGTTCCATAGGTTTCTATGGAACTTTGGGAGGCTAAGTGCTTTGAAAATAAGCCTCATAGTAAGATAATATTATGAGGCAATAAGAATTATAGGATAGCAACTTGAAGATAACTTCATGTGACATGACATTTCTAGCTATGAGGGAGGGGGTTTCATATGTGGTGAAGGTACGTAAGATGAGAGTGCAAAAGGAAATATAATGAGACATTCCTAATGAGACTTCTGCCCTCATTCCCTCTAGATAGGTGTGCATGAGGTCCATGGTGCATGGGAAGAGTCCCAGAATCCCTGCTACATCTTGGGATCTTTGCCCAGTGGATGATTCTCAATTGGTGAAGGAGTTGAGACTTGGCATGACTTGGTGCTGATTGATGTCTAGGCACTAGGAAGTGGCAATGGAGAAGAAAGGATTTTGCCAAATCTTTGATTGCAAGCTCACTAATACAATGAACTGGAAGTGCAGATGGTCCCTTCAGAGCATCCAAAGCATGTAGAATACTCTCAAAACCTTGTTTTTCCTCTAGAAATTCTGAAACACCAAGGCAGAGAACAGTGGAGATCTTGTGGAGGAACTTACGTTAGCTAGTTTTCTCTAGTGTGTTGTCTCCTGCGTAACAGACTAATGAGGGGTCCATGGATTTATATGTAGAGTGGTCAATCAGACTGAATTTGAGGCAGGTCCAGACATTCATGCCAATATTTGTGATTATAGGGGTGGGGGATGGCCTCCTTTGCTGTCTGAAAAATCCCATTTTTAGGGGTATGGTTGCTTGCAGCCTGATAGGCCTCCGTCCTTAAAGTGGCCATATTAGATAGCAGGACCACTATTCTTGTGGAGCAGAATCACAGATATCTGAGCTTGCATCGGTATTTTGCACAGCAACAGTAGGAATACTTTTCATTAGCCAGCATCATTATGGTGGTGTACTCTTGTAGAGGGATCCCATCCAGACTGGCGGGACATTTATGCCTGTTAGATGCATTTAGGGCTACCCCCCATTGGGTTGATTCTTCTACTCTATGGGTGTCTGTTAGATATTCAACTTGGTGCATGGGCACACGGATTTTGCTTATCTTGCCAGGGTCATCCTGATGTATTCCTAGACCTTCCTTGCTGCAGTGTGGTCTGGCCTCAGGCGGTATATGGTGCCCTTATTGGAGAGCACCAGATATGCCAGGTCATCACACTGATTCAAAAGCAGTTTCTCTCCCTCCTGATCTCCCTGTTTCAGTTCTCTAAAAAAGGCACACAAGAGTGTGTTGTGCAATGCTAGACTGGAAAACATTTTGCCAAGGCTCCATGGAGCAAGCCTGGGAAGTACAGGAAGTTACATGTAAGTGGAAGACAACGCACTACTTACATGCCAACCTCCTCAGGCACCAGTACAAAATGCTGCCACTTACCCATGGATGTGATATGTTGTGCAATGCTAGACTGGAAAATATGTTGCCATAGCTCCATGGGGAAAGCCTGGGAAGTACAGGAAGCTACAAGCAAGTGGAAGACAACGCACTACTTACATGTCAACCTCCTCAGGCACCAGTACAAAATGCTGCCACTTGCCCATGTAAAGAGTGTGTTGCTGTGTTGAGACACAAATGCATACTGATCCTAGATCACCATGCATGTACGGACATCCTTTTGGAATATAGGCATTTCAAGACATTTGCCCATACATATATGTTTCTTAGATTAAGTCATAGATTAATA
The DNA here is from genome assembly GCF_901765095.1 of Microcaecilia unicolor. Lineage (NCBI taxonomy): Eukaryota > Metazoa > Chordata > Amphibia > Gymnophiona > Siphonopidae > Microcaecilia > Microcaecilia unicolor. The sequence goes on from NC_044035.1 coordinate 325,444,558, forward strand.
CATAAATGAATGTTGGCCTCAATAAGAAGAATCTGCCCTCTCATGAACAGGGTGGGATCAATTGTTCCCTTTACCAAAATATTTCACTTCTAATACTAGTTCATTACTTACTTAGCACAGATACATCAGTAGGCAGGAATGGACTTCCAAATACAAAGCCAATTTCATCCATATGATCCGCTTTCACAAAATCTGGTCTTGAATCACCATAAGTGCTTGGTCGATGTTGAAATTCATAAAGGTAGACGGGAAGACCAGAGTCTAGCAGAATACAGAAAAGGAGAGACATTTACTGGATGAGAACAACCTTGTGTTTTTTTTTACAGAGCTCGAAGCCTGCAATTCAACTCGCAATATAAACCACCATTTTTAAGGAGGTTGAAAAAAATGTCTACAGAAAGATTATTCTGGCTGTGATATTAAGGAGGAAATTGTAATCGTAACAGCTACAATCCCAGTGCATTTTACTGGAAATATTGGTAAATGAATTGCTGTTCTTATTATACCTTGCTGTGTTCAGATGGTAGGTGTGGAAGTAAGAAATTTATCTAGAAAGGAGCACTACCAACTTGTGTTGCTGGCCCCGTATTTTACTAGTCCTTCCACTCTCAATGTCCTTACAAAAGGAATGGTCTCCACTACTAACTAACTACTAACATTTCTAAAGCGCTACTAGGGCTACGCAGCGCTGTACAATTTAAACATAGAAGGACAGTCCCTGCTCAAAGAGCTTACAATCTAAAAGACAAAAGAACAATCTAAAGACAAGTGTACAATCTAGAGGACAAGTGAACAGTTAATCTGATAGGGTGGATAGATTGGGGCATTCTATATTTCTCAAGCGGTTAGGCGCCAAAGGCAGCATTGAAGAGGTGAGTTTTAAGCAGAGATTTGAAGATGGGTAGGGAGGGGGCATGGCGTATGGGTAAAGAAAGATTGTTCCAGGCATAGGGTGAGGCAAGGCAGAATGAGCGGAGCCTGGAGTTGGCAGTGGTCGAGAAGGGTACAGAGAGAAGGGCTTTGTCCTGTGAGCGGAGGTTACAGGCGGGAACATAGGGGGAGATGAGGGTGGAGAGGTAGTGAGGAGCCGCAGATTGAGTGCATTTGTAGGTAAGGAGGAGGAGCTTGAATTGCATGCGATATCTGATCAGAAGCCAATGAAGTGATTTGAGGAGAGGGGTGATATGAGTATATCGGTTCTGGCGGAATATAAGACGTGCGGCAGCATTCTGAACGGATTGAAGGGGGGATAGATGGCTGAGTGGGAGGCCGGTGAGGAGTAAGTTGCAGTAATCGAGGCGAGAGGTAATGAGAGCGTGGACGAGAGTTCTGGTGGCGTGCTCAGAGAGGAAAGGGCGAATTTTGCTGATGTTGAAGAGGAAGAAGCGACAGGTCTTGGCAGTCTGTTGGATATGCACAGAGAAGGAGAGGGAGGAGTCGAAGATGACTCCGAGGTTGCGGGCAGATGGGACGGGGAGGATGAGGGTGTTATCAACTGAGACAGAGAGTGGAGGAAGAGGAGAAGTGGGTTTAGGAGGAAAGACGAGGAGCTTGGTCTTGGACATGTTCAGTTTAAGTACTCTTAGAGTGGTCTCACTAGTGATCTATACAAGGGTAGTGTTGCATCCTTTCATCCCACTGATACTTCTGCTTGTGCAACCAACCAAACCATTAGATACACCTTTTATTACACCAAGTGAATTATTTTGAAATTTTAATCACTGTGGGGCCCTTTTACTAAGTTGTGTAAGCGTCTTATGTGCGCCCAACACGTGCCAATTCTGAGTTACCGCCTGGCTACCTCGTGGCCCAGGTGGTAATTTCATTTTTGCCACACGTCCAATAGGTGTGTCAGAAAATATTTTTATTTTCTGGCGCATGGACAGTAATTGGCATTTGGATGTGTGTAGACCATTACCGCCCAGTTAACGCGCGAGTCTTTACAGCTAAGTCAATGGCTGGTGGTAAGGTCTCAGACCCTTAATGGATGCGTGCCAATTTTCATTTCGCCGCACGTCCATTTTTGGCCCAAATTAAAAAAAAAAAAAAAAGACATTTTTTTTACAGGTGCAATGAAAAAGGATTCTGCGCGTGCCCAAAACATGCGCCTACACTACTGCAGTCCATTTTTCAGTGCGCTTTTGTAAAAGAACCCCTGTATGTTTTCAACCCCCCCTTCTTTTTAACCCTTTTTGACATGTCAATACATGATATAAATGCTATAATACAGCAAACAAGTATCGTTTTCCCTTAAGTTGTTTATATCTCACTAATATTTTGAATGGAACTCGTCCTTCAACCGAGCTCTGACTACTTTACCAAAATGGAATTTTTTTCAGCAGCCTCTTCAACTGAATATGCAACTTTAGGTCCTAGTCCCATATCATCCAACTTGTTTACAGACCTTCTGTGTGGAATAATGGCAAAAACCTTACAGAAGTTCAGGTTAGACAAAGAGCCCCATTTCACACAGAATACGAGATCGGAATTGAGACGTCCATTTCTGGATGTGCTCAATTCAGATGGTATTTTAGAAAAAGATCTGCCAAAATACAGCCTTTGATCATTTATTTATTTATTTTTATTTGTTACATTTGTACCCCACATTTTCCCACCTATTTGCAGGCTCAATGTGGCTTACATAGTACCATAAAGGCGTTCGCCAGTCGGTTGATAACAAATACAAGGTTGTATTGTGGTCGAATGAGGTAGGTGTGTGTCAGGCACCATGAAGGTCGAAGGGAATGAAGATTGTATATTGCCCAGTACGATCATTGGTTGTGCTGTGTTGCTGGGCGTGGGGATTTACGTTGGATTGGTGGGGTAAGCCTTTTTGAAGAGGTTGGTTTTTAGTGATTTTCTTAAGTTTAGATGGTCATGGATTGTTTTTACAGCTTTTGGGAGTCCATTCCATAGTTGTGCGCTTGCGTAGAAGAAGCTGGATGCGTAAGTTGTTTTGTATTTAAGTCCTTTGCAATTTGGGTAATGTAAGTTTAGGTATGATCGTGATGATCCAATTCTGTTTCTGGTTGGTAGATCTATGAGGTCTGTCACGTATCCTGGGACTACACCGTAGATAATTTTGTGGACAAATGTGCAGATTTTGAAGATGATACGTTATTTGATTGGGAGCCAGTGCAGCTTTTCTCAGAGGGGTTTAGCACTTTCGAAGCGTGATTTACCAAATATCAGCCTGGCAGCTGTGTTTGGGCGGTCTGGAATTTTTTTGCGAGTTGTTCTTTACAACCCGCATAGATTGCGTTGCAATAATCTGCATGGCTTAGGAGCATTGATTCTATTAGGTTTCGAAAGATTTCCCTCGGGAAGAAAATGTAGAAACGTAAAAGAATAAAACCTGAGTAGAACATTTTCTTTATTACGGAGTTTACTTGGCTCTCAAGGGTAAGGTTGCGGTCGATTGTGACGCCAAGTATTTTTAGGTAGGGAGGGTGTGTTCAAGGGTGTTTATGGTTGTGGGTTTGTGCTTGTTACGTTGAGATGAGAGGATGAGGCAGTGTGTTTTTTCACTGTTCAGTTTCAGTTGGAATGAATTTGCCCAGGAGTACATGATGTTTAGGCCGTCATTGATTTCATTGGTTATTTCTGTCAAGTCATGACTGAAGGGAATGTAGATTGTGACGTTGTCTGCATATATGAATGGGTTGAGGCCTCGGTTGGATAGGGACTTTGCAAGTGGGATCATCATCATGTTGAAGAGTATTGGCGATGTACTCCACAAGTAGCTTTCCACGGTGATGATATGTTTGAGTTTGATTTTACTTGGTAAGTTCTGGTGGTTAGAAAACCCTTTATCCAGTTAAGTACATTTCCATCAATCCCGAAGTCTTAGTAGTATATTGTGCTCGACATGTTGAATTGGAGAAGTATACTTTTACCTGTGGCTATTTCTTGCTTGAATTTGGCCAGGAGTGTGATTAGGACAGTTTCTGTACTGTGGTGGGGGCGGAACCCTGACTGTGAGTCGTGTAGCATTCTTGTAGAAACTCTTTGTGATGACTTCTTCACTCTCATGGCAAGGATCAATATATAGAAGCCCTTTTATTAAGCCGTGCTAAAAAGTGGCCAGTACTGTTGTTAGTGTATGAGTTTCCCACTTTCTGCAGCCACTTTTAGCATGTCGGTAAAATGGCCGCATTTGTATATTTTTTCTTTAATGGCCATGTGCTAATTTCCCAATTAGCACATGGCCATTACTGTGGGAGCTCTTACTGCTACCTATTTTGTAAGCGCTAAGGGCTCCTGTGCTAACCCCATGGTAATTAAGCAGCGTGGGGCAATGTACCCATGCTACCTGATTAGCACAGGTTATGCTGCCTACTCTTCACCAACAGTCATGCCTCTCGCAGTGAAAAATAAAAAATATGTTATCAGCGCTGGCTGATGAGCACAATATCCCAGGATGCCTCAGCGCATCTGTGACAGTGCTTTTTGGTGCACAGCTTAGTAATAGGGCCCCATGGTGAGGTTTAGATTCAACAGGGCTGGATGAATACAACCAGGCTTGATTGCAATCAGCTAAATCTAGTTATCATATTTGGGGTCCTTTTTACTAAGCCGCGTGGAGGGGCATAATTGAACGAAAACGTCTATCTCCATGGGCGTTTATCTCCGAGAACGGGTCCGTCCAGCTCAAAAACGAATAAATCCAGGGCATTTGTTCGTGGGAGGGGCCAGGAGTCGTAGTGCACTGGTCCCCCTCACATGCCAGGACACCAACCGGGCACCCTAGGGGGCACTTTTACAAAAAAAAAAAAAAAAAGGTAAAAGAGCTCCCAGGTGCATAGCACCCTTCCCTTGGGTGTTGAGCCCCCCAAATCCCCCTCAAAACTCACCACCCACAAGTCTACACCATTACTATAGCCCTAAGGGGTGAAGGGTGGCACCTACATGTGGGTACAGTGGGTTTGGGGGCGGTGTGGAGGGCTCCCATTTACCACCACAAGTGTAACAGGTGGGGGGGGGGGGGGCCTGGGTCTACCTGCCTGACGTCCACTGCACCCCCTAATAACTGCTCCAGTGACCTGCATACTGCTGCCAGGGAGGTGGGTATGACATTTGAGGGTGAACATAAAAAGTTGTGAAACGGCATATTTTTGTGGTGGGAGGGGGTTTGTGACCACTGGGGGAGTCAGGGGAGGTCATCCCCGACTCCCTCCAGTGGTCATCTGGTCATTTAGGGCACTTTTTGGGGCCCTATTCGTGGAAAAACAGGGTCCAGGAAAAGTGCCCTAAATTCTCGCTAAAAACGCATATTTTTTTTCCATTATCGGCGAAAGGCGCCTATCTCTGATCGGCCGATAACCACGCCCCAGTTCCGCCTTCACCACGCCTTTGACACGCCCCCATCAACTTTGTCCGCATCCGCGACGGAGTGCAGTTGAAAACGTCCAAATTCGGCTTTCGATTATACCGCTTTATTCGTTTTTGTGAGATAAACGTCTATCTCCCGATTTGGGTCGCAATATAGGCGTTTTTCTTTTTCAATTATAAGCTGGATAAGCACGTATGCGCGTCCTATGTGTGTCAATTTTGAACTACTGCCCAGCTACCACTGGCTCGAGCGGTAACTTCATTTTCTATGCGCGCCCACTACGAGTCCTGGAAAATTTCTGGCGTGCGGCGCTAACCGGGCGGTGATCAGCATTGTACATGCACTGATAATTACGACCCAGTTACTGCGAGAGGTCAATGGGTGGCAGTAATGTCTCAGGCCCAAATGGATGCATGCCAATTTTTATTTTGCTGCACGTCCATTTTCGGCTAAAAAAAAAAAGCCTTTTTTGCAGGCGCACTGAAAAATGGACCTGCGCACGTCCAATACACACATCTACACCAGCGCAGACCATTTTTTGGCACCCCTTAGTAAAAGGCCCCTTGGTCAATTTGTTGAGGAGCTAAGGGGGCAGTTATTTTTTCACATGGGTGCTGTGGGTGTTGCATAACTTAGTTCCTTAAATAAATGAAATTGTAATTTAAAACCTGTATTTTGTGTCTATTCAGGTTAAGAACATAAGAATATGAAAGGGACTTTTACTAAGGTGCGCTCACACGTTAGAGATGCCCACAGGAATGCATAGGCGTCTCTAACATCTAGCATACGCTAAAAACTTGAGCGTGCCTTAGTAAAAGGAGGGTTGAGTGTTGCCATACTGGGACAAACCAAAGGTCCATCAAGCCCAGTATCCTGTTTCCAACAGTGGCCAATCCAGGTTACAAGCACCTGGCGAGATCCCCAAAACAGTATAATACATTTTATGCAGCTTATCCTGGAAATAAGCAGTGGATTTTCCCCCAAGTCCATCTTAATAATGGCTTATGAACTTTTCTTTTAGGAAGTTATCCAAACCTTTTTTAAACCCCACTAAGCTAACTGCATTTACCACATTCTCTGGCAACAAATTCCAGAGTTTACTTACACAATGAGTGAAATATTTTCTCTGATTTGTTTTAAATTTACTACTTTGTAGCTTCATTGCATGCCCCCTAGTCCTAGTATTTTTGGAAAGAGTAAACAAGCAATTCACATCTACCGGTTCCACTCCACTCTATTTTATAGACCCTCTATCTCCCCTCAGCCGTCTTTTCTCCAAGCTGAAGAGCCCTAGCCGTTTTAGCCTTTCCTCATAGGGAAGTCATCCCATCCCCATTATCACTTTCATTGCCCTTCTCTGTACCTTTTCTAAATCCACTATCATTTTTGAGATGCGGTGATCAGAATTGCAGTATTTGAGGTGCAGTTGCACCATGGAGTGATGCAAAGGCATTATAATGTCCTCATTTTTGTTTTCCACTCCTTTCTTAATAATACCTAACATTCTATTTGCTTTCTTAGCTGCTGCTGAACAATGAGCAGAAGGTTTCAACATATCATCAACGACGACACCTAGATCCCTTTCTTGGTCGGTGACTCCTAATGTGGAACCTTGCATCACGTAGCTGTAATTCAGGTTCCTCTTTCCCACATGCATCACTTTGCATTTGCTCACTTTAAATGTCATCTGCCACTTGGATGCCCAGTCCCCTAGTGTCGTAAGGTCCTCTTGTAATTTTTTCACAATTCTCTTGCGATTTAACAACTTAACTTTGTCGTCAGCAACAAATACGCAATAATAGGGGAAATCAGAAGGGGATAAATACCTTTTTACTTCACTCTGTGTTAGTAAATCAATGTATTTCTAATTAAATATTGTAACAGAATACATAAAGGGGTCCTTTTACCAAGCTGTGGTAAAAGGACCCCTGCGGTGGCATTGGCGATTAGGTTTGCTACGTGCCGAGGCCCTCTTTTACCACAGTGGGTAAAAGGCATTGGGTTTTAATTGTGAGTGTGTGGTTTTTTTTTAAGGAAATGGGGGGGGGGGGGGGGGGGGGGAAGCCCTTACTGCCGCCTATTTAGGCAGCAGTAAGGGCTCTCCTGCTAATCTGACAGTAACCGGGCAGCATACGGGGCTGCCTGATTACAGCTAAAGAACAGCAAAAAAACCCAAAGGGTAAAAATGAACTAAGGTTTTCAATTAATGGGTATAGCCCTCAGAGACCAAGGATAAGCCAAGGTCTGACCTGCCAGACTCAAATATCTACATGAGATTATAGTGTCTGGGGTCCTATCTCATTCATGGGGCTGTTGTATACCCATAGTGCTAATCATTATATTAAATTGAATATTGCAATGTAAATAAATAACAGCAAAAGCTTCAAAAATGACACTTAGCTTTCACTGGAGTTGCCCAATAACCCTTCTGGTGGAATAAACAACGGGGCCCATATCGTTTCGCCTTCTCATAGGCTTCTTCAGGTTTTACCCAGTATCAATGTTAATTGGGATTTCACTTGATCATGCAGGGACAGAAAGACCCGATCTTAACAGGCCCGAAATCTTTGTTTTAAATGTCATCTTGCTAAATAGCAGTCATCAATTAAATATGGCAGTGGTCGGTGGTGGATACATATATTCAGTGACAAATAGCTGCGTTCAATTTATGTGCACACCGCTCCATGGATAAATCCTTCTTATCTGTTCCCTTCTTCACTACTGCCAACTCTAGACTTCGCACCTTCTGTCTCGCTGCACCCTACGCCTGGAATAAACTTCCTGAGCCCCTACGTCTTGCCCCATCCTTGGCCACCTTTAAATCTAGACTGAAAGCCCACCTCTTTAACATTGCTTTTGACTCGTAACCACTTGTAACCACTCGCCTCCACCTACTCTCCTCTCCTCCTTCCTGTACACATTAATTGATTTGATTACTTTATTTCTTGTCTATTAGATTGTAAGATCTTTGAGCAGGGACTGTCTTTCTTCTATGTTTGTGCAGCGCTGCGTACGCCTTGTAGCGCTATACAAATGATAAATAGTAGTAGTAGTAATGTATATAAATGATGCAACAGCATTTAGGGGCACTTTTACCAAGCCGCTTAAGTGTCTACACGCACCCAAATGGAGTTACCGCACGGCTACCATGTGGCTCTTGCAGTAATTTCATTTTTGTCATGCACCCGATACGCACAGCTGAAAAAGAATTGTTATTTTCTGCTGCGTGTACCGGACATGCGCCAACTGGCATTTGGCGCACGTAGGTCATTACCACCCGGTTTCCGCATGAGACTTTACCACTAGGTCAATGGCTGGCGGTAAGGTCTCAGACCCAAAATGGACGCGCAGCAATTTTGATTCTGCAGCACACTCATTTTCCGCAAAAAATTTTAAAAAGGCCTTTTTTACAGGTGTGCTGAAGAATGATTCGGAGCTTGCCCAAAACCTGCACCTACACTACCGCAGACCATTTTTCAGAGCAACTTAGTAAGAGGACCCCCTAATAGGCTGTCCACGGCTATGAAAACCTGGCCTTTAAATTTCTACTTGAGACCTATAATTACTTAAATGTATTAATTTTTAAAATAATTTCTGGTGATGCATCAATAAATGTTTACATGCCTTAAAGTTAGAAAAATAAAAAGTGGTGACATTTATAACTATATTCTTGCACCAACCTTGGGACGCCAATTCAATTATACACCTGGTTTATTCTCCCACCCCTCCAAATAGGCCAAACCCTTGTAAACCCTCTGGTAGTACTGCATGGTATTGCACTTTAGAGAAGATAATGTTACCACTGTCATGGTCGGTTTCCCAAAGGATCTCAACACCAGGCCAGGTTATAAATATGGTTTTATTATATGAATAACTGGTTGTTAACTAGTTATAAAATTCAATTCTCAATGCTAATAGATGTAAAATAAAAATATTCTCATTACAAAATATTTTTTGCCAGCCTCTATGCCAGCCTCAAATGTCATACTCAGGTACATCCAACAAAACAGAAGAAACAAGTCCTCGCAAAAATATAACAACTGGCAAACACAGCGAAGATGACACACAAAAATAAACTAATCAAAAAAATAAACAAAAATAATAAATAAATACCACAATACCAAAAAATGAAAAATAAAAAATGAAAAAAGTAAAAAACAAAACAAGACAAAAAAAATTAAAACTCAAAATTTTATTGAAAGGTGACATGACTCGACACAGCTGTGTTTCAGCCCAACTGGCCTGCGTCAGGAGTCTTTACACTATATCTATTTTCTCTTGTCATATGCAAACTTATATGAAGAAAATTCTATCAAATGGAACCTTGTTAGAAAAGCAGGACCTATGCAAAAAGACTGTATGAACAGTCCTTCAATGGTCTTTATACCATGTGTGTATATTCTTGTCGTATGAAATTCTTCCAAATGAAACCTTATTAAAAAGGCGGAACCTCTACAAAAAGATTGTATGAACAGTCATTCAAAGGTCGCTATGTAAGTCTGCCAACCTAAAACATAAACTGCTATCTATGTCGACTGGAGAAGCTTTATTCAGATTGGGCCTAACAAGGTTCCCACTGGACCACCAGGATTTATGTATTTGCATTGGGGGAGGTCTCCCTATTCCTCCCCAATGCGTTGGCAAACCCTAACACCAGCTTTGAGCTGGTGTAGGGTTTGCCGCAGGAGAAGCCCCCTTATTTGGCGCACTGCCCGCCGAGCACTGGGGAGGAATATTGATGAACCTGTTTAGCATGCATTTGCATGCTATTTGTGTTCAGTGCCTGCGAGCTCGTTGCTTCATGCGCTTGCCAGCTCTGAGCATTGTGTGGCGTCAAACGCAGGTGCTAGTCTGGCACTAATGGCCTCTAGTGCCTGCATTTGCTTCTGATCACCTGGGCCTAAGGGTTTTAACTTATTTCTTAAAGTTCCCTATCTCCTCTTAAAACACTTACATTCTAGAGCAGATCTAATCCCACATTCCCCCTCTGTTGCTCATCACACTTCACCTCTTAAAGGGAGAAATTCACTTGAACAACTTCCCTTTTAAACTCACCCAGGATTTTCTTCAATTTAAAACGTCCAAAACAATACAGCCGGACACAGCCACTTTACACATTTGCAGCTCCCTCCCAACTGATCAAATCATCAGTTTAGCATCTTAGGTGGCCTTTCCCTGTCCCGCGACAGCATGAGGAAACTGCAGCCATGAGACGGTGGCAGGCTGCAGCCCCGTGTCACCCCAAGTCAGCCACTGAGCATTCTCAAAATAAAAGTGACTTTTAAATAAAATACAACTTTCCCATCAACCTCCTTACCTTACCAGGGTCTCTCTTGGAAGTTTCCTCTTCTCCGTCCCTCTATTCTTGCACGCTTCATACTGCGCGAGCTGGCTCCAGTGTATGCATGCGGCCTGACTCCTCTCCGGAATTGCTAGCTTCCAGTGTGCCCCACAGACGGGTCAAGGAGGGTCTCCCCTGAATCTTCCTGCCTTGCTCCAGCAACTACACTTTTCCCAGGGCTGAACTGGGCCCCAAAAAAAGTCTTACAAATTAGGCCTCCTGACTTCCGACATGAGCCAGCATCACAGGGTACGCACACCCACGCGTGGACGACTTCGTGTTCAAACACGCACGCAGACATAGAGCAGTCACAAGAAGAGGCTCAAATGTTCCTCCTGCAGCCAACAGCTTCCCCTCTCTATCGTCTTGTGGCCCAGTCCTTGCATGCGTGCACATGCAAAACTACTTCAGGGTTCACAGGGCGTGATGTGATACCCAGCCAAAGCTCCTACCAGCCCCCAGACCTACATCCCCCAGGAGAAAACCAAGCCTGCAGCCTACTCCCGGTGAGCCTTCACTTATTATTATTATTATCATTCATTTTATAAACTACCGGTTACACTCTGAATATAATCAAGAGAGCATGTGTAATCTGGAGACTCACCTCTGTGATATCTAGCAGTTTTAACAGTCGGGATAACAAACACCATATCCCCGTACAATTCAAGCAAAAGTTCTCTCAGTTGTATGGAATCCTCTGTATCTCCAAGGTATTCTTCAGTCAGCAGATGAAAGAATTTAGAAAAAGCACCCTAGAATAAACACCAACAAATATTAGATTGAGGTGTGAAAAATGAACTGGTGCTCTGCGGAATACATCATTGTTTCAACAATGTTTTGCAACCAAAATTGCATGATAAAAGCAAAACTGTAAAGGAGATACTGAGGACTTTTGTTGTAAAAACAAAACTGTGGGTTTTACAGACCAGCATAGCTAGCTACATTCACCCCAGAAGTCAGATGCATCTAGGTGGTAATTGGCCTACAGTTTCATCATTTGTTTGATGACCTGATCATTTTAGTGGCCAAGCAAGAAAATACATTTATTATTCTGGATTTTGCTCACATCTTTTTCAGTAGCAGCTCAAGGTGTGTTACATTCAGGTATACTAGATATTTCCCTGTCCTTGGAGGGCTCATAATCTAATTTTTGTACCCCAGGCAATGGAGGGTTAAGTGACTTGCCAAAGATCACAAGGAGAAGCAGTGGGATTTGAACTGGGCATCTGGATATCAGGCCCAGTGCTGTAATCACTAGGAAACTCCTCCATTACATGTGAATCTATTGAATTAATTCTATGTATCTCTATTGATTGAATTCAGAATAAGAATGGAGGCCAGAAACAAATGCATTTTATTTGGATTTTTTTTCTCACACCTTTTTCAGTAGTAGCATGTATGTATATGTCGTTCCCTGAAATACGTGGTGCTTTATTTTATTATGTGGACACCCTGTGAATAGGGTAACACTTGTTTAATTGCTTGGAAATTTGTGATTTCACTACGAATGAAATACATCCCTTTTCTCCATTAGTGCAATACAGGACAAGCACACCTTGCAATTCTGAAAATGCAGATGCACATCCACCTGCCAGTGTCACCGTGAATTGATTCTGATTTTTTGTTTGTTATTTAAAGCTTTTAGGTTGAAAGTTCCTGGTTATCTTTCTGCAGTAATAAACAAATATGCTTCTTCCAGGAAACTGCATTCTTCTCAACTGAAGATATTAGAACTTCCTTTCTGTTACTCTGGTCCTTTGTTATGGAATTGCCTGCCTGCCTGAGGATGCTAAGTGTTTGACAAATTATCTGCAATTTCAAAGGCAGTTAAAACATGGCTGTATGTGCAGTGTTATTAAAGATGATGTAAAAAGGTGTTGATTTATTTCCACTGTTTAATCTGATGCATTTGTGTTTTAATTATTTTATGTTACCATGATTAGTGAACTATGCCTTAGGGCATAATGCGGTGTAACAAGTTAATAAATCAAACTGGATAACATGTGATCTCATTTCTTCTTTTACACATAGTCACCACTTTTGCATGAACTCAAGAAAATGAAAAAAAAAAAAAAAAACAGAGCCTATGATAATAATAAATCAGGTCACTTGGAATCGCTAGACGGTTTCATATTTTTGGCCTCTCTTTGCACTTGGAATCGCTAGACTGTTGGCCACTTTGCACTACATAGAGGGGGCAATTCCATAAGTGGGCGCCTGTGTTCAGGTGCCCCGTTGCTGCATGATGAGATCATATTCAATAACAGCATTTGGGCTCCCCGATTTTGCCATACCAAGGGCGGGGTGGTGGGAGCGCCCCCCCCCCCCCCCCGACTGGTGCAGTATCGCTCTCCCTCCACCCCCCTTCGCCCGCTGCAGGCCTTTAAACTTCCAGGCCTCCGGTAGCATCAGCGATGTAAGGGTTGCTTTCGGCCTGCCCCGGAAGACTTCTTCGTACAGCATCCCACCTACATGGGAAGCTGTACAGAGAAGGCTTCAGGGCAGGCCAAAGGCAGCACTTACATCGTTGACGCTGCCAGCGGGCCCGGAAGCTTGGAGACCTGCAGAGCAGGGCGGGGGTGGAGAGAAGAGAGAGACCACAGGGAAAGGGGAAAAGAGGGGTGGACAGAAGAGGAAGAGTGATGCCAGACCAAAAGTGGAAGTAGGAAGCAAGAGCAAGGATGAAGAATTGGGAAAGGGGGGGGGGGATGAGCTGGACCTAGTGGGGGAAGGGGGAAGAGAAAGGTGGGATGCATGAGGGAGGGGAGACTGGGTAAAAGCTGGATCTGGGAGGGGAAGAACAAGATGCAGTACTATGGGGCACAGGTGAGATGCTGGCCCTGGGGGGGAGGGGGGGAGGGGGAGGGGAGAGAGAGAGAAAAGGGGAGGAGGAGAAACATGGGAATAGGAAGCAGATACTGAACATGGGGGGGGGGGGGGAATAGGGAAAGGGACACAGAGGGGAGGGTTATGGACAGGAGAGATAGGGAGCCACAGGGAATGACAGTGGACATGGAAAGGGAAAAAAGTCAAATAGACAGGAGATACTGGAAAGTGGAAGATACATATTGATGGGGGCGGGGATCGTGGGGGTAGATTGAGAACAGAGAGAGAAGGGATAAAGGACCAGATGCATCAAACAAACGTTAAAAACTCTAAAACGTTTAACGTCCCTAACGATTTTTAAAAAACGAAGAATGCACCAAAAAAACAAGTCGCACAAGTTCGGTACAGTACTGTAAAGTACAATGCACCAAACCTGTGTAATCCCCGTCCGTGATCGGCCCCTAAAGCATGCGCAGAGCAGCCAAGCATTATGCTGGCTGCTCTGCGCATGCCACAAATGTCAAAACTACAAAAAAAAACCCCCAAAACACAAACATGTGTGTTTTGGGAGGGGACAAAGGCGCTCGTCAAGAGCGTCCTTCACGGATGTGCTTGCCCCCGCCCATCCCCACCCGAGTATGCCAGTGCTCCCCGCTTCCCCCCTGCATCCAAACCAATCATCAATTCAAAATAAACAGCACAAACTTTGTGGGATTTTTAGAAACTTTCAGGCTGCCCCGGCACCCCTCCCTTCCTGTTTCCCAGCTCTGCCTCCCACCATTCTCCGCCCCCGTGCTCCGCCCCCCCCCCCGAGATCTTGGCCGTCGCTCCCCCCCCCTCCACCGCCCCCCCTCCTTCCTACCGGGCCCGCGCAGCACCTTTCAACTCTCTAAGGCGTTGCACAGGCAAGAAGAACGCCGAGTTGTTGCATCTTCACTGTCTTCGCGTCAGACGGGGGCGGGCCCAGCAGCAAAGGAGACGTGAAGACAGTGAAGATGCAACAACTCAGCGTTCTTGCCCGTGCAGCGCCTTAGAGAGTTGAAAGGTGTTGCGCGGGCCCGGTAGGAAGGAGGGGGGCCCGGCGGCCACGATCTCAGGGGGCGGCGGAGCTGGGAAACAGGAAGGGAGGGGTGCCGGGGCAGCCTGAAAGTTTCTAAAAATCCCACAAAGTTTGTGCTTTTTATTTTGAATTGATGATTGGTTTGGATGCAGGGGGGAAGCACGTCCGTGAAGGACGCTCTTGACGAGCGCCTTTGCCTTTTTTGATTTTATTTTCTTTCCGTTTCTTTTTTAAGCAGGAAGGAGGGGGGGGGAGCCACGTTTTCTGTTTTTTATTTTGTTTTTGTACATGCCAGCATAGAATTTAAGGTGCAGGGGGAAGTGGGGAGATGACAGCTCAGGCCTTAACGACAGGTCTGAGCTCACGTAAAATTTCAGACGGTAAGTGATTCGTTGTAATCGTCGGTATGGTTAGTGCATTGCTAATTGTTCACGTTTGAATTGGAAGTGACTAGTTTGCATTCCATTTTCGTTATCTGCTAGCGGCTTCCGAAAAAGGCCTATAATGCATGCAACGATGGAAATTTTCTTCATTAAAGGGTCGTTAATGTTTAGTGCATCTGGGCCAAAGATGGAGAGAGGAGGAGATGCTGGAATGCATCATGTAAAAAAAAAAAGAGAGAGGGCCACAGGCTGGATGGAATGGGCAGAGAAAGTGGGCAGACATCATATGGAAATGGGGAGAAGGCAGATGCAGGATGGAAGAGAGAGAGGGCAGACAGTGGATAGAAGGGGCAGAGAAAACAGTCAGACAATGGAAGGAAGGGAGAGAGAGAGAGCAGATGCCGGAGGGAGTGAAGATGAGGAAAGCAGAAACCAGAGACAACAAAGGTAGAAAAAAAGATTTTTTTTTCTTTAGGATAAAGTAGTATTGTAGATGAGGTATACAACAGGAAACACAACAGGGCACACACTGATCCAGAAGCACCATGGGAGAAGAGCCTACCAACTACCACCATCGTGAGACTGTAACAAAAGCTAATGAAATCACGGAGCCCAATATCCTACACCCACCACAATGCAATGCTGATGTGACCCTGTACTGCACCCGAAGGCCACATCTGACCCAGGGAAAGGCTGTGACAGGATCGAACACATTCTGCTGTCATGGAGGTGGGTACAGCATTTGAGGCTGGCATACAGGCTGGGAAAAAAGTTTGTAAAGTGGGTTTTTATTTGGTGGGAGGGGGTTAGTGACCACTGGGGGAGTCCGGGGAGGTCATCCCCAATTCCCTCCAGTGGTCATCTGGGCAGTTGGAGCACTTTTTTGGGACTTGTTTGCGAAAAAAAGGGTCCAAAAAAAGTGACCCAAAATCGCGGTCAAAACGCCTTTTTTTTTTTTCGATTATCAGCTAAAGACGCCCATCTCTCCTCGGCTGATAACCACGCCCCAGTTCCGCCTCCACCACGCCTCTGACACGCCCCCGTCAACTTTATTCGTTTCTGCGATGGAGTGCAGTTGGAAACGCCAAAAATCGGCTTTCGATTATACCGATTTGGGCGCCTTTGCAAGATAACCATCTATCTCCCGATTTAGGTCGCACTATAGGCGTTTTTCTCTTTCGAAAATAAGCAGGAGAGTGGATTAGGTTACAGGAAGGAAAGTTCATCTTATGATAAGAACTGAAAGGTATTAGGTTAAACTTCATTCGTGACAGATTAACTTGAACAAGTAGGAATATTAAACTATAAATCAGGATAATTTAGCATAAACAATTAAGACAAAGAATACATTTTGTATAGGTACATTTTGTTAGTTGGCATTTAGGATGAGTTGTTATTGTATGCTTTCTTAAATAAATAGGTTTTCAATAGGCAACAGTTTAACTAGTCTTTGATTGAAAAAATATTTCCTCCTATTTGTTTTAAAAGTATTTCTAAGTAATTTCATTGAGTGTCCCCTGATCTTTGTAAGTTTTAAATGAGTGAAAAATCGATTCACCTCTACCCGCTCCACACTGTTCAGGATTTTGTAGACCTCAATCATAGCCCTCCACCCCACCCCCAGCCATCTCTTTTCCAAGCTGAAGAGCCTTAACCTCTTTAGCGTTTCTTCATATGGGAGTGGTTCCATTCCATCATTTCTAATGACACTATCTTTTTTGAGATACGGCGACCAAAATTCAAAGCAATACTCAAGGTGAGGTCACACTGGCTCAAGCAGAGCTTAGCCGAAATCAAAGTGTCCGTGCCGGACGATCTGCCGGTGGGGGGGGGGGGGGGGGGGGGGGGGGGGGAAGAGGGAGGTTAAACTTTTTTCACCAAAGGTGGCCTCTCATTACTTCCGACCAGTGGGTTCTTTAAATAGTCTGGCTAGGATACTCCCTCAATTTGGTTTCAAAGCCTCCAAATTGCCCACCGGGAGCTCGGTCCTTCTGCTTCCAGCACAAGCAGGTACTTGCAGAGGAACTCGCCGCCCTTCTCAGCGCCAATGCGGTCGAGCCCATGCCACCGGGGCAAGAAGGGCTGGGATTCTATTCCAGGTACTTCCTTGTGGAAAAGAAAACAGGGGGGATGCGTCCCATCCTAGACCTAAGAGCCCTGAACAAATATCTGGTCCGAGAAAAGTTCAGGATGCTTTCCCTGGGCACCCTTCTTCCCATGATTCAGGAAAACGATTGGCTATGCTCTCTGGACTTAAAGGATGCTTACACTCATATCCCGATACTGCCAGCTCACAGACAGTATCTTCGATTCCGTCTGGGAACACGGCATTTTCAGTATTGTGTGCTACCCTTTGGTCTCGCCTCCGCGCCCAGGGTGTTCACAAAATGCCTGGCTGTAGTAGTGGCATCTCTACGCAGATTGGGAGTGCACGTGTTCCCTTACCTCAATGATTGGCTGGTGAAGAACACCTCCAGGCAGGAGCTCTACAGTCCATGCAGATGACTGGAGCTACTAGGGTTTGTGATAAATTATCCAAATTCCCACCTTCTTCCTGTTCAGCAACTCGAATTCATAGGGGCTCTGCTGGATTCTCAGACAGCTCGTGCCTACCTCCTGGAAGCGAGGACTGACAATCTTCTGTCCCTTGTTTCTTGGGTACGAGCGTCTCAGCAGATCACAGCACGGCAGATGTTGAGATTGCTCGGCCACATGGCCTCCACAGTGCATGTGACTCCCATGGCCCACCTCCACATGAGATCAGCTCAATGGACCCTAGCGTCTCAGTGGTAACAAGCTGCTGGGGACCTAGAGGACGTAGTCCTGCTGTCCACGAGTTTTCTTCAGTCCCTCCATTGGTGGACAATTCGGTCCAATTGGACTCTGGGACGTCCTTTCCAAATTCCTCAGCCTCAAAAGGTGCTGACGACGGATGCGTCTCTCCTGGGGTGGGGAGCTCATGTCGATGGGCTTCACACCCAAGGGAGTTGGTCCCTCCAGGAACAAGGTCTACAGATCAACCTCCTGGAATTACGAGCGGTCTGGAACACTCTAGCCTTCAGAGATCGGCTGTCCCATCAAATTATTCTAATTCAGACAGACAATCAGGTTGCCATGTACTATATCAACAAGCAGGGGGGGCACCGGATCTCGCCCCCTGTGTCAGGAGGCCATCAGAATGTAGCTTTGGGCGCGCTGGAACGGCATGTTTCTTCAAGCCACGTATCTGGCAGGCGTAAACAACAGTCTGGCCGACAGATTGAGCAGGATCATGCAACCTCACGAGTGGTCACTCAATTCCCGAGTGGTACGCGAGATCTTCCAAGTGTGGGGCACCCCCTTGGTGGATCTATTCGCCACTCAAGTCAATCACAAGGTCCCTCAATTCTGTTCCAGACTTCAGGCCCACGGCAGACTAGCGTCGGATGCCTTTCTCCTTCATTGGGGGGAGGGCCTCCTGTATGCTTATCCTCCCATACCTTTGGTGGGGAAGACTTTGCTGAAACTCAAGCAGGATCGAGGCACCATGATCCTGATCACTCCCTTTTGGCCGTGTCAGATATGGTTCCCTCTTCTTCTGGAATTGTCTTCCGAAGAACCGTGGAGATTGGAGTGTTTTCCGACCCTCATTACTCAGAACGAGGGGGCGCTTCTGCATCCCAACCTCCAGTCTGTGCCAGAGCCGGTGGTGGGAGGCGGGGCAGATTTATACGGTCTGTGCCAGAGCCGGTGGTTGGGAGGCGGGGATAGTGCTGGGCAGACTTATACAGTCTGTGCCCTGAAGAGCACAGGTACAAATCAAAGTAGGGTATACATAAAAAGTAGCACATATGAGTTATCTTGTTGGGCAGACTGGATGGACCGTGCAGGTCTTTTTCTGCCGTCATCTACTATGTTACTATGTTACCATGGAGCAATACAGAGGCATTATAATATTTTTGGTCTTATTTTACATCCCTTTCCTACTAATTCCTAGCATCCCGTTTGCTTTTTTTGGTCATCGATGCACACTGGGCAGAAGATTTCAGCGTATTGTCTACTGTGACACCTAGATCTTTTTCTTGAGTGCTGACTCCTAAAGAGGAACTTAGCATCAGATAACTATGATTCGGATTATTCTTTCCAATATGCATCACTTTACATTTGTCCACATTAAATTTCATCAGCCATTTTGATGCCCAGTCTTCCAGTTTCGTAAGGGCTTCCTGAAATGTTTTCACAATCTGCATGCGTTTTGACAATTTTGAATAGTTTTGTGCCATCTGCAAATTTAATCACCTCACTCATCATTCAGACTTGCAGATCATTTATAAATATGTTAAATAGCACTGGTCCCAGTACAGATCCATGCAGCACTTCACTATTTAGCCCCCCCCCCCCCCCCATTGAGAATAATGGCCATTTAACCATACCCTCTGTTTTCTGTCCAATAATCAATTCTTAATCCACAGCAGGACATCAAGTTCTAATTTTCTCAGGAGTCTCTCATGAGGTACTATGTCAAAAGCATTCTGAAAATCTAGATACACTAGAACAACTGGCTGTTTAATAACACCTTCAAAGAAAAGAAGCAAGTTGGTGAGGCAAGATTTCTCTTGGCTGAATCCAAGCTCATTCTGTCCCATTAAACCATGTTTGTCTACGTGTTCTTTATAATAGTTTCCACTATTTTGCCTGGCACTGAAGTCAGGCTTACCGGTCTGTAATTTGCCGGATCAGCCCTGGAAACCTTTTTAAAAATCGATGTCATATTGGCCACCCTTCAGTCTTCAGGTACTACGAACGATTTTAACGACTAGTTACAGAACACTAGCAGATGATCAGCAATTTCATGTCCGAGTTCTTTCAATACCCTGGGGTATATACACCATCCGGTTCAGGTGATTTACCACTTTTTAACTTGTCAATTGTGGAGAAGTAGAGCTTGAAGAGGGTGCAGTAGTTGTGAAGTTATATGTTATCTGTATTCTTGTATGATTCATTTTTCTTTCCTATTTTTGCCTTTCCCTTTCTTTGATTTTATTCGTATTGTACATCGCTTTGATTTATTTGTTAAAAAAAAGCGATTCATCAAATGTAAATAAACAAACATTGCTATACTGACATTCAAAAACTGTTTGCACAAACCAGGCCACGCCTTACAGGAAACATTGCTTAAGAGTATAACAAGCTGAAGACTTATCTTTTACTAAGCTGCATTAGCGTTTTTTTTGCTCGCAGTAGAAATCAGCTGGTGATAAACACCGAGACACCCATTATATTCTTATGAGCGTCCTGGCGTTTTCTGCCAGCTGAGTTCTACCGCGAGCTAAAACAAATCTAGCGCAGCTTAGTAAAAAGACCCCCTTATGCTCCTAAGTTTGGTTGAAAATACAGTACAAATTTAACAGCCTAACTTAGGAGCGTAAATTTTTTTTTTTTGGTTACATTTGTACCCTGCGCTTTCCCACTCATGGCAGGCTCAATGTGGCTTACATGGGGCAATGGAGGGTTAAGTGACTTGCCCAGAGTCACAAGGAGCTGCCTGTGCCTGAAGTGGGAATCGAACTCAGTTCCTTAGTTCCCCAGGACCAAAGTCCACCACCCTAACCACTAGGCCACTCCTCCACTCCCTTAACTCTTTATTTATTCTGTTTATGTTTTTTTGGTTATTGAGCAAAATAAAAGAGAAAAAGCACTACATCATATGAGCTACTTGGGACTGTGTCTTACCATATGTGGAAAAGAATCCAGCAAGGAAGCATTAATGTTTTCTTTCTTGAGGGCTCCTTGCAACAACTCATGAAACTGTGCCATCTGTAGAATAAAGCATTGATAGGGTCATTCACGAACAGTGTTCACTACAATGTGTGTGTTACCTATTACAGGATTATATTTTTTTTCCCATCTTCAATAGAGAAGAGGCAAGACTACAACAATGAATGGTTTACAGCTTTTACATGTAGCAGTCAGTCCAAAAACTTAGAAGCCAGTAGCTGAGACCATTATCCCTCTCCTTAATGTCCCTGCTGAAATTTGCGGAGAGTAGAATTCCCTTCAAAATCTGAGTCAGCTCATTAGGGTCTGATTTACCAAAGCTGCTTTTCCATTCTTGCTTTATGTGTAAGAGAACGTAATATAAATCAGACCCTTAATGTGCCACTGCACAGAGCTGGCAGAAACCAACAGCCCTTCTTGCCCCAGTTTGCCAACAGCAGCATGCCAGCTACCCCAATAGCCATGCCTAGGGTGTTTTTCTCCTGGCTTCTTCTATCATTGAGTCCTGGGCCTTAGTGTCTCTCCCCCACTCCATCTTCTCTCTTCCAAATCCCTCCCCATTCCCCAGTTTCCCCCTCCCAGTTATCCAGCTAGCCACCCCTCCCTCTTACCTTCCTATCTGCTGCCTCAAAACAGGGTACCTACTGCTGGTAACACTGTGCAGCTTGGCTTTCAGTAGTCTGAGTTGTGCAGTGCAGAACTGTCTGCTGATCTCAACCTCTCAAGCCTTGTGAGATTTGAAGCCATGAAATCAGTAGGCATGTTAATTTTTAGAACACACCCAGAAAGACACTAGGAATGCCTTTCTAGAATCCTACCAAACATAAGAACCTAAGAGTAGCCATATTGGGTCAGACCAATGGTCCATCTTGCCAGTATCCTGTTTTCCAAACAGTGGCCAAGCCAGGTCACAAGTACCTGGCAGAAATCCAAATCGTGGCAACACTCCATACTACAAATCCCAGGCAGTTGCTTCCCATGTCTGTTTCAATAGCTGACTATAGACTTTTCCTCCAGGAATTTTTCCAACCCTTTTTTTAAACCCAGATACACTAACCGCTGTTACCACATCCTCCGGCAAAGAATTCCAGAGCTTAACTATTCGTTGAATGAAAAAAATATTTCCTCCTGTTTGTTTTAAATGTATTTCCATGTAACTTCCTTGAATGTCCCCTAGACTCTGTACTTTTGGAATGATAAAAAAAATCAATCTACTTCTACTCGTTCTACACCACTCAGGATTTTGTAGACCTCAATCATATCACCCCTCATCTGTGTCTTTTCCAAGTTGAAGATTTCTAACCTCCTTAGCCTTTCCTCATATGAGAGGAGTTCCATCCCCTTTATTTTGGTCGCTCTTCTTTGAACCTTTTCTAATTCCACTATGAGGGGTATTTTCGATAGAAAGCCTAAATCAGAATTTGGACGTTTTACAAAAACGTCCAAATCCTGAACAGGAAAGAAGGTCAGACGTCTGTCTTTTGTATTCGAAGATGCTATGGACGTCTTGTGATTTGGACGTCCTTTTTTTTGGTCCATTTTCAAACAAAAGACTTCCAAATGCAAGATGTCCAAAACAGAAGAGGAATGGCTTAATGGTTAGTGCAGCAGGCTTTGATCCTGGCAACATGGGTTCAATTTCCACTGCTGCTCCTTGTGACTTTGGGCAAGTCAAATGCATAAGGGCAGTGGCGTAGCCACAGGTGGACCTGGGTGGGCCAGGGCCCACCCACTTAGGGTTCAGGCCCACCCAATAGTAGCACACGTTTAGTGGTAGCTGGTGGAAATCCCAAGCTCTGTCAGCTGAAGACTTCCCTCTGATGGTAAGCCAAGATAGAAAGAAGCGTTTTCTTGCCAGCTAAGATATTTTTCTGGCGCTGGTGGGGGAGAACACTTGGGGCCAACCCACTTCTTGCCTAAGCCCACCCAAAATCTGTTGTCTGTCTACGCCCCTGCATAAGGGGCATTTTTGGATATGATATCTAAGTTTGAAATGAACTTGGACATTTTTTTGTAAAACGTCCAAAATCAGAACAGGAAAGGTAATTTTCTACAAAAAAAAAAAAAAAGTTTATCCCCGATTCCCTTCAGTGGTCATCTGGTCACTTGGGGGCACCTCTTGTGTGGAGCAGAGGAGTAGCCTAGTGGTTAGTGCAGCAGACTTTGATCCTGGTGAAGTGGGTTCAATTCCCACTACAGCTATTTGTTGTAAAAACAGGTCTAGCTCAAAACGTCTTAAGTTTTAGTCTTGGACGTTTTTGTTTTGTTCCATTATAGCTGAAAGACATCTAAGTCTTAGGAACGCCCAAGTCCCGCTTTGAACACACCCCCTTGAGATTTAGACGTCCTTCTGATGGACGTCAGAGAAAGATGTCTAAAAATAGGTTTTGAAAGTACTGATTTGGACGTCTTTGTGAGATAAACGTCCAAATGCAGACTTGTGTCACTTTTGGACGTTTTTTTTCTTTTGAAAATGAGACTGTATATCTTTTTTTGAGATACGGCAACCAGAACGGAATGCATTACCCAATGTGCAGACGCACCATGGAGCGATACAAAGGCATTATAGTATTTTCGGTCTTATTCACCATCCCTTTCCTAATAATTCCTAGCACAACTCATACGAAAGTATGTGTACTCTAGGATCTCATATATACTTTTAGACAGATTGAGGGAGGGAGATTTATTATCCCATCCGGAAAGTAGAATGCTGACAACTGTGCCAGTAATAGAATAAGGTAATAAACAGAAATGAAACAAAAGGAAAAGATACCACTTTCTTGGATTAACTTAATACATTTTTCTGACTGGTTTTCAAAAGCTAGTAAAAATGTATTAAAAGTTAATTTAGGGCTTCTTTTACAAAGCCGTGCTAGCGATTCCTGCATGGCAAATGAGAGGAAGTCCGTAAGAACTGAACGGGCTTCCTCTCACTTACCGACCAGGAATCGCTTGCACAGCTTTGTAAAAGAAGCCCTTAATAAGGTATCATTTTATTTTCTTTTTTAGTTTATTTGTATATGTTACCTTTAAAGCAGACTAACAGAGCAACCACAGCACATTGTCTAATCCCCACTGTTTGAGTCCCTTGGGGAAGGGTCTTCCATTATGCAGTAAGTGGAAGAGGAGATTAGGGGTTAGAGAAACAGTAGTATATCCTGTAGAATTTATTTTATGAAACACTCAGGCAACCCCAAATCCCAGTAGATTTAGGCTCAGTCAAAAAAGTTAAATGAATACCATTTTTCTCTACTAAGGGCCCTGTTTACTAAGCCGCGTTATAAGCATATTAGCTTTCTTAATGCGTGTTAACCATGTACACGCCTACAATATTCCTATAGGCGCCTACACGGTTAGCACCTGCGCTAATTGTAGGTGCGTTAAAAATGCTAACGTGCCTTAGTAAACAGGGCCCTAAATGTTTTAACACTTGGTACACACAGTAATTAAATTTAAAAAAAAATCCTTACAGTTGGAATCATCCAGCCGAATTCATGGTTATTAACTCCTAGCAGATAAGGGACAGGATTGCCCTCTTCCCCTGGCAGGAACTCTTCAGGGCTCTTTGGTAGGAAGATACCATCCACAATTGGTGGCATGTTTGGAACTTTCTAGAGGAAAATCATTTGTTAATTATTATAAACATTTATTTTGGCAATATCCTCCAAAAGCCAAACCAAAACATAAAAAGGGACGGAGCAATTCTCTATAGGTTGCCTAAAGGTTAGGCATTGAGAGGCTGTGCCAAGAATAAATTCCATCATGGCAACTGTGCGTGCAATTTTCATTATAGAATCCTAACCAAAGTCTGCATTTATGCGCCTAACTTTATGATTGAGCGCTTACGTTATTCAAATGGATGATGTAAAATGTGCAGGTGTAACTGAAACTATTCTATAACTGTGCGAGGATCTCTAGGCGCGCTATATAGAATCCGGGGGTAAGCACCAAGCTGGGTGAGCAGGTTTACAGAATGAAGGAGAGAATGTCTTTCAGTTCCAGTATTATGTTCATACAATGAAGGAAAAAGTTGGCTGGCTGACCACAGAGTTTATGTTAGAAAACTATTTGGCATAACACGTGCTGCTGTATCAGAAGAAATGTAGGGGACAATATTTAGCCAGCGGTGTTCAGTGTTTTGCTGACCACCGCTGGCGTTATTCCTGGATATCAATGTCAGGCTTAAGGGCAGCTGGCTAACACATACTGGTTAAGACAATATTCAGAACTTAAGCGGCCATGGGTTAGTGCATAAAGATAGGACTGTGACTTATGTGGTCCCATTTATGCACTAAACCTAGCTGGTTAAGTTCTAAATATCAGCACTTAAGCAGCCAAGAGCTGACTCTGCAATTGGACTGCCCCCCTCCCCCGAAATAGGCACATGCACCAAAATCCTAGTAAAGCAACAATCGCTATTTCTACCTCTGTAAAAATTAATGAGTTGGAAATAGCTAGGGATGCCCAAAGAATCAGCATGCAAATGAGCTGCTCGCAAAAACAGCGAGCAGCTCAGCAAGGAGGAAGTCAACCGGTCACCCGAGCATGCGCAGAACAGCCAATCGCTAAGCGTGGCTGCTCTGCGCATGCTACAGACATCTTTCATACATGCATACAAGCCACATGTATGAAAGCAGTGTGTACCTTTCTTTTTTAGTTTTCAAACTTTAAAAAAAGTTTTTTTTATTGCCACCAGACCCTTGGCAGCAGTACAGGCAGGGAGGGAAGCGAGGGAGAGCGAGGTGAAAGAGAGAGTGAAGGGCTGCTGTGCATGCTTGGCGAGCCGGGGGAGGGGGGTGGAACAGCTCTAGATATGCTGCAGCTCTCCTCAGCCATCCAGCAGCTGTTATTTCAGTGGTAATGGGAAGGAAATAGCAGTACCGGCAGCTCCTGACCACCCGTAAAAATTTCATCACAAAAGGTAGGCGGTCCTTTCTGTGCATTGCTGGGAAAATGGTGGTGCATCACTTGGAATGCACGTTTGAATAGTAACTAGCTCATTAAAATAACTTTGCATGCAATTTTCGTTAGATGCTACCTTGACAGGAAAAAAAGCCCGCAGAACCATTTCGTGCATGTCTCGCTGAACTCTGTGCTTGCTAAACTGGCTATAACCAGTATAAAAAGCACATTGCTGGATCATTAAGTTTTGTGCATCTGGGACTTAGGCGCTGACCACTAATTTTCAGTGGAGATAACAGGTTAAGTGCCATTAAAAAATAGCAAAAAGCCCTGAACAAGCAATTTAACGGGTCAGCAGCCGTTTCTGGACAGTTAAATCGCTTTGAATTATCAACCCAGTAGTTTATACTGGAGACACGTTTTACAAGCCTTTTGGGCCTTCCCATTCATGTGTGCTATGCTAGAATTCTATAACTAGCTGTAAAATTGTTAATTCATTTGATTTTATGAATATACTGTTTCGCCTACTGTGATGAAGTTGGGGTCCAGAAGCTCCTCTTCTGTTTTGTTCCTTAAACAATTCACAATGGCAGCTGAATTCATTTCTTCACAGCCCATAATGTTTGCAACTGTCTGCAATTAGTGTGAAAATGGAGCAAACACACATCAGTTTTTCACTCATTCATCAATTAGACTCAAGGAAATTTATAAATAAAAGCAAAAAGGTCCATCTTCCAGAGGTTTTACTGGCTGAAATCAGGTTCTGGCTGGTAAAAACCTTTATTTTTGATGATGTCCCCTTTCTGAACATCTAAATGCACGTGGGCGGGGGGGGGGGGGGGGGGGGGGGGGAGGGGGGGGTCAAATTTGGATGGGTCAAAAAAGGGCATTTCTAAGGAGGGTTTATGATTTAACCTTGGTTCTGTAATCAACAGATCTAAATCCATCCAGTCAAATTTCAGTCAGCTAGAGTTAGCTGGACTTTCAGCCCAAAAGCAGTTTAACTGAAAATCTGACTAGAGGGTATCAGTTAAAATTAACTAGTTGTATCTGCCACCATTTAGCAGAGATTAATGGAGGTCATTTTCAAAATTATCCAAACATCAATGTTGATTTAGGGGATAGTTATCAACACAGGCTACCATTAAGATGCGTTATTTTACTGTTAAACTCATGTTATTGGTAACTAGGTCTCATGCATAAAATAGGTCTCATTGTGCTAAAATTGTATGAGTTAGTGGTAAAACAACACCTCTTAAAGGTAGTAATGTTGATAACTATGCCCCTTAGACAAATTTCTTCAAATCCTTAAGGAGCTCAAACCTTTTAGAAAGGTGCTCAATGAAACCCAGCTACTAACTGGGTTTGGAGCTGTCTCAGTACAGAACAAAAGCAGCATAGTGTGTCTGACCATCTACTAGAGACAGAGAAAATACTGAACATTCTATAGTGCTCTTAAGTTAAGGGATGAATCACACAGAACTAATTTGTTCCATTTCTCTTTCTCTATTCTTTGGTTGATGGATATAACTCACTAGTTCTGGACTGGTCTGGTGTGGACACTAAAGAAAAGTATAGCTAGAGATGCCCAACAGTAGCAAGTTGCTAGTTCTATAACTTATATTATAATTTTGTTTCCTACATTCTAACAGTGGTTCGTTCTGGACTGGTCTGGTGTGGACACTAAAGAAAAGTATAGCTAGAGATGCCCAACAGTAGCAAGTTGCTAGTTCTATAACTTATATTATAATTTTGTTTCCTACATTCTAACAGTGGTTCTCAACCTAGTCTTCAGAGCACACCGAGCCAGTCAGGTTTGTAGGATATCCACAATGAATATGCACGAGAGAGATTTGCATATAAGAGGAGGCAGTGCACACAAATTTCTCTCATGGGTTTTCATTGCATATATCCTAAAAACCCAACTGGCTGATGTGGCCTGAGCATAATGTTATCATCAACTGCATATTTGTTTCTGTGGCTAGGGGGGGGGGGCAGTAGAAGATGATCATATAAATGAAATGGAAAAAAAAATAAAGTGATCACCACTACCATCAAAATCTTACATTTGCAATATGGGCTACTGCTTCACGATGAGAAATAATAAATCCAGGAGTGTTTGAAACACCACTCTCAGAAACAGCTTTGTGGAACAAACCACTGGATAAAGGAGAGAGAATCTGGGGAGAAAAAAAAATAAAGGCTGAAGGTTAATTATGGCTGGCAATCAGACTCAGAACACGTGTCTGTCTATGCTGCAACTGCATGCACCTGGATGCAAGTTAATGGCACAGTTGAATTTTGCTGAGGAACAAGTTTCTCAAATTGATCTCTGAGGCAGAGTTCAACACTCAAGACCATGTTAGGACTTTAAAGGATTGTTCTGATGAATGACTACTGCTTTAACAGTAAACCATCTGTGAGATGATTTAAAGTTACAGGAATCAGCTAATTGCAATTTTTGATTTTATACTGAAGGAAAGTTTGCTATCTCAAAATATTTCTCCAAACACATTGGAGGTTTGGGATTTCTTTGCATGCACCAGATCACCTATGATAATATTGATGACTGAGCTTTAGTACTTATTGTCTGTGGCTCCTGTGTTGCTATACTGTGTTACTTGAGTTATGATTCAGTATTTTATAAAAGGCAACATAAGCACCTATGTGCCTTTATAAAATTGTGTACTATTTGGGATTCCAGATCCAGCCCCTCACTAATGTACACATTTACACTTACTGTAGGTGATATTTGTCGGGTATATGCACCCATTTACAATGCCCTGGGAACGTCAACGTGCAGATCAGGTATATAAAAATAGGTACACAGTTTCTGCTCACATACATGATCACACAATTTTATAAAAAGCCCTTTGTCTGTGCTTAAAGACTGTAACTTGAAAAACTATCACAACAGATTCCACATCTAAGAGGTTGTCTGAATTTAGTTTAAGGATTTGTGTTTGGAAGCCAGATGCTGCAGGGGACTCAGCAGTTCAACCGAGAAGGGGTGAGCAAGGAGAAGTTAATCTTGCAGAAGCACAGGATGTGTTTCGCTGTTTTCCAGAGTTTTGTATGAAATGTGTGCCCTGTGCTACAGGACCAAACACACTTCTTATCAATAATCCCTATAGCCACCAAGGTTAGCATTGCTGTAGTAAAAAAGATCCAGCCTTCCCATACCCATTGGTCTAGGTTTTTAAATCATGGTTAGCCCAGGCATTTTGGAGTTCTTTTGTTAACAGTACCATCTGCTGTTTATGGATGTAACTGCTGTTCCACACAGACTTACCCCAATGCTTTCTTAGAGGCCTAATGTAATACAAAACAACAACCAAAACTGGAGACTATATAGGCTGTTATCCACTTGATCACAGGTATTAAAAGCTTTGAGATCATATGTCCCTCTCTGAGGAGTCTTCATTGGATGCTAGTGATGTGTCAAGTTAAATTTAAAGCTGTGACTTTAACCTACACAGCATTTTGGGAATTGAAATCAGCTTATTCACGAGAAAGGCCTAAACTAGTATAAGCCTGGTACAGCACTCAGATCAACTCAGAAAGCACTCCTCAAACTCCCATCCTTGAAGGATATTAAACTTCAAGAGGTCTGAGACAGAACCAACGTATACACTGGAACAGCTCTATGGAATAGCTTGCTTGACTTTCAGGGACCTGTTACCAGTGGTGTGCTGGAGCCGGCTCGCACGAGCCGGTTGTTAACTTCGCTCTGCTCTTGCGAGCCGGTTGTTGAATTGCGTGAGCCGGCTCTCTTCCTCCCTCCCAATCCGGTCCCTTATGTCAGCGACTTCACAAATTCTTCGGGGTCGCTGCAAGCGCTGACTCTCCCCCGCTGGCGCTGCAGGTTCGCATTTTAAAAATGGCCGCCGAGACTTCCAGAGGCGGCCTCGCGAGACTTCTGCCGAAGTCTTGGAGGCCGCCTTTGTAAGTCTCGGTGGCCATTTTGAATCGCGAACCTGCAGCGCCAGCGGGGGAGAGTCAGCGCTTGCAGCGACCCCGAAGAATTCGTGAAGTCACTGACGTAAGGGACCGGATCCGGAGGGAGGGAGTTGAATTCGCTGAACTCGGGAGGGGGTGGCAGGGGAGAGAAGGGTCGCTATAGGTACATGCAGCGCAGGGGAGAGGAGGGTCACTGCTGGACATGGGTGCATGCAGGGCAGGGGAGAGGAGGATCTCTGGGTATAGGTGCATGCAGGGCAGGGGACAGTAGGGTCACTGCTGGACATGGGTAGATGGAGGGCAGGGGAGAGGAGGGTCACTGCTGGACATGGGTGCATGCAGGGCAGGGGACAGGAGGGTCACTGGACATGGGTGGATGGAGGGCAGGGGAGAGGAGGGGAGAGAGAAGAAATGCTGGACATGGATGGAGAGGAAAGAAGAGTGAGGAAGGAGATGAGATGAGGGAAAAGGAAGAGAGGAGAAAAACTGCACATGGATGAAGAAAATAGGCAGAAGCTGAGGACCAGAAATGAAGAAGAAAGGAAGAAAGAAATAAATGGAAAGGAAGCCCTGGAAACGGAGTTAAGAGGACAGATAGCAGCAGAATCGGATACTGGGCCAGCATGATCAGAAAAACAGTCACCAGACAACAAAGGTAGAAAAAAAAAATCATTTTATTTTCATTATAGTGTTTGGAATATGTTCACTTTGAAAATCAGGTGCTCAACATTAAAAGTTTATATTTATTTACTTATTTATGGCATTTTATCCCACATTAAATGAATTAGATTGGAACCTGGGATCATTTAATTTTTTGTTCCTGGAGAGAGTAATGCATTGCCCCCCCCCCCCCCCCGGGCTATAGCCAGCTCTGCAATTTTGGGGGGGCGCACAGGTGGACCGGGGAGAGAGCCTGTTGTTAAAAATTAACCAGCACACCACTGCCTGTTACTCTTTTAAAACTGCTTTTGAGGCTGTGGTGGTGGGTTTTTTTTTTTTTAATCTGCATATGCTCTGTCTCATATTATAGGAGCTGAATCTGCCAGAAGAAACCTTGCTACATGTATGTATAACGAAAACAAATCTTAGTGATATGATGCTTGTGTACATCCGGACTTTTATTACAGTTTATACCAGCACTGCCACCAAGCAGACCAGTCGTTCACCTAGGCAGCAGCATTTAGGGAATGGCAGCACAGCTCAAGAGCATCATCTCTTAAGTCCTTCCTTATCCTGCTCCCATGTCCAGCACAATCCTTGCACTACTTCCTGGGCTACTGTAAAGGTACTTCCTGCTCATGCAAGGCCTTGAAGTAGAGGCCCATATTTGAGTGGTACTTCCTTCCATCCTATCCTCTCTCCTTCGCGACAGGAATTCCTTCATCTGGGGGAGGGAGGAAGGTGGCAGCATCTAAACACAGGCCTCTAGTGCAAGGCCCTGCACCAGATGGGAATACCTTCACAGTAACCCAGGAAGAAGTGGTGGCAGGAGCACCAGGAACAGCATGATGGACATAGGAGTGAGGAAAGGAAGGGGAAATAGGAGATACAGCACTATGGGAGAGGGAGGACCTTGATCTACTCCTGGGGAGCAAGGGAAGAGGTGTATAGCCGAAGCTTCATTTAGGGCATCAGATAGCCTTGGGCTGTCCCTGCTGATAGCTTATGACAGTAATATTTAACATCTCTCACACTGTAAAGACTCATTTAGCAAACAGTTTCCCAGACTGCCCAAGAACAACTCAAGAAGGGGCACAAAAACTACCCAAACCCAAGTAAAGCGAATGCTACATACCTGTAGAAGGTATTCTCCGAGGACAGCAGGCTGATTGTTCTCACTGATGGGTGACGTCCACGGCAGCCCCTCCAATCGGAACTTCCCTAGCAAAGGCCTTTGCTAGTCCTCGCGCGCCGATGCGCATGCGCGGCCGTCTTCCCGCCCGAACCGGCTCGTGTTCGTCAGTCTCATATGTAGCAAGACAAAGACAAGGGAAGACACAACTCCAAAGGGGAGGCGGGCGGGTTTGTGAGAACAATCAGCCTGCTGTCCTCGGAGAATACCTTCTACAGGTATGTAGCATTCGCTTTCTCCGAGGACAAGCAGGCTGCTTGTTCTCACTGATGGGGTATCCCTAGCCCCCAGGCTCACTCAAAACAACAAACATGGTCAATTGGGCCTCGCAACGGCGAGGACATAACTGAGATTGACCTAACAATTTTTCCAACTAACTGAGAGTGTAGCCTGGAACAGAATATAACATGGACCTAGGGGGGTGGAGTTGGATCCTAAACCCCAAACAGATTCTGAAGCACTGACTGCCCGAACCGACTGTCGCATCGGGTATCCTGCTGCAGGCAGTAATGAGATGTGAATGCGTGGACAGATGACCACGTCGCAGCTTTGCAAATCTCTTCAATAGTGGCTGACTTCAAGTGGGCTACCGACGCTGCCATGGCTCTAACATTATGAGCCGTGACATGACCCTCAAGAGCCAGCCCAGCCTGGGCGTAAGTGAAGGAAATGCAATCTGCTAGCCAATTGGATATGGTGCGTTTCCCCACAGCCACTCCCCTCCTGTTGGGATCAAAAGAAACAAACAATTGGGCGGACTGTCTGTTGGGCTGTGTCCGCTCCAGATAGAAGGCCAATGCTCTCTTGCAGTCCAATGTGTGCAGCTGACGTTCAGCAGGGCAGGAATGAGGAAGGGGAAAGAATGTTGGCAAGACAATTGACTGGTTCAAATGGAACTCCGACACAACCTTTGGCAAGAACTTAGGGTGAGTGCGGAGGACTACTCTGTTATGATGAAATTTGGTGTAAGGGGCCTGGGCTACCAGGGCCTGAAGCTCACTGACTCTACGAGCTGAAGTAACTGCCACCAAGAAAATGACCTTCCAGGTCAAGTACTTCAGATGGCAGGAGTTCAGTGGCTCAAAAGGAGGTTTCATCAGCTGGGTGAGAACGACATTGAGATCCCATGACACTGTAGGAGGTTTGACAGGGGGCTTTGACAAAAGCAAACCTCTCATGAAGCGAACAACTAAAGGCTGTCCTGAGATCGGCTTACCTTCCACACGGTAATGGTATGCACTGATTGCACTAAGGTGAACCCTTACAGAGTTGGTCTTGAGACCCGACTCAGACAAGTGCAGAAGGTATTCAAGCAGGGTCTGTGTAGGACAAGAGCGAGGATCTAGGGCCTTGCTGTCACACCAGACGGCAAACCTGCTCCATAGAAAGAAGTAACTCCTCTTAGTGGAGTCTTTCCTGGAAGCAGGCAAGATGCGGGAGACACCCTCTGACAGACCCAAAAAGGCAAAGTCTACGCTCTCAACATCCAGGCCGTGAGAGCCAGAGACTGGAGGTTGGGATGCAGAAGCGCCCCTTCGTCCTGTGTGATGAGGGTCGGAAAACACTCCAATCTCCACGGTTCTTCGGAGGACAACTCCAGAAGAAGAGGGAACCAGATCTGACGCGGCCAAAAAGGAGCAATCAGAATCATGGTGCCTCGGTCTTGCTTGAGTTTCAACAAAGTCTTCCCCACCAGAGGTACGGGAGGATAAGCATACAGCAGACCCTCCCCCCAGTCCAGGAGGAAGGCATCCGATGCCAGTCTGCCGTGGGCCTGAAGCCTGGAACAGAACCGAGGGACCTTGTGGTTGGCTCGAGATGCAAAGAGATCTACCAAGGGGGTGCCCCACACCTGGAAGATCTGTCGCACTACTCGGGAATTGAGCGACCACTCGTGAGGTTGCATAATCCTGCTCAACCTGTCGGCCAGACTGTTGTTTACACCTGCCAGATATGTGGCTTGGAGCACCATGCCGTGACAGCGAGCCCAGAGCCACATGCTGACGGCTTCCTGACACAGGGGGCGAGATCCGGTGCCCCCCTGCTTGTTGATGTAATACATGGCAACCTGGTTGTCTGTCTGAATTTGGATAATTTGGTGGGACAGCCGATCTCTGAAAGCCTTCAGAGCGTTCCAGACCACTCGCAACTCCAGAAGATTGATCTGCAGATCGCGTTCCTGGAGGGACCAGCTTCCCTGGGTGTGAAGCTCATCGACATGAGCTCCCCACCCCAGGAGAGACGCATCCATAGTCAGCACTTTTTGTGGCTGAGGAATTTGGAAAGGACGTCCCAGAGTCAAATTGGACCAAATCGTCCACCAATACAGGGATTTGAGAAAACTCGTGGACAGGTGGATCACGTCTTCTAGATCCCCAGCAGCCTGAAACCACTGGGAAGCTAGGATCCATTGAGCAGATCTCATGTGAAGGCGGGCCATGGGAGTCACATGAACTGTGGAGGCCATGTGGCCCAGCAATCTCAACATCTGCCGAGCTGTGATCTGCTGGGACGCTCGCGAGACGAGGGACAACAATTTGTTGGCTCTCGCCTCTGGGAGATAGGCACAAGCCGTCCGAGAATCCAGCAGAGCTCCTATGAATTCGAGTCTCTGTACTGGTAGAAGATGGGACTTTGGATAATTTATCACAAACCCCAGTAGCTCCAGGAGGTGAATAGTCATCTGCATGGACTGTAGAGCTCCTGCCTTGGATGTGTTCTTCACCAGCCAATCGTCGAGATATGGGAACACATGTACCCCCAGCCTGCGAAGTGCCACTGCTACTACAGCCAAGCACTTCGTGAACACTCTGGGCGCAGAGGCGAGCCCAAAGGGTAGCACACAGTACTGGAAGTGACGTGTGCCCAGCTGAAATCGCAGATACTGTCTGTGAGCTGGCAGTATCGGGATGTGCGTGTAGGTGTCCTTCAAGTCCAGAGAGCATAGCCAATCGTTTTCCTGAATCATCGGGAGAAGGGTGCCCAGGGAAAGCATCCTGAACTTTTCCTTGACCAGATATTTGTTCAAGGCCCTTAGGTCTAGGATGGGACGCATCCCCCCCTGTTTTCTTTTCCACAAGGAAGTACCTGGACTAGAATCCCAGCCCTTCTTGCCCGGATGGCACGGGCTCGACCGCATTGGCGCTGAGAAGGGCGGAGAGTTCCTCTGCAAGTACCTGCTTGTGTTGGAAGCTGTAAGACTGAGCTCCCGGTGGACAATTTGGAGGTTTTGAGGCCAAATTGAGGGTGTATCCGTGCCGGACTATTTGAAGAACCCACTGATCGGAGGTTATGAGAGGCCACCTTTGGTGAAAAACTTTCAACCTCCCTCCGACTGGCAGATCGCCCGGCACGGACACTTGGATGTCGGCTGTGCTCTGCTGGAGCCAGTCAAAAGCTCGTCCCTTGCTTTTGCTGGGGAGCCGAGGGGCCTTGCTGAGTCGCACGCTGCTGATGAGAGCGAGCGCGCTGGGGCTTAGCCTGGGCCACAGGCTGTCGAGAAGGAGGATTGTACCTACGCTTGCCAGAAGAGTAGGGAACAGTCTTCCTTCCCCCATAAAAACGTCTACCTGTGGAGGTAGAAGCTGAAGACTGCCGGCGGGAGAACTTGTCGAAAGCGGTATCCCGCTGGTGGAGCTGCTCTACCACCTGTTTGACCTTTTCTCCAAAAATATTATCCGCACGGCAAGGCGAGTCCGCAATCCGCTGCTGGATTCAATTCTCCAGGTCGGAGGCACGCAGCCATGAGAGTCTGCGCATCACCACACCTTGAGCAGCGGCCCTGGACGCAACATCAAAGGTGTCATACACCCCTCTGGCCAGGAATTTTCTGCACGCCTTCAGCTGCCTGACCACCTCCTGAAATGGCTTGGCTTGCTCAGGAGGGAGCTTGTCCACCAAGCCCGCCAACTGCCGCACATTGTTCCGCATGTGTATGCTTGTGTAGAGCTGGTAAGACTGAATTTTGGCCACGAGCATAGAGGAATGGTAGGCCTTCCTCCCAAAGGAGTCTAAGGTTCTAGAGTCTTTGCCCGGGGGCGCCGAAGCATGCTCCCTAGAACTCTTAGCCTTCTTTAGGGCCAAATCCACAACTCCAGAGTCATGAGGCAACTGAGTGCGCATCAGCTCTGGGTCCCCATGGATCCGGTACTGGGACTCGATCTTCTTGGGAATGTGGGGATTAGTTAAAGGCTTGGTCCAGTTCGCCAGCAATGTCTTTTTTAGGACATGATGTATGGGTACTGTGGACGCTTCCTTAGGTGGAGAAGGATAGTCCAGGAGCTCAAACATTTCAGCCCTGGGCTCGTCCTCCACAACCACCGGGAAGGGGATGGCCGTAGACATCTCCCGGACAAAAGGCCGCAAAAGACAGACTCTCGGGAGGAGAAAGCTGCCTTTCAGGGGAGGGAGTGGGATCCGAAGGAAGGCCATCAGACTCCTCGTCAGAGAAATATCTGATGTTCTCCTCCTCCTCCCACGAGGCCTCACCATCGGTATCAGACACAAGTTCACGAACCTGTGTCTGAAGCCGTGCCCGGCTCGACTCCGTGGAACCACGGCCACGGTGGGAGCGTCGAGAGGTAGACTCCCTCGCCCGCACCGGCGAAGCTCCCTCCGCCGACGTCATCGGGGAGCCTTCCTGGGAGGCAGCCGCAGTCGGTACCGCAAGCGGCACCGATGTCGGAGACCTCACCCCGGGCAAGGGGCCAGCCGGCGCCTCACTCGACGGTACCGGTGGTGCAAGCACCCCCGGTACCGGAGGGGAAGGGCGCAACAGCTCTCCCAGAATCTCTGGGAGAACGGCCCGGAGACTCTCGTGCAGGGCTGCTGTGGAGAAAGACATGGAAGCCGATGCAGGAGTCGAAGTCAGAGTCTGTTCCGGGCGTGGAGGCTGTTCCGGGCTGTCCAAGGTGGAGCGCATCGACACCTCCTGAACAGAGGGTGAGCAGTCCTCCTGGTGCCGATGCCTACTGGGTGCCGACTCCCTCGGCGACCCAGAGCTCTCGGTACCGACGCGGGAAGGAGACCGGTGTTGATGCTTCTTTGACTTTTTCAAACGAAGCATGTCACCGGAACTTCCCGGTACCGAAGAGGAGGACGTAGAATCCAACCGTCGCTTCCTCGGGGCCGAGGCCGAAGAAGGTCGGTCTCGGGGGAGGCTGTACCGCAGGAGCCTTCAGGGTAGGGGGAGACCCACCCGAAGGTTCACCGCCACCAGCAGGGGAATGGACAGCCCTCACCTGCACTCCAGTCGAAGCACCACCCTCCGACGACATCAGCAGAAGCGGAGGTCCCGGTACCACGGACGCCGACGCAGCCTTCCGATGCCTTGGCCCCGACGATGCAGAGGGTCGATGCCTCGATGCAATCGATACCGTCGCGGCCGAGGGCGGAGGTGTTGACGCTGTCGACGTCGACGCACTCGATCCTCCCGATGCCGACGAAGAGCCCGAGAACAAAACGTTCCACTGGGCCAATCTCGCTA
The DNA here is from genome assembly GCF_901765095.1 of Microcaecilia unicolor. Classification (NCBI taxonomy): domain Eukaryota; kingdom Metazoa; phylum Chordata; class Amphibia; order Gymnophiona; family Siphonopidae; genus Microcaecilia; species Microcaecilia unicolor. Next base: position 325,481,456 of record NC_044035.1, read on the forward strand.
CCTGAGTCCTTTTCTGTAAAAGGGCGCAAAGACTGCAGGCCTGCGGGCGGTGCCCAGCCCCCAGACACTGAAGACACAACGCGTGCCTATCAGTGAGCAAGATTACCCGGGCGCACTGGGTGCACTTCTTGAAGCCGCTGGGAGACTTCGATGACATGGGCGGAAAAATCACGCCAGCGAAATCAAAACCCGTAATTGCGGTAAGGCACCAAAAAGATGGGGAGAAAAAAACTCGACCCGAGGCCTCAAAAGGGCCTACCCCGAAAACGAAAGAAAACTTAACAGGGCCAAAAACTAGAAGTAGGGGGAAGGGAAAAAGACCAAAAGGCCCTTCACCGGAATCCCCTTTTTTTTTTTTAGCGAAAAGTCAAAAAGACGCGCGAGGGTCAACTTAAGGGGCGCGAACGGCGCAAAACACGACTGTACCGAGCGCGGACAAAAAAAAGACTGACGAACACGAGCCGGTTCGGGCGGGAGGACTAGCAAAGGCCTTTGCTAGGGAAGTTCCGATTGGAGGGGCTGCCGTGGACGTCACCCATCAGTGAGAACAAACAGACTGCTTGTCCTCGGAGAAGAATGAGATTCCATGGTATCCTAACATCAATATCTCTTTTGGATACTATGATCTCCTCCTAAAATAATAGGTTGAGAAACTGGGAATACTGCTGGACTCATCACTTTCATCCTGCAAATTCAAGTATCCTTTAAACCGCTTGTGTCACATGCACCAACAATGAACTCTCACTACATATATCAAGAAAATAAATCTGAACGCCTGTGTGATAACATCATGGCTAGACTGATGTAATGGCCTGCACATTAGTCTGACCACAGAAGAAGTTTGCACCAGCTCCAATTATTCAGAAGGCTACAGCACAATTAATAGGGTTTTGCAAGAGATGTGAACAGACCATACCCTTCCTGCAAAAACTATATTGGCCATCAATACCCTACAGGGTCAAATGAAATGGGCCGGAGTCCCTTAAGAATGTTAAACTTTCTGTACACTTTGAGGCCTCTTATGTTCTTCCCAAGGAGAATTTCTAATTATACTTGTGTCACCTGCCAGCAAGCCTTCTCAGCAGTAGCCCCTATGATCTGGAACTCGTTCCTAGAGGGGCTGTTGCTAACTATCAAGTTACTCACACTATATCAGGACTAGCTTACCCACACATCTTGTAACAGAGACCCAGTTTCACAAACCTTATTCAACTGTACATAAGTTTTTTAAAATTATTTTATCCCAATGCTGTTTTTTTTTATTCATCTGTCTATGGGCACCTTTTACTAAGCAGCGGTAAGCCCAACGCAGGCTTACTGCTCGCTAAACAGGAAGTACCACCAGGCTACTGCAGCAGCCCGGCGGTACTTCCCACCCCTAGCGCACCATCATATCCGGCGAAATACATTTAATTTTGTAACGCCAGAGTATACCCGGTGGTATTCAGGCAGAGCTGTGTGCTGCCCGGTTACCGCTGGGTTAGCGCGGGAGCCCTCACCGCCACCACAGTGGGTGGCGGTGAGGACTCCCCTCCCCCCCCCAAAAAATGGACACATGGCAAATGTTTTACTTCCCGCACAGCTATTTCCTGCAGACACACCTCTCTACTGCAGACATGAGAAACTTCCCTTTTACCCGCTGCGGTGAAAGGTGACCTTGGTGCGCATGAAACCCCCCCCCTTTTGCCGCAGCCCTATATGTCCCAACTGCAAATGTCCCCTCTGCTGCCTGTTTAAGGTATTTTTCATTCTATTGTGATGACATCAAAAGTATGTTTCTCTTGGGGATAATTTTTCCAAATGGGTTAGTTTTGCATATTAAAAAACAACATACATAAGGGGTAGCAAACTTTCAAAATATGCCCCAAAAAACATGAAATATGAAGTTTGCTAATAAGATGTCTAACCCAGATTGTGTGTGTCTGTGTGTATGTGGGGGGGGGGGGGGGGGGGGTCTATAAATAAAATCTCAAAATCTAAATAAACGAGGTCTCAAAGTTCAAATAGCAACTGTGCTAGTCTTTCCCAAAGGGATTCCCAGATATTATCATTGGCCTCATCAAATTATCTGCAGAAAAAAAAGAGAGCATCAAAAAAATCTCCAAAAGCAGAGAAAAAAAAAAAAAGTTGCTCACCAACAAGCCAGAGAAAAATAGCCAAAAACCACACCGTCTGTTTTTGTCATCAAAAACCACACAAAAATGTCCATGTCGAATCCCCAAAGTTCCAACAAACACTACTGGTAGTTAGTTCATGACGTATCAAAATAAAGGTTTTCTTGCATTCAGCTTTTTATCTGTCAGGATTCAAATTTAAATCAAATCAATTCTTGTATACCGCTAATATCCCCTTTCCAGGGTTCAGTGCGGTTTGAATCTAGGCGAGACAAAACCAGATAGTGTTAGTGTGAGGTACGAGAAACATTAGATATCACTGATGTAAGGTATGAGAACAAAAATATTATAAGAAAGGATAGTGGGTGGTACTAGAAGTCGTAATGGATTATTATGAAGCAGTCTTTGGGAAGAGAAAAGTTTTTAGCCTCTTCCTGAAGCTAAGGTAGCTGTTTTCTGTTCTGATGGCAATAGGAAGAGAGTTCCATATTTTAACTCCAAGTACGGGAATAGAGAGCTATACATCTTCTGATATTGAGTTGCTAGTATCAGTTGATCTTTCAGTCTGTTAGACTGGACTAGACGTAGCAAAGCGGTCTTAGCAGTTCAGAGGTGAAACCCTGTAGGATTTGAAAAACTAAACAAGCAGCATTGAACCCGAGTCTTTTTGCTATGGGAAGCCAGTGCAGTTTGTTGAGATGAGTTGAAACGCTGGTGTATCTATTTAATCTGTATATTAGTCTGTATTCTGTATGATTTGCAGCTAGAATATGGTAGATTTAAAACAAATAGGAGAAAGTTTTTCTTTACTCAGCGTGTAGTTGGACTCTGGAACTCGTTGCCGGAGAATGTAGTGACAGCAGCTGGCCTTACGGAGTTTAAGGGGGGTTTGGACAGAGTCCTGAAGGAAAAGTCCATTGAACATTATTAATTTTTCTTTTTTTTTTTTTTTTTTTGGGGGGGGGGGGGGGGGTTGTCGGGTTCTTGAAGACTGGATTTGCCGCTGTCGGAGACAGGATGCTGGGCTTGATGGACCCTTGGTCTTTTCCCAGTATGGCGGTGCTTATGTGCAGTTTTTTCTGATATTGATACTTAACCCATTAGTGCCCAAAGTTCCAATATTTGTTCCCAAATATGGGAACATTGGACACTAATGGGTTAATGCCAAGAAATAGACCGTTACAGTAATCCAAGTGAGGTAAGACTAACATTTGGCCTAGTAGTGCGAAGGCTCTTTGATTGAAGAATGCTCTGACTAGACGTAGCTGTCTCATTTTGAATAGTGTTTTTTTCTATAGCTGGTTAATATGGGATGAGAAGGTGAGGATGGGGATGTCCTAATGTCCTAGGTTCTATAAATGTTCTACTGTGCTGCAAATTAAAATGTTTCATTTGTAGCCCACAGTCTTGTATCATTTCTGTCCTACGGTGCTGTTTTAATACGTATGTTAATGAGATAAATCATCAAAACAGCAAGGTGATACTAACTTGCCTATTTCTCAGTTTATCTCACTGTACTAATTGAGTATTATGTTTAAACTGTGCTCATTTTAATATAATTATATTGTTAATACAATGAAAACTGTCTAAGTCAAACTATACCTATTGTACATTGCCTTGGGTGACTCTTCATAAAGGTGGTAGGTAAATCTTACGAAAAAAAAGTAATCCTTTTGTTTAACCATTCAAATGCAAGCATCAGATCAATTTTATTCTTTGTATTTCTAATAATTTTGCATTTTATGAGAGCCATGTTGGGCCAGACCAATGGTGTCATATCTATCCTTCTCCGACCCAACATACAACTGAAAAATCCCTTTCCTGCTGCTCATTCCCAGAAGCAATGCAGATCCCAAGTTTGCCCAATGAGAACTAATGGCCTTGCCCTCCACAACCTCGCCCAAACTTTCTATAAACCTAGTTATACTATAAATCTTGACCACTTACTCTGGCAACAAAATTCCACAGTTGTTCAGGAACCATGCTGGAAACCATGGAAGGCTACATATTACTCTAAATCACACTCACATAGGAGCTTCTATATGTCAGTTCATAAAAGACTCTTTGCAATACTGTACTTACCAGGGCAGAAACACACAGCCCACCTGCAGATTCTCCAAATATGGTCACAGAATTTGGATCGCCGCCAAAATCCTCAATGTTTTCCTGAATCCAATGCAAAGCTTCAATTTGGTCCAGAAGCCCCCAGTTGCCACGTGCATGTTCATCCCCTGTGCTAGAAGAAGAAAGAGGAAGGAAATGCTCTTTTGGCAAAATAAGTTTTACTGAGCACATTTACAAAGAACATTTATAATATATCCATCACATCTATATATTGTAAAACTAACCAAACAAGAACTAGCTAAATCCCAAACCATATAATATAGTCTGTTTTTCAACCTCTCCCTCCAATTCCCCTGAAATGTGCCATTTTTTTATTCCTTTAAACCCCCATCTCCTCCTTCACCCCCTACGACATGCACTCCTTCAAGGCAGCCATTTTGAAAGCAAAGCCGGCAGAGGCACAACAACTGGGGGTTGCTCCTAACCTCACAACTAGACTACCAGTGCTTCTAAGGTAGGCCCCAGGGGGCCTATGGTTGGGTGGGTGGGAAGTCCGGGAACGATGAAGTATATGCAGAATCTCTAAATTATCAGACGTTTTGGTTATCCAACAACCTGCCACTCCCAATTACTCTGACATACTGACATTATGAGCATTGTATCTATGTTATATCAATGTTTTAATATTGCCTAGTAAGGGGTTTCATTTGTATTGTGCTGACATTGTAAATATCATAATCTGTGTTATACAAATGTTCCTCTAGATGCCTATTATGATGTATCATTTGTACCCTGCTGACATTTACAAATCAAGACAGGTACAAATCAAGGTAAGGTATACACAAAAAAGTGGCACATTTCTTGGGCAGACTGGATGGACCGTGCAGGTCTTTTTCTGCCGTCATCTACTATGTTACTATGTTATAGGATTGGTCTGCTTTGCTGTTTTAATATGTATATTTCTCTGATACTGAAACCTAGTAATAGAAATAACACGATACAATTTGCCATTTCAAAGCTTACCTCAGTGATTTTATTTATGCTTATTTTTGTTATGCTGTTAACAAAATTTTAAGTTTTAATGCCAAGCTATTCCTGCTATACACTGCTTCAGGAGAATCTTTTCTAGTTAATAAATCCCAAGAGATAAATAAAATAAAGCATATACATAGATTATAAAAAAAAAGTTTATGCTTGTACTGGATCCATACCGGCACAGGCATTTATAGTATGTCAGTTGTACAGCTGTTGTAAAAGTGTCCCCGTCTGCCACTTATACTACTATTTTATAAGTAGGGGCCTCTTGGTCTTTATAACACAAACTTCAATAGATACTTGAAATGGTGCGTTAACTAGGCACCCCTTATACAATTACCTTCTCAATGTGCACTAATCAGTAACACTTCCTTAAGCATTAAGTACATAAGTACCTCTCGCCTTGACTACTGCAACTTACTCCTCACCGGACTCCCACTTAGCCATCTATCCCCCCTTCAATCTGTTCAGAACTCTGCTGCACGTCTTATATTCCGCCAGAACCGATATATCACCCCTCTTCTCAGGTCACTTCACTGGCTTCCAATCCGATACCGCATTCAGTTCAAGCTTCTCCTTCTTACCTACAAATGTATTCAATCTGCTGCCCCTCACTACCTCTCTACCCTCATCTCCCCTTATGTTCCCACCCGAAACTTCCGTTCACAGGACAAATCCCTCCTCTCAGTACCCTTCTCCACCACTGCCAACTCCAGGCTCCGCCCATTCTGCCTCGCTTCACCCTATGCCTGGAACAACCTTCCTGAGCCCTTACGTCAAAGCCCCCTCCCTGCCCATCTTCAAGTCTCTGCTTAAAGCCCACCTCTTCAATGCTGCCTTCGGCACCTAACTCTTAACTTCAGGATATCCAGACTGCCCCAATTTGACTGCCCCTATCGAATTGACTACTCACTTGTCCTTTAGATTGTAAGCTCTTTGAGCAGGGCCTGTCCTTTTATGTTAAATTGTACAGCGCTGCGTAACCCTAGTAGCGCTTTAGAAATGTTAAGTAGTAGTAGTAGTAGTAGTAAGTACATAAGTAAAGCCACACTGGGAAAAGACCAAGGGTCCATCGAGCCCAGCATTCTGTCCAAGACAGCGGCCAATCCAGGCCAAGGGCAAGGGCAAGCTTCCCAAACGTACAATTGATTAAATGCTGCAATTTTCTTCTCAATGCCTGGCGAATTAAAGAACTGTATGTACAAATATAAGCAAAGCAGCTCATTAATATTAAATGACAACATAGATCACGATAAACTTCCATGATCCATATTAAGCCTCACAAAGTTAACTACACATCAAGAGGTGTTCACTTTCCCTGAGAGCATTTGCAAGCTGTAACTCCCAGGTCTACATTGATACAGGCATCAAGCTCTGAATACTGATCCAACTCCCCTCCCCCTCAAAAGCAAACACACCCATAGGAGCCAACTTTTCAAAATTATTGGGGGTGCTAAGCCTAATAGAAATGACCCCTCCTTGGAATCATACAAGGAATTTTCTCAATATTGAGGGTGCTCAAGCACCCAGAGTCGGCTCCTATGAACACACCCCCATTTCCCTGGTTAACAACCAGTCATCTTTGATTCCTCTCTTTCTTTCTCTGCACATATCCAACAGACTGCTAAAACATGTCATTTCTCTCTCTATAACATCACTAAAATTTGTCCCTTCCTTTCTGAGCACACTACCAAAACCCTTAGCCACACTCTTTTCACTTCTCACTTAAGACTATTGCAACTTGCTTCTCACAGATCTCCCACTAAGCCATCTTTCTCCCCTTCAATCTGTTCAAAATTCTGCTGCACGACTTATATTCTGCCAGTGTCGCTATGCTCATATTAGCCCTCTCAAGCCATTTCATTGGCTCCCTATCCGTTTTCTGCATACAGTTCAAACTCCTCGTTATTGACTTACAAGTGCATTCACTCTGCAGCTCCTCAGTACCTGTCCACTCTTATCTCTACCTACACTCCTCCCTGGGAACTCCGTTCATTGGGTAGTTCTCTCTTATCTGTACCCTTCTCCTCCACTGCCAACTCCAGACTCCGTTCCTTTTATCTTGTTGCACCATACGCCTGGAATAGACTTCCTGAGTCAGTACATCAAGCTCCATCTCTGGCTGTCTTCAAATCTAGGCTAAAACCCCACCTTTTATGAGGCTGCTTTTAACTCCTAATCCCTATTCAGTTGTTCAATACTCATGTCTGTTTTATCCCTTATCCCTTATTTGTGCTGATTAGATTGTGAGCTCTGTTGAGCAGGGACTGTCTCTTCATGTTTATGTGTATAGCGCTGCATACGTCTAGTAGTGTATTGAAATGATAGGTAGTAGTAGTAACAACTAAACAGTACCTCCAAATCAGATTTCCACCCTCCATACATGCTTTTATTTTATTTATCTCTTGGGATTTATTAACTACCTTTATGAAAAGATGTATGTATCCCTTAAAATTAAACCTGTCCTCCCACCCGCCACCCTCTCTCCCTAGTACCATTTTCAGGGGTCCCTTGTTCTTGTTCTGCCGGTGCCATATTTCAAAATGTCTCAACAACAAAATAAAAGGGAAAAAAATGCATAAATGCGGTCTGCAAAGAAAAATCTAAATGTATAGTAACATAGTAGATGACGGCAGAAAAAGACCTGCATGGTCCATCCAGTCTGCCCAACAAGATAAACTCATATGTGCTACTTTTTGTGTATACCCTATTTTGTACCTGTCCTCTTCAGGGCACAGACCGTACAAGTCTGCCCAACACTATCCCCGCCTCCCAACCACCAGCCCCGCCTCCCACCACTGGTTCTGGCACAGACCGTATAAGTTTGCCCAGCACTATCCCCGCCTCTACTACTACTAAACATTTCTAGAGCGCTACTAGGGTTACGCAGCGCTGTACAATTTAACAAAGAGAGACAGTCCCTGCTCAAAGAGCTTACAATCTAATAGACAAGTGAACGGTCGGTCCGATAGGAGCAGTCAAATTGGGGCAGTCTGGATTCACTGAACGGTAAGGGTTAGGTGCCGAACGCAGCATTGAAGAGGTGGACTTTAAGCAAAGACTTGAAGATGGGCAGGGAGAGGGCTTGGCGTAAGGGCTCAGGAAGGTTGTTCCAAGCATAGGGTGAGGCGAGGCAGAATGAGCGGAGCCTGGAGTTGGCGGTGGTGGAAAAGGGTACTGAGAGGAGGGATTTATCCTGTGAACGGAGGTTACAGGCGGGAACGTAAGGGGAGATGAGGGTAGAAAGATAGTGAGGGGCAGCAGACTGAGTGCATTTGTAGGTAAGAAGGAGAAGCTTGAATTGAATGCGGTATCTGATCGGAAGCCAGTGAAGTGACCCGAGGAGAGGGGTGATACGAGTATATCGGTTCTGGCGGAATATGAGACGTGCAGCAGAGTTCTGAACAGATTGAAGGGGGGATAGATGGCTAAGTGGGAGGACAGTGAGGAGTAAGTTGCAGAAGTCCAGGTGAGAGGTAATGAGAGCGTGAACGAGAGTTCGGGTGGTGTGTTCAGAGAGGAAAGGGCGAATTTTGCTGATGTTAAAGAGGAAGAAGCGACAGGTCTTGGCTATCTGCTGGATATGTGCAGAGAAGGAGAGAGAGGAGTCAAAGATGACTCCGAGGTTGCGGGCAGATGAGACGGGGAGGATGAGGGTGTTATCAACTGAGATAGAAAGTGGAGGAAGAGGAGAAGTACCATTTTCAGGGGTCCCTTGTTCTTGTTTTGCCGGTGCCATATTTCAAAATGTCTCAACAACAAAATAAAAGGGAAAAAATGCATAAATGCGGTCTGCAAAGAAAAATCTAAATGTATAGTAACATAGTAGATGACGGCAGAAAAAGACCTGCATGGTCCATCCAGTCTGCCCAACAAGATAAACTCATATGTGCTACTTTTTGTGTATACCCTACTTTGATTTGTACCTGTCCTCTTCAGGGCACAGACCGTATAAGTCTGCCCAGCACTATCCCCGCCTCCCAACCACCAGCCCCGCCTCCCACCACCGTTTCTGGCACAGACCATATAAGTCTGCCTAGCACTATCCCCGCCTCCCAACCACCAGTCCCGCCTCCCACCACCGGTTCTGGCACAGACCGTATAAGTCTGCCCAGCACTATCCCCGCCTCCCCGCCACCAGTCCCACCTCCGGCTCTGTAGCTATCTCACAACTGAAAAACAACAATTCCAAAATTCAAACAAAATAAGTAGCAAAAGAAAACAGAATAGTAATAGGTAGGATCCTAGGAGCTCTTACAGTGCACAGCTGTTTTCAAGTCCGAGACCTTTCAGAATTCAAATCATCATACCTTTGCCTCCTAAACAAAAATCTTTATTATAAATGATGATCCTATTGAATTAATCCCATATCAAAAATCATTTTTCAAAGATCAAAAGATCTTCATATATGAATACATAACAACAGATGCAATAATCAATACTACAAAACAGTACTTATCTTATCTTAGAAGGGTATCATGGGCTAGTAACATATGCACATTCTTGGTCTGAATTGGTATTAAATACTTAATGCTTTCTAGTAAATTTTGTGCGCCAAAGAATACCATTATGCATTTAGCAGAGATCTCTGAATATTAAAATCTGATAAGTTCAAAGTGATTTTGACATATAGTATATGAGGTCTTACCTAAAGAATCCCAAGATCCCTAATCTGTACTGAATTGACACCAACACCACGTTTTCATAAGCAGATAACACAGATCCATCATAGTGTGAGGCCGCACCCGTCGCCAAACCTCCTCCATGGATCCACATCATGACCTAAAAATGGTAAGATATAGTTCAGATACATCAGATATTTTGATAAGCCACACCCTTGATCCATTAGCTCAGTGATTCCCAAACTTGTCCTGGGAAAACCCCAGCCAGTCAAGTTTTCCGGATATCTACACTGAATATGCAAGGGAGAAATTTGCAGGCAGTGGAAAAACACAATCTCACGTATATTCATTGCAGAAATCCTGAAAACCTGACTGGCTGAGGTTCCCCCAGGACAGGTTTGGGAACCACTGCATTAGCTCATTCTCAAACTTGTCCGCTCAACATAATAAATGTGATTCTTGAGTATGATCTTAAATCCCACCCAAAGGTTAGGTATTCCTCATCATTCGAGTGGACTGGTTCACAAATGGGAACAGCATCAAATAACCGGAAGAAACTTGGGAGCTAAATCTGCAAAGAGATGCCTAGTTTTAGACTGCAGAAATGCACATAAATGGGAGTATTTTGGCTACTTATATGCTTAAATGATGCCACTTTGAATACCAGCTAGCAAAAAAGGATGTGCCAAGTTTTGATGATGCAATGCTTAGCCAACAGGTGTGCACATGGGTGGAGTTTGGGCAACGCATGGGTGTTCTGGCTAACATCTAGGTGTGGGAATTTAGTCTAGCTATAGAGCTAGTGTACATGAGTGTGCCTTTAATGTAAGCATATTTTTTTTTGCTACTCACATTAGTGTTCTATAAAGAAAAGCAGGTGGCTATTTTTCTTTATAGAATATGCTTGAAATAAAGCTCACATTTTTCAAGTATATTGGGGCAAAGAGATAGCCAGACAGCACAGAAGAGGGTAATCTGCATGGAGCTGCAGGTATCACCCTGGCCACCTTTCTGGGCAGAATGGATGGACCATGCTGGTCTTTATCTGCCATCATTTACTATGTACACAGGCGCCTACTTACCCTCTTTTCCTAGGTGCCCTGTTAAGAACTATTCTCTTCTACTACTACTATTTAGCATTTCCCCCTCCCCCACTCTATATAGTATAGCAAACGTTAGATACCAATTTGGCATGTAACATCTACACTACAACAGCAGTTGCATGCCAAAACAGGAGTGAAATGGCAGGTATGCATGTAAGTGCTCTCAGGTGCTATTCTATAACTTGGCACCTAAGTGTACTAGCATGTAAATGCAAAGGGGGCATTCATGTGGGAGGGGCATGGGCATGTTGCCAAGCAACACACACAACTTAAAGAACACTGTCAATTGTAAGCACATTTATGCCTGCTAATGACATAGCTACGTGGGTGCACCTAAATGTTGGCACCGGTATTCTAAGATTTTGGGGCACAAGTTTCTGTTATACAATCCTTGTGATCTTGGGCAAGTCACTTAACCCTCCATTGCCTCAGGTACAAACTTAGATTGTGAGCCCTCTAGGGACAGGGAAATACCCAAGTGTACCTGAATATAACTCACCTTGAGCTACTACTGAAAAAGGTGTGAGCAAAATCCAAATAAATAAATAAAAATAATTCTAGCTTAATGCTCAGATTTTTGGCACCTTTTAGCACCCTTTATAGAATTGTGCTCTAAAGGACGTAGTTATCAACATGGGCTATTGTTATGCTATTTTAAGCCCAGATCCCATTTTATGCAATGAGACCTAGGGACCCTTTTACTAAGGCACGTAGGCGCCTATACATGTCCAATGCGCGTCAATTTGGAACTACCACCCAGCAACCGCGTGCTCCAGGCGGTAATTCCATTTTTTATGCGTGTCCATTACGCGCGGCAGAAAAAAAAAATATATTTTTTCTACTGTGTGGTGCTAACTGGCAGCAATCGGCAGTGTATGCACACTGATGATTACTGCCCAGTTAACGCATGAGACCTTACTGCTAAGTCAATGGGTGACTGTAAGGTCTCAGGCCCAAAATGGACATGCGCCAATTTTTATTTTTGCTGCACGTCCATTTTCGGACCCCCCCCCCCCCCCAAAACAGGCCATTTTTGCAGGTACGCTGAAAAATGGACCTGCACATGTCCAATACATGCGCCTACAACAGTGCAGACCATTTTTCGGCGCACCTAAATAAAAGGACCCCCTAGTGACTAATAACTGGAGGTAATAGTAAAATAACACGTCATAACGTTAGTCCATATTAATAACTTCTCCTCCGAGTGTTAAATGAATCGCATGGTACTTCTAGTCAAAATGTGGTGGTAAATCTTCCATTAGGCAACTTTACTTACTTAACTCCAAAGTTACAACCTGACTAAGCCTTTTGAAAGTTTATTCCTTAGTACATGGAACCCCAATGATTAAAAATAAAGTATTTTGCTTACTGGGAATTTGGAATTCATGCTGTGGTGTGCAGGTGTGTAAACATTTAGGTACAAACAGTCTTCTGAAACCCGAAGGGGAGGATAATTTGCTCGCGTAACTTCTTTTAATACTTTTAAGCCATCCAGTGACTGCAGGCACCTTGCAAAATGAACACATTGCTTGTATTTATACTTAAATTCTATATCAGTCAGTCTTCTAGATTACTTAAGCATATGCATAAAAGCTATAATTTAACTATAAAAACTTAGGAATGGAAAAGTAACTTAATGATTAGAGCGGCAGGCTGAGAACCAGGGAAGCCAGAGTTCAAATCCTGCTTCTCCCTGCTATCATGGGCAAGTCACTTCACCCTTTGTTGTCTTTGATTGTAATGACACTTGGACAACTGCTTGTAATTCACCCTGAGCTTGGATTTGGAAAAGGTGAGTAATCTAAAATCCAAGACCTCTGTTATACTTGTAGTGTAGTACAGGTCTTCCTTATGCCAATCAGTAGGTTCAGCCAGCCCTGCCGTTTACCGAATGTGCAACATTCGTTCATATGAAAACATAGCACACGCTGAAAATAGTGGCTCAGCGATAAATTAATAATCTATTAATATATAAAGGTCTTACATTGGGGGGTAGGATGTAGCATCTCTCACACCATTCCAGGACTCAGCAGGCTGTGGGGGAGAAAATCTCAACAGTCCAACTGGTGGTTTTGCGAATGGAATCCCAAGGTAAGCTTCGGTGTGTCTGTCTGTGCCTTTTACTTTGAGCAGTTTTCCTCGGAGCTTCCCATATTTGGTGATCACACTTGGCTGGGAGACTTCTCTCTCTGTAATGAATGTTTACATCATCATTGGAAAAAATTTTCAGTTACAGTTTTGTGTGAATTAAATGCCAAACAATGCCCCTTACAAAATGCTGTGGTTTTACTTAATAAACAGAGCTCTTTGTTAGAATACAGCGATATTACATGCCTAGAAAAATTAGAGGTGGGTGGCACTATGCCCCTTTGTGCTCATATTTATAAATTTATATGATAATTTTTTAAACCCATAGTCAAATTATGTCTCATCCTGTTTTTAACTTTTTTGGACAGAGTTGCTTTTAATTGTCCAACACGGGGATTGATTGCCTTCTGCTGCAATGAGGGGGCAGACATATGTGGGCAGAGGCCCTTATGGCCCTGACTGTTTGACTTGTAAGTTTTATTTGTTGTATTGTCAGTGTAATCTAAAATGTCCTCTTGTCCAGGCATACAGCCATGGTGAATGAGAATGTTCCTGGGATGTCGAGTGTGAAATCATGTACTGTATGGCTAGATCAGTACGTAGCGAGGATCAGATTTTATATGATGAAATTTTGAGGTGCAAACCTGATGTCTACTGTATAGTTGAAACATACAGCTATAACTATCTTGAATACAGGGGTGGGGGTTGAATCAGATTTTCCTAGTTATTAGGTTTTGCAGAGATTTGATAGAGAGTACGTTCTGTGGTTGCAACATCTCACATTGATGGTTATTTACAGACCAAATTAAGGTTCCACTCTGGACATGGCATACGAAAGACAGGCCACAAGCTGCCCACTCAACACAAGAAATCGAATGATATCTGGGTGAGCTGCAAGCGACGTCTTCTGTAGTCGGCCCCTCAAACAGGCGAAAGCCGCAACCTAAACTTTTAGAGAACCTAACGCCAACCCTTTCTGAAGGCCTGCCTTGAGAAATGCTAGGATGTGAACGATCTGAGTAGAGAAGGGAGAACGTCTGTGATCACAACACCAGCCCTTCAACATCTTCCACACCCTCGCATATGCCATGGATGTAGAGCGTTTCCGAGCCTGAAGCAAGGTAGCAATGACTGAATCAATAACCTTTTCATCTCAACCAAGCCCTTTCAATGTCAATGTTGTACTTATTAATCACTACTTCCCCCAAAACAAGGGTTCAACACAATGTACAATGAAAGGTTGTCTTAAGGTTACACAAAGAACAATCCTAACATAGTAGATATCTAATAGCAAACATTACAGTTAATAACAGCATTCAAAAAGATATGTTTTCATCAGTTTGCAGAATTTTAAATAATTCTTCTCAACTCTAATAGTTAAAGGAAGAGAATTCCATAAACGTATGACAGCAACCACTAAGATAGTATTAAGTATCCTAAGAAACCACCTCTTACCAAAAGAAAAAGAGGACAAAGAATGAACTAGGAGACTGACCAAATAGAGATTTTGAAACCATGCGAAGTGGAACCATAGATCTAATACAATAAACAAAACACTTTAAACAAAACATGTTCAGCTACCAGAAGCCAATGTAGCATCTCCATATGAGCCATCTGGGACTCATTCAACCAGATCACAGAGGAAGCTCTTGAAAATATCCTGAAAGGTCTAAGGCCTATAATTTGCCTGCTTGATCCCTACCCAGCAAAGATTGTACAATGAGCGAGCACAGGCCTCACTGAAGGGTCCACTAAAATTGTTAACTCCTTTCTCATGGAAGGGAAGCTGCCAACAACACTAAAAAGAGTTGTGGTCTTTTTAGTGTTGTTGGCAGCCCCCTCACTGGACCAGGTCAAGCTCAAAACCTTTCGATCAGTCTCTAATAATCCTTTCCTGGCAAAACTTATAGAAAGGACAGTCTGCAGTCAACTGAACAGTTAACGGCTAATTGAAAGTAATAGCTAGACCCATGTCAATCTGGCTTCAGACCTGGGTACGGAACAGAGACAGTTCTTGTGTCACTTCTTGATGATCTTCACAGGAAGTGTGACAGGGGATCTGCCTCGATACTAGTGTTGCTCGATTTCTCAGCAGCTTTCGACACCATGGATCATATCATGCTTACAAGACTGGCAGAAGAAACAGGTATCAGAGGCACAGTATTTACTTGGTTCAAATCCTGTTTGTTTGTCAGATAGACAACAATCAGTTCTGTTCAGCAACAGCACATCATTACCTTGGGCACTGGACTGTGGGGTGCCACAGGAACCCATACTGTCTCCCATTTTATTTAATATCTACCTCAAGCCTCTGGCTGAGCTGTTTCAGTCAATGGACACAAAATTCTATATCTATGCTAAGGATGTGCAACTATGCATACCCACTGAACCAGATCTAGCTCTGAGTAAACTGAAAAGGGCAAACAACAACAAACTTTGCCTGAACCCAAATAAAACAGATTCTTTGGGTACCAAACACAAGTGGACAGATACCCAACTTCAAAATACCTTTTGGGAAGTATGAACTCCCCCTAAAATCACAGGTCAGGAATCTTGGGGTACTGCTAGACTCATCACTCACTTTGATCCTACAAATTCAAACAACCTTCTAAGACTGTCTTTATCACCAAAGGCAGCTACAAAATCTCTCTCCATATACTGAAAGGGCAAGTCTGACCAGAGTGGTCCATGCCATGATAACATCACAACTAGACTACTGTATAATGCCCTGTACACTGGCCAAACCAAAAAGAGTTTGTATCAACTCCAACTAATTCAGAATGCTGCAAATGGCATGACCACATCACACCCTTCCTGCAAAAGCTACACTGGCTACCAGTACCTTACAGGGCTAATGTAATAATTTTTTTCTTTTTTTTTTCAATAGAATCCAATTATGATCAAATTCTCCCAGGAACTTATTGAGAGTACCTGGGAAAATTTGATCATAACTGGACTCTATTGAAAACAAAGAAAAAAACTATTAAAAATGGTATAATTAACAAGAGGTTTTTTAAAAGAACTAATCTACCCTTTGCTGTGAAAGCTGCATAATATTCGAAGTCTATTCAATAAGTTGTAAAGCTGATTTTTGTGGTAAATTAGTATATAAGGCGGTCAGATCTAATGCGACTAGAAATACTACTACTACTTATCGTTCCTATAGTGCTACTAGACGTATGCAGCACTGTACACTGAACATGTAAGAAACAGTCCCTGCTCAACAGAGCTTACAATCTAATTAGGACAAACAGGACAAATAAGAGATAAGGGAATTACTAAGATGGGAATGATAAAACATGGATACTGAACAAGTGAATAAGGGTTAGGAGATAAAAGCAACATCAAAAAGGTGGATTTTACTTAATTTGAAGACAGCCCGAGACAGAGCTTCCTGACCAGAAGGTATCTGTAACTGTTCAAGTAAAGCAGCAAATCCTTAGAGTTCTTCATTTAGGGTTGTTATGCAGAAGACCCACAATATCTCAATATTATGTCACACTGTATGTTCCAATTACTACTACTGCTTATCATTTCTATAGCGCTACTAGACGTACGCAGCTCTGTACACTGGACATAAAGAGACAGTCCCTGCTTGACAGAGCTTACAATCTAATTAGGACAAACAGGTGGGGGAAGAGGGGTTGGTGGTTGGGAGGCGAGGATAGTGGAGGGCAGACTTATACGATCTGTGCCAGAGCCAGTGATGGGAGGCGGGACTGGTGGTAGGGAGCCGGGAAATACTGCTGGGCAGACTTGTACGGTCTGTGACCTGAAAAAGGCAGGTACAAATCAAGGTAAGTCATACACATATGAGTTTATCTTGTTGGGCAGCCTGGATGGACCATGCGGGTCTTTTTCTGCCATCATCTACTATGTTAGGACAAATAAGGGATAAGGGAATTACTAAGGTGGGAATGATAAAACATGGGTAATGAACAAGTGAGTAAGGGTTAGGAGTTTTTAAAAAAAGCATCAAAAAGGTGGGCTTTCATCCTAGATTTGAAGACAGCCAGAGAGGGAGCTTCCTGACCAGAAGGTATTTGTAACCGTTCAAGGTAAAGCAGCAAATCCTTAGAGTCCTTAATGTACGACTGAATTTTAGGAACTGGAGGTTGCAAACAGAAGTCCAAGTATTGAAACAGGGGCTCCAAAACTGGGGGGTCGTGTTAAGCTCTTGTGAATTTTGTATAAAATATTAAAAGACGGAGTCTGAGCTTGTGGTCTATACAAATATTTGAACTCGTGATAAGATACTACACATAAGTACATAAGTATTGCCATAATGGGACAGACCAAAGGTCCATCAAGCCCAGCATCCTATTTCCAACAGTGGCCAAACCAGGTTACAAGTACTTGGAAAGATCCCAAAACAGTACAATACATTTTATGCTGCTTATCCTAGGAAAAAAAGCAGTGGATTTTCCCCATCCACTTTAATAATCGATTATGGACTTTTCCTTCAGGAAGCCATCCAGACCTTTTTTAAACCCTGCTAACTGCTTTTACTACATTCTCTGGCAATGAATTCCAGAGTTTAATTACACGTTGAGTGAAGAAATATTTTCTCCGATTGTTTTAAATTTACTTAGTAGCTTCTTTGTGTGCCCCGTAGTCCTAGTATTTTTGGGAAGAGTAAACAAGCGATTAGTACATATGTACATAAGTATTGTCATACTGGGAAAGACCAAAGGTCCATCGAGCCCAGCATCCTGTTTCCAACAGTGGCCAATCCAGGTCACAAATACCAGGCAAGATCCCAAAAATGTACAAAACATTTTATACTGCTTATTCCAGAAATAGTGGATTTTTCCCAAGTCCATTTAATAACGGTCTATGGACTTTTCCTTTAGGAAGCTGTCCAAACCTTTTTTAAACTCTGCTAAGCTAACCATCAGAAAACATTCCTATGCCCAGACTTTAAGCGTCAGGCTTTTCCTGCTGAAACAGTGTAAATGCTGGCAGCCAAATTTGGTGCACTACCCAGTGTTCTATAACTAAATGCACAACTTTTTGGAAGGCCCTTGACCCACCCATGCCCCCTTTTAAGATATGCACTATGGGGAAAATTCTATATATAGCATCTTAAAAATCAGTGCCGTAAAACCATACAGTTAGCATGATTCTATAAACTATGCCTAAAGTTACACATAGTTTATAGAATATGCTTACGTACCATTCATGCAACTAAAATATAGGTGCACCCATTTAGGCCACCTAAAACCATGCCTAAATACCTGTGCCTAAGATAGGCACGGCTTGGGTGTATTCCATAATAGTGCACCTAGAGGGGGCATTTTTGAAAGAAACGTCTAAGTCTGAATTTGGACGTTTTACAAAGACGTCCAAATTCCAAACCAGGAAGAAGGTCATTTTTGAAAAAGATACATGTCCATCTTTTGTGTTCAAAAATGCCATGGTCGTCCTGTGATTTGGACGTCTTTGATTTTCAGCCATTTTCGAAAACAAAAACGTCCAAGTCTAAAACGTCCAAAGTCAAGCCATTGGGATCTGGGAGGAGCCAGCATTTTTAGTAGACTAGTCCCCCTGACATCCCAATGGCTGTCTACCTGTTCAACTCCACTCATTATTTTATAGACCTCTATCATACCTCCCTTCAGCTGTCTTTTCTCCAAGTTGAAGAGCCCTAGCTGCTTTAGCCTTTCCTCATAGAGAGGTCGTCCCATTCCCTTTATCGTTTTTGCCGCCCTTCTCTGTACCTTTTCTAATTCCACCATTATCACAAGCTTGTTTTAATTCTGAATAAACCTTAAATTGAATATCTTCATTTGGATCTACAGTTAACTTCATATAAAACTCCTGATCATTCAATTGAACCCATGCCTCAGAACAATAATCTTGAGTATTCTGTATAACCACTCCCCCTCCCTTGTCCGCTGAATGATCATGTTGCAAATGATTCAGCACCACTCACTGTTCCTTTGTTAAGTTGTGATGCGTAAACCCAATGTGTTTCTCCATTTGTTCTAAATTCTGCATCATCAGTTTCTGATATGTATCCAATATTGAAAACACTTTCTTGGACTTAATACATTTTTTTGACTAGCTTATATAGGCCAAACCTCCTTCCTCAGGTCTGCTTATTAAGATTTCCCTTTTTCATTCCAATATAAGTTTCACCAATCAGAATCTGAGTTACGGAATCATTATCTTGGTTGGCTTTCAATGACCCTAAAGTACTGCCAGAGTTCTGTTGATAACACCCTGCTTGTTGCTGGATATGGTGCTGCAGGTCACAAAGTCCTCGATCACACAACACAGTACATGGTAGGGAGGAATTTTAAATGAAAGCACTTGTCAAAAAGGTGCCTAGTTTAATCCTATTTCATAAGGGCAATATAAGCACCTGTAATTAGGCTCTCAGAACCAGCACTACCAGCACACAAATCCTCTCAAACAAAATTTTCCACCTCTGGGAACTTCTACACAAGATCTTTTCGGCATGCTTGTGCGGATTTGGTCATGCAATTTCATATGTCATTTCCTGTGTTGAAAACATACTTTGCATGTGAAAATGCATTATAAAAGTACTCCCACATCAGACACATAATAGCATACATACACAATCTTTTATTGTACGTGTGTGTGTGTCTTCTTTTAAAACTATATTATGTATGGTATGTTGTGATCCGCTGAGAGCTATAGGATTGTGCAAAAGAGTAATGTTTAAAATTAAATTTTTAATAAATATGAATCGACACAGGGTTCAAATTCAACTCCACTGTAAAGACATAAATAGTAATTGTTGGAAAATTCTGATCTTACCACCTGCTGCAATGGCTGTAGAACAGAAGTCAGAAATCAAACAGAAAAGCAGTGAGACTGTGAAGCAGAAACCCATTCTTCAGATCTGTAGGAATAGCAAGAAATTAACTTAATACTGCAAATCTAGAAGTATCAGAGTTTGTTGCAACATTTTTGAACAAAGTATAAAGAGGATACAATAAACCTGCTCAGAAAACAGTAAAAGAAAAGCCCGAAGCCGCATACTGTACAGGTTGAGGTGCTGCTCATATTCTATTTTATTTAACCATGATTTATGTAATAATTAAGTCACTTGTTACTTACTACTAGTGCTGCATTACCCCATCTGTGGGCTACTGTCTGAATCCCACTTTTTCTCAAAGTTCAAGAGCTATAGGATTTTCAGCAAAACTCTCAATGCTTGACTTGCTCATAATTTACCTCCCTGTGTACATACCTTACAGAGAAAAGATCCTATTGTTTACAATGGTTTTATTCAAATGACATTAAACATTTAACTTAAAAGAAAGCAAAGCAGTTTTGCAAACACAATCAAACACAGTAAGACTATCTTCTGTCCTGCAAATGTTTTCAGCTTCCCCCCCACTAGAAGCATAGTTCAGGATTGTTTCCGCCGTTTATCACTGTACTCTTTAAGAGGTGAAAGTGTGACACTTTAAGGAAACAAAGGTGAAGGAACAGAAGCCGCCACTGGCAGACGAAGGGCACATTAGAAGTTTCAAGCCCAAACCTTTCCTCTCTGCAAGCAAACACACGAGCACTATCCAGCCTACTACAACTCCCAGTCTCACACTATTGAAGAAAGCACCTTTCAGCACTTCCGCCACACTGCTACAATAAACACTTCACGTTCAGCAAACTTATCTACAGCCCTACGAGCTTGGCTCCATTGTAGCAGCCGCCTCTACTACTGATTGGCTGGCAGTGTCTGCAGACGGAAAAGAATCTTTAAATCCTGATTGGCTGGTCATAGGTGTCAATAAAAGTCTTAAAGTCACTGCTGAGTGAAGCAAGGGAGCAGTATTTTGGAAGGCAGTTTTCTGCTACAAGTAAGGTATGTGTACGATAATTAAAGCTTTTATCAGTGTGTCTACACTTTTCTGTCACAATAGTTAGAAAGATAGATAGATAGACACACATTCCCTAATTCTATAAAAATCACCAGAAATTGCATGCACCCAATTTGAGCATTCAATTTAATTGAATAACAAGCCAATTAGTGCCAATAATTGGCTTTTAAACAAGCAATTGGCACTAATTAAATATAATTGGACTTTATGCATGTAAATTTAGGAACAGGATCTGCGCCTACATTTTACGCATGATCCAAAAAAGGGGGTATAATAGGATGGCTATGGGCAGAACAGGGGCATACCTAGCATTTATGTGCATTGTTATAGAATAAGAGGGGTTACCCACATAACTTTAGGTGTGGCTATTTGCACTGCGTTTCACTTGATGCAAATGGCCACGCCTAAAGTTAGGTGTGACTGCCAGGCATAAGTACTATTCTATAAACTGTGCCTAACTTTAAGTGCAGCTTATACAATAGCGCTTTTATCAGTGCCAGTGGCGTAGGAAGGGAGGTGGGAGGGGCGATCCACCCCGGGTGCACGTGCTGGGGGGGTGTCGGCCCTGCTGGTTCCCTGCTCCCTCTGCCCCGCAAGCAAGAATGAGCTCCGGGGGGGGGGGGGGGGGTTGGTCGCTCCAGAGGGGGGGGGGGGGGGGGGCGTGCTGTGCTGCACCCGGGGCGACCCACCCCGGGTGTCAGCCGCCCTCACTACAACACTGATCAGTGCCGATTTTTTTATATGCCATATATAGAATCTAGCCCACTGGGTTAAAAAAAAACTATATAAACCTTGTTTTCTGCATAACTGTCAAAACTTGACAAATTTCAATAAAATTTGGGATATATCATCCTGAGTAAATTGGCAATAAGCCTACACTCGTGCCAGCCACATGACCTAAACAATGTCACTTCACTTCCTGGTTCTTCAACTTTTCTGATGATTTCTTCAGTGTGAACTAATTAGACTCTGCCGCTTCCTAATTTGTGATCAGTGAGCCTGGTTTTCACAATCTCTTCAAAACAGATTATTTTTTTTCTTTCTTTTTTTTAATTTTAAAACTTATGCATAGTATAATGTAGCAAGACGAAACCAATTCCAGTCCACATTAATGAGGATAAGGAGAGATTGTCCAAGGAAACAATCTCCAAAACATATTCTGTGCTTGCCCTCTTTCCCCTCTTTTCTGAGGTAATCAATAGAAACAAAATAAAACGTGGAAAAGAAAACTTATTTCCGATCTGACGAAGGGCTACCTTTGAAAGCTAATCAAAAAGTGTATTAAGTTATGTCCAATAAAAAAGGTGTCATCTTATTGGACATAACTTAATACATTTTTTGATTAGCTTTCGAAGGTAGCCCTTCGTCAGATCGGAAATAAGCAAATGTTGGTAGATGACAGTATATATAAGTGAAACATCAAAGCATTTCAATGACAGTCTAACAGGATGAGGGTGGATACCACATCCCTCTTTTCTGGAAACTCTTTCACCTGTCTAACCATAACCTTCCTCCAGACACAAACTTTTAATAAGAATTAGATCCTCCTCATTGTAAACCATGGTACCTATTTATGTTTAAAGCAAAATGGCATCTGCGAATATCATGATAATAAATCACTAGGTGGTGGTGATGTTGGTTAGGTGAGATGTCCGGCATGAGCGTAAGCTTCTTTCAAATTTATTCAGGATGATAATTCCCAAATTTTATTGAAATTGGTCAAGTTTTGGCACAGTTATTGAAAAAACAAGCTTTGTATCATTTTTTTAAACACAGTGGACCAGATTCTATAAGTGGCGCTGACAATTCAGTGTTGATAAAATTTGGCCCTCGATGCTGTTCTCTAAAGGGCACTTCAGGATGAGCATTGTTTATAGGATAGCACTGAGCGTTGAATTCAGCACTCAGCTTTGGGTGCGAGAACTTGCGCCAGCTGAAGCCTGGTGCAAATCCTGGTAAGCAAACTGGGCGCAGATTCCTGCTATTCTGTAACACTTCGTACATCTTTTATAAACACCCCTGAGCTGCTTATGCCCTTCCCATAGCCAAGCCATCCTCTGAGTTGTTCACGATCCAATTTAGGCACCCATTTTTATAGAATAGCGTGTTGACAGATTGGCACCCAAATCATAATTAGTGCTAATTAAGTGTTTGTTAGCTTCAATAATTAAATCATTGGAGTCCATTTAACTAATTATTTTCGGTGCGGATCTGGGTTCTGTGCCCAATTTTGGCAACCTTTGTAGAACCTGGGGGAGTTTGTGTGTGTTTACTTTATACCTTTTCTAGCCTGCCTCTTACCTACGTGGGTTGTGTGTGTGTGTGTGTGTGCAGGGCCGCTAAGAAGGGGGGCAGCAGGGACAAAATTCCCTGGGCCTCCAAGAGGGGCCCAGCGCCGCAGTCCCCGCTCACCTGCCCTCGGCTCCTTCAACCGTCCACCACCGGGCCGGGCCCCCCACATTGAAATCATCACAGCGCCTCACCTGTCACCTCTGTGACTGAAAGCATAGCAGCAGTAGATGATTCACCTCCCTTCGGGCCTTCTCTCCCTGTGTCTCGCCCTCATCTGATGTAACGTCCGTGAGGGCAGGACACAGGAAGAGAAGGCCCAAAGGGAGGCGAATCCGATCTGCTGCTGCGCTTTCATTCACGAAGTGAGGTGACAGGTGAGGCGCTGTGATGATTTCAATGCAGGGGGCCCGGCCCGGTGGCTGCGACAGTGATGACCTCAGGGGCGGGGCGGCCTTGCCCCGGGCCCAGCCCAGTCTCTCGGCAGCCCTGTGTGTGTGTGTGTGTATGAGAGACAGAGAGAGGTAGTTGCCATAATAAAAGGTACTAGATCAGGCCACAGCTGGTTTAACTGTTTTGCAAGTAGACAGTCCCTTTTGGCAGAAGCTTGTGTGTGTGGGTGAGCAGCTGCAGTAGAAATTGAAACAACCATCAGGGTTACTTTTCCTTGGAAGGAGGGTGGGCAGTGTTCAAATAACCCACTTACCCAGTTAAACGGTTGTTGTAAAGTGCCCTCAGTGGGGATAAAGTCATAATAGAACATCTCAAGAAAAATACCGACTTTGGGCTGCATTCAGTAAATGGTGTTCAGAAATCTTTTTAATGGTTTGTCCTCTCATACCAAAGGTCATCGATTATTTATTTTTATTATTAGGATTTATTTACCACCTTTTTGAAGGAATTCACTCAAGGCGGTGTACAGTAAGAATAGATCAAACACGAGCAATAGGCAATTAGAGCAGTAAAAATATTCGAACAACAATACAAAGTACTACTTGCAATGACAACACTATATGCACTAGAACATTATAATTGGTAGTGAGGGGTAAGGCAAAGTAGTAACATATAGATGAATAAGAAGGTAGGAAGAATTAGAAAGTAAGGTGATTGATTTGAAGAAAGTTGCACGTGAGGTCAGAGAGATGGTTAAATATTATCTCAGCTAGGGTAGGAGTGGATAAACATGTCCTGCTGCAGTATGTGCAGCCCGAGTCAATCCTTGAGTGTGTGAATGAGACTAACAAGTTAGTTACTTCTTCCATTAAAGGCTTGGTTGAAGAACCAAGCTTTCACCTGCTTCCTGAAGTAGAGGTAAGTCTTGTGTTAAGCGCAGCCTTTCAGGCAATGCATTCCAGAGTGTGGGGGCTACTCTGGAGAAGGCTCGCTTGTGGGTATCACATTGTGTAATATCTTTTGGAGAGGGTGTAAGTGAAAGTCCTTGGGAGGACCTTAGTGTCCTTGGCGGTATGTGGAGCATCATCCTATTCTTCAGATACTCGGGGCCACTGTGTGATTAGATATATTAGCAACTAAATTTAGCGATCCCATAAACTTTTTTTTTTATATCAGAACCACAGTGGTCTCCTATTCCTTGGTCAGATCATAGTAGGCTAATATTCAAACTTTATTGGAAAGAAGCTATAAGTTGTCCCAATATAACCAATAAACTAGAGGCAAAATTGATGCATTAAGCTTCTGGTCTAAACATCAAATGACCAACTTGTTCATCTCAGCTCCTTCCACAGAGTTTAGGTAACAATGGAATGATATATTTAAAGAAGTACTAGATGAATTGGCTCCATTAAAAGTAAAAAACTAGACCCAATAAGAAATTATCCCCCTGGTTTAATGACTCTCTTTTAGAAAAGAAGCGTAAGTGCAGACAGCAAGAAAGAGTCTAGGCTAAAACTAGAACCATGGACCAACAGATTGTTTGGAAAAAGCTCTTAAAAGACTATAACCACTTAATTATTAAGGCTAAAACTACTTATTACTCAAAGTTTATGGGTGAAATAAAAGTCAACCCTAGGAAATTATGGCATGCCAAAAAGTAGCCTGTGGTAGTGTGGGCGTGTGTATTGGATAAATGCTGGACCATTTCTCCAGCGCATCTTGAAAAAAAGGGGGTTTTCTTGGGCCGGGAAATGGACTTGCGGCAAAATGAAAACCAGCACACATCTATTTACGGCCTGAACCCTTAATGCCACCCACTGACTTAGCAATAGGGGCTCACGCGTTACCAGCGTGGTAACCATCCAGCGCGCCAACTGCCGATTACTGTCAGGAATGCCCCCACGGTAGAAAAAATGAAATTTTCTACCGTGTGTTTTCAGTGCACGCTAAACTTGGAATTACCTCCAGGCGTACATGCTAGCTAGGCAGTAATGCCAATTTGATGCATGCTGCACGCGCATTGGCCCTGACGTGCCTTTGTAAAAGGGCCCCTATATTCTTTGGTTAACAACTTGTTTAACATTCAGTTTGTTTCTAAAATTAATGAATCCCTGCCTTCAGCAAACCAGTTGGCAAACTATTTTGAACAGAAAATAATTAAAATCAGACTGAAACTATATAGCCCCCCCCCCCTCGATTGAACATTTCCTGAATCAACATGATCATTTATCTTTTTGCTTGCAAGCTGACCAGATTTGGTCTGAATTTAATTCTTTTTCAGTGTAAACGTTTTCCTTGCCAACATTGCAAGAAGTCAAATCTTTGGCTAAATAATGTGATAGGAGTGTGGTTCCTGTGACATCTCACTTTGTTTCAGAAATCAGAACCAAAGCTTTGACTGAAACAGACACATCAGCACAAGTCAGATGGACAAACTAGTTGGAAGCACAAACAAATCCTGGTCAAGTCCATGAGGCACATTCCTCAAGGTAATTCCAGTCATCTCACACCTGCTGTGTAAGGGGGTGTGGATAGAGATTCTGAACGGGGGGGGGGGGGGGGGGGGGGGGGGGGGGGGGGGAGTTGTTCTTTTGTAGCTAGGCACTTGTTTCCAATTCAAATACTGCTGTGGAGATCAGCATTTTTTTTTATCTTAGGGTTTTGGCAACCTGGCGTTTGTATGATAGTTTGGTGAATTGAAGACCTCATATTTCTTCCCCAGATGCAGGCTGCTGACATGACCCAAAGCACTTCATATAGATATGGCTGCAGCTGTTAACAGGACCGCCGAGAGACAAAACCAGGCCCGGGGCAAGCAACTTTAAGGAGCCTGCCACCGCCGTATTCTCCCCTATTGCCGCAACCGTGCCTCCTACTCCTCTGTTTGTTTGGAGTCATTGAATGGCAGGCAGTAGTGATCGAAACTGTTCTGCTATCCACAGGTCCTTCTTCCTGCTATGTCCTGTCTCCTGTGAAATAACTTCCTGCTTCCACATAGTCAGGACACGTCAGGAAGAAGGACCCATGGCTGGCAGAGTAGTTTTGCTTGATCTCTGCTGCCTACCATTCAATGACTGCAGGCAAGTAGAGGACAGGGGATGGAAGTGATTTAAGGTGAATTTATCCCTCCCGATATGGTGTTCCACCCACCAATACCTAGGAAGAAATAAATCACCCAAGGCTGCATCTCTTTATTAATATAATTAGATACCTTATTTCTTACCAAGTATTTGCACAATGAGCAGATCAGTGGTATCTCACTGGGAGTACGGAACATTGCTATACAAAAGTACTGCTGTATACGAGACTCCAAAGAATATATAAGCAATCAAATACTTTTATTTATTATTCTCCAAGTATGTGTACAATTATTTGCTTATGAGAGTAAAGTACCACAGCTACACATAGGTGTTCTCTGGGTCTGAGTCTCTAATGTTTTATTTAGGGTCTTTTTCGCCCTCACCCCAAATTACCAGCTAAAGCCAATTTGCAGATATAAAAGACTCAAGACTACTTATGAGAAAGCAATAGGATTTATTCCTTATAAGAAAGACAATTCTTTTATTATTACTTGCCAATGCGGATACAATTGATTGGTTTCTCACGGGAGAGCAGCCCTGCTTGCACAAAGCTACTGGCTGTGACTGTCTTCAAAGAAGTAGGAAATATAATCACTTATATACGTTCATTAACATAACGGGTCATACATAGGTAATCTGACAATAATCCTATTTATTGGATATATGCTAATATTATAGTTAACACTGGCTACGATAATGAGTTGGTTAGTTCTTCTTGGAAATGCTAATATATATGATTTATTAATCTATCTATATAAAAGGCAACCCCAACGTTCTGAAGCCTCCACAGAAGTTGAGGCGCCCGAGATATCCGGTGTGCCCTGGAGTGTCTGCACCGCCCTCGCGTCAAAACGTCATGACGTCGAGGGCGGAGCTATTGACACTCGAGGGCCAAAACGGCCCACAGCGAACAAGGCAAGTAGCTTCGAGGGACGGAGGGAGGGGGCCCCTTGCTAGCGCCCGTTTCATTCCGCTCAGAAACGGGCATTTTTTCCTAGTTTTATCATATTTCATTCTAAATGGTTTTTTTGTCTATGTTAATATGTCTGCTGTTGAATACATAGGCAACATTTTTTACTATTTGATTATTGATTATTTATTTTTTTGTATCATTTGGCTCTATTTGTGATGTATATGTTTTTATTGTTTTGGGCTGCCGGAAGTAATCCCACCCCGAACGCGTGCCATTTCTGGGGAAAAAGAAAACCCCAGAAATGGCTTGCGCAGCAATAAGTCGGCTGTAATCAGGCATAGTCGCTTGCTACCTGGTTACCACGAAGTTAGTGCGGGAGCCCTTATCACCACCTCAATGGGTGGCGGTAAGGGCTCCCTGTTGTATGGCCATGTGGTAAGAGTTCTTTTACCGCATGGCAGTAAAAATGGCCCAGGGTCCTTTTTCCCACAGCTTGGTGAAAGGACCCCATAGCCAGGCCCCCTCCCTGCCCATCTTCAAATCCATACTCAAAGCCCACCTCTTCAATGTCGCCTTTGGCACCTAACCACTTTTCCTCTATTCAAGAAATCTAGACTGCCCCAATTTGTCATTTCATCCGTTAGATTGTAAGCTCCTTTGAGCAGGGACTGTCCTTTTTTGTTAAACTGCACAGCGCTGCGTAACCCTAGTAGCGCTCTAGAAATGTCAAGTAGTAGTAATAGTAAATATTTATTTATTTATTTAGATTTCGTAACAGTCTTTATGAAGAGATTCACCCAAGGTAATAGTATATGCTTTGTGGAAAAAAAAAAAACAACAGCCAAAGATCGAAAAATGCTTTAACAATTTTGCAGTACCTTGATTTCCCACATTAAAGCCCTTTTACTAAGCTGTGCTAAAAAGTGGCCTGCGCTAGCAAATGGGTTTCCCACGCACTGAGGCCACTTTTAGTGCAGCAATAAAATGGCCACAATTTCAAATTTCCTCTTAATGGCCACAAGCTAATTTCCCAAGTAGCCACCTATTTACTAGGTAGTAAGGGCTCTGGTGTAAAACCCATGCTAATCGGCAGCACACAGTGATTTGCAGATTAGCACAAGGCATTCTTATTCTCTGCCCCCATACATGCCCCGCGCTAAAAAATATTTTAGCATGGGATTGGCACGTGCCAATCCCAGAACTACCGCAGGATTCCTGAGTGCATGAGTATTTACCACCGCATAGTAAAAGGGCCCCTAAATTATTAAAAGCTTCACATTTAGATTCTATTTTATCCAAATCCCCAAAATATTTGAAACTATAGGAATTATAATTCTGTATGTTCTTTCTTTTCTTTGATTCTCTGCTGGATTTTTTCAGGCACGATTTTGGTCCAGAATGTCACTCGGTGATCTTTCAGTTTTGTTCCCGCCTTCTGCTGTAAGTCTATCTCCAGGTACTGTTCATTGTGGTCATAGACTGGCCATTCCACCAGCCCATCGCCATTAGGATTTCTGAGAAAAGAAAAACCCGCACCCCACCCGGAGTTAACCACATGTAGGGTAATTTTATAACATGTTGCCAGGGTTAAAAGCCTACAGAGGCACTTACATAGGCCCTGTTTTATAAAGAAAAAAAAATTGCCTGCTTTTCTTTCTAAAATACTAGTGTAAGTCATCTAACATACACCTACATCGCAGGTAAGGACATTAACACCAGCCCTACAACTGATGCAGTAGCATACCAAGGGAGGGGCGGTGGGAGCAGTCCACCCTGGGTGCAGGCAGCAAGGGGGTGCACGGTGCAGTTGTTCGGCTGTCTGCTCCACCGGTCCCCTCTGACATTACTTCCTGTTCTGGGGCAGGGGACTGGTAGAGCCAACAGACGCGCAACTGCTCAGTGCACCCCCTTACTAGGAGGAAGGGTGGTGGGGGGTGATGCACTTCTGGGGTGGGGGAGATGGGGGTGATGCACTTCTAGGGTGGGGTGGGGGTGTGATGTGCCTCTGGGTAGGGGGGCACAGTGGAGACCCATCCCGTGTGGCAACCAAGCTAGGTATGCTACTGAGCTCATGTAATATCCACACATATATTTTGCAAGTTCACATGCACATTATAGCATTTTATAATCTACCTGCACACGTGTGTACACTGCCCACTCTCCCCTCAAACTTCGCCCATCTCCACCCATGTGCACATGAACTAGCAAAGTACATGCCAAAGCATACACTTTTATGCAGTTGGCATTCTATAAGAGGTGGTTTATTCACTTATGTGGCCATATACACACAGGAATGACTTTATAGAATTACCTCCGAGTCCAAAGCGTATAATGCGTGCCAATCTTGTGAGAGTGACACGGCTGTTAGTCAAGGATCCATTTTAAGATCTTGGGTCCAGTATTCAAAAGAGTTTAACCAGGCAGGAACAACACTTGATCTGACCATCTGCCAATATTGAGCAGCAAAAGTGGGCAACACTTATGAATATTGTCTATGACTACACTTCAATTAGTGGGATGAGAACGAAGAACAGCAATCTCAAATTTTAACTCTGTTCCCCAAAACAATGCTTAGAAGTGATATAAATAATGTTATCAATCATTGCTATTTCCAAACACTCTAGCATAATATTTATTAAAAAAAACGAAAGATGGTGGAAGGAAAAAGCCTCAGAGAGCTCCAGATTTAAAAACCTTCGGAGCAATAACTCTTCATCACTGGCATAAATCCTTCCTACACAAACATCTCTTTATTCAACTTCAGTGTTCAATTGTGCATAAACAAACTTTGAAAGGTCGAAAAAAGCTTGAAGAAATGAACTTCTAAATTGTAACAATCTAGATATCATTCAACCTTCTTCAATGAATATCCCATAATACTCCCATGAGCAACGATGACCAATGTTTTGCTCAGCTGGGTTTTATCGGCAGTAATAAGAATCCCAGATTTACTGACCCTGAAGCAGCTGAACAAAACGCTGGCTATCGTTGGTTATGGGAGTATTATGGAATATCCACTGAAGAAGGCCTGATGATATCTAAATTGTTATAACTGAGATATGTTCATTGTTTTACAAAGGAAACCAATTATGTTCAAATACAGGAAACCAATTATGTTCAAATACAGTTATCAAAACATTAAAAAAATAACAAATATAGAGTGACTATTATAAATTACACACTTTTAGAGAAAAAGGTACTTTGCACAACCAAATATATTCTGGTTTCACATTTTGGGGGTATAATAATTTTAGACATTTAGATTTAATGACTTTAAACATTTTTGGAGTCTAGGGGCCATAAATTACTTTGCTGTCTACATTCATTAACGAATGAAAAGCTAAGGGTCCCTTTTATGAAAGGAACTACTGCCAGCCCAACACAACCGCAACTGGTTGTTCTGGCTCGAGCATGTGCCATTTCTGGCGAGCCAGAAAACATTTTCAGAATTTTTACTGCGGTGCTAACCCGGTGGTAATCTAACCTCCCAGGTTACCGTGGGAGCCATTACCGCCACCTGAATGGGTGGCAGAAAGTGCTCCCCACCAATTGGCCATATGGTAAAAGTAATCTAACTGCATGGCCACTTCTTTTGGGGGGTTTTTTACCCGCCGCTATCGCAGGGCACTTTTTACTGCAGCTTGGTAAAATCATCCCTAAACTGAAGTTAGAGGTTAGTAAAAATATAGCAAATCACCTGGACTGGATGGTATATATTTGAAAGTACTAATAGAACTGAAAAATGAACTTGCAGAGCTATTGTTAATAATATGTGATTTATCTTTAAAATCACGCATGGTTCTGGAAGATGAAGAGTAGCCAATGTAATGCCAATTTCTAAAAAGGGATCCATAGGTGATCGGGGAAACTTATAGACCGGTGAGCCTGACGTCAGGGCAAAATGGTAAAGATTATTATAAAGAACAAAATTACTGGGCAAGTACATAGGTATGGATTCATCAGACAAAGCCAACATGGATTTAATCAAGGGAAATCTTGCCTTACCAATCTACTACATTTCTTTGAAGGAGTGAATAAACGTGGATAAAGGTGAGCCAGTCGATATTGTGTATCTGGATTTTCAAAAGGCATTTGACAAAAAAAACCTAATGAATGACTCCTGAGGAAAATGAAAAGTCATTGGATAAGAGGTAGTGTCCTATTGTGGATTAAGAACTGGTTAAAAGATAGAAAACAGAGATTAGGGTTACTTGGTCAATATTACCAATGGAAAAGGGTAGATAGTGGGGTTCCCCAGGGGTCTGTGCTGGGACCACTGCTTTTTAACATATTTATAAATGATCAAGAGATGGAAATAGCTAGGGAGGTAATTAAACTTTCTGATGACACAAAGTTATTCAAAGTTGTTAAATCACAAGAAGATTGTGAAAATTGCAAGAGGAACTTACAAGACTGGCAGACTGGGCATCCAAATAGCAGATGACATTTAATATAAGCGAGTACAAAGTGATGCATGTGGGAAAGATGAACCCAAACTATAGCTACATGGTGCAAAGTTCTACATTAGGAGTAACTGCCCAGGAAAAGGATCTAGGTGTCATCGCTGATGATACAGTGAAACCCTCAGCTTAGTGTGCAGCAGTGGCTAAGAAAAGTCCATAAGCCATTATTAAGATGGGCTTGGGAAAAATCCACTACTTATTTCTAGGATAAGCAGCATAAAATCTGTTTTTACTGTTCTGGGATGTTGCCTGGTACTTTTGATCTGGATTTGCCACTGTTGGAAACAGGATGTTACAGGCCAGAGAGGGTGAGCCCTTGGGCTGCTGCCGAGTTGACACTGCCTAACTAGCCTGAAGGCTAGGTAGGCCCCGACTGGTGGAAGGTGAGTCACACTAAGGCTAGGACCAGGGCGGCCAAGTCTAGAGGTACACCAGGAGAGTAACAGAGACCTCAGAAGGCCAGCTGATTCAGATACCAACAATGGTATTGGGAAGGGTAGACAAAGTCCAAACAATCCTAGAGGTTGGAGCAGGCGGCTACCAGAGGAGTAGAGGAGGCAAGCTGAGGTGTAAGCTGAGAAGTCAATCCAAGAAAGGGAGCAGGAACCAGGGCAGGCAGAAGGGATGTACTGGAAAAGGGGCAGACAGACTGCAGAGGCAAACAGGAACCAAGGCAGGGAGTCTGGAGAGATGTACAGGAAACAAGGCAGAGGGTGGTTCTTAGAACCACCTTTGGCGGGCTGCACGAAGCAGGAACCCTGGAACAGGGCTAAGCAGGTAACAGACTGGAACACAGGGAAAGGACAAGGCAGGAACAGACAGGAACTCAGGAACTTAGGAACTAGGCTAAGCAGAAACTCAGAGACTCTGGAACAAGCAAAGCAACTCACTCCAGGCAAAGCTAGGTGACCTGTTGCGAAGGCAGAGTGGAAGAGCCCCAGGATCCCTTATAAGGCCCCAGCTGCATGATGTCAGTGCCAAGTGTCCAGGATGAGTTCCTGCTACTGGCCCTTTAAAGTAAGTTCTTCAGCATGCATGTGCGCCTAAAGAAGCCAGAATCAGCAGGCATTGGGGATGTAGCACAGAAGCAGTTTGCTGGCCCACCGCGCAAACAGCCTACTGTGTCAGGAGGACCACCAGAAGCCCCGGGGAAGTCAGAGAGCCCAACCACCAGTAGAAGGAAGTGAGTCAGGTCGCAGGACATGACTGGGCTTGATGGACCTTTGTCCCCATATGACAATGCTTATGTTTTTATGTTCATAGACCCCCTGAAATCTCATTGTGGACGCCAGCTTTTGGAAACTGCATTTGTGACAAAACAGTGGGTTTTTAAGCTTGTGATAACTGTTTTGATGTTTTCCGGCAATGAATTTCTCTAGTTTGGCCAACAGGTGGTGCATGTTATGTTTTAAGCTGTTGCAGAAAAGTGAATGATTCCTCCTTTAGTTTAAGCACAGAGAGGAAGTGCCTGCAGTGATGTGGCCAGCTATTTTCAAATGTTGTTCAGGGCTCTGATTGGCCTGGAGTTTGAAGTTACCCAGGAGTTAGTGGTTTTGCCTTCAGTTTCAGCCAGGGAGAAGAGAAAGAAAGTGTCACGACTGCGGCCGTGACCCCTCTTTTGACTCACCTTTTCTGCCAGTCAGCTCATGAGCTGGCTACTTTCTGCATGGTTGTGTTTGTGTTTCAAGCTTCACTTTGGTGTTGAGTGTGTATTTCCTGTCTCTGTCCTGTAGGGTTTCCACTTCCTCTGTGCTTCAAGCTTCACTTTGGGTTCTGTGTATTTCCTGTCTCTGTCCTGTTATAAGGAAGTGGTTCACTTGCATTCTGGGCCTTTGCAACGCCAAAGGTCCCCAGGTTAGTCTGTGTGCTTGTGAGCACTTCTGCCTAGATCCTTGTTGCCTTGTGTGTCTGTGGGCACTTCTGTGTCTTGTCTTCTTATTGTGGTGCCTGTGTGCACCTCTGCCTTTAGCCTTAGTTCTGTTGCTTGTCTGTTTGTTTGCTTTGTGTCCAGCCTAGTCTGCCTTGCTTGTTCTAGTCCCTTCTACCTGAGCTTCAGACATTGTTCTGTTGTTTGTCAGCTTTGTATCCTGCCTAGTCTGCCTTGCTAGTTCCTTCTACTTGAGCTTCAGCCATTGTTCTGTTGTTTGTCTGTATTTGTCAGCTTTGTATCCTGCCTAGCTTCAGCCATTGTTCTGTTCTTTGTCTGTGTTTGTCAGCCTGCCATAGTCCTGTTGCTTGTCTGTCTTTGCCCTGTCTATGTGGGTTAGTTTTGTGTCCTGCTTGCCTCAACCTTGCAAGCGTTCAGCTTTGGTTCTGGCCCTGCTTGTCTGTCTTTACCCTGTTTGTCCTTAGCTTCTGCCCTACCCTGCTTTTGTGTCTGCCTTGTCTCAGTATCCTGAATCCACTCCAGTCAGGCCAAGCTTGTTCCAGTATCCGGCTCCAGTGAAGCCAAGCCAAGTCCGTTCCAGTATTTGGTTCCACTCCAGTCAAGCCAAGCTTGTTCCAGTGAAGCCAAGTCCAGTCCGATCCAGCATTTGGTTCCACGCCAGTCAAGCCAAGCTTGGTCCAGTATCCGGTTCCAATCCAGTCAAGCCAAGTCCATTCCAGCATTTGGTTCCAGCCCAGTCAAGCCAAGCTTGTTCCAGTATCTGACTCTAGCCAAGCCAAGTGCTTCCTGATTCCTGCCTATTCTTGCTTGGGGGGTTTTTGCCTCCTGCTGCCACTCGCCGACAGTAGGCCAAGGGCTACCGTTGTTCCAGAGTTCACGCCTGGTTGCCCAAAGCCTGGGAACGTGACAGAAAGATCTCTTTGCTGAAGCACTGTAAACTTACTTGATAACTTGTGAGCAGCTATATGTCCTGATCTCCCCAGGTACTATTTAGATAGTATACAAATGTTTAAATAGTGTTATAATTGATCCATATTTCAGTTACTTGTTACTGTTTGCTGATTGCACCTTTTCTGTTCATTGTTCTAACTTTTTCACACAATAAAAATTCTATTAGTTTATTGCTCTGCTTGTCTGGACATTAAGAATCCTGGTGGTTTGTGAGTTGGGTCTATGAGTAACCTAGAAATCACTGGAGATAATTTGAGAGCGGGAAACTCGTTCAGAGGTGGTTGTGACCCAGTTGGTGGGAGGATAGTGCTAGTGTAGAACACAAGCAGCAGGTGCAGGCAGACCTGAGCTGTGCTGGGGATAGACCCTATAAGTGTCTCTGGGGTACCCCAGGCGGGTGGCTAGGCGTTTCGTGACAGCAGTGTTTCATGTTTTTGATAGTGCTTGGGAGAGGGTTCAGACTCTATTTATGGGGTACATTGGGTAATGTTTGTTTTTATTGTTTTATTGTATTTGTATGCATTGGGTGTGTATGATGAGGAATGACATCAAATTTGAATAAATAAATACACATATTTGATAACTTGTGAGCAGCTATATGTCCTGATCTCCCCAGGTACTATTTAGATAGTATACAAATGTTAGATAGTGTTATAATTGATCCATATTTCAGTTACTTGTTACTGTTTGCTGATTGACCCTTTTCTGTTCATGGTTCTAAATTTTTTAGACAATAAACATTTCTATTAGCTTATTGCCTCTGCTTGTCTGGACATTAAGAATCCTGGTGGTTTGCAAGTTGTGTCTGTGAGTGCTTTCTGGAAACTGTGGGACCACTGGGAGTGTGGCCTCTAGTAACCTAGAAATCATTGGAGATAATTTGAGAGCGGGAAACTCATTCAGAGGCAGTTGTGACCCAGTTGGTGGGAGGAGGGTGCTAGTGTAGAGCACAAGCAGCAGGTGCAGGCAGACCTGAGCTGTGCTGGGGATAGACCCTGTATGTGGCTGCAGGGTAGCCCAGGCGGGTGGCTAGGTGTTTCGTGACAGCAGTGTTTCATGTTTTTGATAGTGCTTGGAAGAGGGTTCAGACTCTATTTATGGGGTACATTGGGTAATGTTTGTTTTTATTCTATTCGTATGCATTGGGTGTGTATGATGAGGGAAGACATCAAATTTGAATAAATAAATAAATATCTTACAGTTATCTAAGCAGTTTGAATCAAATGCCATAAATCGGTGACTTACAAATTTGTCATCAAATGTATTACGATTCTTACCCAGTTCGAGCAAAATTAGCCCAATATTTCATCATTGCTCTGCTTAAACTTTTCTCCTCATCGGTAGCAATATCTGAAGGAGAGAATAGTAATGTTACATGCACACGGATTACTTGAATTAGTGAAAGAGAGCTGGGTACATTCTTCCTGTGCAGGTATTGCTTGTGCTAGTCTTCAGTCAAACAACAGAAGTAGGTCCAAGCCTCATGGATATGCAACAGGAAAAGAAAAAGTAGTGAGGCAACAAAGAAGACAGGCTCCGATGAATGCATCAAAGCCTTTTTAAAAAAAAAATAATTGTTTTTATTAACTTTTTCCATACAGAGCAAAAACCAAGAAGAACACAGCAATCTGGCCACAATCACAACTATACAGCGTCAATATTACCCATCCCCCTCCCCTTCTCCCCTCAAAGTATCTCAGATATACAGAAAACGCCTCCCTGCGCTGGAGATGCCCCGTTATCCACCTGTCACCCTGTTAGTCCCCACCACTCCAGGTAAGGAGTCCATGTTTTTAGGAATCTCACCATTCCCCCTCGCCTTAGAGCTGTAAGTTTATCCATTAGACAACAATAGTTCACCTTAGC
Source organism: Microcaecilia unicolor (assembly GCF_901765095.1). Classification (NCBI taxonomy): domain Eukaryota; kingdom Metazoa; phylum Chordata; class Amphibia; order Gymnophiona; family Siphonopidae; genus Microcaecilia; species Microcaecilia unicolor. The sequence goes on from NC_044035.1 coordinate 325,518,181, forward strand.
CAGCACTTGATCCACGGTGGGTACCGTGGTTTGCTTCCACAGTCTTGCAATTAATATCCTGGCTGCTGTAACAATATATGATAAAAGACAGTGGTGGGAGCCACGGCCTTCCCACGTCGATACATTCAACAAACATAAGCCAGAATTTAGCGTGACCGTGGCTCCCAAACCTCTCTGCAGTCGCGCCTGCAAGTCCCTCCAAAATTGCTGTATCACCGGGCAATCCCACCACACATGCCAAAATTTTCCCTCCGCCCCACATTTGCGCCAGCAACTCACCTCACCAGTTTTAAAAATGCGGGACAGTCGGCTGGGGGTCATATACCACTGATACAGCATCTTATACCTATTTTCCACCAGGGGGGTTGCCACTGAGAATGACAACAATCGTTTAAATATCTTTTTTCCATGTATCTGGTTCATATGTAGTTGCAAGTCAAGACTCCCATTTGTGAGTACATTTATCTAATCATTGGGACTTACAAAGCAGAGCTCTATAAATTCGGGAAATCCCCCCTTTCCCTTCCCCAGATCTCATTGCCAGTTCAAGCTCCGTGACCGACAGGGACAGATCCCATCTGGCTTTCCTCTGCACAAAATCTCTAATCTGCACATAATGAAATCTGTCCCTGTCCTCCAATCCAAATTCGTCTTTTAAAGTTTCAAACGAATGGCATTTCCCTTCCTCCCAAATCTGTCCCAACAAACGCAGGGAAGCCGCTGACCAGTGCCCATACACCCCTTCCGCTCTACCAGGGACAAAATCCGTCACATACACTATGGGTGTAGTCAAGTGATATTTACGCCCCGGGAACCAGACCGCTCTACACCTTGCCCACTACCCCAGGGCAACCCCCATTTGACCCCTCAAGCCTGACAAAAGTCCTCTCAACAGCGGTAAGGGGCACCATGGTGCATCCCATATAGGCACCCCCTTCAGACCCCACTGCGCTGGCAGCCGACCTAGGAACACCACTGGCCTATTTCTTCTTTTGCTAGTGCTAGTCCTCTGCACATTTAATAATGCCGTGTCTTACTGGAAAACACATGATACTTAAAGTTATGGAAATGTGTATTGTAGCCTCCAATGTGCTCATCTAGTCATGGAAACATCTCTGCTCAAGTATGCACATTGGGATAAATTCTGTATAGGGTGCCCACATTTAGGTGCAGGAAAATGCTCAAAGGCTGGTGTAAATGTGGGTGCCTAAATGTGCAAAATACACAAGTAACTGCAGGTATTCTGTAAACTACACGTGCCCCTGACCTGCTCATTCCCCATACGTCCATGCCCCCTTTGAAGATGCGCGCCCTTGAATTTACACGGCCCGGGTTATAGAATAGCAACTAAAGGCAGTTGCATGCACAACTGCAAATTGGTGCCAGTAACTCCTATTATAGCTAATAACTGACTTTAGAATTAACAGCCAATTATAATATTAATTTGCACATGCATACTATCCTTATTCTATAACAACGTGCACAACTTTGGGCGTTAAGCATCAATTTGTGCCAGGGCAGACTGAGTGGTTTAGGGACCCTATACAATGAGGACCATTGGGCCCCCCCATCCTTCTGCTCCCTCTCTCCCCTCCCACTGACCTTTTCCTTTGGTCCTTCCCTCTGCCGTGGCTTGTGCAAGAAGGAAGTGATGTCAGAAGGGGGTGGGCCATAGCAGCCCACCCCCTTCTGACATCATTTCCTTCTTCCATAAGCGTGAGACATAGCAGAGGGAGGTTCCAGCGTCTGCAGCAGATGGCTGATTTAGCTGCCAGTGTCTCCACCTGAAGGGAGGTGGGCCATCTCAGTCCCAGTGGAGAGAGGGGAAAATTAGGTTCTTACCTTGGTAATTTTCTTTCCTTTAGTCACAGCAGATGAATCCATTACTGATGGGTTGTGTCCACCTACCAGCAGGTGGAGATAGAGAACACTGAAAACCATAGTCCCTCTTGGACAGCTATCTTCCTCTGCCTTTCAGTATTTGAAGCTTCCAAAGCAGTGTGACACTGCAAATCATCATAACAAGAACTTTCCTCACAGCGAACAAATGCCCCAGAACAGGAGCAATAACACAAAGGAGGGACGAACTCAACCTCCTGAACCAGAACAGTAAATATCAATCCTGAAGACTGTTTTCCAACTTCTCCCACTGAGGGAACATATCTGCAGGAAAGATTGAATAGTGACTAAAGGAAAGAAAATTACCAAGGTAAGAACCTAATTTTCCCTTCCTTGTCATCAGCAGCAGATGAATCCATTACTGATGGGATGTATCAAAGCAATCCCTAGACAGGGTGGGAACAAGCCACACCACGCGCAAGCACTTGTGCTCCAAAAAGCGTGTCCCTCCTGGCAGCCACATCCAGCCTGTAATGTCGGGCAAAAGAGAGCTTAGAAGCCCAAGTAGCTGCACTACATATCTCTGAAGAGAGAGTGCTCCAGTTTCAGCCCAAGAGGAAGAAATCGCTCTTGTGGAATGCGCCTTAAAGGCATCAGGCGGAGGCCGGCCAGACATCAGATATGCAGAAAAAATAGCTTCCTTAAGCTAATGGGCTATAGTGGCTTTAGATGCTGGAGACCCCCTGTGAGGACCTGACAACAAAACAAAAAGGTGATCTTAAGGTCTTAAGAGTCACATCCTTCTCCGAAGCTCGCCTCAGCGGCTCGAAGGGCCTTCAATACTAGCCCCAGGTTCCAGGCCGGACAAGGAGAACGCATGGGAGGCCGGAGCCGAAGCACCCTCTGAGAAACCGTGGAATGTCCGGGTGAGGAGCCAGGGACAGGCCAGCTACATTCCCTCAAAAGCATGCCAATGCTGCTACTTGCACTCGCAGGGAATTGTAGGCCAAGCCTTTTTGTACACCATCCTCCAAAAAGTCAAGTATCGGCGAGACTGTAGCCCGAATGGGTGTGATCGCCTTTGAAACACATCAAGCCCCAAACTGGCGCCAGATCCGAGCATAAGCCACGGAAGTGGAACGCTTGCGGGTCTGCAAGAGAGTGGAGATGACCTTCTTAGAATAGCCCTTGTCTCTCAATTGCGCCCTCTCAATAGCCATACCATAAGACCAAAGCGGCAGGGATCCTCCATGGTCACCAGGCCCTGTGTCAATAGGTTCGGTACCAGAGGCAAAGGAAGTGGAGCCTCCACCAGCATCCGCCAGAGGTCCGCGTACCACGGACACCTGGGCCAATCCGGGGCTATGAGAATCACCAAACCCTGGTGTAGCCGAATTCGCAGCAGTATGCGCCCTATCAAGGGCCACGGAGGGAACACATACAGGAGACCCACGGGCCAGGTTTGAGCCAGAGCATCCAACCCTGCCAAGTGGGGATCTCTCCGTCTGCTGAAGAAGCAAGGCACTTTGACGTTTGCGCTTGACGCCATGAGATCCACCTGGGGCCTGCCCCATCTGGCACAAATCTGAAGGAATACTTCGTCTGCCAATTCCCACTCTGCCGGGTCGATAGATGCCTGCTTAGAAAGTCGGCTTGCACGTTGCTCTGACCTGCGATATGAGCTGCTGACAGTGGCTGTAGATGTAGCTTGGCCCAGTGGCAAATCTGAGCGGCCTCCGCTGCCAGGGCTGCGCATCAAGTGCCACCCTGTCAATTTATGTAGGCCACCGCTGTCGTGTTGTCCGACAGAACTCTGACAGCCAGCCTCTCCAGGGTCTTGTGAAAGGCCAGAAGAGCCTGAAATACCGCTCTCAGTTCCAAGCGATTGATTGACCACCCCAACTCTTCGGGTGTCCACAGACCCTGGGCATAGCTTCCCTGACAACGTGCTCCCCAGCCCTCCAGGCTGGCATCCGTTACCACCAGGCACCAATCGGGAAGCGCTAGCGGCATTCCTCGCCGCAGCATGCTGTCTGAGAGCCACCACTCCATACTGAGCTGGGCTGCAGGGAGCCACATGAGTCTGCGTTGATAATCTTGGGACCTTGGAGACCATTGTTGAAGTAGGGCAATCTGCAGAGGTCTCATGTGCGCTCTCGCCCACGGCACAACTTCTAAGGTGGCCGTCATCGACCCCAACAGCTGGACAAATTCCCAAGCTCGAGGGCGAGGCATCCACAGGAGCAGACGGACCTGATTCTGAAGCTTGCACCGCCTTAGGTCGGGTGGATAGACAAACCCCGAATCCGTGTCGAACCGGACCCCCAAATATTCTAGAGACAGAGGGGGTCAGGTGACTTTTGGGCATATTGACGACCCAGCCTAGAGATTGTAGCACTGAGACCACTCTGGCTGTGGCAAGACAAATCTCGTCTGCCAAGTCCGCTCTGATGAGCCAGTCATCAAGGTAAGGGTGAACCCGGATACCCTCTCGCCTGAGAAAAGCAGCTACTACTACCATTACCTTGGAAAAGGTTCGGGGAGCTGTGGCGAGGCCGAAAGGCAAGGCCCAAAACTGGAAATGTTTTCCCAACACCGCAAACCGGAGAAACCGTTGGTGCGGGGGCCAAATAGGAATGTGCAAGTAAGCCTCTTTTAGGTCCAGAGACGTGAGGAACTCTCCTGGCTGGACCGCCGCAATGACGGAGCGCAGGGTTTCCATGCAAAAATGCCGCCCTCTGAGAGCCTCGTTGACTTTCTTTAAGTCAAGGATGGGCTGGAAAGACCCGCCTTTTCGTGGCACCACAAAATAAATGGAGTAACGACCGCAGCCGTATTCAGCGGGAGGCACAGGGATCACCTCTCCAAGGTGCAACAAGACTTGTAAGGTCTCCTCTACCGCCGCCCGTTTGACGGCAGTGCCGCATCGGGACTCCACAAACACATCTCTCACCTGGGCGCTGAATTCCAATCGGTAACCTTCTCTGATCAGGTCCAGAACCCACTGATCTGAGGTAATCCTGTTCCACTCCTCGAGAAAGAGGGGAAGTCGTCCTCCTACAACTGGCAAGGAGGAGTGGACCGGCGTCCCATCATTGACAAGGACGGCCCTGAACTCCTGGCTTTGAACCGGCCTCTGCGGATCCCTTGTCCGAGCAAAAGGAGTTCCTCTGCTGAAAACGGGCCCGTTCAGAAACCCCAGCAGAACGCCCCGGGCGAAACCTGTGAGCTTCACGGAAGCGAGGTCTGTAAGAGGAGGGAAACACATGGCACTTGGAAGAAGGCCGCGGCCTATCCTCAGGCAACCTTTGGGGTTTAGAATCCCCCAGGTCTTTCACAATCTTCTCCAATTCCACTCCAAATAGCAGAAGGCCCCAAAAGGGTAACTTCACCAACCTTTGCTTATAGGCCGTGTCGGCTGCCCAATGCCGTAGCCAAAGAAGGCGGCGGGCAGCAACTGCCACAGACCTCTGTTTAGCCGAAGCTCTGACCAGATCATATAGGGCATCAGCCAAAAATGACAGGGCTGACTCCCTCCGCGGTGCAACCTCAGAGAGGGACTCCGCACCGGCAATGGGCTGCTCCACTGCCTGTTGCAACCAAGAAAGGCAAGCCCGAGCAGCATAGGAACTGCAAAGAGAAGCCCTTAAGGCGAGGACCGATATTTTAAAAGACCGTTTCAGCGCGGATTCCAGCCGCTGGTCCTGCATGTCTTTCAGTGCGACCCCTCCCTCCAGGGGTAGGGTGGTCTTTTTCATCACAGCTGTGACTAAGGCATCCACTTTAGGCATCCCCAAAGGGGCCAAGTGCTCCTCACTCAGAGGGTAAAGCTGACCCATAGCCCTGGCCACTTTCAAAGGCCCATCAGGGTCAGACCATTGAGCAAAAATAAGCTCTTGGATGGAGTCATGCAAAGGAAGGGCTCGAGCAGGCTTCTTAGTACTCGCCATCCTCGAACAGGATCATCAATAGAGAGGGCCTGTAAGGCATCAGTGATAAGCACTGGCAGCTCATTGCGGTGGAAAATCCGAACCGCAGAAGGATCATCTAGATCCAGTGCAAATCGGCACCTTCTTCTGGCTCCTCAGACCACGAAGGCCTGCCAGGTCCCTCAGAAACCCCACAGCCCGACCACGGGGGGGGGGGGGGGGGGGGGGGGGGGGGTGCGCCACTCTCCAACGGGGAATTAACCCGTCTCTGCTTAGCTCAGGGCAGGCCACATCTGCCACCAACCCCGGACCTTCATAAGGTGGCGTAAGACCAGGAATCAATGCAGAGCGCCCTTTTTAGCAAGAAAGCGTTGTCCAATAAAAGCACAAATTCCGGGGAGAAAAACTCACCCTGACCACCAGGCTCCGAATCGGAAGCGACGGGGAACGGGGCTCCACTGGTAGCCTCAGCCCGGGGTATCCCCCTGCCCTCAGACTCCTCCGCAACCACGGGGGTCGAGACATGCGGCGCTTCCAAGATGGCACCCGCTGCCAGGTCCATCGAGCAGGAAGAATCATCGCTCGCAATGCTCGTGTTAGCTCTACAGTCTAAACAGCACGAATTACAGAGCCCCACTGCTGATTTGCGCTTACCACAACGGGAACAGCTCTTAACACCCTTAGCAGCCATCGCCGAACCGGCGGGAATTCAAAATGGCGGATTCATGCCAAAATCACCCCGATCGGAACTCCGTCCGCGGGCCCTCCCCGGAGGAGCTGGAAACCGCTCTTACCTCAAATGGCTGAGTCTACGAGCTCTGGTCAAGCTGCACAGTCAGGAAACGCTTCAGAAATAGCAGCGCTGAAAAGCGCGTCTTTTTTTTTTTTTTTTTTTTAAACGCTGTGAGGAAAGTTGAGGCAGACAGCTACAGAGGCACTCTGGAGGCAGAAGGGTGTGGGAAAGGCAGGGAAAGGGTGAACCTATATGCCTGCATCCACAAGAGGGGAATGGGTAAGGCAGAGAAAGGGTGAACCTATGTGCCTTTAAAGTGGGCACCACCAGCCACAGCACCCCAGCTCAACTGGCCAAGCACAGGAGCCTCCCCAGGCAGAATCTTCAAGGAGCTGAACAAGCTGCTTCCAAACCTGCTGGGAGATGGAGAAATACTGAAAGGCAGAGGGAGCTAGCTGTCCAAGAGGCATTATGGTTTTCAGTGTTCTCTATCTCCACCTGCTGGTAGGTGGACACAACCCATCAGTAATGGATTCATCTGCTGCTGATGACAAGGAAAAGGACATTGCACATCAGGCACATGGATGGGAAGCACTGCCCCCCCCCCCCCCCATAGCCCTAGGCCCTCAGGCAATGCCCAGTTGCCTGTATGGTCAGTCCACCAGTGATTTGGGGTACGTCAGATGGGGGCCAATATTCAGACTACGGAAGTTAGCCAAGCTACCTCTTGTGGTCAGCAGCAAACCCATAAATTCAGTGCTGATCCCTATATGGCGACCGATATTGAATTTCTGTTTTTTTTTTGGGGGGGGGGGGGGACAGTTAAGCCAGTGGTTCCCAAACCTTGTCCTGGAGGCACCCCAGCCAGACAGGTTTTCAGGATATCCACAATGAATGTTCATGAGAAAGATTTGCATACAGTGGAGGCAATGCATGCAAATCTCTCTCATGAATATTTATCGTGGGTATCCCAAAAATCTGACTGGCTGGGGTGCCTCCAGGACCAAGTTCAGGAACCAATGGATTAAGCCGATATTTGTCGGCTGACCAGCAAAGTTATAGCGGCCCAAAGATAGGCCTGATATTTTTTGTGGGTCTATCTGGCAGCTAAAATTAGCCAGTCAGCCAATGAATATTGGCATTAACCAGCTATGTCAAGCAACATAGCCGGTGACCAGGCAAGCTGCTAAGTGCTGATATTCAGTTGAGATAGCCGGCTATCTTGCACTGAATATTAGTGCTTAGCCGACTTTAGGCTATTTAACCAGCCAGGAGCCATTCTTGGCCAGTTAAATAGCGCTGAATATCAATCAGTGTTTTTCTACTATTGTGTTCTATGTTTCTTTCAACAGTCTCTTCCTTTTAAAAGAATATTTCACTTCTAAGTGAGTTACTTACTTAGAACAGATAGATGAGTAGGCTGGAATGGATTTCCTAACACATAGCTGAGTTCGTCTCCATGGTCTGCTTTTACAAAATCTGGTCTTAAATCGCCAAATCCAGATGGTTGATGCTGAAATTCATAAAGAAAAACCGGAAGGCCAGAGTCTAGCAGAATGCAGAAAAGAAGAAAAAGCCTCAGAACAAGCACAGAACCATCTGAAGCAATCACTTTTGATCCATACCATGAGCACCACAATGCAACTAGACTGACTAACTTTTTTAAAATAGCTACTACGATCTAACTTAAAAACCAAAACCAAACAAAAATGTTAGATAGAAATCCTGCTGCTCTCTCTGTGGGGCCAATGCAGAAAGCTAGTATGACATTTGCACAGAAGACTTTAAGTCATGAATGAACCAATCAGAACAGACCACTTGGAGGAATGTGAACCAATCAAAGAAGAGGAGCCCCTTTAAGGCAAGCACAATGCAGAAAATTGAATGCCAACTCTAAGGCAGCTTAGAAATGCTAGCTAATTTTTTTTTTTTTTTGCAGTAGTGTCTGTGAGGATTTATCACCTGTTCCTTCATTTTGCTGTTAGCATAACAGTACCCACAGCTTTTTTCCATGACCTCCATGAAGAGCATGGGGAAAGAAAAAAAAATCGAACTGGAGAGGTGAGGTCTGCGCAGAACCCCCCCCCCCCCCCACCCCCCCCCTGTATTTGTCAATATGCTGCAATGTTGTTCTGATAATATTCCTTTAAATTATTCCAATCTAATATGGAGGAGAAAAAAGAATCACCATCAAAAAAACAATCCCGGCACAAATCTCTCAAAACATTTCAATACTAAACTGCTCATTTTCAAAGTAGATGGACCTGTTAAAATGCCTAAAAAATTGTCCATCTGCTAAAAACATCTAAATCCTAATTTTGCAACATCAGAATTTGGACGTTTCACACTGTAGTTTGTCTAAAGAGCAAGGGGGCATGTTGTGGGCGTGTGTTCGGCGGGTCTAGAGGGGGCCCAAAAGTAGGACATCCAACAGAGATTTTGGAATGGGAACAAACGTCCATGTCTAAAATGAAGGACCTGACCACTTACAGCATAACACCTGCTTAATCGCCTAGCGGTTGCTGTCTCCTTCCCTCTCCCCTGAAAGTGAAATTGGAAAGGAAAACCAGGCTCTATGTCAGCTGGAGGTAAAACTAAGCAGAAAGAATGTCAGAGGATTAGCGTAATGGTTAAGTGTAATTAACTGGGATTCAAGAGACTCAGGTTCACATCCCACTTCAACTTTTTTTTTTTTTTTAATAATTCTGAGCCTTCCAGAAACAGAAAAATATCTACTGTACCTAATATATAAGACACTTTCAAGCCTGAAGGCTATTGAAGTGGTGTACATTCAGGTACAATAGGTATTTTTCAGGGATCATATTTACACAAAATGAGCTATAGTGGGGTTTGAACCTCTGTTCCTTGGTCTACAGTCTACTGCGCTAACCACCAGGCTAATCAACTGCTCTACAGGGATATGTGGCCATAGTTTTGAAAATGATGCCAGATGTTCATGCCTCTGGTTTTTTGTTGTTCAAAAGTTGGATGTTTCACTTTGGAAAATGGCTATTCATTTTGGATGTTTTCAGTGCATCAACGCCCATCTCACAGCCATAATCGAACAGGAAATCTAGGTGTTTTACCTGTTCGATTATGGCTGTGAGATGGAAGGGGGTTTATTTTGGACTTAGGCATTTTTTTTGAAAATGCCCCTCCACATCTTCAAAATTCATGACTCACACCAGCATGTGAAGAGAAATTTTGTTGACCTCTCAGCACTGGCAATCTGGAATAAACCTCCAGTCTAGAAGGAATGTTTGCACACTATTGGTCTCATTTTCGAAAGAGAAGGACGTCCATCTTTCGACATAAAACAGAAGATGGACATCCTTCTCCCAGGGATGTCCAAATCGGTATAATCGAAACCTGATTTAGGATGTCTCCAATTGCACTCCGTCACAAGGATGACCAAAATTCAAGGGGGCGTGTCAGAGGCATAGCGAAGGCAGGACTTGGGCGTGCCTAACACTTGGATGTCCTTGACCCATAAATGAAAAAAACAAGGACGTTCCTGACGAACACTTGGACGTTTTCACCTGGACCTGTTTTTCTTACGACTAAGGCACAAAAAGGTGCCAGAAATGACCAGATGACCACCGAAGAGAATCGGGGATGACCTCCCGTTACTCCCCCAGTGGTCACTAACCCCCTCCCACCCTCAAAAAACATCTTTAAAAATATGTCACGCCAGCCTCAGATGTCATACTCAGGTCCATGACAGAGCATGCAGGTCCCAGGAGCAGTTTTAGTGGGCACTGCAGTGCACTTCAGACAGGTGGACCCAGGCCCATACCCCCCCTACCTGTTACATTTGTGGAGGAAACAGCACAAAGGGCCTTTAAAAACAAAGAGAACACAGTTCTTTCATCAACAAAATCCTTTAATAGTAGAATTTGATTGGAGGAAGACCCGACACGGGCCGTGTTTCGGTGCTACCGCACCTGCGTCAGGGGTCACACCAATGACAAAAGAGGCTTCAACAGACTAATTTTAACCATCTGATGTTTTCCAAAGGATTTTGTTGATGAAAGAACTGTGTTGCCTTTGTTTTTAAAGGCCCTTTGTGTTGTTTTTTCTGCTTGGACCTGTTTTTGTACTTAGTTCCCTCTCTTTGTTACATTTGTGAAGAAAACAGCGAGCCCTCCAAAACCCACCACAAACCCACTGTACCCACATCTAGGTGCCCCCCTTAACCCGTAAGTCCTATGGTATAGTGGTGTACAGTTGTGGGTAGTGGGTTTTGGGGGGCTCAGCACGTAAGGTAAGGGAGCTATGTAAGTGGGAGCAATTTATGAAGTCCACTGCAGTGCCCCCTAGGGTGCCCGGTTGGTGTCCTGGCATGTCAAGGGGACCAGTGCACTACAAATGCTGGCTCCTCCCATGACCAAATGGCTTGCATTAGGACGTTTTTGACATGGATGTGTTTGGTTTCGAAAATCGCCGAAAGTCAGAAACGTCCATGTCTAGGGACGACCAAATCTAGGGACGTCCAAATTTAAGGATTTGGACGTCTCTGACGGTATTTTCAAAATGAAAGATGGGCGTCCATCTTGTTTCAAAAATACGGTTTTTCCCCGCCCCTGGATTTCGCCATTTTGCAAGGACATCCAAATCGCAACTTGGACGTCCCTTTTGAAAATGCCCCTCCACGTATCTTCAATGGTCCTTTTTTGTGCTTGTTTCAAAATAAAGGATAACTTCCCCAAAACCTTTTTAATAATCATCTTTTTAATTATTCATTTTTCAATGTAAATGTAATCAATTTAAACTACTTATCTTATGTTACTCTACCCATTAGCAATGCACAGAAATATTTCTGACATTGATATTTCTATACAGAATAACATTTCAGCACATGCACAGCTGTATGCTAATAGTTTTGGGTTTGTTTGCTCCGACATGCACATAGTACTTTTCTACCACGAGCTAAAAGGAAGTTATCAGCTAGCAGTAAACACCGAGATGCCCATTATATGCCTATGGAAGTCTTGGTGTTTACCACCAGCTGATTTCTAGCTCAATCTAAAAACGCTACGGTGGCTGAGTAAAAGATCCCCTTAGTGCAGAACCTTGTGTACATGCATCTGGTGTGTTCTCCCTGATTAACATCTGGGCAGTGGCGTACCGAGGGCGTACCGCCCAGGGTGCAGCTCGTGAGGGGGTGCTGCCATGGATGTCTTCCTCCCCCCCCCCCCCCCGACTGGGTGCTTCCGGGGCAGGCAGAAGGCAGCACTTACATTGCTGATGCTGCTGCCAGAAGCCTTGAAGTTTAATGATGTGCAAGAGTAGAATGGGCATGGAGTAAGGAGGGGGAGAGCGATACCGCACTAGTCCGGGGGGGGGGGGGGGGGGGACGATGCCAGCCAGCCAAACCAAAGGGAAAGGGGGGTGGAGAGGAGGAGGATGTGATGCCACATCTAAGGGGAAGAGGGGGTGGAGACTGCAATGCCAGACGTAAGGGGAAAGGGTGGTGGAGAGAGGAAGGAAAGCAATGGCAGGGGAATGGGAAAAGGGGATGGAGAAAGGAGTGAGAGTGATGCTAGTCTAGATCTAAGGGAAGCAACAAGGGGCGGGAAGAGAAAGGTGGATGGGCTGTGTGGCTTAGTAAGTGGGGGGGGGGGGGGGGTAAGTATGTACTTGAGACAATGGAAGGTCAATTAACTTGCCCAAGGTCATAAGAAGTAGTGGGGGAAGCAGAATTTGAACCCAGGCTTCCCTAGATCTCAGCCTGCTGCTCTAACCACTTGCCCCCTTATAGAGATTAGCCAGTAAGCTTTTTCTCTTGTGAGATCTTCACTATGAAGGTCTCATCGGTGGATACGTATCATGAGGATAGCTGTTTGTCATTCAGGAAGAAACTTAAAGCACATTTGTTTTCTGAAACTTTTGAGATTATGTTATAGTAAGAGGTGGTTTTGAAATATTTTATGTATGTTTGTGAATGAAATATTGCTATGGTATGATGTTGTTGTATTGTCTTATTTAACGTATGTAATGTTTTTACATGTTTTTGGCACTATACAAAAATTTTAAATAGGAGGCTGCTCCTTCATTCTGGAAGAGGGCATCAGAGAAATTTAGAAATAAATGCATTCAATTAATTAATGCTGTGAAAAATAGAATATGTAGAATTAATATTCTTATAGACTTTACACAAAACATAAGAATTTCATATGTGAGTGGAGACTGAATTGACATCAACTAGCTTCTGCTAAATTTACTAGGAGGGACATTTTCACAACATTTTCAGGTCTGTAACTTCCTTTCTCCAGCCTTGAAGCCACATTAGAAGTGGTGAGTGGTTTAGTCTTGAAAACTTATATATATTTTGGGCTCCTTTTACAAAGAGGTGCTACCGATTTGCCTGCTCTGAATGCGAAGAAACCCATGAGAACTGAATGAGCTTCTTTGCGTTCAGCGTGCCATTAATTGGTAGCGTCGCTTTGTAAAAGGAGCTCTTTGTTGGTGTAATATAAGGTATTTTAGCTGCAGTACTGAATTCTTATATTGTGATACACCAAACATTTTCTTGTATTAATATTTAACTTCTAGCAGTTCATTTTATTTACTACGATTTGGTTCACAGCTTTTTCAGTTGTTGTCACGTCTGTGCTCACCTCACCCTCTGGTGGCCAAAACTGGTGGCTGCTGTGGACCGTCACCCATTCCAGATTTCAGCCAAGTCCGGTCCGGATCTTCTGGGCTGCCAGACTTGCTTGCTTGGATTGAACCTACACTGCACCCGTAGTTTCCTGGTGATGGTTGCAGCTGAGCTCCAGGTGCTGCTGGGCTTATTAGCCATTCTGAAACCTTGCTGCTTTGCCTTTGCATTGCGTCTAAGGCCCTGGTATGTTGGTGCTTGTTGCACTTCTGCTAGTCCGGTTGTTTGCCTGAGATTCTTGCCTGTTTCTAGTTAGTCTGTGTTTAGTTTAGGTTTTACTTGCTTTCCTTGCCTGGTTTCTTGTTTGTAATTCTGTGTTTAATTTCTGTTTGTCTGTGTTCTGGCTTTGGGGCTGCTTGCAGCTCTTAGTTCTGTGTCTTGTTAGTCAGTGTTTGTTCCCTGTTTGGTGGCTGTTCTGCAGCTTTCTGTTTTGCCCTTTAGCTTTCCCTTCCTTGCCCAGTCTCCTGCCTTGCTGCCCATGTTCCTCCCTTTCCCCTCTGACCCTCAGTCCCTGTGCTGCCTTGCTGTTATCCAGTCCTGCCCTGTCCAGCAAGTCCTGCTGGCCACCTGAAGCCCAGAGCTCAACTCTTGGTGAAAAGTGGCCAAGTGCAGGTGAAGCATACTGCTTGCCTGAGATTTGCCCTGTTTCTAGCGTGAGGTGGTTTTGCCTGCCACTGCCGCTCCTCGGCAGTGGCCCAACGGCTCACAACCTAGTTTCCAGTTTTGATAACGTGACAGTTGTAGCTCAAGGCACATTACATTCAGGTTCCTGGATGACTCACCCTCTTGAGGCAATGGAGGATTAAGGGGCCCTTTTTGCAGAGCGGCGGTAAGCCCCATGCCCAACGTAGCCACCGGCGGTAGTTCCAGGTCAAGTGAACGCCATTTCCGGGGGGGGGGGGGGGGGGGACCCAGAAATGGTTAGCGCGGCAGTAACCAGGCATTGTTGCACGCTGTCCGGTTACCACCAGGTTACCATGGGAGCCCTTACTGCCACCTCAGTGAGTGGCAGTAAGGGCTCCCCGTCACATGGCCATGCAGTAAGAGTATTCTTACTGCATGGCCATTTTGTTTTTGGGGCTTAAAGACTCTGGTACGCAGGAACAATGGCCCCTGCCACTACCGCGGGGCCCTTTTTCCCTCAGCTTGGTAAAAGGACTCCTAAGTGACTTGCCCAAGGCAGTGGCATAGCCACAGGTGGGCCTGGTGGGCCGGGACCCACCCACTTAGGGCTCAGGCCCACCCAACGGTAGCACACGTTTAGTGGTAGCTGTGGGATCCCAAGCTCGGCCAGCTGAAGACTTCCTCCAGATGGTAACGAAAATGCTACTCTCCATGATACAGGCACCTGTGTATGTTCAGTTTTCAGCACATGCCTGTTGCAGACTGCCAAGGTGGAAAGAAGCGTTTTCCCACCAGCTGAGATATTTCTTGGGTGGTGGTTGGAGTGGGGGGGAGAACAATTGGTACCCACCCACTTCTTCCCTAGGCCCACCCAAAATCTGTTGCCCAGCTATGCCCTTGGAACGTTAGAAAGAGCTGCAGTGGAATTTGAGTTGAGCTTCCTGGTTCTCAGCCTTCTGCTCTAAGCATGGGGCTATGTAGAGTAGAGGAGTAGCCTAATAGAGCAGCAGGTTGCGAACCAGGGAAGCTTGGTTCAAATCTCCCTTATAAGACCTGTGTTCATCATGAAATCTTACTACAGTCTGAATTAACTTTTGGTGATACCTGGGTAACTATTTATATGAAACATCCTTACAATTATTTCATCATCATTCTTGTTTTTATTTTTCTGAATATATTCTTGATTTTTGCAGCCTCTCCCCAATCTGGTTATCATTCTTTTCCTTCATAAACTGGAGACTCACCTCTATGATATCTAGCTGTTTTAACAGATGGGATAACAAACATCATATCCCCAAACATTTCCAGCACCAGGTCTCTCAGTTGAATGGGGTCTTCTGTATCTCCAAGGTATTCCTCTCTCGCCAGATCAAAATATTCACGATAGGGACCCTGGATAAATGACAGTAAAATCAGATGTTTAACTGATCCCAGCTCTTTAAATGAACTGTCTGCTCTTTCAGCACTATCTTGGGGACAAAACTTGATATACTGCAAGGGGGCCAATGATGGCATTTATGCGGTTTACAATTGTAATAAAAAGGGAAAGAGAGAGGGTTGGTAGGAGAGAATTCAAAGCAGAGAGAGGAAAAAAGTTAAGAAAAGGAAGGACCAAAGGTCTCAGAAAAGAGGTGAGCTTTGAGCACTGACTTGAACATTAGCCAAGACAATTGTGTCCTGAGGTGAAATGGAGGGAGTCCCATAATTTAGGGCCCAGGTACCTGAAAACAGTTTCACGTGAAATGTTAAGGCGGAGGGCAGTCGGAGAGGGGAGAGTGAGAAGGTTGATATTAGCAGAGTGGAGAGATACGGAGGCAGCATAAGGAATGAGAAGGTTATTAATGTAGGCTGGGGCAGTTGGTAAGCGGCAACTGAAAACAAGAAGGAGAATTTTTAATTTAATGCGGGCCAAGACAAGCAACCAGGGTTCAGGGAGAAGAGGTGTTACAAAACTTCAAGTTTACTAAGGCACGCTAATGTTTAGCTTAGTAAACAGGATCCTGAATGGTTATCAGTAGTGCAGCTTATATGTTTTAAATGCATCAAATCTTTTATCAGAAATGTTCACTACACTGCAATGTTAAGTTATACAGGAATGTTTGCAAAAAAACTTCGCAGTTTATCCCCCTTTGCAAGAGCAAACTTTTGCATATAGGCTACCAGGCCCAACAACACTATTTAAATTCAAAAGTATTGAGATGCTGTGATGAAAAAATCATGCAAAGGAGTGTATTAATTCTGGTTTTCTTGCTAGTGTGGTAGCAAAATTTATCATGCCGTTTTGCTATCCCTGGGGGTGTTTTTATTTATTTATTTTTTTAATCACACAGCAAGTTCTATGCTTGGGAAAGAAGACATATAGGGGTTGGATTCTGTATATGCCACTGAAAATTAGGCACTGGGAAGACCTACACTGAAGCCTATATTTTATAAAGGGGGCCCAACCTTTATAGAATGCTAGCATAGCGCACAGGCCATCCCCAATTTAGGATGCCTGATAGAACCTGGCATTACTCTATAACATGGTTCCTAATCTTTGGGAACACCCATGACCCACCAATACCTCTCCCATGGCCACGCCCCCTTTTCGGTTGCACACGGGAAACGTTAGGAGCAATATTTTTTTATTTATTGGGATTTATTAACCACTACTCAAGGTAGTGTACAGCAGGTACAGTTTAATATCAAACTTACAATTTTCTTAACAGCATAACAACAGTTAAATGAACTAGTATAAACATAAATACAATGAATGAGGTAAAATTGAAAACAGCAAATTGAAACCTAATAAGACTACCATGAAACGGGATCAAAAATATACAATACAGCTTATCATATAGCTGAGGGGCCAAGTGCAGATACATAGATGGGAACAATGTTATAGGAAAATGTGCAGAGGAGATCTACACGTAACTCCAATTAAGTACTTGTCAACCCCAATTAAATGCCTAATTGGTGCTTGTCACTGCCCGTTAATTAATTAAGTTGCACATAGATCCAAGAGTCACAGGCAGTTTGGCACTCAATGTTGGACGACCTATATAGAATCCAGGGGATATTATATGTATATGCATGCCTATATCTGAGGGAAATAGCTTAACATCAAACAAAATCTTTCTAATTTGCTATAATTTAAACAGTTCTCTCTTTTTTTTTTTTTTAAATAATCTTTAGTTACATCTGCTGGGGAAAATACTCTAAACATAACTTGAGCATTTAAAACGCCGCTTTACTTGTTCAAGTTCCTTTAGGGATCCTTTTACAAAGCTGTGGGTAGTGTGTGCCAATTCAGCTGAGTTTGGCACGCGAACAGAATCCTGCAGTAGAACATATTTTTATATTTTTTACTGCGGGGGGGGGGGGGGGGGGGTATTCCCAGCGTTAATCGGCAGGAAGGCCACATTGGTGCACACTGCATGGTTACCATGTGGGTAGCGTGTGTGCCCTTTCTGTTAAGTCAATGGCTGGCAGTAAGGGCTCAGGCCGTAAATAGACACATGTTAATTTTAACTTTTGCGCACGCCTATCTCCCAGCCCATTAAAAAAAATGGCCTTTTTGCCAGTTGCAGTAAAAAGTGGCCCAGCACGTGCCCAAAAGATGCGCTCACACTACTGCAGACTACTTTTTACCGTCGCTTTGTAAAAGGACCACTTAAAGAATTAGTCCCTGTATGTCCAAAAATAACTCACGGATGCTGTGGATTCTTTAAGGTTCACTGTATTCATTCTAGGTATGTTTCTCTGAGAAATTCATCAATGCTGAGCAAAGCGAAAGAGGTTAAATGAATGATAACTTTTAGGAGCAGGGGATGGGGAGCCGTGCTAGTCTTGTCCTTAAAAGCTGATGCCTCAATAAATCTGTTAGTAAGGTGCCAGCAGCCTCTGCCAAAAGCATGATGTATTATGAACTGTTTGGATTATGTCTTTACCGTGAATGGTAGTGCGCCTTCTAGGGAAGACATAATGTTTTCTTTAATTTTTCCTTGTAGTAGCTCATGAGCTTGTGCTATCTGCATAATAAAACATATAGAAACATTCAAATCTGAGAATTTCTCTAAATAATACAGTCTGGTACATATAGCAGGCAACTCTTATTGGAAGGAACCAACTTGAGTTCTCAACAGTAAAAACATTCTTTTCTTGTATGGAACAGAACATTTGATCACAAAAAGCTTTAGACCTGAGCGTAGGGTGTTGCCTCACTAAAATTTCTGACAAGAATTCCCCTCCCCCTGGATTTATGGCAGTTTTCAAACCACCCTCTGGATCACATAATACTTTAATGCTTTTTTCAAACACCTGCCACCGGCAGGCAAACTCCATGAAGCTGGCTAGAAATCAATGAAGGAACCTAAAAAGCTTGCTCATATTTACTGCATGTGCTCAAAATCCCTTACTTCAACCACTCTGTACTGTAATAACCATTGAATAAAATTCATCAGTGCAGGAAAAATGGAAGAAATTTGTTTAAAAAAGCATCTTTGGATCTATCATGATCACTGTTCCCTCTAAGGTGAGCAGGAGTCCTCCAACTGCATTGCTGCCGGGGGGGGGGGGGGGGGGTAGTGCTTCAATATTATGTTTTTAGTCACTAGGGACAGGAAGGTTTCCCTGGAGTCCTCCAGAACTTGCCTGTCCCTCACTATTGAAGATGTGATAGTGAAACAGCACCTCCCACTGGCAGGACTGTAGATGGAGGACTCCTGCTCGGCTTACAGGGAACAGCGGCTGTTTTGTACAAGTCTGAGACAGCTGATATCATGGTACTAGTAATAAAAACAGATGGTAAATCTGTCTCTTCCCCAATTCTCATGTTGATCAATGAATACTCCCATTGCAGACAATCCATAGCTTTGATAATGTTTGGATTTAAACAAGACCAAGGCTGCAATTCCTCTTTACATTACAGTATTTGTTTCTTCACCAGGCATGCAGAGATTAATGGTACTATATATGTGTATATATATTGGTAAGATAAGAATGGACTCTGCCCCTGAGAATACCTAGGTGTATTTATCTATTTATATTCCGCACAATCCTGGGATTCTTGGCGGAGAAGAATAAAACATACACAATAAAAGAATACAGCATTCATCATCCACATAAACCAAAGAGACAAAAAGCTCCATCATATCATAAAACTATGTTACTACTGTTTATGCTTGTGTCTTTCCTATCTTATTGCTGGACCTCCTTTCCTTCTTTTTCTTTATTTTAGATTTTGCTCACACCTTTTTCAGTAGTAGCTCAAGGTGAGTTACATTCAGGTACACTGGGTATTTCTCTGTGCCTGGAGGGTTCACATCTAACTTTGTATCTAAGGTAATGGAGAGTTAAGAAGCAGCAATGGGATCTGAACTGGGCACATCTGGATGTCAAGACTGGTGCTCTAACCACCAGGCTACTCCTCCTCTCCACTTTTATTACCTTTATTTTGAATTATGTAAACCGCCTAGACTTGCCCTCAAATTAGGCGGTATATAAAATCTAGTAATAATATCTTGTAAATAAATAAGCGGTTTGCATGCTCACATTGCTTAAAGGTATGTCCACTAATTGTATATGTGGCGTGCACAGGTAGGTGTGAAATTGCACGTCTACTTACAGAATACCATCACTTGTAAACAAAACTTAATTGGCAATTAATTTGCAATAGCTATCAATAATTAGCTTTAACAAGCACTAATTTGCACTTATGCATTGTTTTATGCCCCTATTCTACAAACTTAGAGGCCCTTTTACTAAGCTGCTTAGGCGCCTACACACGCCCTATGCGTGCCAAATTGGTTATCACCTGACCCTTACGGTAATTTCAATTTTGGCGTGCGCCTGCTACATGCGTCTGAAAAATATTTTTTATTTTCTGGCACGTGGCATTTGATGCACGTAGACCATTACCGCGTAAGACCTTACCGCTAGGTCAATAGCTTGTGGTAAGGTCTCAGACCCAAAATGGACGTGCGGCAATTTTCATTTTGCCGCATGTCCGTTTTTGGCAAAAATTTAAAAAAGTCATTATTTGTAGGTGCGCAAAAAAATAATTCTACGCGTGCCCATAACACGCGTCTACACTACCTCAGGCCATTTTTCAGAGAACCTTTGTAAAAGGACCCCTCAGCGCCTAAATTCCATACTGCGCAAGTGCAAAAGGTGTGTTACACATAGACAGGACAGGGGTGAGTCATGAGTGTTGCACAAAAAAATCCCACATGAGCAGTATTCTATAAGCCCCGCCAAAAATTCAGCACAGTTTATAGTATTAACACTTAAGCGGAGAGGTTGCACACAAAAACAGGCAGGGCCATTTGAATCAATGAAAACATGGTGCAAATGCCCGCGCCTAAATTTACACGTGGAGCACCATTATTCGACAATTACATGCATAAGTCAAAACCGTGCCCCGATCTGCCCTGAAATGCCCGTGACCCTCCCGTTTCCATGCCCCCTTTTTTGGACCGTGTGTAAATTTTAGGCTTAACTTTATACAGGTAAATCCGAATTAAATCTAATTAGTGCCAATAATTGCTTGTTAAAAAGCCAATTATTGGCACTAGTTGGCTCATTATTCTATTAAATTGTGTACACAAATTGGGAACGCACCTACATTTGCTTATGCAATTTCTGTCGATCTTTGTAGAATCAGGGGGTTAGTGCTTAGCAACCTATATTTTTGTGCCCCAATTTTGGCGACCTCTATAAAATTGACCCCTGAAGGTATATAGGGGCCCTTTTACTAAGTGGCGGTAAGCCCAACGCAGGCTTATCGCACACCAAACAGGGACTACCTCTGGGCTATTGCAGCAGCCCGGCGTTAGTTCCCACTTCCAGCGTGCGCCATTTCCGGCGCTAAAAAAATATTTTTCTATTTTTGTAGCGCCAGTGTTTACCCAGTGGTAATTGGGCAGTGCTGCACAAAGCCTGGTTACTGCCGAGTTAGTGCTGGAGTCGTTACCACCACCTCAATGGGTGGCGGTAAGTGCTCTCCTCTGAAATATAGCCACGCGGTAAGTGATTCACTTGCTGCACGGCCATTTCTTTAAAAAAAAAAAAAAAAAAAAGATAGCCTTTTAACCGCTTCGGTAAAAGGGGGCCTCAGTGCGCATCAAAACATGCAGCGATGCTAGTACAGGCCTCCCCTTTAACGCAGCTTAGTAAAAGGACTCCATAGTTTATTATATCTGATCAACTGCTTTTCCTTCCGTGAGCAGCAAGACAGCTACGGAGAACTATTTTTTAAACAATAACCAATCAATACAGTAAACTGGCTCAACTCAATACAGAAACAAACACGGACAAGACCATTAAGAGTAATTAATACAAGTACCCCCTTCATCTTCCATTGCCCCATTTTCCCAATCATGTTATAAAATCCTCAGGGTAGAGATTCATTATAACAGTATACTTAATGTATCATACCCTGAGTAAAGATGCCCTGTAAATTAAGGGAAACATTAACACAGTCCAACATCAGAAACATTTAAAATAAAGCCCTTTATAAAAAGATGAAAAGGTTTTATGAACACTCATTATGCTTGGTAAATGTTTTAAAGTTTGGTGCAAAAAAATTAATTGTAAAAAAGTCTTACATTTGGAATTATCCAGCCAAATTCATGGTTATTAAATCCTAGCAGATAAGGGACAGGACTGCCCTCTTCCCCTGGCAGGAACTCTTCAGGGCTCTTTGATAGGAAGACACCCTCCACAACTGCTGGTATAAATGGAACTTTCTAGAGAGAAATAATAATTATTAATTATAGTAACATAGTAGATGACGGCAGAAAAAGACCTGCACGGTCCACCCAGTCTGCCCAACAAGATAAACTTACATGTGCCATTTTTTGTGTATATTTTACCTTGATTTGAACCTGTCTTTTTCAGGGCACAGACCGTATAAGTCTGCCCAGTACTTTCCCCACCTCCCAACCACCAGCCCTGCCACCCACCACTGGCTAAGCTTCTGGGGATCCCTTCCTTCTGAGAAGGATTCCTTTATGTTTATTCCACGCATGTTTGAATTCTGTTACCATTTTCCTCTCCACCACCTCCCGCGGGAGGGCATTCCAAGCATCTACCACTCTCTCCGTGAAAAAATATTTCCTGACATTTTTCTTGAGTCTGCCCCCCTTCAATCTCATTTCATGTCCTCTCGTTCTAACGCCTTCCCCTCTCCTGAAAAGGTTCGTTTGCAGATTAATACCTTTCAAATATTTGAACGTCTGTATCATATCACCCCTGTTTCTCCTTTCCTCCAGGGTATACATGTTCAGGTCAACAAGTCTCTCCTCATACGTCTTGTAACGCAAATCCCATACCATTCTCGTAGCTTTTCTTTGCATCGCTTCCATTTTCTTAACATCCTTCACAAGATACGGCCTCCAAAACTGAACACAATACTCCAGGTGGGGCCTCACCAACGTCTTAAACCTCTTTTCTTCTGCTGGTCACACCTCTCTCTATACAGCCTAGCAATCTTCTCGCTACGGCCACCGCCTTGTCACACTGTTTCATCGCCTTCAGGTCCTCAGATACTATCACCCCAAGATCCCTCTCCCCGTCCGTACCTATCAGACTCTCACCGCCTAACACATACGTCTCCCGTGGATTTCTACTCCCTAAGTGCATCACTTTCCATTTCTTTGCATTGAATTTTAATTGCCAAACGTTAGACCATTTTTCTAGCTTCCGCAGATCTTTTTTCATGCTTTCCACTCCCTCCGGAGTGTCCACTCTGTTGCAAATCTTGGTGTCATCCGCAAAAAGGCAAACTTTACCTTCTAACCCTTCGGCAATATCACTCACAAATATATTGAATAGAATCGGCCCCAGCACCGATCCCTGAGGCACTCCACTACTCACCTTTCTCTCCTCCGAGCGAACTCCATTTACCACCACCCTCTGGCGTCTGCCCGTCAACCAGTTCCTAATCCAGTTCACCATTTCAGGTCCTATCTTCAGCCTGTCTAGTTTATTCAAGAGCCTCCTGTGGGGAACCGTGTCAAAAGCTTTACTGAAATCTAAGTAGATTACGTCTATAGCACATCCTTGATTTAATTCTCCGGTCACCCAGTCAAAGAATTCAATGAGATTCGTTTGGCACGATTTCCCTTTGGTAAAACCATGTTTTCGCGGATCTTGCAACTTATTTGCTTCCAGGAAATTCACTATCCTTTCCTTCAGCATCGCTTCCATTATTTTTCCAATAATTGAAGTGAGGCTTACCGGCCTGTAGTTTCCAGCTTCTTCCCTATCACCACTTTTGTGAAGAGGGACCACCTCCGCCATTCTCCAATCCCACGGAACCTCTCCCGTCTCCAAGGATTTATTAAACAAATCTTTAAGAGGACCCGCCAGAACCTCTCTGAGCTCCCTCAATATCCTGGGGTGGATCCCATCCGGTCCCATGGCTTTATCCACCTTTAGATTTTTAAGTTGTTCATACACACTCTCTTCCTTGAATGGTGCTATATCCATTCCATTCTCACATGTACTTTTGCCAGTCCATTGCGGTCCTGCTCCAGGATTTTCGCTCCAGGATTTTCTTCTGTGAAAACAGAACAAAAGTATCTATTTAGCAAATTTGCTTTTTCTTCATCATTATCTATATAGTGGTTCTCAGCATCTTTCAGTCTCACAATTCCCTTTTTAGTCTTCCTCCTTTCACTAATATACCTGAAGAAAGTTTTGTCATCCCTCCTTACATTTCTAGCCATTTGTTCTTCCGCTTGCGCTTTCGCCAGACGTATTTCTCTCTTGGCTTCTTTCAGTTTCATCTGGTATTCCCCCTCGTGTTCCTCTTCTTGAGTCTTTCTGTATTTCAGGAACGCCAACTCTTTAGCCTTTCTCAGCCACTTGTTTGGAGAACCATATTGGTTTCCTTTTTCTCTTGCTTTTATTTACTCTCTTTACATAAAGGTTTGTGGCCCTGTTTATAGCTTCTTTCAGCTTGGACCACTGTCCTTCCACTTCTCGTTCATCCTCCCATCCCATCCCATCAGCTCCTTCCTCAGGTATTCCCCCATTTTACTAAAGTCAGCATACTTGAAATCCAGGACTTTGATTTTTGAGTGGCTGCCCTCCACTTCAGCAGTCATATCAAACCAAACCGTTTGATGGTCACTGCTGCCCAGGTGGGCACCCACTCGGACATTTGACACACTATCCCCATTTGTGAGCACCAGATCTAGTGTCACTCCCTCCCTCGTGGGTTCCGTCACCATTTGTCTGAGCAGAGCACTTTGACAAGCATCCACGATCTCTCTACTTCTTTCCGATTCTGCAGATGGAACTTTCCAATCTACATCTGGCAGACTGAAATCTCCCAGCAACAGCACCTCTCTCTTCTTTCCCAACTTATGGATATCTGTGACCAGATCTTTATCTAGATCGTCCAATTGTGTCGGAGGTCTGTAGACAACACCCACATGTATAGAGGTTTTATCATCTCTTTTTAAGGTGATCCATATCGCTTCTTCCTTTCCCCAGGTCCCTGACATTTCAGTTGCTTCAATATCATTTCTCACATATACAGCTACTCCTCCACCTTTACGACTCTCTCTATCCTTCCTAAATAGATTATAGCCCGGTATGTTTGCATCCCATTCGTGGGAACCATTTAGCCACGTCTCTGTGATTGCAACAATGTCTAAGTCTGCCTCCAACATCAGGGCTTGAAGGTCATGAACTTTATTGCTTAGACTGCGAGCATTTGTGGTCATCGCTTTCCATGTACATTTTCTGGTATGTGTTTCAACATTTGTGATTTGGGGTTGTTTTTTGTCTTTGGGTACCTTCATATCTTTTTGTTTCACCTCCATTGCTTGTTCTTCCACATCAGTTCTATTTTGAGGAACATCACAGTGCTGTAATGGAGCAAAAGAATTCTGTAGGGGCAGCACTTGTGAGGGTGGATGCCTCTGTGTCACATAACAAAGTCTGCCTGAGCCTACGGTGAACCATCTATTCTTAGATAGTTTTATCCTTTGAGGTAGTGGTGTGAATTTGGCTTGATTCTGTGCATTATGATGTTGTGCAGTCTTAGAAGTTGCTTTAAGTGCATCTAATTCCTGCTTTACTTTTACTGCGCTCCTGTTTTAAACTATTGAGCTGATGACAGATAGGACAAGCCTTAAGGCTCCAGATGGTTGGCCTTGAAACGAAAGCACCACAATTATTACAGAGAATAAAAGTCATCCTGATTTGTTGGAATGGGTATGAACAGGTATGCTATGATGGGGGTTTAACCGTGTGCAAGATTAATTTTACTCTTCAGCAAACTGAGACAGTTGTAATTAGGGTAGAGTTAATTTGTGATAAGTAGTTATTCAGAAAAGCTATTTAGGAAGTGTCAGTCTTGGGGTGGGCGGGCTTAAACTTTACCTGTGGAATGTGTATGCTGTAAAACCTCTCTCTAGGACTGTGTTAAGCCACTATTCTACACAGCTGTTTGGGACAAGGGGTAGACAAGGATAAGTCAAGGGGAAGACAAGGTTAAGAAATGCCCAGAAACCACAGCTGTAGGGTAGGGAAAGCCAGCACAATTCTTATCTGTTTGAGTTTCCTTCAGGCAGCAGACAAGCAAAGAGCTCCAGGCTGCTCAGCAGCTCCACAGAAAACAGAAATCACCACATCTAAATGTTTAAAATGTCTGCTGCAAACCAGGTGGTTGAATAGCATGGATGTAAACACAGAAGAACACAAGTCTTCGCACACTCAAGACACAACAAAGATGACACAAAGATATGGTTTCTAGACAATGCTTAAAAGACTTGACACGGCCGACCAGCCTGCCTCAGGAGTCTTTGCACTCTTTCAAGAATATTTATATTTATCAATAGAAATCAAACAAAATAAAACATGGAAAAGAAAATAAGATGATGCCTTTTTTATTGGACATAACTTAATACATTTCTTGATTAGCTTTCGAAGGTTTCCCTTCTTCGTCAGATCGGAAATAAGCAAATGTGCTAGCTGACAGTGTATATAAGTGATAACATTCAAGCATTACTATGACAGTCTGACAGGGTGGGAGGATGGGGGTGGGTAGGAGGTATCATGGGGACATCAAAGCATATCATTGATATTCTAACAGGATGGGTGTGGATAGGTGAGGGGTGGGGTCAGGGGTGTGCTGGTAAATTTTTAACAACAGGCTCTTTCTCCGGACGTAGCCAGCTCTGCAGTTGGAAGGGCTAGGGGTGGCCGGGGGGGGGGGGGGGGGAGCAAAACTTGCCTCTCCTCCCTCCCTTCCTGCGGGCTTGCTAGGCATACCTTTGCTGGCAGCCAATAAATGGATTGCCACCACTCCCAATGTCTTGCTCTGAGCAGCATGCTGAAACTTCTCACACATGCTGGAGAAGTCCCAGCCTGCTGCTCAGAGCTGGAAACAAGGAGCGGGGAGCAGCAGCAGTCTATTTACTTGGCTGGCAGGGCTCAGCTACCCACCAGCAAAGTAAAAGTGGAATTCAGCAGGGGGCTCAAGCCCACATTTTGGGAGCCACTTGTTAAAGTAGCCATGGAGGGCCCTACTTTAACAACCGGCTCCCAAAATTCTTAAAAACTTAACAACCGGCTCTTGCGAGCCTGCGAGAGCCTGCTCCAGCACACCACTGGGTGGGGTGATCAACAGAGAAATACAGCTTTATGGTTTATAATGGGCTAGGAACCCCAGATCCTTGTTAAGTCCTTTCTGTTGGGTGTTAAAATATTCAATCATTCTGACTTCAAAGGTCTTACGTTCTTGTATGGTTTTAAAGTTACCTTTCAGGATTCTCACTGTGAAGTCACTGGTACAGTGTCCTGGTCCTGTAAAATGCTGACCAACAGGGGTGGGAGCCCTACTGGCACCAGTATTGTTCATGTGATGTCTATGTAAATTGAATCTTATCTTAAGCATCTGGCCTGTTTCTCCAATATAGCATCCTTCGTTACATTTTTTACACTGAATGATATATACCACATTGGAAGATGAGCAAGTGAAAGATTCCTTTATGTTGAATATCTTTCCTTTGTCGATGACTGTGGGGTCCTGTGAAATATTTTGGCATAGTTTGCAACTTAAGAATATTTATAGAAAGGCCATGTATCTGTCGATACACTATCAAATTAAAAATCTTGTGTAATGAAACCTCAACGTGAAACCCTCTCCTTTGGCAAGAAAATTAAAAGCCGCCAAACTGTAACATGCAAGGGTTTCACGTTGAGGTTTCATTATACAAGATTTTTAATTTGATAGTATATTGACAGACACATGGAGGCTCATTTTCGAAAGAGAAAAATGTCCAAAAGTGACATAAGTCTGCATTTGAATGTTTTTCTCACAAAAACGTCCAAATCAGTATTTTCAAAACCTCTTTTTAGACGTTTTTCTCCGAAGTCCGTCAGAAGTGCATCTAAATCTTAAGGGGGCGTGTTCAAAGTGGAACTTGGGCATTCCTAAGACTTTTCAGCCATAATGGAACAAAACAAAACCGTCCAGGACTAAAACTTAGACGTTTTGAGCTAGACCTGTTTTTATAATGAATAAAGCACAAAAAGATGCCTTAAATAACCAGATGACCACTGGAGGGAATCAGGAATGACCTACTACTAATCATCACTTCTATAGCGCTACAAGGCATACGCAGCGCTGTACACCTCCCCTTATTCCCCCAGTTGTCACTAATCCCCTCCCACCCCCCAAAAATGTGATGTAAAACATTACTTACCAACCTCTATACCAGCCTCAGATGTTATACTCAGGTCCATTAGAACAGCATGCAGGTCCCTGGAATAGTCTAGTGTTGGGTGTAGTGCACTGAAGATAGGTGGATCCAGGCCCGTACCTCTCTTTACCTGTTACACTTGTGGAGAAAACTGTGAGCCCTCCAAAACTCACCAGAAACCTACTGTACCCACATATAGGTACCCCCTTCACCTGTAAGGACTATGTTAGTGGTTTACAGTTAGGGGTAGAGGGTTTTGGGGGGTTCAGCACAAAAGGAAAGGGAGCAATTTGGGGCTCAGCACACAAGGTAAGGGAGCAATGGTCAGATGTGTGCCTGGGAGCAGTTTATGAAGTCCACTGCAGTGCCCCTTAGGGTGCCCTATTGCTGTCCTGAGATGTCAGGGGGACCAGTCTACTAAAAATGCTCCTCTTACATCTCAATGGCTTGATTTTGTGTGTTTTGCACTTGGACATTTCTTTGTTCGAAAATGGCCCAAAACACCCCCCAAAATGTCCAAATCACAAAACATCCATAGTATTTTTGAAAAATGACCTTCTTTATTTTTCAGAATTTGGAGATTTTGTGTAAAACGTCCAAATTCAAATTTAGACGTCATATCGAAAATGCCCCTCATGGTCTTCCATAGACATTCTTGAAAGACTGCAAAAAATCCTGAGGCAGGCTGGTTGGCCAAGTCAAGTCTTTTAAGCTACACAATAAATTTGGACTTTTTAAGCATCGTCTAGAAACCATATCATTGTGTCAACTTCACTGTGTCCTGTGTGGAATAGCATGGGCCACTGGAGCCATGGCCTGACCAACATGCTCTGAGCACAGCATCAGCTATTAGATCTTGGGAGTGGGGCTACAGATTTGTTTGATCCCTCCAGCCAAAAATGGAGCCAACAAATCCTCCCCAAACCAAATCAAATATAAACAGAGAATGTCTTTCAGTTCCGGAAGCTACTTCATACACTAAAGAAAAAGCTGGCTAGTTGACCATAGAGTTCACAAATCAGAGCTGCACCGATTAATAAATTGGATTTTCTGACCTATATTTTCATAAAATATTTGGCATTTTGTGCTGCACCAGAGAAAACACAGGCTTATTGTAGATGCAAAGACGTTTTACAAGCCTTTCTTCCCATTCACGTGTGCTATACTAAAATTCTATAAGCAAATGTGGAATTGTTAATTCAATTGATGTTATCAATAAAGTTTCACCCACTGTGATGAAGTTGGGGTCTAGAAGTTCCTCTTCTGTTTTGGTCCTTAAACAGTTCACAGCTGCAGCAGAATCCATTCCTTCACAGCCCAAAAGGTTTGCAGTCATCTGAAATCAGTGTGAAAATATATAGCGGAACTAGAAAAGGTTCAAAGAAGAGCGACCAAAATGATAAAGGGGATGGAACTAGTCTCATATGAGAAAAGGCTAAAGAGGTTAGGGCTCTTCAGCTTGGAAAAGAGACGGATGAGGGGAGATACGATTGAGGTCTACAAAATCCTTAGGGCGTCTTTTACTAAGGCGCACTCACATTTTTAGTGCGCACTAAAATTGAGGGCACCCTAAATGTTAGAGATGCCCATAGAAATGAATTGGCGTCTCTAACATTTAGCATGCCCACAATTTTAGCGCGCGCCAAAAATGTGAGCGCGCCGTAGTAAAAGACCCTCTGAGTGGTGTAGAACGAGTAGAAGTAAATCGACTTTTTACTTGTTCCAAAAGTACAAAGAATAGGGGCCACTTAAGGAAGTTACTTGGAAATACTTTTAAACCAAATGGAAGGAAATATTTTTTCACTCAATGAATAGTTAAGCTCTGGAACTCTGCCAGAGGATGTAGTAACAGCGGTTAGCATATCTGGGTTTAAAAAAGGTTTGGACAAGTTCCTGGAGGAAAAATCCACAGTCTGCTATTGAGACAGATATGGGGAAGCTACTGCTTGCCCTGGGATTAGTAGCATAGAATGTTGCTAGTATTTGCACCAGGTACTTGTGACCTGGCTTGGCCACTGTTGGAAATAGGATATTGGGCTAGATGGACCATTGGTCTGACCCAGTATGGCTATTCTTATGCTCTTAAAATGGAGAAAGAACACAAGCTTCGTTAGGCGCTAACATACGCCTAATGTAGCTTAAAATGGACTACTGCTTGGACGCGTTACAGCATCCTGTGGTAGTTTTGGAATTTGTGTGTGCTAAACAAACTAAAAAATGTTTTTTTGTTTTTGTTTTTTTTTTAATTTGAGGGTGTATGTCAGGGACAGAGAGTTGGTGTTCCTGTGCTAATCAATTAGTGCATCTGAATTGCCACTCCTTAACTGAGTAGTTCATGGATAATGAAGGAGCCCATACTGCCTACAAAATAGGAGGTGGTAGATACTCCTGTGGTAATTTAAAAAAATGGCTATACTCTAATGTAAACATTAGCACATAGCTGTTAATGCAAAAAATAAAATTGAGGTTTTTACGACCGTGGTAAAAAAATAGTCTTAGCGCAGGGAAAGATCCACTTAAGGGTGAGCTAAGGCCTATTTTTCCCTGCAGCTTAGAAAAGGACCCCTAAGGGGCCCTTTCACCAAGCTGCAGTAAAAAGTGGCCTTAGCATACTTTTACGGAGGTCTTTCCCGCATTCTAAGCCATGTTTTCTGCAGCCAGAAAATGACAGATTTTCCATTTTCTCAATTAATGGCCATGTGCTAATTTTTCCATTAACACGTAACCATTAACAAAGAATAGTTCTTGAGCACTTACTGGCACCTATTTTGTAGGTGGTAAAGGCTCATGTGCTAAATCAGTTAGCACATGATAATGTAGCTGCACTAATGGGCCCTCTCTCTCCTTTCCAACCAGCATATGCCCCCATCTCCATATAATTTAATGCTCCCAAGGTATATTTTTGGCTTAATAAGTTAACGGCTGGCTGGAAAAAGTTGGGGGGGGGGGGGGGGGAGAGGGAATAACCAGAGTCGCTGCTGCCTACAGAGATCAGTCTATTCTTCTCAACCCCTTCCTCCCCCCACTCATTCATTTTCTTTGACAAAACAGGAGGAATTTGGCACAGAAAGGCTTCTTGCTCATAGTTTCCTCCTTTGATTTTACTCTGCAGTTAGAACCATGCAAAGTTCTGTTTCTGGAAGCTTTATAATGTATTTATTATGATGGGGGACCCAATGCACTTATGTGGCTAGGGCCCACTGAACAGTTAATCCTGCTCTGACTATATCTGTAAAAGAAATGGCAGAACTAGGACTAGGTTTGCGAACCCACAATAACTCGGTCTTCAGCAGACTTAAAGCTATTTTATTTTGTGCCATCTATTGAGATGATTATCGAAATTTGTCTAACCCTTTCTGCAAAGGAAGCATGCTTTGAATATTGTCCACATACCACCCAGTATTCAAAAGTAGTAAATTAAGAACAAATTGGAGAAAATATTTCTTAACTCAACGTGTAATTAAACTCTGGAAATTGTTGCCAGAGAATGTAGTAAAAGCAGTTAACTTAGCAGTGTTTAAAAAAGGCTTGGATAATTTACTAAAAGAAAAGTCCATTAGCCATTATTAAGATGGACTTGGGAAAATCCATTACTTTTTCTTGGATAAGTAGCATAAAATCTGTTTTACTCTTTTGGCATATTGCCAGGATCTTGTGGCCTGGATTGGCCACTGTTGTAAACAGGATAATGGGCTTGATGGACCTTTTGTCTGTCCCAGTATGGCAAGACTTTTGATATGTTATTAACTCGGCAGAAGAGGCTCCTGCCTGGTTAAACGTAACTGAGCAACCTGGCACATGATATTCAGCTGCTCTTAACCAGTTAGTGCCACTCAATGTCACCACTAACCAGCCATCTCCTAATCCAGAGGTTTTCAACTCGGTCCTCAGGCACACCCATGTGATAGGCATGAAAGTATAGAGTGACTGCACAAAGGCAAGGTAGAAGGGCACTACACAATTATCCCAGGGAGGCGAGATATCAGACTTTAAGGGCTGTGGAGTTCCCAAGAAGACCACTTAAAGGAAAAGAATAAAACATAGTTAAAAATACTACCATGAAGAAAAGTCTAAAATCTTACATTTGCAAATTCAGCTATCACAACAGGATCAGACATGATAATTCCAGGAAAGGTTGCCACTCCGCTCTCAGAAATGGCTTTGTGGAACAAACCCTTGGATAGAGGAGAAAGAATCTGGAAAACATTTGAAGGTTACAATGAGCGCAGTGACTAAAAAGTACAGAATCATCATTTAGAATTAACCAGGCTCAGGACCTACACTTATTAAATAAACGTTTTTGTTAATGCTAATGTAGCTAACTGCAGAATTTCACACAGTTGATCATCTGATTTTGTTACATAGATTGTAGCTTACTGTGATAAAGGACAGATGTCTAAAGTGTCTAAAGTGATTCAGCTTGGAGAAGAGACGGCTGAGGGGAGACATGATAGAGGTATATAAAATAATGAGTGGAGTGGAACAGGTGGATGTGAAGCGTCTGTTCATGCTTTCCAAAAATACTAGGACTAGGGGGCATGCAATGAAACTACAGTGTAGTAAATTTAAAACAAATCAGAAAAAAATCTTTCTTCACCCAACGTATAATTAAACTCTGGAATTCATTGCCGGAGAAAGTGGTGAAGGCGGTTAGCTTAGCAGAGTTTAAAAAGGGGTTGGACGGTTTCCTAAAGGACAAGTCCATAAACCCCTACTAAATGGACTTGGGAAAAATCCACAATTCCAGGAATAATATGAATAGAATGTTTGTACGTTTGGGAAGCTTGCCAGGTGCCCTTGGCCTGGATTGGCCGCTGTCGTGGACAGGATGCTGGGCTCAATGGACCCTTGGTCTTTTCCCACTATGGCATTACTTATGTACTTATGTTAATATCCTTTGAGGAAGAAAAATGTCTATAAGTGATTCTGGAAGGCTTCTTTCTCCTAGTTGTTGATTTTTGAGGTTGTCTGTGTTCAGTATTATCCATAGTACTGTAATATTTATAGTTGGGTCCCAGAAAAATTGTTTAGGGATTTAAAAATTATATTACATATATGCAGATGATATTCAGTTATGCTTCCTTATACAGTAGAAAGACTTTGCTCAAGATAAATCACTGCTTCAATGAAATGAACCTTTGGATGAAAATCAAAGTGTGGATACGTAAACCTTCATTAGAGGACAGCCAACCATCTATAAAGATGGTACACAAATTGGTCAGGTACAATTTGTAAAGGTGATATCAGATTCCCATTAAAAATATATATATAAGCAAATTCCTGCTATTGTAGAAGTGGGTTTCTGTTTATGGCTGTTATATTGTACCTCTCCGTGGTTAAACCAATTGGATTTTCACAGAGTTGTTCAAGAATTGATTATAACAAAGATTCATTGCATATACTTGGAGTTTCCAAAAGGTCAAGATGATCTTTTTATTCATTGTCCAAAATATTCAATTACTCTCCAGAATATCAAGGAAAACCTTTACTCACAACCAGTGTAAAGCAATTAAAAACTGTTCAAGAATGAAAAACAAAACATTTTCATTATACACAGACATTTTTATTTCCCCTTTTGTCCAGGGCTAATTATTCTTGATAAATATCTAAAGTCTTTTTCCTCACCACCAATGTGGAGCAGTTCATAAGACTTTTACTAATCTATACATAGTTATTTTTATTGTCTCTCTCAGAATCAGCAACCTCAAAATGGTGCCTCAGTTTCAAAGAGATGCCAATCTGTCCACATGACCTGTCTCTGCCAATCAGTTCTTCGAAAATGCAGTGCTCAGTCATCTCATACTGTTTTGCTCTTTGCTGAATATCTTTCAAATTGAAAAACTTCGTCCCAAAACAGCACATAAATATTACCATCGTACTTTTTACTGTTTCAAACGGACCCAGGAAGACACACATTGACCTGATTCAGTGGCGTTTTTAGGTTTTCACCAACTGGTTCTAGTGCCCCTGACACAGCCTATACTCTTGGCGAGGCATGGCCATGTGGGGCATCTGATTGTGAACCCTGAGAGCATCAATAAAACTTATTAAAGACCATTTTCATCAACAAGGTCTGCTTTTCCCTCTTCTTCTCCCCCATAATCATCCATCCTAATATCCAAACCTCTGCCCCTTCAAGGCATCTATTCATCCCTGCAACAAACACCCCCCCCCCCCCCCCCCCGAAGCCACAGCCCACTCATACCTCACTCATGCCAGCTCCCCCGCATCACCCACCCCCCACAGGTGGAAACTCACTCATCACAGAGTACCCTCCCCCTGAAGCTGAATTCCCCCCCAAAGGGTCAAAGTTGTGAATGTGTAACCCCCCCCCCCCCAGCAAATGCCTCCACCCTTATTCCCAATCCAATGCCCGGGTTTCCGGGGTATCCCTGAAGTCTAGTAGAGCAAAAGCAATGCCCAGTCATTCCAAAATGGCTGGAGACCTTCAAAAGTCTGACCTCTAGCAGTAGTACAACAAGATTACCACTAGAGGTCTTGGTGGCCATTTTGAAGGCCCAATCGTTGAGGCAAGAGTAATTAGTTATCATTCCCACCTCACTGGACCCAGGGGACTCCTGCTAAGCCTGGGGATTGGATTGGGGAGGGGTGGTTGATATAGAATGGGCCAACAATGATTGGGGCCCTGAACAGATGAAGCAGAGATTTTAGAAAAACTGCTCTCATGTCTACGTAGGTGGAGGAGGTGGGTATTTATGTTTGTTATCCCCACATGCAGCTTTCTAACCCCGACCCCACACACACACCAAAAAAAAAAAAGGAAAGAATAAATTGCTGCTCCCTCTGTAGGAGGGCCTTTAATATGCAGTCCTGCATTTAGTTTAGAAAAGGCTCTATTTTTGTCAGGGCCTCTAGTAAAATAGTATGGACAATTTGACCTGGACTTGTGATTCCCCTTCCCCATGTAGTATTTAAAATCTGCCTACATGAACATTGAAGACTCTTGCAACCCTTACCAGTGCAGAAACACTTATTCCACCTGCTGATTCTCCAAATATGGTCACAGAATCCGGATCACCTCCAAAATCTTCAATATTTTCCTGAATCCAACGTAAAGCTGCAAGTTGATCCAGAAACCCCCAGTTGCCAAGGGCATGTTCTTCCCCAGTGCTGAAAACAGAATGAGAAGGAAAAATATTGTTTTGACTAAGACCATCAGACTTCTCTGTGGATAACACTCATCCTCCCTGTCTCTTCAGCTCGTAACCTTGGGGTCATCTTCAACTCCTCTCTCCTTCTCTGCACAAATTCAACAGACTGCTAAAACCTCCAATTTCTCTCTCTATAGTATCACCAAAATTCATCCTTTCTGAGCACACTACCAGATCCCTTAGCCACACTCTTATCACCTCTCGCTTAGACACAGTAACATAACATAGTAGATGACGGCCGAGAAAGACCTGCATGGTCCATCCAGCCTGCCCAACAAGATAAACTCATATGTGCTACTTTTTGTGCACATCTTACCTTGATTTGTATCTGCCATTTTCAGGTCACAGACTGTAGAAGTCTGCCAAGCACTAGCCCCGCCTCCCAATCTCTGCTAAGCTTCTCACAGGTCTCTTACTTAGCCATCTCTCTCCTCTTCAATCTGTTCAAAATTCTGCTGCACGACTTATATTCCACCAGTGTCGCTATACTCATATTAGCCCTCTCCTCAAGTCACTTCATTGGCTACCTATCCGTTTCTGCATACAGTACAAACTCCTCTTACTGACTTACAAGTGCATCCACTCTGCATCTCCTCAGTACCACTCCACTCTCATCTCTCCCTACACTCCTCCCCGGGAACTCCATTCACTGGGTAAATCTCTCTTATCTTTCCCCTTCTCCTTCACCGCTAACTCCAGACTCTATTCCTTTTATCTTGCTGCACCATATGCTTGGAATAGACTTCCTGAGTCAGTATGTCTAGCACCATCTCTGGCCGTCTTCAAATCTAGGCTAAAAGACCACCTTTTTGATGCTGCTTTTTACTCCTAACCCTTACTCACTTGTTCATTACCCATGTTTTATCACTCCCACCTTAGTAATCCCCTTATTTGTCCTGTTTGTCTGTCCTAATTAGATTGTAATCTCTGTCGAGCAGGGACTGTCTCTTTATGTCCAGTGTACAGCGCTGCATATGTCTAGTAGCGCTATTGAAATGAGAAGCAGTAGTAGTAATTGGAACATTCAGTGTGACATAATATTGAGATATTGTGGGGCTTCTGCATAACAACCCTAAATGAAAGCATGAAGGATAGTTTGCATGGACAGCAGTTAACTACCTGGATGGGCAAACTGGAAGGGCCATTTTGGCCTTTATCTATTGTCATCTGTTATGTTACTGTAATTATACTGCAGTCTAAAATAAACAGAATTTTTAGCAGTTATTTAAAGCTGGTGATCAGTTCAGTTTAACAGAGTTCAAAGTACTTTGGCACACAATAGGTAGCATTGGCAGCCCAAGGCAATCTGCTGCCTGAGGCAAGGATGAGATGGTGCCCCTGGGCCAACCGCCTAACATCTCTCCTTTCATACACTCTCTCTCTCCCAACTCTCTCCCCCTCCCTCCCCCACCACTTCCTCCCCCTAGGCCATGGTCTGGCATCTCCCCCTTCCTTTCTCAACCCCATTCCCTAAGTGCACTTTCTTTTATGGTTTTTCAAAAGTTGTCAGCAGCAGCGATTCCCATACCTGGCCTGCCACTGACACTGGCTTCTTCTCTCTACTGTGGCCCACCTCTCTGATGTAACTTCCTGTTTCCACAGAAGCGGGAACGCAGTACAGAGAAAAAGCTGGCAGCAGGGCAGTGTATGGGAATCACTGTAGTCGCCGCCACCTCTAGGAAAAAAAAAAAGGTAGACTTGGGGAAGAGGATTGAGAAAGGAAGGAAGGAGAAGCCAGACCGCGGCTGGTTTGGGGGGAGGAAAGGAGTGAGATGCCGCTCCATGAAAAGTACTGCCTGAGGCCCCCCACCTCAGTTGGCGTAATTGTAGGGCTACCACTGGTGGTTAGAATGCAAGATAGCTTACCTAAAGAATCCCAGGAGCCCTAATCTGTACTGAATTGGCACCATCACCACGTTTTCATAGGCGGATAATACAGATCCATCATATATTGAGGCACCGCCACTCGTCAAACCTCCTCCATGGATCCAAACCATGACCTGAATAAAGAGAAATAGTTCAGATGCACAGTAAATCATGTCGTTGAGCCAGAAGCTCATTCATAATCTTTCATACAGATTTATTTGAGCAAGGGAATGTGGAGACCTAGGTTTCCACCTGAGTATTTTATTTCTTTTTATATATAACACACAAGGATCTTTCCAGGTTTGAGAGGGTCCAAGATTGTTGGGTAATGATAGGAAGATTCTGTCCATTCCTCAGAGAGAGGGGTACAGTTATAAGAGGGGGACTCAATGAGTCCTTGCTTGGTATCCATGACCGAGGGAGCAATGAGATGCAGCCAGAAAGGTTGTACCTGTAATTGGTAGCATGGAGTGTTGGTACTATTTGGGTTTCTGCCAGGTACTTGTGACTTGGATTCACCATTATTGGAAACAGGATACTTGTTAACATCCAATTATCAGCACTGATTGACTTGTAAACTAATTGAGTTGCGTGCTCAAGTCATAATATGCCCAGATTTGTGTACGCAACTCTACTCCCACTATACAGAATTTGCAGGTATAGGAATAGGTGTTCCTGGAGGCAGAGAATGGGTGGAATGGGGTAGGGAGCAACACTTATGCACAGCAGCCAATTCTTTCTAAACAGAAATAAATCCACAGTTACTGTTG
Source organism: Microcaecilia unicolor (assembly GCF_901765095.1). NCBI lineage: Eukaryota > Metazoa > Chordata > Amphibia > Gymnophiona > Siphonopidae > Microcaecilia > Microcaecilia unicolor. Next base: position 325,555,478 of record NC_044035.1, read on the forward strand.
TCTCAGAGCAGCAGTGGTGTAGCCAGACTGCCAGTTTTGGATGGGCCTGAACCTAAAGTGGGTGGGCACAAAAGTTTCTCTCTACCCCCCCCTTCCCCAGCAAAATGTAGTCACACTAATCAGATGCATTTGTAACACAGGGGTAAAGTGCTGCTTTTCAGTGCATCAGGTTTCAGAAAATAATTTATTTCATAGCCTAACACCCTTTTCAATGAGCTTTCAGAGGCCAAAACCTCCTGCCTCAGGTTAGTATAATGCTGTTACAGTATCCTCTCCTGACCTAAGGAAGGAAGTATTGGTCTCTGAAACTTTATTAACACAGGTACCATATTACTTTATCCTAAATTAAAAATAAAATTATTTTCTTTACCTTTGTTGTATGGCCATTTACTTTTTCTCATTGTGTTGCTCCCAGTCTCTAGATTCTGCTTTCCTTCGTCTTTCTCTTGCCAGGGTTTCCTGTCCATTCGTCACCTATGGCTTTTCATCTTTTCCTCACCCTTGATCTCCACATGCCCCTTCCTCTTATTCTCCAGTCTTTCCCTACTCTGTCCTCTCCCTCTTTCCATCTAGCAGCTCCCCTCTTTCTCTCCCCATCCTTCCAGTGTCTCCCCTCTTTCTTTTGTATCCAGCGTCTCCTTTTTCTCCCTACCCTTCCATCCAGTGTCTTCCCTCTTTCTCTCCTGATCCTTCCATCTAGTGTCTCTATCTCCCCTCTCCTTCTATCCAGTGTCTATCTCTCTACCCTTTCCTGTTCAGTCTCCTCCCTCTCTCCACATCCTTCTAGTTTCTCCGCTTTTTCTCTGCATCCTTTCATCCATCTCCCCTCTTTCTCTCCCTATTCTCCCATGTCCAGCAGCTCTCTCCCCTCTAGTCCCTTCTTCCTCTTCTTCCCTTGTCCAGCAGCTCTCCAGCCCCTTCCTCCTCTCCCTCCCATGTCCAGTAGCTCTCTCCCTTCCCTCCAGTCCCTTCTTCCTCTCCCTCCCATGTCCAGTAGCTCTCTCCCTTCCAACCAGCACCTGTCCCTTCCCACTCTCAATTCAGTAACTGTCTCTTCCAAATCTTCCTCCTCCCCTTCTTTCTGACTCTTTCTTTCAGGATCCCATCCAGCCCCTCTCTTCCTCCTTCCAACCAGCACGTGTCCCTTCCCTTTCTCACTCTGACCCTCCCATCCAGCTCCTGTCCCCTCTGCCATCTTCCCCTTTCCTTCCAGCATCTGACCTCTTTCCCTTCCCCTCCCTCTGACACCCCACTGCTGCTAATGCTCCATCTTAAGCGCCTCGCGTCTGCTGCTCTGTCTGCCCTGCTCTGCCTGCAGCTGTAAGCGATTTGCTCATCGGCCCTTCCTTCACCGTGTCCCCCCCTCGCGGAAATAGGAAGTTACATCAGAGGGCGGGACACGGTGAAGGAAGGGCCGATGAGCAAATCGCTTTACAGCTGCAGCAGCGCAGAGCAGGGTAGAGAGAGCAGCTAACGCGAGGCGCTTCACCGTCCGATTCTTCTTTTAAGGTTGGGTTCCGGATGGTCTGCTCCTCGACGGAGCTGCGACGCCGGCGGGGTGGATCGCCCCGCCTTGGTACGACGATGTTGGGGCGGGCCTGGAGGGAAAGTGGGTGGGCCTGGGCCCGTCCAGGCCCAACCGTGGCTACGCCCCTGCAGAGCAGGTGTAACTTTATGTGGTAGCCATCTGGGGGATTGTTTTATTAAAGCAGATAGACATATATACTGCTTTTTTTTTTTTTTGTAACTGAGTGATGAACAGTCACAAATATTTTCGCTCATTTTCAGAGTCCTAACTTTTTTTTTGTATTGTTTCACACGTCGTCGGCGAGCCTTCCTGGGAGGCTACCGCAGTCGGGGAGACCTCACCCCGGGCAAGGGGCCAGCCGGCGCCTCACTCGACGGTACTGGTGGCGCAAGCACCCCCGGTACCGGAGGGGAAGGGCGCAACAGCTCTCCCAGGATCTCTGGGAGAACGGCCCGGAGACTCTCGTGCAGGGCGGCTGTGGAGAAAGACATAGAAGCCGATGCAGGAGTCGAAGTCAGAGTCTGTTCCGGGCGTGGCGGCTGTTCCGGGCTGTCCAAGGTGGAGCGCATTGACACCTCCTGAACAGAGGGTGAGCGGTCCTCCCGGTGCCGATGCCTACTGGGTGCCGACTCCCCAGGCGACCCAGAGCTCTCGGTACCGACGCGGGAAGGAGACCGGTGTCGATGCTTTTGACTTTTTCAAACGAAGCATGTCACCGGAGCTTCCCGGTACTGACGAGGAGGACGTAGAATCCAACCGTCGCTTCCTCGGGGCCGAGGCCGAAGAAGGTCGGTCTCGGGGGGGGCTGTACCGCAGGAGCCCTCAGGATAGGGGGAGACCCACCCGAAGGCTCGCCGCCACCAGCAGGGGAATGGACAGCCCTCACCTGCACTCCAGACGAAGCACCACCGTCCGACGACATCAGCACTAGTGGAGGTCCCGGTACCACCGACGCCGATGCAGCCTTCCGATGTCTCGGCCCCGACGATGCAGAGGGTCGATGCCTCGATGCAATCGATACCGTCGCGGCCGAGGGCGGAGGTCTTGACGCTGTCGACGTCGACGCACTCGATACTCCCGGTGCCAATGCCGACAAAGAGCCCGAGAACAAAACGTTCCACTGGGCCAATCTCGCTACCTGAGTCCTTTTCTGTAAAAGGGCGCAAAGACTGCAGGCCTGCGGGCGGTGCCCAGCCCCCCGACACTGAAGACACGACGCATGCCTATCAGTGAGCAAGATTACCCGGGCGCACTGGGTGCACTTCTTGAAGCCGCTGGGAGACTTCGATGACATGGGCGGAAAAATCACGCCGGCGAAATCAAAACTCGTAATTGCGGTAAGGCACCAAAAAGATGGGGAGAAAAAAACTGGACCCGAGGTCTCAAAGGGGCCTACCCCGAAAACAAAAGAAAACTTATCGGGGCCAAAAACTAGAAATACGGGGAAGGGAAAAAGACCAAAAGGCCCTTCTCCGAAATCCCTTTTTTTTTTTAAAGGCGAAAAAGTCAAAAGACGCACGAGGGTCAACTTAAGGGGCGTGAACGGCGCAAACACGACCGTACCGAGCGCGGACAAAAGAAGACTGACGAACACGAGCCGGTTCGGGCGGGAAGACAGCCGCGCATGCGCGGTGCACATGGGCGCGCAAGGACTAGCAAAGGCCTTTGCTAGTGAAGTTTCCGATTGGAGGGGCTGCCGTGGACGTGACACATCAGTGAGAACAAGCAGCCTGCTTGTCCTTGGAGAATAATAATAATAATCAGGGATCACCGCGCCCTGCCTGGTTACTGCCAAGTTACCACAGGGGCCCTTAATGCCACCTCAATGGATGGCAGTAAGGGCTCCCCTCGCATAGCCATGCAATAAGTGTTTTCTTACCGCACGGCCATGTTTGTCTGGGGTATTTTTACCCGTTGCAGTAAAAAGGGCCCTGGCACACAGGGAAAAAGGCCCTTGCTGCAAGCGCAGGGCCCTTGTTCCCACAGCTTGGTAAAAGGATCCCTGAATACACATCACTGATATGCACCTAGGAGCCTTCCTTGCCAAACAGGTCCTTTTACAAAGCTGCGGTAGAATGTGGACTTAGCTCACCCTTACATGGGTCTTTCCCGCATGCTAAGGATATTTCTACCACAGCCAGAAAATGGTTTATTTTGCATTTTCCAAATTAATGGCCAGGTACTAATGTTAAATACCAAATCATATATTTAGGAAAACTACATATATAGTAAGCAAACCCAGTTATAGGAGGAAAATGACTTTTACTAAAGGAGGAAAAAGCCTCAAGAAGCTCCTTTCCATACACAGCTGTGTTAGGGAAGCTGGGCCTGCTTCATCATAGGCAAAAACCCTCCTGTATTTGTGATACACAGCCTACTTAAGCTAGTTTCAAAAGTTCAAGTGAAACAAATTTCAACTATTTTTAATATTCACTTAGCTTAGGCTGTTTAAGTCTCACCGTTCTTCTTTCTGATGGTATCGAATTTTTCAATGACCGTGGTCAATGTTGGCCATCGTTTCGCCAATGAGGCGTCAGAACCACCAGTCAACATGCCAAAATTCGTTCAGTCTGCCGACGGTCGAAAGAAGGCACTATTAGCATGCAACCATTAACCAAAATTAACTCATGATCCTTTAGTGCCACCTATTTTGTAGGCAGTAAGAGCTCAAGAGCTAATCCTGCACTAAACAGTAAGGGGCCCTTTTACAAAGGTATGTAAGGGCCTAAGCGCATCCAGCACACACCAAATCGGCATTACTGCCTGGCTACCACATGCCCCAGGTGGTAATTCCAAATTTGTTGTGTGTTGAAAACACACGGTAGAAAATGAGATTCTATTTCCTACCGCGTGGGTGTTCCTGGCAGTAATCGGCAGTTAGAAGCAAAGTACAGAAGAGTGGAAGAAAACCAAGTCCAAAAGACCAGTACTGAAACCACAGTGGTAAGAGCACCAAAAATACAGTCCCAATAAACTGTATTTTTGGTGCTCTTACCACTGTGGTTTCAGTACTGGTCTTTTGGACTTGGTTTTCTTCCACTCTTCTGTACTTTGCTTCTTTTGGCTTATTTGTGGAAGATTTGGAACCCCTTTTTCTTTGTGCCCTTTGAGTAATCAGCAGTTGGCACGTGCTCGACGGTTACCACATGGGTAACATGCGAGCCCTTACCGCTAAGTCAATGGGTGGCTTTAAGGGCTCAGGTCATAAATAGACATGCGCTGGTTTTCATTTGGCCTCAGGTCCGTTTTCCGCCCCCCCCCCCCAAACATCCTTTTTCCAGACGCTGTGGAGAAATGGTCCAGCGCATGTCCAAATACACGTGCCCACTGTACTGCAGGCCACCTTTTGGTACGCCTTTGTAAAAGGGCCCCCTTAGTGCATGGCAGTGCCAACATGCTAACTGATTAGCGTAGAAACATCCCCTTTCTGCCCCCAACACACCCTCTCAGCCAAACAATTTAAAAAAAAAACATTTTTTAGCATGTGAGAAGTGTGCGCATGTTTGAAACTTACCATGGGATGCCTCAGAACACCCTTTGCAAAGCCCTTTTTAGCTGTGGTAAGTACTAAGGAGGGGATTCTCTATATGGTGCCTAAAAAATACTGGTGCTGTAATCAGTGCCAAGCAGGGGCGTAACTATGTGGGGCCACAGGGGCCTGGGCCTCCGTAGATTTGGCCCAGGATCCCCCTGCCGACGACCCTCTTGACCCCCCATCCCGCCGCCAACCCTCCCCCGCCATCTGCTACCATTGCTGGCGGGGTCCCCAACCCCCGCCAGCCGAGGTCCCCAATCCCCGCCAGCCGAGGTCCTCTTCTTCCGGCGCAAGGCTTTGTTCTGTTTCTGTGCAGCTGTGTTGCTGGCTGATCTGCAAGGCTTCATTCTGTTTCTGTGAGCCTGACGTCCTGTACGTGCAGGATGTCAGACTCACAGAAACAGAACGAAGCCTTGCGCCGGAAGAAGAGGACCTCGGCTGGTGGGGGTTGGGGTCCCCCGCCAGCAAAGGTAGGCGATGGCAGCGGTGGGGGGGGGGGGTCGAGAGGGTCGTCGGCAGGGGGAGGTAAAAGTTGTTGGTGGCGGCGGATCAAAAATGGCGGGGAGGGGTCAGCGGTACCAGGGGGGGGGCCTAAAATGTGCCCCCTCACGCTGAAGTCTGGCTAAGCCCCTAGTGCCAACTAAGCATATTCTATAATGTGCAGCTAGATTTAGGAGCCAATTATAGAATATGCTTAATTGATATTTCAGCGTCGATATCTGTGTGTATCCATTTACGCCAGTGAAAATCTGGTGTAAATCTCAGCCCATAGATTTAGGTGCGCTGGGCCATATTCTATAACTAGGCACCTAAATTTAGGAACGCCCATTTCCCCGCCCATAACCACACCCTTTTTTGCCTCCACAGGTTAGAAGTTCGGTGCACATCGTTACAGAATACGCTTAGTGAATTGTGCACCTAAATTCTAATCAGTTCCCATTATTGCTTGTTAAGTGCCGTTATTAAGCTATGAACGGTGTTATAGAATCCACGCCAATTTCGGCACCTAAATTTAAGCGCACTATATAGAATCTGGGGGAAACAGCCTAATTCTATAAAAATCGCTAAAAACTGCGCACGCGAATTTGGGCACATAATTTAATTGAATGATCTAATTGGTGCCAACAACTGGCTTTTTAACAAGCAATTATTGGCATTAATTAGAATTAAAATGTGTGATTGTAAATTTAGGCACGGGATCGATGCCTAAATTTTACACGTCAGTCATTTAAGGGGGAGTAGAAATGGAAGGGTCATGGGTGGATCGGGGCATTCCTTTTGGTTATGCGCATAATTATAGAATAAGGTGAGATCCATAACTAATTTAGGCATGAGCATTTGCACCACGTTTCCATTGGTGTAAATGGCTGTGCTGAAATGTAGCACTATTCTATAAACCTTGCCTAATTTTAAGTGTGGTTTATAGAATAGCACCCAATGTGTATTTTTTCAGCACCAATATTTTTGACACCATATATAGAATTTGGTTGTAAGTGCCTTGTTATAAAGTTAACCTTCCACATAATTACAAATATAGTTTAATAGATGTTTTGTTTACTGGTAACTTTGATTTCTTCTTGCGGTGTGCAGGTGTATAAATATTTAGGAACAAACAGTCTTCTGAAACTGTAAAGGTTGGAAAATCGGCTTTTGTGAATTCTTTTAATAAGTCCATGATATCCATCTTCTGCAGACACCTTCAAAACAGAACAACAAAATACTTTTACAGTAAGTTACAAAACATTCTTCCATACTAGTCCACACAGCAAGGTATAGAGGTAATATAATTTAAGTGAAGCCTCATTCCGTCTAGGACATCTAGGTAGGAGTTAGGACTTCCAGTCCCAGATATGCACAGTTCCCCTGAGTATTTTACAAACATACGAGCCTTTTGTAAAATACTGTAAAGATGCCTGGAAAGACATGTGAGGTCAGTGGGAATAGCCATTTTAGTAATAAATATAATAGGAACCTTTTACTGAAGCTTAGGGCCCTTTTTTACCAAGTGGCAGTAAAAGGGGCCCCGAAGCGACGTCGGCGCACAGGTTTGCCATGCAACGAGGTCCCCTTTTAGAGCCACCCGGTGAAAGTTATTTTTTTAAAAATAACTTTGCTAAGGCCATTTCCCAGGGGAGCCCTTACCACTGCTTATTAAGGGCGGGAAGGGATCCTGTGCTAATCCAGCGGTAACTAGGCAGTGCGCAGGGCTGCCTGATTATCATCAGGTAAGCCCCCAGCGCTGAAAAAATAAGTTTTCTTTCAGATCTAGAAATGGCGTGCGGTAGGGGAAGTCACTATCGCCTGGCTACTGCGGTAGCCCGGTGGTAGTGTCAGATTGGCGTGCGACATAGCGGCAGTACCCGTACCGCCGCTTTGTAAAAGGGCGCCTTAGTGCACTAATGGACAATAGGTGGATGTGAAGCGTCTGTTCACGCTTTCCAAAAATACTAGGACTAGGGGGCATGTGATGAAACTACAGTGTAGTAAATTTAAAACAAATCGGAGAAAATATTTCTTCACCCAACACATAAACTCTGGAATTCGTTGCCGGAGAACGTGGTGAAGGCGGTTAGCTTAGCAGAGTTTAAAAAGGGGTTAGATGGTTTCCTAAAGGACAAATCCATAAACCACTACTAAATGGACTTGGGAAAAATCCACAATTCCAGGAATAACATGTATAGAATGTTTGTACATTTGGGAAGCTTGCTAGGTGCCCTTGGCCTGGATTGGCCGCTGTCGTGGACAGGATGCTGGGCTCGATGGACCTTTGGTCTTTTCCCAGTGTGGCATTATTTATGTACTTTTAGCACACATTTAGCACCACTTGGCCTACAGGTATACAAAGGAATGCACAGCATTTACCCCCAAATTCTATAAAATTTGCTAAAAATTATGCATGCAATTTAATTGAATAATTAGACAATTAGTGCCAATAATTCAGATTTTAACAAGCAATGATTGGTGCTAATTGGATTTAATTAAAATTTATGCATGTAAATTTATGCATGCGATCCGCACAAGTCCAATAAAGGGGGCACAGCCGTGGGAGGATTGAGGGCATTCCTTTAATTTATTTGCATTTTTATAGGATAATGGGGATCCGCGTGGATTAGCACCAAGGTTTCATTGGTCGTGCCTAAATGTAGTCACAGTTCCTGGTGCTAAGCGCTATTCTTTAAACGATGCCTAACTTTAAGTGCCATTTATAGAACAGCTCTAAGCGCTTTTTTTTGGTCGCCGATTTTTTAGGCGCCATTTATAAAATTTAGTTCTTAGTGTGAACTAATTCCATTAGTGTAGCTGAGCTTTAGTAAAAGGGCCCCAATAAAAATAAAAGAGCAAAAAAACACTTATTTTTGTCTAAATTCTGAAGTGGTTTTTAATATCATAGAGATAAGCCCATTGGCCCCTCTGTGCAAACCTCAAGTGGACACGTATGCCTTCCCCAGAGCAAGTGTACATGCCAGTGTCTATTTTTTTCTTAAGTATGTGTAACCCGGGCCTCACCCGATATTAGCTCCGGACCCGGCCACAAACACAAACTCACACATTTCTTCAAACTCTACGCTCTCAGGCCACTCGTACCCCACACTTCCATCCAGTCTCCTCACAGTTGAGCCGGGGTGGGTAATGGTCCAGAATAGGGATTTGGGGGTTTGGGAGACACTGTTTCAGTTTTTGGTTTCCACTCAGCTCTCCAATTCAGGAACCACGCGACACACCGGGAAGCTTAATAACAAACGCCAACTCTTTTACTGTAACTTTGGCAACTATTAACTCTTGATTCAGTCAATGATATAAGCTTCTTTATTACTCAATGTCAGACTTCTGTCGTTCCATGGGGAGCACCTTTACCACTGTATTTCTCAGGAATATTTACAGAGATGTTTCTTCCCAGGGCTACAGATTCTCCACTCATGCCTATCCGGCAACCAGATGTAACCCCAGTGCTAGTTCCTCCTCCTCCAGATGCACTCCGTTACCACCAGGCACAGATCCCTTATGGCTGTCCTCCTTCCATGGGTGTACGTACCTCATAGATCAGCACCCCGGCCTTGGGCAGGCTTCTTCCTATCCCAAGCCCTGCTCACGGGCCAGACTCCCCAATCCACTTGAAGATCTGGCTCCTTCTCTAGTTGTTGTAAATGAGACAACAAATGACCCTTGATATTAGCCCATTCTTAATGTGACATTTCAGGATCCCCCTTCTCCTTCTTTGGGTCACTTGGCAGGGGCTTGCAGGGAACCAAAGACCTTTAGGTAACCAAGGACAGTGTCCTGCTCTAATTCTTTTATCTCCTTTAACTCCTCCCAGAACTATCACTCACCCCCTCTTGGGCACTATCTTTTCGCATTTTAGTCCTCCCACCCAGGGACCTGCCAGTGACTCTCTACCAGGGCTCACTCCTTCAGTAATCCCAACCTAACAAGGGATTACAAATGCATGATTTGAATTGTAAAATCAGAAATGCATGCATATTGTTCTAGTGCACATATAATACAATCCCTTGTAAACTGTAACATTTCCTGTGCCATTTAGTGAGATTTTCTTCTTGATTGGTCATTTACAGAAATTTTTCTTTTGTTCGGAATTCATAATGGCAAGGGATGAACACAGTGGATTAAAAATGAATGCTATAAAAAAACAAAACTTAAAGGGTTCCACATGTGTTTGCGTATCAAAAGCCCATAAGGGAATTCACCCTCTCCTCTTTCACATGCCAAAGAATAAAGATTTCTCCAAATTTTCTTTTATCAGCAATAAAATCCACAGGTCAAAATCTGTTCTCAGATATTCAGAAGATGGTTTGGGGTTCAGGAGTTACCCTGACTAATCTTTTGATTTTAAGAGATCCCCCAGTGACCAGGAAAATGTATCCAGTTAAGGAGCAGCGATGCTTTAGGTGTTGTAGGCGTGCGGGTTTAGTTTAGCTGGATAGTGCTGAATATTGGTGGTCTCCATCCAAACAACTGTCCTAAAGCTACATATGCGTGGATAACGTCAACCAGCTACATTTCATGCTTGGTCTTATCTGGTTATATCTGCTGGCTCACTTTAACTGGACACCGGCTTGTTGAAAATTGCACTCTTTAATTCTAGTAAAAACTGCAACATTAGGAATTTGAGTTGATTTGCCATATCTGGTGTCAGAAAAGACATTAAATTTAATCAGTGTTTCAGAGCAGACAAACGGTGACAGATGGTCGAGCTCATTGGACTTATCTCTACATTACCATGTAGAGAGAGATGCAGAGCAACTGCAGGCCTCCTAGGTGAAATTTAAGTCTTTCACCCCCTCTCAAACTTTTTATTTTCCTATCCCCTCTCCAAGATTTGATAATTAAACTCAACAATCATAATCATACCAAACCATCACTCCCAGAACAATCCTATATCTATCTATCTATCTATCTATCTATCTATCTATCTATCTATCTATCTATCTATCTAATATTCTCTCTCTCTCTCACACACACACACACACAAAATGAGGGCAATTGCCAAATGTCATTCATAAGGCAAATGGATTATTCGAAAATTACTCATTCTTTCCTCAGGTTAAAAGTATGTTTTGATGGTTCATTGAATGTGTGTGGCTGTCAGGATCTATTGCTTTGCTTTGACTGCAGCTGCTCTTTGCTGACCCCTTCCTGCAGGTTGAAATACAGGCTGATGGTTCTTTGAACTTGAGTGGTTGTCAGGATCTATTGTTTTGCTTTGGCAGTAGCTGCTCTTTGCTGCCCCCAGAGGCTGTTGCCCTAGACAACCGTCTAAATTTGTCTTAACTGTTGGGCTGGCACCAGGGTTGCCAGATGGGCGGTTTTCCGCAACCCGCCACGGGAAACTTTTGCCTGCGGCGGGTTGCGGTTTTTTGGGCTGGTTTTGTTTTTTTTGTGCGGGTTTTGGGGCGGTTTTTCGGCCGGCGGGGGGTGGGGCTAATGGTGACAGAGGCGGGGTTTGTGACGTTTTGGGCAGGGTTTGCCGACGTATTGGGCGGGAGGGGGGTGATGACGGCGAGGGCGGGGGTGTGTGCGGTTTTTGGGCTGTTTTGGGTGGGAATTTTTTTTTTTATATGGCAACCCTGGCTGGCACTAGAGGGGAATGACAATCAGAAGAATGTGAGGATGGTTGAAATTAACAAATGTCTAACATTCTTCCATATGAAAAACATACATTATACTGTATAAATATATAATACTGATCAGTGATTCACTAAGAAAACATAAATATATAAAGGTCTTACATTGGAGGGTCAGAGGTAGCATTTCTAACACCATTCCAGGGCTCAGCAGGCTGTGGGGGAGAAAATCTCAACGGTCCAACTGGTGGTTTTGCGAATGGAATCCCAAGGTAAGCTTCGACGCGTCTGTCTGTGCCATTTACACTGAGGAGTTTTCCTTGTACTTTTCCGTATTTGGTGACCACAGTGGGCTGGGAAACCTTTTGCCCTTTGTAAGAAATTGCCAACAACATTAAAAGGAAGAATAGCACGGGTGCATGTGTCATGGAAGAAAGCATTCACTGTTACTTGTATACAGGCAGGGCAGATTTCAAAACAGCACATGCCCTCCATAAGCTTAAGAGTGTTGTTAGAGGTTAATAAATACATTGACACTTTCTCTGCCACTTCAGAACTGTTGGTATAATTTTAGGCTTGCCCATAAATTACAATATGATTGACAATCTAACAATCTAACTGTCCACTAGGGTTGTGAATTTTGGCAAAGGATCACAAGACTTTGAAACATAGAAGCAAAAAAAAGATGCCAGAGAAATACTGTCAAGATCATCTGCTGATTCCTGAAATAATACTTGAGTCTTCCCAGTGTCAGGCTCTGAGCTCATATTGAAGTAGGGTAATAAAAGAAAAGCTATTTTCATGTGCAGACCAGCATTTCACTTTCAGTCTTTCCCACACGCAGAACTTGGGAACACAATGTTTGCATAATCAAAACTGTGCACCATATTAAAAAAAAAAAAACAAACAGCATGGAAAGCAGACACAAACCTCTCTAAGTGAATTTTCTGAGGTCATCAATCAAAGCAAAACAACTTGGGTAACTTTGTTCTGATTAACAACAATGTGGGTGGTTTGGGCAAGTCACTTTGCCTTTTGTTGCCTCAGGTACAATTTAGATCGTGAATTTCCATGGGCAGAGGAGTAACTCAAGTACCCGAATGAGTTATTCCACCTTAAATTTGGATTTGGAAAATGCAAGAAATTATAACTGAAATTCAAATTCGAGAAAGCCACCAGAGAGAGAGAGAGAGAGAGAGAGAGAGAGAGAGAGAGAGAGAGAATCAAAAACAAAAAAAAAGAAAGAAAGAAATACAAGACAGAACATGAAAAAAGGATACCCTGAGCCAGAAAAACACCAAAGATGCAAATATTTATCTGACAGAGAATATTTATGTCACCTGCCTGTTCTGCGAACAACACACAGTTCAATTATATAGTCGTGTGAGCCGAGGTTTACTGTGCGTAGCTCACAAAAAGGCAAAGTGAACATAAACAACATCATCCTGAGAAAGGTGTTACTGGATGAATACATTAAAGATAAGTATTGATTTCTGTAAATAGAATCAATTTGATTTACATTAATTCAAAAGCACAAACTCTGGTAAAAATAAATATATTATTTATTTTAGTGCAAATATTGCACTTAGTAATCTATGATCAATAATACCAGTGGTTTTAAAGCTTGAATGTTAAAAATATTATCAGTGTTTAAAGTCCCTACTGAATCCAGCTACTACACTCTAAAATATTTGTTTTCCTTCTATAGGAATCAACAGAATTACTTACAATCACAGGTAGGTATTACATCTAATATAATAAAACACACCCTCAACGTTCTGAGGACAACGTTCTGAAGCCATGAAGCCATCTGACGTCACTCCCAGGCTGAAGGGTTCGTGGATTCATGGTGTGAAGCCTTCAAGCCAGCCAGCCGTCTCTGCCCCGCCCTCGCGTCAAACGTCATGACGTCAAGGGCGGAAAAAAAAACCAAACAAATCCGGCAGCGAAGCGTCAGGGAAGGAGGCGGAGCTCCCGACGTCTAGCCTTCCCTTCGCTGTGTTCCGCCTTCTTCTGACGTCAAGGATGACGTCAAAAGAAGGCGGAACACAGCGAAGGGAAAGCTAGACGTCGGGAGCGCCGCCTCCTTCCCTGACGCTTAGCTGCCGGAACCGCCACGGAGGTAAATTTAAAAAGAAGAAAAAAAACAAAAAGGGATGCATGGATGCGACAGCATGGATGTGAAGGGGGGGGGGGGGAGAAGAGGGAGGGCCAGGCTGGGACATGGGAGAGAGAGGAGCATGGATGCGAGGGGGGTTCATGGAAGGGAGAGAGGGGACTTGCTGGAAAAGGATGAATGGAGACGGCAGGGGACAGAGGAGCATGGATGGGCATGGATTGGGAGGGCAGGGCTCAGGGAGAGAGGGGAATTGCTGGAAAGGGATGAATGGAGGGGGCAGGGGACAGAGGAGCATGGATGGGCATGGATTTGGAGGGCAGGACTCAGGGAGAGAGGGAAATTGCTGGATAGGGATGAATAGAGGGGACAGATGTGCATGGATGGATATGGATTGCAGGGCAGGCCTCAGGGAGAGAGGGGAATTGCTGGATAGGGATGAATGGAGGGGCCAGGTGACAGAGGAGCATGGATGGGCATGGATTGGAAGGGCAGGACTCAGGGAGAGGGGAATTGCTGGATAGGGATGAATGGAGGGGGCAGATGGGCATGGATGGATATGGATTGCAGGGCAGGGCTCAGGCAGAGAGGGGAATTGCTGGATAGGGATGAATGGAGGGGGCAGGTGACAGAGTAACATGGATGGCCATGGATTGGGAGGGCAGGGCTCAGGGAGAGAGGGAATTGCTGGAAAGGGATGAATGGAGGGGGCAGGGGACAGAGGAGCATGGATGGGCATGGATTGGGAGGGCAGGGCTCAGGGAGAGAGGGGAATTGCTGGAAAAGGATGAATGGAGGGGCAGGGGACAGATGGCCATGGATTGGGAGGGCAGGGCTCACACTCTCTCTCTCATATACAATGTCTTTCTGACTCTCACTCTCACACACTCTGTCTCACACTGTATCACATTCACTCTCTATGTGCCACACAGTCACTCACACACTCGCTTGGTCTCATACACTCACTCTCACAGAGAATCTGTGTCTCACACACACTCTCTCTCTCGCCCACACACACACACTCTCTCTCACACTGTGTCTCACATACACACTTGCACACACTCTCATTCTCACACACACACTCTCTCACAAACACACTCACACCCAGACTCACTCTCTCTCTCACACACTCACACTTTCACTCTGACTCTCAAACAGTCACTCTCACATACACTCTCCCAAACATACACACTCCGAGGAAAACCTTGCTAGCGCCCGTTTCATTTGTGTCAGAAACGGGCCTTTTTTACTAGTATTACATAACTTACATAAATTTCCCTAATACTTTTTCTTCTTGAGCAATTACAGTTCTTTTCTCTTTCTGATTTATTTACTACTATTATTTCAAACCGATTATATGTCCAAGAAATGTTTTAACTATTTTCTAATTTTCCTTTTCTCAGGTCATCAGTTCCTAAAAGTAAGTATGTATATACTTTGTGAATGCAAAGTGTGTCTCTCAGCTTAGAGTCCAATTATCCTCATTCTCCTGCAGTACTTAGCTGGATTCCTGTTTTCTTGACCTTGGGATCAATTCTTCTGTCTTTGTTGTCTTCACTTTGTCTTCTTCCTAAACTTATACTATAAAGAAAATGAAAGGAGAGAGTCTACCTCCCTGCAGTGTGTGTACTTTAATGTAAGCCTGCCTGTTACTGGAACCTGAACTGGATTCTAATATCTCTCTATATAAAAGGCAACCCGAACGTTCTGAAGCCTCCACGGAAGTTGAGGCGCCCGAGATATCCGGTGTGCCCTGGAGTGTCTGCACTGCCCTCGCATCAAAACGTCACGACATCGAGGGCGGAGCTATAACACTCGAGGGCCGAAACGCGAGGCGAACGCGAACCCCGAACAAGTAACTCAAGTAGCTCCGAGGGACGGAGGGAGGGGGCCCCTTGCTAGCGCCCGTTTCATTGCACTCAGAAACGGGCATTTTTTCCTAGTAAGCAAAATAAATAAAAATAAAATCATCTGAATCTGATCTCCTAACTTAACCTAATAAACATTCAATCTTTTCCCTGACTATAAAGAGAGCAGTTGCTGAATTCACAGTTCACCACTGATCATGTCATTGACTCACACACACACACACACACACACACACACACACACACACACACACACACACACACACACACACACACACACACACACACACAGTCAGACTGAATTCACTTAGCTCCAATCTCAGATGATTATCTAGTCTGTTTAGTGCAGACTGCAGATTCCAACTATTAGTTTCTAATGATTTCTTTCTAAAATATTTTATCAATTCAGAAGATATCCTTTAGAAATTATATCAATTCCTGTTACCATCACATCAGCTTCTTGAAGGACCATTAATCTCTATGGCTTTTCAGCACTTTTCAAAGTAAGATATCTTTAAACAGTGTTCTAATTATCTTTCACCTTAAATAATATCAATATCTCAGTTAAAGCCTATGAAACAGCAGCTCTTCCCTTCCCAGGAAAGAAATCAGAACTGCTTAACTTACAGTACAAACCTCTTATACCCTTACTACTTTCACACAGTATATCCTCAATCAGTCCTTTATTGTTACACTCATAGTTTGTCAGTTATTCCTTCCTCACAAACCTCATACACCCAGACACACAAGGAAACAGGTCTTCCCTCATCTGGATCTTCCCTTGCTCTCTTTAACTGTCACCAAGCAGAAACCCTAACAGGAGTAGTGCAGCCAATCAGGAATCTCTATTTGAGACCATATTTCCATACAGAAATTCTATTAGACATTTTAGGATAAAAACAAGACATCAAACCTTCGATTTGGACTCAAACTTCATAGTTAAGGTCATAGCCATGTTCTAATGTTTACCCTAAAAATATTTCCATGAAAATTAACCCTCACATGCCCAAACTGAAACACTCCAAAAATGGACTCATTTGCATGAATTCCAAGCTTCAAAAACCTTACAGCTAATAAAGAAAAGCTTCTAGCATCTGAACTCTAATCTTAAAATGCATGCAATCCCTTTCAAAACACATTTTGGATTCTTTTAAAACTTTAAGGAGTCAGTGCAAGTCTCCTTTGAGTGTACTGCACATGTGCCAGAATTCACGCCGTTTTACCGTTACCATGGCAACCAAAGACGCGCTCAAATACCTCCTGCACTCCCAGCAACCTTTAGGGCATATGTAATTAAAATTGTGCAACATGCACGAGTGTCGCAATCCCATGACAGACCCACCCCCTGACACAAAAATCCAGCCTAGAACTTCCCCACAGCTCCCAAACGCCAGGTACTAAATATATTTAAAAAAAATTTCTTCCACTGGTTACATTAATAACTCTTCAGTGTAAACTATTCTGAAACCTAATTCAAAATATCAGGATCTGGACCTCTCCCACACAGAATTCATTTCTTGGCTGAATCTGTGCTTGTCCCATGTTCAGTCCATAATTAATTCTATCATTTGAAGGACGTAATCACCTGCCCTGAGACAGTGCTAGTTCATGGATTGGTTTGGCCTCCTTGGGCTGGTTTTTCTATTAGGCAATCTAGCCGCTCCCACTATGCTGAACTTGTGTTACATGAACCTAACTCACCCCACAGTTTATGTTAGCTAACGCCCTGCTTGCTGTTTGTAAGACCTCACGTGTTTCACCTATGCACAGAATCCTCTGATAACCGGGGCATGAATTACTCAAGACTGCCAAGGATTTTAAATGCATTCAGGGCTTGACAAATCTCAGGGCGAAAATTGAAATGTTTGATAATTACACTAAAAACCATAACCTGAGATTTGTCAATTTTCCTAGAGTACAGAATGTTGGTCCTCTTGAGATGTTGAAACGTTATATGCGAGAAGTTTTGACTATACCAGAGCAGAATTTACCACCATTTACCTTGGCATATTACATCCCTGGGAAGGACCTGAATCAATCCGAAAATCCGACAGCTGTTTCTCTTTTGCTTGAGACTTCTGACACTGAACTTGCAACAGCCGCTACTTTGGTGGCGACAGTTGCATTATTGCCAGATAAAAATTGGATCTTCCGTATGATCCGTAATAAAGATAAATCTTTTTTAGGTTTTAAAGTATTATTATTTCATTATTTCACCCTACGCCTGGAATAAACTTCCTGAGCCCCTACGTCTTGCCCCATCCTTGGCCACCTTTAAATCTAGACTGAAAGCCCACCTCTTTAACATTGCTTTTGACTCGTAACCACTTGTAACCACTCGCCTCCACCTACCCTCCTCTCTTCCTTCCCGTTCAAATTAATTGATTTGATTTGCCTACTTTATTTATTTTTTGTCTATTAGATTGTAAGCTCTTTGAGCAGGGACTGTCTTTCTTCTATGTTTGTGCAGCGCTGCGTATGCCTTGTAGCGCTATAGAAATGCTAAATAGTAGTAGTAGTAGTAATGATGTCTCTAAGGGGACTAGACGACAGAGGAAACAATTCTTGCTCCTTAAGCCTGAAATTCTGCACTTGGGTGGGGGGGGGGTACCTTTTTTTTAAGGTACCCCTGCAAGTGCATAGTAAGACTTAGGGAGAAGAAATATGTATTTACAGAACCTGCACATGTATCAGCACTTATAGCCTCAGCAAAAATGGATAAGCGTTAAAGAATAAGAATTAACTCCACGTAGTAGTGTTTGCATTATCCCGTATATTTTCCTACTGTTGTTTTCTCCTGTAGATTTCCTAAATCTTGGATCCGAAATTTATAGACTTGCGTATCAGTTACCTTTTGAAAATATGAATTTTCTTATCTTTTTTGATGTTAAATATTTTTCTTATCAGATACTTTTCTATACAAGATGTTTCTTGTAATACATTGAATAAATGAATAAATAAATAATATAAAAAAAAATGCATTCAGGGCTGGATCAACACTATATTGGGCCCTAGGCAAACATATATTTATGGGCCCCCCTTCCAGGAACCCCACCCCTCACCATCATTTCACCTCTCCAGAAGTAGCAGGGAAAAGTGCAGAGCCTAGCTGTGGGTATGATAGCAGTAATAGTTTGTGAGTGAGCATGGAGACTATGCAAGAACATGCTTTGAATGGTTAGAGCTGGAGAGCTGCCAAGTTACTCAGTTCCAAGAGAGAAATTCTGAGCCAGTCCTGGATTTCTTCAACTCTATCCTGGTACATTATGGGACCTGAAGTGCTGATTTCAACTGATGATATCAGAGACTACAAAAAGAACACCGACTTGGGATATAAGTTCAAAAACAGGACTGGCCAAAAAGTCTCCCTCCTGCACTGGAGCTGGGTAACTTGGCAGCTCTGCAGCGGTGGGCTCAGAACCAGGGAAGTTGGGCAAGTCATATGCCACTGACCAGGTCAGTGCCCAGTGCTACTGTCCAGTGTTACTGACCAGTATGACATCACAGTTAAACCTCCTCCTCCCCAAGTAGAAAACTTTACCACTGGACTCTCAATTCTTAGGCAAATCTTCTTTATTGCAATTCTCCCAATACACAAAGAGAATCCAGTCTACAATTCAGCTGCCTGTAAGAACTGTGCCTATTGCAAAATGGAGTCCGGACCCAGCCAACTCAGAGGCAAGGAGAGGGCCAGATCTCAGCACTGCTGAGCAGCAAAGCTGTAAACTCAGGGAGAAACAAAAGAAAAATGCCTTTTACAGCAACCTAAGGGAGAAGGCACCCCCGTAATTTTATCACATTTATACCTTAACTTACAGAAAATGTTATACCGAATGTTCTTTTGCAAATGTTCTATTACCCAATCAATTTCCCGTTGTCTCTTTCCACTGTCCCATTTCCTTGTCCTATTCCCTAATGATACTTTGACTTTGCTTAACTTCTCACAATGTAATCCATAACTGATTTGTAACAAATCGTATTTCCATTATTTACAATGTATTGTAAGCCACACTGAGCCCGCAAATAGGTGGGAAAATGTGCAATACAAATGCAATAAAATAAATAAATAAGGGACTTACTCTAAGGAAAGAGCCTAAAGGAGAGAGAGCTCTATGAAAGAGTATCTATACTACTACTACTAATAGTAGCATTTATATAGCACTACCAGATGCACGCAGCGCTGAACACTTGACATAGAGAGACAGTCCCTGCTCAAAGAGCTTACAATCTACGTAAAAACAGACAGACAAGACATTATGGGCAAGGGAATTACAGGGTAAAGAAGAACAGGGGAGGAGGAGGAGGGCAGATGAGTAGCGGTTAGGAGCCAAAGGCAGTAGTGAAAAGGTGGGCTTTCAGCATAGATTTAAAGACAGGAAGAGATGGAGCTAGACGTATGGGTTCAGGAAGACGGTTCCAGGCATAAGGTGCTGCAAGATAAAAGGAACGAAGTCTGGAGTTAACGGTGGAGGAGAAGGGGGACGACAAGAGAGATTTGTTCAGAGAGCGGAGTTCACAGGGAGGAATGTAGGGAGAAATGAGAGAGTAGAGGTAGTGAGGGGTCATGGAGTGGATGCATTTAAAGGTCAGTAAGAGGAGTTTGAACTGTATACGGAAGCGGACAGGCAGCCAGTGAAGTGACTTGAAGAGTGGGCTAGTGTGGGCATAACGATTCTGGTGGAAAATAAGTTGAGCTGCAGAATTCTGGACAGATTGGAGAGGAGAAAGATAATTGAGCGGAAGACCAGTGAGAAGTAAATTGCAATAGTCCAAGCGAGAAGTAACAAGGGTGTGAATAAGGGTTTTGGTGGCGTGTTTAGAAAGGAAGGGGCGAATTTTGCTAATGTTGAAGATAAAGAAGCGACAGGTTTTGGCGATTTGTTGAATATGAGCAGAGAAGGAGAGAGAGGAATCGAAGATGACGCCAAGGTTACGAGCCGAGGAGACAGGGAGGATAAGGGAGCCATTAACAGAGATAGAGAATGGGGGAAGAGGGGAGGAGGGTTTAGGGGGAAAAATCAGAAGTTCAATTTTAGCCATGTTTAATTTGAGATGGCGTTGAGACATCCAGGCAGCAATGTCAGACAAACAGGCAGAGATTTTGTCCTGGATTAAGGTTGAGATTTCAGGGGTGGAGATGTAGATCTGAGAGTCATCAGTGTAAAGATGGTAGTGGAAACCATGGGATGAGATCAGGGCACCAAGGGAAGAGGTATAGATGGAGAAAAGGAGTGGTCCAAGGACATAACCCTGAAGCACACTGACTGAAAGTGGGAGGGAAGTTGAAGAGGATCCACCAGAGTGAACACTGAAAGTACGGAGAGAGGTAGGAAGAGAACCAGGAAAGAACATGGCCCTGAAATCCAAGCGAGGATAGCGTATCGAGGAGTAAGGTGTGGTCAACAGTGTCGAAAGCAGCAGATAGGTCAAGAAGGATGATGATGGAATAGAGACCTCTGGATTTAGCCAGAAGCAGATCGTTAGAGACTTTAGTAAGTGCAGTTTCAGTAGAGTGAAGAGGGCGAAATCCGGATTGAAGTGGGTCAAGAATAGGTTGAGAAGAGAGAAAGTCAAGACAACGGCGGTGAACAACGCATTCAAGTAATTTGGAGAGGAGAAGGGAGATGGGGCGACAGTTGGAGGGACAAGTAGGGTCAAGTGAGGGTTTTTTTAAGGAGTAGAGTGACAATAGCGTGTTTGAAGGTCGTAGGAACAGTTGCAGTGGAGAGTGAAAGATTAAGGATGTGACAGATGACAGGGATAATAGTAGGAGAGACAGTCTGAAGTAGGTAAGTGGGGATGGGATCAGAGGAACAGGTAGTATCTCGAGAAAGAGGTTAAAAACCCCCTCAATGGAACCACAGTGGAACCAAAGGGCAACGCAACTGTAAACAGGGCCTGCAACTGTAAACGGGGAGGGGAGGGGGTAAGCCCCAGTAAACAGTGCTGTCTATACAAATAATTTTCCTATTAAATATTTATTTTATTTATTTAGATCATTTATACCCCGCTTTTTTCCACATAAAGCAGCCTCAAAGTGGCTTACAATGAACTAATGAAACAATTATAATGACAGTAGAGAGGTTAGAAGGAACAGATGAAGAAGGGAAGGGAATATAAATACAATATTTAAACAAATAAGTAGGCAGGGAAAAGAAAGCAAAAAGAAGAGAAAGTAAGAAGTCCAAAATCAGGTCTTGACTCGTTGAGACACATTAAGGCAGGTAATCAGATCCTGCGAACAGGACAGGGATGCAGGCGGTGGCTAATGGCTGGAATCGGCGATCCAAGAGGAAACAGGGCCCCTTCAACGTGCAGCACTCTCCAAACACAAAGCAGCCGCAGATGACTAGCAGCCAACATCGCCGAGGATGACCACCCCGGTCCAGCAGCAAAGCCGAGAAGGTTTTGACTCGTAGTGACAGATGCCGGGAACAAGCAGCGTAGGTGACGACCACGGCCTGGAGGCAAAGAAGAGCAGAAATCGATGCTGGCGGAGCACACTGAAAGAGGTCCCACAGTGCGGGAGACGCCAGTGGCCCGTTGGAAAGGCTGGTGAAGAATCGGGGCATATAGGCGCCAGGGAAGTGCGGATCAACAGTCAAACAGGCTCCCTGCATTGCGCTAAACCGGACCCCGCTCTCTGGCACCTACAACCGCACTGCCGATGCAATCGGGCCCCCAGCTGTCTCACTGACACGCTGGCGATGAAGCAACGATGGACAGCCGCTCTCCCCGAGATCTCGGACCAAAACCGAGCTATCAAGAAGACAGTCCGATCACTGTGGTACCCAAGGAAGCTGGCACAAACTAAATCAGGCCAATCCACAGCCCAAAAATGGGTTTGCCCCGTGAGGGTTGCAAATATGGGAGCAGCACATCATATATTCACTCTCTATTGCCTCTGAAACCAGAGATTCCAAGAGTGAGATTTAAGGGCAATGGGTCCAAGATTTAAATTTACAAAGTTTTTGTTAGAATATGTTTTGTATTTTTCATGTATTATCTGTCCAGTAATTTCTCTAAGATTACCCTGTGACCTCTAATGTCACTTTCCTGGTGAGGTCACAACCATGTATTTCCTGTGGGTGTGGTTAAGGATTGTATAATGCCTTTTGGCCACACATGAGCTCTCTCTTGTTTTTCTTTTTCATAACCTGAGAGGACATGCTTGATAGAATGCATTGTAATCTGAGCACATGTAAAAAGTTGATAAACTAAACATACTGTTATATGTTTATCTAAGCCTGCCTGCATATACATGCAAGATGTATTTTCTCTTTCTAACCACAAACTGTGAGTAAAAGGATGTTTTTACTACATCTTTAAAAGAGACTGAGCTGTGGTTATTCTGGGGTGTGTAAGAGAGAGAGAGATGAAGATAAGAAGTTAATATTAATTGCTGTTACCATAAAAAGGGAACTTATTCTTATTTTTGCTAACGCTGAAGCTGTGTGTGTGTGTAAATCCGAAAAATACTATGATAAGTATTTACCATAATCAACAGCTTTGAACATGAAAATAGGTTTACAAATGGAAAAAGCAAAATGAAATATTTTAGCTTTGTAAAAAAATGCTTCTGAAAGAATATAGGCTGAGTAGAGGCAGTATTAGGATAGTGTTGAAAGGAATCTGCCCAAGTACCGGGTAATTTAATAGTTAAACATCCTGGGCTGAAAACTTCCCTTCACTTAGGATGTGCACAGGTACATTTGTACCAATGAACCTCACCATTCCAGCCCAGATTTCAAAGGGAAGCGTCATTTCTATGGGACTGCCCTCACTAGGGTTACCATATTTTGTCCTCTCAAAAAGAGGACACATGTCCTGCCCCCGGTTCATATATTCCCCTCCCCTGCTCCCATCACCTCCCCTCCCCTTACTTACTATCTACTGCCCTGGTGGTCTAGTGACCTCTTCGGGGCAGGAAAGAGCCCCCTCTTTCCTGCCCGGAGCTCTGTCCTTGCCCTGCATCCTGTTGCTGTGACGGGCTCGGGATTCAAAATGGCCGCTGAGAGTTGAAGTCTCGTGAGGCCGCGTCAACTCTCAGAATCTTGAAAAAATCCAGACAGTTGGAAATCCTAGCCTCCTGCATCCTGAGCACATCTGACAGGACCCCCCCCCCCAAAAAAAAAAAAAAAAAAAATTTGGGCCCCAGGTAGGTGTCTAATTTGCATATGTCTTAATCCTCTCTGAATGGATTCACTCACCCTGGATACATGGAAGCATATGCACAAAAATAGTGAATAAACACCCTAGCTGCAATTTTGTGCCAATCAAACTCTTCAGAATTTTTAAATATGAAAGATGGAAAGTTGTTTTGATCTTACCAGTTGCTGAGAAAGTGGTGAACCAAATGTCAGAAATCAGGCAGACAAGCAGTAAACCCCTGGCACTAGCAGCCATTCTTCAGATCTCTAGAGAAAACATGATTGAGTTTGTTGCAATAGTTGGGAAGAGTTACATGTGAAGACTTACACTATAGTGAAACAGCAAAAGAAGGAAAGCTGGAATTCATGGGCTGAGCTATACTATCTTAAACTCTCTCTTAGATCAGATTGAAAAGGAATCCCAGTCCCACTCTGTTAAATTGTAATATTTCATACTCCCTCACTTTTGTGCAAAGCAAGGGACAGCTGCTATCCCTCTCCTGGATTACTGGCTGAATCTCAGCTCTTTCCTCTCAATGTTCAAGGCTGTGCATGATCTTTTAGACAACCTCTCTGTTCTTGGATCCCATATTCCCTTCTATGCAACTCCACTGTGAAAATTCAAAGCAAGGGTAGAAACATGAACAATATTTTCATTTGTTCACCTAATGTAACTGGAAATATATTTCTATACATTTATCTTCCTTTGTTAGAGCACGTGCTGTAATGTATCTCCTGATTTTCTGTAGAAGCATAAATAAAATCATCATAGGTTTACATTTGTACAATCCAGTTTGCCTGCTCTAAATTTTTTAAGGCGCCTCAGTGAGTAATCTGTCTTTTAGTTTGCCAGTACTGACCTACCCAGGCAGGGACAGCTTTAGAAGAGAACTGCTTCTGCTTAGAGTCTCTGGATCTTGAAAGGAAGCAGGTCCTTTTGCCTTCAGTGCACTTTTCCCTTTTCGACTTTGCCTTTTCCAGGAAGGTGTTGGTGATGGGAGCAGCAATGTCGTTTGTCCATAAATCACACAACCTCTCAGGGATTTTGGCACTCCCTTCTGGTGCCTAGGACATGGAACAGGTTTCTGCCTTCTAGTTACAGGTTTTCTATCGTCTCTCAGACACAATAGCCTTTAAAGTAATTCCAGACTGCCACTTCCTTCTCATTCACGCCTTTAATCTCCAGAGATGCATTTGCATTTGAGAGCATTTAACATAGTAATTTATACCCTCATGAGCCGGCGCTAGAGGCTGTTAGCGCCAGCATTTGCTACCGCCCCATGATCAGAGCCCTTGAGCGCGTGAAACAACACGCTCCAGGGCTCTTAGTGCAAGTAGCCTCCAAATGCATGCTAATTTATTTATTGCATTTGTATCCCACATTTTCCCACCTCTTTGCAGGCTCAATGTGGCTTAACGCATTCATCCCCAATGATCAGCGTCCAGCACGCCAAAGATTGGGTCGCTGGCCGCAACAAACCCTATGCCAGCTCCGAGCTGGGGCGAAATTAGGGGAAGCTTATGTTTGTGAGACCCGGAAGTTGAATGAAATGAAGGTGCTCTTTTTGAGTGAGTGAAAAAAAGAGAAAAAGAAAAAATAAGCAACAAAAGAAAGAAAGATAAAGCAGCAAGTAATCGTCTTAAAGATAAGTTCACGTTTTGCATGAGCACTGTTTATGTATTTTGTTAAGCACTTTGGTATTGTGGCAATAGCACGTACACATACACACAAGAGGAAGCCCTATGATAGAAGCGCTATTCCACCGGGCAACAAATAAATGATATTGCCTTAAAAGTGGTGGTTTATTCTGAGGGCCCTCTTCCAGATTACAGTTTGTGATCTAAAGTGGCATATATTTAAATAAACAACTAATTTCTTATGTCCATGTGTGTTTGGAGTGGTGCGGTGCTATTTACCCGTACTATTAGCACATAGTTTTTGGTTTTGTATTTTTGAGCGCATGCTCGGGCACAATTCTCCCACGCTTCTACCCCATGAGCACAGATAAATTGCGCTGCTTAAATTTGCATGCAATTATCTCTGATCATCGGTGCGGTAAAGCCCCGTGCTGTTCCGGCGCTATTTTAGAGCGCTGTTTGGTATTTTAGAGGGCTTTTGATAATCTGGGCATTAGTAAATGACAACAGATAAAGACCAGAATGCTCCATCCAGTCTGCCCAACAGTAACACTTTATTAACTGATAATTTAAGATCTCAGTTTAGTAAGGCCATAAATGTTGAAGAGATAGCTATGATAAACACACTAGAAGGAGTATGGCATCAATTTGAATTTCCCTCATTATTATCTTTTCAAAAACTATTGTCTAATATCACATCAACTTATAGATAGTATACTAGTAAAAAAAAGGCCCGTTTCTGTTTGAAAGGAAACGGGCGCTAGCAAGGTTTTCCTCTGAGTGTGTATGTTTGAGAGAGTGACTGTGTGAGAGAGGTTTCTGTTCCTGCTGCTGTGCATTCCCCGTGTTGTGCTGATTCGCTGCTCCCTGTATTGTGGCTCCGCCCCTCTCCCTTCTATTGGCCAATCTGGTGTGGGTTGTGTGACATCACTATTATCTACTCCAACATGATCCACGGTTCCAGGTAGCCTCAGAATGTTGGAAGAGAACTATTATATAGGATTAGATCCAATACCATCTAATTGGTTTAAAAGTTCATCATTAAAAGTTCACAGTCATTTATACATAATCATTATAAAAAGTCTTACAGAACATGAAGTTCCAACAGTGCTAAAGAGGCCCTGATAAAGCCCACCTTAAAAAAAAAAAAAAAATCTTCTTTAGATCCATATTCTCCTGGAAATTATCGTCCGGTGTCAAATCTCCCATTTTTATCAAAAGTATTAGAAAAAGTTGTGTTCACCCAATTACAATCTTATATAGAAACAAAAAATATCTTACATCCA
The DNA here is from genome assembly GCF_901765095.1 of Microcaecilia unicolor. Lineage (NCBI taxonomy): Eukaryota > Metazoa > Chordata > Amphibia > Gymnophiona > Siphonopidae > Microcaecilia > Microcaecilia unicolor. Next base: position 325,581,679 of record NC_044035.1, read on the forward strand.
AGACAATTGGGCTTCAGAAAGGGATACAGTACAGAGATGGTAATAACCTCGTTCCTAAGTGAAATACGCGCTAGACTGGAACAGGGTTATATTGCACTAGCTGTCTCGCTCGACTTATCAGCAGCATTTGATCTTATTGACCATGATTTACTATTACATCGCTTAAAGGAAATTGGTATCACAGGTACGATTTATGACTGGTTTACGTCATTTCTGACAAATCGGTCGTTTAAGGTAATACAAAACGTTTCTATCTGAAAATGCTATCCTATTTCTTGTGGGGTACCACAAGGTTCAGTGTTATCACCAACTTTATTTAATATATACACTAGTCCTTTGGCATTACTTAAACAAACTTTTGGTATTAGTTTCTACTCATACGCAGATGACTTTCTTTTGATTCATTATGTAAAACCATTAGAGATTAATTTAAAACAACTTCAAAATTGTCTTGCAGAGGTGGCAAGCTGGCTCAAAGACCATCATTTGATATTAAATCCTGAAAAGACTGTCGCATCCTGGATTACAGGTTGTGAAACAATTCCCTCTGTAATACCTACACTATTCGATAAACAAATACCAACGGTGAAATCTTTTAGGTATCTAGGAGTCATTATTGACTCAGGTTTAATGTTTAATAAACAAATACCAGAAACAGTAAAGAAATCATTTTATCACCTGCGAAAATTGCGCTCTATTAGAAATTCTGTTGATAAATCCTCATTATGTACTTTAACACATGCATATATTACAACACGTCTGGATTATTGTAATATCGTCTATGCAGGACTTACTAAGATCAATATAAAACGGCTGCAGACGATACAGAACGCTGCAGCTTGCATTATTTGCAGAGCCACAAGATATGACAGGATCACACCTCTTTTATATCATCTCCACTGGCTTCCAGTGGAAGCCAGAATAAAATTTAAAATTCTTACTTTTACTTTTAATGCTTTACATTTATTGACTCTTCAATACTTAGCGAATGTCATTCTGCTCTATACACCTATACGAACACTTCTATCATTAAATGATAACAGGTTAATAATTCCATCACCAAAAAAGGCTAGATGGGAATTTACTAGACATTCAGCTTTTTTCTATGTAGCTCCTGCTCTCTGGAATTGCCTTCCAAAAATTATCAGATTAGAAGAGTCGTATGTTAAGTTTCGTAAACTTCTAAAAACATACCTATTCCAAAATACGTTTGAAAGTAATCTGGGATGAAAAAAGGGAAACAGGGGCAGAATGTATATGCAGAAAAAAACATATGTTTGTTGATATAAATTTATTATGAATGGATTGTTTTATTGTTGTTTTATTCTCAGAATGGATGCTTTTGGTTTGCCGTGCTTTCCTGTCAAAGAAATGGAGTTCCTGTAGGTTATTTTAAAGTTTTGTGTATTTTTAAAAAATGTAAACCGTTCTGGTTTGTGTATGCAATTGCAATTAAGAAACGGTATAGAAAATAAACGATAAACGATTACTTCATGATTAAACCAACAATGAATGTGATAATGGTCTTTCTTTGGCATTTCTGGGACATAGACTGTAGAAGTCTGCCTGGCTCTGTCATTATATTCCAACTAATGGTGTTGCCGTCGACACCCACGCCAGTCTTTCCAAATTCGTCTTGTCATTTGTGAGACATGGACCATAAAAGTCTGCTTGGCACGGTCCTCATGTTCCAGTTATTGGAGTTGCTATCCAGTGGCGTACCAAGGGCCTTCATATATGAATACATAACAACAGATGCAATAATCAATACTACAAAACAGTACTTATCTTATCTTAGAAGGGTATCATGGGCTAGTAACATATGCACATTCTTGGTCTGAATTGGCTGCGCCATTTTTTCTAGGGGCTGTCTCTGTGATATCCGCCGTTAGAATTGAGTGGACCTAAGTACGCTGTCTAGCTAACCTATAGACAAGATTATACATTTTTCTATTTGTTCTCTTTTTGATTCTAGATTTGTCCAGTGATCCTGAAGCAGAACATGCGAATTCGAAACGCTGGCCGCCGTTGATCATGGTCAACATCAACAAAGGGAACACAGAGATCGACTTTTTATTGAGCTAAGTTTGTTTAATTACTGTTTAGCCAAGATAAAAGATTTCACACAGAGGTTTTTCTGGCCGATGATGAGGAAAACCAGCCCCCCTATTGACTTTTCTATGTGTCAAGGGGTTTCTCGAGGCCTTTTCCTCTTGAAGTCATTAAGAGTATTTGCTTGAAGTAATTTCTTTGAGGACCTTAATTTTCTACTTTCATCTGACTGATCTAGGTATCTCAACCCTATTTACATCTCCATATGAGCCATCTGGGACTCATTCAACCAGATCACAGAGGAAGCTCTTGAAAATATCCTGAAAGGTCTATGGCCTATAATTTGCCTGCTTGATCCCTACCCAACAAAGATTGTACAACGAGCGAGCACAGGCCTCACTGAAGGGTCCACTAAAATTTTTAACTCCTTTCTCATGGAAGGGAAGCTGCCAACAACACTAAAAAGAGTTGTGGTCTTTTTAGTGTTGTTGGCAGCCCCCTCACTGGACCAGGTCAAGCTCAAAACCTTTCGATCAGTCTCTAATAATCCTTTCCTGGCAAAACTTATAGAAAGGACAGTCTGCAGTCAACGGCTAATTGAAAGCAATAGCTAGACCCATGTCAATCTGGCTTCAGACCTGGGTACGGAACAGAGACAGTTCTTGTGTCACTTCTTGATGATCTTCACAGGAAGTGTGACAGGGGATCTGCCTCGATACTAGTGTTGCTCGATTTCTCAGCAGCTTTCGACACCATGGATCATATCATGCTTACAAGACTGGCAGAACAAACAGGTATCAGTGGCACAGTATTTACTTGGTTCAAATCCTGTTTGTCAGATAGACAACAATCAGTTCTGTTCAGCAACAGCACATCATTACCTTGGGCACTGGACTGTGGGGTGCCACAGGAACCCATACTGTCTCCCATTTTATTTCATATCTACCTCAAGCCTCTGGCTGAGCTGTTTCAGTCAATGGACACAAAATTCTATATCTATGCTAATGATGTACAACTATGCATACCCACTGAACCAGATCTAGCTCTGAGTAAACTGAAAAGGGCAAACAACAACAAACTTTGCCTGAACCAGGGGTATAGCCAGACCTCACCGGAAGGGGGGCCAGAGCCCTAGATGGGGGGCACTGTTTAGCGGCCCCCCCCAGCTGCCGCCACATTGGACCCCCCTGCCGACGAACCCCCTGGAACCCCCGCTCCCGCCCTGCCGCCGCAATAGCTACCTTGTTTGCTGGCGGGGGTCCCCGAACCCCACTAGCCGAAGAGAGTCTTCTTCAGCGCCGGAGTAGCGCCTTCGTTCAACGAAGTTCCTGGTGTGATCAGCTGTTTCTGATGCCTTACGTCCTGCACTGTGCATGTAGCCCCGCACAGGATGTAAAGCGTCAAAAACAGCTGATCACACCAGGAACTTCGTTGAACGAAGGCGCTACTCCGGCGCTGAAGAAGACTCTTCAGCTGGCGGGGTTCGGGGACCTCCGCCAGCAAACAAGGTAGCTGATGCGGTGGCAGGGGGAGGGTTGGTGGCGGGAGGGGGGTTAAAGGGGATCGTCGGCAGGGGGGCCAGGGCCAAATCTACGGGGGCCCAGGCCCCACATAGCTACGCCAATGGCCTGAACCCAAATAAAACAGATTCTTTGGGTACCAAAACACAAGTGGACAGATAACCAACTTCAAAATACCTTTTGGGAAGTATGAAGTCCCCCTAAAATCACAGGTCAGGAATCGTGGGATACTGATAGACTCATCATTCACTTTGATCCTACAAATTCAAACACCCTTCTAAGACTGTCTTTATCACCAAAGGCAACTACGAAATCTCTCTCCATATATTGAAAAGACAAGTCTGACCAGAGTGGTCCATGCCATGATAACATCACGACGAGACTACTGTAATGCCCTGTACACTGGCCAAACCAAAAAGAGTTTGTATCAACTCCAACTAATTCAGAATGCTGCAGCACAACCGATAGAAGGCTGCAAGTGGCATGACCACATCACACCCTTCCTGCAAAAGCTACACTGGCTACCAGTACCTTACAGGGCTAATGTAATAATTTTTTCTTTTTTTTTTTTTCAATAGAGTCCAATTATGATCAAATTCTCCCAGGAACTTATTCAGAGTACCTGGGAAAATTTGATCATAACTGAACTCTATTGAAAAAAAGAAAAAAAACTATCAAAAATTGTATAATTAACAGGAGTTTTTTTTTTTAAATAACTAATCTACCTTTTGCTGTGAAAGCTACATAATATTCAAAGTCTATTCAATAAATTGTAACGCTGATTTTTGCGGTAAATTAGTATATAAGGCGGTCAGATTTAATGCGACTAGAAATACTACTACTACTACTACTTATTTCTATAGCACTACTAGACGTACGCAGCGCTGTACACTTGAACATGAAGAGACAGTCCCTGCTCAACAGAGCTTACAATCTAATTAGGACAGACAAACAGGACAAATAAGGGATAAGGACACAGAGAAGCAATATTCTGTGCAGAATGCCAAACAGTAGAAAGATTCCAGAATCCTAAAGAGTTGCAAGATTCCGGAATCCCAAAGACAACTACTACTACTACTTATCGTTCCTATAGTGCTACTAGACGTATGCAGCACTGTACACTGAACATGTAACAGACAGTCCCTGCTCAACAGAGCTTACAATCTAATTAGGACAAACAGGACAAATAAGAGATAAGGGAATTACTAAGATGGGAATGATAAAACATGGATGCTGAACAAGTGAATAAGGGTTAGGAGATAAAAGCAACATCAAAAAGGGGGATTTTAGCCTAATTTGAAGACGGCCTGAGACGGAGCTTCCTGACCAGAAGGTATCTGTAACTATTCAAGGTAAAGCAGCAAATCCTTAGAGTTCTTCATTTAGGATTGTTACATAGGAGCCAACTTTTCAAAATTATTGGGGGTGCTCAAGCACCCACAGAGTCGGCTCCAATGGGTTGTTATGCAGAAGACCCACAATATCTCAATATTATGTCACACTGAATGTTCCAATTACTACCACTGCTTATCATTTCTATAGCGCTATTAGACATATGCAGCTCTGTACACTGGACATAAAGAGACAGTCCCAGCTTGACAGAGCTTAAAATCTAATTAGGACAGACAAACAGGACAAATAAGGGAATTACTAAGGTGGGAATGATAAAACATGGGTAATGAACAAGTAAGGGTTAGGAGTTAAAAAAAAAAAGCATCAAAAATGTGAGCTTTCATCCTAGATTTGAAGACAGCCAGAGAGGGAGCTTCCAGACCAGAAGGTATTTGTAACTGTTCATGGTAAAGCAGCAAATCCTTAGAGTCCTTACCGTATGACTGAATTTTAGGAACAGCAGGTTGCAAACAGAAGTCCAAGTATTGAAACAGGGGCTCCAAAACAAGGGGGTCGTGTTAAGCTCTTGTGAATTTTGTGTAAAATATTAAAAAACGGAGTCTGAGCTTGTGGTCTATACAAATATTTGAACTCGTGATAAGATACTACACATAAGTGCATAAGTATTGCCAAAATGGGACAGACCAAAGGTCCATCAAGCCCAGCATCCTATTTCCAACAGTGGCCAAACCAGGTTACAAGTACTTGGAAAGATCCCAAAACAGTACAATACATTTTATGCTGCTTATCCTAGGAAAAAAAGCAGTGGATTTTCCCCATCCACTTTAATAATCGATTCTGGACTTTTCCTTCAGGAAGCCATCCAGACCTTTTTTAAAAACCGCTAACTGCTTTTACTACATTCTCTGGCAATGAATTCCAGAGTTTAATTACATGTTGAGTGAAGAAATATTTTCTCTGATTTGTTTTAAATGTACTTAGTAGCTTCTTTGTGTGCCCCGTAGTCCTAGTATTTTTGGAAAGAGTAAACAAGCGATTCATGTCTACCCGTTCAACTCCACTCATTACTTTACAGACCTCTAATCATATCTCCCTTCAGCTGTCTTTTCTCCAAGTTGAAGAGCACTAGCCGCTTTAGCCTTTCTTCATAGGGAGGTCATCCCATCCCTTTATCATTTTCGTCGCCCTTCTCCGTACCTTTTCTAATTCCACCATTATCATAAGCTTGTTTTAATTCTAAATAAATCTTATGTTGAATATCTTCATTTGGATCTACAGTTAACTTCATATAAAACTCCCGATTATTCAATTGAACCCATGCCTCAGAACAATAATCTTGAGTATTCTGTATAACCACTCCCACTCCCTTGTCCGCTGAATGATCATGTTGCAAATGATTCAGCACCAATCACTGTTCTTTTGTTAAGTTGTGATGCGTGAACCCAATGTGTTTCTCCATTTGTTCTAAATCCTGCATCATCAGTTTCTGATATGTATCTAATATTGAATACACTTTCATGGACTTAATACAGTTTTTTGACTAGCTCATACAGGCCAAACCTCCTTCCTCAGGTCTGCTTATTAAGATTTCCCTTTTTCATTCCAATATAAGTTTCACCAATCAGAATCTGAGTTTCAGAATCATTATCTTGGTTGGCTTTCAATGACCCTAAAGTACTGCCAGAGTTCTGTTGATAACACCCTGCTTGTTGCTGGATATGGTGCTGCAGGTCACAAAGTCCCTCGATCGCACAACACAGTACATGATAGGGAGGAATTTTAAAAGAAAGCACTTGCCAAAAAGGTGACTAGTTTAATCCTATTTCATACGGGCAATATAAGCACCTTTAATCCTTTATGTAATAGGCTCTCAAAACCAGTACTATCCGCACATAAATCCTCTCAAACAAATTTTTCCACCTCTGGGAACTTCTACACAAGATTACTACTACTACTACTTGACATTTCTAGAGCGCTACTAGGGTTACGCAGCGCTGTACAGTTTAACAAAGAAGGACAGTCCCTGCTCAAAGGAGCTTACAATCTAAAGAACGAACTGTCAAATTGGGGCAGTCTAGATTTCCTGAATAGAGGTAAGTGGTTAGGTGCCGAAGGCGATATTGAAGAGGTGGGCTTTGAGCAAGGATTTGAAGATGGGCAGGGAGGGAGCCTGGCATATGGGCTCAGGGAGTTTATTCCAAGCATAGGGTGAGGCATGGTAGAAAGGGCGAAGCCTGGAGTTGGCGGTGGTGGAGAAGGGTACTGAAAAGAGTGATTTGTCTTGAGAGCGGAGGTTACGGGTAGGAACGTAAGGGGAGATGAGGGTAGAAAGGTAAGCAGGAGCTGCAGATTGAGTGCATTTGTAAGTTAATAGGAGAAGCTTGAACTGTATGCGGTACCTGATCGGAAGCCAGTGAAGTGACTTGAGAAGAGGGGTGATCTGAGTATATCTTTTCGGCATGCTTGTGCATATTTGGTCATGCAATTTCATATGTCATTTTCTGTGTGGAAAACCTACTTTGCATGTGAAAATGCATTATAAAAGTACTCCCACATCGGACACATAATAGCATACATACACAATCTTTTTTTTTTTTTTTTATTATTTTATTTATAAGTTTTAACAAATTATTACAAGAACACTTGTAAATGAAAAAATGGAAGAAAATACACATCTTTTTCATAGGAAATCCAAAATATAAGGTAATTACTTTATCTCATCCATTTCAAGTCCACAATATGAGAGAAAAAACAAGGTACAATTCCAGGAAAAATTTTTTTCATTAATACATAAGATCAAAAAAAAAAAAAGGGAAGAGAACATAATATGCCTGTTATAATCCTTTTTACGGAGTAGATGTAGACAGAGCCTGCAATTGCTGACTAGAATTAACTGCAAACTTAGAATCAAGAAAATTATTCAATTGACTTGCATCATAAAAAATATATTTGATTGAGCTAACTTTAATCACGCATTTACATGGAAAATTTAACCAGAATAGTCCTCCCAACTGTAGGACCCTTGGGCGGAGCTTCAAAAACGCTTGACGTCTCCTTTGTGTTACTCTGGCGATATCCGGAAATATTCTAATTTTGTTATTCATAAAGAGTTCATCTCTATGACGGAAAAATTGTTTGAGAACCCAATCACGGTCGGGTTCTAACACAAAGGAGACAATCAATGTTGCTGGAATCGTTGTCATTTCTTCTTTTTGAAGTTCTTGCGTTAAGTTCAACATGTCAAATGAAGCATCAGATCTTTGTTCTTGTTGGTCCACTACACCTTTTTGTTTCTCAATTTTATAAGGAGGCAGATAATAAATTTTTGAAATTGGAGGGTATGCTTGTTCAGGAATCTTTAAAATATCTGATAAATATTTTTTAAAGATTATTAGTGGAGCCATTAGTGTAGTTTTTGGAAAATTAATCAACCTAAGAGTTTTAGCTCTTAGTTGATTTTCCAAATTTTCAGTCTTTTGATGCAAAATAATGTTCTCTTTTATCAAATTTGATTGTATTTGTTGAAAAGTTTTTAGTGCTTCATTACATGAGATTAAAGATTTTTCAGTGTTACTCATTCTAGTTTCTAAAGCTTCAATTTTTTCCAAAGGCAACTGAGTTACTTGTAACACCTGAGATATCTTCTGTGTAAAAGAGTTCTCAAGTCCTACTAAGGCTTCCCAAATCGAGTCAAGAGTTATATTCCCAGGTTTAGAAGGCAAAAATGACTTACTGGGTATAGTAAGCTCAGTCAAGTCTCTCTTCATTGTCTGCTCCTGATTCCCAGCCAGCAAGTCACTGAATCTTTTTCCTCCGACTTCCATAGCCGGTAGTTCTTGGTCTGCTGCAGTTCCCTCTACAGAATGCACTTCCAGGTCAGAGACGCCGAGTGCTTCCTGCCCCTGCTGCAGACCCCTTGCCGGCATCATCGGAGGACTCCGCTGTTCGGGGCTAAAAGTGATATCAGCCTCAAGCTGAGGGAGCAAGGAACCTCCCATTGCTCCCTCCTGCAGCGAGGAATCCTGCCCCGTTGCACCCACAGGCTGCGCAAAACGGTCCATCGGTCCCGAAACCACGGCAGCTGTGGAGGGAGTCACCCGCTGCCTGCCCCTCCGTTTCGGCATCGCAAGGTAAAAATTTACTAAAGATTTGAGGGAAAACGGGTAACGAGCCATCTGGCTAGCGTTCCCTTCCGGACGCCATCTTGTTTTTTTCCATACACAATCTTTTATATTGTGTGTGTGTGTGTGTGCGCTATATTATGTATGGTATGTTGTGATCCACTGAGAGCTCTAGGATTGTGCAAAAGAGAAATGTTTATGGGAGAGGATGGAACAGGCTGTGGCGGGGGTGTCATCTCATGTGCCATTTAAAGAAAATGCCATTAAAGTCCTATTTAGGTGGTATATGACACCAGAGCGTTTACAGCGTATTTACCCTACCTTATCTGGGCTGTGTTGGAGAGGATGTGCAGTGAAGGGAACCATGGGACACATTTGGTGGCATTGTAAGAAAATAAAGGCTTTCTGGAAAGCGGTCCATAGTAGGCTGCAGCTATGGCTGGGGGTACAGATTTCATGGCAACCCACTATCTACTTATTCTCTGCTAAAGCAGCAGGCCTCTTATCTAATCAACAAATACTGTTGCGCTATGCCACATGTGCAGCTCGAATTGTTATAGCAGCCTGTTGGAAACAGACTACGACCCCACCTTTAACTCGGTGGATTCGAAAGCTGAGATATGTGTGTGAGATGGAGCGGCTTATTGCAGAGCGGAGCAATCGCACCAATAAATGGCATCTGATTTGGGACTCCTTTCTCCTTCATACATAATTTAACTGTTGATTCATAAAACCAGTCCGGGTTGGGCGAGGGAGGGGGGTAAGGGGAGGGGGGGAGTGGAGTTTGTTTGTCTTTTATTATAAAAATTCTATAAAAATTTGAAGTCCCGAAGGATATCAATATTACTTCATTCTTGCTCTGGTGCGGAGGTAACACGTATCATATGCTAAAGTGTTGTGGTTTTAGTATTGTTTGGAGAAACCTGATTTGTAAATCAATACCTCTGTCATTATACAATGTTTTAAACGGTACTGATATCACGGATTGTACTGTTGGAAGAATGTACCATTTATTAATAAAGACTTCATATAAATTTAAAAGAGAAATGTTTAAAATAAATTTTTCAATACATATGAATCGGCACAGGGTTCAAATTCAACCCCATTGTAAAGACATAAATAGTAATTGTTGGAAAATTCTGATCTTACCACCTGCTGCAATGGCTGTAGCACAGAAGTCAGAAATCAAACAGAAAAGCAGTGAGACTGTGAAGCAGAAACCCATTCTTCAGATCTGTAGGAATAGCAAGAAATTAACTTAATACTGCAAATCTAGAAGTATCAGAGTTTGTTGCAACATTTTTGAACAAAGTATAAAGAGGATACAATAAACCTGCTCAGAAAACAGTAAAAGAAAAGCCCGAAGTCGCATACTGTACAGGTTGAGGTGCTGCTCATATTCTATTTTATTTAACCATGATTTATGTAATAATTAAGTCACTTGTTACTTACTACTAGTGCTGCATTACCCCATCTGTGGGCTACTGTCTGAATCCCACTTTTTCTCAAAGTTCAAGAGCTATAGGATTTTCAGCAAAACTCTCAATGCTTGACTTACTCATAATTTACCTCCCTGTGTACATACCTTACAGAGAAAAGATCCTATTGTTTACAATGGTTTTATTCAAATTACATTAAACATTTAACTTAAAAGAAAGCAAAGCAGTTTTGCTAACACACAATCAAACACAGTAAGACTATCTTCTGTCCTGCAAATGTTTTCAGCTTCCCCCCCACTAGAAGCATAGTTCAGGATTGTTTCCGCCGTTTATCACTGTACTCTTTAAGAGGTGAAAGTGTGACACTTTAAGGAAACAAAGGTGAAGGAACAGAAGCCGCCACTGGCAGACGAAGGGCACATTAGAAGTTTCAAGCCCAAACCTTTCCTCTCTGCAAGCAAACACACGAGCACTATCCAGCCTACTACAACTCCCAGTCTCACACTATTGAAGAAAGCACCTTTCAGCACTTCCGCCACACTGCTACAATAAACACTTCACGTTCAGCAAACTTATCTACAGCCCTACGAGCTTGGCTCCATTGTAGCAGCCGCCTCTACTACTGATTGGCTGGCAGTGTCTGCAGACGGAAAAGAATCTTTAAATCCTGATTGGCTGGTCATAGGTGTCAATAAAAGTCTTAAAGTCACTGCTGAGTGAAGCAAGGGAGCAGTATTTTGGAAGGCAGTTTTCTGCTACAAGTAAGGTATGTGTACGATAATTAAAGCTTTTATCAGTGTGTCTACACTTTTCTTGTCACAATAGATAGATAGATAGATAGATATTCCCTAATTCTATAAAAATCACAAGAAATTGCGTGCACCCAATTTGAGCATTCAATTTAATTGCCAATAATTTAGTGCCAATAATTGGCTTTTTAACAAGCAATTATGGGCACTAATTAAATTTAATTAGACTTTATGCATGTAAATTTAGGCACAGGATCCGCACCTACATTCTACGCATGATCCAAAAAAGCGGGTACAATGGGATGGTCATGGGCAGAACAGAGGCGGGCATACCTTGCGTTTATGTGCGTTGTTATAGAATAAGAGGGGTTACCCACATAACTTTAGGTGTGGCTATTTGCACTGCGTTTCACTTGATGCAAATGGCCGCGCCTAAAGTTAGGTGTGACTGCCGGGCATAAGTACTATTCTATAAACTGCGCCTAACTTTAAGTGCAGCTTATACAATAGTGCTTTTATCAGTGCTGATTTTTTAGGTGCCATATATAGAATCTAGGCCACTGGGTTAAAAAAAAAATTATAAAAAGCTTGTTTTCTGAATAACTGTCAAAACTTGACTAATTTCAATAAAATTTGGGATATATCATCCTGAGTAAATTGGTAATAAGCCTACACTCGTGCCAGCCACATGACCTAAACAATGTCACTTCACTTCCTGGTTCTTCAACTTTTCTGATGATTTCTTCAGTTTGAACTGATTAGACTCTGCCGCTTCCTAATTTGTGATCAGTGAGCCTGGTTCTCACAATCTCTTCAGAACAGATTTGTTTCTTTTCTTTTCTTTCTTTCTTTCTTTCTTTCTTTTTTTCTTTTTTAATTTTAAAACTTAAGCATAGTATAATGTAGCAAGACAAAACCAATTCCAGTCCACAATAATGAGGATAAGGAGAGATTGTCCAAGGAAACAATCTCCAAAACATATTCTGTGTTTGCCCTCTTTCCCCCTCTTTTCTGAGGTAATCAATAGAAATAAAACAAAATAAAACATGGAAAAGAAAATAAGATGACACCTTTTTATTGGACATAACTTAATACATTTTTTGATTAGCTTTCGAAGGTTGCCCTTCTTCGTCAGATCGGAAATAAGCAAATGTTGGTAGATGACAGTATATATAAGTGAAACATCAAAGCATTTCAATGACAGTCTAACAGGATGAGGGTGGATACCACATCCCTCTTTTCTGGAAACTCTTTCACCTGTCTAACCATAACCTTCCTCCAGACACAAACTTTTAATAAGAATTAGATCCTCCTCATTGTAAACCATGGTAGCTATTTATGTTTAAAGCAAAATGGCATCTGTGAATATCATGATAATAAATCACTAGGTGGTGGTGATGTTGGTTAGGTGAGATGTCCAGCATGAGCGTAAGCTTCTTTCAAATTTATTCAGGATGATAATTCCCAAATTTTATTGAAATTGGTCAAGTTTTGGCACAGTTATTGAAAAAACAAGCTTTGTATCATTTTTTTTAAACACAGTGGACCAGATTCTATAAGTGGCGCTGACAATTCAGTGTTGATAAAATTTGGCCCTCGATGCTGTTCTCTAAAGGGCACTTCAGGATGAGCATTGTTTATAGGATAGCACTGAGCATTGAATTCAGCACTCAGCTTTGGGTGAGAGGACTTGCACCAGCTGAAGCCTGGTGGGAATCCTGGTAAGCAAACTGGGTGCAGATTCCTGCTATTCTGTAACACTGCGTACATCTTTTATAAACACCCCTGAGCTGCTTATGCCCTTCCCATAGCCAAGCCATCCTCTGAGTTGTTCACGATCCAATTTAGGCACCCATTTTTATAGAATAGTGTTAGACAGATTGGCGCCCAAATCATAATTAGTGCTAATTAAGAGTTTGTTAGCTTCAATAATTAAATCATTGGAGTCCATTTAACTAATTTTCGGCGCGGATCTGGGTTCTGTGCCCAATTTTGGCAACCTTTGTAGAACCTGGGGGAGTTTGTGTGTGTTTACTTTATACCTTTTCTAGCCTGCCTCTTACCTACGTGGGTTGTGTGTGTGTGTGTGTGTGCAGGGCCGCTGAGAAGGGGGGCAGGGGGGACAAAATTCCCCAGGCCTCAAAGGGGGGCCCGGCGCCGCAGTCCCCGCTCACCCGCCCTCGGCTCCGTCGACCGTCCACCACCGGGCCGGGCCACCCGCATTGAAATCATCACAGCGCCTCACCTGTCACCTCAGTGACTGAAAGCGCAGCAGCAGCAGCAGATCGGATTCATCTCCCTTCGGGCTTCCCTCCCTGTGTCCTGCTCTCGTCTTATGTAACTTCCGCGAGGGCGGGACACAGGAAGGGAAGGCCCGAAGGGAGGCAAATCCAATCTGCTGCTGCTGCGCTTTCAGTCATGAAGCGAGGTGACGGAGGGGGGTGGGTGGAGACTGCGGTGGCGACGACCTCAAGGGCGGGGCCCCGGGCCTGGCCCAGTCTCTCGGCGGCCCTGTGTGTGTGTGTATATATATATATAAAGAGAGAGAGAGAGGTAGTTGCCATAATAAAAGGTACTACTACTACTATTTAGCATTTCTATAGCGCTACAAAGCATACGCAGCGCTGCACAAACATAGAAGAAAGACAGTCCCTGCTCAAAGAGCTTACAATCTAATAGACAAAAAATAAATAAAGTAAGCAAATCAAATCAATTAATGTGAACGGGAAGGAAGAGAGGAGGGTAGGTGGAGGCGAGTGGTTACAAGTGGTTACGAGTCAAAAGCAATGTTAAAGAGGTGGGCTTTCAGTCTAGATTTAAAGGTGGCCAAGGATGGGGCAAGACGTAGGGGCTCAGGAAGTTTATTCCAGGCGTAGGGTGCAGCGAGACAAAAGGCGCGAAGTCTGGAGTTGGCAGTAGTGGAGAAGGGAACAGATAAGAAGGATTTATCCATGGAGCGGAGTGCACGGGAAGGGGTGTAGGGATGGACGAGTGTGGAGAGATACTGGGGAGCAGCAGAGTGAGTACATTTATAGGTTAGTAGAAGAAGTTTGAACAGGATGCAAAAACGGATAGGGAGCCAGTGAAGGGTCTTGAGGAGAGGGGTAGTATGAGTAAAGCGACCCTGGCGGAAGATGAGACGGGCAGCAGAGTTTTGAACAGCTGGTTTAATTGTTTTCCAAGTAGACAGTTTGTTTTCCAAGTAGACAGTCCCTTTTGGTGGAAGCTTGTGTGTGTGGGTGAGCAGCTGCAGTAGAAATTGAAACAACCATCAGGGTTACTTTTCCTTGGAAGGAGGGTGGGCAGTGTTCAAATAACCCACTTACCCAGTTAAACATTTGTTGTAAAGTGCCCTCAGTGGGGATAAAGTCATAATAGAAAATCTCAAGAAAAAATAACAATTTTGGGCTACATTCAGTAAATGCTGTTTAGAAATTATTTTAATGGTTTGTCCTCTCATACCAAAGGTCATCGATTAGATATATTAGCAACTAAATTTAGCGATCCCATAAACTTTTTTTTTTAATATCAGAACCACAGTGGCCTCCTATTCCTTGGTCAGATCATAGTAGGCTAATATTCAAACTTTATTGGAAAGAAGCTATAAGTTGTCCCAATATAGCCAATAAACTTAATACCTTCATTACTAGAGGCAAAATTGATCCATTAAGCTTCTGGTCTAAAGACCAAATGACCAACTTGCTCATCTCAGCTTCTTCCACAGAGTTTATATAACAATGGAATGATACATTTAAACAAGTACTAGATGAATTGGCTCCATTAAAAGTAAAAATCTAGACCCAATAAGAAATTATCCCCCTGGTTTAATGACTCTCTTTTAAACAAGAAGCGTAAGTGCAGACAGCAAGAAAGAGTCCAGGCTAAAACTAGAACCATGGACCAATGGATTGTTTGGATAAAGCTCTTAGGAGACTATAATCACTTAATTATTAAGGCTAAAACTACTTATTACTCAAAGTTTATGGGTGAAATATGTCAACCCTAGGAAATTATGGGGCCCTTTTACAAAGGCACGCCAAAAAGTGGCCTGTGGTAGTGTGGGCGTGTGTATTGGATAAATGCTGGACCATTTCTCCAGCGCTTCTTGAAAAAAAAGGGGGTTTTCTTGGTCCAGGAAATGGACTTGCAGCAAAATGAAAACCAGTACACATCTATTTACGGCCTGAACCCTTAATGCCACCCATTGACTTAGCAATAAGGGCTCACGCGTTACCAGCGTGGTAACCGTCCAGTGCGCCAACTGCCGATTACCGTCGGGAATGCCCCCATGGTAGAAAATATTTAATTTTCTACCGTGTGTTTTCAGTGCACACCAAACTTGGAATTACCTCCAGGCGTACATGCTAGCCGGGCAGTAATGCCAATTCGATGCATGCTGCACGCGCATAGGCCCTGACGTGCCTTTGTTAAAGGGCCCCTATATTCTTTGGTTAATAACTTGTTTAACATTCAATTTGTTTCTAAAATTAATGAATCCCTGCCTTCAGCAGACCAGTTGGCAAACTATTGTGAACAGAAAATAATTTAAATCAGACTGAAACTATATAGCTCCCCCTCTTCAATTGAGCATTTCCTGAATCAACATGATCATTTATCCTTTTGCTTAGAGAGGTGAGGTAGCCGTGTTAGTCCACTTTTAAAGGTAATCAATAGAAATCAAACAAAATAAAACATGGAAAAGAAAATAAGATGATATTGGCACACGCACGGAGGAAATATCTGGACTCATAGAGGGAATTCTGAAACCTCTCGTGCACAAAACAAACAGCTTCATACAAGACACCACAGACTTTCTGAATAAATTGAAAAATATCAAGCAATTACCACCAAACTCCCTTCTGGTCACGATGGATGTAGAATCACTATACAGCAACATTCCCCATGCGGACGGCATAGCTGCATTTGGGAGACTCCTAAAAACTTCCACACTGGACCATCAATACTCACCAGAAACTATTACAAAATTACTCAAATTTATTTTAACTCACAACTACCTGACAGAATTTGGTCTGCATTTAATTCTTTTTCAGTGGATCGAGTCAGACAGTTATTATGCAAATATGCCAAATCTCAATGTCTGCTTGACATTTGTTCCAACTGTCTGCTTAGGTCAGCCCCCACACTGTTTTTTTTTAAATTATCTATCTTACTTTAATGTTATTGCTGGGTCTATTTCCTCTAAGAAGTGGTAATATTACCCTGACTCCTAGCCCTAAAAATTCCCAACCAAGCCAAAGCATTGTTTCCAATTACAGACCTGTAGCCTCAATCCCTTTATTTGTCAAGGTCTTGGAAGGACTGATCTCACAACAACTAATGGAATACCTCCAACCTCATCCCATTCTGCACAAATCGCAATCTGGATTTAGACCCTCCTACAGCACCAAAAATGTTCTTACCACTCTCTTTGCCAGCTTCAGATGGGAGCTCAACATTGGTAATAAAATTATAGCACTCCAGTTTGATAGTCTAGCACATTCGATACTGTCGACCACAATATTCTCTTAAATATTCTTGGCCATTATGGTATTTGTGGTGCTGTCCATGATTGGTTCTCAGGATTTTTGAAATCTAGATCATACCAAGTTAAATAATTAGGCACTGTCTGTTCATCCTGGCTTTCTAGTTGTGGAGTACCGCAGGGTTCTCCCTTGTCTCCTATCTTATTTAACATCATGATGATTCCTCTTGGTAACCTACTTGGAAGCAATGATCTTTCTACTTTTATTTATGCTGATGACATTACTATTTACATCCCATTTTCCAAAACCCTTTATGATATCATTAACAAAATCAGATTAGGTATCACATTAACTGAATCCTGGGCTTCTAATTTTAAATTGAAACTTAATACTGAGAAGACTAAATTTTATTTAATAACAAATCCTTATCATCTTACTATTCTCAATGTTGTCACTAGTTCCTTCCACATGCTTTGGAAACTAAAGAGATTGCGATCGTTTTTCATGACCAGTCTTCCATACCTTAACCCAATCTCTTGTTCTAACAAAAATTGACAATTGTAATTCCACCTATGCTGGAAATAAATGCGGCCTTCTTAAAAAACGTCAGTTCAAAATATGACTGCTCATCTAATTTGTAAGTCACCATGCTTTGCTAAAGCTACCCCACTCCTTCATAATCTACACCGGTTACCTCTAAAGAGCAGAATTTCATTCAAGCTATGTGCATTTGTCCATCAAATTTTATTTGGTATGTCACCATCCTATATGAATGAACTCATTGATTTACCTCACGTAATGCTTCCATGTCATCCGGAGAATATCTCATTCTACATTTCCCCAGTTGCAGAAATATATCTTACAAAACAATCCACAATGCAAACTTTTCTTATCAATGCACCAAAATCTAGAATTCTCTTCCTAAACAAATTAGATTATGGGTTATTTTGTAATTTATTGAAAACCTTTTTAGCTCAGTTTCAACAATGTTAGAACTCAGTGCTGAATATTATTTAGTTCCTTATATTTCACTTCTACCTGATGCCCCACTGAATTTGCCCCGATCACTTCCTATATAATATTTTTATGATGTATTCTTTAAATGTAACTGTACTTTATTTCTTTTCTTTTATGTGTATACTAGTAAAAAAGGCCCGTTTCTGACACAAATGAAACGGGCGCTAGCAAGGTTTTCCTCGGAGTGTGTATGTTTGAGAGAGTGTGTGTGAGAGTGACTGTGTGAGAGAGAGTGAATGTGTGTGTGTGTGTGACAGAGAGAGTGAGACTGGGTGCGAGTGTGTCTGTGAGAGAGAGACAGTGTGAGTGTGAGAATGAGAGTGTGTATGACTGCGTTTCTGAGACACAGTGAGTGTGAGAGAAAGTGTGTTTCACACAGATACAGTGTGTGTGAGAGAGAGAGTGTGGGTGAAACAGAGAAAGTGTGAGAGAGTATGTGTGCAATACACACTCTCTGTGAGACCAAGAGAGTGTATGAGACCGAGAGAGTGTGTGAGAGGGACTGTGTGACACATAGAGAGTGAATGTGATACAGTGTGAGACATAGAGTATGTGAGAGACAGTGTGTGAGAGTGAGAGAAAGACACTGACTGTGAGAGAGAGAGTGTGTGTGAGAGACAGAGTGTGTGTGTGACAGAGATACCCCCTTCCCTCTCTGGTCTCAGGACCCCCTTCCTCCCTCCCTCTTCCCCTCCCCCCTCTCAGGTCTCAGGACCCCTTCCCTCCCCTCACTGGTCTCAGGACCCCCTCCCTCTCCCCCTCCCTCCCTCTCAGGTCTCAGGACCCCCTCCCCTCTCTGGTCTCAGGACCCCTCCCCCTTCCCTCTGGTCTCAGGTCCTCCTCCCCCTCTCCCACCCCTCCCCCTCTCAGGTCTCAGGACCCCTCCCCTCTTCCCCCCCTCCCCTCTCTGGTCTCAGGACCCCTCCCTTCTTCCCCCCTCCCCTCTTCCCCCCTCCCCTCTTTGGTCTCAGGACCCCCGCCCCCTCTTTGGTCTCAGGACCCCTTCCCCCTCTCTGGTCTCAGGACCCCCTCCCCCTCACCCCCTCTCTGCTCTGGACCCCCTCCAACCCCCCCCCCCTCTGGTCTCAGGACCCCCCTCTCCGGTCTCAGGACCCCCTCCCGCCCTCCATCATCGACCGTCTGCCCTCTGCATTGAAATCGCAGTCTCACCTCCATGAAAGCAGTGATGCAGGCAGCATAACGCCTCCCTTCGGGCCTCCTTCCCTTCCTGTGTCCCGCCCTCATCTGACACAACTTCCGCAAAGGCGGGACGCAAGGAGGGCCAAAGGGAGGAGTTCTGCTGCCTGCAGCGCTGCTTTCAAGGAGGTGAGACTGCGATTTCAATGCAGGGGGCCCGGCTAGGTGGCACACAGAGGGGGGAGTGGCGGCGACCTTGGTGGGGTGGAGGGGAGAGCAGTGGCTGCGGCGACCTTGGGAGGGAGGGTGGAGTGGAGAATGGTGGTGACTCTGGGGGGGGGTTGAGGGGCGACCTCGGGGGGGAGGGGGGAGCGGTGGCGACCTTTGGGGGGCGTGGCGGCGAGGGCGGGGCCTCGTGCTGCTATCATGCAGTTGGTCAGTGCTGCATGTGACGTCAGCCTGTGCTACGGAGCCTAGCAGACCAACTCCGAAGAAGTTTCGGACACAGGTAGCAAGACCAATAGAACGTTGGAGGTGAGAATTATTATATAGGATGGTAAGCCACATTGAACCTGAGTCCCACTTGGGCTAATGTGGGATAGAAATGCCATAAATAAATAAATGTACAATGGGCATTCAACGATGAGCGCCCAATATAGAACAACATTGACTACTACTACTACTACTTATCATTTCTAAAGCGCTACTAGACGTATGCAGTGCTGTACACTTGAAGATGAAGAGACAGTCCCTGCTCGACAGAGCTTACAATCTAATTAGGACAGACAAACAGGACAAACAAGAGATAAGGGAATATTAAAGTGAGGATGATAAAATAAGGGTTCTGAGTGCTGAGTTAGGTGCCCAAATTTGTGCACCAGGACTTGTGCCTATTAAAGCAGGTGTAATTCTCAGTGCCTAATTTGGCTCCAATTAGTGCCAATTAGCATTCAGTTATTGGCACTAATTGGCTCATTAGCAAGTTTAGTTGGGTGCACAACTTGGATTGGCACCATATATAGAATCCGGAGGTTTATGCCTATTTCATAAAGGCCTTTCAGTATTATCCAATACATGATCAGAAACAGTAAGATAATCACTCATACACGAAAAAGCACTCTTCCCAACAATAATTTTGTTTTGGAAATGTGGACCATCAAAATGGAAGTACATTTCTGTATGGATAAATCTATATTAATGTGTCTTCACCGATTAATATTTCATTGGTATATCTTAATTTCTATAGTTCACATATCCTTATTATTATTTATTTATTTATTTATGAACATTTATACCCCACTTTTTTCCACATACATGCAGACTCAAAGTGGCTTACAATGTACTGAAGAATCAATTATAATAACAGTAGACAGGGTAAAAGGAACAAGGTAAGAAGAAAAAAGGGAAAGAGTGAGAGAGTCTAAAATGGACTGTGGAAATCCAGACGCTGAGATGGACCAGAGTGGAATGAACAGCTCTCGGCAAGGCAAACCAAAATTGGGAACAGCTGTAAGACCCAGTAGGCGCAGGCGAAGTGCAGAAGCGGCAGCAGTATGCGGCCTGGAGAGTGGAAGAGATTCCCAGAGGCAAACGACAACAGCAGGAGGCCGAATGCCGGCGGGGCCCGAGATGTCAATGGACCCGGGAACAACACCGCACAGGAACAGGGACCACAGCCAGCAGGAATCCAAAGCAGCAGACCCCCCGCAGCATCCGGTGGCTCAAAAGGAAGCAAGACCCACATAAGGTGCAGCCATTCCCAGAAAGTCTCCCCAACGGGAAGCAGGCCTCGATGGCCAGCAGCCGGCAACAAGCAGGTGTAATTCTCAGTATTTGATATCTCACATACAAAATTAACCCCAACCATCTAAATTTTATACAATGTCTATGAAAATATTTATTATTCTGATTTTGAAGAGAATTTGATCAGTACAATGCGTGCTAATTAAATGGAAGAGTATTTATCCCTGAAGCAGATTTGATTCAAAACATGAAAAAATTCCAGGTATTGAGAAACAGAACCCCAGTACTCTTCCTGTACACAACCCCAATCCCTCTCTCCATAAGCCAGTCCTGCACAGTGGCGTAGCCACAGGTGGGCCTGGGTGGGCTGGGGCCCACCCATAAGTAGCACATGTTTAGCAGTAGCTAGTGGGGATCCCAAGCGCCGCCAGCTGAAGACTTCCCCCTGATGGTAACGAAAATGCTACTCTCCATGATACTGGCACCTGCACATGCTCAGTTTTCAGTGTAACCCTGCTGCAGACTGCCAAGGTGGAAAGAAGTGTTTTCCTGCCAGCTGAGATATTTTTTTCGTGGTGTGGGGGGAGGGGGGGAGAACATTTGGTACCCACCCACTTCTTGCCCAGGCCCACCCAAAATCTGTTGTCTGGCTACGCCCCTGGTCCTGCATCCTCAAAATTATCCCCACCCCTGAACCTGGCACTCGCAACCTCCCCACCATTATGTATTCTGACCACCAGCTCTGATGCCCGCTGTTGGGAACAGTTGTGCAGCAGAGATAGTGGGATGCCAAAGCGAATGGAGGTCTGCCAGCTCCTAAAGAAATGTGCAGCCAAGGAGTCTTCAGCACAGAATATGCACACAGAGAATCCAAGGCAAGTAAGTGGAGTGATGAGAGAGTATTTGAGAAGTGCTGTTTTATCACTGTTTATCCAATAAACATATATTTTGATTATGCATTTTTTTCTTTTTTTGCATTGGTATATTTTATCAGTTTTTACTTTAAAACCTACATTTTAGACTCCACACTTCACAGAGTATATCAAATCTGACACAATGGCCAATGATAAGTGCTATAATGGACATAAAGTAGGATAATTCATTTAAATGAAGAAATGGGAGAAGCTTATGTGTTTTTTGTGTAAACGTTTTCCTTGCCAACATTGCAAGAAGTCAAATCTTTGGCTGAATAATGTGATAGGAGTGTGGTTCCTGTGGCATCTCACTTTGTTTCAGAAATCAGAACCAAAGCTTTGAGACTGAAACAGACGCATCAGCACAAGTCACAGGCAGGGTATTTGCTCTTGTACCTTCTTGCTCCTCCAGTGTGTCTGAATCTTTTACCTCTTTAGTAACTCTATCCCTAAAACTTAAGATGGAGCAAAACAAACCGGTAGGATGCACAAACAAATCCTGGTCAAGACTATGAGGCACATTCCTCAAGGTCATTCCAGTCATCTTACACCTGCTATGTAAGGAGGTGTGGATAGAGATTTTGAACGAGGGGTTTGTTCTTTTGTAGCTAGGCACTTGTTTCCAATTCAAATACTGCTGTGGAGATCAGCATTTTTTTTTAAATCTTAGGATTTTGGCAACCTGGAGTTGGTATGATAGTTTGGTGACTTGAAGACCTCATATTTCTTCCCCAGATGCAGGCTGCTGACATGAGCCAAAGCACTTCATATAGATATGGCTGTAGCTGTTAACAGGACCGCCAAGAGACAAAACCAGGCCCGGTGCAAGCAATGTAAAGGAGCCTGCCACCGCCGTATTCTCCCCCGTTGCCGCAACCGTGCCTCCCACTCCTCTGTTTGTTTGGAGTCATTGAATGGCAGGCAGTAGTGATCGAAACTGTTCTGCTATCCACAGGTCCTTCTTCCTGCTGTGTCCTGTCTCCTGTGAAATAACTTCCTGCTTCCACATAGTTGGGACGCGTCAGGAAGAAGGACCCATGGCTGGCAGAATAGTTTTGCTTGATTCAATGACTGTAGGTGAGTAGAAGACAGGGGGTGGAAGTGATTTAAGGTGAATTTATCCCTCCCAATATGGTGTTCCACCCACCAATACCTAGGAAGAAATAAATCACCCAAGGCTGCATCTCTTTAGGAATATAATTAGATACCTTATTTCTTACCAAGTATTTGTACAATTAGCAGATCAGTGATATCTCACTGGGAGTGCTGTATGTGAGACTCCAAAGAATAAGCAATCAAATACTTTTATTATTCTCCAAGTATATGTACAATTAATTGCTTATGAGAGTATAGTAACACAGCTACACATAGGTGTTCTCTGGGTCTGAGTCTCTAATGTTTTATTTAGGTTCTTTTTCGCCCTCACCCCAAATTACCAGCTAAAGCCAATTTGCAGATATAAAAGACTCAAGACTACTTATGAGAAAGCAATAGGATTCATTCCTTAAAAGAAAGACAATTCTTTTATTATTACTTGCCAATGCAGATACAATTGATTGGTTTCTCACGGGAGAGCAGCCCTGCTTGCACAAAGAAGTAGGAAATGCAATCACTTATATACGTTCATTAACGTAACAGGTCATACATAGGTAATCTGACAATAATCCCATTTATTGGATATATGCTAATATTATAGTTAACAATGATTGGCTATGGTAATGAGTTGGTTAGTTTTTTCTTAGAAAGCTAGGTCATTTTCCTGAGGAGTTATCTTGTTCTGTCAACTGCAGAACATCTGTGACCACCATGTTGCCAAATCATGTTACTCTGTTTTCCCACCTACGCCCATTCCTCATTCTGCTGCATGAGAGTGTCACAACAGATCATGAGTTCTGCAGTCACACTGGAGTTCAGGTTAGAGTCATGGGCCTGTAAGTTTTTCTTTCATTTTAGATCCTGAACCAAAGTTAGGCCTTGAATCAAAGCTCTTAGTTATGATGATAATATACAGAAGGAATGGGAAAGATGCTGGATCTCAATTGGGCTGCCGGTGCTGGCTCCCCATTGGAGGTTCCCATTGCCCCCCTGACCCCCCATGGGAGAGGTTTCAGGATACTCAGAAGAAAGAACATGAAAGACAGATGTTTTTATTCACTCAAAACGATTTGGATTTCAGATCTGATTATCTGAGCTTGGGATGAGATAGCTATATAATTGTTATATTGGCTTAACCTGGCCATTGATTTAGTTGCTCATAGTCCACTGATATATGATTTATTAATTTTATTATATTTTATCATATTTCATTCTAAATGGTTTTTTTGTCTACGTTAATATGTCTGCTGTTGAATACATAGGCAACATTTTTTACTATTTGATTATTGATTTTTTTTTTTGTATCACGTATATGTTTTTATTGTTTTGGGCTGCAGGCAGTAATCCCACCCCGAGCACGTGCCATTTCCGGGGAAAAAAAGAAAACCCCCAGAAATGGCTTGCACAGCAATAAGTCGACTGTAATCAGGCATCGCCGCTTGCTACCCGGTTACCACCAAGTTAGCGCGGGAGCCCTTATCGCCACCTCAATGGGTAGCGGTAAGGACTCCCTGTTGTACGGCCATGCGCTAAGAGTTCTCTTACTGCATGGCCATGTGTACTTGGCAGTAAAAAGGGCCCTGGTGTGCAGGAAAAAATGGCCCAGGGTCCTTTTTCCCACAGCTTGGTGAAAGGACCCCATAGTTAATATTTATTTATTTAGATTTCTTAACCGTCTTTATGAAAAACAGGCAAAGATCGAAAAATGCTTTAACAATTTTGCAGCACCTTGATTTCCCACGTTAAGCCATATAAAGGGGCCCTTTTACTAAGCTGCGCTAAAAAGTGGCCTGCGCTATTTTTTAGCAAATGGGTTTCCCACATGCTGAGGCCACTTTTAAGTGCAGCAATAAAATGGCCACAATTTCAAATTTCCTCTTAATGGCCACAAGCTAATTTCCCAAGTAGCCACCTATTTACTAGGTAGTAAGGGCTCCCATGTAAAACCCATGCTAATCGGCAGCACACGGTGATTTGCAGATTAGCGCAAGGCATTCTTATTCTCTGCCCCCATGTATGCCCCGCGCTAAAAAATATTTTAGCATGGGATTGGCACGTGCCAATCCCAGAACTGCCGCAGGATTCCCGAGTGCATGAGTGTTTACCACCGCATAGTAAAAGGGCCCCTAAATTATTAAAAGCTTCACATTTAGATTCTATTTTATCCAAATCCCCAAAATATTTGAAACTATAGGAATTATAATTCTTTCTTTTCTTTGATTCTCTGCTGGATTTTTTCAGGCACGATCTTGGTCCAGAATGTCACTCGGTGATCTTTCAGTTTTGTTCCCACCTTCTGCTGTAAGTCTATCTCCAGGTACTGTTCATTATGGTCATAGACTGGCCATTCCACCAACCCATCGCCATTAGGATTTCTGAGAAAAGAAAAACCCGCACCCCACCCGGAGTTAACCATATGTAGGGTAATTTTATAACATGGTGCCAGGATTAAGAGCCTACAGAGGCACTTACATAGGGCCTGTTTTATAAAGAAAAAAATTGCCTGCTTTTCTTTCTAAAATACTAGTGTAAGTTATCTAACATACACCTACATCGCCGGTAAGGACATTAACACCAGCCCTACAACTGATGCAGTAGCATACCAAGGGAGAGGCAGTGGGAGCAGTCCACCCTGGGTGCAGGCAGCAATGGGGTGCACGGTGCAGTTGTTCGGCTGTCTGCTCCGCAGGTCCCCTGCCCCCTCTGACATTACTTCCTGTTCTGGGGCAGGAGACCGGTAGAGCCAACAGCCGCACAATTGCTCCGTTCACCCCCTTACTAGGAGGAAGGGTGGTGGGGGGTGATGCACTTCTGGGGTGGGGGAGATGGGGGTGATGCACTTCTAGGGTGGGGTGGGGGTGTGATGTGCCTCTGGGTAGGGGGCACAGTGGAAACCCATACCGGGTGGCAACCAAGCTAGGTATGCCACTGAGCTCATGTAATATCCACACATATAATCTACCTGCACACGTGCGTACACTGCCCACTGTCCCCTCAAACTTCGCCCATCTCCACCCATGTGCACGTGAACTAGCAAAGTACATGCCAAAGCATACACTTTTATGCAGTTGGCATTCTATAAGAGGTGGTTTATTCACTTATGTGGCCATATACACACAGGAATGACTTTATAGAATTACCTCCAAAGCGTATAACGCGTGCCAATCTTGTGAGAGTGACACGGCTGTTAGTCAAGGATCCATTTTAAGATGTTGAGTCCAGTATTCAAAAGAGTTTAACCAGGCAGGAACAACACTTGATCTGACCATCTGCCAATATTGAGCAGCAAAAGTGGGCAACACTGATGAATATTGTCTATGACTACACTTCAATTAGTGGGATGAGAACGAAGAACAGCAATCTCAAATTTTAACTCTGTTCCCCAAAACAATGCTTAGAAGTGATATAAATAATGTTATCAATCATTGCTATTTCCAAACACTCTAGCATAATATTTATTAAAAAAAACGAAAGATGGTGGAAGGAAAAAGCCTCAGAGAGCTCCAGATTTAAAAGCCTTCGGAGCAATAACTCTTCATCACTGGCATAAAAACCTTCCTACACAAACATCTCTTTATTCACCTTCAGTGTTCAATTGTGCATAAATAAACTTTGAAAGCTCGAAAAAAAAGCTTGAAGAAATGAACTTCTGAATTGTAACAATCTAGATATCATTCAACCTTCTTCAATGAATATCCCATAATACTCCCATGAGCAATGATGACCAATGTTTTGGTCAGCTGGGTTTTATCAGCAGTAATAAGAATCCCAGATTTACTGACCCTGAAGCAGCTGAACAAAACGCTGGCTATCGTTGGTTATGGGAGTATTATGGAATATCCACTGAAGAAGGCCTGATGATATATAAATTACTACTACTACTACTTAACATTTCTAGAGCGCTACTAGGGTTACGCAGCGCTGTACAATTTAACAAAGAGAGACAGTCCCTGCTCAAAGAGCTTACAATCTAATAGACAAGTGAACGGTCGGTCCGATAGGGGCAGTCAAATTGGGGCAGTCTGGATTCACTGAACGGTAAGGGTTAGGTGCCGAACACAGCATTGAAGAGGTGGGCTTTAAGCAAAGACTTGAAGACGGGCAGGGAGGGGGCTTGGCGTAAGGGCTCAGGAAGGTTGTTCCAAGCATAGGGTGAGGCGAGGCAGAATGAGCGGAGCCTGGAGTTGGCGGTGGTGGAGAAGGGTACTGAGATAAGTTCATTGTTTTACAAAGGAAACCAATTATGTTCAAATACAGTTATCAAAACATAAAAAAATAACAAATATGTAGTGACTATTATCAAATTACACACTTTTAGAGAAAAAGGTGCTTTGCACAACCAAATATATTCTGGTTTCACTTTTTGGGGGTATAATAATTTTAGACATTTAGATTTAATGACTTTAAATATTTTTGGAGTCTAGAGGCCATAAATTACTTTACTGTCTACATTCATTAATGAATGAAAAGCTAAGGGTCTCTTTTATGAAAGGAACTACTGCCAGCCCAACAGGGCTGCAGCTGGTTGTTCCGGCTCGAGCATGTGCCATTTCTGGCGAGCCAGAAAATATTTTCAGAATTTTGACTGCGGTGCTAACCCTGCAGCTTGGTAAAATGATCCCTAAACTGAAGTTAGAGGTTAGTAAAAATATAGCAAATCACCTGGACTGGATGGTATACATTTCAGAGTACCAATAGAATTGAAAAATGAACTTACAGAGCTATTGTTAATAATATGTAATTTATCTTTAAAATCACTGGAAGATGAAGAGTAGCCAATGTAATGCCAATTTTTAAAAAGGGTTCCAGAGGTGGTCAGGGAAAATTATAGACCGGTAAGCCTGACGTCAGTGCAGGGCAAAATGGTAGAGACTATTATAAAGAACAAAATTACTGGGCAAATACATAGGTATGAATTCATCAGAGAAAGCCAACATGGATTTAATCAAGGGAAATTTTGCCTTACCAATCTACAACATTTCTTTGAAGGAGTGTATAAACATGTGGATAAAGGTGAGCCAGTCGATATTGGGTATCTGGATTTTCAAAAGGCATTTGACAAAAAACCTAATGAATGACTCCTGAGGAAAATGAAAAGTCATTGGATAAGAGGTAGTGTCCTATTGTGGATTAAGAACTGGTTAAAAGATAGAAAACAGAGAGTAGGGTTACTTGGTCAATATTATCAATGGAAAAGGGTAGATAGTGGGGTTCCCCAGGGGTCTGTGCTGGGACTACTGCTTTTTAACATATTTATACATGATCAAGAGATGGAAATAGCTAGTGAGGTATTTAAACTTTCTGATGACACAAAGTTATTCAAAGTTGTTAAATCACAAGAAGATTGTGAAAAATTGCAAGAGGTTCTACATTAGGAGTAACTGCCAAGGAAAAGGATCTAGGTGTCATCGCTGATGATACAGTGAATCCCTCAGCTTAGTGAGCAGCAGTGGCTAAGAAATGTCCAGAAGCCATTATTAAGATGGGCTTGGGAAAATCCACTACTTATTTCTAGGATAAGCAGCATAAAATCTGTTTTTACTGTTCTGGGATGTTGCCTGGTACTTTTATCTGGATTTGCCACTGTTGGAAACAGGATGTTATAGGCCAGAGAGGGTGAGCCATTGGGCCGCTGCCGAGTTGACACTGCCTAACTAGCCTGAAGGCTAGGTAGGCCCCGACTGGTGGAAGGCGAGTCACACCAAGGCTAGGACCAGGGTGGCCAAGTCTAGAGGTACACCAAGAGAGTAACCGAGACCTCAGAAGGCCAGCTGATCCAGATACCAACAATGGTATTGGGAAGGGTAGACAAAGTCCAAACAATCCTAGA
Source organism: Microcaecilia unicolor (assembly GCF_901765095.1). Lineage (NCBI taxonomy): Eukaryota > Metazoa > Chordata > Amphibia > Gymnophiona > Siphonopidae > Microcaecilia > Microcaecilia unicolor. The sequence goes on from NC_044035.1 coordinate 325,610,132, forward strand.
GGTTGGAGCAGGCAGCTATCAGAGGAGTAGAGGAGGCAAGCTGAGGTCTAAGCCGAGAAGTCAATCCAAGGAAGGGAGCAGGAACCAGGGCAGGCAGAAGGGATGTACTGGAATAGGGGCAGTGTCGTGTTCTCGAGGACCTTGGCATTCTGTCAGGCTTCTTCCCCGGGAACCCTGTGTACGTGAGTCCTTGGACCACGGCCGAGGAGCGGCAGTGGCAGGCAAGATCACCTTCGGAGCAGAGAAGAGACATGGCTGGACTAGAACCCCGGACTGGAGTCCTGCACTGGAACACTCGGGACTGGAACGCACCGGACCGGAACACACTGGAGTAGGCTTCACCTACGCTTAGCTGCCTTTCCCCGAGGGTTGAGCCCTCAGGTTCGAGCAGCCGGTAGGGCTTACAGGAAAACCAGAACTGGAACCAGCAACAGGAACAACCGGAGTCAGGATCCAGCGGTGCTCCCAGGTACCTAGGCTAAAGCAAGGCAGACAGGCAGGGAAGAGGACACAGGAGCTACATACAAGCTAAGCTCAAGGGAATGGGAATGACAGCTACGCTTGCCAGAGGAAGGATAGACTGGAGCTACAGTAGCTAACAGATAGAAAGGAGAGAAATGGCTGCAGCATCAGCCGCTGACCAACCTCAGACAGGGAGCAGCACCACTGCACAGGGATAACAGAAAGGCTAGAAGCCCACAGAGAAATAATAAACACAGAAAGGCTGAAAGCCTGCAGGTCAGAGAGATACACCCAGAAAGGCCTGGAAGCCCACAGGTAAAAGGGATATACGCAGATAGACTGGAGGCCCTCAGAGCAATGGGCACAGAAGGGATGGAAGCCCACAGAGCAATAGGCACAGAAGGGATGGAAGCCCACAGAGCAATAAACACAGAAGGACTGGAAGCCCACACAGCAATAAACATAGAAGGGCTGAAAGCCCACAGAGCAATAATACCCTGAGCCAGAAGGCAAGGCCCACAGGTGATAGTAACTCGCAAAGCAGAAGGGCTGGAAGCCCACAAGAAAAGACAAGGAAAGCTAACTGTGCAAACAGCACACTAACCTCGGGACCTAAGGCACTGCGGAGGCATTGGCAATGCAAAGGCAAAGGCTGCAGTCTCTAAGTGCTTAATAAAGTCCTTCAACACCAAAGGCACAGCTGCAGCAATCTCTAAGCAACTACGGAGGCTGTACAGGCACAAACCACAGAGCAGGCAGAAAGCACAGTGAAACACAGAGAGGCTTCCCACACCCAGGTGTAGTGTAGTGAAGCAATTAGAGTCATGCTGGAAGCAGCCAGCACAGAGAGAGAGAGAGAGCTAACCCAGGCAACACCCACAGGTGCAGTATAGTGAGGCAATTAGTGTCATGCTGCTGGATGCAGCCAGCACAGAGAGCCAGAGCTAGCTCAGAAAGGACAGACAGAAGAAACAGGAGCCAGCTAGGAAGCTGACCCCCAGGAATAAGGTAAGTCTGAGGGTGGTCACGGCCACAGACGTGACAGGCAGGCAGACTGCAGAGGCAAACAGGAACCAGGGCAGGGAGTCTGGAGAGACGTACAGGAACCAAGGCAGAGGGTCTGGAGAGACGTACAGGAAACAAGGCAGAGGGTGGTTCTTAGAACCACCATTGGGGGGCTGCACGAGGCAGGAACCCTGGAACAGGGCTAAGCAGGTAACAGACTGGAACACAGGGAAAGGACAAGGAAGGAACAGACAGGAACTCAGGAACTAGGCTAAGCAGAAACTCAGAGACTCTGGAACAAGCAAAGCAACTCACTCCAGGCAAAGCTAGGTGATCTGTTGCGAAGGCAGAGTGGAAGAACGGCAGGATCCCTTCTAAGGCCCCAGCTTCATGATGTCAGCTCCGGGTGTCCAGGATGAGTTCCTGCCACTGGCCCTTTAAAGTAAGTTCTTCAGTGTGCATGCGCGCCTAAGGAGGCCAGAATCAGCTGACACTGGGAATGTAGCGCGGGAGCAGTTTGCCGGTCCACCGCGCAAACAGCCTACTGTGTCAGGAGGACCACCGGAAGCCCCGGGGAAGTCAGAGAGCCCGACCACCAGTAGAAGGAGGTGAGTCAGGTCGCAGGACATGACTGTGGCTATGACACAGGATACTGGGCTTGATGGACCTTTGTTCCCATATGGCAATGCTTATGTTTTTATGTTCATAGACCCCCTGACTTGTGGACGCCAGCTTTTGGAAACTGCATTTGTGACAAAACAGTGGGTTTTTAAGCTTGTGATAATTGTTTTGATATTTTCCTGCAATGTATTTCTCTAGTTTGGCCAACAGGTGGTGCATGTTATGTTTTAAGCTGTTGCAGAAAAGTGAATGATTCCTCCTTTAGTTTAAGCACAGAGAGGAAGTGTCTGCAGTGATGTGGCCAGCTATTTTCAAATGTTGTTCAGAGCTCTGATTGGCCGGGAGTTTGAAGTTACCCAGGAGTTAGTGGTTTTGCCTTCAGTTTCAGCCAGGGAGAAGAGAAAGAAAGATCTCTTTGCTGAAGCACTGTAAACATATTTGATAACTTGTGAGCAGCTATATGTCCTGATCTCTCCAGGTACTATTTAGATAGTATACAAATGTTAGATAGTGTTATAATCGATCCATATTTCAGTTACTTGTTACTGTTTGCTGATTGACCCTTTTCTGTTCATGGTTCTAAATTTTTTAGACAATAAACATTTCTATTAGTTTATTGCCTCTGCTTGTCTGGACTGATTAAGAATACTGGTGGTTTGCAAGTTGTGTCTGTGGGAATTGTGGGACCACTGGGAGTGTGGCCTCTAGTAACCTAGAAATCATTGGAGATAATTTGAGAGCGGGAAACTCATTCAGAGGCAGTTGTGACCCAGTTGGTGGGAGGAGGGTGCTAGTGTAGAGCACAAGCAGCAGGTGCAGGCAGACCTGAGCTGTGCTGGGGATAGACCCTGTATGTGGCTGCAGGGTAGCCCAGGCGGGTGGCTAGGTGTTTCGTGACAGCAGTGTTTCATGTTTTTGATAGTGCTTGGAAGAGGGTTCAGACTCTATTTATGGGGTACATTGGGTAATGTTTGTTTTTATTCTATTCGTATGCATTGGGTGTGTATGATGAGGGAAGACATCAAATTTGAATAAATAAATAAATATCTTACAGTTAACTAAGCAGTTTGAATCGAATGCCATAAATCAGTGACTTATAAATTTGTCATCAAATGTACTACGATTCTTACCCAGTTCGAGCAAAATTAGCCCAATATTTCATCATTGCTCTGCTTAAACTTTTCTCCTCTTCGGTAGCAATATCTGAAGTAGAGAATAGGAATGTTACATGCACATGGATTACTTGAATTAGTGAAAGAGAGCTGGGTACATTCTTCCTTTGCAGGTATTGCTTGTGCTAGTCTTCAGTCAAACAACAGAAGTAGGTCCAAGCCTCATGGATATGCATCAGGAAAAGAAAAAGTAGTGAGGCAACAAAGAAGACAGGATCCGATGAATGCATCAAAGCCTTTTAATGCACTCCTAAAATCCAAAACAAAAATGAACATCCAGCTCTAAAGTGGTGCAACTGCGAAGTGACCAAATAGTGCTGTTCTTTTTTGTTTCACTTGCATGCATACCAACAATATCCGAATAGCTGATTTTGAAGAAGGAGTCCTGACTCAGGCACATATGCTGAAACATGGCTGTGTTGAGTCACCTCTACATTTGTTTTTCCAGTCTTTTTTTTTTTTTTTGTTACATTTGTACCCCGCGCTTTCCCACTCATGGCAGGCTCTATGCGGCAGGCAATGGAGGGTTAAGTGACTTGCCCAGAGTTCACAAGGAGCTGCCTGTGCCGGGAATCGAACTCAGTTCCTCAGTTCCCCAGGACAAAAGTCCACCACCCTAACCACTAGGCCACTCCTCCACTCCACTACATTTGTTTTTCCTGTCTTTGAAATTTGTATTTTATGAGTGAATTAAAGGGCATTGGTGCATTCATCGGATCCTGCCTTCTTTGTTGCCTCACTCAGTAGCATACCAAGGGCAGGGCAGAGGGGCGGTCCACCCTGCGTGCACGCTGCAAGGGGCTGCAGGGAGCAGCCGCGCGGCTGTCACCAGTTCCTGCTCCCTCTGACCTTACTTCCTGTTCCAGGGCAGGGAACCAGTAGAGCCAACAGCTGCACAGCTGCTCCCTGCACCCTCAGGAGGTAAGAGCGATGAGCTCGGGGGAGGTGGAGGTGATGCACTGGGAGGGTGTCATGGTTCACAGGGTGGGAGGGGGTGTGAATCACTGGGGGTGTGATGTGCTGGGGTGGGGGATGCGCAGTGGCGATCCGCCCCGGGTGGCAGCCGACCTAGGAACACCACTGGCCTATTTCTTCTTTTGCTAGTGCTAGTCCTCTGCACATTTAATAATGCCGTGTCTTACTGGAAAACACATGATATTTAAAGTTATGGAAATGTGTATTGTAGCCGCCAATGTGCTCATCTAGTCATGGAAACATCTCTGCTCAAGTATGCACATTGCGATAGATTCTGTATAGGGTGCCCACATTTAGGTACAGGAAAATGCTCAAAGGCTGAGTGCCTAAATGTGCAAAATACACAAGTAACTGCAGGTATTCTGTAAGCTACACGTGCCCCTGACCTGCTCATTCCCCACACGTCCATGCCCCCTTTGAAGATGCGCGCCCTTGAATTTACACGGCCCGGGTTATAGAATAGCAACTAAAGGCAGTTGCATGCACAACTGCAAATTGGTGCTTGTGGAAGAAGGAAGTGATGTCAGAAGGGGCGGGCCATAGCAGCCCACCCCCTTCTGACATCATTTCCTTCTTCCATAAGCATGTGCCACAGCAGAGGGAAGTTCCAGCATCTGCAGCAGATGGCTGATTTAGCTTCCAGTGTCCCCACATGAAGGGGGGTGGGCCATCTCAGTCCCAGTGGAGAGAGAAGGACATTGCACATCAGGCACATGGGAGAGAAGCACTGCCCCCCATAGCCCTAGGCCTTCAGGCAATGCCCAGTTGCCTGTATGGTCAGTCCACCCCTGATTTGGGGTAGGCCAGATGGGGGCCAATATTCAGACCATGGAAGTTAGCCGAGCTACCTCCTGTGGTCAGCGGCAAACCCGGAAATTCAGTGCTGATCCCTATATGGCAACCGATATTGAATTTCTGGTTTTTTGGGGGGACAGTTAAGCCAGTGGTTCCCAAACCTGGTCCTGGAAGCACCCCAGCCAGTAAGGTTTTCGGGATATCCACAATGAATGTTCATGAGAAAGATTTGCATGCAGTGGAGGCAGTGCATGCAAATCTCTCTCATGAATATTCATCATGGGTATCCCAAACATCTGACTGGCTGGGGTGCCTCCAGGACCAAGTTCAGGAACCAATGGGTTAAGCCGATATTTGTCGGCTGACCAGCTAAGTTATAGAGGCCCAAAGATAGGCCTGATATTTTTTGTGGGTCTATCTGGCAGCTAAAATTAGCCAGTCAGCCAATGAATATTGGCATTAACCAGCTATGTCAAGCAACATAGCCGGTGACCAGGCAAGCTGCTAAGTGCTGATATTCAGTTGAGATAGCCGGCTATCTTGCACTGAATATTAGTGCTTAGCCGACTTTAGGCTATTTAACCAGCCAGGAGCCATTCTTGGCCAGTTAAATAGCGCTGAATATCAATCAGTGTTTTTCTACTATTGTGTTCTATGTTTCTTTCAACAGTCTCTTCCTTTTAAAAGAATATTTCACTTCTAAGTGAGTTACTTACTTAGAACAGATAGATGAGTAGGCTGGAATGGAATTCCTAACACGTAGCTGACTTCGTCTCCATGGTCTGCTTTTACAAAATCTGGTTTTAAATTGCCAAATCCAGATGGTCGATGCTGAAATTCATAAAGAAAAACCAGAAGGCCAGAGTCTAGCAGAATGCAAAAAAAAAAGAAGAAAAAGCCTCAGAACAAGCGCAGAACCATCTGAAGCAATCACTTTTGATCCATACCGTGAGGACCACAATGCAACTAGACTGACTAACTTTTTTTTAAATAGCTACTACCATCTAACTTAAAAACCAAAACCAAACAAAAATGTTAGATAGAAATCCTGCTGCTCTCTCTGTGGGGCCAATGCAGAAAGCTAGCGTGACATTTGCACACAATTTTCTGTGTGTATGATGTACGTATATGAAAAACATTTTGTGCAGAAAAAGCCCTGTACAAAACCTAGCATTAGACACCAGCACACGGCAGATTAAAATCAGTCGTAATGAAGCTATTAACTATCCCACTCAGATGCAGAGAAGTGCACAGAAGACTTTAAGGCATGAATGAACCAATCAGAACAGACCACTTGGAGGAATGTGAACCAATCAAAGAAGAGGAACCCCTTTAAGGCAAGCAGAATGCAGGAAATTGAATGCCAGCTCTAAGGCAGCTTAGAAATGTTAGCTAATTTTTTTTTTTTTTTTTTTGCAGTAGTGTCTGTGAATATTTATCGCCTGTTCCTTCATTTTGCTGTTAGCATAACAGTACCCACAGCTTTTTCCATGACCTCCATGAAGAGCATGGGGAAAAAAAATCGAACTGGAGAGGTGAGGTGTGTGCAGAACCCCCCCCCCCCCCCCGTATTTCTCAATATGCTGCAATGTTGGTCTGATAATATTCCTTTAAATTATTCCAATCTATCTAATATGGAGGAGAAAAAAGAATCACCATCAAAAAAACAATCCCGGCATAAATCTCTCAAAACATTTGAATACTAAAGCGCTCATTTTCAAAGTAGCACTTTAGTATTCAAATGTTTTGAGAGATTTGCGCCGGGATTGTTTTTTGATGGTGATTCTTTTTTCTCCTCCATATTAGATAGATTGGAATAGATGGACGTGTTAACATGCCTAAAAAATTGTCCATTTGCTAAAAACATCTAAATCCTAATTTTGCAACATCAGAATTTGGACATTTCACACTGCAATTTGTCTAAATAGCAAGGGGGCATGTTGTGGCGTGTTTTCGGCGGGTCTAGAGGGGGCCCAAAAGTAGGACATCCAACAGAGATTTTGGAATGGGAACAAACGTCCATGTCTAAAATGAAGGACCTGACCACTTACGGCATAACACCTGCTTAATCGCCTAGCGCTTGCTGTCTCCTTCCCTCTCCCCTGAAAGTGAAATTGGAAAGGAAAACCAGGCTCTATGTCAGCTGGAGGTAAAACTAAGCAGAAAGAATGTCAGAGGATTAGCGTAATGGTTAGTGTAATTAACTGGGATTCAAGAGACCCAGGTTCACATCCCACTTCAACTTTTTTTTTAAATAATTCTGAGCCTTCCAGAAACAGAAAAATACCTGCTGTACCTAAATATATAAGACACTTCCAAGCCTGAAGGCTATTGAAGTGGTGTACATCCAGGTACAATAGGTATTTTTCAGGGATCATATTTACACAAAATGAGCTATAGTGGGGTTTGAACCTCTGTTCCTTGGTCTACAGTCTACTGCGCTAACCACCAGGCTAATCAACTGCTCTACAGGGATATGTGGCCATAGTTTTGAAAATGATGCCAGATGTTCATGCCTCTGGACAGCGTCCCACCCAACCAGGAAGCTATATAGAGAGTGCTTCCGGGGCAGGCAGAAGGCAGCGCTTACATTGCTCATGCTGCTGCCAGAAGCCTTGAAGTTTAAAGACGTGCAGGAGTGGAGCGGGCATGGAGTGAGGAGGGGGAGAGCAATACCGCATTAGTCCGGGGGGGGGGGGGGGAAGCGATGTCAGCCAGCCAGACCAAAGGGAAAGGGGGTGGAGAGAGGAGGATTTGATGCCACATCTAAGGGGAAGAGGGGGTGGAGACTGTGATGCCAGACCTAAGGGGAAAGGGTGGTGGAGAGAGGAAGGAAAGCAATGGCAGGGGAATGGGAAAAGGGGGTGGAGAAAGGAGTGAGAGTGATGCTAGTCTACATCTAAGGGAAGCAAGAAGGGGAGGGAAGAGAAAGGTGGGATGCATGAGGGAGAGGAGACTGGGAAAAAGCTGGATTAGGGGAGGGAGAGAACAAGATGCAGTGTTATGAAGCAGGGGAGAGAGATACTGGCCCTGGGTTTGGAGTGCAGGAGAGAGGGAGAAAGAAGGGTGAAGAACATGGGAAGGGATGGGGACACAGAGCAAATGCTGAACATGGGCGAATAGGGACAGAGACACAGAGGGGAGGTTATGGATAGGAGAGAGAGGGAGTAAGAGGGAATGACAGTGAACATGGAGAGAAAAAAAGTCAAACAGACAGGAGATAAACAGAAGATGGATATGGATGAGGAACAGAGAGTGGAGAGAGAAAGATGGCGAGAAGGGGGGATGCTGGAATGCATCATATAAAAAGGAGAGAGGGAGGCACATGCTGGATAGAAGGGAGAGAAAAGGCAGGCAGTGGATGGAAGGGGCAGAGAAAGCAGACAGACACTGGATGAAAGGGAGAGAGAAAGAGAGCAGATGCTGGATGGAAGGGAGAGAGTGAAGAGAAGACGAGGAAAGCAGAAATCAGAGACGACAAAGGTAGGAAAAAAGATTTATTTATTTATTTGCTTTAGAATAAAGTAGTATTGTGGCTGTGGTGATAAATAGAAAATGAAAATAAGGTGATCTTTTTGCTGGACTAATTTTAATACATTTTTGACTAACTTTCAGAGACCAAAACCTCCATCCTTAGGTCAGGACAGGACCGTAACAGCAGTATACTGTACTGACCTGAGGAAAGAGGTTTTGGCCTCTGAAAGCTAACTGAAAAATGTATTAGTCCAATAAAATGGTATTATCTTATTTTCTATTTTTTTTGTTGTATTTCTATTTGTCAGTTTTTTAAATTTATGTCTTCTATCTTTATATTTTGCACAATTCTAGGGGCCATGCATCACTGTTTCTATGGTGTTGCATTGTATGCGGGATCTGGCCTCTTGGGGGTTCAGTTTAATTTTAGTTTGTGGTTTCTTATTCTATACTTGGTGAGGATGTATCGGTGTTCTATATTTGTGAAAAAGACATGGTTGTCTGTTGACAGGATCATTTTTACTAATGTCTTGGTTAGTTTTACAATGGGTGTATTGATGTTCTAGTGCTCACAGCAGTGTTTAAGATGCTGCCTTTCCTAGGTACACCCTTGTTGTGTGACTCGTTGATTATTACTAAAAATAATATTTTCATACAGAGGAGGGGTGTTAAAAAATGATCGGCCCCGGGTGTCAAATACGCTAGGTACGCCACTGCATCTGGGGCATGCAAGCTTTTCTGTGTATGTTCTTATTGGAAATAATGGTAAGTGAGCTGTTTTCTGAATGTACTCTACTGGGCACACAGGGCAGGTGTAGAAGTAAAAAGGTGACTTAGAACAGAGAATACTGACTTGATTTTCAGCGATTTTCCCTGTTGCAGGCCCTGCATCATTTCACTAACCTACTCTTTTCTGCTGCATACCTTTCAGCATCCTTACAAATGTTGTCTTCTAGACCTGCCTAAATCAATACACTCTCCTATGTTCTACTGTTCTGGTATTATATTGGAAGAAAAAGCCTCAAATACGGGTAGAAAACTCCTTTGTTGGACTTCAACCTAAGGGAGCTTCTACCTAATCATCAAAGGCTAAAAAACCTCACAGATTTTAATGGTGTGACTCCTAACACTCAATTTTGTAAATGTGTAGGGATCACTTATCTTGTAGCTGTTTCGCCGATATATCTAACAGCCACGGCCCGACTCCGGCTGAGTTTCGACTTCTGCTTCAGGGTACCGTGGTGTCTTCGAATCGATATTTATCGTGCACAATCTACGATATATTTTCCTCCAATATAATACCAGAACAGTAGAACATAGGAGAGTGTATTGATTTAGGAAGGATTGTTGAATATTTTACACTCTAGAGGCTCTAATTTGGTTAGATATAGTCTTCTAGACCTGAACATAGCACTCATGATGGGAACACACTGGGGACTTCTTGGTTTAGTCTTGAAAACTTTGGGCTCCTTTTACAAAGAGGTGCTACCGATTTGCCTGCTCTGAATGCGAAGAAACCCATGAGAACTAATGAGCTTCTTTGCGTTCAGCGTGCCATTAATTGGTAGCGTCGCTTTGTAAAAGGAGCTCTTCGTTGGTGTAATATAAGGTATTTTAGCTGCAGTACTGAATTCTTATATTGTGATACACCAAACATTTTCTTGTATTAATATTTAGCTTCTAGCAATTCATTTTATTTATTACGATTTGGCTCACAGCTTTTTCATTTGTAGCTCAAGGCACGTTACATTCAGGTCCCTGGATGGCTCACCCTCTTAGGGCAATGGAGGATTAACGGGCCCTTTTTGCAGAGCGGCGGTAAGCCCCATATGGTACTACTGCCAGCCCAACGCAGCTGCAGGTGGTAGTTCTAGGTCAAGTGAACGCCATTTCCGGGGGGGGGGGGGGGGACCCAGAAATGGTTAGCGCGGCAGTAATCAGGCATTGTTGCACGCTGTCCGGTTACCACCAGGTTACCACCAGGTTACCATGGGAGCCCTTACTGCCACCCACTGAGGTGGCAGTAAAGGCTCCCCACCGCATGGCCATGCAGTAAGAGTATTCTTACTGCATGGCCATTTTGTTTTTGGGGCTTAAAGACTCTGGTACGCAGGAAAAATGGCCCCTGCCACTACCGGGGGGCCCTTTTTCCCTCAGCTTGGTAAAAGGACCCCTAAGTGACTTGCCCAAGGCAGTGGCATAGCCACAGGTGGGCCTGGTGGGCCGGGACCCACCCACTTAGGGCTCAGGCCCACCCAACAGTAGCACATGTTTAGTGGTAGCTGTGGGATCCCAAGCTCGGCCAGCTGAAGACTTCCTCCAGATGGTAACGAAAACGCTACTCTCCTTGATACCAGCACCTGCTTATGTTCAGTTTTCAGCACATGCCTGTTGCAGAGTGCCAAGGTGGAAAGAAGCGTTTTCCCACCAGCTGAGATATTTCTTGGGTGGTGGTTGGGGGGGGGGGGGAGAACAATTGGTGCCCACCCACTTCTTCCCTAGGCCCACCCAAAATCTGTTGCCCAGCTATGCCCCTGGAAGGTTAGAAAGAGCTGCAGTGGAATTTGAGTTGAGCTTCCTGGTTCTCAGCCTTCTGCTCTAAGCATGGGGCTATGTAGAGTAGAGGAGTAGCCTAATAGAGCAGCAGGTTGCGAACCAGGGAAGCTTGGTTCAAATCTCCCTTATAAGACCTGTGTTCATCATGAAATCTTACTACAGTCTGAATTAAGTTTTAGTGATACCTGGGTAACTATTTATACGAAACATCCTTACAATTATTTCATAAACATTCTTGTTTTTATTTTTCTGAATATATTCTTGTGATTTTTGCAGCCTCTCCCCAATCTGGTTATCATTCTTTTCCTTCATAAACTGGAGACTCACCTCTATGATATCTAGCTGTTTTAACAGATGGGATAACAAACATCATATCCCCAAACATTTCCAGCACCAGGTCTCTCAGTTGAATGGGGTCTTCTGTATCTCCAAGGTATTCCTCTCTCGCCAGATCAAAATATTCACGATAGGAACTCTGACATAAATGACAGTAAAATCAGATGTTTAACTGATCCCAGCTCTTTAAATGAACTGTCTGCTCTTTCAGCACTATCTTGGGGGCAAAACATTTTTTTTCCTTAAAAAATTTGATATACCGCAAGGGGGCCAGTGATGGCATTTATGCGGTTTACAATTGTAATAAAAAGGGAAAGAGAGAGGGTTGGTAGGAGAGAATTCAAAGCAGAGAGAGGAAAAAAGTTAAGAAAAGGAAGGACCAAAGGTCTCAGAAAAGAGGTGAGCTTTGAGCACTGACTTGATCATTAGCCAAGACAATTGTGTCCTGAGGTGAGATGGGAGGAAGTCCCATAGTTTAGGGCCCAGGTACCTGAAAACAGTTTCACGTGAAATGTTAAGGCGGAGGGCAGTCGGAGAGGGGAGAGTGAGAAGGTTGATATTAGCAGAGTGGAGAGATTTGGAGAGAGCATAAGGAATGAGAAGGTTATTAATGTAGGCTGGGGCAGTTGGTAAGCGGCAACTGAAAACAAGAAGGAGAATTTTAAATTTAAGGCGGGCCAAGACAAGCAACCAGGGGTCAGGGAGAAGAGGTGTTACAAAACTTCATGGTAGAAGAGTAAGGAAATACTATATTGAGGGCCCTGTTTACTAAGGCACGCTTGCATTTAATTTAGCACGCGCTAAATGCTACAGACACCCATAGGAATATATGGGTGTTTTTAGCACTTAGCATGCACTAATGTTTAGCGCGCCTTTAGTGCAGCTTAGTAAACAGGATCCTGAATGTTTATCAGTAGTGCAGCTTATATGTTTTAAATGAATCAAATAAAATCTTTTATCAGAAATGTTCACTACACTGCAATGTTAAGCTATACAAGAATGTTTGCAAAAACCTTTGCAGTTTATCCCCCTTTGCAAGAGCAAACTTTTGCATATAGGCTACCAGGCCCATCAACACTTTTATTTAAATTTAAAAGTATTGCGATGCTGTGATGAAAAAATCATGCCAAGGAGTGTATTAATTCTGGTTTTCTTGCTAGTGTGGTAGCAAAATTTGTCATGCCATTTTGCTATCCCTGGGGGTGTTTTTTTTTTTAAGTCACACAGCAAGTTCTATATTTGGGAAAGGAGACATATAGGGTTGGATTCTGTATATGCCACTGAACATTAGGCACTGGGAAGACCTACACTGAAGCCTATATTTTATAAAGGGTGCCCGACCTTTATAGAATGCTAACATAGCACACAGGTCATCCCCAATTTTGGATGCCTGACTTGCACCTGATAGAACCTGGCATTACTCTATAAAATGGTTCCTAATCTTTGGGAACACCCATGACCCACCTATACCTCTCCCATGGCCACGCCCCCTTTTGGGTTGCACACGGGAAACATTAGGAGCAATGTTTATTTATTTATTGGGATTTATTAACCACCTTTATGAAGAGATTCACTCAAGGTAGTGTACAGCAGGTATAGTTTAATATCAAACTTACAATTTTCTTAACAGCATAACAATAGTTAAATGAACTAGTATAAACATAAATACAATAAATGAGGTAAAATTGAAAACAGCAAATTGAAACCTAATAATAAGACTACCATGAAACGGGATCAAAAATATACAATACAACTTATCATATAGCTGAGGGGCCAAGTGCAGATACATAGATGGGAACAATGTTATAGGAAAGTGTGCAGAGGAGATCCACACGCAACTCCAATTAAGTACTTGTCAACCCCAATTAAATGCCTAATTGGTGCTTGTCACTGCCCGTTAATTAATTAAGTTGCATATAGATCCAAGAGTCATACGCAGTCTGGCGCTCAATGTTAGACGACCTATATAGAATCCAGGGGATATTATATGTATATGCATGCCTATATCTGAGGGAAATAGCTTAACATCAAACAAAATCTTTCTAATTTGCTATAATTTAAACAGTTCTCTTTTTTTTTATGTTTCAACATTTTTATTGATGAACTTTCATAGAAACACTTTGTACAATCAAAATCTTTAGTTACATCTGCTGGAGAAAATACCCTAAATATAACTTGAGCATTTAAAACACTGCTTTACTTGCTCAAGTTCCTTGAGGGATCCTTTTACAAAGCTGTGGGTAGTGTGTGCCAATTCAGCTGAGTTTGGCATGCGCGCAGAATCCTGCAGTAGAACATATTTTTATATTTTCTACTGCGGGGGGGGGGGGGGGGGGGGGGCATTCCCAGCGGTAATTGGCAGCAAGGCCACATTGGTGCACGTTGCATGGTTACTGTGTGGGTAGCATGTCAGCCCTTACTGCTAAGTCAATGGCTGGCAGTAAGGGCTCAGGCTGTAAATAGGCACTTGTTAATTTTAATTTTTGCGCACGGCTATCTCCAAGCCCATTAAAAAAATGGTCTTTTTATCAGCTGCAGTAAAAGGTGGCCCAGCACGTGCCCAAAAGATGCGCTCACACTACTGCAAGCCACTGGGGGTGTGTCGCGCGCCTGTCCGCTACGTTCGTTATGTGCTCCCTCTTCCCTGGAACAGGTTACTTCCTGTTCCAGGGCAGATGGAGCATGGAAATGAATGAAGCGAACAGGCGCGCGGCACCTCCCCCCAGCGGCGTGCACCCGGGCGCTGGGGGGGGGGTCGCGCTGCACCCAGGGGGCAGGGCGCATCGGTGATAAGCTCCGGGTGTTAGCCCCCCTAGGAACTCCACTGCTACTGCAGACTACTTTTTACCGTCGCTTTGTAAAAGGACCACTTAAAGAATTAGTCCCAGTAAGTCCAAAAATAACTCACGGATGCTGTGGATTCTTTAAGGTTCACTGTATTCATTCTAGGTATGTTTCTCTGAGAAATTCATCAACGCTGAGCAAAGCGAAAGAGGTTAAATGAATGATAACTTTTAGGAGCAGGGGATGGGGAGCCGTGCTAGTCTTGTCCTTAAAAGCTGATGCCTTAATAAATCTGTTAGTAAGGTGCCAGCAGCCTCTGCCAAAAGCATGATGTATTATGAACTGTTTGGATTATGTCTTTACCGTGAATGGTACTGCGTTTTCTAGGAAAGAGGTAATGTTTTCTTTACTTTTTCCTTGTAGTAGCTCATGAGCTTGTGCTATCTGCATAATAAAACATATAGAAACATTCAAATCTGAGAATTTCTCTAAATAATACAGTCTGGTACATATAGCAGGCAACTCTTATTGGAAGGAACCAACTTCAGTTCTCAACAGTAAAAACATTCTTTTCTTGTATGGAACAGAACATTTGATCACAAAAAGCTTTAGACCTGAGCGTAGGGGGTGTCGACTCACTAAACTTTCTGACAAGAATTCCCCTCCTCCTGGATTTATGGCAGTTTTCAAACCACCCTCTGGATCACGTTAATGCTTTTTTCAAACACCTGCCTCTGGCAGGCAAACTCCATGAAGCTGGCTAGAAATCAATGAAGGAACCTAAAAAGCTTGCTCATATTTAGTGCATGTGCTCAAAATCCCTTACTTCAACCACACTGTACTGTAATAACCACTGAGTAAAATTCATCAGTGCATGAAAAATGGAAGAAATTTGTTTTAAAAAAACACCTTTGGATCTATCATGATCACTGTTCCCTCTAAGGTGAGCAGGAGTCCTCCAACTGCATTGCTGCCGGGGGGGGGGGGGGGGAGGTAGTGCTTCAATATTATGTTTTCAGTCACTAGGGACAAGAAGGTTTTCCTGGAGTCCTGCAGAACTTGCCTGTCCCTCACTATTGAAGATGTGATAGTGAAACAGCACCTCCCACTGGCAGGACTGTAGGTGGAGGACTCCTGCTCGGCTTAGAGGGAACAGCGGCTGTTTTGTACAAGTCTGAGACAGCTGATATCATGGTACTAGTAATAAAAACAGACGGTAATTCTGTCTCTTCCCCAATTCTCATGTTGATCAATGAATACTCCCATTACAAACAATCTCTCCAAATATCCATAGCTTTGATAATGTTTGGATTTAAACAAGACCAAGGCTGCCATTCCTCTTTACATACTCTTTACGGGGATACTGCTGGGCAGACTTATATGGTCTGTGCCAGAATCGGTGGTGGGAGGCGGGGATGGTGGTTGGGAGGCGGGGATAGTGCTGGGCAGACTTATATGGTCTGTGCCCTGAAAAGGACAGGTACAAATCAAGGTAAGGTATACACAAAAAGTAGCACATATGAGTTTATCTTGTTGGGCAGACTGGATAGATCGTGCAGGTCTTTTTCAGCCATCATCTACTATGTATTACAGTATTTGTTTCTTCACCAGGCATGCAGAGATTAATGGTACTATATATGTGTATATATATTGGTAAGATAAGAATGGACTCTGCCCCTGAGAATACCTAGGTGTATTTATCTATTTATATTCCGCACAATCCTGGGATTCTTGGCGGAGAAGAATAAACATACACAATAAAAGAATACAGCATTCATCATCCACATAAACCAAAGAGACAAAAAGCTCCATCATATCATAAAACTATGTTACTACTGTTTATGCTTGTGTCTTTCCTATCTTATTGCTGGACCTCCTTTCCTTTTTCTTTAGTTGGATTTTGCTCACACCTTTTTCAGTAGTAGCTCAAGGTGAGTTACATTCAGGTACACTGGGTATTTCTCTGTGCCTGGAGGGTTCACATCTAACTTTGTATCTAAGGTAATGGAGAGTTAAGAAGCAGCAATGGGATCTGAACTGGGCACGTCTGGATGTCAAGACTGGTGCTCTAACCACCAGGCTACTCCTCCTCTCCACTTTTATTACCTTTATTTTGAATTATGTAAACCGCCTAGACTTGCCCTCAAATTAGGCGGTATATAAAATCTAGTAATAATATCTTGTAAATAAATAAGCGGTTTGCATGCTCACATTGCTTAAAGGTATGTCCACTAATTGTATATGTGGCATGCACAGGTAGGTGTGAAATCGCACGTCTACTTACAGAATACCATCACTTGTAAACAAAACTTAATTGGCAATTAATTTGCAATAGCTCTAACAAGCACTAATTGGCACTAATTTACACTTATGCATTAATTGCTTTATGCCCCTATTCTACAAACTTAGAGGCCCTTTTACTAAGCTGCGTAGGCGCCTACACACGCCCAACGCGTGCCAAATTGGAGTTACTGCCAGGTTATCACGTGGCCCTTGCGGTAATTTCAATTTTGGCGTGCGTCTGCTACACGCGTCTGAAAAATATTTCTTATTTTCTGGCACGTGGCATTTGACGCACGTAGACCATTACTGCCTGGTTACTGCGTGAGACCTTACCGCTAGGTCAATAGCTTGTGGTAAGATCTCAGACCCAAAATGGATGCGCGGCAATTTTCATTTTGCCGCACATCCGTGTTCGGCAAAAATTTAAAAAAGGCATTATTTGTAGGTGCACAAAAAATAATTCTACGCATGCCCATAACACGCGTCTACACTACCACAGGCCATTTTTCAGAGAACCTTTGTAAAAGGACCCCTCAGCATCTAAATTCTATACTGCGCAAGTGCAAAAGGTGTGTTACACGTAGACAGGACAGGGGTGAGTCATGAGTGTTGCACGAAAAAATCCCACATGAGCAGTATTCTATAAGCCCCGCCTAAAATTCAGCACAGTTTATAGTGTTAACACTTAACATAGTAACGTGGAGGGGCATAATCGAACGTCGCTGGCCAAATAGATCGCCAGCGATCTATGTTGGCAGCGGCGCTACAGCTGGCCGGAACCGTATTATCGAAAAAGATGGCCAGCTATCTTTTTTGTCGATAATATGGTTTATCCCGGCCAAATGCCGTGGAGTTCGCCGAATTTGAGATGGCCAGGTTTGTTTTTCAGCGATAATGGAAAGTTATGTCAGCCATCTCAAATCCCGGCCAAATTCAAGGCATTTGGCCGTGGGAGGAGCCAGCATTTTTAGTGCACTGGCCTCCCTGACATGCCAGGACACCAACCAGCCACCCTAGGGGTCACTGTGGTGGACTTCAGAAAAGCTCCCACGTGCATAGCTCCCTTACTTTGGGAGCTGAGCCCCCCAAACCCACTACCCACAAATGTACTGCACCCACTAAAATTGCTCCAGGGACCTGCATACAGCCTCTAGGACTTATTGCTGCTGTATAACTTTGGCACACCAGTTCACACCTGAAGACTAATCTATCTGAAAAAGTCCTTTCTTGAAATAACCACGTTTACTCACAGTTAACTGCAGATCAGAGGTTGTGCCCCACTGGCAAAGAGTCCCCTGGTACTAAGATTAGCAGTAGGTCAGAGCTGGCACAATGGTGTACAATGCCCTCTTTCAGCACCATTCAAGGTAAGAACCACGTTCTCTAACGTGGGTAACACAGGAAAGGGAACTAAAACTGGCTTACAAAAATGGCCACTACCGCATGGACTACAACAGGAAACAAATCAGGGCACACTCTGACCCAGTTAGCAGGGGGGGGAAAGCACCATGGGAGTAGAGCCCAGTACCCTACACCCACCACAATGCATTGCTAATGTGACTCTGCAGGGCACCTAACAGAAAAGGTGTCACACTCACCCGAGAGCCACATCGCAACCAGGGAAAGGCTGTCGGAGGATACAACACATTCTGCTGTCATGGAGGTAGGTACGGCATTTGAGGCTGGCATACAGGCTGGCAAAAAAGGTTTTTAGTTATTTTTTTTTTAGTATGGAAGGGTGTTGGTGATCACGGGGGAGTATGGGGAGGTCATCCCCCATTCCCTCCAGTGGTCATCTGGTCAGTTGGGGCACCTTTTTGAGGCTTGGTCGTGAAAATAAAAGGACCAAGTAAAGCCGGTGAAATACTGCTTAACGCCGCTTTTTTTTCCATTATCGGCGAAAGCTGGCCATCTGGTAGCCACGCCCATGCCCGCCCATGTCCCGCCTTCGCTAATCTACCGACATGCCCCCTTGAACTTTCGCCGGTGAAGCAACGGGAAAGCGGCGATGCTGTTAAAAATGCCGCTTTCGATTATACCAATTTCGCCGCTTTTAAGAAATCGCCGGCCATCTCCCGATTTGTGTCAGGTCAAAGAGCACTGACAACCGGATTCCAGGGACTTTTAAACAAATTAAGAGTGGTATAAAGAGATACAACGAATGCCACCGAAAAAGAGTCTAGAAAAATTCCGGCACACAGCAGATCAGGCAGGAAAAGCGAAGCAGGAGGTGGTTGGAACTACTCAGGAAGTAGAAAAAATGGTCACGATTCCCTCAGACTCGGAAGAGGACACCCATAGAGAACTGGGTGAGAACAATGAAGAAATCCCAAAGCAGACGTGGTGGGATGGTTCAAGGAGCTGAAGTCTGATCTGGAAGGGTACATAAGTACATAAGTAATGCCATACTGGGAAAAGACCAAAGGTCCATCGAGCCCAGCATCTTGTCCACGACAGCGGCCAATCCAGGCCAAGGGCACCTGGCAAGCTTCCCAAACGTACAAACATTCTATACATGTTATTCCTGGAATTTTGGATTTTCCAAGTCCGTTTAGTACCAAAAACATATCTAGAGTACACTCAGAGAGATGTGGACAGAGATCAGAGATATGGGGTCTCGGGTGGACGAAATGGAGGAGAAGATGGAAACAGTACAGGCTGAAGTTCGGAGTAAAAAAGCAGAGTCACAAAAAACACCAGCAGAGATCCAGCAGTTAAAAGATCAAGTGGAGGACTTGGAAAATAGATCCCGCCGTAATAACCTACGGTTCAAAGGAATTCCACAGCTGGATATTTTCAGCAATTGCGAGGCGGTGATCCAGGAATTGTGCCAATATATTTTAAACCTGGAGGGTGAAGCTGGGCAACGAAACATCAGCTTGCAAAGAGTACACCGCAGTGCGGGCCCTCAAAGAGATATCATAGCTTGTTTTTTGGACTTTCCTCTCAAAGAAAAAATATTGGCGAAGGCGAGGCAACAGAAAGTGATACACTGGAAAAATTATACAATTGGAATATACCAGGACTTGGCAGGAATTACGTTGCAAAGATGAAGAGCAATGGGGGAAGTGACTAGTTACATGCGAGCCAATGGGATTAGATATTGATGGCTGTTCCCCTTTGCAATTTGGCTCACAGTCGAGGGAAAGTCACGGAAGGTGAAGACACCGGCAGAAGCGTGGGAGGCGCTGCGAATGCTGGGATGCAAGGGACTACCAGCAAGGGAGAAACAGCTACAGGAAAATGAGGAGCCCAGAACAGACTCGGCATAGCAGACGGTGACCACCAGAGGGAAGAGACCCTTCCGGTCTCACAAAATTTGAAAATTCTTGGAGTCACCATAGATCGAAACCTCACTCTTGACACCCACGTGAAAAACACGACGAAAAAGATGTTCTACACCATATGGAAACTTAAAAGAGTAAAACCTTTCTTCCCGAGATACATCTTCCGTACCCTAGTACAGTCAATGGTAATAAGTCATCTGGACTACTGCAATGCACTATACGCCGGATGCAAAGAACAGACAATCAAAAAAATCCAAACCGCACAGAATACGGCCGCCAGACTCATATTTGGAAAAACTAAATATGAAAGTGCAAAACCACTAAGAAAGAAACTTCACTGGCTCCCACTTAAGGAACGCATCGCGTTCAAGATCTGCACGATTGTACACAAAATCATTCATGCAGATGCCCCAATTTACATGCAAAACCTCGTGGACCTACCTCCCAGAAATGCCACAAGATCATCCCGCAAATTTCTCAACTTGCACTACCCAAGCTGCAAAGGACTGAAGTACAAACAGTGCATGCCACTACCTTCTCATACATGAGCACGCATTTATGGAATGCATTACCCACAGACTTGAAAGCAATCAACGAAACGACTATCTTTCGAAAATCTCTGAAAACATTCTTCTTCAACAAGGCCTACAATGAGAACCTACAGCCCACTAAGTCACCTCACTAACTCACTTAATTATGAAAGCCTACCATCCTTAACTACCCTAATCACTCTCTTCCTTCTTCCCTATTCCCTTCCTTGATCGCCACACATCACTAACTGTATCTGATATCCTGATATGACAATGTTAACAAATCTATGTAAGCCACATTGAGCCTGCAAATAGGTGGGGGAATGTGGGATACAAATGCAATAAATAAAATAAAAGCGCCTCCTGATGCCCTTAAGGGGAAAGAACATTGATGGACTAGATATGTATGATATGTACTATGTTTCAGGTTGAATGTTTAGTGGGGAGTTGATGTCTGGTGGGGGAAGAGCTGCGTGGGGGGGCAGGGAGGTGGGACATTCAGCTATTAAGATAAAGAGAAGGGGGGCTGGGAGAGGTGTAGGGGATAAAGGAAGGGGGTATGTGGGCCCGGGGGGCAAGAATGGAGCGTCCTTTCTAAATGACGGACTCCGCAGTGTCCGGAGTAAGGAAAGGAAAGGGAGGGGGGAGAGAGGGAGGGAGACAGGAGGGAGGGGGGAGGGAAGGACGGGAAGGGAGGGGGGAACTCTAGTAGGGAGAAAGGGGAAGGGGGAAGAAATGAAGATAGGTTCCTGGAATGTCAACAGGCTCAATAACCCGGGGAAATGAGCAAGGGTAATGAAAGAACTGAATAGGTTGAGATGGGAAGTGGTGATGCTGCAGGAGACACACTTAAGACCTAGGGATGGACATTTGTTAAGGGGAAAAAGGTATAAAGGGGTAGTGACACACCAAGCTAAAGGGGGGAGGAAAGTGGGGGGAGTGGCCATACTGATAGGACAGACAAGTGGGATGATTATAGAAAACTAATTCAAAGATACAACAGGGAGATGTGTGGCTATACGAGGTAGGATACAGGGGAAGGAGGTAACACTGATCAACATTTGCTCCCCCAATACGGGACAAGGGGAGTTTTTTCAGACCTTGTAGGAAGAGATACAAGGATTCATAAGGGGACAGGTGATAGTGTGCGGATATCTTAATATAGCTCCAGATGCGCGGCTAGACCATTCGGGAGGAGGGGGATATCGATCAAGCTCGGGGAGAAAGGTACTACAGAAATTTTGGAGACAGATGGAGCTGGTGGATACTTGGAGAGTGATACATGGCACGCAGCGGGGATACACCTTCTACTCCCATGCAGCTAGCTCCTACATGAGGATAGATGGGTTGTGGATGCTGTGAGAAGGAAGAGGCTGTCCTACCCTGGTTAGGCCCCTAGAGGGCGCTGTTCCGCTAAAATGTCCAGGGAGAAGGGCTGGGTGAGTCAGTAAGGGGATGTATAGCAGGAGGTCGTTAGGACCGAGGAGAGTCCTGGGGATAGAAACAGGTGCAGCAGGTTATGGGCTGGGTCCTGTTTAGCCATTAACCACTTAATACCCCACCTGAGTGGTGAGGGAGAGAGGAGAGCTAGCAGCTGAAGAAGAGAGCTGGTAGCTGAAGCAGAAGGATCTCCATGAGAAGTATTGGCTGTGAGCAGGAGGATCCCCATGAGAAGTACTGGCTGTGCCCTTAAGACTGTGTGTCTAGAACTGTGTGTTACCAAGAAGGAAGCTGGCTGGGGTAAGAAGGCCCTAGAGTATCAAGTATAAGAACTGTGTGTTCAAAGAGGGACTGTGTGTCCAAGATGAAAAGACTGTGTGTCTAGAACAGTGTGTTACCAAGAAGGACTGAGTTAATACGGCTGGGGTAAGAAGGCCCTAGAGTATCAAGTCAGGGATAAGAACTGTGTGTTCAAAGAGGGACTGTGTGTCCAAGATGAAAAGACTGGGTGTCTAGAGCTGTGTGTTACAAGGAAGGACTGAGTTAGTACTGAGCCCAAATGCCTGTGTGAGAGGGCTCAGGGGGAAGAAATCTGTGGGTTTGAACTGTGCAAGAAGAAATGTTTAAGCTGGAAGATTGCACTGAGTAAGAAGAACTGGTTAAGCTTGTGAAAGGGTTTTTCAGCTAAAAGAAGTGTGCCCCAGAGGCTGGAATAAAGATTTGTATGAGAAAAATCCTGTTGATGAGACCTGACTATGTTTGGTTTTTTAGAACCAGGTCACCCCGAGTAGAAAGGGGTAGTAGTCTAATTTGCATAAAATCTGCATACTGAGAACCAGCTCACCCTGAGTGAAAGAGGAACCTGGAATCCTGAGGTGGGAGCTTCATCTTCACAATAGCCTCATTTTCACAATGCATCGTAATTGTGTGCTGATGATAACAGAGGCAGAAATTGAATCTATCCACATATCAGACCATGCGCCTGTATGGCTTAGATTATAGGGATGGGGGTATGGGGAGAGACACACGACTTGGAAACTGAATGAATCTCTCTTGGGGGAGGAGCAGGTGAGGGAAGAGGTGCAGGTCACTATGTAGGAATATTGGGAAATTAATGACACAGGAGAAGTGAGGGATGGGATCTTGTGGGATGCTATGAAGGTCGTGGTGAGGGGAGTATTGATAAAATGGGGAGCGAGGAAGAAAAGAGAGAAGGGCCAGGCGATAATGGTGTTGAGAATGACAATGAACAAATTAGAAAAGACCCACCAGAGAAATCCATCGGCGAGGGTATGGGCGGAACTCAAAAAGGTCAGGGGGCAGATGGAACAGGCACAGATGGTGGAGATTGAATACATGAGAACGCACCTATGGCAGAAGTATTTTGAGTATGCTAACAAATCAAGCTCAATGTTGGCCAGATGTTTGAGGGCTAGGAGGGGCAAGTCAATGATACGGAAAATAAGAGATGAAAAGGGAGGGTGGCTGTATACTGACCAGGAAATAGAAAAAGAATTTCTAAAGTATTATACGGAGGGGAACAGAGAGAGAATATCAGACGTTACCTGAGTCAGATCCCCCTATATAAATTGAGCGAGGAGAGTCAGAGGATGGGGGAGCCAATAGGACTAGGGGAAATACAGGGGGTTATTAAAAATCTCCCAAATGGAAAGGCCCCAGGGATAGACGGCTACACGTCCCGGTTTTATAAATATTTTGAGAGCTTGGTTAGTCCTATGTTAATGAGGGTGAGAAATGGAGTACTAGAAGGTGAGGAGCTTCCGAGATCCATGATAGAGGCGGGGATGGTGGTCATACCAAAACCGGGGAAAGATCAGACTAGGTGCGGGTCCTATAGGCCCATCTCCCTAACAAATGTTGACGCAAAAATTATTGCTAAAGTGTTAGCTAATAGATTGAGTAGATTGCTACCAAAATTGGTCCACAAGAGGACATTGCATTTGCTATGGGAGGCTCAAAAGACAGAAGGGGGAATGGCAATACTATCGAGGGACGCGGAAAAGGCGTTCGATAGGGTGCACTGGGGGTTGTTAAGGGAAGTGATGGATAGAATGGGACTAGGAGGAAATTATAGTCTATGGATTGATGCTTTGTATAAGAGCCCAAGAGCTTGCTTGAATATTAATGGGAGTAATTCAGCCTTTTTCCCGATCAGTAGAGGGACTAGACAAGGGTGCCCGCTGTCCCCACTTCTGTTTGCATTATACATAGAACTGTTATCAGAAAAGATAAGGGGGCATCCAGGGATAAAAGGGATGAGGAGAGGCGGGGGAGAACATCGAATAGCGTTATTTGCAGACGATATGTTACTGTATGTGAAGAACCCGGGAGGGACGCTGTCGGTGATTAAAGGGATCTTCGAAGAGTATGGTACATATGCTGGGTTAAAGATAAACATGGAAAAAAGTGAGATTCTGGGAATATCGATGAATAAAGAGGAGGAGTCACTCGTGCGGGAGAGGTATGAGTTTAAATGGACACCACAAAAAATTAGGTATTTAGCGATACAGATACCAGAGAACTTGGATAGGGTATTTCAGTTGAATTACGGTCGTTTACAGGAACAGATCAGAAACGACCTGTTGAGGTGGAGAAATAAATGGCTGTCCTGGGGTGGGAGAATGGCGGTGATTAAGATGAATGTACTTCCGCGCATACTGTTCTTATTTCAAGCACTGACCTTAGCGGTAACGAAACCATTTATTAGGAGGCTACAAGGCACTTTAATGAACTATATATGGGGAAACAAGAAACCGAGAATGTCACAAAGAATCATATGGGGTGAGGTGGGGAGGGGGGGAAGAGCGGTCCCAAATCTCGAGTGGTATTACTGGGGAGCCCAAATGAGGATGATTTTAGATTTGGAAAGGGGGGCGGAGAAACCGGCGGTTCAGTTGGAACAGTCATATTGGCCACAAAGGAGCTTGAAATCACTGCTGTGGACGACAGAGTTAACAGGGAAAGGGCAACAAGGGGAACATAGCCCATATTTAAGGCACCTATTAGAACTGTGGGGGAAGATACGGAAACGGTGGGGGTGGAAAGAAGGGGTATCATCAATGGCCTCCATCAGGTGGGAACCCAAGTTCGGGGCGGGTAGGGAAAATGTTGTTTTTGTAAGATGGGAGCAGAAGGGGGAGATGAAATTCCAGGATGTGCTGCATGGGAGTGGAATAAGGAGTTTTGAGGAGGTGTGTGCCCGATATGGGATCCCAGAGGGAGAGGGATTTGCGTATATGCAGTTAAAACACTTTCTGGATAAAGAGGGGTGGAAAAGGGGATATCCTAGGGAAACGGAAAGTCTAGAAAACCTGTGGATACTATTGGGGAAAGTCCCAAAACCCATATCGGTAATATACCGATTTCTACAAGGGGATGAAGATAAAAAATACCCATTCCAGGAAGCCTGGGAAAGGGATTTGCAATATCAATTTACAGAGCGGGAATGGGAAAATATATGTGGGGAAGTACAAAAAGCCTTAGTATGTGCAATAATACAGGAAAATGCGTATAAAGTACTTACAAGATGGTATTACGATGGTATTACACTCCAGAGAGACTATAAAAGATTTACCCAGGAGCTGCAGGCGTGTGCTAGAGATGTAAAAAACAGAAAGGTACATTCCTGCACGTGTGGTGGACATGTGAGAGGGTGGTAATATTCTGGCAGGCAGTGATGAAAGCGATGGCCCGAACTATGGGAGTGTCACTGGTGTGTGGGCCGCAACAGTGTTTATTGGGAATGTGTAACGAGAGAGAGGTATGGGAAGAGAGTAAACTGATGGTGGTGGGGATTAGCAGCAGCTAAGTGCCTTATTGCACGCTGCTGGAAATCGACAGACCTGCCAAATTTGGGGGGTTGGAGGACTAAAGTGAGACTGATGTGGCAAATGGAGCAGTTAACAGTATATAGAAGAGAGGGAGAGCTTCGACATAAAAGGGGATGGGCAAGACTTCAACAAATGATTCATGGAATTTAGGGGGGTAAGGATACATTCCAAGGCAGAGGGGTAGGTAGGGAAGGAGGGGGAGGGAATTATCTAGGGATTACGGATTGAAGGAGAGGGGGGCGGGAGGGGGTAGATAGGGGGACAAAAATGATCCCACCACCTGTGAAAGGGAAGAGGTAAAATAAAGCTGGGCATATTAAAAAACGGAACATGGATGGAGGGAACTGAAATATGAGAATGGAGTGAAGTTTACAAGATGTATTAGTGTTGATAATAAAAGTTAGTGGACAGCCAATATACTGAAAAGATGTAAGGAAATGGAAATATATAGTGGTACGTATTTATTCTGACATCTAGATTAATGTTTCATAATGCTTCAAATATTGTAAAGAAAATATTTCAAAACATTCAATAAAAATTCAAGTTAAAAAAAATATATAGATTTTTCTATTTTTGTAGTGCCAGTGTTTACCCGGTGGTAATTGGGCAGTGCTGTGCACAGCCCGGTTACTGCCGGGTTAGTTCAGGAGTCGTTCCACCACCTCAATGGGTGGCGGTAAGTGCTCTCCCCTGAAATAGCCACGTGGTAAGTGATTCACTTGCCGCACGGCCATTTCTTAAAAAAAAAAAAAAGATAGCCTTTTACTTGCTGCGGTA
Source organism: Microcaecilia unicolor (assembly GCF_901765095.1). Classification (NCBI taxonomy): domain Eukaryota; kingdom Metazoa; phylum Chordata; class Amphibia; order Gymnophiona; family Siphonopidae; genus Microcaecilia; species Microcaecilia unicolor. The sequence goes on from NC_044035.1 coordinate 325,636,480, forward strand.
AAAGGGGGCCTCAGTGCGCTTCAAAACATGCAGTGATGCTAGCACAGGCCCCCTTTTAACGCAGCTTAGTAAAAGGACTCCATAGTTTATTATATCTGATCAACTGCTTTTCCTTCCGTGAGCAGCAAGACAGCTACAGAGAACAATTTTTTAAACAATAACCAATCAATACAGTAAACTGGCTCAACTCAATACAGAAACAAACACGGACAAGACCATTAAGAGTAATTAATACAAGTACCCCCTTCATCTTCCATTGCCCCATTTTCCCAATCATGTTATAAAATCCTCAGGGTAGAGATTCATTATAACAGTATACTTAATGTATCATACCCTGAGTAAAGGTGCCCTGTAAATTAAGGGAAACATTAACACAGTCCAACATCAGAAACATTTAAAATAAAGCCCTTTATAAAAAGATGAAAAGGTTATACGAACACTCATTATGCTTAGTAAATGTTTTAAAGTTTGGTGCAAAAAAATTAATTGTAAAAAAGTCTTACATTTGGAAATAACCAGCCATATTCATGGTTATTAAATCCTAGCAGATAAGGGACAGGATTGCCCTCTTCCCCTGGCAGGAACTTTTCAGGGCTCTTTGATAGGAAGACACCCTCCACAACTGCTGGTATGTTTGGGACTTTCTAGAGAGAAATAATTATTATTAATTATAAACATATGTAGCAGAATAGAAAGGATGCAAACACAGAAGAACACAAGTCTTCGCACACTCAAAATCACACAGGACACAACAAAGATGACACAAAGATATGGTTTCTAGGCGATGCTTAAAAAGTCCAAATTTATTGTGTAACTTAAAAGACTTGACACGGCCATGTTTCGGCCAACCAGCCTGCCTCAGGAGTCTTTGCACTCTCAAGAATATTTATAGAAAGACCATGTATCTGTCGATATACTATCAAATTAAAAATCTTGTATAATGAAACCTCAACGTGAAACCCTCTCTCCTTTGGCAGGAAAATTAAAAGCCGCCAAACTGTAAAGTTCAAGGGTTTCGCGTTGAGGTTTCATTATACAAGATTTTTAATTTGATAGTATATTGACAGACACATGCAGGCTCATTTTCGAAAGATAAAAACGTCCAAAAAGTGACATAAGTCTGCATTTGAACGTTTTTCTCACAAAAACGTCCAAATCAGTATTTTCAAAACCTCTTTTTAGACGTTTTTCTCTGAAGTCCGTCGGAAGTGTGTCTAAATCTCAAGGGAGCGTGTTCAAGGTGGCACTTGGGCATTCCTAAGACTTAGACGTTTTTCAGCCATAATGGAACAAAACAAAACCGTCCAGGACTAAAACTTAGACGTTTTGAGCTAGACCTATTTTTATAACGAATAAGGCACAAAAAGGTGCCTTAAATAACCAGATGACCACTGGAGGGAATCAGGAATGAACTCCCCTTATTCCCCCTGTGGTCACTAATCCCCTCCCACCCCCAAAAAATGTGATGAAAAACATTACTTACCAACCTCAGATGGGGAAAGGGAAATGGGACTTGATATACTGCTTTTCTGAGGTTTTTGCAACTACATTCAAAGTGGTTTACATGTATTCAGGTACTTATTTTGTACCAGGGGCAATGGAGGGTTAAGTGACTTGCCCAGAATCACAAGGAGCTACAGTGGGAATTGAACTCAGTTTCCCAAGATCAAAGTCCACTGCTCTAACCACTAGGCTACTCCTCCACTTAGGTTCTACTCAGGTCCATTAGAACAGCATGCAGGTTCCTGGAATAGCCTAGTGTTGGGTGTAGTGCACTGAAGACAGGTGGATCCAGGCCCATACCTCTCCCTACACTTGTGGAAGAAACTGTGAGCCCTCCAAAACTCACCAGAAACCCACTGTACCGACGTATAGGTGCCCCTTCACCTGTAAGGACCATTGTAGTGGTTTACAATTAGGGATAGTGGGTTTTGGGGGGCTTATTGCACAAGGTAAGGGAGCAATGGTCAGATGTGTGCCTGGGAGCAGTTTATGAAGTCCACTGCAGTGCCCCTTAGGGTGCCCTATTGCTGTTCTGAGATGTCAGGGGGACCAGTCTACTAAAAATGCTGGCTCCTCCTACATCTCAATGGCTTGATTTTGTGCGTTTTGCACTTGGACATTTTTTTTGTTTGAAATTGGACCAAACCCCCCCCCCCCCCCCCCCCAAAATGTCCAAATCACAAAACGTCCATAGTATTTTTGAAAAATTACCTTTCTTGTTCGGAACAGTGGCGTAGCCACAGGTGGGCTTGGGTGGGCCAGGGCCCACCCAACAGTAGCACGTTTAGTGGTAACTGGTGGGAATCCCAAGCTCTGCCAGTTGAAGATTTCCCTCTGATGGTAATGAAAATGCTACTCTCCACAACACCGGCACCTGCGCATGCTCAGTTTTCAGTGCATGCCTGCTGCCAAGGTGGAAAGAAGTGTTTTTCCACCAGCTGAGATAACCTTTTTTTGGGAGGGGGGGGGGGGGAGAACACTTGGTGCCCACCCAATTCTTGCCTAGGCCCACCCAAAATCTGTTGTCTGGCTACACCCCTGGTTTTGAATTTGGAGATTTTGTGTAAAACGTCCAAATTCAAATTTAGACGTCATATCGAAAATGCCCCTCATGGTTTTTCCATAGACATTGTTGAAAGACTGCAAAGAATCCTGAGGAAGGCCAGTTGGCCGAAGCATGGCCGTGTCAAGTCTTTTAAGCTACACAATAAATTTGGACTTTTTAAGCATCGTCTAGAATCCATATCATTGTGTCATCTTCACTGTGTCCTATGTGCAATAGCATGGGCCACTGGGGCCATGGCCTGATCAACATGCTCTGAGCACAGCATCAGCTATTAGATCTTGGGAATGGGGCTAGAGATTGATTTGTTTGATCCCTCCAGCCAAAAAGGGAGCCAACAAATCCTCCCCAAATCAAATATAAACAGAGAATGTCTTTCAGTTCCAGAAGCTAGTTCATACACTAAAGAAAAAGCCGGCTAGTTGACCACAGAGTTCACAAATCAGAGCTGCACGGATTAATAAATTGGATTTTCTGACCTATATTTTGATAAAATATTAGAAAATTTAATTTGGCATGTTGTGCTGCACCAGAGAAAACACAGGCTTATTGTAGATGCAAAAACGTTTTACATGCCTTTCTTCCCATTCACGTGTGCTATACTAAAATTCTATAAGCAGATGTGGAATTGTTAATTCAATTGATGTTATCAATAAAGTTTCACCTACTGTGAAGAAGTTGGGGTCTAGAAGTTCCTCTTCTGTTTTGGTCCTTAAACAGTTCACAACTGCAGCAGAATCCATTCCTTCACAGCCCAAAAGGTTTGCAGTCCTCTGAAATCAGTGTGAAAATATATAGCAGAACTAGAAAAGGTTCAAAGAAGAGCGACCAAAATGATAAAGGGGATGGAACTAGTCTCATATGAGAAAAGGCTAAAGAGGTTAGGGCTCTTCAGCTTAGAAAAGAGACGGATGAGGGGAGATATGATTGAGGTCTACCAAATCCTTAGGGCGTCTTTTACTAAGGCGCACTCACATTTTTAGTGCGCACTAAAATTGAGGGCACCCTAAATGTTAGAGATGCCCATAGAAATGAATTGGCGTCTCTAACATTTAGCATGCCCACAATTTTAGCGTGCGCCAAAAATGTGAGCGCGCCGTAGTAAAAGACCCTCTGAGTGGTGTAGAGTGAGTAGAAGTAAATCGACTTTTTACTCGTTCCAAAAGTACCAAGAATAGGGGCCACTTGAGGAAGTTACATGGAAATACTTTTAAAACAAATGGAAGGAAATATTTTTTCACTCAATGAATAGTTAAGCTCAGGAATTCTGCCAGAGGATGTCGTAACAGCGGTTAGCGTATCTGGGTTTTAAAAAGGTTTGGACATGTTCCTGGAAGAAAAGTCCACAGTCTGCTATTGAGACAGATATGGGGAAGCTACTGCTTGCCCTGGGATTGGTAGCATAGAATGTTGCTAGTATTTGCACCAGGTACTTGTGACCTGGCTTGGCCACTGTTGGAAATAGGATACTGGGCTAGATGGACCATTGGTCTGACCCAGTATGGCTATTCTTATGCTCTTAAAATGGAGAAAGAACACAAGCTTCGTTAGGCGCTAACATACGCCTAATGTAGCTTAAAATGGACTACTGCTTGGACGCGTTACAGCATCCTGTGGTAGTTTTGGAATTTGTGTGTGCTAAACAAACTAAAAAATGTTTTTTTGTTTTTTTTTAATTTGAGGGTGTGTGTCAGGGACAGAGAGTTGGTGTTCCTGTGCTAATCAATTAGTGCATCTGAATTGCCACTCCTTAACTGAGTAGTTGTATCGCTCCATGGTGCGACCGCACCTGGAGTATTGTGTTCAGTACTGGTCTCCGTATCTCAAAAAAGATATAGTAGAATTGGAAAAGGTACAGCGAAGGGCGACGAAAATGATAGTGGGGATGGGACGACTTTCCTATGAAGAGAGGCTGAGAAGGCTAGGGCTTTTCAGCTTGGAGAAGAGACGGCTGAGGGGAGATATGATAGAAGTGTATAAAATAATGAGTGGAATGGATCGGGTGGATGTGAAGCGACTGTTCACGCTATCCAAAAATACTAGGACTAGAGGGCATGAGTTGAAGCTACAGTGTGGTAAATTTAAAACGAATCGGAGAAAATTTTTCTTCACCCAACGTGTAATTAGACTCTGGAATTCGTTGCCGGAGAACATGGTATGGGCGGTTAGCTTGACGGAGTTTAAAAAGGGGTTAGATAGATTCCTAAAGGACAAGTCCATAGACCGCTATTAAATGGACTTGGAAAAATTCCGCATTTTTAGGTATAACTTGTCTGGAATGTTTTTACGTTTGGGGAGCATGCCAGGTGCCCTTGACCTGGATTGGCCACTGTCGGTGACAGGATGCTGGGCTAGATGGACCTTTGGTCTTTCCCAGTATGGCACTACTTATGTACTTATGTACTTATGTACTTATGTAGTTCATGGATAATGAAGGAGCCCATACTGCCTACAAAATAGGAGGTGGTAGATACTCCTGTGGTAATTTAAAAAAAATCTCTGTACGCTAATGTAAACGTTAGCACATGGCCATTAATGCAAAAAATAAAATTGAGGTTTTTATGACCGTGGTAAAAATAGTCTTAGTGCAGGGAAAGATCCACTTAAGGGTGAGCTAAGGCCTATTTTTCCCGCAGCTTAGAAAAGGACCCCTAAGTGGCCCTTTCACCAAGCTGCAGTAAAAAGTGGCCTTAGCATACTTTTACGGAGGTCTTTCCCCACATTCTAAGGCCATGTTTTCTGCAGCCAGAAAATGGCAGATTTTCCATTTTCTCAATTAATGGCCATGTGCTAATTTTTCCATTAACACGTAACCATTAACAAAGATTAGCTCTTGAGCACTTACTGGCACCTATTTTGTAGGTGGTAAAGGCTCATGTGCTAATCAGTTAGCACATGATAATGTAGCTGCACTAATGCCCCCCCCCCCCTCTCTCTCTCTCCTTTCCAACCAGCATATGCCCCCATCTCCATATAATTTAATGCTCCCAAGGTATATTTTTGGTTTAATAAGTTAACGGCTGGCTGGAAAAAGTTGGGGGGGGGGGGGGGGGGGAGAGGGAATAACCAGAGTCGCTGCTGCCTACAGAGATCAGTCTATTCTTCTCAACCCCTTCCTCCCCCCACTCATTCATTTTCTTTGACAAAACAGGAGGAATTTGGCACAGAAAGGCTTCTTGCTCATAGTTTCCTCCTTTGATTTTACTCTGCAGTTAGAACCATGCAAAGTTCTGTTTCTGGAAGCTTTATAATGTATTTATTATGATGGGGGACCCAATGCACTTATGTGGCTAGGGCCCACTGAACAGTTAATCCTGCTCTGACTATATCTGTAAAAGAAATGGCAGAACTAGGACTAGGTTTGCGAACCCACAATAACTCGGTCTTCAGCAGACTTAAAGCTATTTTATTTTGTGCCATCTATTGAGATGATTATCGAAATTTGTCTAACCCTTTCTGCAAAGGAAGCACGCTTTGAATATTGTCCACATACCACCCAGTATTCAAAAGTAGTAAATTAAGAACAAATTGGAGAAAATATTTCTTAACTCAGTGTGTAATTAAACTCTGAAATTGTTGCCAGAGAATGTAGTAAAAGCAGTTAGCTTAGCAGTGTTTAAAAAAGGCTTGGATAATTTACTAAAATAAAAGTCCATTAGCCATTATTAAGATGGACTTGGGAAAATCCATTACTTTTTCTTGGATAAGTAGCATAAAATCTGTTTTACTCTTTTGGTACATTGCCAGGATCTTGTGGCCTGGATTGGCCACTGTTGTAAATAGGATAATGGGCTTGATGGACCTTTTGTCTGTCCCAGTATGGCAAGACTTTTGATATGTTATTAACTCGGCAGAAGAGGCTCCTGCCTGGTTAAACGTAACTGAGCAACCTGGCACATGATATTCAGCTGCTCTTAACCAGTTAGTGCCACTCAATGTCACCACTAACCAGCCATCTCCTAATCCAGAGGTTTTCAACTCGGTCCTCAGGCACACCCATGTGATAGGCATGAAAGTATAGAGTGACTGCACAAAGGCAAGGTAGAAGGGCACTACACAATTATCCCAGGGAGGCGAGATATCAGACTTTAAGGGCTGTGGAGTTCCAAGAAGACCATTTAAAGGAAAAGAATAAAACATAGTTAAAAATACTACCATGAAGAAAAATCTAAAATCTTACATTTGCAAATTCAGCTATCACAACAGGATCAGAGATGATAATTCCAGGAAAGGTTGCCACTCCGCTCTCAGAAATGGCTTTGTGGAACAAACCCTTGGATAGAGGAGAAAGAATCTGGAAAACATTTGAAGGTTACAATGAGCGCAGTGACTAAAAAGTACAGAATCATCATTTAGAATTAACCAGGCTCAGGACCTACACTTATTAAATAAACGTTTTTGTTAATGCTAATGTAGCTACCTGCAGAATTTCACACAGTTGACCATCTGATTTTGTTACATAGATTGTAGATTACTGTGATAAAGGACAGATGTCTAAAGTGTCTAAAGTGATTCAGCTTGGAGAAGAGACGGCTGAGGGGAGACATGATAGAGGTATATAAAATAATGAGTGGAGTGGAACAGGTGGATGTGAAGCGTCTGTTCACGCTTTCCAAAAATACTAGGACTAGGGGGCATGCGATGAAACTACAGTGTAGTAAATTTAAAACAAATCGGAGAAAATATTTCTTCACCCAACGTATAATTAAACTCTGGAATTCGTTGCCGGAGAAAGTGGTGAAGGCGGTTAGCTTAGCAGAGTTTAAAAAGTGGTTGGACGGTTTCCTAAAGGACAAGTCCACAAACCCCTACTAAATGGACTTGGGAAAAATCCACAATTCCAGGAATAATATGTATAGAATGTTTGTATGTTTGGGAAGCTTGCCAGGTGCCCTTGGCCTGGATTGGCCACTGTCGTGGACAGGATGCTGGGCTCGATGGACCCTTGGTCTTTTCCCAGTATGGCATTACTTATGTACTTATGTTAATATCCTGTGAGGAAGAAAAATGTCTGTAAGTGATTCTGGAAGGCTTCTTTCTCCTAGTTGTTAATTTTTGGGGTTGCCTGTGTTCAGTATTATCCATAGTACTGTAATATTTATAGTTGGGCCCCAGAAACATTGTTTAGGGATTTAAAAATTATATTACATATATACAGATGATATTCAGTTATGCTTCCTTATACAGTAGAAACACTTTGCTGAAGATAAATCACTGCTTCAATGAAATGAACCTTTGGATGAAAATGTATTACCCTTAATCTCTTAGAATCAGAGAGTGTGGATACGTAAACCTTCTATAAAGATGGTACACAAATTGGTCAGGTACAATTTGTAAAGGTGATATCAGATTCCCATTTAAAAAATGTATAAGCAAATTCCTGCTATTGTAGAAGTGGGTTTCTGTTTATGGCTGTTATATTGTACCTCTCCGTGGTTAAACCAATTGGATTTTCACAGAGTTGTTCAAGAATTGATTATAACAAAGATTCATTGCATATACTTGGAGTTTCCGAAAGGTCAAGATGATCTTTTTATTCATTGTCCAAAATATTCAATTACTCTCCAGAATATCAAGGAAAACCTTTACTCACAACCAGTGTAAAGCAATTAAAAACTGTTCAAGAATGAAAAACAAAACATTTTCATTACATACAGACATTTTTATTTCCCCTTTTGCCCAGGGCTAATTATTCTTGATAAATATCTAAAGTCTTTTTCCTCACCACCAATGTGGAGCAGTTCATAAGACTTTTACTAATCTATACACAGTTATTTTTATTGTCTCTCTCAGAATCAGCAACCTCAAAATGGTGCCTCAGTTTCAAAGAGATGCCAATCTGTCCACATGACCTGTCTCTGCCAATCAGTTCTTCGAAAATGCAGTGCTCAGTCATCTCGTACTGTTTTGCTGTTTGCCGAATATCTTTCAAATTGAAAAACGTCTTCCCAAAACAGCACATAAATATTACCATCTTACTTTTTACTGTTTCAAACGGACCCAGGAAGACACACATTGACCTGATTCGGTGGCGTTTTTAGGTTTTCACCAACTGGTTCTAGTGCCCCTGACACAGCCTATACTCTTGGCGAGGCATGGCCATGTGGGGCATCTGATTGTGAACCCTGAGAGCATCAATACAACTTATTAAAGACCATTTTCATCAACAAGGTCTGCTTTTCCCTCTTCTTCTCCCCCATAATCATCCATCCTAATATCCAAACCTCTGCCCCTTCAAGGCATCTATTCATCCCTGCAACAAACCCCCCCCCCCCCCCCCCGAAGCCACAGCCCACTCATACCTCACTCATGCCAGCTCCCCCGCATCACCCACCCCCCACATGTGGAAACTCACTCATCACAGAGTACCCTCCCCCTGAAGCTGAATTCCCCCCCAAAGGGTCAAAGTTGTGAATGTGTAACCCCCCCAGCAAATGCCTCCACCCCTATTCCCAATCCAATGCCCGGGTTTCCGGGGTATCCCTGAAGTCTAGTAGAGCAAAAGCAATGTCCAGTCATTCCCACCTCTATGATCGTGCTATTCCAAATGGCTGGAGACCTTCAAAAGTCTGACCCCCTAGCAGTAGTACAACAAGATTACCACTAGAGGTCTTGGTGGCCATTTTGAAGGCCCAATCGTTGAGGCAAGAGTAATTAGTTATCATTCCCACCTCACTGGACCCAGGGGACTCCTGCTAAGCCTGGGGATTGGATTGGGGAGGGGTGGTTGATATAGAATGGGCCAACAATGATTGGGGCCCTGAACAGATGAAGCAGAGATTTTAGAAAAACTGCTCTCTTGTCTACGTAGGTGGAGGAGGTGGGTATTTATGTTTGTTATCCCCACATGCAGCTTTCTAACCCCGACCCCACACACACACCAAAAAAAAAAAAAAGCAAAGAATAAATTGCTGCTCCCTCTGTAGGAGGGCCTTTAATATGCAGTCCTGCATTTAGTTTAGAAAAGGCTCTATTTTTGGCAGGGCCTCTAGTAAAATAGTATGGACATTTTGACCTGGACTTGTGATTCCCCCTCCCCATGTAGTATTTAAAATCTGCCTACATGAACACTGAAGACTGTCGCAACCCTTACCAGTGCAGAAACACTTATTCCACCTGCTGATTCTCCAAATATGGTCACAGAATCCGGATCACCTCCAAAATCTTCAATATTTTCCTGAATCCAACGTAAAGCTGCAAGTTGATCCAGAAACCCCCAGTTGCCAAGGGCATGTTCTTCCCCAGTGCTGGAAGCAGAATGAGAAGGAAAAATATTGTTTTGAGTGAGACCATCAGACTTCTCTGTGGATAACACTCTCATCCTCCCTGTCTCATCAGCTCGTAACCTTGGGGTCATCTTCAACTCCTCTCTCCTTCTCTGCACAAATTCAACAGACTGCTAAAACCTGCCGTTTCTTTCTCTATAGTATCACCAAAATTCATCCTTTCTTTTCTGAGCACACTACCAGATCCCTTATCCACACTCTTATCACCTCTCACTTAGACGTGGAGGGGCATAATCGAACGCAAATGCCTATCTCCATGGGCGTTTATCTCCGAGAACGGGTCCATGAATTGGCGGACCGAACCGTATTTTTGAAAAAGATGGACGTCTATCTTTAGTTTCGAAAATATGGTTTGTGCCAGGCAAATGCATTGGATGTGGGCGTTTTTTGAGCTGGGCGTTTTCATTTTTCAGCAATAATCAAAACCGAAGCGCCCCAGCTCAAAAACAAACAAATCCAAGGCTTTGGGTCGTGGGAGGGGTCAGGATTCGTAGTGCACTGGTCCCCCTCACATGCCAGGACACCAACCGGGCACCCTAGGGGGCACTTTTAAAAAATAGAAAAAAACATTAAAGCACCTCCCAGGTGCATAGCTCCCTTCCCTTGGGTGCTGAGCCCCCCCAAATCCCCCCCAAAACCCACTCCCCACAACTCAACACCATTACCATAGCACTTAATGGTGAAGGGGGACACCTACATGTGGGTACAGTGGGTTTGGAGGGGTATAGAGGGCTCCCATTTGCCACCACAACTGTAACAGGTGGGGGGGGGGATGGGCCAGGGTCCACCTGCCTGAAGTCCACTGCACCCACTAAAAACTGCTCCAGGGACTAGGGATGACATTTGAGGCTGGCATACAGGCTGGAAAAAAAAGTTTTTTAAGTTCTTGTTTTTTGATGGGAGGGGGATAGTGACCACTGGGGGAGTCAGGGGAGATCATCCCCGTTTCCCTCCGGTGGTCATCTGGTCATTTAGGGCACTTTTTGGGGACCTGTTCATGATAAAAAAGGGCCTTTCTTTTTTTCATTATCGGCCGAGCGTGCCCATCTCTGTTCGGCCGATAACCACGCCCCAGTCCCGCCTTCACCATGCCTCTGACACGCCCCCATCAACTTTATTCGTTCCAGGGACGGAGTGCAGTTGAAGACGCCCAAAATCGGCTTTCAATTATACCGATTTGGGCACCCATGCGAGAAAAACGCCCATCTCCCGATTTGGGTCGAAATATGGGCGTCTTTCACTTTCGATTATGAGGTGGATAGTAACATAACATAGTAGATGACGACAGAGAAAGACCTGTACAGTCCATCCAGCCTGCCCAACAAGATAAACTCATATGTGCTACTTTTTGTGTATGCCTGACCTTGATTTGTATCTGCCATTCTCAGGTCACAGACCGTAGAAGTCTGCCCAGCACTAGCCCCGCCTCCCACCACCGGCTCTGCCACCCAATCTCCACTAAGCTTCTCACAGGTCTTCTCACAGGTCTCTCACTTAGCCATCTCTCTCCTCTTCAATCTGTTCAAAATTCTGCAACACCACCTGTGTCGCTATGCTCATACTAGCCCTCTCCTCAAGTCACTTCACTGGCTCCCTATCCGTTTCCGCATACAGTACAAACTCCTGTTATTGACTTACAAGTGCATCCACTCTACATCTCCTCAGTACCTCTCCACTCTCATCTCTCCCTACACTCCTCCCCGGGAACTCCGTCCACTGGGTAAATCTCTCTTATCTGCCCCCTTCTCCTCCACCACTATCTCCAGACTCTGTTCCTTTTATCTTGCTGCACCATATGCTTGGAATAGACTTCCTGAGTCAGTATGTCTAGCACCATCTCTGGCCGTCTTCAAATCTAGGCTAAAAGACCACCTTTTTGATGCTGCTTTTTACTCCTAACCCTTACTCACTTGTTCATTACCCATGTTTTATCACTCCCACCTTAGTAATCCCCTTATTTGTCCTGTTTGTCTGTCCTAATTAGATTGTAATCTCTGTCTAGCAGGGACTGTCTCTTTATGTCCAGTGTACAGCGCTGCATATGTCTAGTAGCGCTATTGAAATGATAAGCAGTGGTAGTAATTGGAACATGCAGTGTGACATAATATTGAGATATTGTGAGTCTTCTGCATAACAACCCTAAATGAAAGCATGAAGGATAGTTTGCATGGACAGCAGTTAACTACCTGGATGGGCAAACTGGAAGGGCCATTTTGGCCTTTATCTACTGTCATCTGTTATGTTACTGTAATTATACTGCAGTCTTCTAAAATAAACAGAAATTTTAGCAGTTATTAAAGCTGATGATCAGTTCATTTTAACAGAGTTCAAAGTACTTTGGCACACAATAGGTAGCATGGGCAGCTCAAGGCAATCTGCTGCCTGAGGCAAGGATGAGATGGTGCCCCCGGGCCCCCCCCCCCCCGCCCATCTCTCCTTTCACACTCTATCTCTCCCAACTCTCTCCCCCTCCCTCCCTCCCCCACCCACCACCTCCTCCCCCTAGGCCACGGTCTGGCATCTCCCCCTTCCTTACTCAACCCCCTTCCCCAAGTGTACTTTCTTTTATGGTTTTTCAAAAGTTGTAAGCAGCAGCGATTCTCATACCTGCCCTGCCACTGACACTGGCTTCTTCTCTCTACTGTGGCCCACCTCTCTGATGTAACTTCCTGTTTCCTCAGAGGCGGGAATGCAGTACAGAGAAAAAGCCGGCAGCAGGGCAGTGTATGGGAATCACTGTAGTCGCCGCCACCTCTAGGAAAAAAAAAGTAGGCTTGGGGAAGAGGATTGAGAAAGGAAGGAAGGAGAAGCCAGACCGCGGCTGGTTTGGGGGGGAGGAAAGAAGTGAGATGCCACTCCGTGAAAAGTACTGCCTGAGGCCCCCCACCTCAGTTGGCGTAATAGTAGGGCTACCACTGGTGGTTAGAATGCAAGATAGCTTACCTAAAGAATCCCAGGAGCCCTAATCTGTACTGAATTGGCACCATCACCACATTTTCATAGGCAGATAATACAGATCCATCATATATTGAGGCACCGCCACTCGTCAAACCTCCTCCATGGATCCAAACCATGACCTGAATACAGAGAAATAGTTTAGATGCACAGTAAATCATGTCATTGAGCCAGAAGCTCATTCATAATCTTTCATACAGATTTATTTGAGCAAGGGAATGTGGAGACCTAGGTTTCCACCTGAGTATTTTATTTCTTTTTATATATAACATACAAGGATCTTTCCAGGTTTGAGAGGGTCCAAGATTTTTGGGTAATGATAGGAAGATTCTGTCCATTCCTCAGAGAGAGGGGTACAGTTATAAGAGGGGGACTCAATGAGTCCTTGCTTGGTATCCATGACCGGGGGAGCAATGAGATGCAGCCAGAAAGGTTGTACCTGTAATTGGTAGCATGGAGTGTTGCTACTATTTGGGTTTCTGCCAGGTACTTGTAACCTGGATTGACCATTATTGGAAACAGGATACTGGGCTAGATGGACCATCGGTCTGACCCAGTATGGCTATTTTTATGGGTTTTTAAAAAAATGTTCTTTTTATGAGGATCCCTTTCCATTTGGAAGGAGCGAGTAATTCCATCTATATATACTGAACTGAGTAAAGAGAAGAACTGTGGAAGTAGCCTGGAGGGTGGAAATCCCAAAGCAAGAAAGAAATCCTCAAACAGAGAACATATCTTCTGCTTATACACTATAAGCCTGATTCTATATTTGGCACTGAAAAAACAAAGACAAATGGAAAACGTGCCTAAGTGTATTATATAAACTGCGCCTAAAGGCATAGCGCCATCCATCTGACTAAAATTTAAGCACAGCCATTTACACCAATGAAAAGCTAGCATGCCCTGGATTCTATATAGCGCGCCTAGAGATCTACGCAAAAACTGGCATAGTCTATAAAAATGTGCGTAACTTAACAAGCTAATGAGTGCTGGTAGCAGCACTTAACAAGCAATAATGAGCACTAATTGCTACTGATTAGAAATTACACGCATGTTTATAGAATATGGCCCAGTGCACCTAAATCTGTGCGCAGGGATTTATACTAGGTTTTCGTTGGTATAAATGGATGCGTGTAGATTTAGGCGCTGATATATCAACTAAATGTATTCTATATACTGCGCCTAAATCTAGGTGCCAGTTATAGAATATTTATTTATTTAATTTATTTGTTACATTTGTATCCCACATTTTCCCACCTTTTGCAGGCTCAATGTGGCTTACATATAACTGTTAATGGTGTTAGCCGATTACGGTATGAACAAATGCATAGTATGAATGAATACAAAGTGATATTGTGGTATAATGCGGTATATATATGGTAGGAAACAGTTGGGGGGAACTTAGAGAGGGAAAGGAGGTGCACCACCTGTTCCTCTGATCCCATCCCCACCAATCTACTTAACACCATCTCTCCTACAGTTAAGCCCTCCATCTGTCACATCCTCAACCTCTCTCTCTCCACTGCAACTGTCCCTGACACCTTCAAGCACACTGTAGTCACACCACTTCTCAAAAAAACCATCACTGGACCCCACCTGTCCCTCCAACTACCGCCCCATCTCTCTCCTACCCTTCCTCTCCAAGATACTTGAACGCGCTGTCCATAGCCGCTGCCTCAATTTTCTCTCCTCTCATGCCATCCTCGATCCGCTTCAATCTGGCTTTCGCCCACTTCACTCGACAGAAACGGCACTCTCTAAGGTCTGTAATGACCTGCTCCTTGCCAAATTCAAAGGTCACTACTCCATCCTCATCCTCCTCGACCTATCCGCCGCTTTCAACAATGTCAATCATAATTTACTTCTTGACACACTGTCCCTCATTCGGGTTCCAAGGCTCCGTCCTCTCCTGGTTCTCCTCCTATCTCTCCCAACGTACCTTCAGAGTATATTCTCATGGATCTTCCTCCACCCCCATCCCGCTTCAATCCGGCTTTCGCCCACTTCACAGAAACGGCACTCTCTAAAGTTTGTAATGACCTGCTCCTTGCCAAATTCAAATGTCACTACTCCATCCTCATCCTCCTCGACCTATCCGCCGCTTTCAACAATGTCAATCATAATTTACTTCTTGACACACTGTCCCTCATTCGGGTTCCAAGGCTCCGTCCTCTCCTGGTTCTCCTCCTATCTCTCCCAACGTACCTTCAGAATATATTCTCATGGATCTTCCTCCACCCCCATCCCGCTGTCAGTTGGTGTTCCTCAAGGATCTGTCCTTGGACCCCTTCTTTTCTCAATCTACACCTCTTCCCTGGGCTCGCTGATCTCATCTCATGGCTTCCAATACCATCTTTATGCTGACGATACCCAGCTTTATCTCTCCACACCAGACATCACGGTGGAAACCCAGGCCAAAGTATCGGCCTGCCTATCAGACATTGCTGCCTGGATGTCCAACCATCATCTGAAACTGAACATGCCAAAGACTGAGCTCATTGTCTTTCCACCCAAACCCTCTTCTCCTCTTCCTCCACTCTCCATTTCTGTTGACAACACCCTCATCCTCCCCGTTTCATCTGCCCGCAACCTCGAAGTCATCTTCGACTCCTCCCTCTCCTTCTCTGCCCATATCCAGCAGACAGCCAAGACCTGTCGCTTCTTTCTCTATAATATTAGCAAAATTCACCCGTTTCTCTCTGAACAGACCACCCGAACCCTCATCCACTCGCTCGTTACCTCTCGCCTTGACTATTGCAACCTACTACTCACTGGCCTCCCACTTAACCATTTATCCCCCCTTCAATCCGTCCAGAATTCCGCCGTGCGTCTTATCTTCCGCATGGACCGATTTACTCACATCACCCCTCTCCTCAAGTCACTTCACTGGCTCTTGATCAGATACCGAATACAGTTCAAGCTTCTCCTACTAACCTACAAATGCACTCAATCTGCAGCCCCTCATTACCTCTCTACCCTCATCTCCCCGTACGTTCCTACCCGTAACCTCCGCTCACAGGACAAATCCCTACTATAAGTACCCTTCTCCACCACCGCCAACTCCAGACTCCGCTCCTTCTGCCTCGCCTCACCCTATGCTTGGAATAAACTTCCCGAGCCCATACGCCATGCGCCCTCCCTGCCCATCTTCAAATCCTTACTCAAAGCCCACCTCTTCACTGTAGCTTTCGGCACATAACCACTTACCTCTATTCAGGAAACCTATACTGCCCCATTTGATTGACTGCATACTTGTCCTTTAGATTGTAAGCAGGGACTGTCCTTTTGAGCAGGGACTGTCCTTCCTAGTTTAAAATTGTACAGTGCTGCGTAACCCTGGTAGCACTTTAGAAATGTTAAGTAGTAGTAGTAGTAAAGAGTCAGGTAATGTCCGTTACGGTCTTTGGTTATATTGTGTCGCAAGTAACCGGTATCCTTATGTTGGGTCAGTGGGGTATGCTCTTTTGAACAAGTCTGTCTTTAGTGCTTTCTGAAAATTTAGGTGGTCGATCGTAGTTTTTACTGCTTTTGGCAATGCGTTCCATAGTTGTGCGCTTAGGTAGGAAAAGCTGGTTGCATAGGTGGATTTGTATTTGAGTCCTTTGCTGCTTGGGTAGTGGAGGTTTAGATATGATCGGGCAGATTTTGTAGTGTTTCTGGTTGGCAGGTCGATGAGGTCTGTCATATATCCCTGTGCCTCGCCGTAAATAATTTTATGAACAGTCGTGCAGATTTTGAAAGTGATGCGTTCTTTGATTGGTAGCCAGTGCAATTTTTCTCCGAGTGGTTTGGCGCTGTCAAAACATGTTTTTCCCCAATATAAGCCTGGCTGCTGTATTTTGGGCGGTCTGAAGTTGCTTAGTCGGCACCGATATCAGTGCCAAAATTTTGGCGCCATAAATAGAATCTCCCCCAGAATGAATTATTCTATAATACTGCGCCTAAACTTTAGGAATGCCCACGACCTGCCCATGCTCCTCCTGTGGCCATACCCACAGTGCGCGTAAATTCAAATTAGGGCCGATAATTGCTTGTTAGCATTCAATTATCAGCACTGATTGACTTGTAAACTAATTGAGTTGCATGCTCAAATCATAATATGTCCAGATTTGTGTACGCAACTCTACGCCCACTATATAGAATTTGCAGGTATAGGAATAGATCTACCACTCAGGAACACCAAAATATCATCTCGCACAATCCTAACTCTCCACTTCCCAAGCTGTAAAGGACTAAAATATAAACAGACACATGCATCTAGTTTTTCTTATGTAGGCACGCAGCTATGGAATGCACTACCAACTGCTATGAAAAAAATGCATGATCAAATCAACTTTCGGAAATCCTTGAAGACCCACCTCTTTAATAGAACATACCATAATGATCCATCATCTGAACTTTAGTACAGTACTATTTTCTTCTGTTATTCCATTAATGTTCTCTCTATACATGTTACTTTTATACACTATATTTCCCATGCTTCTTATATAATTACTAATTGTATATGTTTATTCAGTCATGGTGATACCATGACGGAGCAATGTAAGCCACATAGAGCCTGCAAATATGTGGGAATATGTGGGATACAAATGCAATAAATAAATAAATAAATAAATAAATAAGTGTTCCTGGAGGCAGAGAATGGGTGGAATGGGGTAGGGAGCAACACTTATGCACAGCAGCCAATTCTTCCTAAACAGAAACAATTCCACAGTTACTGTTGTCTCAGAGCAGGTGTAACTTTATGTGGTAGCCATCTGGGGGGGGGGGGGGGGGGGTTGTTTTATTAAAGCAGATAGACATATATACTGCTTTTTTTTTTTTTTTTGTACCTGAGTGGTGAACAGCCACAAATATTTTGGCTCATTTTCAGAGTCCTAACTTTTTTTTTGTATTGTTTCATTTATTTTAATAGAATTGTTTTCAGTGCATTAGTACTAT
This sequence comes from Microcaecilia unicolor, assembly GCF_901765095.1. Classification (NCBI taxonomy): domain Eukaryota; kingdom Metazoa; phylum Chordata; class Amphibia; order Gymnophiona; family Siphonopidae; genus Microcaecilia; species Microcaecilia unicolor. The sequence continues at coordinate 325,654,228 of NC_044035.1, forward strand.
TTAACACTTGCAAATTAACTGTATGCATGTTAAGTTATGGGTTAAATATGCATTACATTGGTTTTGCATACACTACATTTTTAAAGGCACGCTAATGAACTGAGGGGATCTTTCACAAAGCATCAGTAAGCCCAATACGGGCTTACCGAACGTTAAATCGGGACTACCGCCGGCCCAACGCGGCTGCCAGCGGTAGTTCTGCCCTGAGTGGACGCTATTTCTGAGGGAAAAAGAAAACCCCCAGAAATGGCTTGTGTGGTGGTAATTGGGCATCACCGCGCCCTGCCTGGTTACTGTCAAGTTACCGCAGGGGCCCTTAATGCCACCTCAATGGGTGACGGTAAGTGCCCTCCGTCGCATAGCCATGCGATAAGTGTTTTCATACCGCACGGCCATGTTTGTCTGGGGTATTTTTACCCGTTGCAGTAAAAAGGGCCCTGGCACACAGGGAAAAAGGATATTTCTACCACAGCCAGAAAATGGTTTATTTTGCATTTTCCAAATTAATGGTCAGGTACTAATGTTAAATACCAAATCATATATTTAGGAAAACTACATATATAGTAAGCAAACCCAGTTATAGGAGGAAAATGACTTTTACTAAAGGAGAAAAAAGCCTCAAGAAGCTCCTTTTCATACACAGCTGTGTTAGGGAAGCTGGGCCTGCTTCATCATAGGCAAAAACCCTCCTGTATTTGTGATACACAGAGGGGCATAATTGAACGAAAACGTCTATCTCCATGGGCGTTTATCTCCGAGAACGGGTCCGTGAAGGGGCGGACCGAACCGTATTTTCGAAAAAAATAGACGTCCATGTTTTATTCGACAATTTGTGAGCTGGGCGTTTTTGTTTTTCAGTGATAATGGAAAATGAAAGCGCCCAGCTCAAAAACGAATAAATCCAAGGCATTTGTTCGTGGGAGGGGCCAGGATTCGTAGTGCACTGGTCCCCCTCACATGCCAGGACACCAACCGGGCACCCTAGGGGGCACTTTTACAAAAAAAAAAAAAAAAGGTAAAAGAGCTCCCAGGTGCATAGCACCCTTCCCTTGTGTGTTGAGCCCCCCAAATCCCCCTCAAAGCCCACTGCCCACAAGTCTACACCATTACTATAGCCCTAAGGGGTGAAGGGGGGCACCTACATGTGGGTACAGTGGGTTTGGGGGGGGGTTGGACGACTAAGCATTAAGCAGCACAATTGTAACAGGTAGGGGGGGAGGGTGGGCCTGGGTCCACCTGCCTGAAGTCCACTGCACCCCCTAACTGCTCCAGGGACCTGCATACTGCTGCCAGGGAGGTGGGTATGACATTTGAGGGTGAAAATAAAAAGTTGTGAAACATCATTTTTTTGTGGTGGGAGGGGGTTAGTGACCACTGGGGGAGTCAGGGGAGGTCATCCCCGATTCCCTCTGGGGGTAATCTGGTCATTTAGGGCACTTTTTGGGGCCTTATTCGTGAAAAAAGAGGGTCCAGGAAAAGTGCCCTAAATTCTAGCTACAAACGTATACTTTTTTTCCATTATCGGCGAAAGGCGCCCATCTCTCCTCGGCCGATAACCACGCCCCAGTTCCACCTTCGCCACGCCTCCAACACGCCCCCGTCAACTTTGTACGCTTCCGCGATGGAGTGCAGTTGAAAACGTCCAAAATCAGCTTTCCATTATACCGATTTATTCGTTTTTGTGAGATAAACGTCTATCTCCCGATTTGGGTCGAAATCTAGGCGTTTTTCTCTTTCAATTATAAGGTGGACAGCCTACTTAAGCTAGTTTCAAAAGTTCAAGTGAAACAAATTTCAACTATTTTTAATATTCACTTAGCTTAGGCTGTTTAAGTCTCACCGTTCTTCTTTCTGATGGTATCGAATTTTTCAATGACCGTGGTCAATGTTGGCCATCGTTTCACCAATGAGGCGTCAGAACCACCAGTCAACATGCCAAAATCCATTCAGTCTGCCGACGGTCGCAAGAAGGCACTATTAGCATGCAACCATTAACCAAAGTTAACTCATGATCCTTTAGTGCCACCTATTTTGTAGGCAGTAAGAGCTCAAGAGCTAATCCTGCAGTAAACAGTAAGGGGCCCTTTTACAAAGGTATGTAAGGGCCTAAGCACATCCAGCACACACCAAATCGGCATTACTGCCTGGCTACCACATGCCCCAGGTGGTAATTCCAAATTTGTTGTGTGTTGAAAACACACGGTAGAAAATGAGATTCTATTTCCTACCGCGTGGGTGTTCCTGGCAGTAATCGGCAGTTAGAAGCAAAGTACAGAACAGTGGAAGAAAACCAAGTCCAAAAGACCAGTACTGAAACCACAGTGGTAAGATGACCAAAAATACAGTTTATTGGGACTGTATTTTTGGTGCTCTTACCACTGTGGTTTCAGTACTGGTCTTTTGGACTTGGTTTTCTTCCACTCTTGTGTACTTTTGGCTTGTTTGTGGAAGATTTGGAACCCCTTTTTCTTTGTGCCCTTTGAGTAATTGGCAGTTGGCACGTGCTCAACGGTTACCACACGGGTAACGGGTGAGCCCTTACCGCTAAGTCAATGGGTGGCATTAAGGGCTCAGTTCATAAATAGACATGCGCTGGTTTTCATTTGGCCTCAGGTCCATTTTCCGGCCCCCCCAAAACATCCTTTTTCCAGATGCTGTGGAGAAATGGTCCAGCGCACGTCCAATTACAAGTGCCCACTGTACTGCAGGCCACCTTTTGGTACGCCTTTGTAAAAGGCCCCCTTAGTGCATGGCAGTGCCAACATGCTAACTGATTAGCGCAGAAACATCCCCTCTCTGCCCCCAACACACCCTCTCTGCCAAACAATTGAAAAAACAACAACATTTTTTAGCATGTGAGAAGCGTGCGCATGTTTGAAACTTACCATGGGATGCCTCAGAACACCCTGTGGAAAGCCCTTTTTAGCTGTGGTAAGCACTAAGAAGGGGGTTCTCTATATGGTGCCTAAAAAATACTGGTGCTGTAATCAGTGCCAACTAAGCATATTCTATAATCTGCAGCTAGATTTAGGAGCCAATTATAGTGGAGGAGTGGCCTAGTGGTTAGGGTGGTGGACTTTGGTCCTGAGGAACTGAGTTCAATTCCCACTTCAGGCACAGGCAGCTCCTTGTGACTCTGGGCAAGTCACTTAACCCTCCATTGCCGCATTGAGCCTGCCATGAGTGGGAAAGCGTGGGGTACAAATGTAACAAAAAAATATGCTTAATTGATATTTCTAACAATTTCAACAATAATTCTTATAATTTTTAAGAGCACCCTCAGATATTCCCACTACAAGAAGCATCCGGCATCCGGCATCGGGGGAGCGCCAGCGCCAGCAGCGGGCAGGCAGGAACGTGGATCTTTCCTGCCTGCCACGAAGATTCCGTTAAACACAACCTGTGTGGATGAAAGAGGGGCAGTGACGTCACTTCAGGATCGTCCCACTACTACTACTACTTAACATTTCTAGAGAGCTACTAGGGTTACGCACTGCTGTACAGATTAACAAAAAAGGACAGTCCCTGCTCCAACGAGCTTACAATCTAATGGACGAAATGTCAAGAAGGGGCAGTCCAGATTTCCTGAATAGAGGTATGGTGGTTAGGTGCCGAAGGCGACATTGAAGAGGTGGGCTTTGAGCAAGGCTTTGAAGATGGGCAGGGAGGGGGCCTGGCGTATGGGCTGAGGGAGTTTGTTCCAGGCATGGGGTGAGGCGAGGCAGAAAGGGCGGAGCCTGGAGTTGGCGGTGGTGGAGAAGGGTACTGAAAGGAGGGATTTGTCTTGAGAACGGAGGTTACGGGTAGGAATGTAAGGGGAGATGAGGGTAGAGAGGTAAGTAGGGGCTGTAGATCGAGTGCATTTGTAGGTTAGTAGGAGAAGCTTGAACTGTATGCGGTACCTGATCGGAAGCCAGTGAAGTGACTTGAGGAGAGGGGTGATATGAGTGTACTGGTTCAGGCGGAAGATAAGACGTGCAGCAGAGTTTTGAACGGACTGAAGGGTGGATAGATGGCAAAGTGGGAGGCCAGTGAGGAGTAGGTTGCAGTAGTCAAGGTGAGAGGTAATGAGAGAATGGATGAGAGTTCGGGTGGTGTGCTCAGACAGGAAGGGGTGAATTTTGCTGATGTTATAGAGGAAGAAGCGACAGGTCTTGGCTATCTGCTGGATATGCACAGAGAAGGAGAGGGAGGAGTCAAAGATGACCCTGAGGTTGCGGGCAGATGAGACGGGGACGATGAGGATGTTATCAACTGAGATAGAGAGTGGAGGGAGAGGAGAAGTGGGTTTGGGAGGGAAGACAATAAGTTCGGTCTTGGCTATGTTCAGTTTCAAGTGGTGGTTGGTCATCCAGGTCGCAATGTCGGCTAAGCAGGCCGATACTTTAGCCTGGGTTTCTGCAGTGATGTCTGGTGTGGAGAGATAAAGCTGGGTGTCATCAGCATAAAGATGATATTGGAACCCATGGGAGGAGATTAGGGAACCCAGGGAAGAGGTGTAGATTGAGAAAAGAAGGGGTCCAAGGACAGATCGTTGAGGAACACCAACTGAGAGCGGGATGGGGGTGGAGGAAGATCCATGAGAATATATTCTGAAGGTACGTTGGGAGAGATAGGAGGAGAACCAGGAGAGGACGGAGCCTTGGAACCCGAATGAGGGACAGTGTGTCAAGAAGTAAATTATGATTGACATTGTTGAAAGCGGCGGATAGGTCGAGGAGGATGAGGATGGAGTAGTGACCTTTGAATTTGGCAAGGAGCAGGTCATTACAGACTTTAGAGAGTGCCATTTCTGTGAAGTGGGCGAAAGCCGGATTGAAGCGGGATGGGGGTGGAGGAAGATCCATGAGAATATACTCTGAAGGTACGTTGGGAGAGATAGGACAAGAACCAGGAGAGGACAGAGCCCTGGAACCCAAGTGAGGACAGTGTGGCGAGAAGTAAGTTATGATTGACAGTGTCAAAAGCGGCGGATAGGTCGAGGAGGATAAGGATGGAGTAGTAACCTTTGGATTTGGCAAGGAACAGGTCATTGCAGACTTTAGATAGTGCCGTTTCTGTCGAGTATAGGGGGCAAAAGCCGGATTGAAGTGGATCGAGGATGGCGTGAGAGGAGAGAAAATCAAGGCAGCGGCTGTGAACGGCGCGTTCAAGTATCTTGGAGAGGAAGGGTAGGAGGGAAATGGGGCGGTAGTTGGAGGGATAGTTTTTTGAGGAGTGGTGTGACTACAGCATGCTTGAAGGTGTCAGGGACAGTTGCAGTGGAGAGAGAGAGGTTGAGGATATGACAGATGGGGGGGGGGGGGTGACAGTAGGAGTGATGGTGTTAAGTAAGTTGGTGGGGATGGGGCCTGAGGAACAGGTGGTGCATTTCGAAGGGGAGAGAAGATAGGCGGTTTCCTCTTCAGTGATATCGGGAAAAGAGGAGAAGGAGGCCTGGGTTGGTTGGTTGAGGGAGTGTGTTATAGGGTGAGGAGGAGGAGAAGATGGTTTGGTGGTGAATTCGAGGTTGATTTTCTGCACCTTGTCGCGAAAGTAGTCCGCCAGTGATTGAGGAGAGAGTGAGAGGGGGTGGGAGCAGAGGGCACTTTGAGGAGGGAGTTAAGGGTGGCGAAGAGACGATGGGGGTTAGAACTGAGGGAGTTAGTCAATTGGGTGTAATAGTCCTCTTTGGTGATGAATAGAGAGGACTGGAAGGAGGATAACATGAATTTATAATGAATGAAATCGGTGTGCATGCGAGATTTCCTCCAGAGGCATTCAGCCGATCGGGCGCAGGAGCGAAGGTATCGGGTGCAAGGGGTCAGCCAGGGCTGGGGATTAGTACGCCTTATGGGACGGGAGATGGACGGTGCAAGGGCATCGAGAGCAGAGGAGAGGGTGGCATTGTATGTGGAGACAGCCTTGTCGACAGTCTCGGAGGACATGATGGAAGGGAGGAGATCAGAGATACTAGAGGATAAGGTGGGAGGGTCGACCGCCTGGAGATTCCTAGAAGTAGTGGTTAGTATTGGGCGGGACTGAGGGGGAGGGTGATGAAGTGTGAAGGTGATCAGGTGATGGTCAGAGAGAGGAAGAGCTGAGGCGCAGAAATTGGAGGGTGAGCAGGTAGAAGAGAGGACGAGGTCAAGACAGTGGCCATTGGTGAGTACGGGTGGTGGAGCTCAGTTGGAGGTTGAAGGAGGAGGTTAGAGTGAGGAATTGAGAAGCATATGAGTCGGAAGGGTTATCAGTGTGTATGTTAAAATCACCAAGAATGAGGGATGGGGATGAGGGCTGAAGAAAAACGGAGAGCCAGGCATCGAAGTCGGTAAGGAAGGAAGGGAGGGAGGGACTTATTAGGGGGGCGGTAAATCACTGCAACTCTGAGTGGCAGCGGGTAGAATAGACGGATGTATTGGACTTCGAAGGATGAGAAACAGTGAGTGTGGTAGAAGGAGAGGTTGAAAACTGCAGGAGGGCGAAAGTAGTAGCCCGACGCCGCCACCGCGGCCAGCTGGGCGGGGAGAATGGGAGAAAAGATAACCACTGTGGCATAAGGCTGCGACTGAGGCAGAGTCGTCAGGGGTGAGCCAGGTTTCAGTTAGGGCGAGCAGTTGAAGGGAATGGGAGATGAAGAGATCATGGGTGAAGGAAAGTTTGTTGCAGACTGAGCATGCATTCCACAGGGCACACGAGAAGGGGAGGGAGGGGAATAGAGATGAGAGTGGAGATATCGCGGAAACATTTGCATGGATGAAGTGAGGACGAGGACAGGTGTGGGGGACCTGGGTTGGGATTGATGTCTCCCGCGGATAGCAGGAGAAGGAGCAAGAGAGTGCGGAGGAGGGTGGGGGAGGTAGGGCGACGAAGGACACGAAGACGGGGTGCGCTTAGGAGGAATGGGGAGGGGTTCATGGCAGGAAGGAGGTGTTGAAGGTTGAGAGCTAGGAAGGAGGAGGAGGACAGTAGGGATGGTGAGGTGGGGGACGGGGCGGGTAGGGTATTGGAGTAGTGAGCAGGACGGGAGAGGACATGGATGGGCAGTGAGTTTGTGTGGTATGCGGTGGTGGGAGGGGGAAAAGGTTGGGGAGGGATAGGGCAAGGAAGAAAATGTGTATGGGGGCCATATGTAGGGACTGGGTGTTTACGGGTGCAGATGTAATGACAGAGGTAGGTAGATATGCAGGCTGGGAGGCGTAGCCACTGAAAAGGCGCCTTTAAAACCTTGAAGACGGAACGTTTAAACATCTCTGCAGCTGATGTCTTGATAATGTTATGAACAGGAGGCCATCTTAACCCTAGTCCCTGAAGAAAGAATACTGAAACCCGCGGTGTCGGGCGTGTTCAGGGGAAGGCGACTAATTAGAAATTGATTTTCAGACACAAGGAGATCATGGACACAGCATAAAAATAACGTGGATACAGCACAACTCAGATAAGTGTTCATTAAACATTTTAATATTAAATACTTTTACATATCACTGATTTTGATGAACGTTGGGGCAGGTTATTTTTTGTACTGCACATAAGGCTGGCAGGACATTGTTATAATACTATTTCAAGAATTATACCAGCCTGCTAGCACTTATCCGGTGATTCACAAAAGAAGAATAAAAATGAGTAACCCGATGAAAGAAGTGCTACACCACTAAGCAACAAAAATTTGTTGTGCTTCTTATAGTGGGAATATCTGAGGGTGCTCTTAAAAAATTATAAGGATTATTGTTGAAATTGTTAGGTTTATTATATCCTGGTTATAGTATTTTGTCATCATTGATTTAACTACCAGAGATTAGTGGATACCAATTTTGGTTCGATTTAATTGATATTTCAGCATCGATATCTGCGTGTATCCATTTACGTCAGTGAAAATCTGGTGTAAATCCCAGCGCATAGACTTAGGTGCGCTGGGCCATATTCTATAACTAGGCACCTAAATTTAGGAACGCCCATTAAACACCCATTTCCCTGCCCATAACCACACCCTTTTTTTGCCTCCACAGGTTAGAAGTTCGCTGCACATCGTTACAGAGTACGCTTAGTGAGTTGTGCACCTAAATTCTAATCAGTTCCCATTATTGCTTGTTAAGTGCCGTTATCAGCGCTCTTTAGCTTGTTAAGCTAATTAAGCTATGCATGGTGTTATAGAATCCACGCCAATTTTGGCACCTAAATTTAAGCGCACTATATAGAATCTGGGGGAAACAGCCTAATTCTATAAAAATCGCTAAAAACTGCGCAAGCGAATTTGGGCACATTATTTAATTGAATGATCTAATTGGTGCTAACAACTGGCTTTTTAACGAGCAATTATTGACACTAATTAGAATTAAAATGTGTGCATGTAAATTTAGGCACGGGATCGATGCCTAACATTTACACGTCAGTCATTAAAGGAGGAGTAGAAATGGGAGGGTCATGGGTGGATTGGGGCATTCCTTTTGGTTATGCGCGTAATTATAGAATAAGGTGGGATCCATAACTAATTTAGGCATGAGCATTTGCACCATGTTTCCATTGGTGTAAATGGCTGTGCCGAAATGTAGCACTATTCTATAAACCTTGCCTAATTTTAAGTGTGGTTTATAGAATAGCACCCAATGTGTATTTTTTCAGCACCAATATTTTTAACGCCATATATAGAATTTGGTTGTAAGTGCCTTGTTATAAAGTTACCTTCCACATAATTAAAAATATAGTTTAATAGATTTTCTGTTTACTGGTAACTTTGATTTCTTCTTGCGGTGTGCAGGTGTATAAATATTTAGGAACAAACAGTCTTCTGAAACTGTAAAGGTTGGAAAATCGGCTTTTATAAATTCTTTTAATAAGTCCATATCCATCTTCTGCAGACACCTTCAAAACAGAACAACAAAATACTTTTACAGTAAGTTACAAAACATTCTTCCATACTAGTCCACAGCAAGGTATAGAGGTAATATAATTTAAGTGAAGCCTCATTCCGTCTAGGACATCTAGGTAGGAGTTAGGACTTCCAGTCCCAGATATGCACAGCTCCCTGAGTATTTTACAAACAGAAAAGCCTTTTGTAAAATACTGTAAAGATGCCAGGAAAGACATGTGAGGTCAGTGGGAATAGCCATTTTAGTAATAAATATAATAGGAACCTTTTACTGAAGCTTAGGGCCCTTTTTTACCAAGTGGCAGTAAAAGGGGCCCCGAGGCGACGTCGACGCTCAGGTTTGCCGTGCAACGAGGCCCCCTTTTAGAGCCACCCGGTGAAAGTTATTTTTTTAAAAAAGAAAATGGCTGTTTGCTAAGGCCATTTCCCAGGGGAGCCCTTACCACTGCTTATTAAGGGCGGTAAGGGATCCTGTGCTAATCCAGCGGTAACTAGGCAGTGCGCAGGGCTGCCTGATTATCATCAGGTAAGCCCCCAGCGCTGAAAAAAAAAAGTTTTTTCAGATCTAGAAATGGCGCGCGGTAGGGGAAGGCACTATCGCCTGGCTACTGCGGTAGTCCGGTGGTAGTGCCAAATTGGCGTGCGACATAGCGGCGGTACCCGTACCGCCGCTTTGTAAAAGGGCGCCTTAGTGCACTAATGGACATTAGGTGGATGTGAAGCGTCTGTTCACGCTTTCCAAAAATACTAGGACTAGGGGGCATGTGATGAAACTACAGTGTAGTAAATTTAAAACAAATCGGAGAAAATGTTTCTTCACCCAACACATAATTAAACTCTGGAATTCGTTGCCAGAGAACGTGGTGAAGGCGGTTAGCTTAGCAGAGTTTAAAAAGGGGTTAGATGGTTTCCTAAAGGACAAATCCATAAACCACTACTAAATGGACTTGGGAAAAATCCACAATTCCAGGAATAACATGTATAGAATGTTTGTACATTTGGGAAGCTTGCTAGGTGCCCTTGGCCTGGATTGGCCGCTGTCGTGGACAGGATGCTGGGCTCGATGAACCTTTGGTCTTTTCCAAGTGTGGCATTATTTATGTACTTTTAGCACACATTTAGCACCACTTGGCCTACAGGTATACAAAGGAATGCACAGCATTTACCCCCAAATTCTATAAAATTTGCTAAAAATTATGCATGCAATTTAATTGAATAATTAGACAATTAGTGCCAATAATTCAGATTTTAACAAGCAATGATTGGTGCTAATTGGATTTAATTAAAATTTATGCATGTAAATTTATGCATGCGATCCGCACAAGTCCAATAAAGGGGGCACAGCCGTGGGAGGATTGAGGGCATTCCTTTAATTTATTTGCATTTTTATAGGATAATGGGGATCCGCGTGGATTAGCACCAAGGTTTCATTGGTCGTGCCTAAATGTAGTCACGGTTCCTGGTGCTAAGCGCTATTCTTTAAACGATGCCTAACTTTAAGTGCCATTTATAGAACAGCTCTAAGCGCTTTTTTTTGGTCGCCGATTTTTTAGGCGCCATTTATAAAATTTAGTTCTTAGTGTGAACTAATTCCATTAGTGTAGCTGAGCTTTAGTAAAAGGGCCCCAATAAAAATAAAAGAGCAAAAAAACACTTATTTTTGTCTAAATTCTGAAGTGGTTTTTAATATCATAGAGATAAGCCCAAGGGCCCCTCTGTGCAAACCTCAAGTGGACACGTATGCCTTCCCCAGAGCAAGTGTACATGCCAGTGTCTATTTTTTTCTTAAGTATGTGTAACCCGGGCCTCACCCGATATTAGCTCCGGACCCGGCCACAAACACAAACTCACACATTTCTTCAAACTCTACGCTCTCAGGCCACTCATACCCCACACTTCCATCCAGTCTCCTCAAAGTTGAGCCGGGGTGGGTAATGGTCCAGAATAGGGATTTGGGGGTTTGGGAGACACTGTTTCAGTTTTTGGTTTCCACTCAGCTCTCCAATTCAGGAACCATGCAACACACCGGGAGGCTTAATAACAAACGCCAACTCTTTTACTGTAACTTTGGCAACTATTAACTCTTGATTCAGTCAATGATATAAGCTTCTTTATTACTCAATGTCAGACTTCTGTCGTTCCATGGGGAGCACCTTTACCACTGTATTTCTCAGGAATATTTACAGAGATGTTTCTTCCCAGGGCTACAGATTCTCCACTGATGCCTATCCGGCAACCAGATGTAACCCCAGTGCTAGTTCCTCCTCCTCCAGATGCACTCCGTTACCACCAGGCACAGATCCCTTATGGCTGTCCTCCTTCCATGGGTGTACGTACCTCATAGATCAGCACCCCGGCCTTGGGCAGGCTTCTTCCTATCCCAAACCCCGCTCACAGGCCAGACTCCCCAATCCACCTGACCCTCTGGCTCCTTCTCTAGTTGTAAATGGGACAACAAATTACCCTTGATATTAGCCCAGACTTAATGTGACACTTCAGGATCCTCCTTCTCCTTCTTTGGGTCACTTGGCAGGGGCTTGCAGGCAACCAAAGACCTTTAGGTAACCAAGGACACTTCCTCCCCCCCCCCCCCCCCCCGCTCTAATTCTTTTATCTCCTTTAACTCTTCGCAGAACTATCACTCGCCCCCTCTTGGGCACTATCTTTTTGCATTTTAGTCCTCCCACCCAGGGACCTGCCAGTGACTCTCTACCAGGGCTCACTCCTTCAGTAATCCCAACCTAACAAGGGATTACAAATGCATGATTTGAATTGTAAAATCAGAAATGCATGCATATTGTTCTAGTGCACATATAATACAATCCCTTGTAAACTGTAACATTTCCTGTGCCATTTAGTGAGATTTTCTTCTTGATTGGTCATTTACAGAAATTTTTCTTTTGTTCGGAATTCACAATGGCATGGGATGAACCCAGTGGATCTAAAATGAATGGTGTTAAAAAAAAACAAAAAACCTTAAAGGATTGCACATGTGTTTGCGTATCAAATGGCAATTCTGGCTGTATCAACTAAGGCTGGTGCTGGGCTGACTTGTACGGTCTGAGTGCCAAATATAGCAATCTAGTTTAGGATGAGCTAAAGAGAGCTTCGACAGTCCCGCAAATGACAAGACAAATTTGGATAGGTTTTGACAGCAACTCCAGTAGTTTGAACATAGGACAGGCGGGTGGACTTCTACGGTCTATGTCCCAGAAACAGCAAAGAAAAACCATGATCAAGTTTATAATATCACATTCATTGTTGATTTAATTTAGAATTGAAAATGAATGTGACTGTTAGGCAGACTGGATAGACCATTCAGGTCTTTATCTTCCATCACTATGTTACTATGCAGCTTATTTTCGAAAGAGAAGGGCGCCCATCTTTCAACACAAATCAGGAGATGGGCGTCCTTCTCGCAAGGCCACCCAAATCGGCATAATGGAAAGCCGATTTTTTGACACCCTCGATGGCTTTCCGTCGCTGGGACGACCAAAGTTCACGGGGGCGTGTCGGCAGGGTAGCGAAGGTGGGACTGGGGTGGGACTGGGGCGTGATTAGGAGATAGGTGTCCTCGGCCGATAATGGAAAAAAGAAGGGCGTCCCTGACGAGCACTTGGCCGACTTTACTTGGTCCATTTTTTTCATGACTAAGCCGTGAAAAGATGCCCGAACTGAGCAGATGACCATCGAAGGGAATCGGGGATGACCTTCCCTTACTCCCTCAGTGGTCACTAACCCCCTCCTACCATAAAAAACAGGTTAAAAATACTTTTTTGCCAGCCTCAAATGCCATACTCAGGACCACTGCAGCAGTATACAGGTCTCTGGAGCAGTTGTAGTGGGTGCAGTGTACTTCAGGCAGGCAGACCTGGGGGGCGGGGGTTGGGGGGCTCAGCACCCAAGATAAGGGAGCTATGCACCTGGGAGCAATTTGTGAAGTCCACTGCAGTGCCCCCTAGGGTGTTCGGTTGGTGTCCTGTCATGTGAGAGGGACTACTGCACTACAAATGCTGGCTCCTCCCATGACCAAATGGCTTGGATTTGGCTGTTTTTGAGATGGACGTCTTTGGTTTCCATTATCGGCGAAAACCAAGGTCGGCCATCTCTAAGGGTGGCTATCTCTAAGGTTGACTCAAATGTCAAGATTTGGGCGTCCCCGACCATATTATCGAAACGAAAGATGGACGTCCATCTTGTTTCGATAATACAATTGGGGACGCCCCTTTATGGGGCCGTCCTTAGAGATGGGCGCCCTTAGAGATGGGCGTCCCCGTTCGATTATGCCCCTCAACGTATGTGGAAGTAGGTGCTCATGTGGTCATTTTTTATTAATGCCATTAGAACCAAGAAATGCAGGGATAAAATCAAAATATAAATACCAGAACCAAATACTAATTCAAAAAAAATTTGTCACTGGTAATACATTTATAGAATATACAAACTTTTATTCATATTGCTGTAAACTTTTACATTTAAAATCCACTCTCAAACTAAGGAGATGGAATGAAGGAGTCTGGTGCACTAAAGATAAATCCATTAATCAATCCCTGAAACCTAACCACGGTCTATAGCATCAGATGTTACAGTCCACAAATATGTTCCTAATTCAGTGAAGATCAAGGCGGGGATAGTGCTGAGCAGACTTATACGGTCTGTGCCAGAGCCGGTGGTGGGAGGCAGGGATAGTGCTGGGCAGACTTATACGGTCTGTGCCAGAGCCAGTGGCAGGAGACGGGGCTGGTGGTTGGGAGGCGGGGATAGTGCTGGGATAGTGCTGGGCAGACTTATATGGTCTGTGCCCTGAAGAGCACAGGTACAAATCAAAGTAGGGTATACACAAAAAGTAGCACATATGAGTTATCATGTTGGGCAGACTGGATGGACCGTGCAGGTCTTTTTCTGCCGTCATCTACTATGCTACTATGTATGTTAATGCTTCCAAAGTCAATAGCCTGAAGTGGCTTAAATGGCTATCCAGAAGCAAACCTCCTTAATCAGAGCTATATGAAAAAAAAAAGCCCATAAGGGAATTCACCCTCTCTTTCACATGCCAAAGAATAAAGATTTCTCCAAATTTTCTTTTATCAGCAATAAAATCCACAGGTAAAAAATCTGTCCTCAGATATTCAGAAGATGGTTTGGGGTTTAGGAGTTACCCTGACTAATCTTTTGATTTTAAGAGATCCCCCAGTGACCAGGAAAATGTATCCAGTTAAGGAGCAGCGATGCTTTAGGGGTTATAGGCGTGCAGGTTTAGTTTAGCTGGATAGTGCTGAATATTGGTGGTCTCCATCCAAACAACTGTCCTAAAGCTACATATGCGTGGATAACGTCAACCAGCTACATTTCATGCTTGGTCTTATCTGGTTATATCTGCTGGCTCACTTTAACTGGACACTGGCTTGTTGAAAATTGCATTCTTTAATTCTAATAAAAGTATTCTCTGCACGTAAATCGTGTTTACACAGTCTTTTTCCTCTTTTAATTATTTAATCTTTTAGACTTCAGATTTCACCGGTGTGTTTATTACGTATCATAAACTACACCTCACCGCTATGTTTAAATATAAACTGCGGGAATCCTCATTAGTCTTAAATGTTCTTAATTTTTTTAACTTCTTTTTTACATGTTTGATAACCCTTAAACGTAGCACTTATCTTGTTTTCCGGTTTTTTCTACTGGTTACTAAGACGCTCTACAGTGCGCTTCTGTTTCGTCAATCCTTCATCTGGAGCGATAACTTTAGTGTGCCAGTTCTTATGTCCTACGATAAAACATTTTATTATTATTGCTTCTTCTGCTGTGTTAACATTATTATCTTTTCTTTATAAATACTCAGGTACTCACAGTTAGGTCTTCAAGCTGCTTAGTTTTTCGGTCTTTTTTCTATATATGTGTTACTCACAATGGCGCTGATCACATGATTATATAGTGTCAGACGCCTTGCTGACCTCTACTTCCTGTAACTTTTCGAATGTTCGGGAAGCTGTATGAATATCCAATCTTATTTATAAAAAGACTTTCCATTCAATTTTGTTATTTAACCCAGTTGGTATTAAAGATTCCAATTTATAAATCCAACGTTGTTCTTTCTGCAACAATTTTCTGTTGCGATCACCACCTCGTATATCCAATGGGACGTGATCAATTACCAGACATTGATATTCTTTAAATTCGTGATTCTTTTCTAAACTATGTTGTACTAACGGAGCTTCTTTCTTTTTAAATTTAAAATTATGTTTATGGTCACTCATTCTAGTTTTTAAGGATCTTTTAGTCTTTCCCACATATAGTTTCTGACACGGGCAAATTAGAATATATACCACGTATGTGGATTCACAATCTGTCTTGTATCTCAGGTCATATATCTTCTCGTTTAGTGGATTTTCAAATGAATTTGTCGTTCTCATTATATCGCAATATTTGCATTTTCCACATTTAGTGTGTCCTGTTGTGGTAGTTTCTAATTGTTCTTGTTGTTCTTGAAGTAGTTCTTTTAAATTTTGATTTCGGGTATACGCTATTCTTATATTATTATCTCTAAATGCTGGATGCATTTGCATCAGTTTCCAATTTTTCTTTATGCTATTAGCTATCTGATTATTACTGTGTGTGTATCGAAGTACACACGTTTGTATATCTGGATTGTTCTTTTCTTTATCTTCCTTTTTTAATAATAATGTTTCTCTATGATTGCATTTAGCTCTTGTATATGCTTTATTAATTGTATCAGTTGGATAACCCCTTTGCACAAATTTTTCTTTCAATGTTTTAGCTTGTTCTTTAAATGTATTTGTGTCTTTGCAAATTCTTCTATATCTCAATAGTTGCGCAATTGGTAAACTTTCTTTCATTCGCTGTGGGTGATTACTAGTATAATGTAATAATGTATTCCGATCTGTGGATTTGATATATATTGCGGTATCTAGTTCATTATGTTGTTTTGAAATCTGAATGTCTAGGAAATTGATAGTGGTATCTGATGCTTGCATGGTGAAGGTGATATTTTCGTCTCTTTCATTTAACCAATTTGTGAACTCTGTCAATGCTTCTGATGTTCCTTCCCATAGTGCAAACACATCGTCGATATATCTGTACCATTTTTTAATGTGTGCTTTCCATGGATTTTGAATTAACCACTTATTTTCAAACTCTACCATATATAAATTAGCAACTGAGGGAGCACATGTAGCTCCCATTGCTACTCCCTTTAGTTGTTTGTAGAACATACCATTAAATATAAAAAAATTATTAGACAGGGTTATTTCTGTCAATTTGACTAGAAACTCGGTAGGTATTTGATGTGGTCTTTGTCTTGTAGTCAGATTTTGTTCAACTATTTTTAAGCATGATTCTAATGGTAACGAAGTGTATAATGAAACTACGTCTAAAGTCACTAATATAGTGGAATCTGTAATATTATGTATCTCAGCAAGTATCTTTAGGAAATGGGTACTGTCCTGTATATAGGATGTACTTTTTTTGACTATTGGTTGTAAAAACCAATCCACATATTGGGATAATGGTTCTAAGATAGAATTTTTTGAAGCCACGATTGGTCTTCCTGGAGGGGTCTGTGCGTTTTTATGTATTTTAGGTACTGTATAAAATAATGGTACCTTAGGATGGATTTTATTTAAAAAAACCATTTCTTTCCTCGTAAGGAAGCCAGCCTCGATTCCTTCCAATACTATTTCTTTAATGGTATTTTGTAACTTTTCTGTAGGATCTTCCTTAAGTTGTTTGTAAGTCTGGATATCTGATAATTGATTTAATATTTCTTCATCATAATAATTTTTATCGAGTATTACTAAACCACCTCCTTTATCCGCTCTTCTTATTATTATCTGTTTATCTTCTTGGAGAGACCGTATCGCTTTTTCCTCTCCTTTTGTTAAGTTATACTGTGTATATTTTTTATTGGCGTTTTTTCTTACGTCATCCAAGACTACAGTTTGGAATGCTTTTACCAATGGATCTAGTTGTCCAGGAGGATTCCATATAGATTTATTCTTTTTGATAGATCTATCCAAAAAAAAATATACACAGTATAACTTAACAAAAGGAGAGGAAAAAGCGATACGGTCTCTCCAAGAAGATAAACAGATAATAATAAGAAGAGCGGATAAAGGAGGTGGTTTAGTAATACTCGATAAAAATTATTATGATGAAGAAATATTAAATCAATTATCAGATATCCAGACTTACAAACAACTTAAGGAAGATCCTACAGAAAAGTTACAAAATACCATTAAAGAAATAGTATTGGAAGGAATCGAGGCTGGCTTCCTTACGAGGAAAGAAATGGTTTTTTTAAATAAAATCCATCCTAAGGTACCATTATTTTATACAGTACCTAAAATACATAAAAACGCACAGACCCCTCCAGGAAGACCAATCGTGGCTTCAAAAAATTCTATCTTAGAACCATTATCCCAATATGTGGATTGGTTTTTACAACCAATAGTCAAAAAAAGTACATCCTATATACAGGACAGTACCCATTTCCTAAAGATACTTGCTGAGATACATAATATTACAGATTCCACTATATTAGTGACTTTAGACGTAGTTTCATTATACACTTCGTTACCATTAGAATCATGCTTAAAAATAGTTGAACAAAATCTGACTACAAGACAAAGACCACATCAAATACCTACCGAGTTTCTAGTCAAATTGACAGAAATAACCCTGTCTAATAATTTTTTTATATTTAATGGTATGTTCTACAAACAACTAAAGGGAGTAGCAATGGGAGCTACATGTGCTCCCTCAGTTGCTAATTTATATATGGTAGAGTTTGAAAATAAGTGGTTAATTCAAAATCCATGGAAAGCACACATTAAAAAATGGTACAGATATATCGACGATGTGTTTGCACTATGGGAAGGAACATCAGAAGCATTGACAGAGTTCACAAATTGGTTAAATGAAAGAGACGAAAATATCACCTTCACCATGCAAGCATCAGATACCACTATCAATTTCCTAGACATTCAGATTTCAAAACAACATAATGAACTAGATACCGCAATATATATCAAATCCACAGATCGGAATACATTATTACATTATACTAGTAATCACCCACAGCGAATGAAAGAAAGTTTACCAATTGCGCAACTATTGAGATATAGAAGAATTTGCAAAGACACAAATACATTTAAAGAACAAGCTAAAACATTGAAAGAAAAATTTGTGCAAAGGGGTTATCCAACTGATACAATTAATAAAGCATATACAAGAGCTAAATGCAATCATAGAGAAACATTATTATTAAAAAAGGAAGATAAAGAAAAGAACAATCCAGATATACAAACGTGTGTACTTCGATACACACACAGTAATAATCAGATAGCTAATAGCATAAAGAAAAATTGGAAACTGATGCAAATGCATCCAGCATTTAGAGATAATAATATAAGAATAGCGTATACCCGAAATCAAAATTTAAAAGAACTACTTCAAGAACAACAAGAACAATTAGAAACTACCACAACAGGACACACTAAATGTGGAAAATGCAAATATTGCGATATAATGAGAACGACAAATTCATTTGAAAATCCACTAAACGAGAAGATATATGACCTGAGATACAAGACAGATTGTGAATCCACATACGTGGTATATATTCTAATTTGCCCGTGTCAGAAACTATATGTGGGAAAGACTAAAAGATCCTTAAAAACTAGAATGAGTGACCATAAACATAATTTTAAATTTAAAAAGAAAGAAGCTCCGTTAGTACAACATAGTTTAGAAAAGAATCACGAATTTAAAGAATATCAATGTCTGGTAATTGATCACGTCCCATTGGATATACGAGGTGGTGATCGCAACAGAAAATTGTTGCAGAAAGAACAACGTTGGATTTATAAATTGGAATCTTTAATACCAACTGGGTTAAATAACAAAATTGAATGGAAAGTCTTTTTATAAATAAGATTGGATATTCATACAGCTTCCCGAACATTCGAAAAGTTACAGGAAGTAGAGGTCAGCAAGGCGTCTGACACTATATAATCATGTGATCAGCGCCATTGTGAGTAACACATATATAGAAAAAAGACCGAAAAACTAAGCAGCTTGAAGACCTAACTGTGAGTACCTGAGTATTTATAAAGAAAAGATAATAATGTTAACACAGCAGAAGAAGCAATAATAATAAAATGTTTTATCGTAGGACATAAGAACTGGCACACTAAAGTTATCGCTCCAGATGAAGGATTGACGAAACAGAAGCGCACTGTAGAGCGTCTTAGTAACCAGTAGAAAAAACCGGAAAACAAGATAAGTGCTACGTTTAAGGGTTATCAAACATGTAAAAAAGAAGTTAAAAAAATTAAGAACATTTAAGACTAATGAGGATTCCCGCAGTTTATATTTAAACATAGCGGTGAGGTGTAGTTTATGATACGTAATAAACACACCGGTGAAATCTGAAGTCTAAAAGATTAAATAATTAAAAGAGGAAAAAGACTGTGTAAACACGATTTACGTGCAGAGAATACTTTTATTATTATCAATTATAGTGAGCACGAAAGCAATAGTACTCTTTAATTCTAGTAAAAACTGCTACATTAGGAATTTGAGTTGATTACCATATCTGGTGTCAGAAAAGACATTAAATTTAATTAGTGTTTCAGAGCAGACAAACGGTGACAGATGGTCGAGCTCATTGGACTTATCTCTACATTACCATGTAGAGAGAGATGCAGAGCAACTGCAAGCCTCCTAGGTGAAATTTCAGTCTTTCACCCCCTCTCAAACTTTTTATTTTCCTATTCCCTCTCCAAGATTTGATAATTAAACTGAACAATCATAATCATACCAAACCATCACTCCCAGAACAATCCTATATCTGTCTGTCTATCTATCTATCTCTCTCTCACACACAAACACACACACAAAATGAGGGCAATTTCCAAATGCCATTCATAAGTCAAATGGATTATTTGAAAATTACTCATTCTTTCTGCAGGTTAAAGTATGTTCTGATGGTTGTATGAGTTTGCGTGGATGTCAGGATGTACTGCTTTGCTTTGACTGCAGCTGCTCTTTGCTGACCCCTTCCTGCAGGTTGAAATACAGGCTGATGGTTCTTTGAACTTGAGTGGTTGTCAGGATCTATTGTTTTGCTTTGGCAGTAGCTGCTCTTTGCTGCCCCCAGAGGCTGTTGCCCTAGACAACAGTCTAAATTTGTCTTAAGGGTTGGGCTGGCACTAGAGGGGAATGACAATCAGAAGAATATGGGATGGTTGAACCTAACAAATGTCTAACATTCTTCCATATGAAAACAAACACATATTATACTGTATAAATATATAATACTGATCTGTGATAAACTAAGAAAACATAGAAATATAAAGGTCTTACATTGGAGGGTAAGACGTAGCATCTCTAACACCATTCCAGGGCTCAGCAGGCTGTGGGGGAGAAAATCTCAACGGTCCAACTGGTGGTTTTGCAAATGGAATTCCAAGGTAAACTTCGACGCGTCTGTCTGTGCCATTTACACTGAGGAGTTTTCCTTGTACTTTTCCGTATTTGGTGACCACAGTGGGCTGGGAAACCTTTTGCCCTTTGTAAGAAATTGCCAACAACATTAAAAGGAAGAATAGCACATGTGCATGTGTCATGGAAGAAAGCATTCACTGTTACTTGTATACAGGCAGGGCAGATTTCAAAACAGCCCATGCCCTCCATAAGCTTAAGAGTGTTGTTAGAGGTTAATAAATACATTGACACTTTCTCTGCCACTTCAGAACTGTTGGTATAATTTTAGGCTTGCCCATAAATTACAATATGATTGACAATCTAACAATCTAACTGTCCACTAGGGTTGTGAATTTTGGCAAAGGATCACAAGACTTTGAAATATAAAAGCAAAAAAAAAAAAAAAAAAAAAAAGATGCCAGAGAAATACTGTCAAGATCATCTGCTGATTCCTGAAATAATACTTGAGTCTTCCCAGTGTCAGGCTCTGAGCTCATATTCAAGAAGGGTAATAAAAAAAGCTATTTTCAAGTGCAGACCAGCATTTCACTTTCAGTCTTTCCCACAGGCACAACTTGGGAACACAATGTTTGCATAATCAAAACTGTGCACCATATTTCCAAAGGGGAAAAAAACAGCATGGAAAGCAGACAAAAACCTCTCTAAGTGAATTTTCTGAGGTCATCAATCAAAGCAAAACAACTTGGGTAACTTTGTTCTGATTAACAACAATGTGGGTGGTTTGGGCAAGTCACTTTGCCTTTTGTTGCCTCAGGTACAATTTAGATCCTGAATTTCCATGGGCAGAGAAGTAACTCAAGCACCCGAATGAGTTATTCCACCTTAAATTTGGATTTGGAAAATGCAAGAAATTATAACTGAAATTCAAATTCAAGAAAGCCACCAGAGAGAGGGAGAGAGAAACAAAAAAAATAAATAAAAAGAAAGAAAGAAATTTAAGACAGAACATGAAAAACGGATACCCTGAGCCAGAAAAACACCAAAGATGCAAATATTTATCTGACAGAGAATATTAATAACTCTTCAGTGTAAACTATTCAAAATATCAGGATCTGGACCTCTCCCACACAGAATTCATTTGTTAGGGGTTAGACGGTTTCCTAAAGGACAAGTCCATAAACCACTACTAAATGGACTTGGGAAAAATCCACAATTCCAGGAATAACATGTATAGAATGTTTGTACGTTTGGGAAGCTTGCCAGGTGCCCTTGGCCTGGATTGGCCGCTGTCATGGACAGGATACTGGGCTCGATGAACCCTTGGTCTTTTCCCTGTGTGGCATTACTTATGTACTTATCTGTGCTTGTCCCATGTTCAGTCCATAATTAATTCTCTCATTTGAAGGACGTAATCACCTGCCCTGAGACAGGGCTAGTTCATGGCAGAGGCGTAGCCAGACAACAGCTTTTGGGTGGGCCTAGACAAGAATTGGGTGGGCACCGTGTTCTTCCCCCCCCCCCCCCAAAAAAAAAAAAACAACTTCTTTCCACCTTGGCAGCAGGAATGCACTGAAAACTGAGCATGCGCAGGTGCCGGTGTTGTGGAGAGTAGCGTTTTCGTTACTATCAGGGGGAAATCTTCAGCTGCAGGAGCTTGGGATTCCCACCAGTTACCACTAAACATGTGATACTGTTGGGTGGGCCTGAGCCATAAATGGGTGGGCCCTGGCCCACCCAAGCCCAACTGTGGCTACGCCACTGGTTCATGGACTGGTGCAGGACGTCAGACTCAGAAGAAACTTTCGGCGCCAGCTTTACTGGAAGAAGAAATGAAAGGACCTCGGCTTGGCTGGGGGGGTTGGGGGTCCCCCGCCAGCTGACGGAATTCTTTTAACGGCAGCCGGCAGCGGCAGGAGGACGCGGACCTCGGCTGGCGGGGGTTGGGGTCCCCCGCCAGCGAAGGTAGGCGACAACAACGGAGGGGGAGGGTTGGCAATGGCAGCGGCTGGGGGGAGGGGGATCGGCAATGGCGGCGGCGGCGGCGGCGGGGGGGGGGCTATAATGTGCCCCCTCACTCTGGCCCTGGCCCCCCCTACCGCTGCAGTTCAGATACGCCCCTGGTGTGAGAGACAGTGTGTGAGAGTGAGAGAAAGACATTGACTGTGAGAGAGAGACAGTGTGTGAGAGAGAGACAGTATGTGAGAGAGAGAGTGTGTGTGTGACAGAGATACCTACCCCCCCTCTTGTGTCAGGCCCCTCCTCCCTCCCTCTCTCTAGTGTCAGGCCCCCCCCCCCCCCCCTCTCTCTCTCTCTGGTGTCTGAGCGTTACTGTGCAGGATGCTGAGCTCTGGCTGTGCTTCAAGGAACTGACCAATCCTATTTAACAGAATGCACCTCCAACATTCTGAAGCCGAGAAACCTTGTGTGGTTGGTCACTTCTGCTTGTGACGAACCCGGAAGTACGTGATGTCAATTCAGGAGATGGATACAGAGAACAGGAATGCCTCGGCCATGCAGTCAGCTTCAGAATGTTGGAGGTGCGTTTTATTATATAGGATGGGCCCCCCCCTACCAGGAACCCACCCCTCACCATACTACTACTACGTGAAAGTATTACATCTTGGGGGAGGGGTGAGGAGGAAAGCGGTGGGGTATCCGGATACTGGGCGTTAGGGCCATGGGGGTACATAGACTTTTGAAAACCTTAAGGAACCCAAAGTGTGGGAAGGAGGAGGAAAAAGAGGGGAGGGAACGGGGTGAGGGGCATTAGGAACAGGGGAGGGGGCCCTGTCACACACTCTCATTCTCACACACACACTGTCACACAGACAGTCTCACTCTGTCACACACCTGCACATTCACTCTGGCTCTCTCTCTCAAACATACACACTCCCAGGAAAACCTTGCTAGCGCCCGTTTCATTCGTTCCAGAAACGGGCCTTTTTTTACTAGTACACAATAATGCCCTCTGCCCCTATATGGGAGCAGCACATCATATATTCACTCTCTATTGCCTCTGAAACCAGAGGTTCCAAGAATGGACTGCCCGAAAGAGTGAGATTTAAGGGCAATGGGTCCAAGATTTATATTTACAAAGTTTTGAACATGAAAAAAGGTTTACAAATGGAAAAAGCAAAATAAAATATTTTAGCTTTGTAAAAAAAAATGCTTCTGAAAGAATATAGGCTGAGTAGAGGCAGTATTAGGATAGTGTTCAAAGGAATTTGCCCGAGTAATTTAATAGTTAACATCCTGGGCTGAAAACTTCCCTTCACTTTGGATGTGCACCAGGGGCATAGCCAGACTTTGGCGGGAGGGGGGTCCAGAGCACGAGGTGAGGAGGCACATTTTAGCCTCCCCCCGGTGCCGCCGACCCCCCGCCATTGCCGACCCCCCCGCCGCAGCCACCACCACCGACTTTGACCCCCCCCCCCCGCCGACGACCCTCTCGACTCCCCCTCCCGCCGCCAACCCGCCCCTGTCTACCTTTGCTGGCGGGGGACCCCAACCCCCGCCAGCCGAGGTCCTCTTCTTCCTTCGTTCTGTTTCTGAGTCTGACGTCCTGCACGTTGTACGCTGTACGTGCAGGACGTCAGACTCAGAAACAGAACGAAGGAAGAAGAGGACCTCGGCTGGCGGGGGTTGGGGGTCCTCCGCCAGCAAAGGTAGGTGACAGCGACAGCGGGTTGGCGGCGGTAGGGGGGGGGGTCGAGAGGGTCGTCGGCAGGGGGTCCAGGGCCAAATCTATGGGGGCCCAGGCCCCCGTGGCCCCACGTAGCTACGCCACTGATGTGCACAGGTACATTTGTACCAATGAACCTCACCATTCCAGCCCAGATTTCAAAGGGAAGCTTCATTTCTATGGGACTGCCCTCACCAGTTACACAGAAACATCCACAAGTACATGACCTGCACTTTCTAGCTCTCCTGCTGCTCATGTGCTCATTCAGGCAGTGCATCACATCCCACCACCAGGTCTGCCAACCATCATGTAAAATTCTGATATTTGCTGCCTGTTCTTTTCCACAGCAGACCCCTCCTTTGCAACAATATCCCCTTCCCCAAGAACACTCACTGATTCTCTCCAAACACCCCCTGCAAATTCAGCTTCTCCCCACAGCCCCTGCAGCTCAGCCCCTTCCTTCCTGTGACTACTAGAGCCTTCCCATTGGCTGGATTCTACCACAGCCTCTGTACTAGAAAGGGGGAGTATTGGAGAGCTGTCATGGGCTAAATTCTGAAAATATCAACACACTTAGCCATCCTTCTGGCTTTGAGACAGGTGGTGTACATATTTTCAGAATCCTGAAAAAATCCAGACAGTTGGAAATCCTGGCCTCCTGAATCCTGAGCACATGTGACAGGATCCCCCCCCCCCCCAAACATTTGGGCCCCAGGTACATATAAGTACATAAGTAATGCCATACTGGGAAAAGACCAAAGATCCATCGAGCCCAGCATCCTGTCCCCGACAGCGGCAAATCCAGGTCAAGGGCACCTGGCAAGCTACTCAAACGTACAAACATTTTATACAAGTTATTCCTGGAATTGTGGATTTTTCCCAAGTCCATTTAGTAGCGGTCTATGGACTTGTCCTTTAGGAAACCGTCCAACCCCTTTTTAAACTCTGCCAAGATAACTGCCTTCACTACGTTCTCCGGCAACGAATTCCAGAGTTTAATTATGCGTTAAGTGAAGAAACATTTTCTCCTATTTGTTTTAAATTTACTGCACTGTAGTTTCATCGCATGCCCCCTAGTCCTAGTATTTTTGGAAAGCGTGAACAGACGCTTCACATCTACTACTACTACTATTAAACATTTCTATAACGCTGCTAGACTTACGCAGCGCTCATCCACCTGTTCCACTCCACTCATTATTT
Source organism: Microcaecilia unicolor (assembly GCF_901765095.1). Classification (NCBI taxonomy): domain Eukaryota; kingdom Metazoa; phylum Chordata; class Amphibia; order Gymnophiona; family Siphonopidae; genus Microcaecilia; species Microcaecilia unicolor. The sequence continues at coordinate 325,679,421 of NC_044035.1, forward strand.
TATATACCTCTATCATGTCTCCCCTCAGCCGTCTCTTCTCCAAGCTGAAAAGCCCTAGCCTCCTTAGTCTTTCTTCATAGGGAAGTCGTCCCATCCCCGCTATCATTTTTGTTGCCCTTCGCTGCACCTTTTCCAATTCTACTATATCTTTCTTGAGATGCGGCAACCTGAAAGAACACAATACTCAAGTTGCGGTCGCACCATGGAGCGATACAATGGCATTATAACATCCTCACACCTGTTTTCCATACCTTTCCTAATAATACCCAACATTCTATTCGCTTTCCTAGCCGCAGCAGCACACTGAGCAGAAGGTTTCAGTGTATTATCAACGACGACACCCAGATCCCTTTCTTGGTCCATAACTCCTAACGTGGAACCTTGCATGACAGAGCTATAATTCAGGTTCTTTTTTCCCACATTAAACGTCATCTGCCATTTAGCCGCCCAGCCTTCTCTAATTTTTCACAGTCCTCTCGCGAGTTAACAACTTTGAATAACTTTGTGTCATCAGCAAATTTAATTACCTCGCTGGTTACTCCCATCTCTAAATCATTTATAAATATATTAAAAAGCAGTGGTCCTAGAACAGACCCCTGAGGACCCCCACTAACTACCCTTCTCCATTGTGAATATTGCCCATTTAACCCCACTCTCTGTTTCCTATCCTTCAACCAGTTTTTAATCCACAATAGGACATTTCCTCCTATCCCATGACCCTCCAATTTCCTCTGTAGCCTTTCATGAGGTACCTTATCAAATGTAGGTGTCTAATTTGCCTATGTCTTAATCGTCTCTGAATGCATTCACTCACCCTGGATACATGGAAGCATATGCACAAAAACAGTGAATAAAGACCCTAGCTGCAATTTTGTGCCAATCGAACTCTTGAGAACTTTTAAATATGAAAGATGGAAAGTTGTTTTGATCTTACCAGTTGCTGAGAAAGTGGTGAACCAAATGTCAGAAATCAGGCAGACAAGCAGTAAACCCCTGGCACTAGCAGCCATTCTTCAGATCTCTAGAGAAAACATGATTGAGTTTGTTCCAATAGTTGGGAAGAGTTACATGTGAAGACTTACACTATAGTGAAACAGCAAAAGAAGGAAAGCTGGAATTCATGGGCTGAGCTATACTATCTTAAGCTCTCTCTTAGATCAGATTGAAAAGGAATCCCAGTCCCACTCTGTTAAATTGTAATATTTCATACGCCCTCACTTTTGTGCAAAGCAAGGGACAGCTGCTATCCCTCTCCTGGATTACTGGCTGAATCTCAGCTCTTTCCTCTCAATGTTCAAGGCTGTGCATGATCTTTTAGAAAACCTCTCTGTTCTTGGATCCCATATTCCCTTCTATGCAACTCCACTGTGAAAATTCAAAGCAAGGGTAGAAACATGAACAATATTTTCATTTGTTCACCTAATGTAACTGGAAAGATATTTCTATACATTTATCTTCCTTTGTTAGAGCACGTGCTGTAATGTATCTCCTGATTTTCTGTAGAAGCATAAATAAAATCATCATAGGTTTACATTTGCACAATCCAGTTTGTGTGCTCTAAAATGTTTAAGGCGCCTCAGTGAGTAATCTGTCTTTTAGTTTGCCAGTACTGACCTACCCAGGCAGGGACAGCTTTAGGAGAAGAGAACTGCTTCTGCTTAGAGTCTCTGGCTCTTGAAAGGAGGCAGGTCCTTTTGCCTTCAGTGCACTTTTCCCTTTTGGACTTTGCATTTCCCAGGAAGGTGTTGGTGACCAGAGCAGCAATCTTGTTTGTCCATAAATCACACAATCTCTCAGGGATTTTGGCACTCCCTGCTGGTGCCTAGGACATGGAACAGGTTCCTGAGTTCTAGTTACAAGTTTTATTTATTTATTGCATTTGTATCCCACATTTCCCCACCTCTTTGCAGGCTCAATGTGGCTTACAATCAGTGCCGTTGCAAGGGCTAATGGCACCCGGGGCGGGTCGCCGCTGCGCACCCCCCGGGTGCAGCACGGCACGACCCCTCCCCTCTGCAGCGCACCCCCCCCGGAGCGCAACTGCCCCCGGACAGCATTCTTACCTGCGGGAGGGCCGATCCACCCCGAGTGCACGTCACTCGGAGCTGCGTCAGCCCCGCTGGTTCCCTGCTCTCTCTGCCCTGGAAGTGCAGAGGGAGCAGGGAACCAGCGGGGCCGGCACCCCCGAGTGCGTGCACCCAGGGCGGACTGCCTCTCCCCCCCCCCCCCCATGCCACTGCTTACAATACATCATGAATGGTGGAAATATATTAGAAAATAGACATTTGGTGTTACAGGTGACTGATACCACTTTATGGCTTTGAGGTCCAGGGCCCCAAACCCCAAAGATTACTGGTCCTTGTCACCATATATACTCAGAGAAGGATACAGAGCAACGTTGCAGAACCAAGAAGTGTAAGAAAATGTATATGGAGATTTTCACCTGCCTTGTGGATTCAAAGTTACTGGGGACTTTATAAAATTATCTCCTTGATATCTAACCTCATACCTTCCTTGCAGGTGTTATGAGAAAGAGCATTGCTGATGCTAGAAGCTGCCATAAAAGTCTGGAGTTTCATTTTTGTTCTATGTGTTTAATATACTTTGTCAGCAGAATGGGACCTGCCTGCTGTTTTGTCGCAGGCTTGAGTGGTTATGTACTAAAAAATTTCATACTGTTCTGTCGCAGGAAGTGGCTGGGGACCAAGGTCAGGTACTGAAGCCTTCACAATTAGGAGACATGTTGGCCTTAGAGCAAGCTAGGAGGGAAACTCTCCTACATTACAGTGGAGAGGCCCCTTCATGTCTGATTAGAGGATTTTCTGTGAAAAGTCCTAGGGAGGATTGTCCTGCAGGAAGACATTTAGTTTGAATTGTGATGCATCAGGATCTCACTGGAGATCAGCTCTGGTCGTCTGCTAGAAGTAGAGTGTCTCTTACCAGTGGCATACCCAGAGACACCCAATTTCAGGTGGGTCAGAGCCCAAGATGGATGGGAACGTAATTATCTATCCCCTCCCCCAACTCCCACTCTCCTGGCCCTCAACTCCTTAAAAACAATAGCAATATCAAATACCTGAACTGGTGGGAATTTCCAAGCCTCACCAGCTGGAGACCTCCTCCCGCTTCAGAAGCCAGAGTTCTTTCAAGCAGCAGTCTGTGGCAATGTCCCCAGACTGTTGCTGGCTCTAGCAGGCCATACCTGCTCAATATTTATTCATAAGCCAAAACTGAGCATGCACGGGGGGGGGGGGGGGGGGGCAGGGGGCTGGTGTTGGCATTGGTTTGGGAACATGCTGCTGTGGAAGAGTTCTGGCTGCCAAAGGAGAAGGAGGTCTTCAGTTGGTGGGCTACAGCATGCAAATTGAATGGGCCCTAGCCCACCCATGGCTACACAAGGGCTGTACCTACAATTGCAATATCAAAAGGGTAAGCTAAAGAAGGGTCCCTTTTTCCCCCAAGGAGTGCCTCATATGCTAGAAGCAGAAGAAACCCTCATCTGTCGTGTATGTGATCTCTACCTAATTTGAATTTCTGAGTGATACATTACTTTCTGGGCAGTATTGTGTTTTCTTTGCACCAGGATTTCACCAGGGCCAAATATGCTATGTGTGAACTTTCCTGCTTGCATCCTTTGCCTCCCCCCCCCCCCCCCCCCCCCCAACTTTTGTTTTTGCATTTTTTTGTTTGAAACTGGGTCCTGAGAACCAGGGCCAGTCAAACCCAGTATAAGCGGGGTAAGCACCGCAGGGGGGTGCCTGCCTTCAAGGGTGCTGCTGTGGCACAGTGCTGCAATACCGCGCCGCCCTTGGGGGTTTAAATCTTTTATTTACCTCCGTCCCAGCGGCCACGTCATTTCAAAGCCCTGCCCGTCTCTAGCCTTCCCTCCCTTTGTGAGTTCATTCCCGCAGAGTCCCGCCTTCTGTCATTTCCTCGAGGGCGGGAATCTGAGGGAACGAAGGGAGGGAAGGCTAGAGACGGGCAGGGCTTTGAAATGACACGGCCGCTGGGACGGAGGTAAATTAAAAAAGACTTAAACCACGCAGGGTGGCAAGAAGAAAAAGAGGGATTTTGGGGGGAGAAGAGGGCGGGCAGGTGGCCATAAATTGGAGGGCGATGGGGGCGAAGGAGAATCACTGGACAGGGGCAGGTTGGGAGAAGAGAGAAAGGAGATGCGGGGGGGGGGGGGGGGCGCCAACTGATAATTTGCAGGGGGGCATCAGAGACCCTAGGACCGGCCCTGCTGAGAACACTAGCCAGTTCCCAAATACTGAAGCCTTAGAGACAAGTAGGAGTTCTAACATTTTATTAGCCCCCACCCCGCCCCAACACTTCTGAAAAGCCCAGCAATCATGGAGATCCTGTTTGACCAATGTATACTAACTGCATCCCTTAAGTCAGAGAACCAGATGAAAGGTGCTACGACAAATGTGAAACAAATTTCTCATCTAGTGGGTTGCCCAGCTCATGCCTATAAGACAGCAGTCAGTCACAGAGGAATCTGTTTTGCCAAACGTAGGTTTTATCCTGGGGTCAGGTCCACTACAACAGCTGCCTGATTAAATCCACTAAGAACCCAGTAACCAGTAAAGGATTTGGAACCTATTTCCCCCAAGAAAGGTTAAGCAAAGAGGCAGAGCTAAACACAGGTAGCAAGAAGAGATTGGTGAAAACTATTGAATGTGACATTAAGAGGTCAATGAACTAAACCATGTTAATGGTTACACATAAGTACTTACGTGTGTTAAATGCCTGCAGTATATATTGGAAATGGGTAAGGCACATTAAAAGCACCATCACCATGTGTAAACTAGCTAGGGATTGTTGTCATCCATAGTTTATTCTCCTAACTTTCAGAGTTAATCCTCTGTTCATCAGACAACAGCTTTCTCTCTCACCCCTCACACTCCCTCCTACGCCTCAACATTTCCCACCACTCTGTCTTCAGATATATTGGCCCTAAACTTTGGAACAATCTCCCGCTTCACATCAGGAACATGCCAACACTCTCTGTCTTCAAGCAAGCTTTAAAAAGCCACTTATTCTCCATATCCTTCACTAGCACTGCTTAGTTCATCACTCTCCCTTTGATACCGATGTGTAGGCCTTTTGGCAATATATCAAATGGACTGAAATAAATAAATAGACCTCTTTGAAAATCTACTAGAGCTGAATGCCTAAAATTACACTTAAAGTTTTAAATTTTTTTTATTTAAAAATCTATATAAATACAAATGTAAATGTTCGTCTGTTCAAAATCATAAATCTCCGAAAGTTCTTCACCGATTGCTTTCAAATTTGGACACAACGTTGCATTCGAATACGCGCATGTTTTTATATACCTACTATTACATAGATGTCACAGCTGTCGTACTCGTGGAGCGGAAGCAGTGCGACGAGTAATTGCAAATCAAACTGAGGAAGAATGGCCATCAGCGAACGAGCGAAACACACAAAGAATGGCTCATATACGTGCTGAGGAAGCAGCAGAGCGACGTGCAGCCAGACTTGATGATGCACGGTTGCGAGCACGGCGATTGCGTTCTGCAGCTTCAGATCTGCTTCGTTCTCAACAGAATCAATGCGACAGGCTGAGAGTGGCTTAAATCTCCCAAAGTTCTTCACAGATTGCTTTGAAATTTTGACACAATGTTGCATTCGAATACGCGTGTGTTTTTATATATCTACAATTACAAATCAAACTGAGGAAGAACGGGCATCAGTGAACGAGCGAAACAGACAAAGAATGGCTCAAATATGTGCCGAGGAAACAGCACAGTGAAAAATATCGCTCAAGGCTCTTGATCGATCATTGCAAGATTTGCGTGGAAACATCAGACCATTTGGGAACACATTAATATTGCTTGCAGGAGATTTCAGGCAAACATTACCTGTAGTTCCTCGATCGACACCAGCGGACAAAATAAATGCTTGCCTAAAATACTGTACTTTGTGGCAACACGTAAAGACGTTAAACTTAACTACAAATATGCGTGTCCAGCTGCAAAACTATCAATCAGCTCAGATATTCTCACATTAATTGCTGAAAATTGGGAACGGAATGGTGCCGGTTGATCTGACCTCAGGACGAATTTCATTGCCTCATAACTTCTGCAATTTAGTGACCTCAAAAGAACAATTGGTTGAAAAAGTATTTCCCAATATTCAAACCAATTATAAGAATCACGATTCGCTGAGTGAACGAGCTATTCTTGCGGCAGAACAAAGACGTCTACGAACTGAACAATATTATTCAGTCTAACATTCCAAGTGAGCCACTCACATACAAGTCCGTCAACACTGTTCTGGAAGCAGATGAAGCACTTAATTATCCAACAGACTTTTTCAATTCACTCGATCTGCCAGGGATGCCACCGCACGTACTGCAATTGAAAATCGGCGTGCAAATTATCATGTTGCGAAATATCAACCAGCCAAAGCTTTCCAACGCCACGTGGCTTGCAGTAAAAAAATGAATGAGCAATGTCGTACAAGCAACAATCTTGACAGGACCTTTCAAAGGTGAACATGTCCTCATTCCTCACATTCCTATGATTCCAACAGATATGCCATTTCAATTTAACGGATTGCAATTCCCAATTCGATTGGTGTTTGCAACCATCATCAACAAAGCTCAGGGCTAATCTTTAGAATTCACCCATTTACATCTACACACGGATTGCTTCTCACATGGACAATTATATGTTGCATGTTCTACAGTCGGCAAACCAGACAATCTCTATCTCTGCACACACAATGGAACAACAAAAAATATTGTATACCCACAAGCATTGTGAAATTAAACATATTAGAAATGTGCGCTTCCTGTTTTCTTTCTTTTCCATTTAACCAGACTGAGCCACAGCAATGCGTGGCCGGGTAGAGCTAGTTATAAATAAATAAATGTTTGAAAAATGTCACTAAGGGCCCTGTTTGCTAAGCAGCATTAACGTTTTTAACATGCATTAACCATGTACGTGCCTACGAAATTGTACTGGCTTCCTGTGCAGGAGCGAATAACTTAAAATTTGCACCCTAATCCATAAGATCCTCTATGGAGCAGCTCCAGCATATATGGATGCCCTTGTCAGTTTATCACCGAGGAATTCGCTTCAAGCTTCTTGTTCATACTTAAACCTCCATTACCCTGCGTGTTCTGGTCTCAAGTATAAAACCACATATGCTTCCACCTTTTCCTATATCGGCACTCGTTTCTGGAATATATTACCTAAATCTGTAAAAACGGTTCAAGATCATTTGACTTTCAGGAAGTCTCTCAAGACCTACTTATTTGGGAAAGCTTACCCTAAAGATCCCGTCCTGCCTCTGTGATTCCTGGACTCCAACTCCTCTAAAGATCTTGTGGACTTAACTACTTTCTCTTAACCCTGAACCTTTCCGCCCCACATATCACTTTCCTTTAATTGTACTTTCCTGTTTGTTAACTAAATGTTGTAAGCCACATTGAGCCTGCCAGTGGTGGGAAATTGTGGGGTATAAATGATATAAAATAAAATAAATATCCCTATAGGCATCTACATGGTTAGCGTGTGCACTACGTGTAGGCATGCTAAAAACATTAACGCACCTTAGTAAGCAGGCCCTAAATTTATGAGCATTAAAATGTCAGGATGGATTTAGGAAGGGATAAAAAAATCTTAAGAGGTTAGTGCTAATTTTCAGCACTCAAATTAAGGGGTAAATGTTTAGCTGACGACAGTGAGTGTTTTTTTTTAGCTGCCACTGGCTGTATGCTCAGATATGCAATGTGAACCATGTCCAGGCTCCGGCATTGAATATCTGAGTATGTGTCAGTGGTGTAGCCAGACCAGGGCTGCCGAGAGGGTGGGGGCGGCGCCGCTGTCGCAGTCCAGCCTGCCCGCCCTCCGTCGTTCCCTGGCATTGAACTTAAGCGCCTCACCTTCAAAAGTGCAGCAAGCAGCGGCAGACCACTCCTTCCTTCCGTGTCCTACCCTTGCCTGACATAACTTCTGTGAGGGCGGGACATGGAAGGAAGGAGTCGTCTGCCGCTGCTTGTTGCTGCACTTTCGAAGGTGAGGCACTTAAGGTCAGTGCAGAGGGCCCGGGGTGGAGAGAGGGCCCTGTGGCGGGGGGGGGGGGGGGGCGGCCTTGTCCCGGGCCTGGCCCAGTCTCTCGGCGGCCCTGAGCCACACAGTCAATTTTGGGTGGGCCTCAGCCCAAAGTGGGTGGGCACAAAATTTTCTCTGGCCCGCCCTACCCCACCTCAAAATATAAATACTTTAGCTAATGAGGATCCCCAAGCTCCATCAGCTAAAGACTCTCGGAAAAAGGGAGTTCTGGCCACTTTCAAAGTTTGTCAGGCAGCAGCAATGCCCCTAAGCCATAAATGCTGGCACTCTAGGCCTGCTTAGTTGGTGGTTCAAGGATGCCATTTGTCAACTTTAGAATTTGGTAGAAGAGTGTTCTAGTCATCTTTGGACAAGGTCCTCGGCAAGGGATCCCCACAAGCTATACAGCAAGGTCAAGACCAAGGTTAGACATGCTAGGGTCAGGCCAGAAAATAAAATAAAGGAGGACCACCCCTATCCATGATCCCCTCTCCTCCCTGCCAGGGCCGTGCCTAGGGTCTCTGGCGCCCCCCTGCAGACTATCAGTTGGCGCCCCCCCTGCAGACTATCAGTTGGCGGCGGCGGCGCCCCCCCCCCCCCCCCCCGTGAAAATGATTGCTCACCACTTGCCACACTGACAGGAATTGTCAGCAATATTCTTAGAAACAAACTGCTATACATTGCAAAATAAGATAGCAGATGTAAATTCTCAAAGTGGACATATTCCAAACACTAAAATGAAAATAAAATAATTTTTTTCTACCTTTGTTGTCTGGTGACTTTCTTTTTCTGATCATGCTGGCCCAGTATCTCGTTCTGCTGCTATCTGTCCTCTTAACTCCGTTTCCAGGGCTTCCTTTCCATTTATTTCTTTCCTCCTTTCTTCTTCATTTCTGGTCCTCAGCTTCTGCCTATTTTCTTCATCCATGTGCAGTTTATCTCCTCTCTTCCTTTTCCCTCATTTCATCTCCTTCATCTCTCTTCCCTCCCCTCTATGTCCAGCAATTTCTCCTCTCTTCCTGAGCCCTGCCTTCCCATCCATGCTCCTCTGTCCCCTGCCCCCTCCATTCATCCTTTTCCAGCAATTCCCCTCTCTCCCTGAGCCCTGCCCTCCCAATCCATGCCCATCCATGCTCCTCTGTCCCCTGCCCCCTCCATTCATCCCTATCCAGCAATTCTTCTCTCTCCCTGAGCCCTGCCCTCCCAATCCATGCCCATCCATGCTCCTCTGTCCCCTGCCCCCTCCATTCATCCTTTTCCAGCAATTCCCCTCTCTCCCTTCCATGACCCCCTCCGTCGCATCCATGCTCCTCTCTCTCCTCTCGCTCCCATGTCCCAGTTTGCCTGGCCTGGCCCGCCCTCTTCTCCCCTCCCATCCATGCTCTCGTCTCTCCCCTGCCCTCCCACTCCCATTGTTCAACTGCCCGCCCTCTTCTCTCCCCCCAACATCCCTTTTCTTTTTTTTTCTTTTTAAATTTACCTCCATGGCGGTTCTGGCAGCGCAGCATCAGTGAAGGAGGCGGCGCTGCGCTCCCGATGTCTCTAGCCTTCCCTTCGCTGTGTTCCACCTTCTTCTGACGTCAAGGAAATGACGTCAGAAGAAGGCGGAACACAGCGAAGGGAAGGCTAGAGACGTCGGGAGCGAGCGCCGCCTCCTTCACTGACGCTGCGCTTCCGGAACCGCCACAGAGGTAAATTTAAAAAGGAAAAAAAAAAAGAAAAGGGATGTTGGGGGGGGGGGGGAGAAGAGGGCGGGAAGTCAAACAATGGGAGCGGGAGAGCGAGCGAGATGAGCATGGTGCGGCGGCGCCGCCCCCCTGCCATGCTCCCTGCCTACCCTCCAAATCACACCAAACCCTCACCAAATACAGAACAAGGGATCATAAGTTATAAAAATATTTAGACAAAAAAAAATAGAAATGCATTTCCTTTCTACAGAACACAATACAAAGATTTTTGCTATGCACATTTCCAAAAGCTAACATTCCATTTAAAATATTCAAAATAAAATGTTTTCTACCTTTGTTGTCTGGACATTTTATTTTTCCATCATGTTGGTTCCAGTTTTCCTTTTCTGCTTTCCTGTCTGTCACCTGCTAATTCTCTTTCAAGTGGCTGCTGTCCATTTGTCTTTTCTTCTCTCTTCTGTCTATTCCCTCACTACACCTGTCGGACATATTGATCACTCTTTTAGCTCTTTTCTCCTCCTCCTTTTTTTTTTTTTTTTTGCTTTTCTCCCTGTCAACTCAAAATTTCAACCTCTCACCCTTCTCCTCCTTTTTACTTTTCAGCTACCTAACAAATTTCCATCTTCCTCACCTACTAGCTGTCCTATTCTCCATCTCACTCCTTCCTCAGCCCTCCATTCCCAGTACCATATTTCTACCCTCTGTAAACACTATCCTTTCATTCATTTCCTTGCCTCCCCCTCCTGGCTTCTCACATGGTTCCACCAGTCCCAGCATCTTCCTCCCTCCCTCCACACACTTCTAGCCCAGCATCAGCTCCCTCTTTCTCCCCTCCCCATCCTCAGCTCCCTGTCCTCTTCCCTTCTGCCCTCTTCCCCATGATCTAGCATTTCTCCCAATCTTCCCTCACTCCCATTGTCTGGCATCTCTCTATCCTTCTGCTCCTGGAGCCAACATCTCCCTCTTTCTCCCCTCTCCACTTCCTGTGCATCTCTCCCTCTCTCTTATTGTCCACCATCTCCGTCTCCCTTCCTTGTGCCCTGGGTCCAACATGCCCAATATTTCTCCATCTTTCTCCCCTCCACCCCTATGTCCAACATTTCTCCCTCTTTCACCCCTCACCATGCAGTATCTGTCCTTCCCTTTCTCACTCCTCTCCACCCCTTTGCTGCATCTCTTCCTTCCTCTCCTCTATCCCATATCCAACAAATTCTCCCTCTTGCCCCCACTATTGTCCACTTTCCCTCCCTTATGCCCCAGATCCAAGATCTCTCGTTTCCTCCCCTCCATTATCATGCTCAGCATTTCTACCTCTCCCCTATGAACCATCTCTCCCTCCCCTCCAATCCTATGTCCAACATTTCTCCCTCTCCATTCAGTATCTCTTCCTTTCTCTCATCCTCCCCTCCACCCCATATCCAACAATTCTCCCTCTCTCAGCCCACCATCCCCCCCATGTAGCATCTTTGTTCCTTTTCTCACCCCACAACTCTCCTTCTGACCCTCTTGCTTCAATGGATCCCAGGTAGTGGCAGTGAGTCCCACACACTGCTTTCCACTAACCCGGAAGCCTCTCCTCTGTTGCATCCCGCTGCCCAGGCAAACCGGAAACTTCAACAGAGGAGGGTAGGACGCAGCAGAGGAAAGGCTTCCAGTTTACTGGCAGGCAGCGTGTGCGAATTGCTGCTGCTACTCAGTACCCATTGAATAGAGTGACACAGGACCATGGGAGCCTAGCCTATTCCCTCCATGCCACATTGTCAAGGTGCATCCGCTGTTGGATGGGCCTGAGCCCAAACTGGGTGGATCCAGGCCCACCTGTGGCTGTGCCCCTAGTATGTGTGGTCAGATGGCACTTATCTGATTAAGGACAATATTAAGCCCTTAACTGGACAAGTGAAACCAGACAAGATAGGACTGTTTCATGCAGTCAGATTTGTCCTGTTACCTTATAAGGGTTAAATGCGGAATATCGGACTTAACCACATGTGCTGACTCCACCCCTGGACTGTCCACAACATAGCTGATTTTGGTTTAGATGGTTATAAAGGGATATCCAGTTAAGTGCCCCTGAATTTCAGTGCATAACCCTGCATATACGATATGACCAGGTAGGAGCCTCTCCTGCCCAGTTAAATCATTGTGAATATTAACCCCTAAGCTTCTAATTCTAAGCAAATGAATGACAGGCCAAATTTTAGAATCACAATTTAAGCTGAAATTTAGGTGAATAAACAAAAAACTAAGGCTATCTTTAACTGCAACTAAGGGACAAATCTTGGAACCTAACTTAGAAGTCTAAATTTAGGAGCTCATTCTTTTTTGAATATTGGTCTTGTGCGTATTTCTCCCCCTGACTGACCCAGACCCCTGCTGATTGCTGAAATGGCTACAGTCCTTCACATAGACCTGGTTTCAACTGCTAATGATAAATCAACACATGCAAAGAACACAATGAAGGAAGCATTTCCAGGAGAAAGAAAAAAAATGGACAGATTTTTATTCAGTCTTCAAAGGGTGTAACAAGTATTGTGCCATGAGTCCAACCCTCCTTGCTAATCTCAATTGCATAGCATGAGGATAATTTAACAATAATAATTACTACCTCTTAGATATGGCTTAATAAAAATGACTCATTAGCATAGGGAGGTCAGAGAGCAGAACACATGTAGTTTAGATTAAACACGCGTTGTGTTATTGCAAATAAATTTCCCACATTGAAAGCAGATGACAATTATGGGACAGGTGTTAGGAAATAGATTTTTCTTGATTATTGGTGCAAACTCTGCACTTAAAAGTACTAGTAAATGCTTCCACCAATGGCTGCTTTTGATTGCTGCCTCCTAAATTATTCAAAGCTATTTAGATAAAACAGTCCCATTTTACAATTCTGTTTTTTTCTGTTGGACTGCTTGAGGCAGGGTCTTCGTCCAGAATGTTACTCGGTGATCTTTCAACTTTGTTTCTGTCTTCTGCTTTAAGTTTAGTTCCAGGTACTGTTCACGGTGGTCATAAACTGGCCATTTCTCCAACCCATCGCCATTAGGATTTCTGGAAAAAAAAAAAATCCCCACCCAGAGTTAAGCATGAGAAGGGTAATTGTTAGCAGGGCTACCTACAATCAAGTCTCTAGAGGACACCTAAATATAGCTGCCAATTGCACACAAATTGACATTTATGTGCATACCCCCAGATTATAGATGTAGTGCGCTGAGATTTAGGTTCCAAAATTGGCGTGGATTCTTTAACACCGCACGTAACTTAAATGGCTTAACAAGCTAATGAGCACTGAAGCAATAATTAGCACTAATTGGCACCAATTAGAATTTAGGCACACAACTCACTAAGCGTATTCTGTAATGATGTGCACCGAACTTTTAACACCTGCAGGCAAAAAGGGGCATGGTTATGGGCACTCCAAAATTTAGGCACCTAGTTATAGAATATGGCCCAGTGCCCGGATTTACAACATGTTTTAGTTGGTGTAAATGGATGTGCGCAGATGTAGGAGCTGAAATATCAACTAAGCTTATTCTTTAAATTGATACCTAAATCTAGGTGCCAATTATAGAATACGCTTAGTCGGCACGGATTTCAGCACCAATTTTTTTAGGTGCCATATATAGAATCTCCTCCATATGGACTAGGTGCTATTCTATAAAACTGGTGCACTAGTTGCATGGAATGTTGCTACTCTTTGGGATTCTGCACGGAATCTTGCTACTCTTTGGGATTCCGGAATCTTGCTACTCTTTGTCCTTATCCCTTATGTGTGCTGTTTGTCTGTCCTGATTAGACCGTAAGCTCTGTCGAGCAGGGACTGTCTCTTCATGTTCAAGTGTACAGCGCTGCGTACATCTAGTAGCGCTATAGAAATGATAAGTAGTAGTAGTAGTAGTAGTATGGTGTATAACAAATGGGCTGTACTGGTGGGTGGAGCATAGGTGTGTCCTAGGCCTTCTGTCTAGCGACACATGCACCTTGTAGAACAGTATCAGATGCATCATTTGCAAAAAAGCACTTAAGTGCACCAACTTATTCCTGCCGTTCACCTTGCATAAACTGTCGTGCCTAAGTTCAGAATATGGCAGTTCAAAGGATTTATAAAAACAAGATTTGAACATCTCTCCATTGCTTAAGTCTCTTACTGGCAGCCTGTTTGAGCTAGGGTCATATTCAGGGCTTTTTTTGAGGGGGTACTTGGGGGTACTGAGTACCGGCACCTTTTCCACTGTCTGCTAAACTTGACCCATGGTTCTCGTATTTTAATGAAAGAGCTCAGGTTCTACTTACAAATTCTGCCTTGTCATAGATCCTATGACTGGTTGCAGGGGTCCTGGCTATTGTAGGGTGGGTCCCTCAATGATCACTCCACCCCTGAAGAGTGGCCTGGCATTTGAATACTGGCACCTTTTTTGCTAGACAAAATGCACTGGTCATATTAAAGGTTTCATGCTTTGTTTATAAGGCCTATTTTGGCATAGCACTAATTTACGTAAGAAATTTCATACTTATTTTGCTAACTAATTTTTCTTCTCATCTGAGTAGTTGCATTTTGTTGTGCTTTCCTTCCTCTAGGGGTGTTTGACATATATATAAAAAAAAATGTTCAAAGACTTAATCAGGCTGCACAAATGAACAATTTACCTTTAATTGTTAAACAACCACCTTCATATTCATTATTTTGTAAATATTTGAAAGCTTTTTTCAGAAGTAGTTGGGATAGTATGGTTGGTTTAATAGTGATTATTATAGACAACAAAGCACAAGAGGCTTTCAAGAATGGGGACGTCCCAAGTTCACTTTATTGAGCAGACCTGACATGGTCCATGTTTCGGCAATAAATGCCTGTGTCAAGGGTTTAACCAAACTGAAAATACTTCCTACACTGAGACAGCATCGTGTGCTGCCAAGAGAGAACGCTGTAGAGAAATAGGAACCGAAAGCAGGCTGTGGTTCTGTTTCCGTGCTTTTGAGTTGTTGACATTTATTCAAGTCTTTAGCAGATTTGTCTTTGTCAAGATGAGGCTATTTTCCCTCATCAGATGGTTTGTTACCTAGGTACTAGATACCATAAATAGGCCCCTGACGCAAGCATTTATTGCCGAAACGTAGACCATGGTGGGTCTGCTCAACAAAATGAAGTCGAGACGTCCCCATTCTTGAAGACCTCTTGTGCTTTGTCTATTGCTTTGGCGTGTTTGGTATAATAATACAAAGGAGAGGGAGTCCAATCTCCCCGATATTTAAAACCATTTAACCAGCCAGGAACGGCACCTAGCCAGTTAAATGGCACTTAACCAGCATTTACCTCCGGCAGTGTTGCTGTGCTGCCTCCCAACCCATTCTTCAAACCTCCCATGCAGCTGGGCAGCAGAAAAAAATGCTGAAGTGCCTCCTCTCCCCCTGCTGTAGACCAGGTCTCATGGTAGGACCCACACAATTTTACAGATCATACCATGAGATTTGGCCCAATGGCAGTGGGAGAGGTGGTGCTTAAATGCTCCTGCTGCCAGTCTGCATGGGAGATTTGAGAGATGGGATTGAGAGGCAGCGGCAGGAGTGGCCTGACCATTAGGCAGGGGCCTCATGCGGCACTCTTCAGGAGCGGCATCTCCCCCTTCGCGGCGTTTTACCTCATCACAGTGACATTTCAAATCTGGTAGCAATTCCCATATGCTGCCCTGCCAGCACCCACCTCTTCCCTTTACTGCTGCCACCTCTGATGTAACTTCCTGTTGCATCAGAGACTCAGGCAGCCAGTCTTCGGCCGGCTCTGGGCAGCGTGGTAACACTGCTGGAGGAAAGTGCAGTGTGCCATGCTTACCTCTTTCCAGCACTCATGACTATCTGTGAAAGGGGAAGTGTTCCCCGCCTCCTTCACTATAGACCTGACAACCTCCCTGCAGCCCCCCTCAGTCATGCCCCTCCTCCATAGCACTATTGCCCCAGAAGCCCTTGTCACACTAGGACCCTCATATCCTTATTCCTTCCCTGTATACCCAACACCCCTTTTCTTGGTCCCTGACATACACACACACATATCTTGCCTCAGACACCACCATTTCACCAGATACCCCACATACAACCGACAACCCAGGTGTATACATACTGCACAAATCACACACCCACTTCAACCCTATAGTTTCTACTCCTCCCCTTGAGAGAGATTTCACTTGTAGCAAACACCTGCACACACCCCTACTGTCTTAGATACCCCTCTTCGGACCCCAAATATACCCCCCTGCCCAACACTCCTATCTCTGATCCCTTGATATCCATCTGCACACGCTCTGAATTTATAAACACACACAACCCTGCACAATCCTCTGTTCCACCTGCACACACCCCTACTGTCTTAGATACCCCTCTTCGGACCCCAAATATACCCCCCTGCCCAATACACTCCTACCTCTGGTCCCTTGATATCCATCTGCACACACTCTGAATTTATAAACACACACAACCCTGCACAATCCTCTGTTCCCCGATTAAGGCTCTGGGAGGGATCCCCAGTCCCCACTATCTTGGGAATCATATTATAGGGGCCACCAGAGGTCATATTCAATGCCACAAGCCAGTGACAATTATCAAATAGACTACGATTCTTACCCAGTTCGAGCAAAATTAGTCCAGTACTTCATCATTTTTCTGCTTAAACTTTTCTCCTCATCGGTAGCAACGCCTAAAGAAAAGAATACAAATATCACATGAAATGGGTTACTATATTTAGTAAAACAGAGCTGTATACATGCTTTCTTATGCTGCTAGTGTGCATAGTCGAGCAATTTGAGGAGGCTTCAGCTTGTTCAAAATACCGCAGCATGTATGGGACCAGATTCTACCCTGTTTCCCCGAAAATAAGACATCCCCTGAAAATAAGACCTAGTAGAGGTTTTGCTGAATTGCTAAATATAAGGCCTCCCCCGAAAGTAAGACCTAGCAAAGGTTTTGTTTGGCCCCGATGGGTGCCCACACTCTCCCACCAGAAGCTCACTATTTGGCAACTAGCCACCCAGCCCAGTTCCCATTAGTGTGGAGGTAGTGATGGCGATATGGTACAGCGGGAGGAGCCTGCGAGCCAGCAGCCAATGCCTCAGCAGCCAATGCCTCAAGGCTGCCGAGACAGTGCCTGCCGGTGCCGCGCTTTTTTTTTTTTAACATTTCTCATCCTACGGTCCTTAGCGCCGTTAGCGCTTCTTCTTTTTGTAGCGCCGGCCCTGCTGCTCAACAGGAAAAGCAGCAGTGGCCGGCAATGGGAGCTGGGGCTGGCGCTGGCACGCAGGGCGGGCCTCGTCGAAGAAAAGAGGGAAAACATGGAAGGATGGGGAGAAAAGAGGGAAAACAGATGGAAGGATGGCAGAGAATGAGGGAAAACATGGAAGGATGGGGAGAAAAAGAGGGAAAACAGATGGAAGGATGAGGAGAAAAGAGGGAAAACAGATGGAAGGATGGCAGAGAATGAGGGAAAACATGGAAGGATGGGGAGAAAGAGGGAAAACATGGAAGGATGGGGAGAAAAGAGGGAAAACAGATGGAAGGATGGCAGAGAATGAGGGAAAACAGATGGAAGGATGGGGAGAAAAGAGGGAAAACATGGAAGGATGGGGAGAAAAGAGGGAAAACAGATGGAAGGATGGCAGAGAATGAGGGAAAACATGGAAGGATGGGGAGAAAGAGGGAAAACATGGAAGGATGGGGAGAAAGATAGAAAACAGATGGAAGGATGGGGAGAAAAGATAGAAAACAGATGGAAGGATGGGGAGAGAGAGGGAAAACGGATGGATGGGGAGAGAGACTCTGGATGGAAGGATGGGGAGAGAAAGGGGAGAGACTGGAAGGATGCAGAGAAAGGTGAGAGACTGGAAGGATGTGGAGAGAGAAGGGACACTGAACAGAAAAGGGTAGAGTGATACAGAGACACTGGTTAGAAAGAGGGAGAGAGACATTAGATGGAAGGATCAGGAGAGAGGATAGATGGATGGAAGGATGGGGAGAGAAAGAGGGAAGACGCTGGATGGAAGGGTAGGGAGAAAGGTGACACTGGACGGAAGGATGCAGAAAGAAAGAGGGGAGACTGGAAGGATGGGGAGAGAAAGAAGAGAGCTGCTGGATGGAAAAGGAGAGTAGTGAAAGACTGGAGAATAAGAGGAAGGGGCATGGGGAGAACAAGGGTGAGAAAAAGATGAAAAGCCATAAGTAGATGAAGGAAATTAAAGAATGGATAGTAAGAATGAATTAAATCAGGACAGAGAGAGAGAGGCAGAAAAATATTGAAGAACGCAAAGAAAAAGGAGAGAAAAATGAGAAATGGCCAGGAAACCGTGGCAGAAGAGTTAAGCGAAAACGAAGGAAAGCAGAATCTAGAGACTGGGAGCGACACAATGAGAAAAAGTAAATGGCCATACAAGAAAGGTAAAGAAAATAATTTTATTTTTAATTTAGGATAAAGTAATATGGTACCTGTGTTAATGAAGTTTCAGAGACCAATATTTCCTTCCTTAGGTCAGGCGAGGATACTGTAACAGCATTATACTGACCTGAGGCAGGAGGTTTTGGCCTCTGAAAGCTCATTGAAAAGGGTGTTAGGCTATTAAATAAATTTTCTGAAATCTGATGCACTGAAAAGCAGCACTTTACCATGTGTGACAAATGCATCTGATTAGCGTGACTAAATTTTGTTGGGGGAGGGGGTAGAGAGAAAATTTTGTGCCCACCCACTTTGGGTTCAGGCCCATCCAAAATTGGCAGTCTGGCTACGCCACTGATGTGGGACCTCCTTTGTGGAATACTTTACGTCCTAATGTTAGTAATTTAACTAGTTATCTGGGTTTTCCTAAAGTCCTGAAAACTTGGATTTTTGAAACCTATTTTCATTAAGTTTATGGTTGGCTGCGATTTATGTTTGGAAAAAAAAACCTGTATATTTTGAATTTGTTTTTATGTTTTGCATTATAGTAATTTGTAACTGTTTTTGCTATTTATTATATATTACCTGGTACAAAGCAGTATATCAAGTTAATAAATCCAATCCAGTCAGGGGTGTGCTGGTAAATTGTTAACAGTGGGCTCTCTCTCGCCAGCAAAGTAAAAGAGAATTCAGGAGGGGCCCAAGCCCACATTTTGGGATCCATTTGTTAAAGTAGCCATGGAGAACCGGCTCCCAAAATTCTTAAAAACTTAACAAACGGCTCTCGAGAGCCTGCTCCAGCACACCACTGAATCCAGTATTCAAATACATTCATGCAGTCAGTGGCAGCACTAACAGCATAAATGTATTTCTTAAATTTGGCCATTCTGTATGGATCCATCCATAAAGGGGTGTGATTCGGGGTGCAACGCAGGTGAAATGTTGTAAGTTCAGTGTTGAAACCCAGTTGCTGAACATAAAATTGCTTCTCTACTCCTCCATCCAGCCCCGTAGCCCGGCATCAGCCCTTCTCTTCTCTACCCCCCCCCCCCCCACCCATAGCCCAGCATCAGTCCTTCCCTTCCTCATCATCCATCCCATTGCTATGCATCACCCTAACCCCACCCCTCCCTATAGTCTAGAGTCAGTCCTGTCCTATCCCCTACCCATCCCCCATAGTCTGGCATCCTCCCCCCAAACCTGAAGCACACCAGCATTAAATATAAAACTTTTTATTTTTTAATATCACCCCCATCCAGGAACCTGCCTACATTAAAAATAAAAGGTTTTTAAAATTTTAAACCTGGGCACTGCAGAGACCATCCCTACCCCAAAACCCACCAACATAAAATTTGAAAAAAAGGTTTGTTTGTTTTTTTTAACCTGTGCAATGAGCCTACCCCAACATTATTGGTGAATTACTGGGTGGGGTGGGCCCTTCACTGGCTAAGGAAAAAAGATTAAATATACCTTTTTTCCCCTAGGCAGTGAAGAGCCCATCCCCACCACCAACATTACACTCACAAAAAAAAAAAACAACATTAGGCAAAAACTGAAATGGAGACTCCCCCTTCCCTCCACCCAAGAAAGCCAGTCTCTACAAGCAGGGCAATATGGGTAACAGAGAAACATAAATGTTTTCTCCTGTATTCTGCAAAAAAACAAAACTAAAAAAAAAAAAAAAAAAATTTTTTTTAAAAGGTACATTTCACAAAGCAGGCACATCTCAATCTTTAAAAAATATTAAATAAAAATATTTTTTTTTCTTCCACTTTCCATGTGTCCGTCTTCTAAATTCTTTTCCAGGATGGCTTTTCCATTTCTTGTCTCTCCTCTTGTCGTCATCCTTTCCCATTCAATCACCAAGTCCCACTCATCTTCTGCTCTGTTCCCCTTCCCTCCACACCCCTAGTAACATCCATCTACTGCTCCTTCTCCCTCCCTCCACCCATACCCTCTAGTCTCTCATTCTTCTGCTCCCTCTCTCTCCCCCACACCCTCTAGTCCCATTAATCTTCTGCTCCCTCTCTCTCCCCCCCACCCCTAGTCCCATTCATCTTCTGCTCTCTCTCCCTCCCCATCAAGTCCCACTCATCTTCTTCTCTGTTCCCCTTCTCCCACACCCCTAGTTGCATCCATCTTCTGTTCCTACACTCTCCCACCCCCTCTAGTCCCATCCATCTTCTGCTCCCTCTCCCTTCTCACACCCCCTAGTCCCATCCATCTTGTGCTCCATTGCCATCTCCCTCTCTTACTACCCCCCCCCCCCGGTGGTCTAATTTGTTTTACCCTTCACCAGCCGATCTCGCCCCTGTCTCTCTCTTGCTTTCCTTCCAGCCCCCCCCCCCCCCCCGCCACACTGGAGTCTTCCAGTTCTTTCTCTCCTTCCAGCCCTGTGGCGCCCGGTATCGCCCCCCCCCCTCCAGTCTTCCAATCCCTCAAGTTGCCAGCAGCTTTCAGCGAGAAAGCAGTATACACACTGCTTTAGACCCAGAAGCCCTTCTCTCTCCTACAGTTTCCCTCCTACGCGGGAACAGGAAGTTGAAGCAGAGAGAAAGGCTTCTGGGGGCAGGTCTAAAGCAGCGTGTGTACTGCTTTCTCGTTGAGGCTGCCGGCAACTCGGGGATTGGAGGACTCGGCGGGGGGGGGGGGGGGGGGGGGGAGCAATACGGGGCGCTGCGATGATGGAATAAGAGAAAGATGGATGCTGCTGCAGTTCGTTTGGGGGGGGGGGGCAATTGCCTCCCAAACTATGCCCATGCATTCTGCTCTTTTTCCTGTCGTATACGCTGCCATGGCAGAACAGAAAGGCTGTGCACTGATTGGTTGGAGTAGGGAAAATTGGGTGGGCCTGAGCTGTGATTGGGTGGGCCCAGG
The DNA here is from genome assembly GCF_901765095.1 of Microcaecilia unicolor. Classification (NCBI taxonomy): domain Eukaryota; kingdom Metazoa; phylum Chordata; class Amphibia; order Gymnophiona; family Siphonopidae; genus Microcaecilia; species Microcaecilia unicolor. The sequence goes on from NC_044035.1 coordinate 325,700,486, forward strand.
CCCACCCAGGCCCACCCATAGCTATGCCCCTGGGATGTCCACGTCTCATGCATTTTAGAACAGGCGATCCTGTTCCAACACACTTGAAAAATGGATATCCATATCTGACGAATCAATTTGAACGTCTTTACTTCGAGTTGGACGTCCTAAAATGCCATTTCACATCACCTTTTCTTAGGAATTACAACCAGCAGAGATTATGCTATTGGAAATTGCAACGCATTCTATCAGGTTTAAATCAGACCCTTAGATGGCAATAGTAAGTTGCTTTAGATTAAATTATGAGGTGAATTTCCCCATCTGTAAGAAAGATGCTGCCCTGTTTTTAACTGGGTGGAATAATTTTGTTCCGGTTAGCAGAATATTTCACTTCTAATGCTAGTTTATTCTTACTTAGCAGGGAAACCTCAGTAGGCAGGAATGGACCTCCCAATACAAAGCCGATTTCATCCATATGATCCGCTGTCACAAAATCTGGTTTTGAATCACCATACGTGCTTGGTCGATGTTTAAATTCATAAAGGTAGACGGGAAGGCCAGAGTCTAGCAGAATACAGAAAAGGAGAGAGTTACTATATGAACAGGCTCATCGGGAGCAGTCTTACATTTCTTCCACACCATAAGAATTGCAGTTCAATTTGGCTCATTTGCATGAAGAAGTTTCTCCAATTTTTTATTTAATTTACTACTTTGTAGCTTCATTGTGCCTCTTAGTTCTTGTATGTTTGGAAAGAGTAAACAAGTGATTTATGTCTACCTGTTCCACTCCACTCAGTTTATAGACCTATCCTTCCAGGGCACATTAATATTTCAAAACACTGATCTTACACGAAGAGAAGGCTCTCTCCTACCTGCACCCTCTTTTCCAACCTTTACGTATGATTTCTCCTCTTTTCCCCCCAATGCATTAATAAAGCAGAGCTTTGGCCTCTGAAAAAATTGGCCATCGCACAGTCTCATCAATAACTTCTCATTTCCATCTATATCATGTGAATGATCCTTTTCTCCTCTTTCCTACCCTCTCAGTCCCACCCCAAACCTAAAATACATCTCCAAATTATCTAGTAATGCACTCCTAATCTAGGAAAGGACTCCCAGATTTTAACAAAGTTTTGTTCTGCTGATTTCTCTGCTCTTTGCACATACAGCCTCTTCTATCCTAGTCTTCTCGATTATCCTAGTCTTCTCGATCCACTAACAGATATATGGATAAGATATTACACACCTCAGTAATGCAACCAAACTTTGAGCATAAACCTTGATATGAATTAACCCCATACAATTGAAAAGTAAAAAGTCGGGGAAGAAGCCTCAGAAAATGGTGACCTTCCACTCCAAGACTGAAGTGACTGAATCGTCCTGGTCATGGTTCGTTTCTATATAATCGATCAAAACCACGCCCCCCCCCCCCCCCCAGCCAACCAAAACGGTTGTGCAAAACTGTTTATATCTCTTTTTTTTATTGCGTTGTATAAATACCAGAAATTGTACCGAGAAGAAAAAAAAGAAATTGTAACTAAACAACCAGCGCTCCCCACTGCCAGATTGTAGTCAACATAATAATAATATTATTATTATTAGCAGCATTTGTATAGTGCTACCAGACACACGCAGCGCTGAACACCTGACACAAAGAGACAGTCCCTGCTCAAAAGAGCTTACAATCTAAATAGGAGAGTTCAACTCGACTTAACTGGCTGAGCTTGACTGCATGTGGTAGTCACAAAAAGGCATCCAAACCCAATGGACCGGTTTCACCAAGGGACTTCTTCAGGGGATGCAGGATACCAATATCATCGATGCAGGTTCGGACTCAGCGGTCAAGAGAGATAAACAGTTTTGCACAACCATTTTGGTTGGCTGGGGGGTTTTTTGACCGATGATTATATAGAAACGAACCGTGACCAGGACGATTCAGTCACTTGAGTCTTGGAGTGGAAGGTCACCATTTTCTGCATTATTGCAGCCCTGGCTCTAACCCTGTAATACAGGCAGAAGTTTGCACTTCATGGTACAACACACAGACTTTCACCGGCAGAAAGACTGGGTAATTCTCAACTAGCCTATTTCAGATACAGCTTTAAAACTGCCCTCATTTTGTTTACTTAGTTGCAATACTGTTTACTGTGAGAAACTAAAAAATATATATATTTTTTTTGTTAAGTTCATAATCTCTGCTTAACCGAGAATAGTCATTACTAAACTGTAATCATTACATTTTCAAATCAATTTCTGGAGATACCTAGATAACTTATTCACACAGACATTCTCTTACAGTTATCATTTCACCACTTTAGTTTTACTTTTCTAAATATATTCTTGTAATTTTGCAGTCCTCCCTATCTCAGACCTGGGGCCTATAGGAACATCTAAACTTTCCATTTAGCAACAGTGCTTACCATGATCAGCTTAAGAGAGCTATAAGCAGTCATTTTACTCACCTCTATAATATCTAGCTGCTTTAACAGTTGGGATAACAAATATTATATCCGCATACAATTCAAGCACCAGGTCTCTCAATTGGCTGGGGTCCTCTGTATCTCCAAAATACTCCTCTTTCACCAGAGGAAAGATTTTGGCGTAGGGGCCCTGATTAAAAAAAAAAAAAAAAAAAGTCACAGAAGCATTAGTAACTCTAGATGTTAAATGGGAGCAATGTTTTCTCTTAGCTGCCTGGACAATTGCCGACATCTTGCTCTTGGCTTGGGGCAGCTCCTGCTGTTTCACAATCTGAACTATAGGGGGCCCTACAGTACAGTGCTTCTGGCTCTGTGCAGTTCAGACTGAGGGGTCATTTTACTGAGATGTGCTGAAAAATGGCCTGCGCTGGTGTATGTAGACACGTTTTGGATGCGCGCAGATCCATTTTTCAAAATAAAAAAATTGGCACGTGTCCATTTTGGGTCTGAGACCTTACTGCCAGCCGTTCAATTAGCGGTAAGGTCTCGCGCATTAACTGGACGGTATTCGTCAACGTGCGTACACTGCCAATTACTACCTGGTTAGCGCTGTGTGTTTGAAAATGAAATAATTTTCAGATGTGCGTAAAAAATGGAATTACTGCCTGGTCCACACGGTAGCCGAGCGTTAGTTCCAAATTGATGCATATTGTGCGTACGCAGGCGCCTACGCAGCTTAGTAAAAGGACTCCTGAAAGAATTGTAGTGTGTCTTGACAGTGCCCTATGCAGCATGGAGGGAATACGAGACAGAGGATTTGGATTTCCTTAGACTCTTTGGAAATGTTTATCAGATTTTTCACTGCAGAGTAAAGGAAAATGAGGAAATTTGAAAAAAGTGGGTCTACCAAATCTGCTTCAGAGTTTTTGAATTGCCATTCATGGATTTTTGAATGTTGAGCTGATTCAAAGGTTTTGGATTTTTTTTACTGATCCATTGAATTGTAAATGGAAACAAAGAAGTTGCACAATTCCATAATCCAGTAGAGAGCACCCTGTATTTATTTTATTCATGTCCATTTATTTGCCATCCACCAAATCCATGCTTACAGAAGTGTATTTAATGAGGGGGGGGGGGATGTTTCGATATGACATCTAAGTCCGACTTTGGACATTTTGCTCAAACATCCAGTAGCGCATGTAGCTATTTTCGAAACAGCAAAATGTCTTTGAGAAAATGGACACTTGTTTTTGTACTCCGAGTGTTTATTTTTTTGGTCCATTAAAAAAAAAAAAAGTCCAAGTAAAAAAAATGCACAAAGTCAAGCTATTGGGATGCAAGAGGAGATGGCATTCTTAGTAGACTGGCCACACAGACATCCCAGCAGAACAGTGGGGAACCCTAGGGAGCTCTGCAGTGGACTTCACATAAAAGCTCCCAGGTATACATCTCACAATTGCCCCCTTATATTGTATAGTGAGCCCTCCAAAACAAATATATAAATATATATCTCAAACATATAAATGGCGAGTGACCGACTCACTCGCAAATGCGCAGTAGAGACTTCCCTCTCTGTCCTGCCCCTGCGTCAATACGTGATGACGGGGGGCGGGACAGAGAGGGAAACTGCGCGAAGGGGAGGAAACTGCCGAGGTCACCACTGCTCCCCCCCCCCCGAGGTCGCCGCCACTGGTACCTCCCCCACCTGGAGTCGCCGCTGCCGCCACCCCTCCACCCGACCCATCTCTTCGCTATTCAACTTACATCTCCGCAGCAGGCAGATCAGCTGAGCTGCCGTTGGCCTTCCTTCCCTGCCTGTGTCCTGCCCTCGCCGACGTTACATCACACGAGGGCGGGACACAGGCAGAGAACGAAGGCCGACAGGAGCTCAGCTGATCTGCCTGCTGCAAAGATGTAAGTTGAATAGCGAAGAGACGGGCGGGGTGGCGGCGGCAAACTCGGGGGGAGGGGCAGCGGCGACCCACTAGCCCGTTTTAACAGGCTCAATGGCTAGTATATATATAACTTACTGTACCCAAATGTATACCACTATTATAGCCCTTATGGCTGCAGGTGTCACCCTATATGTGGAAACAGTAGGTTTTTGGTGGGTTTTGGAGGGCTCACACTTTCCTCCACAAGTGTAACAGTAGATTATGGGCCTGGGTCCCCTTTTCCCTAGTGCACTGCACCAACCACTAGGCCACTCCAGGGGCCTGCTTGCTGCTGTAATAGGACTGGCTATAATATCTGAGGCTGTCAAAGGCTGGTATGTACTGTTTCTCTTACATCACATCTTTCTTCCTCCAGTGGTCATGAGATCATTTAGGGCACTCTTTTGTGGCTTAGTCGTTATTAAAACAGGTCTAGCTCTAAATGTTTTAGCTTTTGTCCTGGACGTTTTGCTCCACTATGGCTGAAAACATCCAGATCTTTGGAACCCCCAAATCCCACCCTTAACACTCCAGCATGCCCCCTTGAGATTTGGATGCAGTGCAGATAAGGTTTCAAAAATACCTGTTTGGACGTTTTGGTGAGGAAAACGTCCAAATGCTGCTTTATGACACTTTTTAGATGTTTTTCTCTTTCGAAAATGAGGACCAATGTATACATCAATGCATGTATATCTAAAAATTAAGTCTCATGAAGTGCTGATTCTTAAGAACATTTCATTTTAACTTAGGGGTTGACTCCTGCCTGGTTAAAATTGCCTGTGTGGCGCTATCCGGCCATCCACACACAGACGCTGACTCCGTGGATGCTGTGGGTGCTCAAGCACCCCCAATATTTTGCAGCCCATCACCCAACCAGAACATGTCAGAAGTTACGGTTCCAAACCTGGCCTGACCTGCCCGCCCCTCTTTGCCTTCCTGCCACCCAGCGTATAAAACTCATTTTACCTCAAGTCGCGGCAGCAGTGAAAGGAGCAGGCTCCCCTTCAGTCTTCCCTCTCAGCGCCTCACCCTCACGGAAACAGGAAATGAGGGTGGAACGCCGAGAGGGAAAGCTGAAGGCGAGCCTGCTCCTTTCACTGCTGCTGCGACTTGAGGTAAAACAAGTTTTAAATGCTGGGCGGCAGGAAGGCAAGGCGGTCTGGGGTTGGAACTAGAACTTGGGGGGGCAGAGGAGACAGGAGAAATTGCTGGACATGGATGGAGGGAAGGGAAGACAGGAAGTGAGATGAACATGGATGGAGGGGCGGAGAAAGAGGAAGGAGATGCATACTGATGGAGATGAAGGAAAGGGAAAAGAGGAGAAAAACAACACATGGATGGAGAAAATAGATGCTGGATGGAAAGGAGGCAGATGCTGGATGGAAAGGAGGGGGGGGGGGGGTAGAGTTAAGATCGAGGAAAGATGAAACAAGAGACTGGGACCAACACAATTACAAACCGTAAACGACCAGACAACAAAGGTAGGAAAAAATGAATTTTATTTTTAGTTTAGGATAAAGTAGTGTGGTAGCTGTGTTAATAAATACAGAAAATGGAAATAAGGTAATATCTTTTAGACTAAATTTTAATATATTTTTGACTAATGTTTGGAGACCAAACCCTCCTTTCTCATGTCAGAACAGAATACCATAACAGCAGTATACTGTCCTGACCTGAGCAAAGAGGTTTTGGCCTCTGAAAGCTAATTGAAAAATGCATTTAGTCCAATAAAATGTTATCATATTTTTCTATTTTTTGTTTTGTATTTGTTAACCTATAGTGTAGTCATTGAAATATGTCAGTTTTTGAAATTTGCATCTCTTTATATTTGCATGGTACAGGGGGACTGAGGGGCTGGACTGTTCAGGGAAGAAGTCCTGTTGCAGGCAGCCTAGAAGTGGCACTGCCACTGCCCAGGTGAAGACTGCAGCAGACAGGATTTTAAGGTACGGGGGAGGGGGGGAGCGCAGTACCTGTAACAAAAATTCAGCACCCCCAATCATCTTGAAAAGTTGGCTTCTATGTCCACATATTCCCAGATATTTGATGTTGGTGCCTAGACTTGGCCTGATATGGAATATTTGAGCATTGCCGGCACCAGGGACATAGCCAGCTTTGGCGGGAGAGGGGGTCCAGAGCCTAAGGTGAGGGGGTGCATTTTAGCCCCCCCTGGCACTGCCAACCTCCCTGCCACTTTTGACCCCCCCCCCCCCCGGCACCGCCACCACTTTTGACCCCACTTCCCGCTGCCGCCAACCCTCCCCCGCCGCTGGTCCCCAACTTCCGCGCCGGTCTCTGGGCCGGTACGTCGCTGCAGAATCCTTCACACAGAAACAGAATCCTTCCACATCAGCTGCAGCAACGCGCTGGCCCAGAGATTGGCGCTGAAGAGGACTTGGGGTTGGGGACCCCTGCCAGCACAGGTACCTGACGGCGGGGGAGGGTTGGCGGCGGCAGGGCCCATGCCCCCTTGGCCCCATGTAGCTGCGCCCCTGGCCGGCACTGGCTAAAAAAAATAAATCACTTGCCATTAACAGCTGAATATTTACTCCTTAGAAAAAAAAATGTTCCTAGTGCCAGATATGGCACATGGCAGAAGCTGGAACTACAGCCGGCCTCCTGAGCATCCCCAGCAGTAGGGCCAACATAACATGCGTCATTGGCATGGTAGTCCTACTGCAGCTTGATACAAGGTCCTCTATGGCCACCGCCTTATCACATTGCTTCACCACCTTGATATCCTCAACACTATCACCCCTGAACTGTGCTCATCAGTCTTGCACATCCTATCTCGTACATTTCCTTTGTATTTCTACACTCCAAGCGCACCACTTTTTACTTCTTTGCCATAATAACTGCCAAATATTAGACTATTCTTCTAATTTTTGTAGATCACTTCTCTTGTTGTTTACTCCCTCCTGGGCATCCACTCTGTTGCAACCGTTCATGCCATCTGCAAAAAGGCAAACTTCTTTCTAAATATGAACATTTAACCCCACCCCATTTACTAAGCCATGCGGCAGTGCACACTGCCAGCCACTAGTGCAGTTTAGTAAACAGGGGGATTAATTTGCAAACTCCAAGTTTACCTCATTGTGCTTATTTATTTATTTTTTTAGTTACATTTGTACCCCGCGCTTTCCCACTCATGGCAGGCTCAATGCGGCTTACATTTACAGGTACTTATTTGTACCTGGGGCAATGGAGGGTTAAGCGACTTGCCCAGAGTCACAAGGAGCTGCCTGTGCCTGCAGTGGGAATTGAACCCAGTTCCCCAGGACCAAAGTCCACCACTCTAACCACTAGGCCACTCAATGTGACCGCACAGGCTTCTGTTTCTGTGAGTCTGACGTGCAGGACGTCAGACTCACAGAAACAGAAGCCTGCGCAGCCGCACAAGGGCAGGCTTCTACATGGAATGCTGCTAGTGGAATAGCAACATTAACATTCCATGTAGAATCTCAATAGTAGCAACATTCCATCTAGAATCTCCAATAGTATCTATTTTATTTTTGCTACATTTGTACCCTGCGCTTTCCTACTCATGGCAGGCTCAATGCGGCTTACATGGGGCAATGGAGGGTTAAGTGACTTGCCCAGAGTCACAAGGAGCTGCCTGTGCCTGAAGTGGGAATTGAACTCAGTTCCCCAGGACCAAAGTCCACCACCCTAACCACTAGACCACTCCTCCACTGTTGCTACTATTTGAGATTCTACATGGAATGTTGCTATTCTACAAGCAACATTCCATGTAGAAGTCGGCCCTTGCAGATCACCAATGTGGCCGCGCAGGCTTCTGCTTCTGTGAGTCTGACGTCCTGCACGTACGTGCAGGACGTCAGACTCACAGAAACAGAAGCCTGCGCAGCCTTCTACACAGAATGTTGCTAGTGGAATAGCAACAATCCATGTAGAATCTCCAATAGTAGCAACATTCCATGTAGAATCTCCAATAGTATCTATTTTATTTTTGTTACATTTGTACCCTGTGCTTTCCCACTCATGGCAGGCTCAATGCGGCTTACATGGGGCAATGGAGGGTTAAGTGACTTGCCCAGAGTCACAAGGAGCTGCCTGTGCCTGAAGTGGGAATCGAACTCAGTTCCCCAGGACCAAAGTCCACCACCCTAACCACTAGGCCACTCCTCCACTTATGTTTGGTCATTTTATTATTGTAATGCTGTTAACAAAAATTGTTAGTTTTATGTCAAGTTGTACCTGCTGTATACTGCCTTGGGTGAATCTCTTTATAAAAGGTGGTTAATAAATCACAACAAAAAAACAAAATAAATAAATGTTGCTGAAGTTGTGTCTTACCTGGAATAGCGTTGAGTCCTCCAAGGATGAGATAACATCTTCTCTACTTCTTTCTTGCAACAACACTTCAGCTTTTGATAGCTGCACATTAGGACACAATGAAATATTAACAGTAGGTTTTTAAACTCTTCAATCATGAATGTAAAACAGGCAATTCTACTACAAAGAATTGTTCAGCACTGAAATGCTCTCCCCTGGGTCAGAACAACCCTTCTGCTGTCCCGAAGCTTTGGCAAAAAGCTTTAAACCAGATGCTGGGGAAGGGGAGGCCATGGGGTGCTGATTCACCAAAATGCAAGACCTGTGTACATTTCTGACCAGATTGAATTCAGAGAATAGAAATAACTGTTTTGTATTGTCTTTTAATAAAATATGATTCAATGTTTGTGTACCTTTGGGAAACTGAACTAACCTCTCCCACCCCCATTAGGCTGGTTTTCAGGCATGCCCCCCATTCACAATCACATTGGGATCCTTGCTTGGAGTGGACATGTGCTTGGTGAGAATAGGCCCAACACAGAGACCCTTGAGTTTTGCAGAAGAACATTTAGAGGGAATGAAAGAACATTGTTGCAGGAAAGATGCTCAGTCTTGGATCTGTAGAATTTCCTTGGAAGGCACAGACTACAGACTCTAAGGGGTCAGGTACAAGGCTCCACTGGTCTGTTTTTTTTTTTGTTTTTTTTTTGACTACCACTTTGTGAGAGGGGCTCTACACTTTTCCTCCCTTTGATTTGGAAGCTAGTGATCCCAAGTTAAGGAGAAAATGTTTCCTAGGCATTGGAAGACAAACTTTATCCTTAGGTCTTCCTTCCTTGTAGGAAGGAGTCCTTCTTGAAATGGTGGGATTAGAGCAACTGGAAGTTTGCCAGTGAGGGGAACTGAGAACTTGTGCTTGCAATTGGAATGTTTATCGTTCAGAAATTCTCCTGCCACCCATGTCAAAACCCTTTGAGGATAAACGGAGGATCACCATCAGGTACACTATTATGGAGGGAACAAGGAGAGAGAAGTTATGAGAGACAACAAGCACTGGAGTTCAGGTTCCAAGAGTTAAGGAAGCCGCACGGTCATTTGACAAGGAGAACCTAAAGAAAGCAACTCTTTAAAGGATCCTGAGTGATTGTGCTTATGATTTATACAGTAACTACTTACTGCATTATCATGAATTCATCCCCAAGTATAGTGTATTAGTCATTGTAGACATTAACTTTTAAGTCTATGTCTTAAAAGTTAATGTCTACTTATGGTCTGAAGAGGGAGAACTACCAACAAAATGCCTGAAGGCCTTGAAACTGAAGCAAGGCAGTACCATATAGTGTAGGCAAACTAGGCACATGCTTAGGGTTGTAAAGGGCAATTCTATAATTGGGTGCCCACATTTACATACCACTTGTGCATGCAAATGCACAGAATACCATGGGTAAGGGGTACGGAGTAGCAGCAAAGTGATTAAGCTTTATTCTGTAAGGGGTATAAGTGGCATAGCACATAAATGTAAGGGAGGGCATTCACAGGGATACAGCATGGGCGGTACTGTTACTTATGGATGTAACTTACAGAATACTGTAGGTTATGCATGACCTTGCTGTATTTACATAACTGCAGGTGCATTAATATTAGGCACATTGACACCAGGTTATGCTAGAATTCTATAACTGAATCTGGGTGTCCACATGCTGTTATAGAATAGACTCACCACGTGACATCAGGGCACCTAAATGAAGGTACCCAGATATACAATTACCCCCTAAATGGTTAGGAGGGGCCCTCTCAGGTATGCTAATCCAGTAGCTCAAATGCCTTTGTGACTCAGCTGCCAGCAGAAAGAAGGGGAGCACAGCAGTTGTGTAGCCAGAAGTCCATTTGAGGGGCCCAGAGGTGGAATGAGGGGGGGCCATGTATTCTTTCTCCCTGCCTTCCTGCCACCTTAAAACCATCTCTTTGCTGGCAGGGATGTCCAAGCCCTGTCAGCTGAAAGGTCTCCTGCATGAATCCCTGTGCAGCCATAGCAGCACTCAAGTCGGCAGCATCAACCCCCGATGCTGGCACTGAGCACGACTGAGCTAACCGGAAGCAGTAGGTGGCATATGGAGTTACTTGCAAGCTCCAATCCCTCGACAAAGCGATGGAGAAACAGTTGTCTGTCAGGACTTGTAGAGCCAAGGATAAGTACCATACCGCCTCATTAGCGCACCGCCAGTCACTCAGCACAGTTTTATAACAAATTAAGTAACACTTTTTGCACAAATATGTTTTTTGATGGAAGGGGGTTTTTTGGTCAATGATTATATTTATCACCGAGGGTTTGAATATAGCTCCTTAACATCCAAATACATGGAGCGCTGACCTGGTGATTTATGAGACCTTCTAACCCCCCCCCCCACCCCCAAATTCTTTTTTTCCATATGTAAATTTGTTTGGTGACTCTTTGGTCCAACATTGGTTGATATTGACATTTACTGTGACATGGGAGAAGCCCTTTCATCTTCCATTGCTTCAGTTACGCAATCAGATAATAAAATCCTTAGGATGTGGATTCACTGTAACAGTATATTTGTTGTACGACACCCTGGATGAGGATTCTAAACCAAAGCCCTGTAAATTTATACCCAGTAAAAGTTGAAAATGATTTATGAACACCAGTCGGTGTTTTAAAGTTTGGCATGCACAAAGTAATTGCTCAAAACTTACAATTGGAAGCAGCCAACCAAATTCCTGCTCACAAACTCCTAGCATATAAGGGATAGGATTGGCCTCTCCTGGTTCCAGCTCATCAGGATTCTTTAGAAGAAAGACGCCATCCACAACTATTGGCAGATTTGGAATTCTCTACAAAGAAATAATCATTTGTTAATTGTATAGAGGGGGATTTTCAATAAGACATCTAAATCCGATTTTGGACATTTTGCTGAACACATCCCAAATCAAGTGGCAAACAGTGATTTTCAAACCAGAAAAAACGTTTTATCTTTTTCTTTTGAAAATGGCCATTTCCTTGACGTTTTGTGCTCAGTGCATTTGTGATATTATTGAAAAAAAAAAAAAGTCCAAGGGAAAAACGCACAGTCGTTGGGATGTATGGGGGGGAGGGGCACTGGCCACACAGACCTCCCAGCAGAGTAGTGGGGCAGGGGGCACTGCAGTGGACTTCATATAAAAGGTTTCAGGTACACATCTCACCGTTACCACCTTATATTGTAGGGTGAGCCCTCCAAAACCTACTGTAAACCACTATAATAGCCCTTATGGCTACAGGTGTCACCTATATGGGTACAGTAGGTTTTGGAGGGCTCACGCTCTCCACTACAAGTGTAGCAGTTAAGAGTGGGATATGAGCCTGGGTCCCCTTCTCTACAGTGCACTGCACCAACCACTAGGCTACTCCAGGGACTGGCCATAGCATCTGAATCTGTCAGAGGCTGGTATGCACTGTTTTTTTTTGCATCTTTGGGGGTGGGGGGGGGGGGGGGGGGGGGTGTTAGTGACTACTGAAGGGGGGGGGGGGGGGGAATCTACTTGAAAATAGGAACAGAATCCCTGGCAAGTTGTAAATGAAGATACATGGTACCAGGATTGCACCATTGATTCTGATTGAGCTTGAAGGAAGAAAAAGAAGGTTCCTCCCTATGCTCCACCCAAAAAAGGAAAGAATAAATCTGTACAAATGTGCTCTGCCCTAGAGGATTTGTTCTTCTTATTGGAGATAAAATATTAGTTGTAAATCTCTTGGGCCTTTACTTTCATGTATGCTCTTGCAAAATTAGTATGCTCAATTGATTTAAGAGTTTCACTTACATTAATTAAGGTGGGATCCAGAAGCTCCTCTGCCTTCTTTTCCCTTAAACACTTCACCATGGCAGCAGAATCTGTTCCTCCACAGCCATTCTTGCTTGCAACTGACTGAAATCAGTGTGAAAACAGGAAAAGAAAGGAAACAGCAATGGTTTTCAGCTAGCAATTTGTTTACTCATTCAATTTGATAACAAGGGGTTCGTTTACAAAAACTTAGCGCGTGCTAAACGCTGTGCATCCTATTTTATATCTGTGGGCTATGTGGCACTAGGGGGATGCACTAAAGTCGTAGTTAGAGCCATTCCCTACCGAATTCCATAGCGAATCAGAAGGGAACGGCTATGTATCAAGGAAAGGGATTGCAAATGAGCTTTTCATTGTAGCTCACTTGCATTCTCTATTCCATCGTAAAACTGTCGGCTAACCCGCCGGTCAAGCACGCGCAGAGGAGCAAAGCGTTATGCTGGCTGCTCTGCGCATGCCAAAAAAAATCCAAGTGCTCGTCCTTTTTTTTTTTTTTTTAACAAAACCTATTAGGGGATTTGAACCCACCATCTCTGGATTATAAGAACACAGCTCTAACCACTCAGCCATAACTGTACTTACTTAGCGGTCACTCCCAGGTCTCTGAGCTGAGTGAAGCACAGCCAAAAAGGACGTTTTTATTATTGCGGGGTTGAATGATGTCCAAAAAAGAGCCTGCAGCATCGGAGCCTGTTTGATTTTTTTTAATAAAGCTTTGCTTAAAAAAAAAACATCCATTTTGGGTGCCCCCCCCCCCCCCCCCGCCCGCAATAATAAAAATGTCCTTTTTGGCCGTACTTCACTCAGCTCAGAGACCTGGAAGTAAAGGCGGGACATTAAAGTAAATACAGTTGTGGCTGAGTGGTTAGCATGGTGGTCTTAATCTAGAGATGGCAGGTTCAAATCCTAACAGTTTTGTTAAAAAAAAAAAAAAAAAAAAAAAAGGATGAGCACTTGGATTTTTTCCCACTTTTTTAAGTTGTATGAAGTCTTTATTGAACATTTATCAATAAAGTGACGAGCACTTGGGCGGTTTTTTGGGTGTAGAACGGCCATAATGGCCGTCCATGATGAGCACTTGGCCGTTTTAGCCCCCCAATTTTTTTTTTTACATTTTAATAATTTTTCCAATCCCACACAGCCCCAACGAGAGGTACAGACCTCTCGTTACATTTTCCACCGTTTCCCAGCATTAAGGCAATCGAAAAAGGTTAGTGCATCTCATTACAATAGGGTTTCTACATGATTTGCTCATCTGCATTCCGTTTTCGTTAGCTGCTACCGTCGTCGGAAAAAAGTATTTAGTGCATGCCAGGGTTTACTACTTGCCCGTTAATGGCTTGTTAAGGGCTCGTTAAGTTTAGTGCATGTACAGTAATGACCGTTAGCATGCGCTAAGCTTTAGTAGATCATTCAAAGCATGGGGCATTCAGGGGTAAATTAAAGAAAGCATGGGTGGAGAGAGGGTTGGACTCTATGGTGAGTGAGGCTTGTGCTCAAAAGCCTTGATTTTTGGCTTAGGAAGGGAGTATTGGGTGTGGGGGTAGTGATATGGGGTGGACTAGGAGGGTTACATTGAGCTGGATCAGAAGAAGTGAGGGGGGGAGTGATCCAGACAAGGGGAGCAACATGGGGGGGGGGGGGGGCAAGAGGGTTACATTGAGGTGGATCAGAAGAAGTGAGGGGGGAGTGATCAGATAAGGAGGGCAACATGGGGGGGTAGGAGGGTTAAATTGAGCTGGATCAGAAGTGAGGGGGGAGTGATCCAGACAAGGGGAGCAACATGGGGGGGGGGGGTAGGAGGGTTACATTGAGGTGGATCAGAATAAGTTAGTATGTTGGGAAGGAGGTGTTCCACACAGCATGTCTGTGTCCATGTTACTGGACTGCTGACAATGGGGCCATACACTCAAGGCGGTGTACAGCAAGAATAAGTCAAACATAAGCCATAGACAATTACAGCAGTAAAAATATTCAAACAGGTATGGTACATTACACAATGTCAGCACAATACCTAGTAAAACATTTTCATAGACAGCCTAGAGTATAAGCAAAGATGGAACATATAGATAGATGAGTGTAACAGGAGTAAGAAAACAAGGGGATTACCTCAGTGCTAGCTGTGACAGCTAGAGCATATTAATCCACGCACTGGCTTTCACTTCTGGCCACCCTACTTTTCCACCCCTATCATGCTCATGCACGGTTCCTGCCTGCATAAACAGCTAGTGTGGGGCTTTTATCACACTGACTGTTGTAACATGCTGGGCTTTACATAAGAACATAAGAGTAGCCGTACTGGGTCAGACCAGTGGTCCATCTAGCCCAGTATCCTGTTTTCCAAACAGTGGCCAAAGCAGGTCACATGACAGAAACCCAATTAGTGGCAACATTCCATGCTACCAATACCGGGGGGCAAGCAGTTGCTTCCCCATGTCTGTCTCAGTAGCAGACTATGGACTTTTCCTCCAGGAATTTGTCCAAACCTTTTTTAAACCCAGATACGCTAACCGCTGTTACTATATCCTCCGGCGAAGAGTTTGAGCTTAGATATTCGTTGAGTGAAAAAATATTTCCTCATTTGTTTTGAAAGTATTTCCATGTAACTTCGAGTGTCCCCTAGTCTTTGTCCCTTTGGTTGAGTAAAAAACAAACTTGATTTACTTCTACTCATTCTACACCACTCAGGATTTTGTAGACCTCAATCATATCTCCCCTCATCCGTCTCTTTTCCAAGCTGAAAGCCCCTAACCTCTTTAGCCTTTCCTCATATGAGAGAAATTCCACCCCCTTTATCATTTTGGTTGCTCTTTGAACCTTTTCTAACTCTGCTATATCTTTGAGATACGGCGACCAGAACTGAACACAAGGCATTATTAGCATGGATCTACACTAACATCTAATACACAATAAAACTCATGCAGACTGCTTAATACAGCTTAGTAAAAGAGCTTCTAAGTGTCAGGAACATCAAGGATACATAAAAAGCATGAGAGAGGTCATTGGGTGCTTATCTGTGGAACAAATATGAATGAAATGGCTAACAGTTTCATAGGGGAGAAGGGGTGGGCACATAGACATGATTTTTTTTATAAGGCCAGTTTCCCTATGGAGAACTAGGCTAATAAAGCTTGGCTGCTTTCTTCCTATGTATATTTTTAAAAATTTGTAGATGGGCTTAAGAACTAGAATTAACTATGTTTTGATTCAGTAAAAACTGAATAGATATCAGCCTTCGCAAACAGAGAGAGATAGATTAGGAACCTGTGAACACTTGGTCAAATGGCTTGATCTGTGCAAGAATTTCACAGCAGTTTTCCTGTCCACAGGGCTGCTGATATGCACGGAGGTAATGATTTAGGGGGCCTTAAGGAAGAGGAGACTGTGCTGGTGTACAAGCAGCAGTGGCGTTCTGTGGTTCACTGCTACCTGGGGTGGATCGCTGCTGCACACAACCCCCCCCCCCCCCCCCGGCTGTAGGGCAACACAGCACCCCCCCCCCCCCCCGACCCGACCCAGTCCCCACCTGTCTACCAGCTCCGTCCACCCCGCGCCTCGCGCGACTTTGCCCTGCTGTAAAAGAAGAACATCGCCGGCCCTTCCCTCACTGTGTCCCGCCCTTTGATGTAACAATCTTATTTCCTCAAGGGCGGGGCAGAGTGAGGGAAGGGCCGACAAGGCAATTTTCTTCTTTTACAGCAGTGCAGAGTCGAGCAAGGCGCCGCACCACACAGCTGCCGGGTGGATGGAGCTGATAGGGACTCGCCAGCAGAGCACCCCCCACCTGTTGACACCTGGGGCGGACCGCCCCCACCGCCCCACCCTTGGTACGCCACTGACAAGCAGTCAAGTCTTGCAATAGGCTCCTTTTCATCTTGACCAGCATGAGCATTATGTAAATCACCTGTACAAGGTTCCCATGGAAGTGGAAAATCAAAATCTAAGGGTAAGGTCATGGGAGGTAGAAGACTATATAAAGGACAAGAAATAACTGGGTTATTTTACAAAAGACACGCTGAAAAATGGCTTGTGGTAGTGTAGGCGCGGGTTTTGGGCGCATGCCGATCCATTTTTTTAGTGCACCTGTAAAAAAAAAAAAAAGGCCTTTTTGTTTGCCAAAAATGGACTTGCAGCAAAAATCAAAATTGCTGCACGTTCATTTTGGATCCGCGACCTTACTGCCACTCATTGACCTAGAGGTAAAGAATCTGGGCCGTAATGACCTACACGTGTCAAATGCCACTTGGCGCATGCCTGTTATGCACACCCAAAAATTAAAAAAAAATTTCAGATGTGTGTATCAGATGTGTACCAAAAATGAAATTACCGCAAGAGTCACGTGGTAGTTGGGTGGTCACTCCATTTTGGCACACCGACGCACATAGACACTTATGTGGCTTAGTAAAAAGGGCCCACAAACTCCAGAAAAAAATCTTACCTGTGCAACCTGAGCTATCAGTTCAGGATCAGAGACGATGAAACCAGGAATGAATGCAGCTCCACTCTCAGAAATGGCTTTCTGAAACAAACCCTTAGATAAGGGAGACAGCATCTGGAACACAATTAAAGGTTACAATGAGTTTAATAACTGGAAAATATGGTGTTCATAGTTCAGGATCAGTGGCATAGCCAGTATGGGGCCACAGGGGGCCTGGGCCCCCGTAGATTTGCCCCTGGACCCCCCTGCCGGTGACCCTCTCGCCCCCCTCCCGCTGCTAACCCGCCATCGCCTACCTTTGCTGGCGGGGGACCCCAACCCCCGCCAGCCGAGCCGAGGTCCTCTTCTTCCCAATCCCGCACAAGGCTTCGTTCTAGTCTGACGTCCGACATCAGACTAGAACGAAGTCTTGCGCGGGATTGGGAAGAAGAGGACCTCGGCTCGGCTGGCGGGGGTTGGGGTCCCCCACCAGCAAAGGTAGAACATGCAGGACGTCAGACTAGAATGAAGCCTTGTGCGGGATTGGGAAGAAGAAGACCTCGGCTCGGCTGGCGGGGGTTGGGTTCCCCTGCCAGCAAAGGTTGGCGACGGCGGGTTAGTGGCAGGAGGGGGGGGGGGGGGGGTTGGCGGCACCAGGGGGGAGGCTAAAATGTGCCCCTCACTTCGAGCTCTGGACCTCCTCCCGCCGAAGTCTGGCTACGCCCCTGTTCAGGATCAACTGGTCTCAGGGCCTACCTTTATACTATCATACACGGAGTCATCCTCAAATGAGCACAATGCACAGGAACCAACACTCTTTGATATACTAATACCTCCCACTAATCAATAAAAATGAAAACTAAACATTAAACAAAGCACAAACCACACTTACAAAAAGTTCATGCAAGAAACATACAGAGATGCCTTATTGGGCAACTGACCAAAAACTATTTCACAGGGGCAACTTAAAATGGCATACTGTGAGATGCACCCAGGTGTCCTGTGGTAATTGTTATTTTAGTGCATGCTAATCCACATTCTAAAGTATTTTTCAATTTTTGTTTTTTTTGGAGGTGGCGTTCCTGTACTAATCATTTAGGGCATCTTACTAAGGCACGCTTATTTTAGAGCATGCTAAAATTGTGGGCGCTAAATGTTAGAGACGGCCATAGGACTGCGTCGGCGTCTAACGTTTAGCATGCCCACAATTTTAGCGCGTGCCAAAAACGTGAGTGCACCTTAGTAAAAGACCCTCTCAGTGTAGCTACATTACTGCGTGCTAGCTGGTTAGTGCAGGATTACAGTGGGAGCACTTACCGTCTACACAGTGGGTGACAGTAAGTACTCACATGGCTACATGCATTATTAGTGCATTGCCATTAATAGAAAAAATTGGCCATTTTAGGACTTTAGCATGCAGGAAAATCCTATCGAGGTCACTTTTTGCTGTAGCTTAGTAAAAGGGCCCCATAATGTTTAAGTCATGTACTGTGCACTGCTGTTACATGTTTTCATTGAAGCAGATGGACAGTTTCAGTGGGAGGAAAATTCTAGATGTCCCTGTGGCAAACATTATCAGGATTACCAAGGCTTTTTTTGAGGGGGTGCTTGGGGGTACGGAGTACCGGCACCTTTTTCATTGTCTGTTAAAATTGACACATGGTCCCCAAGTTTTAATGAAAGAGCTCAGGCCCTACACACCTAGGGTTACCATATTTTGCCCTCTCAAAAAGAGGACGCCGAGAGTTGAAGCGGCCTCACAAGACTTCAACTCGGTGGCCATTTTGAATCCCGAGACCGTCACAGCAACAGGATGCAGGGCAAGGGCAGCGCTCCAGGCAGGAAAGAGGGGGCTTTTTCTTGCCCCGAAGAGGTCACTAGACCACTAGGGCAGTAGATAGTAAGTAAGGGAAGGGGAGGCTAGGATAGGCCCGCCACCCGCCCGTTTGTCCAGAAATCCAGACAAACGGGCAGACTGGCAAAACCCGTCCAGACATGTCCTCAAAAAGAGGACATGTCCGGGTAAATCCGGACATATGGTAACCCTATACACACCAATTCTGCCGTATCATACATTCTGTGACTGGTTGCAGGGGGCCTGGCTATTATGAGGTGTGTCACTCAATGACCATCCCACCCCTAAAGGGTGGCCTGGCATTTGAGAACCAGCACCTTTTTCGCTAGACAAAACACACTGAGGATTATTAACATCACAGCTTCTCACAATTAGGATTTGAAAGTATCAGGATATAAGAAGAACAGCTAGACAATTGAATTCATATTTGTTTTACTATAAAGTTCCTTGTTGGATTAAAAGAACCCTCTTTTCCAATTAACTGTATAAAGGAGTATAGAAAAATTTGCAACTCGGTTAAATTGTAATGATTAATTGTTTAATGAAAGGCAATTGTTCCTAACCCAGTTTTCAGGACACCCAACCAGTCATGCATAGTGAATGTGTATAACAATTGCATAAAATGGAGGTAGTATATGCAAATTTATCTCATGCATATTCATTGTGGCAGGGTATGTCCCGAGGACTGGATTGGGAACCCTTGATCTACGATAAATGTTTTAGGGGCCCTTTAACTAGACAGTTTTAAGCCCGTAACACACAGCTAGCACACGCAAACAAGTTATTGCAGAAATGAGTTAGAACATTTTGCAGTTTCTGCCCGTTTGTGCATGCTAACCTGCTTGTTAATTTTTTTAAATATTTTTTTGGAGGGGGCATGTCAGTGGTGGGGGAGTGGGTGTTCCTGCATTATCCAGGTACTGTACTGGGCTAGGTTCAAATTATGGCACCTAAAAAAATTAAAAAAAAATCAGTGCCAATCGAAAACACATTTAGGCATAGCCTATAAACTGGGCCTAAGGTAAGGTGCAGTTTACAAAATACGCCTAAGCCTATCCACGCAACTAGAATTTAGGCCCAACAAATTATGCCAATGAAAACCTGATGTAAATGTACATGCCTAACTTTAGGTGCAGAGTGGGTTATTCTATAGATTTTAGGAATGCCCATGACTTGCCATGCTCCTCCCACAGCCACGCCCCCTTTTGGGATGCATATGGTAGAATTTATGCGGACTACATTATAGACTATGCTTAGCAAGTAATTCTAATTAGTGCCAATTAGTACTGATTGGCTTGTTAACCAATTGAGTTGCATGCGCAAATCAAAATACACCTAGATTTGCACATACATCTCTAGTCGCACTATATAGAGTCTGGAGGATTTTGCTTAGCACCTCCCAAAACAGTGCTCACGTGCGAGCTCTAGGCAGGTACAATAACACATGACCTATAAAAATATAGGTTTTAAAACCCCCAAGTGCCATGTTAAATCCAGGCTTTGCATGTGGTAAAATTCTGTTACCACGTTAAGCCTAGATTTTATCAGATTTTAGTTAAAAGGGCCCCTTTAGTTTATGCTTGAAATGATATTTGAATTCTATTTTATTAGCTTATTCCTTGCCTTGGCACTTTATAAATGAAAATAAAATGATAACAACAATGTGCACACAAATAAGAGATTTGTGATTTCTCTGGTCTGTAAGACTCAATGAATAAAACAAAAGAGGTTCTGAATGGCGTATTATCCTCTGGTAACAGACATACCTTGGGTTAGATGAAGTGGGCAGACTGCCCAGAATTGTGATTTGAAGGGGGTGGGGGTAGAGGGGGCTTCTGCTTCAGTAATTTCTAACAGACTGGCAGCAAGTCAGAGCTCTTTTGAAAACCACCAGGGTCCAACACATTTATTTATTTACTTGTTAAATTTAGATCCTGCTTTTATCCAAGGCGGGTAACAATAGTCACGTGGAGGGGCATAATTGAAAGGGACGCCCCAGTTTTGTTGAGGACATCCTTGCAAAACGTCCCAAGGGAGGGGCGGGGAAACCCGTATTATCGAAACAAGATGAACGTCCATCTTTCGTTTTGATAATATGATTGGGGACACCCAAATCTTGAAATTTTGGTCATCCTTAGAGATGGTCATCCCTAGACTTGGTTGTTTGATTTTCGGTGATAATGGAAACCAAGGACATCCATCTCAGAAACAACCAAATACAAGCCCTTTGGTCGTGGGAGGAGCCAGCATTTGTAGTGCACTGGTCCCCCTGACATGCCAGGGCACCAACCAGGCACCCCAGGGGGCACTGTAGTGGATTTCAGAAAAAGATCCCAGGTACATAGCTCCCTTACTTTGTATGCTGAGCCCCCCAAAACCCACTACCAACAACTGTATACCACTACCATAACCCTTACGGATGAAGGAGGGCACCTAGATGTGGGTACAGTGGGTTTCTGGTGGGCTCGCTGTTTCCTCCACAAGTGTAACAGGTAGGGAGGGGGATGGGCCTGGTCCGGAGCTGAGTATGACATCTGAGGCTGGCAAAAAATATTTTTAAAGATGTTTGAGGGTGGGAGGGGGTTAGTGACCACTGGGGGAGTAAGGAAAGGTCATCCCCGATTCTCTCTGGTGGTCATCTGGTCATTTTGGCCACCTTTTTATGCCTTGGTCATAAGAAAAACAGGACTAGGTAAAGTCGTCCAAGTGCTCATCAGGGACGCCCTTTTTTTCCCCCCCATTATGGGTCAAGGACGTCCATGTGTTAGGCACGCCCAAGTCCCTCCTTTGCTACGCCTCCGATATACCCCCTTGAACTTTGGCCATCCCTGCGATGGAAAGCAGTTGGGGACGTCCAAAATCAGTTTGATTATACCGATTTGGATGACCCTGTGAGAAGGACGCCCATCTTCTGATTTGTGTCGAAAGATGGGCTTCCTCTTTCGAAAATGAGCTTGATGTCATAAACCTGCAGAGTGAAACAACTCTATATCTAGAGAAATAAACAGTCTGCAGTAAAAAAACGGAGGATATACTTGTGACAAATCATATATCCAAATGCCCAAGCAATGTGCTGATAAGCATCTTAATTATACTAGCGGAAGAGTAATTGTATATAGTCAGAACTATACCAACGGAAGAGTATTAGTCCAAAATGCAGTAAGGAAGATGAGTGTCATGCATATCCTCTCCTGATGAAGTAGCGAAACAGAGGGAATTCTCTGACTGTCGAGAGAGACGGGTTTTGACTATACTTTGAGAAAATCTTTAGATCTGATGTCGGGAGAGGCTATTGATTTTACGATATAAACATTTCTTCATATATTTGAAGATTCACCATTCCAGGAGTGGCCTGTGGAAAGCGTGTTATGTTTTTTTCTTTGGATGAAGCTAAGTACTTCTGTTTTTTTTTTTTTTTGGTGAATCTTTCTAAATATCAATGTTATAATTTTTTGGACTAATACTCTTCCGTTAGTATAGTTCTGACTATATACAATTACTCTTCCGCTAGTATAATTAAGATGCTTATCAGCACATTGCTTGGGCATTTGGATATATGATTTGTCACAAGTATATCCTCCGTTTTTTTTTTACTGCAGACTGTTTTTTTCTCTAGATATAGAGTTTGTTTCACTCTGCAGGTTTTTCGGAGGTGGTGGTTGGCCTGTGATGTGTGTCCACAGAGTTGGTACCCTTGGCTTATGTGGCCTATTTTGGTACACATAAGTGATCTTTACTATATGCACAAGCAATATCAAGTTGTTTGAGCAAACATATATAATAGTTTCTAATTTTATTGCTCTAAGCAGATTTTGTAATTTTTGATATTTTATTCTATGCAATTCAAACCATTTTGTAATGTCGAAGAGCCACAGACTAACACTGACTTATGGAGTTTTACATATCAATTCTTGGAAGTATCTTTGTAAAAAAAAAACTTACCAGGGTAGAGACACTTATTCCACCTGCAGATTCTCCAAATGCAGTCACAGAATGTGGATCACCTCCAAAATCTTCAATGTTGTCTTGAACCCAATGTAAAGCTGAAAGTAGATCCAGAAGCCCCCAGTTGCCACTGGCATTTTCATCCCCAGTGCTGTAAGCAGAACAAGGAGGAAAATGCTCTTTTGAATGAGGCTTTTATACATGTTACTATTTATTGGGGTATTCCGCTACCTAGTTCAGTCCCTAGTTATAAGTCGTCTCAATTACTGCAACAGTACTTATGGGGGATGCACATCCACGCTACTAAAGAAATTGCAAACTGCTCAGAACACAGCAGCTCGACTCATCTTCGGCAAATCGAGATTTGAAAGTTCAAGCCCATTACGTGAGAGGTTGCATTGGCTTCCTGTGAAGGACCGTATCGTTTTCAAGATCTGCGTATTGGTGCACAAAATCATCTATGGAGATGCTCCTGCTTACTTGGACACTCTCATTAACTTGCCGCCCAGGAACTCCCGCAAGTCAGCTCGCACGTATCTCAGTCTCCACTATCCAGCTCTTAGTGGCCTCAAATATAAGACTGTCTATGCTTCCTCTTTTTCTTATCTTAGCACTCAATCATAGGCGGTCGGTGGCCCAACTGTTTGGGGAGGCTAAAGGGGCGGAGCTTAAATCCATAATTGTCTGATAACACACAGAAAAAATAAATAAATAAAAATAAAAGTCACAATTAATACCTTTTATTAAATTTAGATATTAGATATGTATCATCTGTCAAAGAATTTAATGGTTGCTCAAAGCATATACTAACCACAATCGCTCAACTGCAAAACACTATGCACAACTTTGTGCAAAAACACACTCAGAACCTTACTATGCCATAAATATTACACTGGGCAGAACCTAACACACCATTAGGGTCTTATAGCCCATTTAGTTATGTTTAAACAAAAGAGATCTGCATTAAAAAAAAATTATTTTTATTTTGACCTATAAAACCACTTGTCCCTGAAACATGCCTAAAAACAGAATAATTTATTTATTACATTTGTACCCCACTCTTTCCCACATACAGCAGGTCCAGTGCGGCTTACATAGTAAAAGAAAGCATTTTACATGGTAGAGGATAAAGTAAAACAAGGAAATGTAGGAAAAGTATTATCTCTCTACCAATGCAGGACTGGTCACAGATGCATCACACAGCCTTCACTCACCAGAGGAAAGGAAACTAACTTTGCACAGTGTAGCCTCAACTGATACGCTCAGACTTGGCACCTTGAAATGCATTAAGTGAGCCCAGACATTCAAGGGTGAAAACCTAGGGCTGTGAGTCTGCCAAGGTTGAGCGAGGGCAGGTGAGTGCTGGAAAACATGCCTTTCCTGTTCTTACTATATGTTATTAAAAGGAACTGGAGACTAGGGGCAGCAACACTTTGTGGGTGAAACAGTAATCTTTCCACAGTTACTCAAGGAAAAAGATGCTGCTAGGTCACCACTGCAAGAAGCCTTTGGTCACCATACAGAGCATCAATCTTACCACATTCACCAAACTAAGCACTCACTCCACCCTTTCAGGGTCAGCCCTGCTACTGGACAAAGTAGGAATCCACCTGGAGTGGCAGAATTGGACTGGTGGCATGGCTCCGGCATGCATAGAACATTTTTAGGTACAGAGCAACACTTATGCCCTGCAGCATCCTAACCCTTCTGGAAAAAAAAGTCTGCACTGAAGAAGACAGGCAACAATGGGCCTCAGCATGGGACTGTGCTCAAACCTCCACACTGCATGGACGTTCATTTTATTGAGCAGTAACAGATTAGGAAAGGGGAAGAGGCTGGATATCTGGGGCTAGGGGAGAGGTGGAATGCTTTGTGAGGGGATGGGGTAGTTAAGAAAATGGACAGGGAAGGAGAATGGAAATGATGAACAAGGAGAGTAAAGAGATGCTGAAAGCTGGGGGGGGGGGGGCTGAACATAGTGGTGGGAGGTAATAGGAAAGATGATAGACACTGGGGGAAGGAAGGTGGATGCTGGGCACAGAAAGAAAGAGGGAGAATGGACATGGGGGAGTGGGTTAGAGAAGGTGGGATCCTGAACCTTGAGGGGAGATATTAGTGTGTGGTGGAGAATGGAAATGGGGAGCTACTGGACACAGGTGGTGGTGGTGTTGAGTACAGATGCAGATGCTGGACATTCAGGGGGAGTGCTTGGAAACAAGTAATCTAGTAAGCAAATACAGTGGTGGAAATAAGTATTTGATCCCTTGCTGGTTTTGCCACCAAGTATTAGGTCTTGTTTGCCAGAGGGATTGAATACTTATTTCCCTCTGCAGAATGCAAATAAATTCATATACTTTCCACAATGTGATTTTCCGGATTTAATTTGTGATGTGCTATCTCTCACTGTTACCAATAACCTACCCTTCAATTATGGGCTGCTCATGTCTTTGTCAGTGGGCACACTTACAAAATCAGCAAGGGATCAAATACTTATTTCCACCACTGTATATGAGTATATAAGGAGGAAAAACCTCTAGAAGCGCCTTAATCCCACTGACAAGGCGGGTAAAGGG
Source organism: Microcaecilia unicolor (assembly GCF_901765095.1). NCBI lineage: Eukaryota > Metazoa > Chordata > Amphibia > Gymnophiona > Siphonopidae > Microcaecilia > Microcaecilia unicolor. The sequence goes on from NC_044035.1 coordinate 325,725,745, forward strand.
CTAGGGCTTCTTCATCATCGGAAAAACCTCCTGGTATTCTTAACTTGCCTTCTGCTCAAAACATCAGAAATATATTTACACGCTACTTTTCTGGGCTTTTTCAGATGTCGAAAAATAGAGGAGGTACTTATAACTTGAGACCTTAATCTTCTCTGGGGCTCCTCCGTTACTAAGACTGTGATCTTAGTAACGGAGGAGCCCCAGAGAAGATTAAGGTCTCAAGTTATAAGTACCTCCTCTATTTTTCGACATCTGAAAAAGCCCAGAAAAGTATGTGCTGGCTAAGAGGCCTTTCTATGAAGCTGCGGTAAAAAGACCCTGCGCTAGCGGCAGGGACCATTTTTACTGTGCGCCGGGCTCCTTTTTACCACAGTGCAGTGTTGTTCTATGGTCAGCTGCCACCTGGTGCGGATTGCCACTGCACACTCCCCCACCCCCCGGGGTACAGCACAGTCCGCCCCCCCCCCCCAGGTGCAGCACATCACCATCCTTCCCTGGCGCATCACCTCCAAGCCCCCCCCCCCCCCCACAGGTGCATTTTTCCTACCTGCTGGGGTGTTGGGAGCAGCTCTGCTGCCGTTGGCTCTGCTGCTTCCCCACTTCCTCTGCCCCGGAACAGGAACAGCAAAGGGAGCAGGAAACCAGCGGAGCCAGCTGTGCGGCTGCTCCCTGCACCCAAACTGCTGCGTGTACCCGGGGCAGACCACCTCCACTGCTACGCCCTTGGTACGCCACTGCTGGCAGTGGGTAAAAAAAGGCCAGAGGAAAACAAAACAAAAAACACACACCATGTGGTCATGCAGTAAGATTAGCACAAGGTTAGTGCCGTGCTAAAAAATGGCCCAATTTCCCTAGAGTGGGAAATGGCACACACTGGGGCTGCCGCTACCGCTGGTGATGGCGGTAGCTCCAGATTAGTGTGCAGTAAGCCCACATTGGGCTTTGTAAAAGGGCGGCAGCAGCAGCACCTTTTCTGCATTTGTCAGTGTATAAACCCCCAGATTCTATATAAGGTGATCAATTGAAATGCATGGACATCTCAACTGATGCCAATAATTGAGTGCTGGTGATCAATTGATAAATCACAGAGCTGGGCACAATTACTTAAAAGCAGTGGGGGGGGGGGGGGATTAACAAAAGTCAATGTCTTCAAAACCCATCCCAGGCACAAATAAATATTTAGTGGAGTTTAGCCTATTGTGAAGGATCTTCAGAATTCCAACATCCAGAATGCTGAACTCAAGTGCACATAGTCATTGATCCTTTAGTGTATGTTTGTGTGTAACTTTTTTTTTTTTTATAAACATCCCTTAATTAGAAATGTCATGCTTCATTTCTTAATTCTACCATTACTTTCAATTACTACTTCACTTAACCTGGAGGTTGAGGTTCCCGAGGTCTTCACTCTGTTGACAGTTAAGTGAAGTAGTAATTGTTAGTGATCAATTATTGGCATGAATTGAGATTTCTGCGCACTATTCTGTAACACTGCGCTCCCAAAACCCATAGTATACAACCCAAAAAGGGGGCATGACCATAGGAAGGGCTTTGGTGGGTCAGGGGCATTCTCTCCAAGATGTGAATTTGGGGAATCCGCACGCACCATGATTTACATCAGGTTTCAGTTGGAGTAAATCCTTGCACCCAAAGTTGGGCACAGGAATCCGAGCTAAGCACGATCTATAAAGGGCAAGTGCCTTTCATAGAATCACACTTAATGCGGATTTTTTATGGCGCCCACATTTCAGTGCCATCTGAATCTGGCCCAATTGTCAACAGGGTCAACACAGCAACCTACACATCTATATCCTGGCACATACGCATGTATGATGGTATTTCAGCAACAAACAGATAGGACCTGGCACAGGACCATGCTTCATCATAAGAGGCTACATCAAGGGTTGGGTCCTTGCTGTTTGCTCAGCAAACATTGCTTTTGAGAACTAACCAGCGTACCAGTGTTTAGTATCCAGTATTGAAAGACCCATCCTTTTCTGGCTGTGGCAGTTTCGTAAGGATCACCCGGTCCTCCACGTTGGTGGTTTCAGCACACACATGTAAGCTTCCCAGAGCTCTCACAGTGCCCAACATCATTGCTAGTATCACTTGGGGGGGGGGGAGGGGGTACAAAAAGCACTGGGGAATTAAGGGGGCAACTCCATAGAATCTCTCCAGTAGAGCACCTTTCTATAATCTAGATGACCCTGGGAGCAAGAGAAATTTCTGAAATTGACTTTGGTGGACATGAAAGTGCATTCCCCTTCTGAAATAGGGAATACACGTGTATCTATTAGCACTTCCCTAGTCCTATCCAAAACAAACCTAGACCACATCCCTTTGCTATATGCATGTATTTGCCATGTAGATGTGTATCTCCCAGCTTTCTAACATCAGGATTTAGACATGCATGTGATATATACACTTAAGTGTTGGGTTTATACACATTCAAATCACAAATGGGACTTCTAAAGTGACTGCCCTTTATGTCTTCCACCCTGTACCTTAGCCCAGGAAAAGGCAGAATGTCAAATGCATACAAATAAAAATTTTGCAAAGTAGAATATAAACTGTCTTACCTGAAGAGTCCCAGGACCCCTAATCTGTACTGAATTGACACCATCACCACATTTTCATAGGCAGATAATGCAGACCCATCGTATACGGATCCAGCACCACCCAGAAAAGCTCCTCCATGGATCCACACCATTACCTAGATACAGTAGATGTAATTCAGATGGAAAAGGTATTTTGATCGTAAACTCATTCTCAGTCTTTCCTTGCTGAAATAAATCTGAAGGCAATTTTGAAAAACCATTTACCTGGCTAAACAGGCTATCTGAAAATCGCCCATCCTTTCCCTAGCTGTATGTATACATGGGAACACTAATGTATGTATGTATGTTTGTTTGTGGGGGAGACAACTCTGGGGGTGGGAGGTAATCATGTACAATATTTTGCATTTTCAAAAATATTCACTTCTTGTATACTGCTAAGTATCCCCTTTCCTGGGTTCAGTGCACATTCTAGGGAAGACAAATGCAGATAGTGTGAGGTATGAGAAACGTTAGAGACCATTGGTGTAATGCATGAGACTAAAAACATTTAAAGGCAAGGATAATGGTTGATACTAGGAAGTAGAAGTCATGGATTATGAAGCAGTCTTTTGGGGGGGGGGAAAAAAAAAAAGATCAGAAAGAGGTTAAAAACCTATCATGGAAAATATATCCAAAATAAGATCAGGTACAAATCTCCACAGATGCCTTTTCCAGGGCAGTTTCCAAAGGGAATGGCTTTCCATTCCAAGAATTGGTTCAAAATCTACAGAGAGGTCAATATTCAAAGTGATATAACCAGGCAGAAGAGGCTCCTACCTGGCTAAAATCATCTGTATGGAGCAATCCACTGACATTAAAGGGATAGAGCTGCTGGTGAAAATGAAACTGGCTATTTCATGGGAAGCACAGAAGGCAAAAGTAGAGACTAATAGACGATTCACCACTGGAGACGTGAGTCCAACAGTCTTTATTATATCAGAGATAACGACCCGACACAGGCCGTGTTTCAACGCTAAAAAGCGTCTGCATCAGGGGTCAATAAATACACCAAGTAATGAATGCAAAACGAAGAGTCCTACTTGTATATGTGTTGTCAACTCACTGATCACGTAGCACCAAACAGAATATGCTGGATACAAACTATCAAGGGAAGTTCAGTTGCGGAGTTGGGGTGGAGTCAGTGCTTAACCAGTTTAGTTAATGATGAATATTGGCACTTGTCAACTTTAACCAGCCAAATAGGACTGTATAAAAAGCAGTCTTATCTTTGTGTGGTTTAACTTAACCAGTTAAGACTGAATATTGGCACTTAACCAGTTAAGTGCCATCCATCCACATACCTGGCTATTCAGTGCCAGTGCCTGGACATGACCCGGCATTGAATATCTGGGCATTAAGCTGGTGGTGGTGAACAATTCATTGACCGCTGCCAGTTGAACATTTATCCCAGATTTTTTAAACTTATCCTCCTTATTTAGAAGAGGGCAAAAAGAACAAAAAGGATTTGTGATTTTTGCAGTGACGATCCTAGGTCGGCTGCCACCCGGGGTGAATCACTGATGCGCACCCCCCCCCCCCCCCGGATGTAGCACGACACCCCCCCCCCCGGCACATCAGCCCCCCCACCGGGTGCATCTTTACCTGCGGGGACCAGCCGCGCAGCTCTCGGCTCCGCTGGCTCCCTGCTCCGGAACAGGAAGTAACCTGCTCCGGGGCAGAGGGAGCAGGGAACCAGCGGAGCCGACAGGCGCGTGGCACCCCCCCCAGTAGCGTGCACCCGGGGCGGACCGCCCCCATCGCCCCGCCCTTGGTACGCTGCTGGATTTTTGAACGTGAACATTTTTCTTCTTTCACTCATAACTACATAAGTGTTGTCATACTGGGACTGACTGAAGGTCCATCAAGCCCAGCATCCTATTTCTAACAGTGGCCAATCCAGGTTGCAAGTACCTGGCAAGATCCCAAAAAAGTACAATGGATTCTATGCTGCTTATTCCAGAAATAAGCGGTGGATTTTCCCCAAGTCCATTTTAATAATGGTTTATGGACTTTTCAGGAAGCTAGCCAAACCTTTTTTAAACCCTGCTAAGCTAACTGCTTTTACCACATTCTTTGGCAATGAATTCCATAGTTTGATTACTGCTGCCTCCTGAGGTGTTTTGGGATTCACACTCAGCTAGACTGGATACATGTGGCTAATACTCTTTCCTCTTGCTGGGTTTTTTTTCAATTAAGATTATAACTTCTGTTTCCTTTCTGCACTCTACTTCTCTTGAATTTATCTTATTGATATAAGTAAACTGCTCAGACATTTTGTCAATGGGCGGTATATCAAAATTGATTAAACTTGGAAGGTATATTGGATCTCAACAGGAACATTAACACAGTGTGGAAAATCAGGGACTAAATCTGGCTCATTACATTCCAATGTCTTTGGATCACTTTGCTGGGATTACAAAACTGATCCAAAAAGTCCACACCAATTGAGTAATATCTGGATTATAAGTAGGAATTCCGGTTGTAGTTCTCAATCATCTTTTTTTGCCTCTTTTGGACACACCCAGCCAGTCTGGCTTTCAGGGTAGCCACAAATATGCAGGAGGTAGATTTACATGCAATAAGTCTCATGTCTAGTCACTGGATATCCTGAATGTTCTGACCCCATTTGCATGGAGGCAGGTTGCCAGTTTATATGTATACTAGTAAATCAGGCCCGTTTCTGACACATATGAAACGGGCGCTAGCAAGGTTTTTGTCGGAGTGTGTATGAGAGTGACTGTGTGTGAGAGAGAGAGAGTGTGAATGTGAGAGTGTGTTTGTGACAGAGAGCGCTATACCCCCTCCGCCGCTCTTCAGTACCGGCAGCAGGCAGGAAAAAACCCTGAAGCCACACAACATAACCCCTCCGTCTGTTATCCCAGATATCCACACCAGCAACAAAAGAACACATAACATCAAATATGGACAATAGAAGTCCCCTTAATGTAGATCCTCCGGTCTTTTTTTGTTTGTTTGTTTTTAGACTTTCATAGGAATAAGTTCCTCATACCTTTGCCAAACTTTCAACACATAGGAACAATGTTCTTCTCGTTCCAGCGATGTTCCTCTCCTGCGTGCTGCACAGAAAATGACCCCTTCTCCTGACGCTCCTCCCTTCTTACCATACACTTCCCTCTGATAGGTCCCTCATGCGTCTGACGTCGCATACCATTGCCTGGCAACCAGGGGCGTATCTGGACTCGGGCGGTAGGGGGGGCCAGAGCCAGAGGGAGGGGGCACATTTTAGCCCCCCCCCTGCCATTTCCGGACCCCCCCCTCGCCACCAATGACACCCTCCCCCGCTGCTGTCACTTACCTTTGCTGGCGGGGGACCCCAACCCCCCGCCAGCCGAGATCCTCTCTTCCATGCAGGCTGCGCCGCTGCAAGTTGCAACGCTTCCTGTTCTTCTGAGTCTGACGTCCTGCACGTACAACGCGCAGGACGTCAGACTGAATTCCAAATTCTGAGTCTGACGTTCTGCACGTTGTACCTGCAGGACGTCAGACTCAGAAGAACAGGAAGCGTTGAAACTTGCATCCTGCATGGAAGAGAGGACTTCGGCTGGCGGGGGCTTGGGGTCCCCCGCCAGCAAAGATCGGCGACGGGTTGGTGGTGGGCGGGCGGGAGGGAGGGGGAGGTGGAGAGGGTCTGTGGTAGGGAGGTCCAGGGCGAAATCTGCGGGGGCCCAGGCCCCTGTGGCCCCACGCAGATACGCCCCTGCTGGCAACTGTGCAGTGATCCTTCCTGGCGCTCCTCCCTTCTTACCATACACTTCCCTCTGATAGGTCCTTCATGTGTCGTCGTGTACCATTGCCTGGCAACTCTGCAGCGATCCCTTCACTGTCACTGTTCCGCCCTCGACATCATCACGTGTTAACGTGAGGGCGGGGCAGAGAGATGTGACACCATTACGAACCCTTCACTGAAGCCACGGAGTCAGCTTCAGAACGTTGGAGATGCGTTTTATTATAGTAGATGTTGGACATTGTTGGCAATACAGTCCGAAATAAACAATTTGCGGTGCTTGTACCCTTAAGAAAGAAAGGCAAGAAGTGCCTTTGAACTACAAATCTTAGTTTTCCTGCAGTGCTGTGTGATAGGCTCTTCCTGAGCACATGTCCCTGTGCTTTATGGGCAGTGTTGCCAAGTGGGAGGTTCTCGCCCAATTAGTTTGTGGGACATTTTTGATGGCTACGGACTGCGGGAAATTGGGCGGCTTTTTCTCAGACGCGTTGCGGGTTTGGGCGCTTTTCCGGTGAGGCTTGTATTGGTCCAATAGAATCCCCATGGAGGCAGGGTTAATGATGTCTGAGGCGGGGGTTAATTACATCAGAGGCGGGTCAATGATGTTAGAGGCGGGGTTTGCCTTTGTGCGGTTTTGGGCAGGGAAACATTTTTCAATCTAGCAACCCTGCTTATGGGACATTTCCTATTGGCTGGTTCTTGTCCCTGTGGATGCTGGGTTGTAGCTGTGAGGGAATCTGCATGCATGCTTTTTCTATGAACTGTATCTAACACTATCTTGCTGCATGAGCCTTTCAAAAAAAAAAAAAAAAAAAAAACACCTTTTGAAATATCAAATTTTCACCATTTGAATAGTATTTACAACATCTACTTGCTCAGCTTGGTGCTGAGATCTCCTGGCTTCTCTCGCATACAGAGTGAGCTAGTTGACAACAGACTACTACTACTTCTTAACATTTCTAGAGCGCTACTAGGGTTACGCAGCGCTGTACAAATTAACAAATAAGGACAGTCCCTGCTCAGAAGAGCTTACAATCTAAAGGACGAAATGTCAAGTTGGGGTAGTTAAGATTTCCTGAGAAGAGGTGTAGTGATTAGGTGCCGAAGGCGACATTGAAGAGGTGGGCTTTGAGCAATGATTTGAAGATGGGTAGGGAGGGGGCTCGGTGTATGGGCTCAGGGAGTTTGTTCCAAGCGTGGGGTGAAGCGAGGCAGAAAGGGCGAAGCCTAGAGTTGGCGGTGGTGGAGAAGGGTACTGAAAGGAGGGATTTGTCTTGAGAGCGGAGGTTACGGGTGGGGACATAAGGGGAGATGAGAGTAGAGAGGTAAGGAGGGGCTGCAGATCGAGTGCCTTTGTAGGTGAATAGGAGAAGCTTGAACTGTATGCGGTATCTGATCGGAAGCCAGTGAAGTGACTTGAGGAGAGGGGTGATATGAGTATATCGGTTAAGGCGGAAGATAAGACGTGCGGCAGAGTTCTGGATGGACTGAAGGGGGGATAGATGGCTAAGAGGGAGGCCGGTGAGGAGTAGGTTGCAGTAGTCAAGGCGAGAGGTAATGAGAGAGTGGATGAGAGTTCGGGTGGTGTGCTCGGAGAGGAGGGGGTGAATTTTGCTAATGTTATAGAGGAAGAAGCGACAGGTCTTGGCTATCTGCTGGATATGCGCAGAGAAGGAGAGGGAGGAGTCGAAGATGACACCAAGGTTGCAGGCAGATGAGACGGGGACGATGAGGGTGTTATCATCTGAGATAGAGAGTGAAGGGAGAGGAGAAGTGGGTTTGGGTGGGGACACAATACGTTCAGTCTTGGCCATGTTTAGTTTCAGGTGACGGTTGGACATCCAGGCAGCAATGTCGGATAAGCAGGCCAGTACTTTGGCCTGGGTTTCCGCAGCGATTTCTGGTGTGGAGAGATAAAGCTGGGTGTCGGCAGCATAAAGATGATAGTGGAAACCACGAGAAGAGATCGGGGAGCCTAAGGAAGAGGTGTAGATTGAAAAAAGAAGGGGCCCAAGGACAGATCCCTGGGGAACTCCAACAGAGAGCGGGATAGGGGAGGAGAATGAACCATGAGAGTGTACTCTGAAGGTACGATGGGAGAGATAAGAGGAGAACCAGGAGAGGACAGAGCCCTGGAACCCAAAGGAGGACAGTGTGTCAAGAAGTAGGTTGTGATTGACAGTGTCAAAAGCGGCGGATAGGTCGAGGAGGATGAGGATTGAGTAGTGACCTTTGGATTTGGCGAGGGACAGGTCATTGCAGACTTTAGATAGTGCTGTTTCTGTCGAGTGTAGGGGGCGAAAGCCGGATTGAAGCGGATCGAGGATGGCATGAGAGGAGAGGAAATCAATGCAGCGGCTGTGAATGGCGCGTTCAAGTATCTTGGAGAGGAAGGGTAGGGTCAAGTGATGGTTTTTTGAGGAGTGGTGTGACCACAGCATGCTTGAAGGTGTCTGGGACAGTTGCAGTGGAGAGAGAGAGGTTGAGGATATGACAGATGGTGGGGGTGATAGTGTTAAGTAAGTTGGTGGGGATGGGGTCTGAGGAACAGGTGGTGGATTTCGAGGAGGAGAGGAGATGGGCGGTTTCCTCTTCGGTGATAGCAGGAAAAGAGGAGAAGGAGGCCTGGGTAGGTTGGTTGAGAGAGTGGGTTATAGGATGAAGACTACAATCTGCAGGGCACTTTTGTTCAACAATTCAGAACTGTAAATTATTTCCTTCGTTTGATTTTACATTAAAGAAGATTTGTGGTTCAAGAGTTAGTCTTCACAGTAATGTTCTATACTCTGGTTTAACTGACAGTCAAGCTTGGTGTTGTGGCAACATTTCTGCAAGGACTGTAAAACTGAAAGCTAGATTATGTCCTTAAGGACTAGGATGAGAACCATTTTAGGAGAAGGTCTATTTATTCTTGTCATGCACTACATAGACTTAATTAATGCACATTGATTGAACAAAAAAAAAAAACCTCCTCAAAGTAGCCTTTTGAAAAGTATAATTTTACATATAGCCCCGAGACCATAACATATAAAAAAGGAACAAAGCCTAATTCAGAATTAGTGTGGGAAAATAGTAAATGAACCACTAGTTTCATTAGCACAATTAACTAGCTAATTAGAATTGGGTGCTTAAATAATTGTGTAACAAGTAAACTACCCTGCAGAATAAATGTTCATGACTGAACTTGGCCACCCTGTACTATATAAAGGTCCAAAAGATTGTGAGCTAGAGGGAACTCATCATGCCATGATCAAAAGTAGTATCTGAGGACATACTATAAAAAGTTGATGTAACCCTGTCAATACCTGTGCACAAGACCATCTCCAAACATCTATGGTTCTGCCCATATACTGGCAGGCTACAAATGGAGTTGAAAACCAAAGTGACTCTTCCCAGGAGCTGCTACTCCAAGAACCACCCAAACACAACTAAAGTTCTGCAGGCCTCTCTTGCTATAGCTGAGAGGATTCATGCATCAACCACTGAATGAAACTGGATGGGATTGGCACTGATGAGAGGAGAGTTGGAAGATACCACTAGTCTCAAAAATACTATTGCTGACTGGTTCACCAAAGAGGCTCTGGATGAACCACAAGACTTCTGCAATAATGTTCATTAGACATACGAGCTCAAAATTGAGCTAACATTTTGCTTGGTAAAAACCAAACACTGCCTTCCAAATAAGAACCTCATCTTGTATTGTAAGCATTGTAATGGTGAAATGATGTGTGTGGGGCTGCTTTGCTCATCATGACTTGATTAGTTTACCATCAATAATAAAACCAGTCTTGTACTTTATATAAAAAAATTCTAGAGGAAAGACCTTACATCCATGAACTGAAGCGGAGCAGAAGTTGAGCATGAAACAAGAAAAAGGCGAGCTGGTTGATATTGTGTATCTGGATTTTCAGAAGGCGTTTGACAAAGTACCTCATGAAAGACTCCAGAGGAAATTGGGGAGTCATGTGACAGGAGGTATTCTATTAGGGATTAAAAACTGGTTAAAAGAGAGAAAACAGAGAGTAGGGTTAAATGGTCAGTATTCTCAATGGAGAAGGGTACTTAGTGGGGTTCCCCAGGGGTCTGTGCTGGGACCGCTGCTTTTTAACATATTTATAAATGACCTAGAGATGGGAGTAACTAATGAGGTAATTAAATTTGCTGATGACACAAAGTTATTCAAAGTCGTTAAATCGTGGGAGGATTGTGAAAAATTACAAGAGGACCTTACAAGACTGGGCATCAAAATGGCAGATGACGTTTAATATGAGCAAGTGCAAAGTGATGCATGTGGGAAAGAGGAACCTGAATTATAGCTACATCATGCAAGGTTCCACTTTAGGAGTCACATACCAGAAAAGGGATCTAGGTGTCGTGTCATTGATACGTTGAAACCTTCTGCAGCTAAGAAAGTAAATCGAAAGTTAGGTATTAGGAAAGGAATGGAAAACAAAAATGAGGATGTTATAATGCCTTTCTATCGCTCCATGGTGCGACTGCACCTCAAATACTGTGTGCAATTCTGGTCACTGCATCTCAAAAAAGATATAGTGGAATTAGAAAAGGTGCAGAGAAAGGCAACAAAAATGATAAAGGGGATGGGACAACTTCCCTATGAGGAAAGGCTAAAGCAGCTAGGGCTCTTCAGCTTGGAGAAAAGGTGGCTGAAGGGAGATATGATAGAGGTCTATAAAATAATAAGTGGAGTTCAACGGGTAGATGTGAAGCATCTGTTTACGCTTTCCAAAAATACTAGGACAAGGGGGCATGCGATGAAGCTACAATGTAGTAAATTTAAAACTAATCGGAGAAAATTCTTCTTCACTCAACATGTAGTTAAACTCTGGAATTCATTGCCAGAGAATGTGGTAAAGGTGGTTAGCTTAGCAGAGTTAAAAAAAAAAAAAAAAAGGTTTGGACGGCTTCCTAAAGGAAATATCCATAGACCATTATTAAATGGACTTGGGGAAAAATCCACTATTTCTGGGATAAGCAGTATAGAATGTTTTGTACTTTTCCAGGTATTTGTGACCTGGATTAGCCACTGTTGGAAACAGGATGCTGGGCTTGATGGACCTTTGGTCTTTCCCAGTATGGCAGTATTTATGTACTTAAGAGAACAACCCTAAACGTTTAAGCAAATCTATTACAGAATTGTTAAGAGGCAATTTCAAGTCTTGGATTGCCCAGACCTAAACCATTGTCCAGTATTTCACTGCTTAGTTTAGCTTTTTGGGGTTTCTATTTCAGTTTTGTTTGCATAAGAGTTGTGGCCCAGGCCCCGCATAACCTTTTGTTTTTTTGTTAAAAAAAAACCCCCTTGAGCCACGTCTTGCCCCCCCCCCCCCGCCTGTGTCTCCTCTTTCCCTCCTTCTCTCCCCCAGTCTGCATCAAGACTCCCCGGAAGACCCCCACCCCCCAAGCATGCAGGTAGGCCTTCCCCTCACGCTCTCTTGTATCCCTGGTGGTCCAGCTGGGTTATTGGGAGCAGGAACACAGCCCCCTTGCTCCTGTTCCTTGCGGTGCCTCTCTAAAATGGCTGCTGTGGCCCACACAAGCTGCCACTAGAGGTTGTGGCAGCCATTTTAGAGGCATGCCACAAGGAGCAGGAGCGAGGCAACTGTGCTTCCATCCTCAATGACCCCACCAGGGATATAGGTAAGCCTGGGGGGGGGGCAGGGAGTCTTGCAGGGGGCCCTTTTGTTTTTTTAAAGAACCCCCCCCCCCCCCAAAAAAAAAAAAAAAAAATCAAATTATGCAGGTGCCAGCCCGATTATTCAGAGCTGGCACCTGCTTAGCTATGTGGGTGCTAGCACTGAATATTGCCGGCACTCAGATAACAAATTTGAGAAATTCTTCAGTCAACATATAATTAAACTCTGGAATTCATTGCCAGAGAATGTGGTAAAGGCGGTTAGCTTAGCAGGGTTTAAAAAAGGGTTGGACAGCTTCCTAAAGGAAAAGTCCATAGACCATTATCAAAATGGACTCAAGGAAAATCCACTGTTATTTCTGGGATAAGCAGCATAAAATGTATTGTACTTTTTTGGGATCTTGCCAGGTATTTGTGGCCTGCATTGGCCACTGTTGGAAACAGGATGCTGGGCTAGATGGACCTTTGGTCTGTCCCAGTATGGCAATACTTATGTACTTATAACCTGGCACTCCTCCTCAATGCCACCCCCAGCACTGCCCTTGACCTGCCCAATTTGTTTGGGTGGTCTCTGGGGATATGCAACGGCTTAACTGACCGGTTAAGTGCCTCTGAATATCCCTAATTAGGCGGCGAGAAGCAATTTAAGTGGGCAGGAGAGGCTCCTGCCCACTTAAATTGCTTTGAATTGGCCTCAATGACTTTTTCATGCATGAATTTTCTAAAATCACCTCCATACTCTTTGCTTCATGTTTATGCATTAATGAACAAAGAACAAAAAATAGTCCACTAGACGTACTTACTGGTAATTGTGATTTCTTGTTGCGCTGTGCAGGTGTATAAACGTTTAGGTACAAACAGTCTTCTGAATTCGAAAGGGGAGGATAATTTGCTTTTGTAACTTTTTCAATGGTTTCCGAGATTTCTGGTACCTGTAGGCACCTTTCAAAACAGAACAAAATGTGTATATTTAAACTGAAAGACTTCTACGTCAGCTGATCAGTTTCCTAGGTTATTCTATTTACCTGTAAAAGAATCATGCAACCAATTAGAATGAAGATAGTACAGCGAGATTGTTATTAGTGCCAAGCAAAGATCCACCGACTCCTACCACTACTACCAAATTTCAATGAATATAAAATACAAGTCAATCAAATGGAACACATCTGGTCCTTGAAAGCTCATGCCTCAGTAATTAGGTAGTTTACAGGTGCCACCACCAGCCTCTTTGGGGGCACCTTAATGTCACATCATAAAAACCTATTCTATAATAGCATCTGGGCACCTGGATTACATTATAGAACTCTAGTGTGCCTAACACTTATGTGCCGGCAGTTATGCCAACCATAGAGCTGAAGTAACCAGGGCTTTTTTTTGAGTAGGTATGTGCCGATACACCGTACTGGTACCTTTTTCATGGCTGCATTAAAAAAAATTTTTTTTATAGCTGCCCCCTCCCCCACATGTAGGCCTTCCTAGGGCCTACCTTAAAAACCCTGGTGGTCTAGGAGCCTCCGAGGCAAGACCAATCTCCAGTCACTCCTGCCTATGCTGGTTTTGCAATTAAAATGGCTGCCGCGACATTCTGTGGGAGGTCACTGCAACCATTTTGAGATTGGAACAGGCATAGGTGGGAGCCACTCCTGCCCCTAAAGAGGTGAGTATAATGCCAGCTCAAGAGATGTTACCAGCAGTCCGATAGTATTTTGACACCCAGAGCAAGATGAGGTGGGAATGGAGGGGAATTACTCTTGTCCTGTTCCACTAGACTACCAGGGAACCCCTGGGTGAGTCCTGGTAGAGAGATCAGAGGGGGTGTGAGAGGGTGGGAGGCCTGCTTTAAGGGTTAGTGTCTGTTGAAGGATGGGGATCAGAAAGGGAGTACTTGATATGGGGACTGGAAGGGAGTAAACCACTGCTACCATGGTATCTTTTAGATAGCTGGGGCAACTGCATTTCATGCACCAGAGGTGGCGTGGGAGCACTCTTGCTGTCTAAAGGTGCATGAACTGCAGTTGTCTATGCAGTAGCAGTACCCTGTGTGGTAAATGCAGGGCAAATTCTGGGCATGCTCCCTGTATTTACAGTACAGGCTTTGCAGGTAATTTACAGTAAGTGCAACTAGTAAAAAAGGACCCTAAGTAACATTAAAAGAAGCAAAGGACCATAGTAAGGGCATGCATAACCTAACAAATATGCAGCATTCATTCATATGACAATATAAACACAGTGTAAATATATGTACTGATCCATAATAAACTAATAAAATATAGATGAAGAAAAATCTTACATTGGGGGGTAGGCAGTAGCATCTCTAACTCCTTTCCAGGGCTCAGCAGGCTGTGGGGGAGCAAATCTCAATGGTCCAACTGGTGGTTTTGCAAATGGAATCCCATAGTAAGCCTCGACTTGCCTGTCTGTTCCTTTCACTTTGAGCAGTTTTCCTTTCAGTTTTCCAGATTTTGTGACTACAGTGGGCTGTGAAACCCCTTTCCCTTTAATGTCAATACAAGAGAAATAATTCAAGTACAGTTCTACATGCAGTAAGCATCACCCAATGCCCCATAACATACTACTACTACGGTAAAATAAGTGGAGTGGAACGGGCAGGGCTTTTTTTGAGGAGGTACTGAGTACCGGCACCTTTTCCATTCTCTGCTAAAATTGACCCATGGACCTCAAGTTTTAATGAAAGATCTCAGGCTCTACACACCAATTCTGCCTTGTTATAGGTTCTGTGATTGGTTGCAGGGGGCCTGGCTATTGTGGGGAGGGTCCCTCAGTGATTACCCCCACCCCTGAAGGGTGGCCTAGGATTTGAGTACCGGCACCTTTTTTACTAGAAAAAGTGCACTGGGATCGGGTAGATGTGAATCGCTTGTTTACTCTTTCCAAAAATACTAGGACTAGAGATCACACAATGAAGCTACAAACTAATAAATATAAAATGAATTTGAGAAAATATTTCTTCACTCAACATGTAAATAAACTCTGGAATTTGTTGCCAGAGAATGTAGTAAAAGCAGTTAGTTTAGTGGGAGTTAAAGGTTTGGATGGCTTCCTAATGGAAAAGTCTATAGACCGTTATTAAAATGGACTTGGGGGAAAAGCCACTGCTTATTTCTAGGATAAGCAGCTTAAAATGTATTGTACTTTTTTGGGATCTTGCCAGGTACTTGTGACCTGGATTGGCCACTGTTGGAAACAGGATGCTGGGCTTGATGGACCTTCAGTCTGTCCCAGTCTGGCAATACTTATGTACTACTTATTTCTATAGCGCTACTAGATGTACACAGTGCTATGCACTAAATATGTAAGAGATGGCCCCTGCTCGACAGACCTTACAATCTAATCAAGATGGACAAATAAGGGAATTACTTAAGGGGGATAAGGGAATTACTTAAGGTGGGAATGATAAAACAGACATGGGCATTGAACAAGTGAATACGAGTTAAAAAAAACAGCCTCAAAAAGGTGAGCTTTTAGCCTAGATTTGAAGATGGCCAGAGCTCCGACTGATGTACCAATTCAGAAAGCCTATTCCAGGCTATGGTGCAGCAAGATAAAAGGAATGGAGTCTGGAGCTGGCGGTGGAGATGAAGGGTACAGAGTTCTTGGGGAGGAGTGTAGGGAGAGATGAATGGAGCACTATAGAGGAGCTGCAGAGTGAATGCACTTGCAAGTCAGTAAGTGGAGTTTGAACTGTATACAGTAACAGATAGGGAGCTAATGAAGTGACTTGAGAAGAGGCCAATATGAGCGTAGCGACACTGGTGGAATATAAGTTGTGCAGCACATTTATGAACAGATTGAAGGGGAGAGAGATGGCTTAGTTGGAGACCTTTAAGAAGCAAGTTGCGGTAGTCTAAGCTTGAGGTGATAAGAGTGCTGTGGTTTTAAGCACAAAGGTCCTTCATATATTTTAAAAATGGTTAATTTGCTCCTCATTGGAGGGTGAAGAGGGATAAGGATTCTATGGGACTCATTTTTGAAAAAGAAAAACATCTAAAGTGTCATAATGCACCATTTGGACATTTTTCTTCCCAAAACATCCAAATTGGTATTTTCAAAACCTATTTTGCAGACATTTATTTATGCAATTCATCTGCAGTATGTCCAAGTCACAAAGGGGTGTTTCATAGGCGGGGTTAGGGCATGCCAAGACTTGGATGTTTTACAGCTATAATGGAACAAAACAAAAACGTCCAGGACTAAAACTAAGACATTTTGGTCTAGACCGGTTTTCAGAACAAATAAAGGTACAAAAATGTGCCCTAAATGACCAGATAACCACTGGGGGGAATCAGAGGTGACCCCCCCCCCCCTCCAGTGGTCACTGACCCCTCCCACTCCCTAAAATTGTAAATAAAATATGACTTACCAACTTCTGACAGCCTCAGATGTTAAAGTCAAGTCTATTAGAGCAGCATGCAGGTCCCTGGAGTAGTGTAGTGGTCAATGCAGTGCACTATGGAGTTGGGGACCCAGGTCCCTATCTCCTTCTACCTGTCACACTTGTGGTGGAAACTGTGACCCCTACTACTACTTAACATTTCTAGAGCGCTACTAGGGTTACGCAGCGCTGTACAAATTAACAAATCAGGACGGTCCCTGCTCAGAAGATCTTACAATCTAGAGGACGAAATGTCAAGTTGGGGTAGTTACGGATTCCTGAGAAGAGGTGTAGTGATTAGGTGCCGAAGGCGACATTGAAGAGGTGGGTTTTGAGCAATGATTTGAAGATGGGTAGGGAGGGGGCCCGGCGTATGGGCTCGGGGAGTTTGTTCCAAGCATGGGGTGATGCGAGGCAGAAAGGGCGAAGCCTAGAGTTGGCGGTGGTGGAGAAGGGTACTGGAAACTGTGACCCCTCCCATCAAAACCCTACTGTACCCACATATAGGTGCCCCCTTCATCCATAAGGGCTATTATAGTGGTGTACAGTGGGTGACAATGTGTTTTGGGTGGGTTCAGGGGACAAGGTGAGTTGTGCATCTGGAAGCATTTTCATGAACTGCACAGAAGTGCCCTCTAGGGTGCCCCACTCTTCTCCTGGGATGTCTGAGGGACCAGTCTACTAAAAATGTTAGTTCCAACATCCCAAAAAAGCATTAATCTACATTTTGCACTTATTCTTTTTTTTTTTTTTTTTTAATGGACCAAAACCCAAAACATCCCAAGTACAAAACCTTGTTTGAAACAGTATTTTCAGAAAAAAAAATTAAAAAAAAACAAACATTTTTCTTTTTGAAAATGACTTCCTTTTCAGATTTTGAACATTGTGAAAACATCCAAAGCTGGACTTAGTTTTATTGAAATGAGAGAACTTTAGTATGTGAATAATAAAAATGTTGGCCAATGGATCACTTGAACATTATCCAAAATAAATGAAGAAAATGTTACACCAACAAAGCCTACATAAAAATATGGAAATGAATAGATAGATGTGAATAAATACGTTTTTCTATTATATGCAAAGCTAAGTAACTGTGTTTTTGAAGGTTCATATGTGGTTGGTGTGCAATTTATATTGCATTTGAACTTTATGGTTCGGACCAATTTGGATGCGATTTTGCAGTCTTCACTTTGGGACCATGTTCTTGATTTCATATTTTGTGCATGAACTTTTCACCGTTTTGGGACTGATAATAGCTAGGTTTGGGCTTGTGTGCCATAAGGTCCTGCACATATATTTACATTTATGTAAATTATCTTTATGAAGGTTTTGTTGGAAGGTCTTTTCCTTCTTACGCTGCCTCTGGTAATTCACAATGCACCAACAAGACCTAGCCCTGATGTGGGCCCATGACATCTACAGGCCTGTGATTCGTTTCTCTCAGAAAAGCAGAGATAGTAACATAGTAACATAGTAGATGACGGCAGAAAAAGACCTGCATGGTCCATCCAGTCTGCCCAAGATAAACTCATGTGTATACCTTACCTTGATTTGTACCTGTCTTTCTCAGGGCACAGACCGTATAAGTCTGCCCAGCAGTTTTTCCCGCCTCCCAACCACCGGCTCTGGCACAGACCATATAAGTCTGCCCTCCCCTATTCTCGCCTCCGAACCACCAACCCCTCTTCCCCCCACCTGCTCAGTCACCCAATTTTAGCTAAGCTTCAGAGGATCCATTCCTTCTGCACAGGATTCCATTATGCATATCCCACGCATGTTTGAATTCCGTTACCGTTTTCATCTCCACCACCTCCCGCGGGAGGGCATTCCAAGCATCCACCACCCTCTCCGTGAAAAAATACTTCCTGACATCTTTCCTGAGTCTGCCCCCCCTTCAATCTCATTTCATGTCCTCTCGTTCATATGGAAGCAATGGGGCAAAACCATGGCTGGATCAATCTGTCATCAGCACTGACTTGAATCAGATGGCCAGCCAAACCAAAGTGCCAATCAGATGCTTCCAAAACAGTACTCTCTGCAGATGCCTTTGTGGGTGACAAATTCCTACAGAGGCCTGAAAGAGATCAGAAGATTCCATGCCCAGTGCCCTACATTTTCTCCGAGCCCGAGGTACTTTCTAATTCATTCACAAGCTAAGTCTTGTGTTAAGGGCTACATTCTATACATACATGCCTGAAAATTCCATGTAAAAAAAAAAAATGCCTAGGCGTATTCTGTAAAGTACACCTACATTTTATAGAATAGGCTTAAATTCTGCACATAGTAACATAGTAGATGACTGCAGAAAAAGACCTACATGGTCCATCCAGTCTGCCCAAGATAAACTCATATGTGTATACCTTACCTTGATTTGTACCTGTTGTTTTCATGGCACAGACCGTATAAGTCTGCCCAGCAGTATTCCCCGCCTCCCAACCACCAGTCCCGCCTCCCATCACAGACCATATAAGTCTGCCCTTGATTTGCACAGTATATAGAATACACCAAGTGGCTCTCAATGCGTCCAAATTTGATAGCGTCCATTAATGCCACATTTTACTTGGTGTAAATCCAGACTCCTAAATTAGGTGCAGAACGGGTTGTTAGAAACGCCCATGCCCCCTTTTCAACTATACGACTTAGAATTTTGGCGCACCACTTTATAGAATACACTTAGCGAGTTGTGCTCATAAACCTCAATGCCAATTAATGCTGCTAATTGCTTGTTGACATTCAACAGTGCAAATTAACCAATTAAGATATGTACATAGTTATAGAATATGCTTTAAATTTTGCATAGAAATTGAGATGGGGTAAATGTCTTAGGAGCCCTTTTACTAAAGCTTAGCATGCGCTAACAAACATTAGCATGTGATAAAGAACTAAGAGCCTGAGTTACAAGCTGAGGAGAGAAAGAGTGAAAGCAGCATCAGCCTGGAGCTTAACTATGGGAAAAGGTATTATAGGGACAATATTCCTATGTGGGGTGGGGGGTGAGGAGGGAGGGTGTCTGTGTGGAAGAATATCCTAAAAGCAAAGGTACTATGAAGGGTTAACCAACAGGGATTAGTCTACCCAGCATGTGGGAAACCCCAAATCCCAAAAAGGCAGACAGTCATTCGAGGGGATCACAGACACAGATGGAGATTAGAAATGTATGCATTTACAGTGTTTACTTAACGCTGAAAAACCTCAATCCTTTAGTTGAAGCACCCTACAGCTGTCTCTTGAGTATTTGCAGAAAAGAGGGGGGGGGGGTTCTATTCTGGGACCTTGAAGGGAAATTCCATCCCCCCTTACCCTGAAAGAACCTGTTTCCTTGGAGAAGAGGGTATATGCAGAACTCTGCTGCACGTCTTATATTCCGCCTGAACCAATATACTCATATCACCCCTCTCCTCAGGTCACTTCACTGGCTTCCGATCAGATACCGCATACAGTTCAAGCTTCTCCTTCTTACCTACAAATGCACTCAGTCTAGCTGCTGTGTTTTGAGCAGTCTGAAGTTTCTTTAATGTTTGTTCTTTGCAACCTGCATAAATTCCATTGCAGTAGTCTAAATGGCTTAGTACCATTGATTGTATCAGGTTGCGAAATGTTCCCCTTGGGAAGAATTGTTTCACATGTTTGAGTTTCCACATTGAGTGGAACATTTTCTTTGTTGTGGATGTCACTTGGCTCTCTAGTGACATCCATCCCCCCTTCAGTCCGTTCAAAACTCTGCTGCACGTCTTATCTTCCGCCTGAACCGGTACACTCATATCACCCCTCTCCTCAAGTCACTTCACTGGCTTCCGATCAGGTACAGTTTAAACTTCTTTTAACCTACAAATGCACTCGATCTACAGCCCCTCCCTACCTCTCTACCCTCATCTCCCCTTACATCCCTACCCATAACCTCCGTTCTAAAGACAAATCCCTCCTGTCAGTACCCTTCACCACTGCCAACTCCAGGCTCCACCCTTTCGGCCTCGCCTCACCCCATGCCTGGAATAAACTCCCTGAGCCCATACACCAGGCCCCCTCCCTGCCCATCTTCAAAGCCTTGCTCAAAGCCCACCTCTTCAGTGTTGCCTTCGGCACTTAACTATCATACCTCTATTCAGGAAATCTGGACTACCCCTACTTGACGTTTCGCCCATTAGATTGTAAGCTCCTTGGAGCACGGACTGTTCTTTTGTTAATCTGTACAGCGCTGCGTAACCCTAGTAGAGCTCTAGAAATGTTAAGTAGTAGTAGTAGGTTGCGGTCCAATGTAACGCCGAGGATTTTCAGGCTGTCTGAGATAGGGAGGGTGTACTCTGGGGTGTTGATAATTGTGGGGTTGTCCGCGCTGTGTTGGGATGAGAGGATAAGACAATGTGTTTTTTATTTGTTGAATTTTAGTTGAAATGCATTTGCCTAAGAGTCCATGATGTTGAAGCTGATCTTGATTTCGTTAGTGATTTCTATCAGTTTAGATTTGTAAGGAATGTATATTGTGACATCGTCTGCATAGATGAAGGGGTTAAGGCCTTGGTTGGATAAGGCAGGGGCGTAGCTACTATGGGGCCGTGGGGGCCTGGGCCCCCGTAGATTTGGCCCTGGACCCCCCTGCCAATGACCCTCTCAACCCCCCCTCCCACCTTCAACCCGCCGCCTGCTACCTTTGCTGGCGGGGGACCCCAACCCTCCCAGCCGAAGTCTTCTTCCTTCGTTTGGTTTCTGAGTCTGACGTCCTGCACGTACAACGTGCAAGACGTCAGACTCACAGAAACAGAACGAAGCCCTGCAAGGCTTCGTTCTGTTTCTGCGAGTCTGATGTCCTGCACGTTAGACTCGGAAACCAAACGAAGGAAGAAGACTTCGGCTGGCGGGGGTTGAGGTCCCCCGCCAGCAAAGGTAGGCAACGGCGGGAGCAGTTGGAGAGGGGGGGGGTCGAGAGGGTCGTCGGCAGGGGGGGGAGGTCAAAGTTGTTCGTGGTGGTGCTGGCGGCGGCGGGGGGGGGGGTCCTAAAATGTGCCCCCTCACCTCGGGCTCTGGACCCCCCTCCCGCCGAAGTCTGGCTACGCCCCTGGGATAAGGACTTGGCTAGTGGGGTCATCATTAGGTTGAAGAGGATCAGTGATAGCTGTGATCCTTGTTGTACTCCGCAGTCTGCTTTCCATGGTGATATGTTTGAGTTTGATTTTACTTGGTATGTTCTTGTGGTTAGGAAACCCTTGATCCAGTTAAATATGTTTCCACCAATCCCGAACTTATCTAGTACTCTTAATATAGTGTGGTTTACCATGTCGAATGCACTAGACATGCGTGGCTGCTCTGCGCATGCCAAAGATGGCTTCATACACGCAGACAAGCTGCGTGTATAATAGCCGTCTACAACCTCCAATAAATTGCCATCTTTGGCACTGTGCAGCAGAGGACAAGAGCAGGACCCTGGAAAAAGAGAACTAAACGATCCGATGGAGATCCAAGTCTCTCTCAGCCAATCACAGCGCGTTTAGCCGACACCAGTGACAGCTAAAAGTGCTGCGATTGGCAGGCACTTATGCTTCTTGCATTTAAAAAGAAAGCAGAACACTAAAAAGTAGTGCCTGCCAATCGCAGCACATTTTAGCTGTCACTGCTGTTAACTAAACACGCTGTGATTGGCTGAGAGAGACCTGGATCTCCCTCAGATCTTTGCAGTTCTCTCTTTCCAGGGTCACGCTGTCTCTCCCTCTGCTGCACAATGCCAAAGATAGCTTCATACACGCAGACAAGCTGCATGTATAATAGCTGTCTACAGCCTCCAATAAATTGCCACAGAAGTGCCTGTTATGCTTCTTGCACCAGCAACAGCTCACAGCAGCCCCAGCCAGGCATTAACGAGAGGTGTGCAGACCTCCTGTTAGATTTTCCACAGTAAAGGTAGGGACTGCTTTTGTGCATGGGGTCAAAAAACAGCTGTGCATCTGACTTGCATGCACATTATAATACTAATTAGCTCATAATACCTTTTAGATCATTTGCATTCCGTTAGCTGCTACCGTGACAGGAAAATGGCTCAGAGTGAGGCAGCTTGGACAAAGAAATCATATTTGTTAATTCTGTTTAATTTTGGTTCAGTCCTGGAAAGTGGTAGAATGCCATCTGGGTTTAATTACTCAGAAGTCTAGCTTTTGCTAGACTAGAGGTTAGAAAGGTCAGTGAGAAATGAAACTGTGTGTCCCTTTTTGAGTGATGGATTGTTCATAGGTATTATTTACCACATCTGGATGCCATTCTGAGTAAGGCATAGTGGACAATCTCGAGGGGATCAGCAAGCAAGCTGTTTTAAAAGATTAGACTGAACGCTGTAGAAGGAGATAGAGTAGATTTAAATAATTCTAGATAAGTTAGATTTTGTCTTATAAGGAATTCTGATTTCTGCTTATTTTAAAATATATTTTATTCTGTTTAATTAATAAGTTCTATTTCTATGTAGAATATCTTTTCAATTCAGTGTTACATCTTTGTCTGACTTTTCAAGTGAGATTTGTCTGCAGTTTAAGAGGTCATCATCTGGTTTGAATTATCCACAGTCCTAGCTAGTTCTGTGTATGAAGCTAATAGGTGAAAGAGGTCAGAGAAAGTCAAGTCTTCTCCTTGATGGATTATAGTTAAGTGTAGGACTGGTCTTCTGAAAGTAACAACAAACCATGTCTGTGTGCCATTAAGCAAGACTGGCCCCTTAGCCCCTCAATGAACCCAGCTCAAGTTATGAAGTTAACCGGGAATCTGATTATGTGAATAATAATAAAATGCAGGAGATAGGTGCCACATTGTCTAGTTTGAGAGGCCCCAGGTCATAGGTCAGTTTAGGAAATATCTCAAACCTATGTAACTGATATTTTTGAGTAAAGGTGTAGAGATAATTAGTTCAAGACAGGGTAATCAATCTATTCTTTACCATCTGGTGAGAAAGGGGGGCTAGAAGGGTTTAGGACCCTATATAAATGGGAACAGAAGCAGCTTACGTTAGAAGAGAAGGAGCTGAGAAGAGAAGGAGAGAGCTAGCGCTGATGTCCTACTTTGTTTGCTGGCAAATAAAGAAGACTTTTCTCTCATTCTGGTGTGTGGTGTTTGACTCCTGAAGTACCACAGATTCTGCTAACAATAGTGGTAATTCCTGCAACAAGAGAACCCTTTTGTGCATGTCTCGTTTTACTACTTGCTCACTAGACTGGCTAGAACTGGTTTAAAAACCACGGTGCTGGCTCCTTAGGTTTAGTGCATCTGGCCCTTAGTTGGGATCTGTGTAGGTCCTTTTAAGTGATCCCTGCCCCAACAGACATACAAGCTCCTGGAGTCCTCAGTCCTGTTGGTTCAGGCTTTATTTTGTTGCTTTTTCTCCCCTGGCTTCTTTGTAGGAAGGGTGTCGAGCTGGTTCTCTGTACCAGGCCTCACTTTGTGTAAAAGCAGCAGCTGCATTAGCTCCGTTAAATGCACTTCCCTCCTGCTCTCCCCAGGTGCAGCGGGTTGTTAGGTGTACATTAAATAGAAATAATAAAGCCGGGGAGCTGGAGCCAAAGACCAGACTACCCCCACTGGGCTTGTCATTAATAGGAACACAGTTTCCTTCCAATGGGTCTCTCTTCCCACCACTGTCAATCACAGGCAGAAGGGCCATCCCTCTGTTCCAGAAGCAGTGAGTATTCACAAGGTCACATACTTTATATTGGTAGAGTTTACTAGAGGTCTTTGTTGTGCAATGTTAGAAAAAAGCAGAACTCCAGTGCCCTCTATAGTACTATTTCATTATTATTGCCTTCACTTCAAGGTGGTGGCTGTTCTTTTGTGTTTGGACACATGCATTTTAAGCTGGTGCCGATTCAATTGCCCCGTTACCAATCATATAAATCAACGTTTTGATCTTACCCTTTACTGTTGCTGCAATTTCAGTGAAACAGATGCCAGAAATCAGGCAGAAGAACAGTAAACCTGCGACACAGGAAGCCATTCTTCAGATCTGTAGGGTAACAATGAGTGCTGTTTATTTATACTGTTGTGGTATGGAATAGAAACGAGTGCGGTAGCATTACCCAGAAAATTCAAAGAAAAAAACCCAGAAATCACACACAAGTTTAGCAACTCATTTTTAGGTGCATTTCACTGAGCAATAGCATCTGCCATGGAGGGTCCATCTGCCTGTATACATAAGTTTGCATATGTGTAAACAAACCTACGTGCCATGCCCATGCAGATTAGGAGGTAGAAGCATTTGGTGCCACGGGGACCTGGAGCTCTGTGGCATAAGAGATGTAGCTTACCACTACCGTATACAGTTCAAGCTTCTCCTATTGACCTTCAAGTGCACTCAATCTGCAGCCTCCCCATTACCTCTCTACCCTCCTCTCCCCGTATGTTCCCACCCGTAACCTCCGCTCTCAGAACAAATCACTCCTATCTGTACCCTTCACCACCGCTAACTCCAGACTCCGCCCCTTCTGCCTCGCATCACCTTATGCCTGGAACAGACTTCCCGAGCCCATACGCCATGCGCCCTCCCTGCCCATTTTCAAGTCCTTACTCAAAGCCCATCTCTTCTCCCTTGCTTTTGGCGCCTAACCACCTTCCCCCATTCATGATACCTAGTTTGTTACCTTTAGATTGTAAGCTCTCTTGAGCAGGGACCGTCCTTCCCCATGTTCAAACTTGTACAGCGCTGCGTAACCCTGGCAGCGCTATAGAAATGCTAAGTAGTAGTAGTAGTAGCTTGTCATGGCTGGAGCTGCAGTAACAGTGAATATGTGTATGCAGTGGAGATCGCATGAGGGGAGATAAGAGCACTGATGCCGATGTCAGTAGGGCGTGGTGATTCTCAGGACTGGAGTAATTACATTAGCAGTTAATGTGGATGCACTTACATTATCTACCAATGCATTTACCATGCAGTAACCCATTAATTCTATAAACCTGCACATCCAATTTTACACTTAGCTTGTTAGTTGGTTGCCGCCGTGACACAATTGAGGATCGTATTCCGGACGCGTTCCTGGATTTTTGAGTATTTGACTTCAAATACTGATTCTTTTGACCATCTTTTTGAATAGCTTTTAATAAAGTCACTTTTCCAGACCCCCATCACAGGTGCAGATGCTGAAACATGGCCCATGTTGGGTCTCATAATAAAGAATTATTATAAGACCCAAGTGCTGTTTTTTTTTTTTTTGCTTTCTATTGTGTCTTTGGTCTCCCTCTTTACAGTTAGGTGTGAGCATTTGAGCTAGAGTAATTTCTTGCACCTAAAATTAAATATGTAAACGTGGCCTTGCACTAGTGTTCACCACCACCAATTGCGTGCTCAGTTGCCATTATAGAATTCATATGTAGCACATTTTATCCCTGCGCCTAACTGTAGGCATTTTAAGTATTACCTCCCAACTGCTGGATTCTATATAGGTTGCCCAAAGTTGAATGCCGATCACAGATCCATGTGTAAATTAATTAGCTAATTAGGTGAGATTGGAGTTAACAAGCACTTACATGGCATTAGTTAGGAGTTAAGCACAGATCTGCCCTACACTCTATTCTACAACATGCGTGCCTAAATTTCACAGCGCAGCGCAACTCCAAAGCAGGAGTGACCATGGGAGGGGGCATGGGCAGGCCAGAGGCATTCCCGGCAATTAGGCATGTTGTTATAGAATAACAGCTTAGTACAGAATCCTGGTGCCTATCTGTGGGCACCATTTATTAAATCTATGCCTTGGTGTCTGCCCTGTGCTCCCAGCAGTTAGCACACAGGCTCTCACTGGTGTTTGCACCTAATGCATTGGAAGTGCAAATTTACTGCAAAAGGGACCTTGATTTTAGATGGATGGCTTAACTTTCATTTTGAGGGCAGAAGCCTAGGGGGGCTCAGATTTAAATTTAGGTAGTCATGATGTAGCTTTTGCCAAAAGGGCATTCTTAACATTTTGTGCAAAATGCCAAATTTCCCCTCCTTGGTGATGCGGGGTCCTTTCACTAAGGTGCGCCAAAAGGTGGCCTGCACTGGTGTAGACGCATGTATTGGCCGTGCACAGGTTCATTTTTCAGTGCACCTGCAAAAAAAAGGCCTTTTTGGCGGCGAAATGAAAATTGGCGCACGTCCATTGTGGGCCTGAGACCTTACTGCCACCCATTGACTTAGTGGTAAGGTCTCACGCGTTAACCAGGTGATAATCGTCAGCACACATACAATGCCAGTTACCACCCAGTTAGTGCCACGTGCTAGAAAGTTTCTGGCACATGTAGTGGGCACGGGCCCGTATAGAAAAAAAAATACAATTTTGTGCCCGGGCCATGCAGTAGTTTTGAATTGGCACACGTTGGGTGCACGTAGGCACCTACATGGCTTAGTAAAAGGGCCCCTCAGATCTGAAAAAAAAACAAAACACTGTAGTGCACTAGTGCTGCCTGCAAAATGCACTGATAAGTTAAAGAACTCTATAGCTAATTTTTTCAGTGGCCTTGGTGCTATAGAAGAGGGTGGGGGGAAGCCATTGAGGTGGTGGTAAGGGCTCCTGCACAAACATGGTGGTAACCCGCGACACTGCCTGATTACCACCGGGTACAGTCTGGCGCTACAAAATACATTTTTTGTAGTGCCAGAAGTGATGCTGTAGAGGTGGGAAGTACCGCCGGGCTCCTACCATAGCCTGGCGGTACTTCTGTTATAGCGAGCAGTAAGCCCGCATTGGGCTTACTGCAACTTAGTAAAAGGAGCCCATAATAAGGCAAATACTCAAGCCTAGAGAAAAAAAATATATATATAAAATAAATATCAAGCCCCTATAAATCAACCTGTCCTAAACTTATAAAAGCTAAGGTGGAGCTTCCACCTTAGCAGTAAGAAAAAAAAACAAAAACCACAACACTTTCCAGCGCCTTCATTCTAAACCCTTATATAAAATATTAAAACAAGAAACACAGCAAAAAATTAAACACAAAACAAAGCAAAAATATCTTCAGCAAGTGTTTTTAGATTTTCAGGGTCTCAGTTTAGTTCTTCTAGGAACTTTCCTATCTTTGGGGCCCTTTTGCTAAGCTGTGGGAAAATCTGGACAGCGCATGCTAATGCAGGACTTTCCTGTTCACTAAGCCCAAAAAAGATAATGTGGGAACACTTTCTGCCTCCTATTTAGGAGGCATTAAATGCTTCTGCATTGTCCATGTCATCCAGTTGGTGTGTGCTAATGTGAACGCTTCCATGCCAGTTCCCCACCCATATACTACACCAATCCAAAGAAAAAAGAACTAATTGTGTGTGCAGCATGCACCTGTGGGAATCGTTGTATTATTTTCAATAAAATTGTTCTTTTGATAATAACAACATGAATCCCAACTTCTAAAGATGTATTCAATTGCATAAATGTGTTAACTGCAAATACATGAATGCATACTGAACTTAATATGGGAACCCTCAGAAGACACCACTTACGGCACACTCCTAAATGTTTTGTTGCCTAGTGGCATAGCGTCTCCTCATCGGGCAATCCCTTAGTAAGCTATTTAATAGTGCTATTGCAAACACACATACTACTAAACGTGCTCAAAGCTACAAGTGCTCTAAATAGAAAATTATTGGAAGGACTTATCCCCACCCATGACATGCCCCATCCTGAAAAAAAAAAATTAAAAACAATTTTAGTGCACACGGACAGGCAAAACTCTAACATGTTTTGTGGTAAGCCTTTTTTCACATGTTAAGCATGCATTAGTGCTTAGTGTGGTTTAGTAAAAAGGCCCCTTTGTTAAATCACATGCTATAAATGAACTAATTTTGTATAAAATAAAAACTCTCAATTTTCCCTCTGCTGTTTCCTGGGGATATTCAGTGTTACCGTTTGCCAGTACTGACCTGTACAGTGAGCCTTGGAAGAAGAGATGTCTCCCTTGCACAGTGACAGCCTTGGAACTGAAGACAGGTCTTCCTCTCACTGTTGCTTCCACTTTAGGGATCTTTATTTGGAAAGAGGTGTGTTCACCTGATCTGCATTTTTCTCTGGTCTTGTTGTACTTTTTCCCAGGACAATGATTCGTTTGGCTGCCCTCAAACACACCTCTTTCCAAGAAAGTCAGATGGTGTTAAATAAGGTGTGATTATACTGCCGGTGTTAAATAAGGTGTGATTATACTGCCATTAAAAATGATTTTATGAGTTCCTTATTTTCACTCTCTCCTGTCCGTTTGATAGCATTTATAATACATGATTACAGAGTGGGAGGGATGAAGCTGAATTCTTTTTATCTTCTACTCCACAGCTCTCTTTTGATTTATCTTATCTCAAAAAAGTAAACATACAACAAGTAAAAAATGTATAACAAAATAGTTATAAAAACCATTAGTCATGTATTTCTTGTAAATGCATATGCCTTCTAGATATATGAAGAGGGGATCATCACAGAAAATAAGTGTTCTAATATTAATCCTACATCACCTAGCTGGGGGGGGGGGGGGGGGGGGAGCTGTCATGGAGGGAAAGGGGAGGTAGAGAAGCGAAGGGAATGGAAGATGCTGGCTCCAAACATTATATTTTTATTAGACCCTTGGGTTATAATTGTACAATGCCACTCCGATTCCTATTTCATTTATAATCTGCCCATCAGTAAATTACTGAATGGCTTACAGCACATGTGAAGGGCAATTCTATGAACCAGGCAGGTATTTGCAAGGGGGAGGGTTGTACAGGGGAGGAGAAGCATGGATGGGACAAAGGTGAGGGCTCCCATTTACATGGATAACTTACAGAATACATATGTCCCTGCCACATACTGTGATTGCTCAGGCATTAATTATTGCAGAATGATGGTATGATTTTACAGAAGGAAAAAAAACCCCAACCACTTATCTGAATTATAAACCCATTGGAACCTGATAGATGGGCTTCTTCAGGAGGTTGCTGTTAGAGGGAATAATCTCTGCTATCAAGATAAGTGTCTTTAATATTTAAAAAAATTGCTCATATTCAGTGCCACATATCCAATCCTGGAATCACTCATTTGAGAGAGTTTCCAAACAGAGCTGTAATACACCAGCTCTATGCCTGGCACATGTGTGAGCACCTACATGTTAGGCATAAGTATCCTACGTCACGCTAGCATTCTATAATAGAACCTAGACACCTCAGTTCCATTATAGAATAAGCCTCCTACTGCACAGTTACACAATTATCCCCAATATACATTAGTAACTTTAGGGGTCTACTATTCCTCCTCTCACAGAGAAAGTATGCATATTTCAAGGGTGCAGGTGTAACCTGCTGCCCCCGTTCCAAAGAGATGTTTTCTTTAGTTAGTAAGTGATACAGGACTCTCTTTACCTGTAGTCGTGCCAAGAGAGCTATCACTAAACTCCGGAACAGGGGGAAACAGGTTAAATAAAGCTAACCTCGTCCCAAACCTAGATCAGGAATGGGAGGAAACAACAGACATACCGGATTTATACCGGTTAGAAAAGAACCAAACTTAAATTTTTAAAACAAATATTGATTTATTTAAGCACTAAATAAATCAGGAGAATTATACCTCTTTCTAGCTTCAAATATACCTTCTATTAATGTATACTACTGTTCTCTTAAATAACACATACTTTGTTAACCAAGGATTTCTTTGTTTTTCCTTACAGGTTCATCCCTCTTTAACTAAATCAGATAATTATTAGATAAGTATCTTGCACCTCTATCAATATCAACTTATTCTTTTCACTTCAGTCAATGAATTTCTGTTCGAGTATGTAAAATATTAGAATTTGATACTTTGTGTTTTAATTCATCTTTTTCAGTCCCCGCCTTTTCCAAGCACAGGACACCGCAGGTAAGTAGTTAAATAGTGGGGGTTTTTTCTTCAATACAAGTTTGCTACATGAATTTCCCTTTTACAGTCACTTAGCTGCACTGCAAGTTTCTGATGGAGCAATTACTTTCTTGCGTGGGGGCCCATATGATTTCTTCCTCTGTTCCAAATTTTCTTCAGCGCTGTTTTCTCCCTAAACCTCTCTTAACAGAACTTAAATGGAAGCAATACCCTCACTCCCTAATCTCAAAGAGATTCCCTATGCTAAATGACATTAAAATTTAAAACATCAAAACTATGGCCATGTACACTGAAATTAAACAAAATTAAATTACCCTATTTCTTTAAAGCCTATCCTATTTTACTTCTTCCCTACCTATAGAAGAGGCGCACCGAAATTCACAGGAACCCACTCACTATCATGCAGTCTCAGCCTTCCTTCACTCTTATTTCCCCCCTTTCAGGTAAGTTAACCCCCATTCAATCTTCCCAACACTTTAAAAACACACCTTTGCAGACACTTTTATTAATTAAGCACAAACTTCCTTGCTTCTCTCACTTACCCTTCACCTTCCACTTACTCACTTTCCCAACTTTATTGCTTAAATTTTCCTTCCACTCCTTCACTTTTTCTCTAAACTCAGCCAGCATTCAACACACAACCTCTCTTTTCTCTGTCTTCAGCCTCTTCTTCCAACTGCCAGCCATGAAGAAGGGCAACCTTCGAAAGCTAATCAAGAAATGTATTAAGTTATGTCCAATAAAAAAAGGTATCTTATTTTCTTTTCCATGTTTTATTTTGTTTGATTTCTATTGATAACCTTTAAGAGTGGACTAACACGGCTACCACACCTAACTGCCAGCCAGAGAGCCTCTCTGTAACAGTAAGCCAAGCTGTTGCTAAGCCAACAGAAGCTCAGCTCTCAGCTAATTCTAAGACCTGTGCTGATGGCCACAATGGAACCCTGGGACAACTTGAGTAAAGAGTAGTTACTTACCTGTAACAGGTGTTCTCCGAAGACAGCAGGCAATATATTCTCACAATTGGGTGACGTCACGTCGGCCCGGAGGACTTTCTAGCAAAGTCTACATTAAAATGAAAAAATGTCACTCGTCGCGCGGGCGGATGCAGTGCGCATGCGTGCGTCCATTTTCCCGCCCGCCGCGAGGACACATTCCTCAGTTAAATTCCAAGAAAAAGAGGAATACAACTCCAAAGGGGAGGTGGGAGGGTTGTGAGAATATATTGCCTGCTGTCTTCGGAGAACACCTGTTACAGTTAAGTAACTACTCTTTCTCCAAAGACAAGCAGGCCAATATTCTCACAATTGGGTATCCCTAGCCCCCAGGCTCACTCAACATAACAAAGAATGGTCAATTGGGCCTCGCAACGGCGAGGACATAAGAGAAATTGACCTGAAACAAAACAACTAACTGAGAGTGCAGCCTGGAACAGAATAAAAATGGGCCTGGGGGGGGGGGGGGGGGGGGGGGAGTTGGATTCTAAACCCCAAACAGACTCTGCAGCACCAACTGCCCAAACAGACTGTCGCGTCGGCTATGCTGCTGAAGGCAGTAATGCGATGTGAATGTGTGGATTGAAGACCACGTCGCAGCTTTGCAAATCTCTTCTATGGTGGCTGACTTTAGATGAGCCAGTGACGCCGCCATGGCTCTAACATTATGAGCCGTGACATGGCCGTCCAAAGTCAGCCCAGCTTGGGCATAAGAGAAGGAAATGCAATCTGCTAGCCAATTAGAAATGGTGTGTTTTCCGACAGCAGCTCCCCTCTTATTGGGATTAAAAGAAACAAACAGATGGGCGGACTGTCTGAAGGGGCGTGTCCGCTCCACGTAACAGGCCAGTGCTCTTTTACAGTCCAAAGTGTGCAACTTGCTTTCGCCCGGGCTCATGTGAGGAGGGGGAAAAAATGTTGGCAAGACAATTGACTGGTTCAGATGGAACTCCAACACCACCTTCGGTAAAAACTTTGGGTGCGTGCGGAGAACTACTCTGTCATGATGAAAGACAAGGAAAGGTGCATGAACTACCAGGGCCTGAAGCTCACTGACCCTACGAGCTGAAGTAACCGCCACCAAGAAAATGACCTTCAAGGTCAAGTACTTCAGATGACAGGAATCCAGTGGCTCGAAAGGAGTTGTCATCAGCTGGGTGAGAACGACGTTGAGATCCCATGGCACTGGAGGAGGTTTGACTGGGGGCTTTGTCAAAAACAAACCTCTCATGAAACGCATGACTAAAGGCTGTCCAGAGATAGGCAGACCATCTACATGTGAATGATAAGCACTGATTGCACTAAGATGAACCTTGACCGAGTTGGTTTTAAGACCAGACTCGGATAAATGCAGAAGGTACTCAAGCAAGGTCTGTGCAGGACAAGAGAAAGGATCTAGGCCCTTGCTGTCACACCAGACGGCAAACCTCTTCCATTTAAAAGAATAACACTTATGTGTGGAATCTTTTCTGGAAGCAAACAGGACTCTGGAGACACCCTCAGAGAGACCAAAAGAGGCAACCTCTACGCTCGCAACATCCAGGCCGTGAGAGCTAGAGACCGGAGGTTGGGATGCAGAAGCGCCCCCTCGTTCTGAGTAATGAGGGTCGGAAAACAGTCCAATCTCCATGGCTCTTCTGAAGAAAGTTCCAGAAGAAGGGGAAACCAAATCTGACGGGGCCAAAAGGGCGCTATCAGAATCATGGTTCCCTGGTCTTGCTTGAGTTTCAGGAGAGTCTTCCCCACTAAAGGAATGGGAGGATACGCATATAGGAGTCCTGTCCCCCAAAACAGGAGGAAGGCATCCGATGCTAGTCTGCCGTGGGCCTGAAGTCTGGAACAGAATTGAGGAACCTTGTGAGTGTCCTGGGAAGCAAAAAGATCTATCGATGGAGTGCCCCAAACTCGAAAGATCTTTTGGCAATAGTCATGTTCAAGGACCACTCGTGAGGCTGCATAACTCTGCTCAGCCTGTCGGCCAGACTGTTGTTTACACCGGCTAGATAAGTGGCTTGGAGAAACATTCCGTTTTGATAGGCCCATAGCCACATCTGCACGGCCTCCTGACACAGAGGGCGAGATCCGGTACCCCCTTGCTTGTTGGTGTAATACATAGCAACCTGATTGTCTGTCTGAATGAGAACAATTTTGTTGGATAGCCGATCTCTGAAGGCCTTCAGGGCGTTCCAGATCGCTCGCAATTCCAGGAGATTGATCTGGAGATGCCTCTCCTGAAGAGACCAAGCTCCTTGAGTGTGAAGCCCATCTACATGCGCTCCCCACCCGAGGAGGGATGCATCCGTCGTCAGCACTTTTTGTGGCTGAGGAATTTGGAATGGGCGTCCCAAGACCAGATTGGATCGAATGGTCCACCAATTGAGGGAGTTGCGAAAATTGATGGACAGCCGGATAACATCCTCTAGATTCCCTGTGGCTTGAAACCACTGGGAAGCTAGGGTCCATTGAGCAGATCTCATGTGTAAACATGCCATGGGTGTCACATGAACTGTGGAGGCCATGTGGCCAAGCAATCTCAACATCTGCCGAGCTGTGATCTGCTGAGACGCTTGCACTCTGGAAACCAGAGACAGAAGTCTGTCCGCTCTGGGTCCTGGAAGATAAGCACAAGCTGTCTTTGTGCACAACAGAGCTCCTATGAATTCCAATTTCTGAGCTGGGACGAGATGGGACTTGGGATAATTGATGACAAACCCCAGCATCTCTAGCACCTGAATAGTCATCCGCATGGACTGCAAAGTTTCTTGCGGAGAAGTGTTCTTCACCAGCCAATCGTCCAGATAAGGGAACACATGCAGTCCCAGTCTGCGTAGCGACGCTGCCACAACTGCCAGGCACTTCGTAAATACCCTGGGAGCAGATGCCAAGCCAAAAGGCAAAACACAGTACTGAAAGTGCTGTGATCCCAGCCGAAATCGAAGATACTTCCTGTGAGCTGGAAGTATCGATATGTGAGTGTAAGCGTCCTTCTAGTCCAGAGAGCATAGCCAATTGTTTTCTTGAATCATGGGAAGAAGGGTGCCCAGGGAAAGCATCCTGAACTTTTCTCGGACCAGGTATTTGTTCAGGGCCCTTAGGTCTAGGATGGGACGCATCCCCCCTGTTTTCTTTTCCACAAGGAAGTACCTGGAATAGAATCCCAGCCCTTCTTGCCCTGGTGGAACGGGCTCGACCGCATTGGCGCTGAGAAGGGCGGAGAGTTCCTCTGCAAGTACCTGCTTGTGGTAGGAGCTGAAAGACTGAGCTCCTGGTGGGCAATTTGGAGGTTCGGAAATCAGATTGAGAGTGTACCCGGACCGGACTATTTGGAGAACCCACCGATTGGAGGTTAAGAGAGGCCACCTTTGGTGAAAAAATTTTAACCTCCCCCCAACCGGTAGATCGTTCGGCACAGGTACTTTGATTCCGGCTATGCTCTGCTGGAGCCAGTCAAAAACCCGTCCCTGGTTTTTGCTGGGGAGCTGTAGGGGCCTGCTTCGGTGCCCGCTGCTGACGAGAGCGAGCGGGCTGGGGTCGAGCCTGAACCAGCTGACGGGAATAAGAAGTGTACTTGCGGTTTCTAGAAACGTAAGGATCACTTCTTTTTCCCTTAAAAAACTTCCTAGAAGTGGAAGTGGATGCAGAAGGCGCCCGGCGGGAGAGAGAATCCATAGCGTTGTCTCGCTGGTAGAGATGATCAATCATCTCTTCTACCTTCTCTCCGAAAAGGTGATCCCCCCGGCATGGGATATCTGCTATCTTCTGCTGAGTTCGTTCCTCCAGGTTAAAGGCATGCAGCCATGAGAGCCTGCGCATCGCTATACCTTGAGCAGAGAAGCGAGATACCACATCGCAAGTGTCAAAAACGCCCCTGGACAGGAACTTGCGACACGCCTTCTGCTGCCTGATCACTTGGCGAAAGGGTTCAGCTTTCTCCTGTGGGAGTGCATCTACCAAACTCTCAAGTTGCCTCACAGAGTTCCGCAAATGAATACTCGTGTAGAGTTGGTACGATTGAATTTTGGTGGCGAGCAGACCAGCCTGATACGCCTTCCTCCCAAAAGAGTCCAAAGTTCTGTACTCCCGCCCTGGGGGCGCCAAGGAGAAGTTCCTAGAACTCTTGGCTCTTCTGAGAGCAGAATCCACCACCGCTGAATCATGAGACAATTGAGCCCGCATGAGACTGGGTTCCCCGTGGATCCGGTATTGGGACTCAACTTTTTTGGGGACGGTTGGACAAGAAAAAGGCTTCTCCCAGTTCCTCAACAGTCTCATGGAAAGGAACTGTGGCAGAAGATGTAGGTGGAGATGGATAGTCCAAAACCTCAAGCATTTTAGCTCTGGGCTCATCCACAATTACCACAGGGAAGGGGATGGCCTCAGACATCTCCTGAACAAAAGATGAGAAAGACAAGCTCTCGGGAGGAGAAAGCTGTCTTTGGGGCGAGGGAGTAGAATCAGATGGGATGCCTTGAGAGTCCTCACCAGAGAACTCCCATGCATTTCATCATCATCCTCTGATGAGGTATTGTCAGATGGGGCTAAAAGCTCAGACAGAGCCGCCCGGATCTGAGCCTGTCTCGACGAAGAGGCTTGACGGCCTCTATGATGGCGTCGAGAAGTTGACGGTCCCTGAGACTCCGGCGAAGCTTCCTGCCCCGATGTCTCGGGAGAGCCAACCTGGGAAGTCAAAGACACCGGCGCCGGAGGCGGCACCGGTGAGACAGACCTCACCACAGGCTGAAGGCCTGATGCATAAATATCCGGCACCGGCAATGTCGATACCTCCGACGCCGTCGGCACCGGTGCCTCTGAAATCGACAGCGGCACCGCCGGCACCGACAACCTCGGTGCCGATTGCCACTGCTGCATCATTTCCATAAAAAAAGGAAATAGGGCCTGCATACGCTCATCAAGAGCTGCTGCCGGAAGATGCTGAGGGGTCGGTTGAGGCATTGGAGGCAAAGTCTGCTGAGGTTGGGGAATGGGGACTTGGCTGCCAGTGACCCCACGCGTCGGTACCTCAGTAATAGAGGGGGAGCGATCCTCTCGGCACCGACGCTTATCGGGTATCGAATGTATCAATGACCCGGAGCTCCCGGTGCCGTGACGCGAAGGAGAACGACGATGGTGCCTCTTGGCCTTCGCCCGACGCCCATCGTCGAGACTCCTCGGCACCGGAGAAGAGGATGTGGAATCCACACGTCTCTTCGGGGCCGGGTCCGATGCAGGACGGTCCCGGGGGGTCTGCAAAGCAGGAGGCGCCGAGGTGGGCGGAGACCCACTCGATGCATCACTGCTCCCAGCGTGCATCGGTCGAATGGCAGCCTGTCCCCGGTCTCCCGGTGCCAACGCCTCCTTCGATGTCGACCTCGACGACGCCGGCTTCGAAGGCATCGTCCTCGACGGCACCGACTTCACCGGCACCGACTTCAGTGGCGCCGATTTGGACGGCGCCAACGAAGCACCGGGCCCAAAAATCTTCTCCCTTTGGGCATCTCGGGAGAGCAGTGTCTGCTTCTTCATAGCGAGACACAGTTTGCAGCCCTCCGAGCGGTGGTCCAGCCCAAGGCACTGTAAACACCACGAGTGTGGGTCAGTGCTGGAGATGGCCCGATGACAGCGGGCACAAGGCTTAAAGCCGCTGGGCGTCTTCGATGACATATCGGGAAAAACAGCCCCTGCCAAATCAAAAGATGCGATTGTGTCGTTAAAAGAAAAGGACACAAGAAAAAAAAACCCGGACGAGCGATTTAAATAAAATCGCAGGCTAAAAGAAAGAAAACTTAACGACAAAACAATTACTAATATACACTAAAAAAGGATACTTTTTGAAGTTCTTCTTCACCTCCGGGCACAGCAACACGAAGACGTTATCAATCACCGTGTCACCTCTGATGCGGAGAAGAAAAAAAAAGAGTAGTTACTTACCTGTAACAGGTGTTCTCCAAAGACAGCAGGCTGCATATTCTCACAAGTGGGTGACGTTATGTCGGCCCCGGAGGATTTTAAAGCAAAGTCTAAAAATCTCTTTTACGGCGTTCCGTCGCGCGAGCGATCGCACTGCGCATGTGCGCACACATCTTCCCGCTCGCTGTGCAGACACGCCCCTCAGTTAAATCCAAAAGATGAAGGAGACAACTCCAAAAGGGGAGGTGGGAGGGTTTGTGAGAATATGCAGTCTGCTGTCTTCGGAGAACACCTGTTACAGGTAAGTAACTACTCTTTCTCCGAAGACAAGCAGGCTGATATTCTCACAAGTGGGGTATCCCTAGCTTCCAGGCTTACACAACACAACAAACAGTGGTCAATTGAGTCTCGCAATGGCGAGGCCAGAATAAAAATTGACCTGAAAAGAAGAAACATCTAAATGAGTGTAGCCTGGAACAGAACAAAAATGGGCCTAGGAGGGTTGGAGTTGGATTCTAAACCCCAAGTAAGTTCTGCAGCCCCGACTGCCCAAACCGACTGTCGCGTCGGCTATCCTGCTGAAGGCAGTAGTGAAATGTGAATGTGTGGACTGATGACCACACCGCAGCCTTGCAGATCTCTTCAATAGTGACTGATCTTAGATGAGCCACCGACTCAGCCATGGCTCTAATTTTGTGAGCCGTGACATGGCCCTCTAGAGTCAGTCCAGCTTGGACAAAAACAAAGGAGATGCAATCTGCTAGCCAAGAAGAAATGGTGCGGTTTCCGACAGCAACTGGCATTAAAAGAAATGAACAACTGGGCGGACTGTCTGAGGGAGCTCGTCCGCTCCACGTAAAAAGTGCGCAGCTTGCTTTCGCCAGGGCTTGTAAGATGAGGGAGAAAGAATGTTGGCAAGACAATTGACTGGATCAGTTGGTACTCTGATACCAGCGCCAGTAAGAACTTTGGCTGCATGCGAACTACTCTGTTAAGATGAGAAGTAAGGTAAGGCGCTTGAGCTACTAGAGTCTGAAGCTCACCAACCTTACGAGTTGAAGGAACAGCCACCAAGGAAAACGACCTTCCAGGTCCAATACTTCAGATGGCAGGAATCCAGTGGCCTGAATTGCGCTTGCAGCAGCTGGATGAAAACGACATTGAGACCCCAAGATACTGGATAAGGAGTGATAGGGGCTTTGACCGAAGCATAAGAGCCAACTTTCAAAATTATTGGGGGTGCTAAGCCCAACAGAAATAACCCCCCCTAGACACATACAAGGAATTCTCTCAATATTGGGGGAGAAGTAAACCTCTCATGAAGTGGACAGCTAAAGGCTAACCTTCTACACGTTGATGATAAGCTCTTATTACACAAAGATGAACACTGACAGAGTTGGTCTTGAGACCAGACTCAGACAGGTGTAGAAAGAACTCAAGCAAGGTCTGTATAAGACAAGAGGCAGGATCTAGGGCCTTGCTGTCACACCAGACGGCAAACCTCTTCCATGAAAAAGAATAACACCTCTTTGTGGAATCTTTTCTGGAAGCAAGCAAGAGTCGGGAGACACTCTCTGGAAGACTCAACGAAACCCACACTCTCAACATCCAGACCGTGTGAGCCAGAGATTGGAGGTTGGGATGTAGAAGTGCCCCCCCGTTCTGCGTAATGAGAGCTGGAAAATATTCCAACTCCAGAAGAAGAGGGAACCATATCTGACACAGCTAGAGGGGAGCGATCAGAATCATGGCTCCACAATCTTGCTTGAGAATCAGCAAAGTCTTTTCCACCAGAGGTATGGGAGGATACGCATACAGAAAGCCTATCCCCCAATGAAGGAGAAAGGCATCCAATGCTAGCCTGCCATGAACCTGCAGCCTGGAACAGAACTGAGGGACTTTGTGATTGGACTAAGTAGCAAAAAGATCCACTGAGGGGGTATCTCACTTCCGGAAGATCTTTCGAGCTACAGCCATGCTCAACAACCATGACTGTAGCATTATCCTGCTCAGCCTGTCGGCCAGACTGCTGTTTACGCCAACTAGATAAGTGGCTTGGAGAAAACATGCCGTGTTGGCGGGCCCACCGCTACATCTGCATGACATCCTGACTCAGAGGGCAAGATCCAGTACTCCTTTGTTATCGAGTACATCACAACCCGATTGTTTGGTTGAATTAAAATAATTTGGTTGGATAGCCAGGAGGGATGCAACCTTCGTCAGCAGCTTTTGTGACTGAGTAAGTTGGACGGGACGCCTCAGAATCAAAATGGAGAGAATTGACCACCTCTGAAGGGAATTCCGAAAACTGGTGAACAGTTGGGTCACATCCTCTAGATTCCCTGAACTTGATACCATTGGGAAGCTAGGGTGCACTGAGCGGATGTCATGTGTAAAAGTGCCATGGGAGTTACGTGAACTGTGGAAGCCATGTGCCTAGAAGTCTCAATATTTACTGTGCTGTAATCTGTTGAGACGGGCAATCATCGTGTTAAGGGAACACATGCACTCCCAGTCCATGAAGATACGCTGCAACAACAGCCAGGCACTAGGAAAAACATACTCTGGACGCAAAGTGGGTATAAGTATCCTGTAAGTCCAGAGAGCATAACCAATTGTTTTCCTGAAGTATGGGAAGAAGGATGCCCAGGGAAAGCATCCTGAACCAAATACCTGTTTAGGCCCCTTATGTCTATGATGGGACGCAACCCACAAGGAAGCACCTAGAATAGAATCTCAACCCTTCTTGCCCTGGTGGAACGGGCTCGACTGCATTGGCACTGAGAAAGGCAGAGAGTTCCTCTGCAAGTACCCACTTGTGATGGAAGCTAAAGGATTAAGCTCCCAATGAGCAATGTGGAGGGTTTGATTCCAGATTGAGAATGTATCCTAACCGGACTATTTGAAAAACCCACCGGTTGGAGGTTACAAGAAGTCACCTTTGGTGGAGAAAATTTAAACTTCCCCCCGACAGGCAGATTGGCCGGTACGGACTTTTTTTAAAATTTTTTTTATGGTGGCTATGCTGAATTGGAGCCAGTCAAAAACCCCTCCCTGGTTTTTGCGGAATAGCTGCAGGGGCCTGATTAGGTGCACGCCGTTGACTAGAACGAGCGTGCTGTGGCATAGCCTGAACCGGTTGTCGAGAAGTAGGAGTATACGTACGATCCCTTAAGGCACAAGGAAAACTACTCTTCTCTTTAAAGAACTTCCGAGATGAGGAAGTGTATGCACAGAATATCTACAATTTTCTGCTGAGTCCCCTCCTCCAGGTGAGAGGCACACAGTCATGAGAGTCTGCGCATCACTATACCCAGAGCAGAAATCTAGATGTTACATTACAAGTGTTGAAAATGCCCCTGGACAGGAACCTGCGACACACCGTGTGCTACCTGACCACCTGGTGAAAAGGTTTAGCCTACTCCGGTGGGAATGCTCGTAAAGATCTGGCAGGACTTGATTTTGGACGCGATCATGCCAGCCTGGTACGCCATTCTCCCAAAAGAGGCTAAGGATGTATGCTCTGGCCCCGGGGGCGCCGAAGCAAGTTCTTAGAACTCCTATCTGTTCTGAGAGCAGAATCCACCACCGCAGAATCATGAGGTAACTGAGGCCTAATGAAACTGGGTTCCCCGTGGATCCAATAGAGGGATTCAGTCTTCTTGTATCATGTGGCAGAAGACTTAGGTGAAGATGGATAGTCCAGGACCTCGAGCATCTGGGGCTGATTCACAATCTCCACTGTAATGTGTCGAGACAGATAGAAGATCTAGAGAATTCTCAGCAGAAAAAACCCCATGACCTTCATATTCATCAGATGAACCATCATTGAATTGAGCTAACTACTCAAACAGAGCAGCTCAGATCCAAACCCGTCCGACATGGAGGCGCGGTAACCTCTACGACGGGGTCGAGAAGTTGACTCTCCAGACGACTCCAGTGAAGGAGAATCGACCCAGTAGGCTGCAAACACCAATACCGGAGGCAGCATCGGTGAAGGAGATCTAATCCCAGGTGAAAAGCTAGATGCCGCAGGAGGCGCTAGCACCAATGGCATCCGATGGTACCCATGGTACCGAAGCCGAGGGCAGAATCGAAACCGGACTGCCAGATGACTTGCGTGTCCATAACAGAGATGGGACCGATGGTACCGATAGTACCCATGGCACCGATGACCCCCGGTACCGATGGTACCCATGATAGTCTTGATATCTGGTACAGATGGTACCCATGATACCCGGTACCGATGGCACCGACGGTACCGATGGTGCCCATGATACCTGGTACCAATGGTACCCAAGGTACTGATGGTACCTGGTACCGATGATACCCGGTACCGATGATACCTGGTACCCATGGTACCTGGTACCGATGGTACCCATGACATCTGGTACCGATGTACCGATGGTACCGACGTCCGATGCCAGGATACCTCCATAACAGAGGGAGCAACGCTCTCGGCACCGACCGATGTCTGATGCCCGGATACCTCCATAACAGAGGGAGCAAAGCTCTGGGCACCGATGGTACCGACGTCCGCTGATGCGCCCGAATGACCTGCCAAGCAGGAGGCGCCGAGGCAGGTGGAGACCCACTCGATGCATCACTGTACCCAGCGTGCATCGGTCTCTATCGGACTCAAAAATTGATCTCCTTTGGGCATCCCTGGCAAGTAGCATACGTCTCGTCTTTGAGACACTACTTGCACTTCTCAGGGAGATGATCCGGCCCAAGACACATCCGCCGATGTGCCCGAATGACCTGCAAAGCAGGAGGCGCCGAGGCGGGTGGAGACTCACTCGATGTATCCGGTTGCAGCGGGTACAAGGCTTAAAGACAGTAGTGTGCTGGAACAGGCTCTCACAGCTCTCGAGAGCCATTTGTTAAGTTTTAAAGAATTTTGGGACTTTAACAAATGGATCCTAAAATGTGGGCTTGTTTTACTTTGCTGGCGAGAGAGAGCCCACAGATAACAATTTACCAGCACACTCTTGTTTCATAAGAAAAAAGAAAAAAAGAAACTTATAAAGAAAAACTTATAAATTTTGATTCTCATTTCAGGCACAGCCCCTTGTGACTCTGGCAATTACTTAACCTTTCCTTGCCCCAGGTACAAAAAGTACCTGTATATGTAAGCCACAATGAGCCTGCCATGAGAAAGTACAAATGAAAAAATAAAGAACACCCAAAAGGGTAAAATAAAAGAGAGATTTAACTTCGAGGACCTGAAGAAAACACGAAGCACTAACAAACTCCGTGTCTCCTCAGACGCGGAAAAAGAAGAACTGAGGGGCGTGTCCGCACAGCGAGCGGGAAGATGTGTGCGCACATGCGCAGTGCGATCGCTCGCATGACGGAACGCCGTAAAAGAGATTTTGCTTTAAAATCCTCCGGGGCCAACGTGACGTCACCCACTTGTGAGAATATCAGCCTGCTTGTCTTCAGAGAACTGAGGAATGTGTCCTCGCGGTGGGCGGGAAAACGGACGCGCGCATGCGCACTGCATCCACCCGCGCGACGAGTGATTTTTTTTATTTTAATGTAGACTTTGCTAGAAAGTCCTCCGGGCCGACGTGACGTCACCCAATTGTGAGAATATTGGCCTGCTTGTCTTTGGAGAATTTTATTTTATTTTATTAACCCCTCGGGTTACACAGGCCAATATAACTTTATTCTGCTGAATTCAGATTACTAATAAAAAGAATGTTTTAAAAACTAAAGAAATGTCACAGTAAAAGTTTAGAATGAATTGGAAGGATAAAACAGTATTAAGAGCTCTCTTGGTGCAATTTGTTTTTAATCTAGTAATTTCTATTCTTAGGGTGTAGCTTGAGCTCTGTCCTGAGAATTAGGAAGAAGGGTTGATAAAAGATGGGTTAGATTCTCAAGATGCGACATTAGACACGATGATGTTGGAGAAGTTACAAGGTGTGAGACAGGTCTTCTGGATTGTATCAACTATGCGGAACACAGTGCCAGAATTTGAAAAATTTGGATCATAGAAGTTCAGACAATATCTGGAAAAGCTGAGAAGCTGGTAGTCAGGAAAGCAAAGATGCAAATGAAAAAAAACAAAACAACAATACAGTAAAATGGGAGGGGGGACAAGATATTTTGTAGATGTTAGTGATAGAAGGAAGTGCAAAAGGTGAAGGGGAGGAATATGCAGAAGTTGATATTGCTTAACAAATATTTCTGTTCTATGTTCACAGCTGAAGAGCTGGGAGCAGGACCGCAGAAGACAAACAAAAATAGTAATGGGGTGGGGGGGGGGGGGGGGGGTAGTAGTCCCTGAACGATTTTCAGACGACTGTTCATGAGTTGCTAGCTAAAGGTGGACAAAGTGATTGCCTTGGTCATTTGGAACTTCACTCACTTTCACCCTAGTTTCTGCTTGACTCAAAAGTTGTAGGACCCCCCTCCTTTTTTCCATTTTTATAGCATTACCACTACTAGACATTACAGTGCTGTACACTGGGTATCTTGTGTGTCAATGGTTTCATGCATTGTACATTTTGAGTTTAACAAAAAAAAATTGGAAGATCTTACTGGTGGATGAAGTGTCAGGGCAGAGCCCTGGCTAAGTTTGAAGCAGTACCGTGATGCTCCTGGATTTCTTTTCTTCTCAGATGAACTAACCACCGGGGGGGGGGGGGGGGGGGGGGGGGGGGTTGCCGATCGGTTCTGTGTTCCATCTGCACTTAACCTTTCTACTGCTTCTGCTGTGTTTGTACCTAGCTTGCTTCCTGCATTTAGACTGGTGTAGCAATAGCCCAGCTCCTCATCTAGACGGCATTTCAGTACGTCCCAGCTGATGACCTGAGGTCAGTTCTGATCTTATCCACACCTTGTTTTGTACCTCGCCTTTTGGCATCCAGCCTGAGGCCCTAATTATATTTCATACTTTACCTTTGTCTCCTGCCAAGTATATATTGACACTGCCATGTT
This sequence comes from Microcaecilia unicolor, assembly GCF_901765095.1. Taxonomy (NCBI): domain Eukaryota; kingdom Metazoa; phylum Chordata; class Amphibia; order Gymnophiona; family Siphonopidae; genus Microcaecilia; species Microcaecilia unicolor. Next base: position 325,769,782 of record NC_044035.1, read on the forward strand.
TAGATCTGTATAATCTGTTGGCTTGGATAGCCAATTATGTAACATTGTTTTAGCGTTATGGACTTGCCTCACCTACTGAAGGTACAGTGTTATTTAGAATTGTGTTACATAAGAACATAATTGCCATACTGGGTCACCCTACTGAAGGTACAGTGTTATTTAGGATTGTTACATACGAGCGTAATTGCTATACTGGGTCAGACCAAAGGTCAATCAAACCCAGGATCCTGAAAATTGATAGATTCCATACTGTATTTAACCTAGACAAAAGTAGTAGCTTTCCCCAGATCAAAGGATTTATCCGAACCTTTAAGCTACTCTAATTGCTTTTATCACATCCTCTACTACAGGCTTGTCCAACCTATGGCCCGCGGGCCAAAACCCAGCCCGCCAACCTCATTTTCTTGGCCCACAGAAGCTCCTATCATAGGATCCATTTCTCTGCCGCAACTGGTACAATCAGGAGCTTGAGCCACACGGCACTGGAAGTTGAGGCTGTTCCCATGGTTATCAAGTCTCGTGAGACTTAATACTGCAAAATTAACCTCAACTTCCGATGCCGTGTGGCTCAACCTTATGGTGAAACCAGTTGCAGCCGAGAAGCAGGGATCCCATTGGAGCACTTCACAACTTTCCTTTCATCAATGTAATGCTATGTTTGCCAAAACAAGTGTTCATAGCTCAGTACTTGTCTGCTCTGTGTGTGTTTGGAAATACAGTAAGGAATGGGGGAGGGGGGAAGTAGAGAAGAGCAATTTTGAAATAATGTTCCAACACTGCTTCTAACTTGGTTTAGAGGCCGATAAAAGTAATTAAGGGCTAGAGGCTCTCACAGCATAGCACTGCTCCTACCAGGAGCATTACAATTACTGAGCAAGCACAGGGTTTTCTAATGCTGGGGCTTTAACTCCAGTTCTGAGGGATAAAAAGTTACCTCATGCTTCTGTTAACTGAGATTTCCTGACTTTGTTGTTGTTATTGTTTAAGAGCATGAAGGACCGCAATCTTTTTCTTAATTCATTGAAGTGTACAGATGAGAGTTGAAAGGGATATACCAGAGTTATAAAATAGTAAAGCACTGTAGTCATTTATGTACAGAAGAGCATTCCTGCACATGGCATGCAGCTCCCTATGTGGATACAAATTTTTTTTAAATACCAACATTCATGTTAGAGAGAGGAGAGAGAGATCATTGCTTATCCATCTAGCCCAGTATCCTGTTTTCCAAATAGTGGCCAAGCCAGGTCACAAGTACCTGGCAGAATCCCAAATTGTGGCAACACTCCATACTACAAATCCCAGGGCAAGCAGTTGCTTCCCATGTCGGTCTCAATAGCACTAGCAGTGGCAAAAGGTAGGGACTGAGGTAACATGTTACTAGAACCTACTCCTTGCATGGATGCCAGGGGGGGGGGGGGGGGGGGAGGGCTGTGGGACATGATAGACCGTTAACTCAGTCCTTAACCTTCACTTCATGACCTGCTGCTAAAGTTAGGACTAGAATTGACCTAATTTTTCTTTTCTAGTTCAAATCTCTTTATTAGGTATATTAATACAACACCACAGAAAAACAAGAGCAACAAAACACACATAATCCAGATACCATAAACAGTAATAAAATTTTTTTTAAATTAAGCACATCTAGTCATCAAGCAAATTCCAGACAGACAATAATGCAACAATGGGTCACAAATCTTTTCAAATTTGTGTAAGTGGAATTAGAAAAGTTCCAACAAAGAGAAACCAAAATGCTTTAGGGGGTGGAACTACCCCCATATGAGGAAGAGGCTATAGAGGTTAGGGCTCTTCAGGTTGGAAAAAGAGACGGCTGAGTGGGAATATGATCGAGACCTAAAAAATCCTGAGTGGTATGGAACAGGTGAAGGTGAATCAATTTTTCACTCATTCAGAAAGTACAAAGACCAGGGGACACTCAATGAAATTGCATGGGCATACTTTTAAAACAAATAAGAGGAAATATTTTTTTCATTCAAAGAATAGTTAAGCTCTACTAGTGCTTTTAAAATCAGGAGTGCTATTGAGACAGACACGGGAAGCAACTGCTTGCCCTTGGATTTGCAGTATGGAGTGTTGCCACAATTTGGGATTCTGCCAGGTACTTGTGATATAGGTTGGCCACTGTTTGGAAAACAGGATACTTCAAGTCACTTCACTGGCTCCCTATCCAATTCCACATACAGTTCAAACTCCTCTTATTGAACTATAAGTGCATTCACTCTGCAGCTCCGCAGTACCTCTCCACTCATCTCTCCCTACACTCCTCCCTGGGAACTCCGTTCACTGGGAAATCTCTCTTATCTGCACCCTTCTCCACCACTAACTCCAGACTCTGTTCCTTTTATCTTGCTGCATCATATGCCTGGAATAGACTTCCTTAGCCGGTACGTCAAGCTCCATCCCTGGCCATCTTCAAATCTAGGCTAAAAGCCCACCTTTTTGCTTTTAACACTTAACCCTTACTCACTAACTACTACTTATCATTTCTATAGCGCTACAAGGCATACGCAGCGCTGTACACCATACACAAAAAGACAGTCCCTGCTCAAAGAGCTTACAATCTAGATAAGACAGGCAGACAGACAACAATTAAGGGTAAGGGAATAAAGAGGTGAGGATAAAAGGACAGGGCAAGTGAGTGGTGGTTAGGAGTCAAAAGCAGTGGTAAAGAGGTGGGCTTTAAGTTTGGACTTGAAAACGGCCAAAGACGGGGCTAGACGTACAGGCTCGGGTAGTCTATTCCAGGCACGAGGTGCAGCAAGAGAAAAGGAACGGAGCCTGGAATTAGCAGTACCCTCATTTTATCATCCCTACCTTAGTAATTTCCTTATCTCTTATTTGTCCTTCCTAATTAGATTGTAAGCTCTGTCAAGCAGGGACTGTCCTTGATGTTGAAGTGTACAGCACTGCATACATCTAGTAGCGCTATAGAAATAAGTAGTAGTAAATCGTTGCCGGAGGATATTTTAACAGTAGTTAGCATTTCTGGGTTAAAAAAATGTTTGTACAAGTTCCTGGAGGAAAAGTTCATAGTCTGTTATTGAGGTGGACATGGGGGGGGGGGGGGGGGGGGAAGTTACTGCTTGCCCTGGGATTGGTAGCATATAATGGTACAACTAAATGGGTTTCTGCCAGGTACTTATTATCTGGATTGGCCACTGCTGGAAACAGGATCTGGGCTAGGTGGACCATTGGCTGACCCATTATGGCTATTATGTTCTGTTTTTTTTTCTGCTGCCCAGGTTCATATTTGGCCATTAGACACACAGTGTTCTACCACATGTTAAATTCTAACTGGTGTGTGTCCTTCTAACGCATTGTAACCAGGTCACCCTTCCAGGTGAGGCCGAGGCTATTCCTACTTAGCTTCAACTGACTCTTCCTGACCAAATAAACCAGCCCAACTCTTGACTGGGACCTGCTTCTTCCCCTTCTGTGTCTCCCTCTGTTAGTCAGCACCCTTCATGCTGGCTCATCTTACGGTCCCCATGGACTCCAGCACACTCAAGATTCTTAGAAAACACTAGGCTTTATTGTTCAAGCTCTTTCATCACAGCATTAGTCTTCATTTGATCACCTCCTTCACCTGGAGGATTCAGCTTAACATTTACATTTACTTCCTTAACACAGTTCAGTTCTATTTCCAAACAGCAACTGCTGGTCTTGCTCAGAAACATATCATAACCCTCATCAGCACTATCTTATAAGCAGACAGTTTCTGGGTTAATTGCTTCCACCAGTTTCTCCCCCGCTGGCTCACTTTAGCTTCCCCCATCCTCCACAATCTAGGTAATATAGAAACCACCAAAGCTTTTACCTTTCCTCCTTGAGTTTGAGCAAAACCAGCACCTCCATACACTCTACCCCTTCTTCTTCCCCTACATCCTTTTTATTGCATTCCATGTCCTCCTTCACCCTGAGCTCCCCCAGCTGATGCTCATTCCCTGAATCAGAACTCATTTCCCAATCATTCATTTCTCCCTCCCCTTCCTTAGAGTCCTGCTGGAACCACAGTGGCTTCTAGGGAGGGTAATTCCTTCCCTGAACTAGTGGCTTCTGGGGGAAGTAGTTCTTTCCCTGAACTAAAAAGACTTTGGCCACCAGAGGGCGACCTGCTCATCTAGAAGGGATGACAGAGGAAGGGTGCTGACTTTCAAAGGAACAGCTCCCGCCTTGTTCTTGCCCTAGCACTGCAGAGGGCTCACAACATTAAAACCATCTTAATGGCCATTAAATAATTTCTTATTATACTCAGTGTGATGGGCCCCATGGGCCCACTCCACACAATTTCCTTTCACTTGGGGCTCTGTCTGGATTCCATTGGTTGATATCTCTGGGGACTCCTATAATATTGACTGGAACCAATCCTCAATGTGTGGCCCTTAATGCCCAAGGGCCCACTCTACCTAATCTCCCCTCTCGCACTGGGGACTATCTGGATTCCAGCAGCTGATGCCTCCATAGCCAACAGCTTAAACCAGTAGCTCTCTGCCAGTATACACTAGAGCTTTGCCTACTCTGGGCAAGTCACTTAATCCTCCATTGCCCCTGGTACAAAATAAGTACCTGAATATATGTAAGCTGCTTTGAATGTATTTTTTTTGTTGTTGTTATATTTGTACCCCACGCTTTCCCACTCATGGCAGGCTCAATGCGGCTTACATATACAGGTACTTATTTATACCTGGGGCAATGGAGGGTTAAGTGACTTGCCCAGAGTCACAAGCAGCTGCCTGTGCCTGAAGTGGGAATTGAACGCAGTTCCTCAGTTCCCCAGGATCAGAGTCCACCACCCTAACCACTAGGCCACTCCTCCACTCAAAAACCTCAGACAGGCGATATATCAAGTCCCATTTCCCTTCCCCCTTATGTATTGAGACCCCTTTGTAGTTCCTGTGCTGCATCCCAATCTCACCACCAGGATTCACAAGAGCTCTGCCTCTAAGAAAAGTTCAGAGGCAGTTCTCTTCTTTAGTATGCTATAGTCTCAACATTTGGGCTCCTCTTTAAACTTAGGGTGACTGCTCCTCAACCTCTCTCTCTCCACTGCAACTGTCCCTGACACCTTCAAGCACGCTGTAGTCACACCACTCCTCAAAAAACCATCACTAGACCCTACCTGTCCTTCCAACTACCGCCCCAACTCCCTCCTACCCTTCCTCTCCAAGATACTTGAACGCGCTGTTCACAGCCGCTGCCTTGAGTTTCTCTCCTCTCATGCCATCCTCGATCCACTTCAATCCGGTTTTTGCCCTCTACACTCAACAGAAACGGCACTCACTAAAGTCTGTAATGACCTGCTCCTTGCCAAATCCAAAGGTCACTACTCCATCCTCATCGACCTATCTGCCGCTTTTGACACTGTCAATCATAATTTACTTCTTGCCGCACTGTCCTCATTTGGGTTCCAGGGCTCTGTCCTCCTGGTTCTCCTCTTATCTCTCCCACCGTACCTTCAGAGTACATTCTCATGGATCTTCCTCCACCCCCATCTGTCTCTTTGTTGGAGTTCCTCAAGGATCTGTCCTTGGACTCCTTTTTTCAATCTACACCTCTTCCCTGGGCTCGCTGATCTCATCTCATGGTTTCCAATATCATCTTTATGCTGACGGTACCCAGCTTTATCTCTCCACACCAGACATCACTGCGGAAACCCAGGCCAAAGTATCGGCCTGCCTATCCGACATTGCTGTCTGGATGTCCAACTGCCACCTGAAACTGAACATGGCCAAGACTGAGCTCATTGTCTTTCCACCCAAACCCACTTCTCCTCTCTCTATTTCAGTCGATAACACCCTCATCCTCCCCGTCTCATCAGCCCGCAACCTCGGAGTCATCTTCGACTCCTCCCTCTCCTTTTCTGCGCATATCCAGCAGACAGCCAAGACCTGTCGCTTCTTTCTCTATAACATCAGCAAACCGCCCTTTCCTCTCTGAGCACACCACCCGAACTCTCATCCACTCTCTTATTACCTCTCGCCTTGACTACTGCAACCTACTCTTCACTGGCCTCCCACTTAACCATCTATCCCCCCCTTCAATCCGTTCAGAACTCTGCTGCGTGTCTTATCTTCCGCCTGGACTGATATACTCACTTCACCCCTCTCCTCAAGTCACTTCACTGGCGCCCGATCAGAATCCGCATACAGTCCAAGCTTCTCCTACTAACCTACAAATGCACTCAATCTGCATTACCTCTCTACCCTCATCTCCCCTTTACTCTCCTACCCATAACCTCCGCTCACAGGACAAATCCCTCCTATCAGTACCCTTCTCCACCACCGACAACTCCAGGTTCTGCCCTTTCTGCCTCGCCTCACCCTATGCTTGGAATAAACTTCCTGAGCCCATACGCCAAGCCCCCTCCCTGCCCATCTTCAAATCCTTGCTCAAAGCCCACCTCTTCAATGTAGCTTTCGGCACATAACCATTTACCTCTATTCAGGAAACCTAGACTGCCCCAATTTGATTGACTGCATGCTTTGTCCTTTAGATTGTAAGCTCCTTTGAGCAGGGACTGTCCTTCCTTGTTAAATTGTACAGCGCTGCGTGACCCTGGTAGCGCTCTAGAAATGTTAAGTAGTAGTAGTAGTTATCAGCCCTCCTGCTCTTGACCCCCTCCTTGTGAGGTTCTCTTCATAACAGGTTGTAGTTTCCTTATACTTGTGTCACAACCTCCTGACACCTTTTATGGGGAACCCTTTACTATCAGGATTCAGCAGGATATGCAAATGAACCAACCCTTAGGCAAATTACAGTTCCCTTAGCATTCTTTACTCATGTAAGCAGGGATTTCTTCTTTCAGCAAACAGTTTCTTAAATCACTTGTCAAATGAGCCCACTTAACATGGAATCTGGGTCTCAGTTTAGAATAGCCTCCTCCCATGGACATGACTTTCAACTTTAACTTTACAGTCCTGTCCTCCACCCCATGGTTGTTAGTCCTGTTCTTATTTCATTTCCTTCAATGTTTCTTCACATTAAAGTTCTAGCAAGGTAAGTACCTTTTTTTTGTCTTATTGGGCTCCTGCTCCTTGGAGGTCCCCTTTTCATCTTCCCAAAGCTCCTTTTCCTTCTGGCTTCCTTAAGATCCCTTTGCCTCCTCCCAGAGGTCTCCTTTCTTTTGCTCTTCCTGGAGGGTGCTCTTTATAGTGTGACTAATAATCCTTCCCACCTCTTTTGGGCCCCTCCCCTTGGTTCCAGAAAGGTCCAGGACCAGAACTATCTCCACCTTTCCATCTCCTAAAGGGATAGCCTTCCTTCCCCAGCCATCTAGACCCTGCTTGTCTCTTCAAGGGCTCCCCCTAGCGAACCTTTCTGGTCCCTATAGAAATCTTCTAGCGTGAGAGCTCCCCGGTGGCCTCTTCAGGGTAGGGCAGGTCCTATACTATGAGCACCCCCTAGCTGATCCTTCAGGTCATTACAGTGGCATACCCCTTTGGAGCTCCCTCTAGTGACTAGATCAGGGCAGGGCGTGTCATGTACTTATCACATCAGTCATATCAGATTGAAGCCTAACAGAGCGGAAAATCAAAATATGGTATGTGAATGGCTCTGAGATCATGAGAATTTGACATATGGTACACCAAACCATATCCCAATATATTTTCAAACATTTGCAGTAAAATATCATATGGCACAAAATTCCTGCATGTTTAGCTAGTTTATCAGGAGTCCACAATGCACGGTGGAGTAAGAAATAAGCTGCCTGGGTCATCGCAGTTAATTTAGATGACTTATTATTGACCTACTTTTTGAAAGAGAAGGCCCCTAACTAGGCTTACTAATGGAAATATTTAGATGTTCATGGTGTTCGTGGCCAAATAACCTTGACAACCCTGGACTACAGTTGTAGGTTTTATTTGTTGATATTCTGCCAATTTCTCATCAATGGGTCTCTTCACTATTTTTTTTTTCTTAAGGATCTTGAGCCAGTACTGCTCCATCCCATAAGACTCTTCTGTTTTCATAAGTCATCTTAACAAAGAGTTCCTGACAACATAGTCCAACATTATCCAAGGTAGAGAAAGCCCAGTGCTAAGGTATAACCTCAATTCCGGTCTTGTCTCTTCATCTGTATCATCATCTGAGAGAGAGTAAGTTATTAAGAGGTTTCAGATTATTCAGGTTGCCTAGTAAATTAAATCTTCTATAATCTGCTTGCCACATCACCACAGCAGTTAGAAAGCTTATATAATCCTATATAATAATTTGCACCTCCAACGTTCCATGTCTGGCTGGCTGGGTTTGTAACATCTCCTGCCGTCAGCCAGCCTCCAGTGTTCCATTCCTCCTTACTGTCCCGCCCTCGCATCAAGACGTAAAGACGTCAGAGGGCGGAACAGTGAGGAGGAATGGAACACTGGAGGCGAGCTGACATCAGAAGGGATGTTACGAACAGAATGGAAGCCAGTGCCAGCCAGCCAGAGAACGTTGAGGTAGAAATCGAGGGGAGGAGAGAATCGCGGGACACCAAGGGGAGGGTAGGGCAGAAGAGAATTGATGGACATGGATGGGATGGGAGGACAGTAGAGGAGAGAATCGCAAGACACGGATGGGAGGGCAGGGAAGAGGAGAATCACTGGATGTGGAGGGAGGGGAGCGAGGAAAAAAAAAAAAAAAAGCTTACATGACAGCCTTCCTAGGGCCCATTTCATTGTTGAGGAAACGGGTATGGTTCCACTAGTAATTATATAATAGCTTGTCTAAAGTGCTTACATGGAAGAATTTTCTAGATATACTTACACATCTGACAAAACAAAGAAGAAAGAAAATGGAGCTCTTTCCTTTGGATAGGGATCTGGAAATGTCTAATTTTATTAACATGAGCAACCACAGATACTCAAGAGTCCAATTTTCAAAATAATTGTCTCAGAGGTTTATTTTGAAAAAATGTTTTAACAACCCCCTCCCCCCTGCTTTGGCAATGCTTGTAACACCATGGTGTCCTCAGTGGGGTTGAATGGTAGGGTGTTAATCCTTCTTCCTGCCATACTGTACACATCTGTCAGTCTCTGCCCAATGGCCAAGAAGGGAAACTCCCTTTAATTCAAAACCCAGACCATACATTAGCTTCAAACCAAAAAGAGGCCAAGAAATTATCAGCATATATTCTCAGGTTCTGTGTATGCACTGAGGAGGCCATTGTGGGCTGAAACTCTTTTTTTTTCTAGACTATGTTCTTGCAGGAATGGCTTTGAAAATTGCCTGCAACTGTCACTGGGAAAGAAACTGAAATTATTATCATATACCTTCCTTCAAAATAACAATAAAGCAACTTTCAGTTTGAGAAAGGAACATTTCATCCTGTTTAGATCTGTATAATCTGTTGGCTTGGATAGCCAATTATGTAACAGTGTTTTTGCCTTATAGACTTGCCTCACCTAATAGACTTGCCTCACCTACTGAAGGTAGTATCCTTGTTTCCAACCTGGCAGGATCCTGAAAATTATCAGATTCCATACTGTTTTTAACCTAGACAAAAATAGTAGCTTTCCCCAGATCAAAGGATTTATCCAAACCTTTTTATTTATTAATTTATACTTTCTTACACGATTAACATGCATTAGAAACATATTGAATAACATTGAATACAAAATATAAGGATAAATTATGAAAACAGGAATTACAGGCACATACCACTGGGCCCAACAAGGAAAATTATCATAAATCAAGTTATATAATTCTTTAGACCACAAAAAGAAAGAAGGGGGGGGGGGGGGAGTGATTAAGACAATAGGAGATTAAGCACAAAAACTTTTCCTAAGTACATGGGCTGGCCTTTATAGTCCCTTTATTTCTTTAATAATCAGTTGATATCTTCATTTACTCTTTTAGGTTTAATGGTTAGCGTTTTCATTTCTAGAAATGCTTTAAGATGTTCTGGTTAAAAAATATATATATATTTTATACCCATATATTTAATCAGACATTTACATGGGTATGCAAGCACGTATGTTGCCCCCAAAGCTCGGGTCTCCTCTCTATAACTCAGGAATTTTTTCCTTCTATCTTGAGTTGTCTTACAGACATCAGGGTATACTCAAATTCTTTGACCACAAAAGGTTTTCAAAGAATTCTTAAAATATAACTAACTTCAACACTGAATTTAAGTCCTGTTCAAAAACAAATGAAACGAAAAGAGTTCTACGTTGTTCTATTTCAGATAAAGATGTTTCTAATATTAGTGAAATGTCCAACGGTTCTTATAGATTTTGTCGATCAGAGGATAAATTTCTTGAATATGCCATTTTATCACCACTATTTCCAGGTTCAGCTTGCGGAGGAATTGGTAAATAGTAAATTTTATTTAAAGGAGGAATAGCTGAAGCCGGGTATAGCTTTTACAACATCCTCTACTATAGACTTGTCCAACCTATGGCCCGCAGGCTAAAGCCCAGCCCACCAACCTCATTTTCTTGGCCTACAGAAGCTCTTCTCATAGGATCCATTTCTCTACCGCAACTGGTATAATCAGGAGCTTGAGCCACATGGCACTGGAAGTTGAGGCTGTTCCAATGGTTATCAAGCCTCATGAGACTTAATACTGCAAAATTAACCTCAAATTTCGATGCTGTGTGGCTCAACCTTATGGTGAAACCAGTTGCAACTGAGAAGCAGGGATGCCATTGGAGGACTTCATCTGGAGCATCAGCTACCTGCAGGTTTACAACTTTCCTTTCATCAATGTAATGATATGTTTGCCAAAACAAGTGTTCATTGCTTACAAAAATATGTTAATAACTCAGTGCTTGTCTCTGCTGCATCCCAAGCTCACCCCCAGGATTCACAAGAGCTCTGCCTCTAAGAAAAGTTAGAAGACAGTTCTCTTCTTCACTATGCTGTAGTCTCTGTCTCAACATTTGGGCTCCTCTTTAAACTTTGGATGACTTCTCAGTTATCAGCCCTCCTGCTCTTGACCCCCCTCCTTGTGAGGTTCCCTTCATAACAGGTTGTAGTTTCCTTATACTTGTGTCACAACTTCCTGACACAAGTATAAGTTTATGGGGAACACTTTACTATCAGGATTCAGCAGAATATGCAAATGAACCAACCCTTAGGCAAATTACAGTTCCCTTAGCATTCCTTACTCATGTCAGCAGGGAATTTGTCTTTCAGCAACCAGTTTCTCAAATCACTTGTCAACTGAGCCCACTTAATATGGGATCTGGGACTTTCAACTCTCACTTTAACTTTACAGTCCCGTCCTCCACCCCACAGCTGTTAGTCCTGTTCTTATTTCATTTAACATTCATGCTAATGAGCCCTCTTTATGTTTCTTGCTTTAACATCCTCTTTCAATCTTCCAACTGCCCCCACTCACCAAAACAGCCACTGTCTTGATCTTATCCTCCTACTATACATATCTAGAGCACTACTAGGGTTACGCAGCACTGTACAGTTTAACAAAGAAGGGCAGTCCCTGCTCAAAGGAGCTGTCTCAATTCTTCCCCTCTCTGACCATCATCTGATAACTCACACTTAAACACCCTCCTCCCCAGTCCCGTCCAAACCTAACCAACACATTTAGAAATGGCTATTGACCCTTCTACTCTGTCCTCCAGTGTTTCAAATCTCTTCTCTGCCACTATGTTATCCAAGTCTGTCAATGAGGCTGTCTCTTCCTATAATACTATTCTCTCCTCCCATTCCCCGTTCAAACGTACCAAACCCCAGCCTTGGATGACCTCTAGAATCTGCTACCTACGTTCCTATGCCCGCTCTGCTGAACGCCTTTGGCTGAAATCCCATGCTGACTTCATACATTTCAAATTCTTGCTGACCTCCTTCCAGTCTGCTCTTTTACTTGCCAAACAGGACTTATTACATCCAGTTGACAAATTCTCTTTGCTCAAACCCTTGACGTCTTCTTTGCCACACTGAACTCTCTCCTCAAAGTGCCTTCACCTCCAGCTCCCCCTTCACTTTCTCCCCAGACTCTGGCTGAGTACTTTCATGATAAAGGTTCACAAGATTAAACTTGAATTCTCAACCAGTTCTCCTTCCCTTAGTCCATTCTCTCAACCCTCCAACCCCTGCCTCCCTTTCTTCCTTTTCTGAAATCACTGAAGAGGAAACTACACATCTTCTTTCCTTCTCAAAACTACCTGTTCCTCTGATCCTATTCCCACCCATCTATTTAACGCTCTCTCTCCTACTGTCATCCCTTTTATCTGTCATATCCTCAATCTTTCACTTTCCACTGAGACTGTTCCTGATGCCTTCAAATATGCCATAGTCGCACCACTCCTTAAAAAACCTTCATTGGACCCTACCTGTCCTTCCAACTATCGCCCCATCTCCCTTCTCCCTTTCCTATCCAAGATACTTGAACGTGCTGTTCACCGTCGTTGCCTTGACTTTCTTTCATCTCAAGCTATTCTTGATCCACTTCAATCTGGCTTTTGTCCCCTTCATTCAACCGAAACAGTGCTTGCTAAAGTCTCCAATGACCTGTTCCTGGCCAGATCCAAAGGGCTCTATTCTATCCTCATCCTTCTCAATCTATCTGCTGCTTTTGACGCTGTTGATCACAGCCTACTCCTAGATATGCTGTCCTCATTTGGATTGCAGGGCTCTGTTCTTTCCTGGATTGCAGGGCTCTGTTCTTTGCTGGTTTTCTTCTTATCTCTCCCAGCGTACTTTTAGTGTATACTCTAGTGGATCCTCCTCTACTATCCCACTGTCAGTTGGTGTACCTCAGGGATCTGTCCTGGGACCTCTTCTTTTCTCCATCTATACTTC